>NC_058189.1:52816314-54131314 GCF_907165205.1 Coccinella septempunctata | reverse complement strand
AGAGATCATAATCTATCAATAGATTTAGAAATTCTGAGGAATTACTTTTTCGAGTGGCGTTTGCGTCCTAACCCAAATAAAATCGAGGTCCCGTATTTTCATTAGAATAATAAACAAATTACTTCAGATGCAGAACATCCGCAGATAATTATCAACGACTGTTACGATCTAAATCGAACTAACAAACCACCATCGCTCGAAGTATTACCAGAAATTTGAAATTTCACTTCGTCGACAAAGAGTAGATGCTGACCATGGTTTCGGTGTTATTTGACCTCGTCAGAGCAACAAAACTCATTCGTCAACGAAATGCTATGAATTGCCGGCTCCTTTTATTCCATGTCAGTAGCGGGTATGATGTATAAATATCACTAGTTGGCACTTCCTGGGGTCCTGATGCAACTCCTCTTCGAACGGCACCCCTAGCTTTGCTTTTTTCGGCTGCGGAATATTGTTACCCCGTTTGGGTTAATAGTGCTCATGTCCACAGCTATATCTTTCTATGAGAATTATTACTGGACCTATTAGATCTCCACCTATACAATGGTTACCAGTTCTTTCAAACATTGTACCGGCCAATATTCGTAGACAGAGTGCAGTTTTATATTCTTGGAATAAATTTCACTCCTTTCCCGACTCATTTCCAATTTTTTCCTATATTCCACAAAATATGATTCCCAAAATAAAGTCGCGTAAACCTTTATGGTCCAATTCTTTTCTTAATTCGAATATAAGCGACAAGGAAATTTGGCAGTCTGAACGGAATACGTTCACTATTTTCAACCAAGAATTAGTTGGTGTTCCCTCGAAAAGAGTTCCTGGTTTTAATCTTCCCTGGAAAATATCGTGTTGAGAGCCCTAGTTGTGAATGCGGGGAACCAGAAGAAACCATAAATCATCTGGTTATCTAATCATTTTCCCCTTTACAAATTTTTGGATGGTTTTAGGGCTATTCATGGAGTTTCCATCTTTTTTGAATTAGGTAGTGAGTTTTAGCTTAATCTGACATATAAAACTCAATTTAATTGTCTCACATTTTAATGCTTTTGTTTTTTGTTGTTTTTTTTATTAAAAAAATTTTTTCTGGTAGCTTGGAGAAGACTCCCTGGATTTCCTTTTTCTTCGAGGAAATAATCAATTTTTGCAGTGCGAGATGCCCTTCAATATGAAATATTTCAAATATTGAATTGATGTGGTCAGTACTTGATGAAAATCCATAATTTAGCTTCAAGCAGCTTATACAATTTTCACAAAATCAGTTCCAAACCACGACACGTGTTTCGCTATCACAATAGCATTTCCAGGTGGGTGAAGGTAAATTACCTTCATCCTTCATCCACCATATTTTACACATCTTCAATGTGACAATCATTACCTTCTGATATCTGTGTTCTAAATTCGTTTTATCATTTATCAACATTTCTTTATCTGTTAGTGTCCGAAGTAACACCTCATTCTTAATCGGGTTTGATAATTTCCATGGAGTCAACAAAGAACACTTACACTTGACTTCAAACAATTCCATCACAAATTCGTTTCCAAGTACTCTTTACTCCATTCACTTTTATTTTAGCACTCGGTTGGCCATGGACATTTGACACATTCCAGTCTGTATTGGCTTGAGAAAACATTTTTTGCGTTTTAAATCAGCGCTATATTGTCCGTTCTACGTAAAAGTTTCAGTAATTACGTATTTTATCACAATGTAGAAATATATAGAAATAATTGAAGTTTATATGTATACGAACTGATTGAAGGCATACCAAATCTAGTTATTTGTATGGAAAATACAAGTGAATAATAAGTTAAATATATTTTTCTATAGAAGAAAATTGAACAATTGACACATAATATGCATTAGCATTTGAGGAGAGTTAATGTTGGTTATCTTCTTTGGCTGAAGGTTGAAGACGATACATCAGTTGTAGATTTCAAAATAATCAACCCCAAGATGAAAGCATGTGATGCAGTGGTTGGGAATGGTTATCCCTCGAAGGAATTGGGGGATAATTACAAGAATGTTAAATTCTTCAACAAAAATCAATGAAAGTCAAAATAATTAGGAGGAAAAGTTTCAAGGTAAGAGGAACTATACCTTCACACAAAAATTTCACAGGAATTAAAATTAACAGGACAACTGGCTCGTATTTATGGCTGTTTATTTTTAAAACTTTGATATATTAATAATCATTATATATATATTGATCCCCCAAGACATTTACTTTACACTTCAAATGAAATATATAAAATGAATTTTTTGGAACTTATTCTACTCAAATGCCACCACTTTTTTGGGTCCCTCAATAGAAGGAAATGCTTTGTCATCTTTTTCAATCTCATCTTTCTGATTGTGGGAACATTCAGCTAAAATATAAGTCGTTAAGATTGAAATGAACCATTATATAAATTCACTTACATTGAATATGTTCGCTACAATCTGATATATTGTAGTTTTAGAATATCAGGGTTTCCTACTATTTGAATCAGCAGACCTGAACTCTAAATAGCACTTGAAACCCTCTTTTCTGTCTTCTCTGTTTTTCAATCACTTTCATCATTTTTGTTATATTAATTGATATTAGTTTAGGCAACGTGTTTGCCGTTGTGAGTATGCTTGCAAATCTAGAAATTACATCCAAGAAAATAAGGCTGGAAAAATAGCCCTACGTCGATGTAAAAACAAGCCGATAACTTCACTACGCTAGAATGCAGTAAAGGGTTATTCTCGCATCATCATTAAGACATCTTTCACCGCTGAGTGTGTTGCGAATGTTTGAGCCTGCGGGATGAGTTTTGCGGAATGAACTCCCAACAATGTAATCACCTTAGCAATTACGACAAAATTTCATGATCCGAATCACGTTGCGTATATACAGAGGAACTTAGTTTGAACATGAGCTGACACGGCAAGTTTCCGTGAATTTGGCGGGGTTCGTTAGAGGCTTCCCCACGGAGCACAGACTTTACATATAGACGTAGAGCATCAGCCTGTGTGCAAATATGAGAATCACAGCATATCAGCATGCATATATGTAAGCCACAAGAAATAAACTTGGGACAATAAAACCAAGAACGCATGAACCTGTTCAGCGAACATGACGTGGATATCCCGCGTCTATAAACGGTTTAGGGGCTTCCACCAACTGGAATGTCACACGCTTTCAGGAACAACATACCGAAAAGAAATACTGCGCTATCTTTATCTTTGCCCATTTAGCGAGTGAACGTAGGAGATTATTTGGAGGATGAGAAATTCGCTGTAGGAATTTAGGACGCAAAAACTTTAATAGTTGCTAGAAAGAGCGTCATTCTCGAAATGCTCTCACTTGAAACCATGTCTTTTAGATCGAGTGTTTTTCAACATGATGCGGCAACAAGTTGTAGACTTCAGAATAGGATATGACTGCGAAGGAGAGTTAAAAACGCCGATTCATTGCCGCAACTTAACTGTAATCAAATATACCAGCCCGAGTAATCCTCCACGGAGTGTTTCACCAAAGAGTTGATACTCTTTGGTTTCACTGAAGGAACAAGCAGAATGTGTTGAAAAAGAGACTGTGACTCATAAATGGCAATTGATGTCATTTACGTGTAAACTACCTTCAGGGTAACATCTTTCACGATCCTCAACTTATACAATACACTGGCCAAACTTCTTGGCGCATCACGGAATTTGTCCGTTTTTTCTTATTTTCTTATTTTTGTCTGTTAGGCATCCTTCGTTGACGCTCTGAAACAGCCTATTTATTCTTATTTTGTACTAATGGCAATTGTACAACGAAAAAACCGAAAACTCTGCTGGACTGTTCTAAAATCTTCAATTTGTTGAAACTAGCACCGAGATGACCAGTTACATATCTGTTATGTTTTCTTCTGAGATCTAATAGGGAACATTGTTATTATTTTTTAGTAACCGTTACGTGTTTGATACGATATTTGGGATGTGCCTGTGCTGTATCCGTATTATATCCACATTTTGTGATGTCATGTCATGTTCCTGCTTCATGATATCCACGTAACATATTTGATACTTTGTTATATATTTGCCATGTATTAGTTTAAGATCATGGACACCATTAACGTTTTGAATGCTTTTGACACCGTTGTTTTCATTACTGGATTTATATTTATTATCATTTAGTTTTTTTGTGATATATAGACAATTTTTCAGTTGAATAGTGGATTAAGGAAAGTTCAGATATGGAACGTTTAACTAGTTATTCGTGCGTCACAGAAATTTTTCAGTAAAATTGTGAGCTTTGAAGAGGATGTGCTATGAATGTTGAACTCTAGGTTAATAAATCATTTCTTGTGCTTTCATAGAAGTCCTATGAGACATAATAAGCTTTGATTCTATTATACAGGGTGTTTCATCATAAACTGGACAAACTCATATGACGTGTAGAGAACATCGGGAGAATCATTTTTTTCTTATGAAATATTTCCCGTTTTCGAAGCATAAGGGAGATGTGTTTAATGTCATTTTCGAGCGTTATTATATTGAGTGTGGTCGGTTATGTATAAGACTGGAAGTAATGGTTTCTTGTCATATCGTAGTATTTTTGGATGCTTCATTCAGAAATGGTGTAGAGCACCGAAAAAAAAATTACAAAATGGCGGAAAACCTGCAATGTTCGTGATTTTTTTTTTCGGTTGCCAAATTGATTTTCATTTCCTAAATTAACACAATTTTTAAAGGATATCTGTGAAAAAATTTTTTCAGAAAACGAACACAACTTTTTTTTTACATGTCTACAGCGAAAAAAAAATTTCACTCGAAATTGATGAAATTTTTCACGATTGTACTTACTTTCATACCTAACACGAATATCAAAACAGAATCGAAAAATATCAAACGGTTTCGTTTTTACAGCCATTCAAATGTCCCGTTCGAATATCTGAAATAATAAAAAAACATGACACAGCTTGTGTTCTTAGGCCCATAATTTTTGAATTTGTATGTCGAAACATTTCAGATTGCAAAATGAATTTAAAAAAAATCAGTGAAACTTCATTGAGAGTCGAACTCCCTGCTCTGAGTTAAGTACCTATTAAAATAAATGTGGAATCTGAATTGAGACTGTTCAAAGGTTTTTAATTTTCGTTGCCAAGCAATGGCAGCTCATAGAATTTGACAGAGTATTTGAATTTAACTGAATATAATATTGCAACTATCTTGAAACCAATTTATGCAGTTTGAGTAGAAATTGGCGGTTAATACTTCCCAGATATTAATGGCATGGCATTATTGCGGAAATTTCTACGAATAATTCCACAATTTCACAAACGCAACAAAAAAACCTATTAGTATAAAATTTATTCATAATTCGTTCTCAAAAATATTGCCATTTTTCAGGATACACTTTCTCGCCCTTTTCGCCACACTATCCACCGCTGAACGAACCATTTCCGGGTTTCGGCGAATCTCTTCGGCGGCTGATTCGATTCTTTGAATCAGTTCTTCTTTCGAAGTCACTGGAGCTCGCTTATCATAAACAAGACTCTTCATATGACCCCAGAAAAAAAAATCCATTGGTGTAAGATCTGGAGAACGAGGAGGCCATGCGACAGGTCCCAATCGGCCGATCCATCGGCGAGGGTATTGAGAGTCTAAAAATTCTCGTACACTCCTCACTGTGTGAGCAGGGCAACCATCATGCTGGTACCATATTCCTTGAAAGTGACTCAAAGGAATATCTTCCAATAGATCGGGCAGAGTTTCCCTCAAAAATTGATTATAGCCATTTCCAGTCAATGTTTCAGGAAGAATGTACGGTCCTATAATGAATCCATCCTTCATTCCCGCCCAAACATTGACAGAAAATCTCTTCTGGCTATTTTTTGCTACTGTTGCATGTGGATTTTCCCTTTGCCATATTATATTATTTTTTTTGTTGAAGAAACCATCTCTGTGGAATGTTGCTTCATCCGTAAACAGTATGAGACGTAGGAAATTCCTATTCTCACGTGTCCTTCTTAAAATAAATTCACAGAATTCTTTCCTCTTCTCAAAATCACCTTCTTCTAAGGTTTGACATGAATGGAAATGGTACGGATGGTAGCGATTTCTTTTCAAAACTCTCCATACAGTGGATTTACTCTTATTCACACTTGGATGATTTGTTAGAGTTCTCGTTGATACCATCGGATTTTCACTCACTAAATCCAGGATACGTTCTTCGTTATTTCGGATTGTTTCCTTCTTCTTGAGGTGAAGAATACCTTCTTCACGTAATTTACGCACTGTTTCTATGAAAGTTTTAAAATTAGGAACGTTTCGGCTTGGAAATCTGCGAGCGTAAATTTCCCTTGCTTTTCTCCCTGAGGAATTCGCTTCATAATAAGCCTGAACCATATCATTTTTTTCTAAAAGTGAATATTTCATTTTCGTTTGCATACAAATCGTTTCAATATACTCGAATTATTCAGTTAAATTCAAATACTCTGTCAAATTCTATGAGCTGCCATTGCTTGGCAACGAAAATTAAAAACCTTTGAACAGTCTCAATTCAGATTCCACATTTATTTTAATAGGTACTTAACTCAGAGCAGGGAGTTCGACTCTCAATGAAGTTTCACTGATTTCTTTAAATTCATTTTGCAATCTGAAATGTTTCGACATACAAATTCAAAAATTATGGGCCTAAGAACACAAGCTGTGTCATGTTTTTTTATTATTTCAGATATTCGAACGGGACATTTGAATGGCTGTAAAAACGAAACCGTTTGATATTTTTCGATTCTGTTTTGATATTCGTGTTAGGTATGAAAGTAAGTACAATCGTGAAAAACTTCATCAATTTCGAGTGAAATTTTTTTTTCGCTGTAGACATGTAAAAAAAAGTTGTGTTCGTTTTCTGAAAAAATTTTTTCACAGATACCCTTTAAAAATTGTGTTAATTTAGGAAATGAAAATCAATTTGGCACCAAAAAAAAAAAATCACGAACATTGCAGGTTTTCCGCCATTTTGTAATTTTTTTTTCGGTGCTCTACACCATTTCTGAATGAAGCATCCAAAAATACTACGATATGACAAGAAACCATTACTTCCAGTCTTATACATAACCGACCACACTCAATATAATAACGCTCGAAAATGACATTAAACACCGTGTATCTCCCTTATGCTTCGAAAACGGGAAATATTTCATAAGAAAAAAATGATTCTCCCGATGTTCTCTACACGTCATATGAGTTTGTCCAGTTTATGATGAAACACCCTGTATATCCGGCATATAAACATTATTAGGAGCTTATTGGTGCAGATTGGATAGGTTATTTCTTCACATGTTGCATGTAATTTGTAAGAAAAAATGAATAAATCATATCTTTCGAATTTTTCAATTGTTCTTGGGGAACAGTTATAAGCCATCATGACGTAATATAATATTTCTAGTGCGATAACTTTGTGCACTAGTCTTTTGTCAACAATTTTGTAATCTGAAATTTATGAAAAGGAACATGAGTCTATTCGTTTACATACTTCAACGAACTGAGATGTTTTGGAATTTACTTTTCAACAATGATTGTTAAAACCCCACCAATTGAAAACACAAAATTTTAGTCGAATGTTAAAGCAATAGTTGAAGCATTCTCAAGAATACATTTGCTTTCACATTAATGTATTACATATAGATCTCACTTGGAACAAGTATACATATTTAAACCATTTATGCTCTCTTTAGAAAGGAGATTTCTTGTTTGAGGTAGACATATAGGAGCATAGCTGTTATATAAGTATTCTATATTTGTGCTCTGAATGCTGGATATATTTCTGCTTTGTAATCTGGTGGGAAGTTGAAATATTCATGAAAATCCTGCTAATTTTTCGCAATACTGAGATTTTGGAAAAATGTACCACTTCACTATATACACGTGTACAAAAAGTCGATTTTATTCTCATAAACGAACCGTGGTGAATTGAAGTGAAAGCTTATTTATGGCAAAATAAAATCGCTTCAGATATGTGAGTTTCGTTCCTCAACAGTCTGAATCTTTCAGGCCTGTTGCGATTTTTTTGATTTCCGATTTCCACCATTTGAATGAAAAATTGATTGTTTTTTCTGAAAATCGGCAGAAGTCAGCACAAATATAAAATAAAAACAAAAGCAAGAGGCTATTTTTTGAATTTTTGCAGGAAATTTAGGGGACCTACTTTTCAGACTGCATAAATCTTATGAAATGTCTTGAGAAGTTGAGAACATTTACCAAAATCTAGCACAAAAAAATTCTACACATCAAATAGTAGGGAGTGGACAAATACTAAAAATTTTTGGACAGCCATGCAATATTATTCGACAAATTGAATAAATGAATATTACAGTTCACGATGCTATCGAAGAAATCATGAAATTCATTTTACAGGGTGATTTCGCAAACTTTTAAGAACTGTTCAAATTTATGTGATACGGTCCAGCAAATCGAATGATATTTGGTGATTGCAGTTTTCTGGAACCTTATGGAAGCTTTCTTCATTCCAAATTTCGGATGAATCGGTGATTCCGTTCAAGAGATATAGTGGTTTTAATTTCCACCATTTGAATGAAAAATGTTTTTTCTGAAAATCGGCAGAAGATAACACAAATGTATAGTAAAAACAAAAGCAAGAGGCTCTTTTTTGAAATTTTCCAGGAAATTTAGAGAACCTACTTTTCAGAGTGCTGGGTAGCCCATATTATGAATTTTATGAAATGTCTCGAGAAGTTGAAATCATCTACAAAATCTAGCACAAAAAAATTCTACACATCAAATAGTAGGGAGTGGATTTTGGAAGTGCCGGACAAATACTGAAAATTTTTGGACAGCCATGCAATATCATTTGGCAAATTGAATGAAAGAATCTTACAGTTCACGATGCTATCGAAGAAATCATGAAATTCATTTTACAGGGTGATTTCGCAAACTTTTAAGAACTATCCAAATTTATGTGACACGGTCCAGCAAATCGAATGATATTTGACTGCAGTTTTCTGGAACCTCATGAAAGCTATCTTCATTCCAAATATCAGATAAATTCAATAGATAAAGTGGTTTTAATTTCCATTCAAATTTGAAAAACACCATGTAAATCAGAATCTAGAACTCCTAGATACTACATATGGGGGTTTTTCGTGATTCTCTAGGTGTTCTCTATCTCACATTGAAATGTTTTCCATCTTATTCGGGACACCCTGTATAAATCGAGCGGAAAGAAAACGAATGTGATATTTTAAAAATGTGATTAGTAGATACAGATACCTACTTATTTTAGAATGCTGTTAAATTTTTTTATTTCTCATGAAAATACTGCTGTTTATATCCACATTCATGGACATTTTCACTGCGCCCAGGGTTCTGAAGAACATCAAACCGGCACTGAACTACTGTTATTGCAAAACCATTCAATTATGAGGTGGAAAATGCGGCACAAAAGTTCAAGTCATTTCGGTGGCAATTATGAAACATTGAAACCGTTCCCGTATGTAGATAATTGATCAAAGGTTGGTTTTGTACTTCGGCTTTGGTTATTCGTTTGATTTTCGAATCGAAACATGAATTTGGCTCGGTATTGTAGGTATCGCCTCTGAAAATTTCATCCCATGATGTAATGTTTGCATCGACTTCGGATTGCAATAAATGCTTCGATAAAATAATTGGAAGCTCTTCATCGGATTGTTATTCATGCAGAAAATGGGGACATAAGCATTCTGCAATTCCCATCTGAAATGGGGTGAAACGGTCGCCAATTGTTGAAATGGGAAATTGCATCACGCGTCTAAGGGTCTTCAAGGACTGGTGACCCCGATTATAGAGTCTCTATTCGTCCCAAATGAAGCTCATATAAATTTCACCGTCGTGAAAATTTACCTATGAAAGATTGTTCAGGGTATTCCAAATTCGATCTCCAGAGAAGGGATCTCGGAACCTTTCCGAGCTCTCTTTCAGAGAAATAAAGAAAAGGTAAAAACCGTAGCCTCCTAGAATGGTTCGTTTTTGAGTAATTAGTAAAAATTGAGATTTGACGATATCAAAAAATTCACATAACTTTTCTGTCTTTGAAATGAGAGATTTGAAACTTGAACGTTCCACAGGCCCTTTTTAGAGTAGAGCCCAGTGGCATTCATGAATTATTTGGATAATCATATGGGTATATTTACACTCTTTTCACGAATGAAGTGAGTAATAAAGTTCCTACAAAAACTCCAGGTATGTTTCGATACTTGAACGAATTGAGTAGTATATACTACTACTTCCATACATTCTTGATGAAGGAAAAATACATTCGTGGATATAGTGTGCAAAATTTTTGAATCTATGGAGTACGTTGTTTGTCTCATATATTATTTCAAGATCTTCTTGAATTCATTCCTTCTTATGGCACTGTTGCTCTAAAATTTGCAGTAATTTTTTTTGTAGATACAGTGTACTAAAAATTTTATAAATAAATTGTTTATTACTTGGTGTGTACTTTCTTATGGCATTGTTCCTCTAAAATTTGCAGTAATTTTTTCCGTAGATACAGTGTACTGCAAAATTTATAAAGTGTGTATAACCTGGTGGGGACTTTCACGACAGAGTATACATACTTCGAATTCGGGAAAATTATTTATAGAAACTGATACAAATACTTATTCAATTTGAGGCACTCCTAGGGACTTCAGAAAAGAATTTTCTACTGAAAGTTCAGTAATGTCGAACTTTATACATAAAACATATAGCATGACTAAAGTTTCCAGTCAGTTTATCGCTTTTGCAATAATTTCGAGGACTCAGACGTTGAAATTTATATCAAAAAATAACTCTGAAATAACGATCTGAGTTTTAGTCCGTTCGAACTGTCCCCGGAATATAATTACCGAGAAATATTCGTAAATTTGACAACGTCTTTCCGCCCACGTCAGCGTTCCATGTCGCCGTTTGGATTTTTTCACGATGTCAAGGTATAAATCAAGCTGACTCAGCCCCAATGTGAGCTTCATGATATGAATTCTGAGAATGAAGAATGGTTCTTGACGATAACCAAGGTGGGTTTGGAACTGTTATATTTATTTTTACATATTATACAAGTTGTTTTCAAAGGTTAGTGTTTTTTCAACAAAATGTATATAGTGTGAAGTAGCCAAATGGAATGAGGACTCTACTACACTCTAACGGACGATTTTTTGTTAAGTCATATCTTATCTACACTCGCACCGGCACAAACACTCGGCCACCTAAAATTTTGCTGAAGTTCGTTGTCCAAGAATTTTCGTAATTTTCGATTGTTTCTAATCCAAATTGTAGAGATGAATTCTTTGGAATTGAAACAAACTCTAGAAAATTTTTCCAAAAATGTTGATAGCTTATTTACAGAGCGAAAAAAAACATTTGTAGTCCAATTTCTTAACACCCTGTGAAACAGTTCGGGAAATTTGTAGAGTTTATTTACGTCCAGTTTTTTACAAAGAACGTCTTTCAGTTTTCACCTTGATATCTTTTCTTTTGAAGATACATCTATTCAAATAAAAGCAATGAGAGGTTTGTCGACTGCACTACATCTGTCTCATAATATCAATCTCTTATGATAAGGGTCGGTAATTCAAGAGCAGCACGTAGGTACTAATGATAAAATTAGTATTAGCCATAATCTTCTCTCGAAGATTGTGTCTAATCTTCTGATTCCACTCTTAGAAACGCTATTACCTATATCCCAGTGCGGCTTCCGACCCAGTCGAGGTACGGTGGACATAATTTTTACACTGCGACAGCTGCAAGACAAGGCCCATGAAAACAATCAAGGATCTATACAGCCTATGTCGATTTAAGTAAGGCCTTCGACTCGGTGAATCAGAAAGCGCTATGGAAAATCATGGGACGCCTTGGAGTACCCAAAAATTCTTAGCAGTGAGTAAAAGCCTCCGTATCAACAAAAACACTAGAATACAGCTATGTGAAGCTAGCACCCCCAAATGCGAATTTTGAAACAAAAATTTCAGGGTCGTTTGTCCATCGTAGGTCCACGTTTGTCCACCTTTTTTTTCTTTTGTCCAAGCACCGTTTGAGAGATATGGGAAAAAAACTTTTTTCGGTGCATTTTCTGAGCAGCACCCCCAAATTGCAAAAACGTTTTTTTGATGGTATAGATCGTTTGTCCAACGTAAGTCCACTTTTGTCCACCCAATTTTTTCATTTGTCCAACCACAGAACCGTAGAAATCCACCTTTTAAAATTTTGGAAAGTGTGAAGTTAGCACCCCCAAATGAAAATTTTTGAACCAAAATTTCAGAATCGTTTGTCCATCGTAGGTCCATGTTGGTCCACATTTTTTTTTAATTGTCCAGGCACCGTTTGAGAGATATGGGAAAAAACTTTTTTCGGTGCATTTTCTGAGCAGCACCCCCAAATTGCAAAAACGTTTTTTTGATGGTACAGATCGTTTCTCCAACGTAAGTCCACTTTTGTCCACCCAATTTTTTCATTTGTCCACCCACAGAACCGTAGAAATCAACCTTTCAAAATTTTGGAAAGTGTGAAGTTGACACCCCCAAATGAAAATTTTTGAACCAAAATTTCAGGGTCGTTTGTCCATCGTAGGTCCATGTTTGTCCACCCAATTTTTTAATTTGTCCACCCACAGAACCGTAGAAATAAACCTTTTAAAATTTTGGAAAGTGTGAAGTAGGCACCCCCAAATGAAAATTTTTGAACCAAAATTTCAGGGTCGTTTGTCCATCGTAGGTCCATGTTTGTCCACCTTTTTTTTTCATTTGTCCAGGCACCGTTTGAGAGATATGGAAAAAGAAGTTGTTGCGGTGCATTTTCTGAGCAGCTCACCCAAATTGCGAAAACGTGTTTTTTATGGTAGAGATCGTTTGTCCAACGTAAGTCCACTTTTGTCCACCAAATTTTTTCATTTGTCCACCCACAGAACCGTAGAAATCAACCTTTTCAAATTTTGGAAAGTGTGAAGTTGGCACCCTCAAATGAAAATTTTTGAACCAAAATTTCAAGGTCGTTTGTCCACCGTAGGTCCATGTTTGTCCACTTTTTTTTTCATTTTTCCAGGCACCGTTTGAGAGATATGGAAAAAGAAGTTGTTGCGGCGCATTTTCTGAGCAGCTCACCCAAATTGCGAAAACGTGTTTTTTATGTTAAAGATCGTTTGTCCAACGTTAGTTCACTTTTGTCCACCAAATTTTGTCATTTTTCCACCCACAGAACCATAGAAATCAATCTTTGAAACTTTTGGATGAAAGTGTGAAGCTGCATGCGAATTTTGAAACCAAAATTTCAGGGTTGTTTGTCCATCGTAGGTCTGTTTGTCCACCTTTTTTTCATTTATCCAGGGAGCGTATGAGAGATATAAAAAAGGGAATTTTTCCATTGCATTTTCTGAGCAGTTCCACCCTATTGAGGGAAAGCGTTTTCCGCAATTCCACTACAATCTAGGCAATTATTTGATTCGTTCACTCGCAGAACCAGCAAAAACAATTTAAAAAAAAGTGTTATATTGGCATCACAAAATGCAAATTTTCGAAAAAAACATTCAGGTTCGTTTGTCTTTCGCTGGTTCATGTTTGTATATCGAAAATTCATTTGCATTTGTATAGACTCCATTAGCAAGACGGGATGAAAAATTGATTAATCAAAATTCTTCGTTGACTATTCCTAAAATGCTAAAGAATATTTTTTACCAAATGAATCGTTCGTCCAAAGTCACGTTTGTCCAATCAAAATTTTCATTGGTTCATATGCTTTATTGATAAAAAAAGCAAATATATTCTTTTAATTCGTAATTTTACCAACAACTGCGAATTTATTGAGAATAACGTTGTTGCATCGCGGGTCATATTTGTCTACGAATTTCTTCAGTTGTCCAGGTACCATTCGCAAATGGAATGGAATGTAATGTAATGAAAATTTAAAAATTGCGAATAAGGATTTATTGATGTTTTTCAATTTTTGGGGAATATATGGGTAAATAATTTGATCATCTGTTTTCCTTTCTATTATTTATTTGAAACGAAAAATATGGACAAGACTTCGAGTACCTACCTTAATTTATCAGTTTCTTCATTTGATATAAATGGCGATAACTGGATATACAAAAATATTGTCCTTGACTGATTGCACTTTTCGTGACATATCATCGCATTTTGTCCTGTTCCCGTCTTGTAAATGCGACAAAGTGTTGGGGGTAATGGACAATCACCCCGCCTAGCATATATTTTTCATGTAGTACCTCAATATCCACAGGAATTTCGTTCAATTTTATTCCATCAGGAAATAGATCTTTCTCAATTTCAAATACAAGATCCAAATCGAAACAAAATAAATCCGAACACACTTTGGCGAGTTTAGATTCAGAACTGCAGGTTCTTTTTCCATATCTCTCAAACGGTGCCTGGACAAATGAAAAAAAAAGTGGACAAACATGGACCTACGATGGACAAACGACCTTGAAATTTTGGTTCAAAAATTTCCATTTGAGGGTGCCAACTTCACACTTTCCAAAATTTTCAAAGATTGAATTCTATGGTTTTGTGGGTGGACAAATGAAAAAATTGGGTGGACAAACATGGATCTACGATGGACAAACGACCCTGAAATTTTGGTTCAAAAATTTTCATTTGGGGGTGCCAACTTCACACTTTCCAAAATTTGAAAAGGTTGATTTCTACGGTTCTGTGGGTGGACAAATGAAAAAATTTGGTGGACAAAAGTGGACTTACGTTGGACAAACGATCTCTACCATAAAAAACACGTTTTCGCAATTTGGGTGAGCTGCTCAGAAAATGCACCGCAACAACTTCTTTTTCCATATCTCTCAAACGGTGCCTGGACAAATGAAAAAAAAAGGTGGACAAACATGGACCTACGATGGACAAACGACCCTGAAATTTTGGTTCAAAAATTTTCATTTGGGGGTGCCTACTTCACACTTTCCAAAATTTTAAAAGGTTTATTTCTACGGTTCTGTGGGTGGACAAATGAAAAAATTGGGTGGACAAACATGGACCTACGATGGACAAACGACCCTGAAATTTTGGTTCAAAAATTTTCATTTGGGGGTGCCAACTTCACACTTTCCAACATTTGAAAAGGTTGATTTCTACGGTTCTGTGGGTGGACAAATGAAAAAATTTGGTGGACAAAAGTGGACTTACGTTGGGCAAACGATCTGTACCATCAAAAAACGTTTTTGCAATTTGGGGGTGCTGCTCAGAAAATGCACCGAAAAAAGTTTTTTCCCATATCTCTCAAACGGTGCCTGGACAAATGAAAAAAAAGGGTGGACAAACGTGGACCTACGATGGACAAACGACCCTGAAATTTTTGTGTCAAAATTCGCATTTGGGGGTGCCAGCTTCACATAGCTCTAGAAGCTAGCATAATGGCTCTACAACCGACCATTTCTTAACCAACTCTGAATTAAAACAAGGATGTGTGTTGGCACCTTTAGTGTTCAATATTTTCGCCATAGCTGTCTCGATAATTGTTGACATAAGTATGCCTTTAAGAGGTTTTGGAATAAGATTCAGATTTGATGAAGGCCTGTTTAACCTGAAGCGCCTCAGAGCAAAAACCCGTACAAAGTTTATCACGGAACTTCAATATGCAGACGACTTCGCACTTATCGCTAGCAGCTCATTGGATCTACAAATAATGTTGGACACCTATAAACATATACACGAAGCTTTATGCCTCAGACTCAATATCGACAAAACCAAAATCCTGGTAAGTCCGCCAGAAAGCCTTCAAACAGATATCAGCCTGGAGGATGAAACTCTAGAACAGGTCGAGCAGTTCAAATACTTGGGAAGCTTCATAAATACTAGGGCTAACCTAGACACGAAAATGCACAACCGCGTCAATTCGGCATCATGGGCATTCTGGAAGCTAAAGGACAGAGTGTTTCAAAATTACAACCTGAATCTGAAAACCAAGAGAGCTGTTTACAAAGCAGTGGTCCTCCCAACATTTTTTTACGGAAGCGAAAGCTGGACGCCCTGCAGGCGATATATTAAACAGTTTGAACAAACGCAACAACGTCATCTAAAACAAATAATGCACATCAGATGGTTCCACAAAGTTTCAAATGCAGAAGTCTTGCAACGCGCGAGTTGTGTAACAATTGAGACTCAAATAACGAGGGCCTGGACTCAGATGGAGCGGCCACATTCTGAGGATGCAAGACACAAGACTCCCCAAAATAACTCTGTATGGCGAATTTACAGAGGTAGCCCAGAAACCAGGAGGCCAGTATGAGCAGTTTAAGGATATACTACATCAATCCCTAAAATCAGTTAATGCCAATCATAACTGGGAACAACTAGCGTTAGACAGATCACAGTGGAGGTCTTTGGTCCATAGTTATAATGGAGACTCCAGAAGGATACAGCGGCGGCCAGATCTGGTTGGTGACTATCCATGCCCGAAGTGAAGAAGGATCTGTAGGTCACGGTTGGGTCTTTTTAGTCACAGGAGGGCACACAGTCGCAATTAGCCCTAAGAAACTATAAGTCTGTTCGCAACGATGTTTTTTTTATTTTATCTTTTTGTAGATTTATTCTCGGCAACAGGATGCAGCAATGAATGAATAAATGATATTTCCATGTGTCAGTCAGAATACTATCTGTGTCTAATAAACTGAAATTAATGAATTGCACTTCCGTCTGATGTATTTCCAGCGCAGTATAATCTACAATTCTTCAGGGGAATAAACTGGACATTTGGTGGACTACCTGACCACCAGGGAATTCCTGTTATTTCTACCAAAGTGCATTCAAATTCGGCTCTGTTTAGAAGAGGATTAAACTCAGCTATGTACAGACTCTAACACTTTAATCTGCCAGCTGCGGAATCGTAATATAACTAATTCTTCATATACGAACCGACATTTTTAGTACGTTCACTTCCCGGAAAAGTCGGTTAGACGTGTCTACTTCCATGCTTCTGGTGGAATACAGGATGCGAATTGGAATATCCCTTCAATTTGCGGAAAGTTGGAAGGGAAATTGGCATTTGTCGATTTCCCGATATCTAATGAACTCCGCTCCGTTTCACTGGAAATCCGAGCATAAGAGTAGAAACGGTATGTATGTCAAGTTCGAATTTGATGTGATGAAGTGCACATTCAAGAATTCTACTTCACGCCACGGTCAACGGATGATATTCTGGCCCTATTCAGCTTGCGATCGGATCTACACATATTTGACATTCCAGAATGAGACGTGGTGCACTTTTCTGCTCTCTCAATCAGCACATGGGGCGAATCCACTTTTATTCAGTCGCCATACACGATCGGTTTTCTCAGACGAACAAATTCGCGAATGTTTCATTATGAAAGTTATTCTTCCGCCTTTTCCAGTTTATCGGTTGAACTAGAAAGACTTGGACAAGTCAAAGTTCAGATGCTTCGTTAAATAAGTAGCGAGGGGCGGCAGAAACATACATTTCCTTCATTTATAGGTTAGCAAATCAATACTATTCTCCGATCTACTGTAACTTATCCTAAACCTGAAACCAAAGGATGAGATCCTCTCTCTTCTATAATCTTTGTCCAAAACATTTTCGACTATACTCCATTCACTTTTATTTTAGCACTCGGTTGGCCATGAAAATTTGACACATTTCACTCTGTATAATACGAAAATGTGGGGTTATGAAGCTTGTCAAAACATTTTTGGGTTTTAAATCAACGCTATGTTGCCCGTTCTACGAAAAAGTTTCTGTTATTACGTATTTTATCACAATGTCGAATCTCTTCGGAAAATATGTGTCGAACATAATTGAAGTTTATACAAACTGATTGAAGGCATACCAAATCCAGTTATTTGAATGGAAAATACAAGAGATCGGTATAATATCATTATATGCACTAGATTGAGGAGAGTTAATGTTCGATATCTTCTTTGGCTAAAGTTGGAATATGTTACATCAGTTGTAGATTTCAAAAATATTAACCCGAAGATGAAATGCATATGATGCACTGGTTGGGAATGGGTATCTTCCGAAGGAATTAACAGATAATTCAATAATGTTAAATTCTTCAACAAAAATCATCTTGCGCCAATATAAGTTGAAGGAATTAAAGGAAGTTGCAAGTCAAGATGAACTTCACCTTTGAACAAAAATTTCACATGAATAAACAATTAACAGGACAACTGGCGAGTGTTTGTGGCTGTTCATCATAATACAGTGATATGATAATAATAAGGTATTTATTGGTACCTTAAGACATTTATAATGTATAGGACAAGTCAAATGAAAAATAGAAAAATCAATTTTCGGGAACATATTCTACGACGACATTCATCGAAAATCCTGTAGTAAACTTTTCGCATTAATTCACTCAAACATTAAATTCTCAAATGCCACCACTTTTTTGGGTTTCCCAATAGAAGGAAATTCTTTGTCATCCTCTTCATTCACAATCTTCCTGATTGTGGAAATATTCAGCTGAAATATAAGTCCTTTAGATTCAGATGAAATATTATATAAATTCTCTTACATTGAATATGTTCGCTGACGTATTGTGGATTTTAGAATATCAGGGTATAACTATTTGAATGAGCGGACCTGAATCAACCTGAATTCTAACTAGCACTTCCTGAAAGCCTGTCTCTTTTTTCAATTACTTTCGGCATTTTCGTAATAAAAATTGATATTAGTTGTGGCAACGGCGTTATGTCATTAACGGCATTTCATGAGTGCCAACCTTACTCCGTTCTAGTTACAAAAACTATTTCATGGCCAACCGACTGCTAAAATAAATGTGAATGGAGTATATATGTAAAGTCTAACAACCATCAGTTGAAGTTCAATGTTCATTACAATCAGCCAAAAAAGTGTTGTATTCCATATAAATTTGTATTTTTTTCGTCAGTGCAATTTTGGAATTTTTTCGGTGATAACGAAATATGGTGAATAAGTAGGTATATTCTGAATGCCAAAGAAATCCTGTCACCAAAAACAAATATTCAAACCACTCATTATATGTTAGAGTTATCTTCGAAATTTTGAGTCAATTCTATTGACACAGTATTAATGTTGAATCTTTGAAAAAGTTACATTTGAGAATTTGGATACATTTTCTCACCTTGCAGAGTGTACTAAGGTGAGGTATTTCTCGACCCATTTTTTTTACATCCTGGAGCCTGCAGAAAGTACTAGAGGAGGAGAAGGTTTCAACGTAAAAATTCAGCCTCAGGATTAAGGAACATTTTGATTTTTAGTTACGTTATTATCACTATCGAAAAAAGAATTCATTTTCTCGAAAATACTAGACCAAATTCACGAATGCCGCATAGTTCTGTCGCATATGAAGATGAAATGAGATGAAGTTTGAGAAATTCATTTCGATACTTCCTGGGCCTGTTCCGATATTGCTGGTAGTACTGGCCCGCAATCGAATAACAATAGAACTCGAACGACTGGGCCAATAGGCATCGTTTCTGAAATACTGACAGTACTGTTCAGGAATATCGGAACAGACGGCCTGTTTGCGGTAGCTTTCATAGTGCATAAGAGAAAATGGTAGGCAGAACCAAATTATAGAGGGTAAATCTTTGACTCGTACGAATATTTTAACAGTAGATTCTCGAGGTCAAAAGAAACACTTTTTTCCCCAATATTTTATTTTATTTCTATTTCATAAACGGTCTTATCGAATGAAATGAATTTCGGAATATAGTAATTGATTACCGGTAGATTCGGATGAAATGGGACAGTCCTGTAACTTGGGACAATTACCCTCCTTACAGATTTCTTTGTTTCTTACCATTTATGAGTGAAGGGATAAACTTATAAGATTGTCTAGCGTCTTTTCGGTTAGCTTTACTATTAATTCCTGTTGAGTTTGCCGTGACCAGAGCGTTTGAATTGACAGGAAAAATTAACGAATTCAGGAGAGTAAAAGCGCGTTTTCTTAAGGCCCTTATACTTTCTAGTGGCCTGTACATGTGTTTCATTTTGTGTATGTGTAATTTTTTTTTTTGGATACGTGGGATATTAGATATGTCATGAAACAAGGTTATTCACAAATCAAACAGCAACACGGATCTCATTCATTTATTTTGTTGTTTCATAGGGTGACTTGGGACAATGCCGAATAGATACAAGCGGCGCATTGGCAATATGGAAATATTCCGATTTTTCGTTTTTCGCAGGATATTATTATTTACGTTATTTCCCCAAAGAATGAAAGAAATCAAAGTTCCCTTTTTTTGTTCAGTTTTTTTAAATTTGAGGTGCAATATATCCACTTTCGCTGTAATAAGGGGGTTATCATTTAATTTCCTTACCGAATTTTAACTATATAATCACAAATTCTAATTTTTCAAAAGTACACACCGTTCCAAGTCACACATTTCATTTGAGAGTTGAGAAATCAATGGATGTTAACTTGTGTCCCTTGCTTCCCAAGTCGGTGGGTGACTTGGGACAAGTATATATATAATATATATATATATATATGTTAGAATTAATAAAACACGTGATTGATACTTTTTATTCACAAAGTAAGATGGCGGTCGGTTATCTAGCACGTGGAGGTGATCTAACACAGGGTCAGGTACAAAGCGTATCGCCCGACAAGATAGTTCAAGTAATAGTCTGTTCGGCCTGTGCCAAAGAGAGAGCAGGTAACATTGGAGCACAGAGTTCACAGAGCATAGGTTCTATACTCTTATTCTTCCTTCGACATTCGTCGTCGGACATTATCAGTATATTTTAAGGGGGGTCAAATTAACATTTGCTAACACGGCCATACTGACCACTGAAACGTCCTCGTTTCACTTACTAGGCATAAACAATATCTTAATATCAAACAACATTGTTAAAGGGTGCTTGTAAACATAAAACAGTTGAATCTTTGTGTACATGGCTCTGTTTGATGCGCTGGCTCGCGCTGCGGCATTATTATAGGTGGAAAAAAGAGCCAAGCGAGAAAAAAACCACCACCGCTTACTGTTTACAGATCAGGTCAGCAAAACACTTGGAATTTCAAAAGTTGATAAAATTGTCGTTTACAACATATACACTGTTAAATTAGGTTTGTGACATTGCACATAAGTTAGCCTCTACTAGGGACTCCCGTCCGGGCCTTACTTGTCAATTGCACAGAAGTTAGCCTCACTAGCGACCTCCCGTCTAGGCCTTACTTGTCAATATCACAACTGTGAAATTGAACAGAGGTTAGCCTCAACTAGGGACTCCCGTCCGGACCTTACTTCTCAATTGCACAGAGTTAGCCTCACTAGCGACATCCCGTCTGGGCCTTACTTGTCAATATCACTACTATAAAATTACACAGAAGTTAGCCTCTACTAGGGACTCCCGTCCGGACCTTACTTGTCAATTGCACAGAAGTTAGCCTCACTAGCGACCTCCCGTCTAGGCCTTACTTGTCAATATCACTACTGTGAAATTGAACAGAGGTTAGCCTCAACTAGGGACTCCCGTCCGGACCTTACTTCTCAATTGCACAGAGTTAGCCTCACTAGCGACATCCCGTCTGGGCCTTACTTGTCAATATCACTACTGTAAAATTACACAGAAGTTAGCCTCTACTAGGGACTCCCGTCCGGACCTTACTTGTCAATTGCACAGAAGTTAGCCTCACTAGCGACCTCCCGTCTAGGCCTTACTTGTCAATATCACAACTGTGAAATTGAACAGAGGTTAGCCTCAACTAGGGACTCCCGTCCGGACCTTACTTCTCAATTGCACACAGTTAGGGGCACTAGCGACATCCCGTCTGGGCCTTACTTGTCAATTTTACATATTCGTATTTAAAGTACCGAAAACTTATCATGGAATTTCAAGTGCTTTGGAAAACATTCAACATAAAATGAACATGAGACAATACAATGGATCATAACATAACAATAAGAATCTCATAAGGAACAGTATAGAGCATAAAATCTGATGGACAGGAGAATATTTCACTTCATCATGGCGCATCATTGAAACTAGCACTCACTCATCACTATTTGCTTTTTTTTAGGCCAAGATCTCATTGGTTCTATTCTGGACTCCTACTCTTCTCAAGGCATATAGATCGTTTGGTAGGACTGCTTGCACTTCGAAAGGTCCAATAAATGTTGGCTTCAGTTTTTCTTCATTCGATAGATGTCACCTTCATGGAAATTTTCTGATTAACATCAATCGGTAACCTAACCTGATGTTCGAGACCTGCCAGCGTTATACCATACTCCTGGATTGCTCAACGGGAACATTTTACATTCTTGAGAGCGCTTGTCAAACTTTTGCAATTGGTTTTGATTTTCCTGAAACATAACAAAGCGCCAGTATCTTATTTCCACTAGGTATGTTCCGACTAAGTTAGTCGACTTGCTTGAAAATTTTTGTTATTTGACAATATTCGATTTATTCAATACTTTACTAATCGCTCGTCCAATCCTGACAAGTCTAGATTCAAATCTAATGTGCTAATTGATTGTTACGAACACTGGGTAACTAGAGTTTGACTGAACTTGTTTCTCTCTTTTTCTTAACAAAATAAAAATCTTCAGTATGTCCCTTTCTATCACAGAAATTACATTCAAGACTGGAATTTTCTGGATTAGAATTAAAATAACGTTTCTTTACAATAATCTAACTTTCTATGCCTAAATTTTCCACAGTTCCTACAATTCCCATGAAAGGTTTTGTCTGATTCTGTTTTCAGTAGCTGCTTCATTTTTCTAGTTTTCTACTATTATCCACTAATATGGAGCGTCGGAATCCTATGAAGAAGGCAATTTCAGCTGCTGCATTTCATTCTTAGATTCTTGCACTAATAATCTATTCTAAACTTCTACATTTGTGATATCATGTGCTATCAAGCTCAACACTATTTCCCACGGAAACTTTTCACAAACTTTCCTGATCGAATTCAACTTGGCATGAGCATACTCTACTAACGAACTAAAATTTGCACTACTTATCAACATGCTAGCTTTAAGCCTCGTGGCCGGAGTTCCTTTCTCAGGGAACGCTATCTCTAAGTTCCTTGAAAATGTTGACCAATTTCTAACTATCGGTTTCCAATTTTGATAAATTTTGGCTGCACGGCCTTTCAGAGCTTGCCCACAACAGTATCAGACGTACCTGTTTACGAATTTAATTTGATCAACTTCCTCACTCCACTCCTTGGTTGAAAAGGATGTATCGTCGGGGTCAAACTGGGCTAACGATAATTATGCGGTCACCACGTGGTCGGTGTCGTTCCTTAAACTAAACATGTTGGCTAGCAACTCCGTCATCTTCATTTGAAGTTGGGCCTGGTTCTCCATTATCCGCATTACCGAAATGGCTTCACTTTCTTCGGGAGCTTTGTTGAGATTTTGCTGGTCCATTTTTTCTTATTCTTGTAGATTCTCACAAAACACAAACAATTTTCACTCACAAAATAGGATCCTCAATTTCTTGTCTCGAAAGAAGAAATTTAATCCCACTTCTGATGTTAGAATTAATTAAAACACGTGATTGATACTTTTTATTCACAAAGTAAGATGGCGGTCGGTTATCTAGCACGTGGAGGTGCTCTAACACAGGGTCAGGTACAAAGCGTATCGCCCGACAAGATAGTTCAAGTAATAGTCTGTTCGGCCTGTGCCAAAGAGAGAGCAGGTAACATTGGAGCACAGAGTTCACAGAGCATAGGTTCTATACTCTTATTCTTCCTTCGACATTCGTCGTCGGACATTATCAGTATATTTTAAGGGGGGTCAAATTAACATTTGCTAACATATATATATATTTTTTTTAAATTTATATCCGAATTCTGAAGCATGGTATATATCCTAATCAATAGTCTGAGTCATTTAGCATATTTGAACCTCTTTCTCACATGAAAATAGGTCACCGTTTTTGAAATATGACAAATTGAATTTCAAAATCGTCCCAAGTCGCCCGAATCTACCGTTAAATGGCTATTTATCTGGGCCATATCGGAAAAAATTGAATTAAAAAGTGTTTCTTTTTACCTCAAGAATCTACTGTTGAAATCTTTGCTCGGACACGTCGATTTTTAATCCCCGGGAAATAACTTTTTGAATCAAATTCAAAACCCCAACCCCTATTATTTCAAATAGGGAAGATGGGGTAAGTGAAACCTCATTCGAAAGGTTTTCCTTTTGAGCATATAAAATTGTTTTCATTCAGTCCATATTCAAATTTGAATTTGGTACAGAACTGATCATTTTGTCAAATGTGCTGCCGAATCAATCAAATTTTCAGTAATTTATTCTATACTTACTACGATAATCCTTAACATCCATACATCCAACTATTACTGTTCGTTTAATTTATCAACAATTATGGTAAAAATTGTTCATTGATTGGCAGAAAAAAGTGAAATAATTCTTTTATTTCGAAAAAATAACCAGTGTGGGAACCGTACTGTAGATTTATCAACAAAATTGCTGAATGAATGAGTGAAAATTCGATTGGTTTCGTCAACATGCTCGAAAGGAAAAACAATGTGGTTCAAAATTCAAATGTAAATATTTCGGAAACGTATGGATTAAATGACAAAAAATTAAATATGCTGAACTTAAGGTATAAAGGCTTCCCAAATGAGGTATTGCATACCCTATCCTTCCTATACAAAACTTAGGGGTTTTTATATGGATAATTCTGCCAACTATAGAGCAACTCTCTCATTTTCAATGGCCCACTTTGTAGTATGATTTCAGCGAAATTACTATGCAGTACCTATATTTAAAAATTTTTGTTTCAATAAAAAAAGGTAAAATACATAGGTGCCATTGATTTCAAATCTCAATTCTTTTTTTTTTGGAACATCAACAGACAAATTTTTTTTTGCCCAACACGCATCTAGTTATATCTAGATCATTTTCAAAATCGATCACAATTGAGAATAAATGAAGTGAAACTGCGAAAAGTTTGTTTCAATCCTTCAGAATGAGAATGTCATATCAATTCAATAGAATCCCTTTTTTTATACAAAGTGTCAACATGGGTACTAGATAAAAATCAAAATAAAGAAGTTAGAAAATACGGTCTTTCTTCCTTATTGGCATGCCCTACCCATATATTTCCTACATCAATAGAATTACTCTTCTACATGTATCTTTTCGAACAATCCCCCCATCCATTGATATTCTTTCTATCAAAACGGCGTAAGCCTGAATAAAACCTAGATCGTGCGGGTTTCAACCAGATGGAGGTATATTTTATTGGACAGTTCAATCAGATTCCCGCAATTCGATTTGAATATAAAACTGAGCGGATATCTCGGCATTAAGAAAGGCTTACTGGTAGCATCCTGTAACCGATTTCATTTTTCCGAGCGGTCCTTTTTCACTGGTGAGGTTGGATTTCTGAATCGGATTCGCAGATTAGCTGAATTCGTAGAATTTCTGACCTCCGGGTTATGTTCACATTCGGAGACTATGCAAAGATTCAACGATGGTTGTTATTTGAAATACACTGGACAGTCTGGACACTATATTTGAGGGATATCCAAAACATTTGAGTTATCAAACGATTTTCAACAAAATTTAACAAATTTTGATTCGCCACATATGTGTATCATGATCATGCGAAATTTTTCTAACTGGCACTAACCTCCAATCTTTTGCATTAAATTTATTTTCATCGTCAACTTCAGAGTTCTTCTGTTATTTTGAAACATTGACAATTTGAAACATTTCAAAAAGTTTCACTTTTTATTTTATTTCCGCTGTCTTTACCACTATCATTATTGTTTCGCCGAGTAATGTCTATTCAAAGTCCCAAACACATTTAATAAACGTATGTTATACGAGGATGTATTGATATCTAGTTAGCCTAGACCAGTTCCATGGATAAAAAAAATACTGCGTTACCATAGCAACGAACAATAACTCACCAGAAGTATCAGTTTGAAGTTTGAGGTCAAAGAACTAAACCAGAGTTACACAATAAATCAAAAGAAAGAAGATATCCACCGAAATAGAAATCGAAAAATTGTAGTATCGGGCTATCATCAAGTACCTGTATTTAAAAGGATTAAGAGATAAGCAGATTTACGAAGATATGCTCAATACGCTTGGTGATCAATAACCTTCGTATTCGACCGTGAAAAATTGTACTGCAAGCTTCAAAAGAGGTAAATCTTCCATTGAAGATGATGACCGATCGGGAAAGCCAGTTTCTGTGTCAGTCCCCGAAAATATCGATGCAGTACATGACATGATTTTATCAGACCGTCGAATTGGGCTAAAACGGATATCTGAAGCACTAAAAATTTCATACGAACGTGTTCATGATATAGTTCACCTCAATTTGGACATGAGAAAAATTGCTGCAAAATAGATCCCCGAATGTTTGAATGTTGACCAAAGCGTGCCAAGGGTAGAAGCATCGCGTTCGATCTGTGCTCGATTTGAAAACGATGTAGACTTCTTAAACCGAATTGTTGCTATGGATGAGACTTGGGTACATACCTACGATCCAGAAAAAAAAGCAATAATCGATGGAATGGCGACACTCTGGTTCTCCAAGACCTATAAGAATTTTCGTGTCCAAAAATCTGCTGAAAAAGTTCTTGCTTCAGTTTTTTGGGATTGCCATGGAGTAATCATGATTATTTTTTGTATAAGGGTAGAACGATAACCGGAGATTACTATTCGACATAACTGACCACTCTACGGAAAAAAGTTGAAGAGAAAAGACGCGGAAAGCTATCCAAAGGTGTTTTGTTTTTGCAGAACAACGCCCCTGCACAAAATTCTCATGTTGCCATTCAAAAAATTCGTTATTTATGGTTTGAATTACTAGAACACCTCCCTTATTCACCAGATTTGACTCCATCCGACTATCATCTCTTTCCCCAACTGAAAAAAAGTTTGAAAGGTCGTAAATTTTCTTCCAACGAGGAGGTAATAAAAGCTGTGGAGTTCTGGTTTGCAGAGCAAGAAGAAACATTTATTTTGAAAGGTCTAGAGACGTTGCAGGTTCGTTGTAATAAATGTATCCAATTTAGAGGAGAATATTTTGAGTAATAAAATATTTTGACATTGAAATTTGGTTTGGTTCTGCAGTAGGATAAGAATTTGTCAATATATCCTCGTACGTATACAGGGTGATTCTTCAACTCGTAGAAATATTTTAACAGTAGATTCTCGAGGTCAAAAGAAACACCTTTTTTCCATACCGAAAAACAACAAGAAGCTCTAAAACAGATGTACAGAACAAAGTAATCATGAGGTATAATTAATTAATGGTGCACTGAGTGTCAGATTAATTCTGTGTAGGTACATATACAATAATTGGAAAGCAACAGGCATGCTCATATGAAAAAACAAAGGCATTATACAACAAACCTGCGTTTTTGCTTCCTATTTTCGTATAAGGAGGTCGGGCAAACGGTCTGCAGCGCACATAAACGTTGATGCTAATTAAAAGCTCAGATTTAAATGAAAAATGTTCCAGCTAGAGAATGTTTCATCAAGGGAGCAGGGGAAAAACTGTGGAATTAAAAGTCGCGTGAACACATCAGTTAGATTAGAACATCTGAAAACAAAAATAATGGAGTGTAGTCCGTTGCAGTCGTAAATCTTCAGTGGGGTTGTTTTTTTGTTTGAATTTCAGCCAAGTAGTAAACGTAGGCATTGTGCGGAATTGCAGTGTTCAAATAAGTTACATTCATCATATTTTATGGTTTCTCTTTATACTGTTGGAAGAAAATGAAGTGAATCGACGAAGCTTCTCGTTTGATAACTTAGTTTCAACAAACTTTGTCGCCTAAATGCATTTCCCTTACATCAAGCTTTAATTCCCAGAGTTCATTAGTTTTTGTTTTGAGAATCAATTGAAACTGAAGACTTTAGTAACTGGACATCATAAACAGGGTTTCCCGAAATTCGCTTGAAAAAATTCAATGGTATACAGGATACAGGGTGAGTCTTGAACTCGTACAAATATTTCAACAGTAGATTCTTGAGTTCAAGAGAAACACTTTTTACCCATACCATTTTTTTTTGATTGGGACCTGATAAAAAGATATAGCCCTTTTGAGTTTTCATAATGAGCTGTACCACCTCTGGAAGAACAAAATTACCTTCAGAATAACTAGCTAAATCTGTGACACTACACATCTGTGGATCTTCTAAACAGAGCTGTATTCAGCCAATATACCCAATTTTCTAAATATCTGAAATATTGTTTATTTTCGAATATCGAATTACTCGAAAACGCCGTTTTATACAAAAAAATATGATAAATATTTTTATTTTTAAAAAGTTCAAAGATTCATTAGATAGCGTCCAAATTAGTTTCAAGAGTTGGGTTCTTTGAATTTTTGGTATTTTTATGGTACCTAATTGTCATAATGAGAAAACTGGAAGACGTGGGTGATATCTTTGTTTTCGAAAAAGATTAATCAAATCAATGAAAAACTAGGTATATTCTGAAATTCATTTCAATCGATAAAACTGTTTGTTAGAGAACTAAAAATATACTCACACTGTATACGTCGAAAAATAGGACGGAAACTTCATATAAAGCTATATATCCGGAGGAAATTCGGGCTGATTATGTGAATTCTCCAAAGTTATTTTTGATTGTTGATGAAACTAAAAGTGGAAAGTGGGTGAAAATTTGTTTAGTCCTGAGATTTTTCAGCATCTTCAGAATGGAATACAATGAATGACCCTGTTCAAGACAGTGACGGGTAGTGGCAGAGTAAGGCGTCTCTAAGATAGTAATTTGAAAACAAGAAGGAGAAAAAACGAGTAAAGCCGTAAATTATACAGGGTGGGAACAAATTCAGGATATTAATCTCTGAGTTATTTGGAGTCGAAAAGGTTTTGTAGGCCTTTGTCCGGAAATGCTTCGTTTCCAAGGTACAGATATTCTTGTATCCTAGCTGGGATGGCCATTTTCAGCAATCCTTGTAATTTGCTAAGATTTTTGATGTGGTGCAGCCTAGAGAAAAACACAGAGATTCTTTTTGATCTCAATCGAACAAGAATTGTAAGAATGAATTTAAACTTGGAAAATGCATCGAAGTAGGTACTTTGTTTTTCCTCAGAAATATGAAAGTCGATATGAGGATGCACGTCACTGTAGTGGCTGTAGTCGAGGTATTCAAAATGAAATGATCACCTCATTGAGGTATCCAATTTTACCAAATTTCGAATATCGCAATTCGCAATGAGTTTCGAAAATATTGCAGATATATTGCATATATATTTACATTCAACGCAATAAATCTTGGAAACGAAGCATTTCTGTACAAAGGCCCTAGATACCTGACCGACTACAAATAACTATCCTAATTTGTTGGCATTGTTTATGAAACACACTGTATATTGAAATGATATGGCCTATACTTGATACTTATATGATTTCGAATAACATGAGTTGTTTAACCACGACACATGTTTCGCTATCACAGTAGAATCTTCAGGTGGGTGAATTTAAACTACCCTACATTACTTCAAAATCAGGAAGAGCAAAAGCAATATCATAGGCGAATAGGAAAAGTATCGGGGATATCATATAAGTATAAATGGAAAAGAAGAGGATATCGTACTTATCCTACTGCTTTTATCATAGAATCCTATCAATAAATTTAAAACTGAGATTACATTCCACGATTTTCATTGACACGACTTTTTCACCACAGCACGTGTTTCGCTATCACAAAAGCTTCTTCAGGAAGCTGCTGGTAATATTATATCAGCCCGAGTTGATTGTACCTCTCACGAAATAATACAGTTGAAAATATTATCCTTCTCCACCATTTATGCAAAAATCATGATATCGAAAGAGACAATGGAAAGAGGCTGAAGAATTTTTTCAATTCTTTGTTTCAGCGAGTTTTTCCAATCAACGAAAGAGTCCCTATTTGTTGAACGAACAAGCTTTCCACGAATCTGCAATTTATAGCGAGCCGATATGCACTGTTATCCTGATTCCAAATTGGCCCGTGCAAAAAATTCCATAACAGTAGATTGGGTTCGAACAACAGATGCTAAAGGGTGGATATTTTCCAAAACAATCCTCCCGCTTACCCCTTGTCATCCAATTCTGCAGCCTGAGGTCTGTCATGAAATATTCAGATGTTTTTCAGAGCATAGCGCTGAATCGATGTCGGAATAATTATTCATGACGTTGTATATTTTATGAGGATTCCACGAAATGAAAGTCAAGGATCAAAACGAAAAGAGTCAAATTAGGACTATTAGTATCATTGTCGGATGGAATGGATGATTAGCTGATTCGTACCCGGCAGGTTCCTTTTATCGAAGAATAGGCCAAGGTTATATTCGATAGGTGGATGAGGAATGCCGAAGCCATACACAGTGTGCATCATAAAATTCTCCATAAGATGTATCGAGAGAACTGAACGAATTCTTATTTCCTGAAAATTTGGCTCGTTTCTTCATTGTTGGAAGCTGTTTTTCGGTTAAGGTTGGTGATTTTTTGTTCGACTACAGACCAGTTGAAGGTGGGTACTGCAGGTTTTTGTTTTGGGTCTAATTCTTTATTTAGCGCACGTTTCGAATTCGCCATCTTCATTTTCATGCAATATGCTGAGGATATCAAACCTTTTCCTGATCATTTCTTCGTATACTTCAGAACGACCTGATTCTAGTGAATGAAACTTTTGATCAGAATTGCGGTTTGCGCCGAAGTTCTCTGTATATAGAATACATATTTATATTTCAAATAGGACACTCTGTATATGATTAAATTTTTGCTGCAGATTGTAAGATTTTTACAAAAATGAGTTTTCAAACCACGAAACATATTTCGCTATCACAATAACATCTTCAGGTTATATTTTTCTAAAAGAATTTATAATTTCACTTTAATGTTTGTTACTTCTATATTTGAGTTCATAGAGGGTTGAAAGTCTTTGGAATATTTTTTCAATGTTTGTAGAAGTAAAAGATTGACTGAGCAGAACCGAAATGGATAGAGTGTCTAATTTGATTTGTTGAAAAATCCTTGAATGCTTGTCTCAGGAATTATATCAGAACGATTGAAAGTATATACAGATACAGGGTGAGTCTTTGACTAATACAAATATGTTAACAGTACATTCTTGAGGTAGAAAGAAACACTTTTTTCCTATACTTACCATTTTTTCCGATTTCATAATGAACTGTGTCACCATTGAAAAAACAAAATTACCTTCAGAATAATTAGCTAACTGTGTGACACTACACATCTCCTTAAAATAGAGTTGTATTTAGCCAATGACCCAATTTTTCAAATTTCAACAGATATTTTTTTATTTTTGAACATCATATTACTCGAAAACGGCGCATTATTCGAGAAAGAGGAATACTTTTATTTTACGAAACTTTCAAGTATTCATTATATGGCGTCCAACTTAGTTTCAAGAGTTGGGTTCTTAGAATTTTTGGTATTTTTGAGGTACGTAATGATCATAATGAGAAAACATGGATGATATCTTGTGTTCGAAAAATATTCATAAAATGAATGAAAAAATGAAAACTATATTCCGAAATTCATTTCATTCCATAAAACCGTTTATGGAAAATAAACTAAAAATAACATTTTTTTTCTATGGTTTTTCAACATCCTGTATCTTTCAAACCGAGCCGATTCGATAAAGAAAAAAGTGTTACTTTTGAATTCAAGAATTTACTGCTGAAATATTTGTACGAGTCAAAGACTCACCCTGTATAGTTTTATTATCTCAAGTGGTTACAGGCTATATAAAATCATCGTATATGAAATGTATCTCAAAAATATATAAATGAGGAGCAAAGCTGAGAGACAAATGAGAACCAATTAAAATCAGCTAATTTTGAATTATCCCGTTGAATTTTTCACGACCTCTGAAAGTAGAATGAAGGCGATTTGAAACCCTGTATTTTTGCCACTGCATCGTTTTATATAATGAAGAATCTCCTGGCGGCACCACCTGTTGGATCGCCTGAGCTTTCTGTTTCTGTTACAGATGGCACCGTTGGGAAGTTTCTCGTACATTGACTATTAAACATAAAATCACTATACTTTCTAAATTTCTCTAACTTTTTTTAGAGGTGACCCATTAGTAGCTAACCCAAACAAAATCGTTAATTCGCAACATAACTTCGTATGTTTTTCAATAAATGCTATTGAAGTAAAATCAATGATCCAGTTGAATTTGGAATACGAAGCTGGAAATTGTTAAATTGCCGAATCAAAGGATTATAAGTTTTGAAAATAAAAGAGTCATTGCAATTGTATTTGCAGAAAACTTCATTTCATTCCATTATGTACCGAATTTTTCACGAATTTACATCTCTGCTGATGAAGGCATGGTTTGGAAGAATTTCGGTAAATTGAAATAGTGTGGTGCATGTTAATGCATGTCACAAACAATTGAAAATACCTATGCGGAAACACGGAGGAGTTGACAGGATGTAATTGTATAAATTCACATCCATATCGTTTAAGATAACATTTCCAACGTCATGAAATTCACACATTCATGGAAAAATTATATCTTACTCATCAACAAGCATGCTTGATAAAAGATTATTTGATACAGGGTCCATTTGAATGAAACCATACAGGGTGTTTTCAAAGGTGAGGCTTTTTTTTGACAGAAGGTAGAACTCATCAAAATAAGTCGTTTAACCACAAATGGTCTATATAAAATATCCAAGATCTCAGAGATACCACCCCTCAACGAAACAAAACATAAACATATGGTTGGACAATGAATGGTTCAGTATCAAGTTCATCGGATTAGATGAATCAGGTCACTTTTGGGAGAATCATAATTGTTGTATCGTGAAATTGAGGGTAAAAAAAATGTAGAAAATCGGGGCAGTTTCTTGACAGTCCTTATGTTAGTTATGTTAAAAAGTGCTATGATGTTTCCCCGTTTCATTCCATTTTTACGACGATTGTTGTAATGTTCGAACAAGAAGATTGTGATGCCCATTGTGAAAAAATTCGTGAATAATTTAGATGAATTTTATTGGTGAGTTTTTGAAGTATTATTCTATTTTTTTCACTTGTATCCTAAGTCTTTTCCGTCAGTTGGTATTCGACCATCCTTAGTTTACATTTTCATTACCACGTAAATATCGAACGAGCCAATATCCTTAACGAAACCACATGGTCGAGTTTTTTCCCACTGCTTTGCGATAATTCAGCTAACAAATGGTGAAGGGTCTTATTAGTAATCATTTTCAATTTTTTTTCCAACTTTGTCATTTTGAAAGTTTTGTATAGGTGATTTTTGGTGAAACGCTTTATTTTGATCAGTTCTACCTTCTGTTGAAAAAAAAATCCCCACCTCCAAATATTCCCTGTATAGGATAATACTGTTGAATTTTAGTTTTCTGCCTGTGTGAGTTCCACTTAGAGGACATACAGTGTGTCAATTTGAAAAGGTACCACACTTTATATCTTGGCCCCCATAAGAAATTAAGAAAATGGAAAAAGAAGTTAACTTTGGTTCGTAGAGGGTAGAATGTTTGAGACGAACTCGTCCAAGTAACGAGACCCTCAGTTTTTTCCTCATTTTTTCCCTGTGCTTCAAACTAGAATTCCTCATATTTTCAATACAAAAGGTCCATGGAACTCATCATTATTTAATTCTTTCTTGAGAAAAAAAAAGAATACCAACTAAAATACTCCTTCATCTGATCAAAATAAATATAATAGTAGTGTATCCATAAAGTATGGGACGGTGAACAATGAATAAATAAACAAGAAGAAACAAAGGTCTATATTTTCAATCCCATAAAAACTCTCCACTTCTTTGTGTGTAACCGGTTTCGTCATGAAACGACATCATCAGACGCAACACTGAAAAAAATTGACAAATATCAGACATGCACAACAATCAAAACATCAGCTTCTTAACCTACAGTACAATATTTCGTCAATGAAACAATTTTTCTCAAACAAGTCTCTAACTATAAGGTTTCCAAAAATGTGTTCTCCCAGAAAAGAGAACTCAACTCTCAATTGAGGCACCGAATTTGTGCACTACTTTAGTGGATGTGAGCGGAGACCGACAGAGGGCGCCTCCAGTTTGACAGTTGTGTGAGGTAGACATAATGTTGGTCTAGAAAAAGAAAAATAAATAATCATAGAGCGGGACCGAATGTCAAGTGTCATTGTCCGATGTCAATATTTTTTGTACCAGCGTTGAATTCTCTTTTCTGGGAGAACATATTTTTGGAAACCTTATAGTTAGAGACTTGTTTGAGAAAAATTGTTTCTTTGACGAGATATTGTACTGTAGGTTAAGAAGCTGATGATTTGATTGTTGTGCATGTCTGATATTTGTCTATTCTTCACAAAGAAGTGGGGAGTTTTTATGGGATTGAAAATATAGACCTTTGTTTCTTTTTGTTTATTTATTCAAAATAAATATCTTGAAAAGAATACTCCTGAAATAAATTGATTGATGTTATATGATCCCTAAATCCCTATTAATGGTTGAGCAGTGTAATTTCATATTTATTCATTCATTTATTTATTGGAAATGGGATACAAACAGGTTACACTCAAAAAGCATCCACAAAATAAATAAAATCATATGAATTAATATAAGATGTCTACAAAAATGAACAGTTATACCAGAGATCACCTAAATACTTATTTAGGTCTTCCTTGTCTTGTCTGTGTGAAAGAATGTCTTTTTATAAGTAAGAACTTACAAAAGGAAGTGTATCAACAACAAAAAATTCTTTTACACTTTTTCTCGAAGGAAGACAAGGACAGAACGCATCACGTTTCATATTGGAAATAATTCGATATTGCTGAGTACATGACAAACCATCCGAACCCAAGTTTCTTAATGATTTGATCAACATTAATCAACATCTTCAATTCTCCTGACTAATTCTGAGATATTTCTTCTTGGATAAAAATGGTTGTTTGGGTAATCTTAACTGGATGAATATAATTTCGGCCAAGAAAAGCCTGTTACGGTTTGGAGTCAATATTTCATAACAATCTGAATCCACACCGTTCATTCTACATCCGCTGAAAAATTAGCTCATCAAAAGTGAAATGAACATCAGCGAAGGTTTCACTGAGACACATTAAAAATACATGCTGTTCTTGCGGAAACGCGTCCAGATTTACATTTCATCCTGTCTTTATAAACAACGGATCCGACTCGGAAGAGATCTCCAGGGATACAGTAGCGGACCGAAAAAATAAATATTGTTTGAACTCGATTAAAAGTTTGTAATACGCCGGAGGAATTCTGCATGCCTCGGCTCTTATTTGTTTTCTCTGCGAAACAAGTACATCGTGACGTGGAACCCTAAGGATGTTGATTCTAGGAGGGAGATTGAGGAGAACGTATTAGGAAATCTCTTCTATATCAATGGCTATTCGCATCATCGTCCATTTCCTATCAGACCGAATGGATCCATTTTATTCAATATTCCAATTCCTTATTGACTATACAGGGTGTAAATGAATAGTAATGAAAAAATCTAAGGGAAGATTTCTTGTCGCTTCCATAGAATGTCTGTTCAATTTAATTTCTGTCAGTTCTCTGGTTTCGAGACAAAATTAAGAATTTTTTTTCAGGTGCCATCTTCAGCTGAACCTAAGCATGATATGCTCAAAGGTCAGTTCTTTCTATGCTGAATATTGTTGCTCCGTTTGGATTAATAGTGTTCGTATGCAGAAGATTGATGTACGTCTAAATCTTTCCATGAAAACTATAAATGGAATTATTATATCTTCATCTATTCAATGGTTACCAGTTCTATCAAACATTGTACAGCCTCATATTCATAGGCAGACTGCGATTATGAATTCCTGGAACAAATTTCAATCCTTTCCCGACTCATTGTGTGATCCCTTGAATAGAGTTCCTGGTTTTGATCTTCCGAGGAAAATATGGTGTATTCTGAATGGTATAAGAGCAACGGGATACAGCAATGAATGAATGAATGAGATGTAATTGAGCTTAAAGCTTTAGTGTGAGACAGAAAAAAACATAAATCATCTGGTTAATCATTGTCCCATTTATCAATGTCAGGATGGTTTTAGTGCGGAAACTGAAAGTTTATAGTTTCCGAATCTTTTTCGAATTGGGTTGTGAATTTTAGGTCAATCTAAAATATTAAATCTAATTTTATTATTTCACATTTTTCTGTTTTTTTTTTTATCTCTATTTCAGAAAAAAGTTTCTGGTATCTTGGAGAAGACTGGATTTTAATTTCGTTTTCGAAAAATGGTTCAATTTTTTCACTGGGCGATGCCGCTCAATAAAAAAATTTTCAGCTTATTTCGTAAACAATTTCATTTCTCATAATCCTCTACACTCACGGAGAAGAAGGGTTTTTCACCGGGGTTTTTCCCTAAGCTCTTATATCATATACCAAATTGTATGGTTCCCCGTTTACGATAACCTTACCATTTTTCCGAATAGGCACGGTTTAAGAGATAGAGGCTGTTGAAGAACTATAAAAAAATGTTATTTTTACTTCCACCTCCTAAACGATTTGATATCGAATGAAATGAATTTCGGAATATGTCTCATTTAATTGTCACCCACGTCTTTCAGTTTTCTTACTATGACCATTAGATACATACCAGCAAAATAGCAAAAATTCTAAGAACCCAACCCTTGAAACCATGTTGGATGCTATCTAATGAATATTTGAACGTTCTTTAAAATAAAAATATTCTTCATATTTTCTGGTATCGGTGAGATTTGAAAAATTGGGGACTTTGGCTGAATTCAACTCTGTTTGAAAGATCCACAGATGGGTAGTGTCACAGATTTAGCTAATATTTCTGAAGGTAATTTTGTTTTTCCAGGGGTGGCACAGCTCATTATGAAAATAAAAATGGCTGTATCTTCTTATAAGGGCAGACAAAATGGTACAGAAAAAAGGGTCTCAAGAATCTACCGTTAAAATATCTGTACGAGTCAAAGACTCTCCCTGTACATTAATCCTTCATGCAACACTGTCAAATGCTTCGGCCACTTCTAGTAAAACAAGGCATGCTGGTGGATTACTCTGGAATCCTCTGCTGAATCCGAACTGTTCCGCTGGTGTGAGGTTGGGTTTCTTCAGTTAACCTCCTAGCTATAACTCTTTCGACTACCTTTGTAAGCGCCGACAAAAGAATTCAGGCCACTGAAAACAAGCTGCTACGATGTGCAATAGATGAACCTTGGTTTGTCATTAATAGACAGATTTATAAGGACCTGAAATGGAAAACCATAACGGAATTCATGAACAGAAAAGCAGAGAAATTATTCGAAACAGCGAAAAACCATCCGAATCAAGAACTCAGGAGACTAGTGGACTACGACCCAGAGGAAGACAAAAGGAGAATGCGAATTTACCGAAGGAGACCATAAGGTCAATTAAAAAGAGATTAAAATAACAACAGAAACTTATTGAAAAATTCAATAAAGTGTTAATTCAATAGAGGATAAACACACAAATCCCAGCACGATAGTGTGCGAGAAGAAAACCGACCAAGAGATGAACGGTTTATAGGCAAATGCCCGGAACCAAAATTCAAGAAGCAGTAGGGTTTTTAGTGGGTCTCGAGCTCAGGAGAGTGAGAAACCCCACACTGTTCCCCCTCAGGAGATGAGGGCGGTTCGTCTGTCTTGCAGATTTTCCCCCTGCTACACCAAAAAAAAAAAAAAAAGTAAGCGCCGACAATAGACTTATCGGTCTGTAGTTTGGTGGAAATTTCTTCTCTTTGAATGGTTTATTGAGCACTTTTATTTCTGCTTTTTTCCACTTTTCCGGGTAGTGTTCAGTACTCATTATTTCGTTTGCAATATTTGTTAGAGCAGCTACACCTCATTTAGGTAATTTCTTCAAGACAACGTTATTTTATCACCTCTTAAAATTTGATCAGAAATCCTTGATCTTGGTTGCTGAAGTTGATTTTTCTATTTCATCATCCTCCATTTCCTCTTCGATCATTAGACAATTCTGTGATGCGCTGAAAACCAAGACAACTGTTTAAAAGGCAGTGGTCCTCCCAACACTTCTTTACGGAAGCGAAAAACTGGACGCCCTAGAGGCGACATTTTAAACAGCTTGAACAAACGCAACAACGTCATCTAAGACAAATAATGCACATCAGATGGTTCCACAAAGTTTCAAATGCAGAAGTCTTGCAACGCGCGAATTGTATAACACTTGAGACTCAAGTAACGTGGACCCGACTAAGATGGAGCGGCCACATTCTGAGGATGCAAGACACAAGACTCCCCAAAATAGCTCTATATGGCGAATTCACTGAAGGAGCCCGGAAACCAGGAGGCCAGCACAAGCGGTTTAAGGATATACTACATCAATCCCTAAAATCAGTTAATGACAATCATAACTGGGAACAACTAGCGTTAGACACGTCACGGTGGAGGTCTTTGGTACACACTTATAATGGAAACTCGAGAAGGATACAGCGGCGGCCAGATCTGGTTGGTGTCTATCCATGCCCGAAGTGTGGAAGGATCTATAGGTGACGGTTGGGTCTCTTCAGTCACAGGAGGGCACACAGTCGCAATTAGTCCTAAGAAATTATAAGTCTCTTCGCACCGTTTTTTTTTGTCTTTTTGTAGATTTATTCCTGGTAACGGAATATACAGCAATGAATGATGATACGCTCATTCAATTCCATGAACATGTCAATAATTGACGAAACCTACGAATGTGTCGGCTCAGTTAGAACAGTCAGACCCAAGTGAAACAGACGATAAGCTATTTCGGAGTGTAAAGTTCACGCTAACCTTAATAACCCGCGTCATTTTACAGTCTACGTCGCATGTAAGCCGTTGAGGGTTTTCCGGAAGGAACATTCAAACTGCTTCCAGACCGGAAGCGGAATGGGAAATATAGACTCGGCCCACTACTTGCCGTGCGACTTTGTGATCTCGAGTAAATTCATAACGCTCAAATTTCCCCCGGGTGAGGTAAGGGCGACAACGGGAAAAACATTAAGTTTCGTTGACTTTACGTCTTGCCGTCGAACTTGAGGCAAGGGACGATTAACGCTGCTACGTATTGTGCAGACGTGGTTGATATTTATTAGGACGTTTGCGAATATCTGTCTGATGAGTTCTGACTGAGCTTGATTAATTAGGATATGTAGTGTTCATCTTCGTACCGATTGTTTCATTGCGTTCGTGTTAAGCCTAAATATACACAGTCGCAGGTAGAAAGATTTACGTGGCTCAAATATTCCGAATCCATCCTCACTCATTACAGATAAAAAATGTCCATGCGTGCAGAAACTGCTGAACGAAAAAACCACCTACGTGCAAGCAGAAGGTTTTAGAAGCTTGTTCGAATTCAAAACACGAGTGGTTACCAATCTAGATACACTTCTATACAGGGTGCTCACAAATAACTGCGGAATATTTCAGGTGATCATTCATTGTCCAAAAGTAGAACTATATAATTTGTTATACAAGGTGTCCCGGATAATGTGGTAAACATTTCAATGTGAGATAAAGAACATCACGAAAAACCCCCATATGTAGTATCTAGGAGTTCTAGATTCTGATTTACAGGGTGTTTTTCAAATTTGAATGGAAATTAAAACTATACTCTATCTCCTAAACGGAATCATCCGAAATTTGAAATGAAGATAGCTTTCATAAGGTTTCAGAAAACCATCAAATATCATTCGATTTGCAGGACCGTACCACATAAATTTAAACAGTTCTTAAAAGTTAAATCACCCTGTAAAATGAATTTCATGATTTCTTCGATGGCTGCGTGAACTGTAAGATTCATTTATTCAAATCGCCAAATGATATTGGATGGCACCATCCAGGTTGCCGAGGACTGATTTTTTCCTTGATAGTGACAATAATTCTTCTCTTGTATCGATATTTACATCCTATTCAACTCATAACGAAGTGATGAATTATACAACCTGTATTATTCGGATTCTTACCCCTACCTTTCTGTTGATGCTTTGAGTGACGGTAATTTGTTAGTTCGATTTAGATCGTAATTTCTTGATTTAATTATCGGCGAGTGTTATGCGTCTGAATTAATTTCTTAAGGAGTACAAACAACTGCATGAACAACAGAAACACAAAATAATATTAATGTAATCATGATAATGTTAACTTATTCATTTGAGGTTTTTATTTTCAGTAATGATAGAACTATCTCCAAATATCTTTTTTGTTGAAATTCTTCTCCCTATTACAAATTCTAACCACCCTTAAAATTGATAGCATTCGCTTCATTGAAAAAGTGTGAGCAGAGAGGGATGTTTTTCATTATTTTTCACATCTTTCAGATCATAAATATGCTGCTATATTCTGTTTTTTATTTGTTCGACCAATATATTCTTTGTTGCAATGTTGAACAATGGATACTATAAAGTATACAGGGTCTTTGACTGGTACAAATATTTTAAGACTGGATTCTTGATATCGAAAGAAACACTTTTTTCCCATATCATTTTTCCGAATCGACTCGGTTTAAAAGATACTGTTGAAAAACCATCTTAAAATGTTATTTTTAGCTCTATCTCACAAACGGTTTTAATAGAACGAAATGGATTTCGGAATAAAGTTTCTCATTTATTTGATGAATCTTTTTCGAACACAGGATATCACCCACGTCTTCCAGTTTGCTCATTAATGACCACTAAGTCTGTTTAAAAAATTTCCTGAAACTTTTAAGGGTTTTCACTCCCAATCTCTGGAACAAAATCAATAAAAAAATCAAATAAACGATTTGCTTCTGCCTAAATTCTTGTACTAATTTGTCAGGAGCAAATCCACTAGAAAAAATTGTTGCCTGACATTGAACTGAAAATAAAGAACGTTGGAATTATAATTTCATATTGTAACGTTTCGGAGTCAATATCAGACTCCTTCATCAGACGAAATTCAATTTTCGAAAATCTTCTGAATTGTATCTTTTGTTTGACATTAATTGTTGCGTTTATCCAACAAAATTAGAAAGTAAAAATAATTACGCAAAAAGATAACATGTACTAGAAAGAGGAGCAGGAAAAAGAATATATTTATTTCAGGGTGATTTTTTACCAGTATTAAAATGACCCTTGTTTGCGATGGATTCACAATCAAATCACGAATTAGAAATTGATGGTAGGTATATGGGAAACGCTCTCATATTTGACTGGGGATGTTTACGTCCAGGATTATCCTGGATCGGTCTGCATCCCAATGTATGGCCCCAAACATATGTAAAGCGAGCATAAAAATTTCATCAGCGAACTTTGTCGTAATCATCCATATCGATATCACACCTATGTGGTTCTGCATCGGAAATTCATTCCACCGCCTATGAATTATTCATGAAGGTGGATGCAATTTTCCGCAGATTAGTTTCACATATCTCTTACGTGATACGTTATTACGAATTCCCTGGGAACGCTAAAGATGAATTTAGGCGAAACAGGAACAGACTACGTTCGGGACCATCAGAAAATCACGTTGAAAATACCGTATTTGGGGCTGGAATAATGTATGAGATTAATTTTTGGTTTCGCCTGGTCTGCACAGATACCTACACGTCACATTTTCCAAATCATATAAGAAGGAAATTGAGTAAAACTTACTGTGAATATGTGCTTCAGGTAGGGGTCGACAAGACAAGAATTCTTGTATTGACAACAAACTTCCTGTCTTGGCAAGAAGTCAAGAAATTGAAAAAATCTTGTCTGGACGTTTTCTTGACAAATTTAATCTTGAATATACGAGGATATATTGAAAAATTCTCAGCCTACAATAAAACCAAACAAAATTTCAATGTCAAAATATTTTATTACTCAACAGATTCTCCTCTTAATTGGAAACATTGATTACAGCGACACTGCAACGTCTCTAGACGTTTCAAATAAAATGTTTCTTCTTGGTCTGCAAACCAGACATCTACAGCTTTTATCTCCTTCTTGTTTTAAGAAAATTTACGACCTTTTAAACTTTTTTTCAGTTGAGGAAAGAGATAATAGTCGGATGGAGCCAAATTTGGTGAATAAGGGGGGTGTTAGAATAATTCAAACCCTAAATCACGAATTTTTTGCATGGCAACATGAGATTCGTGTGCAGGATCGTTGTCCTGCAATAACAAAACACCTTCAGATAGCTTTCGGCACCTTTTCTCTTTAATTTTTAATAATTTAATTTTTTAAGAGTAGTCAGTGATGTCGATCAGTAATCTCAGGTTATTGTTCTACCCCCATCCAAAAAAATCAATCATGATTACTCCATGGCAATCCCAAAAAACTGAAGCAAAGACTTTTCCAGCAGATTTTTGGACACGAAACTTCCTAGGTCTTGGAGAACCAGAGTGTCACCATTTCATCGATTGTTGCTTTGTTTCTGGATCGTAGAAATGTACTCAAGTTTCATCCATAGCAACAATTCGGTTTAAGAAGTCTACATCGTTTTCAAATCGAGCACAGATCGAACGCGATGTTTCTACCCTTGCACGCTTTTGGTCAACATTCAAACATTTGGGGATCCATTCTGCAGCAATTTTTCTCATGTCCAAATTGACGTGAACTATATGATGCACGCGTTCGTATGAAATATTCAGTGCTTCAGATATCCTTTTCAGCCCAATTCGACGGTCTGATAAAATCATGTCATGAACTGCATCAATATTTCTGGGGACTGACACAGAAACTTCAATCTTCAATGGAAAATTTACCTCTTTTGTTCAATTTTTCACGGTCGCATACGAAGGACATTGATCACCAAGGGTATTAAGCATATCTTCGTAATCTGCTTACCTCTTAACCCTTTTAACTACAGGTAGGTACTTAATAATGGCTCGATACTCCAATTTTTCGATTTTCACAATGTCGGTTTACATCTTCTTTCTTTTAATTTATCGCGTAACTCTGGTTTACTTTTTTGACTTCACACTGACAATTCTAATGAGTTATTGTTCGTTGCTATGGTAACGCAATATTTTTTTATGCTTGAAACAGGTCTAGGCTAACTAGATAACAATACATCCTCGTAAAGTGAAGAAGCAGCAGCATTCACCAGTGCAGGATAGTGGTAGGTGCTAATGTCAATACTGACAGAAAGAAATTCTTATATTCTTTCGAAATTCAGGTGAACATAATTACTAAAAGAGAAAATAATAAATAATAATAATAAATAAAAAAAGAGTATCCAAATAAAAATTGCAAATCTAGATTCCAATTGGAGTTTCAACAAGATTCCTAAAATTATCAAGAACTTGGCTACATCTAGCTTTAGGACTAAGTTATCCATAGATCAACTATCTATTCAGAAAAATTCCAATTGAATATTCTTTCCATGATTGCGTAGTATTTTTCTCTAATCTATTTTTAGATTCGTAAAACAAAAGTGATGATTTTCCAATAATTTTTTGTTATATAACCACAAAGCAAATTGAAATCTTGGTTATAAAATTTGATTTGACATTTTCTGGGTATTATTACATGAATTGTCAAAATTACTTATCGGAACATCAACTTTTGATTTCCTTCTGTGGTTTTCGGAGCTAACATAACATACTAATCAAACAGTTCGAAATTGTTGTATTTAGTTATTTTAATTGAATTATAATATGGCCACATTCTGACCATTTTCTCACCATTTAATTTTGTGGATTGATAAACAATAATTTTAGAAATCTCTGTATATCGGAGGCAAGGTACCTGAACTACACACATGCAATTGTTTTGAAATGAGTTGGATATCCTCCATTAATAGTTTTCGTTCCTATCTTGTATTCGTGAAACACACTGTAGAATTGATGCATCACTTTGAAGGTTGCAATTTTTGGCCATTCTTCAACTTAAGGAGAGTATTTTAACATAAGGGTTGATCTATTGAAACAATCGACAGGGGCAGGAGCTGTGAAATTTTTCGCGATCCCAACACTTCCTAATTCTCAATTATGCGAAATGAGTCATACTTCAGATGCCTCTCAACCGTATTATTGGATTCGTGAAGGAAGAACGCCATGCGGAAAATTAAAATTTTTATGTTCTTCAATCTTCCTCATCGCTTGGTAGTTGAGTCGGAATTAAAAACAGTTTAAAATTTAGTAGCGAGATGAGATATGTCGTAGGTGAAATTCGCTTTTAAGGGATGAATATTGCATTTTCCGAGCATTGTTCTTCAACTTGGGCACCTAATTTGAGATATAATGGGTCTGCAGATTTTCCCTGTTTCGTTAATACACCCCAAGAGATTATAATAATATTACCCTGATTCTCCAGGGGTACCAAAGTACCCCTCAGAAGCTCTGTGAGCTTGTACGAATTCGGAGAACCAGTTGTGTTATGAAGGCTTTGTTACTGTGTCGTTACGCCACCTTAGGTACAGCACTGTTGATTTTAACCCAACAGTGAATTATGGCCTACACCGTTACCTCCGAGAATCATATCGGAGGTAACGCCTACACCCGTATCGACTAGAAAATTTCTTCTCTAGCCCGGGATCGAACTCAGTACCTAGCGGTATACTACACCGACGCTTAAACCACCAAGCCACGGACGCTAGACGCTATGGTGAGATGCACCTGGAATTCAATTCATAACTCAGATTTATAATTCACAAAGTCAAATCAAATTTTTCCACAAAATATCAGCCTTTTCTGAACGTAAAACTTGGTTTTTTTAATATTAAACAATGTGGTGAAGGAATTTCGTTTATTGATTCATCTTCCTCACATCAAAAGTAAAATTTTTGAGCAGTGTATTTCTCTGCAAGGAATTGGTAAAAGGATCAGCAAGGGAGTATTTCTAATGTTGAATCCATTTTTCTACACTGTAGTATTTCTTGCGGGAATTACCGAAGCAAATGTAGATTTATCTCAACAGACTTATTAGCCTTACACGCCACTTTGCATAACTCTGCATCCTACTATGGTTGTTTGTGATATACACTTCATGTTGTAATATGTTATTCCAGAATACCTGTCTGTTTTTACTGCTAATATATACACATAATGTCGTGTTTATCGGTTAATCAACTGAGTATTGTTGAAATAGTAAAATGTTTTTGCCTGTAATAAACCACAAGCAATAAGCGTAGTTCAATGTTAATCAGCCCATAAGAGGTAATGAATTCTAACTATTGTTAGGATAATATTGTTTAATTATCGAACCTTGAGTTTGCGGATTTTCTTCAATGATCTCAAGATTGATTTTTGTCATATTCAACAGAGCAGGAGTTGACTAGAGTTATTGAAATTTGTTCTATTGATGAAAAAAAATAGAACTATTATTTAAATGGAATATTGAAAAACTAGAATGGGAGACAAACATTACTGATTATGAATTACATCATTGCATCAACAGATTTCCAGAAAAATTTCAGAATGGTTCATTTTCCAAGTCAGATTTGGTAGGATGAATTGGCTACCTTTTCAAGAATACGATTGTCACCTCAAATAGCAGAATTCCAGAAAATTTTATTCCACATAGATATCGGATTTTATTTGGAGCTTAATTATTCGGTAGAAATAATTCACCATATATAAATCTGTATAATGAAACATAAGATCTAAATACTATTATAATCTGTTTTTTCTGTATTTTTGATTTTATGTACAGGGTTGGGCATGAGCCTGGAATAAAATTAACATTTCTTCATCAAATTACTGATAATGGAAACGCTGAAACCCGTTAATTGATTTTTAATTACCCTCACTTTCGTGCAATAAAATTGAGTGATGATCTTTAACTTCTTTATCCATGAACCCCGAGAGGAACCCATACAGCTTCCGTTTTTCAAGTAGAAATATATACCATGTGTGTGCTATTTGGAAAGATCACAGAAATCGAATCACTTTCTAGTCTGTATTTTTTTTAATCGATTCAATTTGTTTTCAAAAAACTTTAATATTTTTTCTGATAAATATGAAATAAAAAAAAATTCGATTATGGTTGGGTTCCATTTTCTCTGAGTTTCCCAACGAGCTCACACGTGGTATATGTTTCCATTTGAAAAACGTAGTAAAAAAAAGTTGCATGAGGTTTCGACCAAGGGGTTGAAGAATAACACTCAATTTTATTGCTAGAAAATGATTTTTCATTTTCATTACCCTTATGGGTGATAAAAAATTAGGGTAATTCAAAATGAAATGACAGGTTTAAGCGTTTTCAAATGGTTGTTTATCTCGACTATACAAATACTAATCTGAAGGTTGATCGGGTATGTAGTCAACTCTATAGGTTTTTAGCTCTTTATTGTATCAACCAAGCTTTCGGACAATGTCTTGTCCTTCTTCGGGGTTACTAGAAAAATTGCAATAATGTTTTAAAAAACACAAAAAAGGTAAGATTAAAATAACTTACAACAATGTGAGACTTAACTACTAATAACGATAAAATTAAAATATCCATATAAATCATCAGTTAAGATCTCAGATGAATCCTAAGCCAACTTTCTAATTTTAAAAAAACACATGAAACAATGTCAAAGGTTAAAAAACATAGAAGAACAAAAGATACAGACAGGAATGACAATTGAGGACATGCAACGTCATAAACTAAGAAAGTACAAAGGCGTTTTATCATGACAGAATCATCCACTCTTATTCACATTGATCAGTTCGACGATATTACAATAGATGGAGTTTATACCATTAAAATCCGAGTTTATATTTAAGTTGTTCTTGTGACTCATGATTTCAACAGCCTCCAAAAATTCCCTCTTGTATTTATTTCTTTCAGATCGTAAACACCTCGCATCTGAGAATTTCATAGTATGTCCCGTTTCATTTATGTGTTTTGATAAGCCAGTGGTTTGCTTTGCCATTGTACAATCTCTAACATGTTCCCTTACTCTCGTTTTCAAATTTCTGCCAGTTTGGCCTATGTATGGCTTATTACATTCATTGCACTCTATAGAGTAAATTATTCCAGATTTGTTGGCTGTTGGTATTTTATCCTTCATTTTAGAGAATACATATTTCCCCAAAGTGCATGGCATGCGAGCCGCAATTATTAGATCTTGATTATCAGGCACATGTCTTCTGAGAGTTCTTGTGATAGAGGGTGTAATGGCAGGATGATAAGGCATGGAGAAAAATTTTTTCTGCTTTACTGGGCTCTCTCCATCAATGGTTGGACGGATATTATCTCCTATATTTGAGTCTGATACTGCAATCCGACCAGGGGTGTTAAACAAGCATTTGTTAAGGAGTCTTCTGGGATAAGAATTTTTAATAAGGAGTTGACGCAATCTAAGGAGGCAAGATTGCAAGAGATGAGGGCTCACCAACTTTTCAATTCTATTTTTTAAACCAATTATGAGGTTTATTTTATGTTTGAAAACATGTGATGACTTGAAATTGAGGTAACGACCAGAAGCCATCGGTTTCTGATACCAATCAATCACCACGTGGTGACGACAATAGAGTGGTGATTGATTGGTATCAGAAACCGATGGCTTCTGGTCGTTACCTCAATTTCAAGTCATCACATGTTTTCAAACATAAAATAAACCTCATAATTGGTTTAAAAAATAGAATTGAAAAGTTGGTGAGCCCTCATCTCTTGCAATCTTGCCTCCTTAGATTGCGTCAACTCCTTATTAAAAATTCTTATCCCAGAAGACTCCTTAACAAATGCTTGTTTAACACCCCTGGTCGGATTGCAGTATCAGACTCAAATATAGGAGATAATATCCGTCCAACCATTGATGGAGAGAGCCCAGTAAAGCAGAAAAAATTTTTCTCCATGCCTTATCATCCTGCCATTACACCCTCTATCACAAGAACTCTCAGAAGACATGTGCCTGATAATCAAGATCTAATAATTGCGGCTCGCATGCCATGCACTTTGGGGAAATATGTATTCTCTAAAATGAAGGATAAAACACCAACAGCCAACAAATCTGGAATAATTTACTCTATAGAGTGCAATGAATGTAATAAGCCATACATAGGCCAAACTGGCAGAAATTTGAAAACGAGAGTAAGGGAACATGTTAGAGATTGTACAATGGCAAAGCAAACCACTGGCTTATCAAAACACATAAATGAAACGGGACATACTATGAAATTCTCAGATGCGAGGTGTTTACGATCTGAAAGAAATAAATACAAGAGGGAATTTTTGGAGGCTGTTGAAATCATGAGTCACAAGAACAACTTAAATATAAACTCGGATTTTAATGGTATAAACTCCATCTATTGTAATATCGTCGAACTGATCAATGTGAATAAGAGTGGATGATTCTGTCATGATAAAACGCCTTTGTACTTTCTTAGTTTATGACGTTGCATGTCCTCAATTGTCATTCCTGTCTGTATCTTTTGTTCTTCTATGTTTTTTAACCTTTGACATTGTTTCATGTGTTTTTTTAAAATTAGAAAGTTGGCTTAGGATTCATCTGAGATCTTAACTGATGATTTATATGGATATTTTAATTTTATCGTTATTAGTAGTTAAGTCTCACATTGTTGTAAGTTATTTTAATCTTACCTTTTTTGTGTTTTTTAAAACATTATTGCAATTTTTCTAGTAACCCCGAAGAAGGACAAGACATTGTCCGAAAGCTTGGTTGATACAATAAAGAGCTAAAAAACTATAGAGTTGACTACATACCCGATCAACCTTCAGATTAAGCGTTTTCATTTTGAGCTATTGGTTGGCGGAATATTAATTTTATTACAGAGTCCAAAGTTTGTACAACCCTGAATAAATTTCAGATTTTAGTAAGCGGAAGCACAACATGGAAAAATTCTCCAAAACTCTGCCTCAAAGGGGTTTTCCCAGCTTGGGAAAACGACATGAGAAAATATTTCTGAAAGTTAATTTAGATCTCATACATTCCTTTATTATTAAATTGAATTGTGTCGAGGATCTCTCGAACTTATCCACGAGATGTCAAATTGTTAAACTGTGAAATTGAATGAAAGGAAACTGCAAACCTAAGGAACAATTTTTATTTTACGAAAATTCAAAGTCAACTAGAATTCATCATCAAATGACCGTTATCGAAAGTGACCTATATATTTCAACTGTAGATAGAAAGTTCGCTAATTTTCGCTAAGTTCGAAAGAGCATCTGAGTTTATTAGCTTAGGTAGAGTGAATTACAGGTATTTGAAACGATGCCGGTGCATAATTAGAGAACTTCTGTCCAAAATAGTTCAGAGCTTGTTAAAACATGAACCATTATCAAGAGCGTGAGTGGAACGAATTCGAATCTAATTGTGACACTGCTGAAACATAATTATCTATCATTACCTATCTCTACATCCTTCCTATGCAAGTTGTGGCATTCATAATTGAAGTTGGATTAATGATTTTTATTTTAGATTAGATAAAATTTGTATGAAGTATGACAATGAATTTTTTTCCACTTGAAAATGCATTGAAAATGCACTTTGTGATCATTTCAAACAATTTCTTTTGATTAAATTCAACAGGGGATGTGAGAAAATCAGCGGCTTATAAATTAGATTGATAATAGATACAAAAATGTTCAGGTGCCAAATTTGGGTGTTGCTACAATGCTACATTCATTCGTTCATTCATTCATTGCTGTATCCCGTTGCCGGGAATGAATCTACAAAAAGACGAAAGAAGGGAAAAAAACAAAAAGAAAAGAAAAAGAAAGGAAAAAAAAAGGTGCGAACAGACTTACAATTTTTCAGGGCTTATTGCGACTGTGTGCTCTCCTGTGACTGTAGAGTCCCAACCGTGACCTACATATCTTACCACACTCCGGGCATGGATAGTCACCCACCAGATCTGGCCGCCGCTGTATCCTTCTCGAGTCTCCATTATAACTGTGTACCAAAGACCTCCACTGTGATCTGTCTAATGCTAGTTGTTCCCAGTTATGATTGGCATTAACTGATTTTAGGGATTGATGTAGTATATCCTTAAACCGCTTGTACTGGCCTCCTGGTTTCCGATCTCCCTCAGTGAATTCGCCATATAGAGCTATTTTGGGGAGTCTTGTGTCCTGCATCCTCAGAATGTGGCCGCTCCATCTGAGTCGGGCCCTCGTTACTTGAGTCTCAATTGTTGTACAACTCGCGCGCTGCAAGACTTCTGCATTAGAAACTTTGTGGAACCATCTGATGTGCATTATCTGTCTTAGATGACGTTGTTCAAGCTGTTTAATATGTCGCCTGTAGGGCGTCCAGCTTTCGCTTCCGTAAAGAAGCGTTGGGAGGACCACTGCCTTGTAAACAGCTGTCTTGGTCTTCAGATTGAGGTCGTGATTTTGAAACCCTCTGCCCTTTAGCTTCCAGAATGCCCGTGATGCCGAATTGATACGGTTGTGTATTTCCGTGTCAAGGTTAGCCCTAGTATTTATGAAGCTTCCCAAGTATTTGAACTGCTCGACCTGTTCTATAGTTTCATTCTCCAGGCTGATATCTGTTGGAAGGCTTTCTGGCGGACTAACCAGGATTTTGGTTTTGTCGATATTGAGTCTAAGGCCTAAAGCTTCGTATATATGTTTATAGATGTCCAACATTATCTGTAGATCCTCCAAGCTGCTAGCGATAAGTGAACAGTCGTCTGCATGTTGAAGTTCAGTGATAAACTTGGTACTGGTTTTTGCTCTGAGGCGCTTCAGGTTAAACAAGCCTCCATCAAATCTGAATCTTATCCCAACGTCTCTTACAGGCAAACTCATGTCAGCAATCATCGACACAGCTATGGCGAAAATATTGAACAGTAAAGACGCTAATACGCAGCTAATACAAGCTACATGAACGAAAAGTGAAATACGAATTTTTAAAAGGTCAGCTATCTGCCAGAAAAATCATCGTTGAGCTTAATGCGGTAGGTACATCTTCTAACGGCCGTTTTCAATAAACCTATCTATTCATTGTTTCACTTACTGAAGATAGAAAAACCATCTGATTTCGTTTCTATGATCTATCTGTAGATATATCTTAAAATGGTTACCAATGGTTACCAATCGTCAGTAAGTGAAACGATGGATTGATAGGTTTATTGAAAACGGACGTTAAAGAGCAACTCTTCTAGTTATACTAAATCTCTAAATTTCATGGAGCTCAGTGCAACCATTCGGTCTTGACGAATCTTTAAATGTATGTAGGCGTATCTCCCAGAAAAATCATCGTAGATCTAAATGTGATACATATTTAAAAAGAGCAACTCTTCTAGTTCTTCAAGTGATAATTCTCGACATTTTATCGAACTAGGTGCAGTGGCGGTTCAAGGAGTGATTTTGGGATGGGGGCATAATTCATTATTGCAATATAAAATAAATAGGTATATTTTTATAATTGTAATGAAAGCTATATGTTTGATAGAAAATTGCTTTGAAACTTATTCATATATAGGTAGAGAGGAAAAAACATTTTTTGATATTCTTAAATGGCCGCCCTACTGAAACCACCCTTCAGACAGAAATATTTGCCTGTGTCTGTACACAAGAAATGGCTATCTAGTTAGCCTAGACCAGTTCCATGCATAAAAAAATATTGCTTTACCATAGCAACGAACAATAACTCATTAGAAGTGTCAGTGTGTAGTTTGAGATCAAAAAAAGTAAACCAGAGTTACGCAATGAATTAAAAGAAAGAAGATGTCCACCGAAATTGTGATAATCGAAAAATTGAAGTATCGAGCTATCATCAAGTACCTGTATTTAAAAAGGTTGAGAGAAAAGAATATTTACGAAGATATGCTTAATACCCTTGGTGATCAATGTCCTTCGTTTGTGACCATGAAAAATTGGACTGCAAGGTTCAAAAGAGGTAAATCGGGAAGGCCAGTTTCTGTGTCAGTCCCCGGAAATATCGATGCAGTTCATGACATGATTTTATCAGACCGTCGAATTGGGCTGAAACGGATATATAAAGCACTGAATATTTCATACGAACGAGTTCATCATATATAGTTCACGTCATTCTGGACATGAGAAAAATTGCTGCAAAATGGATCCCCAAATGTTTTAATGTTGACCAAAAGCGTGCAAGGGTAGAAAGCATCGTGTTCGATCTGTGCTCGATTTGAAAATGATGTAGACTTCTTAAACCGAATTGTTACTATGGATGAGACTTGGGTATATTTCTACGATCCACAAACAAAGCAACAATCGATGGAATGGCGACACTCTGGTTCTCTAAGACCAAGACTTAAGATATTTCGTGTCCAAAAATCTGCTGGAAAAGTTCTTGTTTCAGTTTTTTGGGATAAGGGTAGAACAATAACCGGAGATTACTATTCGACATTACTTACCACTCTACGGGAAAAAATTAAAGAGAAAAGACGCGGAAAGCTATCCAAAGGTAGGTTTTTCGTTTTAGGGTTTGAATTACTGTAACACCCATTCACCAGATTTGGCTCCATCCGACTATTATCTTATTCCTCAACTGAAAAAAAGTTTAAAAGGTCGTAAATTTTCTTTCAACGAGGAGTTTATAAAAGCTGTGGAGGTCTGGTTTGCAGAGCTAGAATAAACGTTTTTTTTTAAGGTTTAAAGACGTTTCAGGTTCGCTGTAATGAATGTATTCAATTAAGAGGAGAATATGTAGAGTAATAAAATATTTTGACATTGAAATTTTGTTTGGTTCTATAGTAGGATAAGAATTTGTCAATAAACCCATTTTAAATTCACGGCTTCTAAAAAGTTTTTCGTTTTTTCAAGAGATTACGAATCAGAAGCAGCTTATTAAAAACCAAAGTAGACGGCGCTCTGTTGAGGCAAAGGATCTCGAAATAATAGCCAAAATTACCAGACGGAAATTTCTTCAATTCTTCTCTGTGACATCAAAGTTGCAGCGCACGTACATAATCATTTCGTCTCTACATTAGAGGTATATGCAGAGAAGATGCAGGTCGCAGTGTAACTTCAAAACTAAACACGGAATTGAAGTTGGATGCAAACTTTCCGGGACTGTTTGATTACCAACTGGAGTTTCCAAACTTGTGGAAATAAACCGGAAGTTATTGAATAATTTCTGATATCGGTAACCAGATTCGGATGTGAATATTCATCAACTTTAGGTTATTTGCGTCGCTAACGACGACAAACCCACGGGCAAACTTCAATTATTAATTGAATATTTCCGATTTCGTTTCTAAAGATTATGGCTCCATCTAACTTCTTACCGCTAGTGGATGGCAATCAAAATAAGTACAGAGTGCTTTCAAAGGTAAGGCTTTCTTTTGACAGAAGGTAGAACTCATCAAAGTAAGACGTTCAACAAAAAATTTTCTCTATAAAATATCCGAGATGACTGAGATACCACCTCTAGAAGTTCGACAAAATTTCATTGAATTTCAAGTACGGGAAATATATAAATATATGTCTGGACAATGAATGGTTCAGTACCAAGTTCATCGGATTAGATGCATCAAGTCACTTTTGGGGGAATCATAATTGTTGTATCGTGCAATTTAGGGTGAAAAAAAATGTAGAAAATCGAGGCAGTTTCTTGAAGGTGCTTATGTTAGTTATGTTGAAAAAGTGCTGTGATGTTTCCCCATTTCATCCCATTTTTACTACGATTGTTGGAATGTTCGAACAAGAAGATTGTGATGCCAATTGTGAAAAAATTCGTGAATAACTTAGACGAATTTTATTTGTGTGATAATGAACTAGTATTCTATTTTTTACACTTGTGTCCTTAGTCTCTTCTGAAGTTGGTATTGAAATGAGCCATTTCATAAAATCGTGTAAGTTACTAAAAAATATTGAGAACAATTCGGCAATCCTAAGTTTCCATTTTCATTACCACGAAAATATCGAACGAACCAATAGCCTAAACGCTACCACATGGTCGAATCAGGAGATAGGTATTTTCCCACAGCTTTGCGATAATTCAGCTAACAAAGGGTCGTATTAGGATCTATTTCAGTAATTATTTCAAATTTTTTTTGTCAGTTTTGTAGAGGTGATTTTTGGTGAAACGCTTCATTTTGACCAGTTCTACCTTCTATTGAAAAAAAAGCCTCACCTCCAATTACGCCCTGTATACAGGGTGTGGCGTAATGAATGGATAATATGGAGCCTGCAGGTAGAGGACTCATTGACGGTTCAGAAAAATATATTTTAGTTTAGTAAAATTGCCTTGGTTTTCGAGATATCGGTGATTTTCGAGATTTCAAGAGAATTACACCCTTCGCCACTCGTTTTGCGAGCAAGAAATGAAGCATATGAAGGAATTTTTCAAACTGTTTTTTGGATAGTATTCCTGGATAGATGATCTATCGAATGTGATTCATTATTTTTGAGGCGCATGAGTAGTTCTTCATGAAAAAAAGATCTAACTCAACTTTTCCGTTTTGCTTATTTTTTTTTTCATAAGTTCAACCTAGCTCGATGTAAAAAATAATATGGTTACCAGAGAGCCAATGCAAGAAAAAATATGCCCGTTTCATTGAGATTCCGAAATGGTATAACTCTCTGTATTTTCAGCATTTAATACAAAATAAATTTCTATTGCAATCAGTTGAGGCCTAGATTAATGTAAACACTGTTTCTAAAATTTTTAGCAGCTAAAATGAGAAATGCAAGCAGAATAAAGCAATCATCTATAAGAAGGTAAAGAGCATGTACTGAAGCTCATGGTGGCCTCTTAGAGCATCTTTTGTGAAATTTAATTCAATGAAACGATACTCATTTTAAAACTGTTGATATGCAATAAAGCTATGATTCATTAGAAAGTGTAGACTATAGAGCATGTATCAGAACGCATGGTGGCCAATTTAAACATCATTTTTGAAACTTTATTCAATGAAACGATATTTGAAAATTGTTATTTTTTCTCGTTTTCTTTTACTATTGAACCCCAACGTTGTGAAATCAATATTTTCAAGTTAATTTCTTAGTTATGAATTTAATTTCAGCATTTTTGTAACAGCAGTCTTGACTCAATGTAATAGAAATTAATTCTTAGCTTTTTTTTCTACACAAAAGTGCTCAAATTCACTGAGCTTGAAATTCGCTTAAAAACCATTAACTTCATAACTATAAGGCATAATAATGAAAGAATACGAGAGAAAAAAACCAATTTTCGAATATCGTTTAATTGAATCGAGTTTTACAAAAAGTGTTCAAAGTGGGCATCAGGAGCTCTACTAGATGCTTTACAACTTCTTATGAATAATTGCTTCATTCTGCTTGCAAGTGTCATTTCAGTTGCTAAAAATCAAAGAAAAACGCTTACATCAAAACTGCCTTGACTCATTGTAATAGAAATTTATTTTGTATTAAATGTTGAAAATATAGGGAGTTATACCATTTCGGAATCTCAATGAAACGGGCATGTTTTTTCTTGTATTGGCTCTTAGGTAACAATAATATTTTTTACATCGCGCTAGGTGGAACTTATGGAAAAAAAATAAGCAAAACGGAAAAGTTGAGTTAGATCTTTTTTCATGAAGAACTATTCATGCGCCTCAAAAATAATGAATCACATTCGATAGATCATATATCCAGGAATACTATCCAAAAATCAGTTTGAAAAAGTTCCTTCATTTGGAGTCTTGCCTGCAAAACGAGTGGCGAAGAGTGTGATTTTCATGAATTTTCGGAAATTTCCAATATCTCGAAAACCAAGGCACTTTTACCAAACATAAAAAATATTTTTCTGAAATGCCATAGAGTCCTCTACCCGCAGGCTCCATATTATCCATTCATTACGCCACACCCTGTATACGTGCAAGAACTCAGTGACATACAGAAGGAATATTTTCTTTAACTTAATTTTTTGCGCACAGGGTATGTAAATTTGTATGTATGAATATGGACTCATTTAAGTTTTAGTCATACTCATTTCTACTTTTTTTGTTATGGGAATCCTCACTAAACACGGTCAGAAAAGCTCCACTTCTGGAAAAAATGAACTTGAATTTTTTATAACACCAAAAGAAATCGTCAATTCAGAAGTCCTTTCAATTCGAGTTCAAGAAGTAGATTTCGGCGTGACCCCAAAAAAAGTTAAAATTTAATTTCAGAATTCAAAGGAATTGAATAGAATTTCCAAGGGATCTGCTGATGTCGCTTTCAGTGTTCAAATGGTCAAATGAATGTAGAGTGTGCTTGGTGTGGTGAAGTGCTCTGTGGGGAACTCGATGAATTAATGATGCGAAGAATTCTTCGGAGATAACTTAAGATTGTTCGAGATCGAATCATGATTCATTTATGAACAGTGAATTCCTGGGAGTGACTCAATTCCCAAAAAAGGGAGGAGGGCATTTAGGAATTAATTTCGTTATCCGAAAGCTAAATGTAGGTATCTTGCGTAGGTCTTTATATGTAATCTGCTATCGAGCATAAGAAAATGTGTGAAATAAGGACAGTAATACGGAAACATCTGGTCGAATTTTTGTTATACAGAGTAGGCAAAGAGTAAGGCACACAATTTATATCTTTGGTATTTCATATTTTGTAGAAATTGCTCGGAACATTCAATGTTTATTTTTAATTACGCAACTGTTCATAATCGTGAAGTTTTCCATGGGGTGGAGGTACTACGAATTTTTCAAATGGCAACTCTGTATTTGTGTGCTAGAAATGGATAGACCCTTTGTTGCTGAGGCAATGACGGCTCGTCAGGGTATGCAGGGTCCCATAAATAATCGAGGAATAGAAAATAATTATAATTATTTTATTCTTCAAACCTCATTCCAAATGATCAATTTCGATATTCAAATCTCAATTAATTCCCTAGTATAACGTACTACAACTTATTTCAACATGACGCCCCAGTCGCCCTGAATTAGTTTATTTCGAAGTTCTCTTTCCTTACGCTTAACACGCTAGGTCGGCCAGCCGCACTAGCCTAGCGAAACGCTTCAAGTTATGGTACTATACAGCACCTACGTCGCACGCAGTTATCACCAAGTTGAACTGTACAATACATCGTATTACGTCTCTGCTAGATACATACACGGTCAGCCAGCACGAGTTGGGCCTACCTTGCTATGGTTTGGGCGTTTAGTTTTCATATTTCTAGATTTCCTCATTGTCTATTCCAAGATATTATATTATCAAATGAACAGTAAATCATTAAATATTATGTCTATTTTAGAAAAGAGCGTATTCGTAGTAGTTTCGTCAATGAAAATATAATATATCCCTAATTGTAGTTAGATTTTCTGATAATTAAATGAATAGTTTATTTTTGAAAAAGGGTATTCGTACCGTATAAGAGTAGTTTAGTGATATTTTGACCATAAAAATTCGAAATTCCTAGTGAATTTATAAGGGCACGGTGATTTCGAAGCTTCTTGAATACGCGTAAGATCGGCCGGCCGACCCTCGGAGTGGGGATATAAGAATCGCATCCGCATCGCTTTTCCCATATTATGATATTATGAATTAGGTCAGTGTCGTAGAATAAGAGAAAGGGGTGCACGTGTTTATCAGTTTTCGATTCATTTCGTAAATTTTGATAATCTGAGTGGATTCTAAATTTCTTGGATTGTTGAATAATTGGAGTGAAAGCAAATCGAAACAAACTTTACATCCTGTCACAAGATCATGTGACATTAGAAGGAGGAATAGTGAAATAAAGAAGGGAAAAATTAGTACATTATCACTCAAAATCAAAATTGTAGATGTGTTTCAGTGAACTTAAAATTTTGATTCGTATTAACGTTGATGTTTCGTGTTGTAATAAATTTGTTATCGGTATTTACAGAAACACCCCGAAGAAGAATAAAACTATTATTCGAAAGCTTGGCAAAAACAATGAAGTGTAGTACATTCTTTCTCCAAAAACAAGCCTTTATATCGCATTGAAAACGAAACTTTTATACACTGCGGTTGTATAAAAAAAATTAGACTATATCTACAGATTGGGGCATAAGTCTGGAATATAATTAATGTGTCTTCAATATTAATCAACCACTCAAAATGAAGATTCTTAAACCTACCAATTGCTTTTCAAGTACCTTCTTCTTCTATCAATTAATAGTTTTTCAAACAATAACTTAACATCAAGATGCTGAAAAACATGTCAATTGAGTTCTGATTGGACTTATTTTATTTTTGGGAAATGAAATTGAATATTTTTCTTCCACCCCTTAGTCGCAAGCCCATCCAACTTATCTTTAGAAACTTAATTGACAAAAAATATATCAATATTTAATTTTAGAAAAAAAAAGATTATGGTGGGATTCCGCGTTTTCATTTCCAGCATGAGTGTATTTTTTTTCATCGTTTTATTATTATACAAAGTTTTTGAGTAGGGAAAAGGGGTCGAGCAGCACCTTGTTGGTAAGGCAATTCAATTTCCTGCATGAGTGTATTTTTTTTCATCGCTTTATTATTATACAGAGTGACTCAGTATTTCATTAATAACTTTCAAAAGCCAAACTTGGATCTTTGAGATGGAAAAAACGCTCGGACGGGTTAAAAAATGAATGCGATATCACTACCCCTCTAGCCGCTACCCTAACAGCAATTATTTCAATTTAAAGGAAAACGCACGATTTACGACCTATTATCTTTATTCAAAAATAATTGCTCTAAGTGGTAGCGGCTAGAGGGTTAGTGATATCGAATTTATTTTATGACCGTCCGAGCGTTTTTTTAATCTCAAAGATCAGAATTCGGCGTGTGAAAGTTATTGATGGAATACTGAAACACTCTGTATAATAATGAAGCGATGAAAAAAAAATACACTCATGAAGGAAATTGAATTGCCTTTCCAATAAGGTGCTGCTCGACCCCTTTTCCCTATTCTAAAAATGTGAGCTGTTAGGGATTGCAGCTAGAGGGGTAGTAATAACAAACTCATTTTAACACCCTTATTTGTCCCCATTTCAACAAAATGTGACCTGTCTGAGCGATTTTCGTTATTCCATCCCAAAGCTCAAAATTCGGGGTGGAATGTTATGGATGGCCAACCCTGTATATCTACCATAATCCCTGCTGAAATAATTGATCTTGGATTGTAACCAACGGTGTTTAGAAGTGGCAGAGCCATGTAATGTCTACAGAAATACGAGAAAGTTGAACTGAACATATTTTGCAATGCATCATTCAATGTTTCCATCCCTTTTCTCCCTGACCGTGAAGAAGAAGTCAGAACGATGAACGAAAACAATGATAAATATTTATTTAGGTTAATGAGTTTTACTTGGAATCAACTGTTTATCTGTTTATTTAAAATGACCCTATTACAGGTGAAACCTTAACTAACTGTTCATATTTTTCGTATTTGATCATTGGGATTTACCTCCAATATATTGACTTCAGCCTTCCCCCTTTGAAGGGAATTATATCAAAGAGTTTTCATTCAGTATATTACTCAGAAAAGTCTGAATAAAAATTCATCGGTTCCAGCAATTCATATATTTTTCTGTAGGTCAGGGATGTTCCACAAACAAAAAAAGTTGTATTTTCGAAGGAATTCGAATGTACAGTGTGGGCAAAATTCGTTGTCTACTGAAGGGATCTAGAGAACTTTAGCAGGTAGAAGAAAACGGACGACACATTCTCGAGCTCTTCTTTCTTGACTAATCCAAAAGTGAAAACAGATCCAGCCTAACTTTCATAGATTTTGAGTTAGGAACGAAAATTGAGACATTGTCATTTTCAATGAAGCTGAATAACTCGCTTATTTGAACTCGTATTCGAAATCCGTTGTTACATTCCACAGACACTTTTTATGAGGAATTGATTGAATTTTGATCCCGTCATTTTCGAGATGCGACAGGGATTTCTGATTTTTTAAATGTAAACTACTGCTGCAATTTTTTTGCTGATTTCAAAAATGTATCATATGTCGCTATTCACATGAATATAACATAGGAAAAAAATTCAATACTTTTTCCTGCTTTTCGATTCACTGTTGAATTTTTAGTAGGCTGGCGTAACCATAGCGACCGTTGAAAATGCATTTTGGTTCGTGAACTCCACATAATGCTATGTGAAATCAACCTTCTTCAATAGGAATCACCGACTGTCGAATAATTATTTCTTTTATAAATCGATATTGAGATCGATATCCTTCAAAAGAGAGTAAAAGACTTTTGTCTGAATATTAAAGAAGAAAATTTATTCAAATATATATAAAATACGATAGCTTTAATTATAATTTTTACAAAAGTAAGATGATGAAAAATACGTACTTCTGTCAACGGTAGTATTCGAATTGTGAAACATCGTAAGATAAGCATGCCAAACATCGCGAGAGCAAACGATGGCGAATTAATCATCGAAATATTTATTCAGCAATCCGTGATTCCAATCATAGAGGCTCAGGTTCACAAAAGATAATGCATATTCAACGGTTGCTAAGCCAGCTTTCTTCCTTTTAATTCAACAGAGAATCGAAAAGTAGGAAAAAGTATTGAATTTTTTTTCTCTTGTAACATTCATGTGAATAGAGACATATGATACATTTTTGAAATCAGCAAAAAAATTGCAGCAGGATGAAGCAACTTTTAACTATAGTTTACATTTGAAAAATCAGGAATTCCTGTATCTCGAGAATGGCTGTAACAAAAAATTTAATGATATCATATTCCAATTCCTCATAAAAAAGTGCCTGTAGAATGTAACAACGGATTTCGAATACGAGTTCAAATAAGCGAGTTATTAAGCTTCATTGAAAATGGCAATTTCTCAATTTTCGTTCATAACTCAAAATCTATGACCGTTAGACTGGATCCGTTTTCTTCTAGCTGCTATAGTTCTCGAGATCCCTTCAGTAGACAACGAATTTTGCCCACCCTGTACAGTTCGAAATAGAACAGTAAATTCAAAGAAATCAATAAAATATGTAAAAAATTGATGGATATAAACATTAATGACAAATTTTCTGAGAAAAACTGAAATATCAAACTAGCATCTTTCAAATCGGTGCTAGTAGTAGATACATTAAATATCTCTTCATTTCGCTTAACCAATTCAAGCAAGTGAGGTAAACATATCCCAAAGGGTTGCATCTCATGCACTAATAAGTTTCTCTTCAAGAATATCAGGAAAGGGAGAAGAATGAAGCGCACCAATAATTACCTACAGTGCATTTTATGTTCGAGAACCTTTCACAAAAATTTGCCTCACTGATTTTTATGTTCTTTCAATTTCGCTTAATATTCTTTTATATTGAGTTCTATTGTTTTCATTAGTCCTGACTCATTCATTATGATTCGACCTGGAAAAACGTATAAAAAATTCACAGAAAATCTTCCAGCTTCGTTTTGTTTTGCAAATTCAATTTCCATAGAAGCTGCATGAACTAATAGTTTTGTCTCGAGTTTTGTCAGGATCCATTTGATTAGATAGGACGGTATCAACCGAGCGACGGATCCCATCTAAATTTTCCGAAACCTTTTTATTTCACTGAATCAAATGTGGAAAATTCGAATGTTCAGTTCGAACTCCCAACCGATACAATATTAAACTAATTTTCCGGGCTTCTGGAAACAGAAAATACACCTGAAAACGGAATTATTCACGATATTACTGTACAGTACATTTTCGTATTACCGAATCACCGCCATACTGTCAGAATTTATTGTCCCGAACAACATGAACAAAGCGCACGTAATGAAGTTAGATACATGGGAAGGTTCGATAAATCTGGATAATATACAAAGGGCATTATATTGACAGACGTGTGTTAGATATAAATCTAGGCTCCCATATTGACAAGATGGAACGGATATGAAGTAGCTCAATGTTCTCTGGATGCTCGTATTGTGCGATTCATACTATAAAGGGACATGAAGGGCCATTACGCTTCGCGCTAATCTGATACATAGGGCATAAGGCCATATCTCCCTTTCTAAGAGAACAAGAAAAGTACAAGGCTGCTCACACGAAGTTGTTAATTTAAGGAGCTGTTATTTGGTCGATTTTGAATATTAGGTCTTGGGGAAGTTTTTGGGAATTCTTCGAAGGTCAGCTTTCGAGTAGTTTTTCTTCCAGGATAATTATCGTAGATCTGAATGTGATACATATTATGAAAGAGCAAAATAAGAAGTTCATCGAATTCGTCGCAACCGTTCGGTCTTGACGAATTCTCAAGTGAAATTTGCAATTTTTGAAAAATGCCCTTTCTAAGGTAAAAATCTGAAAGAAGGGAGATAGGCTTTCGAAAATGCACGCTGTAGATTCAGTGTGTTCGAAAACCTCCATTTTCATACCAAAATTTCAAATATCTGTCTCTGCTTTGAGGAAATAGTTATTTTCCTATCAAGTGCGGAAAGTGATACTTGCCCGCACGAAACTGCCGTTCGTTATCTGCTTCGCATCGTTCGGGCAAGCAGTTGAGTGCGGGCAAGACACTTTCCGCAAGAGTTAGGAACAATATTTTTTCTACAAGCGCTTGAAATATATAAATATATCAATTGCACGATACAGATCATATCTCATTTGATTAATTCATATAAAATGACAGACGTAATTCTGCATGTCGTTACCATGGGTTACTCATCGTTGACGTTCGGTGCATAGAGACATGATAGAATTTAATTTAATCTATAAGATTTGCGTGCGGGAAAAACCCCTGCTAATCCATTCCAGAAAGAAATAGCAGGCGTTTTTCCCGCACGTTTTGGAAAAGTGACTCTTTGCAACTTGAAATGCGTGCGGGAAAAAGGTTGAACGCGCACGCTTGTAGAAAAATAGTTTTTTTGACTTTTCACTTTTCATTTTCGAGTTGATGTCGCAGAGCTATCTAGAGTACAATTCTCTATTGAATCATCAACTGTTTGGTTTTCTAGAATGTTCAAAACAAAATCTTTGCACTCCTTATCCTAATACAGTAATGAAACATCCTGATTTTCAGACAGATAGCAATTAGGTCATTTTAGTGGGGTCTGACCCCTTTGTCATCTGTGACCCAAAAAATCGAGATTTTCGAAATCAAGTTTTTGTGCTAGGGTAGAAGCCTAGGCAACGCTGATTATGTAACCGGAAATCCCAATTTGATCAGACGAATATAAAAGGAGATATCGCGGATTGAAATTTGCAATTTTTGAAAATGTTATTTCGCAGATGAAACTTTAAACTAAGAGAAAAAGGCTTTCGAAATCGCTCGCAATAGATTTAGCATGTTCGAAGAATTATATTTTAATACCAAGCTTTCAAATATCTGGCCCTGTTTTGGAAAAATAAATTTTTTTTGTTTGTTCATTTTCATTTTCGAGTTGATTTCGCTGAGCTTTCTAGAGTGCAATTTTCTCTATTGAATCATTAACTGTTTGGTTTTCTAGAATCTTCACAACAAATTCTATGCAGTCCTTATCCTAAGACAGTAATAGGACATCCTGATCCTTGCTAATTTTTGACCCAAAAATTGGGATTTTAGAAATCAAGGTTTTATGCTAGGGTGGAAGCCTAGGTAACGCTGATTATATAACCGGAAATCCCAATTGGATCAAACGAATATAAAAAGAGATATCGCAGATTGAAATTTGCAATTTTTGAAAAATCCCATTTCGCAGATGAAAATTTAAAATAAGAGAAATAGGCTTTCGAAATCGCTCGCAATATTCGTATTCGAAAACCTATATTTGCGCACCAAACTTTCGGATATCTTACACTGTTCACCAGAAAATAAAATTTTTAATTTGTCCATTTTTCAACTTTCTACTCAGGTATCTGTCAGAAAAATCATGGTAGATTTGAACGTGATACATACAAAAAACTGAAAGAGCAACCTTTCTAGTGATAAATCTCCATATTTCATCCACCACGGCGCAAATGTTCGGTTTTGAGGAAGTTTTAACTGAACCCAACTTTCTAAGAATTCTTCGAAGATCAGCTTGTGAGTAGATTTTCTTTCAAGATAATAATTATTGTAGATTTGAATACGACACATATTCTGATAGAGCAATTCTTCTAGTGATTCTAAAATCTGAGAAGTTCATCCATCTCGGCGCAACCGTTTCAACTGAACCCAACTTTTTGGCAATATTTCGAAGGTCAGGTTTCGAGTAGTTTTTCTTTCAGGATAATTATCGTAGATCTAAATGTGAAACATATTCTGAAAGAGCAAGGCTTCTGAAAGAGAAAAGCTTCAGAAACTGCACGCTACAGATTCAGCGTGTTCCGATAATTATATTTTAATACCAAAATTTCAAATATCTGGCCCTGTTTTGGAGAAACAAACAATTTTTTTTGTTTAATCGGTTTCCAACTGATTATTGGAACCAGAGTCTACTCTAATAAGTAAGTGATAAATCTGAGATTGCTACCTTTTGTTGTCTTGATATGTTCTACTCCTCACTGCGAATGTATATAATTCTGAAGATTATATTAAACCAACTAACAAATCCTGTTTTCAATAAAAAAAAATAAATATATATTATGTAGGTATCATTTTTTTGATCAGTGATTTCTTCCGAATTTCATTGTTTTCGTCATTTATTATGGATGAATAAAGCTGATTACTTAATCCCCTTTATAATAAGAATTTTATTTTATTGCATATAATTCAGAAAATTCATATATAATATAGAGTTGAAAAAAGAATGATGTTTCGCAACATATTTCTAAATCTAAGTATTTTCGATATTTCTGTTGGAAAATTATCAGTTTCTGTTTGAGAATTATTTAACAATATCTTCCTTTCAATACTAAGATTCCTTGATTCTTCCTCTGTATATTCTAATGCCACATGAATTGAGACTCCAACATCAGAAACTGCTTTCTGCATACAAATTTACATATAGGAGTATTGATATATTCCGTCTGAACTAGGCACTTCACAATTCGTAATTTAATTTCCGTGCCATATGTGTTCTACCATAACTTGTTTATCAATGTGGCAGGAAAATGAAAATCTTGCTCTGGTGGTGAATTAACGAGAGTGTAACAAGTACATAATTGAGATAATTTTAATGAGCTATCGCTCACGTCTGACTGATTCTCCACTGCGAACTGTTTGTTCAGTCTGCAGTCAGCAGAGAGAAATAGCTATTTTTCGCCAATGTTTTCCAGAGAGGATTCATGGGAGGTCAGTGGAATTGTAGTTCAAATAAGCCGTACAGTTTGAATAAGCTTCATTGCGGAGGCTTGTTTTCAGACGTTGTTTTTCAACCTGAGTATCATGTTCGTCGTATTAGGAATTCTTTAACGGATCATTACTAAGTACTAAGTTTAGATCGAGTAAAAATATTACGAGAAAGGCCGTGTTGTCCCCTTTTCTTCAACCGTTTTCATATCCATGATATTAATGTACAGGGTGGGCAAATTTCGATGTTTTAGCACTACAGCTTTTAGACCAGTGGAGATAGACCAAATCCCATTTTTGTTCTCTATTTCTGAGAAATTAACAAGAGTAGTAGTCATTTTTTGTTTTCGAGTTATAAGCGAAAAATTATTCATTATTTCGAAATAAATTTATATATCTTCGCTTATACTGATGATGGAGCTCTGAAATTAAAACATTATAGAGGCACTTTTTCAAGAAGAATCCAGTGGCGTGCCTTTTGCAGAATCTTTAAGTACGAAGCTATGACTCAAAGTTATGTTTTTTTATATGGGAACACTAGATTTCTGTGAAATTTTTCAATTTTTACTATATATATATATATATATATAATTTGTGAATAAGGGTATAACGACTACTTTTGTAGGGAGAATTTAAGAAAAACTCTTCATTCTATGCCAACCTTTCGAATTTAATTTAATTCTTCTTCAGGGCTTCTGGAAATACAATAATTTACATTTTCAGTTTAATATTAACCTTTGATGACTTACTGAATTTGAGGTTATTTAAAGAAGTTCCGCAAGGCTATAAACATTTCTCGTCAATAAATTTAAAATAAAGTTTTTGGGACATCACATTTCATTCGACTACAATGTTCAAACAATTTACAAAAATTTTTTGTTTATTACAACTGTGACATATTTGACGCTAATTAAATATTATTTTTTGACATTGACATACAATTAATTTTTCTTTGTGTTCTCATTCACTGACTGGACTGTCGTAAAATATCAGTGGTTGAAGAGTAGATTGGCATAACATAAATCTGACATCACTAAACACCACGAAAGATGCGCACTGGCAACCCATGCATACAACCTGGATCATAAAATAAATTTTGAAGATGTAAATGTGTTACAAATAGAAGAGATTGGTGTTAGAAATGGTCGAAATTAATAAACAGACAAATGTTATGAACAAAAAAACAGACACTAATAAGTTAAGTAACATATATAGGTATTTGTTAGAAAAATCTAAAGAAAACTTGATATTTTACGACAGTCCAGTCAGTGAATGAGAACACAAAGAAAAATTAATTGTATGTCAATGTCAAAAAATAATATTTAATTAGCGTCAAATATGTCACAGTTGTAATAAACAAAAAATTTTTGTAAATTGTTTGAACATTGTAGTCGAATGAAATGTGATGTCCCAAAAACTTTATTTTAAATTTATTGACGAGAAATGTTTATAGCCTTGCGGAACTTCTTTAAATAACCTCAAATTCAGTAAGTCATCAAAGGTTAATATTAAACTGAAAATGTAAATTATTGTATTTCCAGAAGCCCTGAAGAAGAATTAAATTAAATTCGAAAGCTTGGCATAGAATGAAGAGTTTTTCTTAAATTCTCCCTACAAAAGTAGTCGTTATACCCTTATTCACAAATTATATCAATAATCTTAAAGACTATTAAATATTGAAACTTCTATATATATATATATATATATTATATATATACTATATATATATTATATATATATATATATATATTCTTTTGAATGTCAGCAATACATTTTTAGTTATCAAACAATATAGCATATGATTTCAAATATATAAAACATCATATGATTTGTATCAATATAAATAATAAAAAATGGTCAAAAACCTTTTTTCTCAATATTTCTATGGTTTCAACTTTTGACGAGCACATAAGAATAGAGCTTCCTATAACAAGAGCAGTAAGAAGCATAGAAATGAAAGGACTACTAGAAGGAGACTGTGGTTATCAAAAGATGCTACATTTTTCTATTTTCATCGAAAGTAGAAACCATAGAAATATTGAAAAAAAAGATTTTTGACCATTTTTTATTATTTTTATTGATACAAACCATATGATGTTATATATTTCTGGAATCAGTAAAAATTAAGGTTTCAAAAAATTGCAAAGAAATCTAATGTTCCCATTTAAAAAAATATAACTTTGGGTCATAGCTTCGAAATTAGAAATCCTGCTAAAAAGGCGAGCACGCCACTAGGTTCTACTTAAAGTGCCTGTTTAATGTTTTGTATTCAGAGTTCTATCATCAGTATTAGCGGAGATATAAATTTATTCCGAAATCGCCATTTTTCCAATTTTCGCTTATAACTCGAAAACAAAAGAAGGTGGCCAAAAATGACTACTACTCTTGTTTGTTTCTCAGAAGAAAAAACGAGAATGGGTTATCAAATTTTGTCTATCTCCTCTGGTTTAAAATCTGTAGTGCTAAAACATCGAAATTTGCACAGCCTGTACAACTCAGTGTTCCTAGTACAGAGGCTGGTTCAACGAAAACATCAAGATTTTTCGACTTCAAAATGAAATTCGCTCGGACAAATCAATTTCTGATTCGAGGGGGAACAACTTTTCCGCCTTTTTCATCCCCGTAACTTAAACCCCCCTAACGGAGGTGAGCACATCCCCTTGATTCTGAATAGGGATGAGAGGTTATGAAGATCGTATCGAGTACTATCTGACCCTAAAATTTTGCTTCAAAATATCTATCGATAATAAAATAACAGCAGAAAGAGTGAAAGAGGCAATGTGAAATTTATCTCGAGAATATTATTCTTTTAGAATGTAAAACATTATATTTCAAAGGTAAAATCCACTACCATTTTATGACAGAACTGCAGATTTCCTCTTCTACTCAAATTATAAACAGATTAAGAGCTCGTTCAGGTAATCTATCAAATTACCTCCATTTATTTTATAATGAAACTGGATTCAAATTGAGTTCCCAATTTCATATTGCGGCTTTTTCAACCAATTATTAAATGCAGATGAATTCGCACTTGTTCGTTTATAATGCAGCAAGTGTATTTGGTGTTGTATCGACAATTTAATCAAAATGCGTCATTATTGACATATTTCATGAAAGGGGGCTTGACTTCATTCAAATTAAATTGAACTAATTCTGCAGGCAGATCTACGGAAACCAGAAATTTAATTCGAAATCACAACCATCGCATTCGCCAATTTGTAACTTTCCACATTTACGAGTACCTATATGAAAGTATTCTGGTTTTATTGTTACATATTGTTAGTAATAGATCACTGAATTTTTACAACATTAATTATCAGTGGGATTCATTTGACCCAAGCAAAGTTTAGGTAGAATTGTAAAGATGTGGTCGATTTGTTCTGAGTATACGTTGTTATGCACAGTGAGCAGGATGTGAAAAATTATCACCTCCTATCCGATATCAATAGAGCAAAAAACTGATCCTATATGGAAACTGTGAGAGTTAAATGATTAGGACATTTTGAACATTATTGGGTGTTCTTAATCTAATCAATAATAATTGTCACCAAGGTTTCAGAGGTTTAAAAACTCATTTTTGTGGAAATCATATAATCTGTTTTTAGTTCAGAGGATGAGATTTTCAACTAAAACCTACGATACGTTAAGATGATTTTAAGAAATGGTAACTCCTTGGGACACCTCTTGAATGAACATATGGTGACTAACTATAGTTTTTCAGAATAATGAATATTGTCCAACTATTATCTATTCATAGGTAATAAGGAAATGAATCAACTGCTAGTGTTGCAGAGTAGAGTAATGAGATTCATCTCAAGAGAACTGTTGAGGACAAATGTATATAATATGATAGAAAAGTTTAACTTCTTGAATATCAAAAAGAGATTAGGTTACTTAACTTCAATTTTGATGTACGAAATGATAAACAAAATGTTACCAGAGTATTTATTTAATGAAATAAGATTCGTCAAGTGTACATACAGTACAATCGCGATAACGTGAACAGAATAAAACCATGGTTGTTCACAAAATAGAGGTTGTTCATGTTACCGGAGGTCACTGAAATACAAACTCTACTACATATTGCTATACAGATTTATTATCTTATAAAACTAAAATACATTCTAATCGAAGATTCACAATGGTTGAAAAAGTTGTGAGATCTAAGTTTGCACCTTTTTGGGCAGAAACAATGTTGTTCACGCTATTGAGCCGTTCGAATGAGCGCGTGTTCAAAGTATCGCGATTGTACTGTATTTATAATACAAGCAACAACTCAAATATTTATATTCCAATGGCTAGAAAAAACACTAAGAAATCACTTTCTTATAATGGATTGAGTATGTTCAACCAATTAACATTATTTATGAGATGCTTATGATTTAAATCAATTCAAGAGACTGATAATGAGTGATATTAAGAAGAGATATTGAGTGGATAACTGTTGATGTATATTTTAAATAGGATGTTATGAACTTTGTAGCTTTAAAATAATACAATTTTCCCTAATAGGTACCTTAATATCGAAAATTGTGACAAAATAACCCTTGCGCTCTTAATTTTATCATTTTAGACATCCCATACCTTCAGAAAGGGTACAATACTCAACCAAAAATACAGAGTGTTCTGAAAGGTGAGGCATTTTTTTTGACAGGTAATAGAACTCCTCAAAATAAGTCATGGTATCAAAAATCGTTTATATAAAATATTCACCAGGGCTGAGTATTTCGAAACCAAAGCTTCTCGAAAATCTGAGAAATTAACGCTCCGGATCTGCATGCCTACTCAAGGTATGGTTTCGGTAGTGCTTCAGGTGCAATGCTACAGTGCTGCAGAATGTGACTGCAGCTTGGTAATCCAACGCACTACCCAAAACCATACCATACCGTAGGCTTGTGTCGGCGAAAGGTCAGTATAGTGGAAATCGTTAAAGTCAGTGTATGATTTTTGTGAATTTTCGAAGTGTCGCAAAGTAGTTGCGAAATGCCTCACTTATACTTAAACAATGAACTTGTTGACATGATTTTAATTTATGGTGAATCCAAACAGAGAGCCAGTGAGGCGTGCAGGTTGTACAGAAGACGATTTCTGTTAAGAAATCACCCATCTCCTCGGATGTTCATAAACTTGGTGCAGAGATGTAGGGATACTGGACGATTGCACGAATCACGAGAAGCAAATTTTGTCTGGCCTGTTACATAGCAAATGGCAGAAATCGAGGAGCAGATTCTGAACAAAGTTGAGGAACAACCGAGAACAAGTACAAGATCCATAGCCAGGGTCGTTGGAGTGAGCCACAGTGGAGTTTGGAAGACACAAAGACAAGAGAAATTGTACCATTACCATTTCCAGAAAGTTCAAGCACTCCAACCATAAGACCATGCTCGAAGAAAAGAGTTATGCCTGTGGCTTTTAAATCACCAATATCTAACAACATCCATTTCGTTTACTGACGAAGCCACTTTCACAAGAAATGGAGTGAACAGTTTCCACAATACCCATCTATGGTCTTCAAAAAATCCTCAAGTTATCAGAAGAAGAGATCTTCAGCAAAGGTTTTCCTTGAATGTCTAGAACGGACTGCTGTGTGGAATGCTTATTGGGCCATTTTTTCTACCACCACGAATGTGAGGTGAAGATTTTCTCCAGAAAAATTTTGCCAAGAGCACTAGAAGATGTTCCTCCCAATATTCGGCAGAGAATGTGGTTGATACTGAATGGAGCAACACCCCACTTTCGAAGAAACGTTCGAAATTATTTAAATAATGTTTTCCCGAATAGTTGGATGGACGTGGTGGATCCATTTCTGGGCCTGCACGCTCCTCGGATCTCAACCCCTGTGATTTCTTTCTTTGGGGTCATTTGAAAACATTAGTGTATAGTGACGGTGAGGTGGATAGTGCGGACGAACTAAGACAACGCATTGAAGATGCTTGTGAAATTATTCGTGGGCAAACTGATGTGATAGTTGCTGCATGTAACCATTCGTTATTACGCCGGGTAAGACTTTGTGCCCATCAAACGAATGGTGGTCACTCCGAACAATTTCTGTGGAGAATTCGGAGCAATTTAGTTTAAACTTTCATAATTATACCTTACAAAAAAAATCACCTAATAAATTTTGAAAAAGAATATACCGATTTGATATCAATTCTTGTGCCGAGAAGATATCGCAAAGGAAGCCGAGCACTTTATTTATTTGGTGAAAACATTCTGACTGAATCCATATGGCATCGTGATTCATGACAGGTGATCTATCCTAACCGACAGATACTACGATCCAGAGTCGTATTGAGATATTGATGCACAAGGCTTTTGAATGTTTTTTCATATTGAATATTTCATATGAGCAACTGCCGGTGAAATGACCTCTTTTAGTGAGTTCTACCACCTATCAAAAAAAAGCCTCACCCTAGACGAACACAGACTGTGTCACTCAGCACATATGGAACGAGATACTGTTCCGAGGTTGTTGTTATGATGCAGGGCGTCCCACAGGGAAGTATACTTGGACCTCTGCTCTTTATGTTGTACGTCAATGATCTTCCTGAGGCAACACGTGATTCGGAAATTTTTTTCACCAACTACACTGATGACACTAATGTTCTTTTGACAGCGAAAACATCCAATGAATTACGTCTATTGAAAACCAAAAATGAAGAAAAAATGAAATGTGTTCTTTCAATCACAGCAGAAGACCAATAGACATATCGCAGATTTCCCTCCTAAATGTCCAGACTGACTATGTGGGACATACTAGATTCTTAGGATTGGATATAGAGAAGACTTTAGATTGGCAGATGCAGGCAGAAAATGTGATTGGTAGATTTAAATCTACTGTCTACGCTCTTCGAGTATTGAAAAGGGATGTTTGTGTTCCATTTTTGATGGCTGTGTAATACTCAAGCTTTCAGTCCATCATGACATATGGACTGATTTTCTGGGGTAATAGTCCACATGCTGAATCTGTTTTCAGGGTTCAAAAGATGGCAGTTCGCTGTTTCTTCGGATTGGGTTATGTTCAATCCTGTAGGGGTATTTTTAAAGACAGCAATATTCTTACCTTAGCAGGTTTATATGTGTATAAGCTTTTGCAGATTTTCTTTAAAAATCCAGAAACATTTTTCAAGTTCAAGAGCTCACAGACTTATGATACTCGACATATCTTTGAGTTTTTAACTCTGTGTTTCATTTGAACAGTTATTTTTATGATTGTATGGAATGATTTTTCGAAATAAATGAATTTTGTTCGTTTTAATTCGTTTTGTTAAAAAAAACCTTGTATATTAGTGTTTCTGAAGAAGGCATCTCTTTCTGCAATTTGGCCGCATCTTCAGTAAACACCCTAAGGTTTTGAGACCTTGAAGCTAATAAATTTTCTCTAATTATCCGTAAGTATATCTGTAAAATTTTTATATTCATATTACACAATAAACGTTATTACCTAATTTAAGTGGCAATCGCTTGAATCGGGAGGAATTCAGAAAAATTTAGGGGAGATCCGGGCCAGATTGAATAGGAATGCCTGAATTTTCCGCTATGTAAATGAGCATTGCACCGAGGAGTACAATGGCGAAGTTTACCTAACGGTCGTAATTAAAGGTGGATCTTACGGCTGTCCGGGAATGGCAAAATTATACTCAGAGCGGCTGCATTTGGCTAATCTGCCTTAAAAAGCTTTACGCCTGCCACCACTTATCTGTCTCCTGCCGTTCTGCTTCGAGAAGTCTCCTTAAATATGTTGCCTTAACAGATTCGCAATCTGAAGAATCCGCACAGGATAGGATTATGGACTGTCCCACAATTTCGCAAATAAGTTCTTTACTCTCAGCATTTTTTCCTCAGTTTTCCCATTTTTTTTTCATGCCGACAACAGCGGTTTAGGATTGAACTCTAACAATTTTTATTGAATATTTAACGTGATACTGCAGAGGAGCGAATGGATGTTATTCATAATTATTACCTGACGAAATGAAAAAATTGGTATTTTTAAATCTCAGTCGTTTTGGTATTCGTGTGTTACCTCTTCTTCTTCTACGTGCGGTGCCCCACTGGGCTGAACTGAGGCCTTGTGACCCATTGTTCGTCCGCTAGTAGTTGGAGAGACGCAAACTCTGTGGCATGCTGACAAAAATGCCACAAGTCGACAGAGAGGTGACCCTCTCACCATAGGAGTTGTGGGTGTTTTGTTTCCTAGGTGTGTCATCCTTAATTCTTCAAGGTTGATATAGAAGAACAGAATGTGTTCAACTGTTTCATCCCTGCTCCTGCACCAGCGGCACAGTAAACAGCTAGTCAGTTCCATTCTATTTAAGTGTTTATTAAACAAATGTCCAGTCATTGGTCCAGTCACTAGACTCAGTTGTTTCTTCTCAAGAGGATGGTCTCTCAATGAGAAGCCTCGACTGTCTGAGACCACTTATCATGCTCCATCCAGAGGAAAATTTCCTGTCTAGCCATCTATTGAAGAAGTTCTTGACATATGTACGACAGATAGGCAGCGCCGGTCCTGGACCAACAAGAGCTGAGCAGGCTGCCCGCTTTGCAAGTATGTCTGCCTTCTCGTTCCCCGGAAGTCCTGCGTGCGCCGGGCACCAGATAACTTTCACAATGTTATCAGAGCCTAGCTCCCGTAGAGCCTCCCTGCATTCCTCTACTAGGCGTGAGTTAACCCTTTCCTCAGAAAGGGATTTCAGGGTTCCCTGACTGTCACAACAAATATCGATGTGTTTGCCGGAGTACCCTCTGCAGATATTCTCCAGTGTGCAGGCCAAAACAGCATACAGTTCAGCCTGCACTATGGAACAATCCTTCCCTAGCGGGCATCACAGAGCCATCGGTGAACCAAGTGGGCTCAAGAAGCCTGTTTGGTGTAGATCATAGGTCTCTGTCAGGGACAATTACCCTGTAGGGTTCGGCAAAGCAGAAGCTGCTGCCCGCGCGGTCCCCTCTATGTAGAAGGGATGCGTTGGCATCCTTCACCATCTTAAGAGCCCTCGCGTGCCCCCTGAATAGTCCTCTATCGCGCCATTGTCCCTGTTCCAAAACTCTAAGAGCTGTCTTCATAGCCACCTGTGTAACTACAAGGTCCAAAGGAGGTAAGCCCAGCAGGCACTCCATAGCTGCAGTAGGGGTGGATCTCAGAGCGCCTGTGATGGTTAGATATGTGTTCCTCTGTCATCTAGTCATAATGGTGCGGCTGGAGTTCTTCCCCATGGAAGTCCACCACACCAGAGATGTGTAGGTAGGGATAAGCCTCACCACTACAATGTAAAACCAGTGCCTAATGTGTGGTTTGAAGCCCCATCCTTTACCGAGCACTCTCCGAGTAGACCAAAAAATTACATTAGCCTTGCTCGATTGAGTCTCAATATGTTTGTTCCACAATAACTTGTAGTCCAGTGTCACACCAAGATATCGAATTTGCTCGGATAGGGCGAGCCGAATCCCAAACAAGCTAGGAAGCTTGATGTCGTGGGGCACCCTCATCCTAGTAAAAAGAACCTTCTCTGTTTTACCAGGGTTAACCGAGAGTTAGTTCTCTAAGCACCATCGTTCAATCATACGCAGAGCATTCTGCATTAGATCGAAGATGACACTGATTACCTTACCTCTGATCAGTATGACAAGGTCATCCGCATAGGCCACAACAACTGGCCCAGCCCTCGTCAGCTCGACCAGGAGCCCATTCAGGACAAGATCCCACAGTAGAGGTGTTAAAACCACTCCCTGCGGACATCCCCTTCCAGGTGAGCCCCAGATTGTCTAGCCGTCTAGCCGAGCAGTTATGCAGCTTGCATCGCGCCAAACGATATATATTTCTACCAATCTCTCCAGCGTCTTGGTTATAAACGAGGAAAGACTTATTGGAAGAAAGTCGTTCGCTCTCGTATGCGTGAGTTTGCCAGGTTTGGGTATGAAAACAACCCGCACCTTTCTCCAAGGCAATGGTATACCTATGTGTGAGTTACCTACATTTGCAAATCAGTGGAGAAAGGGTTTTTTGAAATGTAACCAACCAGCAATAATCATGCGTTAATAATTTTACTCATAAGAAAGGGGAAAACTTAGGATTAAATTTCGCTGAATATGTTTCGATTCAATTCGTGAATTGCAAACGACCTCAAAAACCAGCTCCTGCGCCATTTTGTGTATGTATTGAAAATCTACTCATTTATTTTCGGAATATTCAAATTGTACTCGATGGAGAAACCATTAATTAGTGCGAATAAATAAATTGTCTCTATATAAATATCATCCTCTCAAATACAATGTATTTCGATGCTAATTAACAAAATCAATATGTCAGAAGACAAACACTTAATTAAGTTTGCTGGTGAATGATTTCCGACGAAAAGGATATTCCATATTTATTTCATCCAATTAAAATAGAAACTTAATTTCAGATCCAGGTGGAGGCTAAAAAACAATTTCGAATCGTAATCAGAGTACCATGAAGCATTGTGCATCATAAAAAAAATCTGTTGCTTCCACTATATTCTGCACTCAAGTGTTCGGGAGAAGATAAAGCACTTCTCAGTATTGGATTCAACAATATTTATTGCCGAAGTTGTCCGAACCTAGGATATATTACAGACATACATTAGATTTTATAATTGTTTCTCTAGTATCGCTTTATTTCTTAACGCTGCAAGACATCTCTAGTGAATAATGTAGACAATATTTTCTCCTTTGCTATGTAGAATGTGATACTCGAATGATAACGATAGAAATACGACGAACATAAACAAAGTGTGACTTCTGCCGCACCTTATATGAGGCCAAAAGACGCTTCTCCGGAGTTAAATATTGAATGGCCGTCAGTTTAAAAGAATTAGCAGAAGAGGCCAATCATGTAGGAATATTTCTACTATAATCACGTGTTTTCATCATCTTTGGAGACCCTTTATAAACACAGCAGTTGGCATGATGTAATTTATTTTCTTTAGTACTTTTACTCTGTGCACTAATTATTCTTCCTCAATTTTGTAATATGAAGTTCATAAAAACATAGTTTTTTCAAATACCTCACTGAACTGACGTGAGGTGTTTCGGAATTTTATTTTCAACCAATCTAAACACTTCGATAACCCAAAATCCGAATTCAATAGTAATCGTTTTATCAATTTCTATAATTTGTCATATTTTTTTGGATGCCTTCTCCAGGAAAAATCCTTTTTATATCTCATAAAGATATCAACGATAGAACCGCATATTGTCATATGGAACATGACATTTGAATGATCCATATTTTAACTAACTACTGACTACTCTTCAGTATGGAGATATATTTGCTTGTTTTCTCTCTGGATCATGCTCTATATTTGTCCTCTGAATACTATATCTACGAGGATATATTGAAAAATTCTTAGCCTACTATAAAACCAAACAAAATTTCAATGTCAAAATATTTTATTACTCAATATTATTCTCCTCTTAATGGGATACATTTATTACAGCGAACCTACAACGTCTCTAGACCATTCAAAAAAAAATGTTTCTTCTTGCTCTGCAAACCAGACCTCCACAGCTTTAATTATCTCCTCGTTGGAAGGAAATTTACGATCTTTTAAACTTTTTTTCAGTTGTGGAAAGATAGTCGGATGGAGTCAAATCACTGTTCTAGTAATTCAAACTCTAAATCACGATTTTTTTGCATGATATGAGATTTGTGTGCAGGGGCGTTGTCCTTCAAAAACAAAACAACTTTGGATAGCTTTCCGCGTATTTTTTCTTCAATTTTTTTCCCGTAGAGTGGTCAGTAATGTCGAAAAGTAATCTCCGGTTATTGTTCTAACCTTATCCAAAAAATCAATCATGATTACTCCACGGCAATGCCAAACACCTGAAGCAAGAACTTTCAGTAGATTTGTGGACACGAAACTTCTTAAGTCTTGGAGAACCAGAGTATCGCCATTCCATCGATTGTTGCTTTGTTTTTGAATAGTAGAAATAAATGTACCTACCCAAGTCTCATCCATAGTAACAATTCGGTTCAAGAAGTCTACATCGTTTTCAAATCGTGCACAAATCGAACGCGATGCTTCTAATCTTGCACGCTTTTGGTCAACATTCAAAAATTTGGGGATCCATTTTGCAGCAATTTTTCTCATTCCAAATTAGCGTGAACTAATATGATGAACACATTCGTATGAAACATTCAGTGCTTCAGATATCCGTTTCAGCCCAATTAGACGGTCTGATAAAATCATGTCATGAACTGCATCGATATTTTCGGGGACTGACACAGAAAAAGGCCTGACCGGTCATCATCTTCAATGGAAAATTTACCTCTTTTGAAGCTTGCAGTCCAATTTTTCACGGTCGCATACGAACTACATTGATCACCAAGGGTATTAAGCATATTTTCGTGAACATGATCACCTCTTAACCCTTTTAAATACAGGTACTTGATAATGGCTCGATACTCCAATTTTTCGATTTTCACAATTTCGGTACACATCCTCTTTCTTTTAATTTATTGCGTAACTTTGGTTTACTTTTTTTACTTCAAACTTCACACTGACACTTCTAATGAGTTATTGTTCGTTGCTATGGTAACGCAATATTTTTTTTATTCATCCAACTGGTCTAGGCTAACTAGATATCCATTACATCCTCGTATGTGATGAAATAAGGAACGAAATATTTATGTCTGCTTTATAGCTGCTCGGTTGTATGGTCAGCTGGGAGTAGTCAACTACGAGGCTTTAATTTGATATGGAATATAAAAGAATTGTTCCAGAATTGATAAATATTTTTTGTAGAATCTTCTGCGTTTTCCTATTCCTTGCTTTCAGTTGATGAGGTCTATTCGTAATTCCAAAGGTTCTCCAACAAACAAAACAGATGTTTTCACGTGGTTTCAATCAACCCCGCCAGGATGTCATAATTCGATCATGTTCCAATTCACATCCTCACGATATGAATTCGGAGATTGATGGACATTGGGAGATCGATGTACAGGGTTGTTGCCGTCACTCATCCAGCCGGTGGAACCACTTGATAAATGTGTTATACCCAGCGCCAGGAAATACATCCGTAACACAATCAGCATGTCCGCAAATTGGGTTAATTGAAAAGCCCTGACGTTTTATCACATCGTGAAAACGCGGATGTGTTGGAGAAATGAAATTTCTAGTGCCGAAAATATGCGGGAGACGTGACTAATGGATTGGTTAATATCGCGTAGATGCATTGTTTTCCTATATACAGGATGTGGCGTCATGAATGGAGAATATGCTACCTGCTGGTATTGGAGGTTCAGAAAAATTAGTTTTGTTATTAGTAAAAGTCCCTCGGTTGTCGAGATGTTCGACATTTTCAAAAACTAAAAATTATACCCCTTGCCAATCTTTTTGATGGCAAGACTACAAGTGAAAGAATTTTTTCAATCAGTTTTTTGGATAGTTTTCCTGGAAAGTTGCGCTAACGAATGTGATTTATGATTTTTGCGATCCATTCATATTTTTTTTTAACAAAAATCTAATTAAATTTCCAGTTTGGCCTTTTTTTTATTTCAACCTACTTACCTGAGTGACAAAGTGAGAAAAAACATGGCTGTTTTATTGAGATTCCAAAATGCTAACAAACCATGTATTTCTAGTATTTCGTACAAGAAATTCCTATTACAGTAAGTCAAGTCCTAGTTCAATAAACCTTCTTTTTGCAATTTTCAACAACTGAAATGAGACATGCAAGCAGAATACGAGGATGTATTGCTATCTAGTTAGCCTAGACCAGTTCCATGCATAAAAAAATTTGCTTTACCATAGCGACGAACAATAACTTATTAGAAGTGTCACTGTGAAGTTTGAGGTCAAAAAAGTAAACCAGAGTTACGCAATAAATTGAAAGCAAGAAGATGTCTACCGAAATTGTGAAAATCAAAAAATTGGAGTATTGAGCCATCATGAAGTACCCTTGCTGATCAATGTCCTTTATATGCGACCGTGAAAATAGGACTGCAAGCTTCAAAAGAGGTAAATTTCCCATTGAAGGTAATGACCGATCGGGAAAGCCAGTTTCCAAAATATCGATGCAGTTCATGACATGATATTATCAGACCGTCGAATTGGGCTAAGCAGATATCTGAAGCACTGAATGACTGAATATTTCATACGAACGAGTTCATCACATAATTCATGTCAATTTGGACCTTAAAAAGATTGCTGCAAAATGGATCCCCAAATGTTTGAATGTTAACCAGAAGCGTGCAAGGGTAGAAGCATCGCGTTCGATCTGTGCTCGATTTGAAAACGATGTAGACTTCTTAAATTGAATTGTTACTATGGATGAGACTTTGGTACATTTCTACGATCCAGAAACAAAGCAACAATCGATGGAATGGCGACACTCTGGTTCTCGAAGACCTAAGAAGTTTCGTGTCCAAAAATCTGCTGGAAAAAATCTTGCTTCAGTTTTTTGTGATTGCTGTGGAGTAATCATTATTGATATTTTTGATAAGGGTAGAACAATAACTGGAGATTACTATTCGACATTACTGACCACTCTACGGGAAAAAATTTGAGAGAAAAGACGCGAAAAGCTATCCCAAGGTGTTTTGTTTTTGCAGGACAACGCCCTTGCATAAAAATTTCATGTAACCATGCAAAAAATTCGTGATTTAGGGTTTGAACTACTAGAACACCCCCCTTATTCACCAGATTTGGCGCCATTCGACTATCACCTCTTTCCCCAACTGAAAAAAGTTTAAAAGTTCGTAAATTTTCTTCCAACCAGGACATAATAAAAGCTGTGTAGGTCTGGTTTGCAGAGCAAGAAGAAACTTTTTTTTTAGGTCTAGAGACGTTGCAGTTTCGCTGTAATAAATGTATCCAATTAAGAGGCGAATAATTTGAGTAATAAAATATTTTAACATTGACATTTTGTTCTATAATAGGCTAAGAAGTTTTCATTATATCTATCCTCCTAAACAAATCATCCATTAGAAGGTGTAGAACATATATTGATGTATTAGAGCTCATAGTGGCAACTTTAAACAACTTTTCAGCTCAATTCGTTGGAACGATATTTCATAATTGATACTCTTCTCGTTTTCTATCATAATTGGGCCCCTCAGTAATGAAATTTACGTTTCAAAGGGAATTTCAAATGAAGCAGCTTTCTTTTCTTCAGCAGAAAAATGCTGAAGTCCACTAAAATTACTTGAAATTAACTGAAAAATATTGGTTTCATTACTATGGAGTTCAATCATGAAATAAATTGAGAGAAAATAACAATTTAGTGAATTGAATTTCACAAAAAGTGTTCGAAGTGGCCAGCATGAGATCTAATATATGCTCTACAGTACTATACAGTATACACCTATGTATGTTCATGCATGTTCTTTCTCACTTTGGCACTCAGGTCACCATTATTTTTTTTATATCACGTTAGGTTGAAGTCAGGAAAAAAAATAATCAGAACAGAAAATTTGAGTTAGATCTTTGTTAAAACAAAACTATGAATGCGCCCTAGAAATCATGAATAACATTCGATAGCGCATGAATTCAGGAATACTATCCAGAGAATTTATTGCAAAAATTCCTTCATTTGGAATCTTATCAAAAAGAGTGGGAAAAGGTGTAATTTTTTTGAATTTCGAAAATCTTGAATATCTCGAAAACCGAGGGACTTCTACGAAACATAAAATATATTTTTTTGAACCGCCACAACGTCCTCTGAACGCAGGTATCATATTATCCATTCATTACCCCCTATTCAACACCCTGTATATGGTGGAATGTGTGAAATTCGAGTTCGATTTCTCGTTTCTCGTTTCAACCGAGTAATTTGGCCGTGGTTGCACTGGGGGATTTTCTGCCAGATTTCTTTCTCGAATGGGATTGAATTTTATGGTCACAACATAATGAGGTTAATATGTACGTAGCATTATAACTCTGATAAAGCTACGTGACGATTTCGATTAACGTGTTTTCTTAAGGGTCGATTAGCATAAATTACTGTATCGCTTTGATCTACTACAGGTCCTAATTATAGCAGGCAAGTTATGAGTTGCATACAAACATAATGTAATTAGTGCTAGGCCAAATATTGATTCATATGCGAATATCCAATAAATCACAACATTGGTGGTCACGAATTCATTCGGCAATATCCAACCAATTGAATTGCGCCCACCACTAAGCCAACACAGAGTGATAATATAGTTTGGACATCATCAACGCAAGTCACTTCAATCTAGGTCTAGGTGTACAGAAAAAAGATTTTACTATTCTTCAGTTTACCTGTCCAAGAGGATGTTGAAGATGGTCCTCGATTTTATATGTAATGCCTCTTTTTCAATGCATCTAGAAAGCTCTACAATTTATTCGCCAATAAACAAGCTGAAAATCTATACCTAGGTACAGGGTGGGCAAAATTGGTGATACCTGAACTTCATCTTCTCAACCCAACGAGATAGAGAAAAATGAATGATACATTACATTCGTCTTTTTTCGATAAACTAATAAAGCCATAAGCATTCCTCTATCTTCTTTTGTTTTCGAATTATAGGTCAAAATGAAAATTTTAACTTTGGGCATTATCTCTGTTTCTGTTTAAGCTAGGACTGAAATGAAAACATTATTTAGACAGTTATTGATAGCAATCCAGTGGCTTACTATGATATTTTCTAACAGGTATTTTGTTGAGCTATAATATAAAAATGTGTTTGTTCTTATGTAGTTTGAAATGACTTAGAGGGCGATGTATTATATATTTCTGGAACGGGAAAGAAATGACGATTTTTTTAAGTCATTTTAAACTACTGTTTTCAAACTAAAAAACACAACTTTATATTATAGCTCAGCAAATAAACCTGTTGGAAAAAATCACAGTACGCCATTGGATTGCTATCAAAGTGTCTCAATAATGTTTTCATTTCAACATCTTAGCACAAAGGGAAACGTGACCAAAGTTGAAATCGCCCAAATGTGAACTCGAAAACAAAAAAAGATAGTGGAATGCAGTTATTAGTTTTTCGAAAAAAGACGAACTTAATGTGCCATTCCTCTATCTCGTTGGGTTAAAATGTTGTAGTTCAGGTATAACGCTGTACAGGCTGGGCAAAATTCGTTGTCTACCGAGGGATCTCGAGAACTATAGCAGCTAGAAGAAGAAGGATGACACATTCTCGAGCTCTTCTATCATGACTAAAAACAGAAATCGGCCTTTGATTTTTAGATTTCCTGTTATAAACAAAAACTGAGATTTTGACGATTCCGAAAAGTTCTCATAACTTGTTTGTCCTTGTAGTTACAGATCTAAAAGTTAAACCTTCTTAGGCACTCTCATAGAAAGAATGTACTGACAAAAGATTTTTTTCAATTCAAAAATAAAAAATTCAATAAAAGTTTGCATTCAAAAAAATGAAAGTTCACCTAATGATTGGAAATGAAAAAATATTTGGAGTTCATCAGTGGATTCTACGTAAAAAAGTGCCTGTAGAAGGTTTAAGTTTCGGGTTTGTAATTTCAAAGACAACAAAGTTATGAGAACTCTACGAAATTGTCAAACTCAAAAACGAAATATCGTAGGATATCTTTGTTTCTCCGAAAATGAGCTCGGAAATGTGTCATCTGTTTTTTCTAGCTGCAACTATAGTTCTCGAGATCCTCTCAGTAGACAACGAATTTTGCCCACCCTGTATATGTGAATAATATCAGAGTATGGGGAATTCTCCTCAATTTTGGTTATCACTGCATATGCAAGTTTAAACTGAATAATTATGAGTTTCATTCATGATTCTTTCAAATTCACCGCGGAAACTATTCAAAATCATCCTTCGAATATGGGGTTCTGAATTTTAAATCGCTTTGTGCGGAGTTTACGATTTGGCAACAGTGCATACAAGACAATGAAAAGAACAATGTCCGATCAGCTTGTTTATAAAATAACAGCTGTTGATCTGCAGTCGCCTACTTACTGGCGAGCTTCAACTGAAACCGGCCGTAAAAATCCCATAAAATTTTACGACCTTCCTCGTTCGTCCCAGACTTCATAGACAGCCTTCTTTGTCTATCTCATCAAGATTCCATTTGTTGTCCTTTATTATCAAGGTATATTTCAGTCGATATTTCATAAAAAATACATCATGTTCGTCAGAAGGAGTATTCCCTATTGAACCATTTTTTCCAGAGCTTCTGAGAGGTTTAGTAGTCTATACCTAATTGATTATCTTTGTATTATAGAATTTTTATACATTGATTGTATGGCCTTGTCTAGTAACATGTTTGGTAAGTAATTTTTCTACATTTATAAAACTTCTTTAGTGTTGTTGCAAACCTAGGTTTCCCTATCAAACCATCTTATAATTATGGATTCTCGGTTTCTTGATTTTTTCAGTTGTTCATGTATTCAAAAACTCTAAAGGCATAAATAAATTGTTAAACGATTCAAAAATAAAAAAACCAATGTCCGAATTAGGTGCATGTTCGAACATTCGAAAACATTCGAATCTCTGGAAACGTAATGTGTGACATTTTCATCAGGAAGTGAAATTCTTCATTTTGGAATCGGTTTGAAATTTTTGTTCATTGAAAATAATGAGAACACGAAGAGAAGCATCATATTGCACATTTTTTCACCGTCAAATTGGAAAAATGTTTTGCACACTTCACTTTGTACTTGCAGAAAACTCATGCAATAAACTTTACTTTTGTGGTACAACATAAATTGTCCTTTTCCAGGTTGTTGTAGGTACAGAATGAATTGAGTAAGAATCATATATTATATTATGTACGATAGAAATTCAATTTTTTAGATGTTTCTTAAACTTTCAAGTTCGTTTTTCGGTTTCCAATAATTACAGTAAATACACCTACCTGCAGTTGGACTGCCTCCAATCACGAATGATGCTGGAAGTAAAAATGAATCGCCCCCATTGGTAGATGAAACCATCCAGGACAACAGGAGTAGGAACACAGAAGGGTGATAACTGAAAAGAATAGCATTGTTTCATTACCAGAGATAAAAAACTGAAGTAGCACACAGCGAATTTTTCATCTTCAGATAATAAAGTTTATTACAAACTTGACACAACCCACTCGCGAAATTCATGAATTTTCATCGCCAGTTATGCAAATATGTTCCCTCCTTGATAAAGGACATATCAAATTTTATCGCCTGGAGCGTGAAACCCAAGCCCGAGTTATAAAAAAGGGGCTTTCCCCGAAATATTTACATTTGAGAAATATCCTTAAAGTGAATCAGTTGCCGAATTCATATAGTAGTATTATAATTATACCATCTGGGAAAATGCAATCAATAATCAAATTTTTTCTTCAGTCTTTCACGTAAATTAGGGTAGGTTCCGAAATAAAAACTATGGAACCCAATTTTTCTTCGATTTTCCTTTCTGTAACTCAGTCTGAGATATAGTCAATTTTAATGATCAAATTGACTATTAATTTTTTTTTTCCGACGACCTCTTAATAATAGCACTGTTTAACGTACACGAACTTAGCTGTTAATGAACCCTTTTATTGGTTAATTTCCTATTAATGCATTATTGTCATGGGTAATCGAACATAGAAGTATTCAGCAGCTTCCCAAATAATTATTTCATTTGTATGTCGCATTGATTTTCGTAGTATCTAGGGGGTGAATTGAGAAGAGATGAATTGTGGAGGTTGCAGAAAAATTATGATGGTTAGAGAGTAATCAATATATCTATGTACTACAACTCCAGCTTCCACCAGCTCCACACATTCCTTAATATTATAGGGAACGATATCAAAATGACACAACTCGAATATGCCCTTTAAGGACTTCGCGAATTGTTCGATCGGCAGCATAAATAATATCAACATTCCGATATGAACATAGAAAACATATAAGGTGTCAAATTTAACTAGGTATCGATAGAAAATTTTTGCAATTAAGAATTCACATTCAATACAAAATGTGGTCTACCGAAAAATCTTGTAATCAACTCGTTTATTAATTGAGCGATTAATGATCTCGAACATTAAAATATCTCAATCATTAATCGCTTTCATTAATAACCTAGTTGATTAAATATCTATCACGAAGAAAATGACGAAAACTCTTATATCTAAAAGATCAAGTTCATAAGTTGAGTGTAGGTTCCATCATGATTCATGTTCAATATAATACTATAACACATCTTAAGTAGAAAAGGAATAGGAAGAACCTATTCAATTCACTTCAATTTCTCAGTGCACTGTTTGTGCTTTGTCGAAATTTGTGCCAATAAATCGTTTTTTTTTTTCGCCAAATTCATTGCTAAATGTAAGAGGATGTATTTATCTAGTTAGCCTAGACCAATTCCATGCATAAAAAAAATATTATGTTACCATAGCAACGAACAATAACTCATTAGAAGTGTCAGTGGAAGTTTGAGTTCAAAAAGTAAAACAGAGTTACGCAATAAATTAAAAGAAAGAAGATGTCCACCGAAATTGTGAAAATCGAAAAATTGGAGTATCGAGAAATTATCAAGTACCTGTATTTAAAAGGGTTAAGAGGTAAGCAGATTCACGCAGATATGCTTGATACCCTTGGTGATCAATGTCCTTCGTATGCGACCGTGAAAAATTGGACTGCAAGCTTCAAAAGATGTGAATTTTCCATTGAAGAGGGTGACCGATCGCGAAGGCCAGTTTCTGTGTCAGTCCCCGAAAATATCGATGCAGTTCATGACATGATTTTATCAGACCGTCGAATTGGGCTAAAATGGATATCTGAAGCACTGAATATTTCATAAGAACGCGTTCATCATATAGTTCACGTCAATTTGGACATGGGAAAAATTGCTGCAAAATGGATCGTATCTACAAGTAATCGAAATAACAGTAAATAGATATAGGTTCTTCTGAAAAAGCAGGGTTTTCCCATAGACCAAAAGGAATTCGCATTAACATTGAATTATGAATATTGTAGATGTAAGGTATTTAGCGATATCTAAAATGCAAGCGATATCCTGTTTTCGACCAAACTACTAGTCTTCAGTATGCTGAAGCTATACATAACAATTTCAGATTATTATAAAAGTTACGATTGGTCTATTATCATTGAAGCGTTATTGGAAGCTTTCAGTTGAGGTATGCTGATTCCACATGTATGGCTTATCTATACTTCATTCAATTTTATTTTAGCAGTCGGTTGTCCATGGAAATTTGACACATTTCACTCTGTATAGTACGAAAATGTGGGGTTATGAAGCTTGTCAAAACATTTTTGGGTTTTGAATCAACGCTATGTTGCCCGTTCTACGTAAAAGTTTCTGTTATTACGTATTTTATCACAATGTCGAATTCTTCGGAAAATATGTGACGAACATAATTGAAGTTTATACAAAATGTTTGAAGGCATACCAAATCCAGTTATTTGCATGGAAAATACAAGAGATCAGTATAATATCATAATATGCACTAGCTTGAGGAGAGTTAATGTTCGTTATCTTCTTTGGCTTACATCATTTGTAGATTTCAAAAATATTAACCCGAAGATGAAATGCATATGATGCAGTGGTTAGGAATGTGTATCTCCCGAAGGAATTAACAGATAATTACAAAATGTTAAATTCTTCAACAAAAATCATCTTGCATCAATATATAAGTAAAAGTAATTAAGTTTCAAGTTGAGATGCAACTTCACCGTTGAACAAAAATTTCACATAAATAAACAAGTAACAGGGCAACTTGCGCGTATTTGTGGCTATTCATCTCAATACATTGATGTAATAAAAATAATTAGGTATTTATTAGTACCTTAAGACATTTACATTGTATAGGACAAGTCAAATGAAAAATAGAAAAATCCATTTTAGGGAACTTATTCTCCGATGACATTTATCGAAAATCCTATAGTAAACTTTTCGCATTAATTCACTCAAACATAAAATTCTCAAATGCCACCACTTTTTTGGGTCTCCCAATTGAAGGAAATACTTTGTCATCCTCTTCATTCACAATCTTTCTGATTGTGGAAATATTCAGCTGAAATTAAGTCTTTTAGATTCAGATGAAACATTATATAAATTCTCTTTCATTGAATATGTTCGCTACCGTCTGACGTATTGTGGATTTTAGAATATCAGGGTATAACTATTTGAATGAGCGGATCTGAATTCTAAATAGCACTTCCTGAAACCCTGTCTCTTTTTTCAATCACCTTCGACATTTTCGTAATAAAAATTGATATTAGTTGTGGCAACGGCGTTATGACATTAACGACATTTCATGAGTGCCAACCTAACTTCGTTCTAGTTATAAAAACTTGAGAAAATTATTTCATGGCCAACCGACTGCTAAAATAAATTTGAATGAAGTATAATTGAATGCAAATATCCAGTACAAAAACTCGGCCATTATGGAGCTCAGTTACTGAGCTTGAATAATGAGTTACTTGATGTTAATGTTGTTTAAAAAAATAAAATAAGTTTTCACTAACAACATCATTAACCATTTTTGAAAATGCAGAGCAGACAGGTGAAAATTTGTGAATTCCCTGAATTTTAAAATTCAGGGATGAGCTTTGCCGCACATACTTGATCACCGATGACATTATAGGAAGTGTGAAATATCTAGTCATTTTTCACAGATATAGAGCATCGTAAAAGTGGCTTTACTGCGGTCGGTATGGCCCAGAGCATTAATCGTCATTTTCGTATATATAGCACGTATGCAGCTTATGCCATTATTCTCAGGAGTAAATCACGGAAAAACCGCACTATTTAACCTCTATCGGTATGGATGTACATGAGACAGAATTTATGGCCCTATCAAATGTTCGAAAAAACGTCATGACACTGCGTGACATTCGACATGGTGTGTTGAATTTTATGATGGGTGATATTTTCGTGGAACGCATAAAACGGGAAATTTGGGATTTTCATTGCATGTACCGAAACTTGTTGAAGGTTTGAGTTTTGGAAGGTGTGAATAAAAATCTTAAGAGGAGTTTACTCCGTTTTAGTGGTCAGTTCAGAAGGAGACAATGAATATCTTACATCAGAAACCACTAATTTATATGGAGTTTTTATTATAATTCAGTTCAATCAGTTCGTCATCTCGGAAGGTCAGAAATTTTCTTGTTCGTCGTTTTTTCATTGAAGAACGAATATTTATTCATGCTATTAACTTTCCGAGGTGAAATTATTTCTTCTATGAATTTACACATAGAAAAATTTCGTGAAAAGTCTCGCCATTGGCTACAATTTGTATCCTAGTGAAATTGAAAAAAGACGTTCGTTAAGTGCCGCCATTTTTTCGACGAAAGCGGAAACTATTGTAATATTCGTAGCTTCTACATATCGTTCAAGTGTTCTGGCAACCCCTCACATTCTGGTAGTCTTTCCCCCTTTACGCGATATACGGATAGCGAGAAAGTCCCGTGGTATAAACTACTCATAACTTCTATCTGTAATATTGAGTCGATTGATTCAAGGAAAATTGACAACCTTGCACTGAATTTTCTGTTTGTGCGGATATTTTGTAGATTGCTTTATCTACATTGCTCTACAATTGATAGGGATGAACATGTTATAAAAGTGTTATACGAGCATATACAGGGTTGGGATAAAGTTTGGCACCAAATTAATATCTTTAAAACAAAACGGGCGATATATATTTTTGAAATTTGGCAGCGGAGTGTAATGGACCACAATGCATCTGATGAGCATATTTTCATTAATGAGATACTTCCGGTTTAACCGGAAATGACAAAAAAATTTTTAAATGAATCGGACACCCTGTATATTTCTGTAGATTCTGAAAGTGCACCTTGTTTCGGATCTGTCCATATCGGGTTCCATGTAAAAATTATCTGTAAAAAGAAGAAATTCAGTCTTTTTGTACATTTGAGAAAAAATCCATTCAAATAAATAAATCGTTGTTATTTGTATCAATAGTGAGAAATAAAACGAAATACTTTGTATTAGATAACTCTTTCTGCTTTTCATGATTTATTTTTTATGAAAATCTATAAGAAGAAGAAATACAGAGCTTTTACTAGTAGAAAAAATTTATTGAAAATAATTTAAAAAAAAATCATTTTAAATGTTCGAAGTGCTTGCCATTCACCTCCTGACAATAAATTTCAAAATTACCGTCCGTTCCGTTTTAAATATATTAGTTTGGTGCCAAATTTTATCCCAATCCTGTATTGATCTCTGGTTAGCCTAGACCAGTTCCATGCATAAAAAATATTGCGTTACCATAGCAACGAACAATAACTCATTAGAATTGTCAGTGTGAAATTTGAGGTCAAAAAAGTAAACCAGAGTTACGCAATAAATTGAAACAAAGAAGATGTCCACCGAAATTGTGAAAATCGAAAAATTGGAGTATCGAGCCGTCATCAAGTACCTGTATTTAAAAGGGTTAAGAGGTAAGCAGATTTACGAAGATATGCTTAATACCCTTGGTGATCAATGTCCTTCGTATGCGACCGTGAAAAATTATACTGCAAGCTTCAAAAGAGGACATGATATTATCAGACCGTCGAATTGGGCTAAAACGGATATCTGAAGCACTGAATATTTCATACGAACGCGTTCATCATATAGTTCACGTCAATTTGGTCATGAAAAAAATTTCTGCAAAATGGATCCCCAAAAGTTTGAATGTTGACCAAAAGCGTGCAAGGGTAGAAGCATCGCGTTCGATCTGTGCTCGATATGAAAACGATGTAGACTTCTTAAACCGAATTGTTACTATGGATGAGACTTGGGTACATTTCTACGATCCAGAAACAACAACAGCAACAATCGATGGAATGGGGACACTCTGGTTCTCCAAGACCTAAGAAGTTTCGTCTCCAAACATCTGCTGGAAAAGTTCTTGCTTGAGTTTTTTGGGATTGCCATGGAGTAATCATGATTGATTTTTTGGATAAGGGTAGAACAATAACCGGAGATTACTATTTGATATTACTGACCACTCTACGGAAAAAAATTTAAGTGAAAAGATGCTGAAAGCCCCTGAACACAAATCTCATGTTGCCATGCAAAAAATTCGTGATTTAGGGTTTCAATTACTAGAACACCCCCCTTATTCACCAGATTTGGCTCCATCCGACTATCATCTCGTTCCTCAACTGAATAAAAGTTCAAAAGGTCGTAAATTTTCTTCCAACGAGGAGGTAATAAAAGCTGTGGAGGTCTGGTTTGCAGAGCAAGAAGAAAATTTTTTTTTAAAGGTCTAGAAAAGTTGCAGGTTCGCTGTAATAAATATACCAAATTAAGAGGAGAATATGCTGAGTGATGAAATATTTTGACATCGAAATTTTATTTGTTTCTATAGTAGGCTAAGAATTTTTCAATATATCCTCGTACAAGAAGCGTTAGATAAGTTTACTTATACCGCAGAAGGGGTGATCTAACCCCCAACAAATCACATCCTTTCTATTCCAACCTCACCCCTAGGAATTAGAGTAAGCGTACAATAATAACATCCACACGTTCCACCTATGAAAACTATTCATTAGAAAATCTATTTGCCCAAGTTCCTAGAGTAAACTAATTCCGCTTGACCCTCTCCCCAATATGATATAGTCTAGTGAAACCCCGCTTTCATATCCCCATATTACTGGATACGTATCCTTCGTCGGATATAGCTGAATATTTCTGAGGACAACTACTGTTTGTTGAACTCAGACTGGCATCAAATATTTGTCACATTTCAATTAGACCAAATCCGTGAGGGTGATGGAGGAATAGTTACTTACACAGACATATTGAAGTGTGGGAAATGTTCTTCCAAGATAATTATTTATTTTGATTCGACTGATAGACTTTCTCGATATTGAGATAGAATAAATGAAATTTCTTTTGATACAAGGGCTTTCTTCGTTGAGTGAAGAATATTTTTTTTGAAACGTTTCAACAAAAATTGTTATTCGCAATACCCTACATACAGGGTGTCCATCGCAGACGAGCCACCCCGTATATTTCTTGTCCTATAGTTATTGGAAAAATTTCCCGAAACATCTCGAATGATTTTTTTTTGGGGGACATCTTTTGACGTATATTTGAGGCTTGATCGAGCAGCTCCCTAAGAGGGGGTGCTTCAAAACCTCAAAATTGAATAAGGGAGAGGGATTGAGTGATACTTCATTTGAAAGATCTTGGAAGTCTCTCAAATATACGTCAAAAAATGTCCCCAAAACAAAATCAGCCGAAGTGTTAAGAGAAATTTTTCCAATCACTATGAGATAAGAACTATACGGCGTGGCTCGTCTGAGATGAAACATCCTGTATAGTATAGATCGATATGAATTATTGTAAATGTAATTCAATTCAAAACGTTTTGGAACTCAGATCAGACCTAGGATAGGCAGTTACACAAATATCTGCAAACGTGAAACTCTTGATGATACTTTATACAGAGTAATAAGGATAAATTCAGATGCATACCACCCGACGATATGAATATCAACAAGTGTTACGATCTGAATTGAACTAGCCAATTTGCCATCGTCAAGGCCCCAAATGAAGTACGCTCCACTGAAGAAAAGCAAATGCTGACCATGGTTTCGGCCTCATTTGGCCTCATCAGAGCGACATAGCATTTTTCTACGGTGGAGAACGTTTGGAATTGATGGAACTTTATTCAATGTTGGCGTGTTCTACTGGGTAATATTTACCTAGAGCGCCAGCCAACATGAAACGGTGTCCGATTCAATCCCCTCCAGATGGAAACCAAGACGAAGACAATAGCATATGTCCCATATTTTCCCTAATTCTTGTTCTTCTGCTTTTCTTCGGTGGAGCGTACTCCATTTGGGGCCTTGTTGATATTCATATCGTCGAGTGGTATGCATCTGAATTTATCCTTATTATTATATTCATTGCCTCCCTGTTAATAGACGTGATCATTCTTTATTTTTATACAGAGTGTCTGTAAGGAAATGCGAAGGACTTAGGGAGATGATTCCTTCATGAAAATTGAAAATAGGCAGTTCCTATATTTTTTTTCGAAATCGACCTCCCTTCCAAGATACAGCCTTTGGAAGGCGATGGCGAGTTGACAGTTAGTCATTCTATGGAACTTATACGATGAAGTGGATAGAACAGTGATCACAACTGCTTGTAAGTTTTTATTTATTCCGAGAAAAGAATCGACAGTATCGAAATTTTGCAAGAGACTTTTTTTCTCCAGAATTGAATGGAAAACCATAAGAGAATTTTATTTATCGAAAATCTGTACCACGAAAACAATTTTTGAAGGAAAATCATAAGGGGTTGTTATTTTCAACACCTTGAAATAAAGTTATGAGATCTGTGCGAGACTCGTCATCGCCTTCCAAAGGCTTTATGTTGGAAGGGAAGTAGATTTTGAAAAAATTTATAGGAACTACCCCTGCTTATTTTCATCGAAGAATCATCTCTCTTAGTCGTTCGCATTTGCTTACAGACACTTTGTATAGGAATAAATGATATTGGAGTATTCGTCATTTTCGAAAATCTCAAATTTCATGAGGATATAATTTTCTCAATCTTCTCTTCTTGAGTTGAGTTCTGCCATCGAATGGATAAGCAACAAATACGATGTTTATATCTACAATACTATGATGCATCACACCAAAAACATTGTATACATATACTGAACATACAACAAAATCCGTGTCCCAAATGTTTCAGCACCCACATACATCTTCCAACAGAATTATATTCAGAAGAATATGACGATGTGTCCATCCATTCTTCGTCGTAGAAAATCGTTATTGGAAATTTTTCACCATTCGTATGAATTTTAGCTAGTATCGTCCAATGGTGTAAATTTAACCACTCAGTATGTAGCAAATAGGAAATTTCAACTGACGCAACCGAATGAGTTCGCTAGACATAGGTACTAGCCGATCATACACAGCTCTATACAGGATGTCCAGATTTACTGTCATGTATTTCAGAATATGAAGAAACCTTAAGTCCATGGGCTCTAGAAAATCTTCAACATGACCTACAAAAAACAATCAATTTGCGAGAGATTTGTCAAAATTTGGCAGACACGAATGAAATTCAGTTGGCTCCTTCCAGAATCGCATCTTTTCAATCTGTTACTTCAGTACCGTCCAATCCATGGAGGTTCCTACCTCAGAGCAAAGTAACCTGAAAATCTGCTCGCTTCCTTTCCTCCGAGATGTAATTCTGGAACTCTGCTAGTATACCCCATTCAAATTTATTTTAGCAGTCGGTTGACCATGAAATAATTTTCTCAAGTTTTTGTAACTAGAACGGAGTAAGATTGACACTCATGAAATGTCGTTAATGTCACAACGCCGTTGCCACAACGAATATAAATTTTTATTACGAAAATGCCGAAAGTGATAGGGGAAAGAGACAGGGTTTCAGGAAGTGCTATTTAGAATTCAGGTCCGCTCTTTCAAATACTTATACCCTGATATTCTAAAATCCACAATACTCTACGTCAGACGGTAGCGAACATATTCAATGTAAGAGAATAGAGAATTAATTTGATGTTTCATCTGAATCTAAACGACTTATACTTCAGCTGAATATTTCCACAATCAGAAAGATTGTGAATGAAGAGGATGACAAAGAATTTCCTTCGATTGGGAGACCCAAAAAAGTGGTGGCATTTGAGAATTTTATGTTTGAGTGAATTAATGCGAAAAGTTTACTACAGGATTTTCGATGATTGTCATCGTAGTATTAGTTCCCGAAAATTGATTTTTCTATTTTTCATTTGATTTGTCCTATACATTGTAAATGTCTTAAGGTACCAATAAATACCTAATTATTATTATTATATCAATGTATTAAGATGAAAAGCCTCACAAATGCGAGCCAGTTGTCCTGTTAATTGTTTATTCATGTGAAATTTTTGTTCAAAGGTGAAGTTCATCTTGAGTTGAAACTTCCTTCAATTCCTTTTACTTATATTGATGCAAGATGATTTTTGTTGAAGAATTTAACATTCTTGTAATTATCTGTTAATTCCTTCGGCAGATACCCATTCCCAACCACTGCATAATATGCATTTCATCTTCGGGTTAATATTTCTGAAATCTACAACTGATGTAACGTAGTCAAACTTTAGCCAAAGAAGATAACGAACATTAACTCTCCTCAAGCTAGTGCATATTATGATATTATACTGATCTCTTGTATTTTCCATGCAAATAACTGGATTTGGTATGCCTTCAATCAGTTTGTATAAACTTCAATTATGTTGATATTTTCCGAAGAGATTCGACATTGTGATGAAATACGTAATAACAGAAACTTTTACGTAGAACGTGCAACATAGCGTTGATTTAAAACGCAAAAATGATTCGACAATCTTCATAACCCCACATTTTCGTACTATACAGAGTTAAATGTGTCAAATTTCCATGGCCAACCGAGTGCTAAAATAAAAGTGAATGGAGTGTATTTACTACAACAAACAATTGGATTTGGTATGCCTTCAATCAGTTTGTATAAACTTCAATTATATTCGTCACATATTTTCCGAAGATATTCGACATTGTGATAAAATACGTAATAACAAAAACTGTTACGTAGAACGGCAACATAGCATTGATTTAAAACCCAAAAATATTTTGACCAGCTCCACCCCACATTTTCGTACTATACAGAGTGAAATGTGTCAAATTTCCATGGCCAACCGAGTGCTAAAATAAAAGTGAATGGAGTATATTCACAGTTATAGACTTCCCCTTCATTTAAAGCCAGGTGGAGCACCATTCACGAGAAAAAAGTCATTTTCTGATGATATCTCTGCATTTTAACTGAAAACTGAAACACGGACTGCTTCTTCCGAAGAAAATAATAGGCAGGTGTCCATAAAATATTCTGTTCTCTGACATGATTCACGAAAGATGATGTAGTCAATTTCGAAGTCAATATGATGACTATTAACGTGACAGACGTTCATTATGTTTTTCGAGATAAACAACGAATGGCTCAGTTAGAAACCAACGATTATAGAGTAGAAAGATGGGAAACGAGGCGACTAAAGCGATTTGAGCGCCATCTGTGTGTCACGCGTGTTTTTAAGACGCTAAGACTGGTTAAAATATTAATTTGAGTGCCATTTGCAGAAATATATGACATTTTTTTAAAATTTCAGATGTCAATTTTGATCGAAGAGGTTTTGAATGTTTTGATTCTCATTCCGCTTTTTGTTTATCTGGCTCGTTCTAGTTGCTGATTTTTGAAGTTTTTTGTCTTATTTCTTGGTGAAAACATCAAAATATTGTTCGAAAATTATTGAATGGTGAAGAACGGTGGATCAAATAATAAAATGTATTTCACGTGATTAAGTTTTTCACTCAACTAAGGAAAATGGAAGCGTAAGTATTAAAAGTCGTAACACGTGAATCGGTCATTCATTGATTCTAATTTTCAGTGCTCCGAAGTGGATAAAATTCTCAGGGCTTGAAGACAATTACTTCAGCAAACACTACTAACTACACCATGTGCAATGAACATTTTACTGAAGGTCAATTGAGAACTGTTCATCGACGTAAATTGTTGTATGCAGAAAGCATCCCTTGCATGAACGGCCTATTAAGGGGAAATTATGATCTTTATAGGTCCATTCAATGATTCTCAATTGCTACTCTTTCAATATATTCAGAAATGCAGAGGTTTTATTGATTTCCATTTGGGAACCTGCTGTGAGTGTTTTGTTCATTCATTAATCAATTTGTATATTGTGTCATGAAGAGACCATATCATAAGGAAATCATAAAAAAACCACCAAGAAACTATACTGACATACAGGTCTTGCATATGTCTGTAAGTTTTTTTCTTTAAGTGTAGTTCTGAAAATTCTTTAAATAATACCTACATATGTAAGTAACTGGAAGTATGCTATGATGGTATATTGAATATTGGTTCATATTTAATAACTTCTGATATATGTATGTATATTTTACAAATTCAACTAAGTTCATGAATTCAGAACAACCTATTGTACAGAAACAACACCTTCAATGTATAGCAGATCACCATATACTTTAGTGTCCTAGTTAAAGCTTCATTTATTGCTCAATATTTCAATTTTTGTAAATTTTTTATGAATTGCAAATAAACATATAGCACATCTAACAGCGTTTTTCGTTGATATCAATTGATTCCAAACAATGTTTAGATGGAAACTAACATCCTGATCACAAAGCAAAACCATACTTTTGTTTTGTAGCGCAGGATGTTTGTTTTCTGATAGAAACAAAGTCAATATTGGAATGCAATACGAGAAAGAGAATTCGAATTTCCCGCCCCTCAATCAAAAAACAGAAAACTGTTATCAAAAAGTTTTCCTGTATTGACAGTGCGTTTTTAGCGCCATCTCATTGTCACGCGTGTTTTCACTGGCCAAAATGTAGTCGGTTTTTAGTACTAGCGATATGAGGGCGTTTCCTATCTTTCTACTCTATAATCTTTGTTAGAAACCATAGCATTACAGAATCCCATTTTTTTCGAGAATTATGCTATGTAACGCTTTCAACGCCTTTTTTTGTTCAAAAATAATTGAGGAGTCCATTTCTTTCATGAAATTTTTTTATAGTTTACTCACTTATTGTTCATCATTATCTTCGCCACTGATGAGAATCAGTCAACTTTTTTTTTCGCAGAACGATTCAGTTCATCCAAAAACCTCCAAAGAAGAGCTTACATACAGCTCATTAAGTGCCGTAACATCCCTCTACCTATATCCCCTTTCCACAGTCCATTGATCCACGGTAGTCTTTGTATGAATGAAAAACTAATGAGTAAAAAAACTATTTCTTCCATTCGGTTCGTTTCAAGAGTAGAAATTCCGATTTAAGGGCAGAAAACGAAGATATATTTTCCCGTTGCCATACCAAATTCTAACTATAGGATATGAAACTATTATAAAAGGATCGTTCTGTTTTCAGGTTACACATTCCCCCAGTGAACCTTTTCAAAGCAACAAAATCCGCCTCCACAGCTACAACGTAAGCTCCTTTCCGCTTCCTCCAACAGAAACTGCTTAGGAAAAAAATCTCCATGAATTATGGCAGTCAAATGCGCTAATGCGATTAACATTGCAGCATTGACCGCCGCAGTGAGTCAGGAACCTACCTCTAAAAATAGTCATTTAGAAATAGGTGAAAAGAATTAAAACGAGAGACTCTGGAGAGTAGGTACTCAGCTTGAAATAGATCTCTGGGATGATCCTGCTGCTGATGTACATACATTGCCAGCCGCATTCGCTTCTCCGTAATTTCTGCCATTAAATTTATTGACCATTAACTTTAACTCCTCCTTTGAATCGGATCTGATGTATTAGTTTCGCTACTTCGAAGCATATATGACTGGTCTTTTGATCGGGAAAAATATGGGGACATTTATTATCGGTGTCCTCGATGTTCTAACCACATTCTGATCTGCAGAGTATTTTTAAGAACGCAGCCAATTTCTTTGTTGCTAGCTGCGATAAAACTTTTAATTCTAGTCAGACGGAAAAATATTGACCCAATAGCTTCGAAACTGTTAAAAAAACATCATGAACAATATATCCGAAAACCCATTGCCATATCCATAGGGTAAATTTCCCAAATTCCGCCTACCCTAACTGTTTCTTCGAATATCAATAACATTCCATGATTAATTCAACCAATTGACCTTTTGACTTAATAGACGATTGGTGCATCAATCAAGGGATTTGGCAAATCTTTGGTTGCTTAGAACAATGTATTGAATGTATACTGCATTCTTTCTTATTTTAGCACTCGGTTGACCATGGAAATTCGACACATTTCACTCTGTATATATAGTACGAAAAAGTAAGGTTATGAAGCTTGTCAGAACATTTTTGGGTTTTAAATCAACGCTATGTAGTCCGTTCTAAGTGAAAGTCTCATTAATTACGTATTTTATCGTAATGTCGAATCATATCGGAAAATATGAAGTCGAAAATATGTGACGAACATGCACAAACTGATTGAAGGCATACCAAATCTAGTTATTTGCATGGAAGAAGATCAGTTTTTAAATACCTATATTCATTTTTGCTGTGGAAGAAATTTGTCACAAAATATGCAGTAGCTTGAGGAGAGTTAATGTTGATTATCTTCTTTAGCTAAAATTTGCAAATGTTACTTCAGTTGTAGATTTAAAAAAAAATCATCCCGAAGATTAAATGCATCTAATGCAGTGGTTGGGAATGGGATTTTTTTCTAAGGCATTAACCGATAATTACAAGAATGTTAAATTCTTCAACAAAAATAATCTTGCACTAATGAACGTCAAAAGAATCAAAAGAAGTTTCAAGGCAAGAGGAACTTCACCTTTAAAGAAAAATTTCACATGAATTAACAACTAACAGGACAACTGGCTCCTATTTATGGCTGTTTTTTTTTAATACTTTGATATATATTTATTGATCCCTTAAGACATTTACAATGTATAGCACAAGTCAAATGAAAAAAAGAAAAATTCATTTTTGTATTCTACGATGACATTCATCGAAAATCCTGTAGTATTCGTTCACCCTAAAATAAAATTCTCAAATTCCACCACGTTTTTGGTTCTCCCAATAGAAGGGAATTCTTAGTTATCCTCTTCATTCACAATATTTCTGATTCTGGAAACATTCAGCTAAAATATAAGTCGTTTAGATTCAATTGAACCATTATATATGTTCACTTACATTGAATATGTTCGATACCGTCTGATATATTGTAGAAATTTTTAGGGATACCTACTATTCGAATGAGCGGACCTCAATATATCACGTCCTGAAACCCTGTCTTCTGTCGTTTTCAATCACTTTCGGCATTTTTGATATAAGTTGTGGCAACTTTAGAATATATAGTCCATTCAAGAATGATTGACATCTCGGGTGGCAATGAAAAATCGAATTTAAGTTGGTAATAGCCCATAAGTTCTGATTTTGTGTTGCGGATTTCAGGTTGGTATTGTGAATAAACGGCGATCCACAGACCAATTATTGTGAATCTATGCACTGACCGAAGGTAATTTTGGTTTTGTGGAGCTGTTGACATTCTTAATTTGATCCAACAAATTGGAAACATAATTATATCAATTTTGATTGCCGATTAATATGCTTCAAATTTGAATATTTCTTATTTTCAGATACTTTTCTAGGTTATATATTCTAGTTCTGTGATTGAAAGTACAGAAATTTTTAAAGATCTTTTGTGACCAGATATTAAGCTGCGTCTGGACTTTCAAGTCCTACTGGGATGTCAATGATTCTTGAATGGACTATAGATATATGTATCTATGTTCTAAGGTGGCAACGACGTTATGACATTTCATGAGTGCCAACCTTACTCCGTTCTAGTTACAAAAACTTGAGAAAATTATTTCAGAGCCAATCGAGTGCTAAAATAAAAGTGAATGGAGTAGGTATAGATGACCAATTCATGCCTATCAATAAACTTTGTCGAGTTTTATTTCAGTATTTTTGTTAACTATCCAACATGGTTGTCGAAGTAGTAATCATATAAATGCCCAAGCGAATGTTATACAGCCTTTATATTCATCCAATCACGATAGACATAGACTAGGTGTACACTCAATTGCATCACAATAACCCCGTATGTTCTCCAATAGAATATAAATATCATTTTGATCGAATGCACGCAATTAAGGGGGAATTGATATCTATTGTTTATTTTGCCACAGTATTCCCTGCCGATAATATATTTAATGGTCAATAAAAAGCTGTTGACTGTGAATAATGAAAATATGCTGCTATAAAAATTATCTTGTAAAATGCCACAATTGTGGAAAGTTGGAATAATATTTTCGTGAAATTTGATATGATAATGAAAATATGAAATTCCTGTATAGGGTGAGTCTTCGACTAGTACAAATATTTCAACGGTAGATTCTTGAGGTCAAAAGAAACACTTTCTTCCTATACCATTTTTTCCGTTTCGTCCCTGATAAAAAGATTTTACCTTCAAACAAAAATTTCACTGATAAAAATATTTAGCAATTTTAAGCTTTCATAATGAGCTATGCCACCCCTGGAGAAACAAAAGCCTTTCAAAATAACAAGCTAAATCTATGACACAACACATCTGTGGATCTTTCAAACAGAGTTGCATTCAGCGAAAGTACCCAGAAGAATACTTTTATTTTATAAAAAGTTCAAATATTCATTATATAGCGTCCAACTTAGTTTCAAGAGTTAGGTTCTCTGAATGTTAGGTATTTTTATAGTACGTAATGGTCATAAGATAGAGAAAACTGGAATATGTAGGTGATATCGAAAAAAGATTCATCATATAAATGAGAAACTATATTGCGAAATTCATTTCATTCGATAAAACCGAGATAATTGTTTCAGGGTTTTTCAACAGCCTGTACGGTATGAACCTAGTCGATTCGGAAAAAATGGTAAGGGAAAAGAGTGTTTCATTCGACCTCGAGAATCTACTGTTAAGTACAGGACAGGCTTTCAAAATTGCTCGCAATAGATGCAGCGTGTTCGAAAACCTATATTTTCATACCAAAATTTCAAAAATCTGGCCCTGTTTAGAAGAAAATCTTTTTTTTCCACTTTTCATTTACGAGTAGACTTCGAAGAGTGTAATATTCTCTATTGAAGCAGCAACTGTTTGGTTTTCCAGAATCTTCGGAACAAATTCTATGCACTCCATATCCTAGGATAGTAATGGAATATTATCCTGATTTTCAGGCAGAGTAGCAAATAGGTCATTTTAGGGGGGTCTAATCCCTTGCTCATTTTTGACCCAAAAAATGGAGATTTTCGAAATCGAGTTTTTGTGCTAGGGTGGAAGCTTAGGCAAAGCTGATTATATAACCGGAAACCATAATTGGATCAGAGGAATATACCAGGAGATATTGTAGATTGAAAATTGCAAATTTTGAAAAATGCCATTTCCATGATGAAAATCTAAACGAAGGGAGATTGGCTTTCGAAATTGCTCGCAATAGATTCAGCGTGTTCGAAAACCTATATTTGCTCACCAAACATTCGTATATCTCACATTGTTTACCAGGAAATCAAATTTCTAATTTGTCCATTATTTAACTTTCGAGTTGGGTATCTAGCAGAAAAATCATAGTAGATATCATACTAAAAACTAAAAGAACGACCTTTCTAGTTATAAATCTGGACATTTCATCCATCCCGGCGCAACCGTTCGGTCTTGAGAAAGTTTTAACTGAACCCAACTTTTTGGAAATTTTTCGAAGATCAGCTTTCGAGTAGATTTTCTTCTAGGATAATTATCGTAGATTTAAATGTGTTACATATTCTGAAAGAGCACTTCTTCTGGTAATACATCTGCGAAGTTCATCCATCTCGGCGCAACCGTTCGGTCTTGACAAATTCTCAAGTGCAATTGAAAAATGCCCTTTCCAAGATGAGAATCTGAACGAAAGGAGGTAAGTTTTCGAAATTGCTCGCAATGGATTCAGCGTGTTCAAAAACCTATATTTTCAAACCAAAATTTCAAATATCTGGCACTGTATTTAAGTGATTCCATCTTTTTTGAAATTTTTCGATAGTCGCCGTTCGAGAAATTTTTCTCTCAATTAACATAACCGTAGATGGAAATGTGATACATATTCTGAAAGAGCAACTCTTTTAGTTATAAATCTGAAAATTTTATCGAGCTCGATGCAGCCGTTCGGTCTTCACGATTATTTAAGTGGTTCCATTTTTTTGGAAAATTTTCGATAGTCACCGTTCGAGAAGTTTTTCTCTCAATAAACATAACCGTAGATGGAAATGTGAAACATGTTCTGAAAGAGCAACTCTTCTAGTTATAAATCTGAAAATTTCATCGAGCTCGATGCAGCCGTTCGGTCTTGACGATTATTCAAGTAATTCCATCTTTTTTAAAATTTTTCGATAGTCACCGTTCGAGAAGTTTTTCTCTCAATAAACATAACCGTAGATGGAAACGCGATACATAATTCTGAAAGAATGATGAAAATCTAAACGAAGGGAGACAGGCTTTCGAAATTGCCCGCAATAAATTCAACGCGTTCGATGAAGTCTATTTTCATACCGAATATTCAAATATGAGCTTTTTTTTCGCTTTTCCATTTCTCATTTTCGAGTTCACTTTGAAAGGTTGTCTGGAGTGCAATTCTTCATCGAATGATCAAATTATCAACTATTTGGTTTTCTCGAATCTACAAAACGACTTCTATGCACTCCATATCCTATAGGACAGTAATAGGACACTCTGATTTTTAGAAAAAGGAGCAAATATATCCCCCTTGCAAATTTTTGACACTAAAACCGAGGTCTCAATTGGATGGGAGCAATATAACAGGAGATTGAAATTTGCAATTTCAAAAAAATGCCATTTCAACAATGAAAATCTAAACTAAGGGGGATAGGCTTTCATAATTGATCGAAATAGATTCAGAGTGTTCGAAAATCTATATTTCCATACCAAACTTTGGAATATCTGGAAGTGTTCACTAGGAAATAATTTTGTTTGTTTTTCCATTTCTCATTTTCGAGTTCACTTCTCTCCTTGACTCCTCTGGAGTGCAATTCTCAGTGGCAGTCTTATACGCCCTAGGCCCTTGGCTATGTAGAATGTTGAATTTAATCAAATAATTTTCATTCGGACTGGAATTTTTTCACGATTTACCACCTCAAATATCTCACCGCGCTAGGCCTGAGCGAAGTTGTCCTCAAGACAAATCTGCCACTGACTACTACGTATCCTTCTTTTCACACAACAACTCGCGGAGTTACCGCATTTCGAAGAAGACAGATGCCGAGTCCGATTCAGCCTTCAGGATCGTTATTTATAATCTGCAACTCCCACACCGTCATCTTCTCCATCTAAATCGAATCAGCAGTTTGCGAAAGATTCCCCGTACTCGCAGGGGGTTTTCTTGCCCGCATTCAACGTTCGTTTGACCGTGTTCGCGACCTCAAGTAATAGCGCGGATATGCCTGGCATGAGAATTTACCCTAGAGGAAACCCCGAATGAGGAGATGCATATTTCAACGTTCGACCGAGGGAGTATACTCAACGAAATTTCTGCACTGGATTTTTTCTGGCCTTTGCGTCCTGGAACTGGGAATTCACTCGTGAAAGTTTGTACGGCGTAATTCCAGTCTTTACAAGTCAACGATATTGAGAACTTGGACTTCCGGAAAACAGAAATTTTCGTTGTTAATTTTGAATGTTACTTCAAAGCGAATATGATTTTCTGTACAGGGTGAGTCTTTGACTCGTACAAATATTTCGACAGAAGATTCTTGAGGTCTAAAGAAGCACTTTTTTCCTTTAACACTTTTACCGTATCGGCTCGGTTTTAAAGATAGAGGCTGTTGAAAAACTATTTAAAAAATGTCATTTTTAACAAACAGTTTTAGCGAATGAAATGAATTTCGGAATATAGTTTTTCATTTATTTGATTAATCTTTTTCAAACACAAGACATGCATCACCCCCGTCTTACAGTTTTCTCATTATAACAACTCTTGAAAGTAAGTTGGACCCTAACTAATGAATGGTTGAACGTGTTGTAAAATGAAAGTTTTCTTCATATTTTCTCGTTCAATGGCCGTTTTCGAGTAATTTGATGTTCAAAAATAAAAATATCTGTGAAATTCGAAAAATTGGGTACTTTGACAGAAAGCACGTCTCTTTAAAAGATGCACAGATGTGATTTGTCACAGATTCAGCTCGTTATTCTGAAGGTAATGTTGTTTTTCTAGGGGTGGCATTATGAAAGCTTAAAATGGCTATATCTTTTTATCAGGGCCGAATCGGAAAAGTGGTAGAGGTATAGGTTAAAAGATTTTCTTTTAACGTCAAGAATCTACTGTTAAAATATTTGTCACAATGTAAATCTTTCAACTCAAGCAAATATACAGGTTGTCCCAATAGTGCGGCAACGAACCATATAACTGTAGCGATCAAAGTTTGGCAAAATTTTTAACTTCAATTTTTAAGTAAAATGAATAGTTATTTTGATGATGAAAAAAGTCATATGCATTGCATTTGAAAAAATAAAGATAAATCGATTTGAAATTCGTCATGTTGATAGTATTTTTGTGGACACTTCATATGCTGGAGATGTTTCATTATAGCTGGCTATGATTCTTTGAAATCTTGTCTTTCAATCTATGTAAAGCTGTTATTGGTATGTGCATGGGTTCGTGAATTATAATTAACTAACATAGTCTCTACAGATATCAGTTTTTTTTTGTCCAAATGACAAATATTTCGAAAACTATTGGAGAAAAATATATGAAAAGTATACAAAACTTGTAGGAAGTTTCAGTGAATTGAAAACAGTACTGAATATAGTGTGTCCCAGTTGAAGAATCAAAGTCACCCTTTATTTCTCTTCAAATCAAATCAAATCAATTTATTTCCCTCAAAAATCTTACAGGGTATGTCAAAAAAGATAAACAATTGTATGACTTGATACATACAAAAGTAAGGTTTCAAGTTTCAAGATATACATATAAATGTATAAGACAATCAGACAAATAATACACATAGACATACAATGTGACAGACTAGAACCGATGAGACATGAACTCATCCATTGACCGTCTGTTCCGATATTCCTGAACAGTACTGTCAGTATTTCAGAGACGATGCCTATTGGCCCAGTCGTTCGAGTTCTATTGTTATTCGATTGCTGGCCAGTAAAACCAGCAATATCGGAACAGGCCCTGAGTAGAAAGCATTCTCGGCAAGAAGGGACTTGACCATCCTCTTGAAAGCCTCACAACGAAGGGAGGTAACCTGAGCTGGAAGTTTATTATACATTCTCACTCCGTGGAAAATGTGGTTATTCTGCGTCCTCTTCAATCGATGTCTGGGTATTATGAATTTGTCTTTAGCTCTTGTTTGGTGATCGTGTATAGCGGAGTGTTTCAGAAGAGTATTCTTATTTCTATGAATGTACAGGAGGCACTCGAGAATATAACAGCATGGAGCTGTCACTTCTGTGTGACACCCGATATATTCGAAAATATTTTTAGGTTATGCTATTCAAGTTTGCATCCAAAAATTTTGCTTAACTTTGACAGTTACGCTAAGTGAATCCATCTTATGTTTTGTCTGAATCTATATTTTTAGCTGAATGTTTCCAACATCAGAAAGATTGTGAATGAAGGGGATGACAAAGAATTTCTTTCTATTGGGAAACCCAAAAAAGTGGTGGAATTTGAGGATTTTATTATAGGGTGAACGAATGCGAAAGGTTACTATCTACAGGATTTTCGATGAATGTCATAGTAAAAGTGTAGAGAATTAATTTTTCTATTTTTCAGTTGACTTGTCCTATACATTGTAAAAGTCTTAAGAGACCAACAAAATATCATCATTATATCAAAGTATTAAAAATGAACAGCCATAAATACGAGCCAGTTGTAATGTTAATTGTTAATTCATGAGAAATTTTTGTTTAAAGGTCAAGTTCCTCTTGCCTTGAAACTTCCTTTAATTCTTTTGACTTCTATTGATGCAAGATTATTTTTGTTGAAGAATTTAACATTCTTGTAATTATCCGTTAATTCCTTTGAGAGATACCCATTTCCTACCACTGCATCATACGCATTTCATCTTCGGGTTGATTTTTTTGAAATCAACAACAGATGTAACGTATTCAACCTTTAGCCAAAGAAGATAACCAACATTAACTATCCTCAAGCTACTACATATTTCCTTCCATAGCAAAAATAAATATATTTAAAATAACTAGCTTTGGTATGCCTTCCATTAGTTTGTATAAACGTCAATCATGTTCAACTTCATGTTTCCCGAGGTGATTCGACATTATAATAAAATACGTAATTACTGAGACTTTTACGTAGAACGCACAACATAGCACTGAATTAAAACCCAAAAATGTTTCGACAAGCGTCATAACCCCACATTTTCTTACTATAAAGAGTGGAATGTGTCAAATTTCCATGGCCAACCGAGTGCTACATAAAAGTGAATGGAATATACCTTCTCCCATTTCATACCTGATATCCAGCAAACTAGATACTTATAATATTTGAGGCAAGTCTTACAGGTTTCATTGTATTGTGTTGAAATATTCAAAATCCAATATATTCTGCAATATGAACTTTTTTTTCTCTTTCTGCGCCCATCTTAACACTTTACGAAACCAGATCTTCCACAATGCAAGTGCAACCTTCAATATCTTTATCCACCACACGCTTTCAATGCGAAGCAACGAACAAAAAGAGAAACTTTGATCTCCATCTAAAACATGTGTATACAACTATTTAAAAGCAAGGAATCAATTTATCATGATAAGAAATCTAGCCCAGCGCTGTTTGTCCTCTTGTACCTACAGTCGAGTCGTTGTAATACGTCCTTGTTGATATCTTAAACTATGCATCTCTTCTCGGAATTAAATATTTTATTCCTTTGAAACAGGGCCTCGGCTTGCGGATGTTCCGCGAGTAACTATTAAATTCAGCGTAAATTTGTTCCACCACAGTGGTGAACCATCAAGATCAAAGCATTCCTGCTCCTTGCGGCCTTTATTTGTGAAGTCTATACCGGAATATGTAATTCTACTGTCATTCAGGTATGAACCTGTTTCGAAAAATTAAAATTTGAGAAATTATCCAGCAAATTGAATTAATTTCCTGATGACTTTCGAAATGAACTACAGTGCTCAAAATTTATAGGGATCGCGTATAATTTTCTCTTTATTCGTGACTGCTGTTAAATTATCTGAGACAACTTGGATATCTTATTTTGTTTGTATCCTATTCTTTTTTTTACCTTATCAAGCCCTGAAATCGATTAATTTGAGTATCTTGCAGATAGAGAGGCATGAAGAACCATGTTAATATGTTAACAAATCTGTTTTTTTCACTTACGAACCCATAAGTTTCAACAAGGAAATATTAATGCATTCTTGAAGAAAACTAAGTCATTTTTTAAAGTAGGTTCCCAGCTTAGTTAGAGGCTCCCATAATGACAAAATAAAGATATAAATATTGATAGATAGATAGATAAGTTCTTCATTTCACATTTTAAATTTCTAGTTAGACTAGAGAAAAAATACAGAATGAAATAGTGTAAACCAAATTGTTTCACAATCACATGAACTATTCTCGTAAACTGTACAGGATATTTTCAAATGTAGAACTCATAAAAATAAGTCGTTCAACCAAAAATTGTCTATATAAAATATCCAAGATGGCTGAGATACCCCTAGAAGTTCGACAATATTTCATTGAATTTCAATTACGGGACTGTGGAAAGTGACAATGAATGGTTCAGTACCAAGTTTATCGGATTAGATGCATCAGGTCACTTTTGTATCGTGCAATTTAGGGAGAAAAAAAATTTAGAGGCAGTTTCTTGAAAGTGCCTGTGTAAGATATATGCTCTGATGTTTCCCAATTTCATCCCATTTTTACGACGATTGTTGAAATGTTCGAACAAGAAGATTGTTATGCTCATTGGGAAAAAATTCGTGAATAATTTAGACGAATTTTATTGATGAGATTTTGAAGTATTATTCTATTTTTTACACTTGTGTCCTAAGTCTCTTCTGTAAGTTGGTATCGAAATGAGCCATTGCATGAAATCGTGAAAGTTACTAAAAAATAAAGACAACAATTCGGCAATCCTAAGTTTCCATTTTCATTACCACGTAAATATCGAACGAGCCAATATCCTACACGAAACCACATGGTCGAATCAGGAGATTTTTTCAAACTGCTTTGCGATAATTCAGCTAACAAACGGTCTAGGGTCGTATTAGGATCTATTTCAGTAATCATTTTCAATTTTTTTTTAACTTTGTCATTTTGAAAGTTTTGTATAGGTTATTAGTGGTGAAAGTTTTATCTTCTGTTGGAAAAAAGCCTCACATTCAGATACACCCTGTAATAGGGTTCCCGATCAGTTAAAAATTTCGGTGTTTTTGCTTTGATTATTATATAGTTTTCTATCGTTTTCATATTATGAGTTAAATCATTGAATATTCTTATGCACATAAAAGATGGATTCTTTTCATTTAGAAATTGCCTATGCTGTGGAATAATTATATTAGCAGTTCTTGATTTATATGTAATTATTTTTGAGAAACTACGTTTTAACATTAGCATAATAGAAAAGTTTTTCGCATTTTTATAGACATACTAATTCATAATATATAAGGCATAGATGACATTGTTGAGCTTTTTTGATAGATAATTAATATGTGTATCTATTCCACTTCAAGAATTCATCTATCCCAAAAATTTAGTACTATCAGCAATTTTGATATGTTGGTTGAAGGTATTTCTTTCGAATTACTGGCTCTAAATATAATTAAATTTGTTTTGTTGGTATTGATAGTGAAACTATTTTTCCAAACCCAATCTTCAACGCCGTTGTACAGTATGTTATCTTTCTTTCAGAATATCAACATTTGTCCCAGCTATCAAAACATTAGTATCGTCTATAAAATTTGTAAGATCTGCGTCTTCCATTACATTTGTTACACCATTTAGATAATTTATTATTGTGAGAAAGAGGAAATCCCCCAAAATACTGCAAAATATTTTTTTTAGCCATGTGTAAAAGTGGGTAATATTATTTTTCGTTATTCTGACTCACATGATAGTTGATTAATAGATTATTATATTAGAATGACATATCGACCAATGATTTCTTCAGTTAATTTTATTGCAATTAATATTCACAATAACATATAGGTACTATCGTATTTATATTCAAAACACCATCGAAATGATTTATGTATATACTTATCACTCTACCTAGAATTGTGATTGTTAAAATGAATGAAATAATGATGCGAACCTAAATAGAGTTGATCAGGTCATCGCTGAAGCAATATCATGATATTCCACATATTTCCAGAAAAATACAGTCAAATTGTTAATCGATTTTCGTCTCAATTTCTTTCTGCCTGAAAATTATGGAGTGATGAAATCGACAGTGTACTGATCAGCAATAAATAATTCCGGTAAATTCGCGTTTCGGTGCTTTTCTACCTCTCCTCCCTCTTTTCACAAACATCTCGAGAGTGAATATCACCGAAGAAAGAATCAAGCCAACAACCAGAATGATGAATGGAAATTGAACTTCTTTCAACGAGAACGGCCTGGTCTTTTCCGTCCTGCCACGATTCTGCTGCACTTTCTGCTCCAGAATAAGATTTTCCACCATCAGATCGTACCAATACTCGATAAAGCCGGCTTCCCTGAAAACAGAAATGAGATGATCGAACCTCTTGCGATACGGCGAGTCGAATGGGACAATGTATGCCATGAAATAGGAAGCCGGGCATTCTTTCACGATATGCAAAATGGGTTCATCTTCAGGCGTCGTGTAGTATGATTCAATGAGGTATTCTGCGTCACGTCTCCTTTCCAAAGTGGCGTATTTCCTTCTACTCGAAGCCACATTAACCAGCGCTTTATCGTCGTAAGTTTTGACAACTTTCTCGTTCAGTTTCTTTGTCATTTCTGTTTTGTCGTCGGCGAAAATATCTAGAGAGCTCAATATCTGGTAATTTTCGTCTAGAAGCTCTTGTAGGGTGTCGATATCCTGGAATCTGGATACAACGGAGAAGACTTTCACCATCACCGCCTGAAAAATACCGGTGAAAATCACGGAATATATCAGACAAATGGCTGTGAATAAACACAGGCCTCGCCTCAAATTTGGATTGTTCGGCGTGTGGATTATGTTGATCACGACTCTAATTTTGAAATCCAGCCTTTTTCCCAACAGCACAGCGCTCAGGATCTTCGAGATGAACCAGAATATCAGACAGCTGTTCAGAGTGAAAAAAATACATATCCACGAAGAAAAGTCGAAGGCTTTGTACAAGAACATCCAACTAGGCACCACCGGAGCTTTTCGCACAAGGAAACACACTTGGTCACTGTAAGTGATTGACGAGAATTCGATTTTCGGGGTAGTGTAATGTTTTAGGAATCTCGCATTGGCTGAAAGTTCCACCTGATGGGATGCGACCAAACCCAAACTGGTCGTTATGGTACCATTGGGATAAACATTTCCAAAACACTCGCTCGTTTTGTCACAACCGACGATCGTAAGGTTGAAATGCATGAATTTGGAGAAATTCTCCAATATAGCCCCGTCGACACCGGAATATCCACCTGAATGGATCAAATTCTGGTAAACGAAATTCTGCCGCATGAATTTTGACAGATTCCTAGTAGCCGTTGGTAGACGTTCGAAAATCGAAACCTTCATGGGAAAGCCGTGCATGCTTCTCAAGGTATTCAACATGCGATGTATGCTATTATCGTCAGTAGACATGGGAAACACATCTAAAGCTCCCCAAGTGTTTTCACCAGTAGGATAAAACGGTTTCAATATGAAAATTTTGTCTTGATCGCAGGAACAAGGCGTTTGAGCGATAACGTTAAAAATTCTCAACTCAGTCCACAATTTATACAGGAGATTACCAATTTTTCGTCTCCATAAACCGCATTCATCGGCCTTTGACGAGACGAACAGAATGGAGTAAAGTGACCTTGTATGCTTCATTACGAATTTATGATCTTCAATCAGAGCTTGACGTAAGTCTTCAACATTCCACACAATTACTATAACTACATGCTGTGGATCTGCAGAGTAATACTTAATAGTTCTCCAGTATGTTTTGGGTCCAGAAAAATACTTTTCCTCTATTTTGATACCGTAGAAGGCTGGATCGAACAGGTTTAAATCAGATAGTTGATCTGACCGCTCGATATACCCATATTTCACTTTGAAGTCAGCGACAAATATCTCGTTTTGGGACATGAACCTCAGGAAATAATTCGAAAACTCTCTGACATCTGAGGAATTATTCGCACTACCCAGTATCACCACTTTAAGCTTTTTAACTTCGTCGAAATGCCTGTCGTATACTCTCCAAAACAAGTCTTCTTCTATAATACACATCGGAGAATGATCGAACATCAGCTTTGCGTGAGCATTCAGCAGGAGGAACGTGAAGTAAACAACACTACAAATGGGCATGATTCGTTTGTTTCAAGGAATACTCTGAAACTATAACTCAACGGGGTTGAAAGGAAACATGCCGTTCTGTATGATTCATTATTTGCTTGTTTACCATTTGGTATGTGCGGAAGCCACTTAGCTAAGCAGTGATATTTGTTCGATAAACAGCTGAAGTGGATGCAGAATGTGGAAAACTATGAAGGGTAGAAATACTTACGGTTTTTGGAGTGAAATTACTGAGGGGAATGTTTGAACAGGTAATTTTCGGGAAATTATAAGCCAAAATGTCCGAAAATTATCTGACAGCCTGGGAAGTTTAACAATTGGAAACATTTATGGTTCCGCTTGGATAAAGTGGAAATTCCTTTGCGAAGTAGTTATACAAGCATAACCCGCTCAGGGCAATGATCGTAATCGCCAATTTGCACTCAAAAGACATACAGGGTGTTTCAGGAGTCGTAAGACAGAGCCTAATGGTGAATGCAGCTCATCCAGGCTTTTCAGAAAACTTGCTTGTTTTGTATCTCAAGGCTATTAGTTTCGGAGATACGGGGTGATTCATAAACATGGCCTTAATTTGCGAAAGACACAACTCTGGAATGCAAGGTCCGATTTCGATCAAATGTCATGGGTTTGTTCACTTCAGAAAGCTCTTTCAGACAACTCATGAAATATCAATATTTTCAGGGTAGTACTCAGAATTTCATGATTTCTCTTTCAAGTCCCAAAATCTATATTTTCCACACCCCTTACAGAAACTTCGTTATTGCCATGAAAAACTACATAATTAATTCTAAGGAATTCAATTTTCATTTTGCATGGCACACTTGTCACAAGAGAATAGGAATCGGACGAATTCATGTTTTATATAATTTTTTTTATTTATTGTCTTTTGCCCAGATTTTGAATAATTTTAAATTCTGTCCAACTTTTTTTCATTCTAAACCCTCAGCACCCACTGAGTGTTCGTAAAAAAGTGATTAGAAATTTGCACAATGGGGCTGTGAATTCTTTTGAAATTACAAATGATGCGAACCCTCTTGAAAAATGTAATCCGTAGGTAAGTGTATTTGCCTCATAACACATATAAGTATTAAAATTTTTTTTTCCGAAAAACTTGAAAGCTATTTATTTCTTTTCATAAAACAACAATGAAAATATACTATCATAAGAGATCTGAATGAAGTTCTTTCATCTCCATACATTTTCTAGCTCTTAAAATCAGATTATTTTTTGTCCTTTTTATGATAACGGGATTTTATTTAACTTCTTCTATCCTCTGTCTCAAATGATCCCGTGGAGGTTTTTCAGTCGCATATATGTACTTTCTCTTTCAGATAACCCAACAGAAAATTATCCAGGGACGTTAAATCCGGAGACCTTGGGGACCATGTCACAAGTCCATCATTTCCTATCCATCTGACCGGAAAGTTGTAATTCAGATGCTTAACTTCTTTAAATCGTTGAGGACCCGTACCATCATGCCGGAAGTGTATTCTTCTGATATTCAATTTCTCTAGCCATGGAGCTAAAGTAAATTGAATGAAATTTGAGAAGATTTCTCCTGTTAACCTATTTTCAAATATTTGAAGTCTAATAACTGATTTTGACAGCTATAATTGGAAGCATAGAACATCTTTTCTTGAATTCAATTCTTACAAATATTCAATTTTCGAAAAAAGCCATATTAAGCAATATAAGTCAAAATTTTTTGAGTTTCAAAACGAATTCACTCACGTATTACATTTTCTAAGAGGGTTCAATTCATTTGAATCTAAGTTCAAAATGTAATTCCAAAATAATTCATATCTTGATTATGCATATTTTTAATCACTTTTTCACGTACACGCACTAGGGGTTTAAAACGAAAAAGAGTTGAACAGAATTTTGAAAAATTCAAAATCTTGACAGAAGGCAATAAATAATATCACCAAAGGAATAAAAACAGGACCGTATTTCGAAAAAATTACATAAAAGATGAATTCGTCCGGTTTTAATCTCTTATGACGAGTGTGCATGCAAAGTGAAAATTGGAATTATTTGAATAAATTATGTAGTTTTTCATGGCAATAAAGAAATTTCTGTGAGGGATGAGAAAAATAAAGATTTTGGGGTTTGAAAAAAAAATCATGATATTCTGAGTACTGCCCTGAAAACATTGATATTTCATGAGCCATCTAAAAAATCTTTCTAAAGTGAACAAACCCATAAAATTGTTCTTTGCATTCCAGAGTTATGGCTATCGCAAATTTAGGCCAATTTTCATGAATCACCCCGTATCTCCGAAACTAATAGCCTTAGGTTACAAAACAAGCAACTTTTCTGAAAGGCCTGGATGACCTGCATCAAATATTAAGCTATGGCCAACGAATCATGAAACACCCTGTATTCCTAGGTAACTTCAAATAACAATTGACACCTTTCTTGTCGGTTTTCGGAAAAACTTAAACTCAGTTTTTAACTGGACTGTTTTATGAGAGCCACACTGTATAATTTTCCTTCTGAATATTATATGCAATAAAGACATAAAAAAAATCAATTTTTAATAAAAGAAGGAAATGGGTTCATCATTTTAACTGGTATTTAAGTATGTAATGAAATTATTGAAGAAATTCATCGTCATCAACGGACGGAAACATTTTATGATTTTCTTAAGTTTAACGGTTCAAGTTTCGGTTGAACGAGTCTCTCTGAGATTATTAAAATGCCGTAGGATCCAATAATTGTCTGGTATAATCAAGTAATTTAGTAATCATCTCAATCTATGTCCAGAATGATTAGGGTCAAACTTGTATGCAGCTATCTTTTCGTTCTCGAAAAATATGCACAAATTTAACCAATACCAACCTCATCAGACATATAATTAAAACTTTACATGTAACTTTCAATTAGTGAGATTGATAGGTAGAAAGTTCTTTTCTACATTCGTCTTACTACAAAAAATCTTCTTCCGCTAAGAATACTTTTCTTATTTAACTAATTGTTTTTTGACAATGTTACCGATCTCATAAGCATTTGCTAGCGACTCAGCCAAGTATAAAGAGAGAAACAACAGTGTCTTCAGCGAATAGACCCGTAACATGCATTAGGAGGATGCTACGTTAAGTAGGCTGATTATAGCGTGCACTTTTCTTCTATTATAATAATTGAATATGGAGTTTTCAATAAATCTCTATAATCATTCAGCAATCTAGAAATATATACAATCATGTATACTTAGTTATTGTTACCGATATAACTACCTACCACCTAGTGTTATTAACTATATCAACCATTTCAGAAGAAACACAAACATTTGGAACGTTTTTTTAACTATAGCATGGAAAACAGAAGACTCTAATAAACTGCAAGAAGAAGTGATATGATTCTGTTTGGAAAAAAAATTAAAACAGTTTTCTGCTTCACCCGATAAACGATACCGCAACCATATACTTGTAGAATTTACATTCTCCTGAAAAAAATGAAGAAAAACGAAGAAAAGTGTTCCTATGAATAATCTGTGCAGAAAATATTCTCATGGTCTTTTGCAATGCTTAATTAAACAATTAAAAAGTTGATTTTTATCAAGTGTCGGTCAAATGAATTCAATATTTGAAGAAAGCGGAAACCAGGTTTTTGACCACCTAGTATTTGAAGTTATTGGTTCATGATGCTATAATTTCATAAAATATTTGGTTCTTAACGAAATGTATTATATTAATAGTTAAGTAGTTCCTAGCTAATTTCAACTCAATTATTTAGGCCCAGTTGTATTGTATCATCATCATATTGCATAATGAGATGTCAATTTCCCCTGATACCTCGTTCATTACAAGACAAGACAAACAGTGATAATCAAATTTTTTTCTTCTTCAGCCCTCTGTCATCCAGTATCGGATATAGGCCTCTTCCAATTTTTTCCATGCTTCTCTATCTTTTGCTATTCTCATCTATTGTTTTCAAGCTGCAACGACTGTATTATCTGTCCATCTCTTTCTAGGTCTTCCTATGCTTCTTTTTGTTTCTCGAGGTCTCCAAAATATCAAATATCAATATGACCAAACCCATACATTATGCCTTACCATGTGTACCCATACCACAGCCACCTAAGTTTCGCTATTCTAGCCATGATGTCGAATTGCTGTTTTTTTCGTATTTCGGTGTTCGGAATTTGGATCCTTAAGCTTACACCCAGCATAGTCCTCATCTGGGCTCTTTGAGTTACTTTCAGTTGTTCAGCCACTTTTGCCATTATTGCCAATATTTTTAAACCATAAGATGACACTCGTAATATGCCATTTTTTGCGTTTTCAGTGTGGAGAAATTTTTTGTCATAAAACATGAAACCCAGTTTCTTTATGACATTGATATCTATATTAATAAAAGAGGATCTATGGTTTGCTTCAAAATGTTCAAACGATCGCACCAAATTGGACAATTCTTTTTTTGTTGTGTTTATTATTGTTAGGGCAAGGTTTATATAACAAAATTATCCCAAAAAAAATTGTACAGAACACAAAAAGAGGCATTCCTTTTTCTTACGACCAATCGAGCAATCATAGAGTACTTATAGGTTTTCGACACATTTTTGTTTATGGAATATCATCCACAGCACGTGCACGTCTCCTTTACTCATATGCCACATTGTCACACAATCACGATGAGTTAGTTATTATTATCTACCCTAGAAATAATTTAAATGGCAAAACTAGGTTTGCCGGGTCAGCTAGTCTATAATAATATCTGGATATGTTTTGTTGATATTACTCTCAAATCCTAATTCAATCGATTTGTCATTCAGGTCGTTCAGCACTGATTTCAATAATAAAATTAATGAACCAAAAATTAGGCATATATGGTCCCTATAAAACCTCTGAGGCGTTTTCATGCAGCTGCATTCTATGGATATTGCTCAAGACATATTAAAGTCAACCAGACATGAGTAAATTATAGTGCGATATATCTCAGCCTAATATCTCGAACGTAATTTTCATGCCACGTAGTTACTAAGCTTCGAACACCTATCTCATTATAAATTCATTCAATGGATAAGAATGAGCTTTTATGTTCACTGCAAGGCTATCAGGGTTTCGCATTATGCATTAAATATGCCATAGATAGTTTATGGGTCTTCGAGATTCCAGCAAAATTGAATATTTCACACGGCACAACTCAGAAGAAAGTCCATAATCGCTGAGTAAATTGCTCGTAATCTACTTGGAAATCACTGAAACTTACTCGTTTAGTATAAAACCGCACAATGCATTGTGGGAGTTTCAATTTTGTAGCCGTATTTGAAGAAATGGTTCGAACATAGACAAGTATTGATTCACCTGATCTCCAAAGGAAAGATATGAATTTGAATGTTCACAAAAAATATTACTTTCACGGGGAGCTTTGACCTACATATCTTCAAGTGCTGTATTAGTAAACTTCCACTTTCAGCACTCCATGGATCTCCGTTACTCCTCTCATGGAGGTTCAACCTGCGCTAATCGAAATCAAGCATATATCGATCATCAACAGGTAGAATATGCGCCCCCAGCATCACCCAAAAATCATTATGACTTTTTTTCTGGGACTACGTGCAGGAACAGGATTCGACAGAATAGAGCCTCAAATAAGAAAATGTAGGTCATGAAAAACTTCATCAGTTCATGAAAAGATCATGATCCTGCAAACGTTAGTTAGTTTCAAATTGCAAACCTTCCTCTGTTAAATGGATCAAAATGAAACATCTAATTGCACAATCCTGTACCTAAAGGTTAGGAATGAAAAAGTGTGACCACTTGGATGAAAGTAAGAATGGAAATTCAATAGGTAGAAGTGTTTACCTTCTAGCAATTTTCTGTTTTGAAATTTTCAGCTTGAATTAAGCGTAGACATTACGCCTAAAGGTTTATGAGGATGTATTGATATATAGTTAACCCAGACCAGTTCCATGCATAAATTTTTTTTTGCGTTACCATGGCAACGAACAACAACCCATTAGAAGTGTCAGTGTGAAGTTTGAGGTAGAAAAAGTAAACCAGAGTTACGCAATTAATTAAAAGAAACAAGAAGTACCTGTATTTGAAAGGGTTACGAGGTAAGCAGATTTACGAAGATATGCTTAATACCCTTGGTGATCAATGTCCTTCGTATGCGACAGTGAAAAATTGGACTGCAAGCTTCAAAAGAGGTAAATTTTCCATTGAAGATGATGAACGATCGGGAAGATCAGTTTCTTTGTCAGTCCCCGAAAATGTCGATGCAGTTCATGGCATGATTTCAGACCGTCGAATTGGGCTTAAACTAATTTGTACAAAATTGCTGCAAAATGGATCCCCAAATGTTTGAATGTTGATCAAAAGCGTGCAAGGGTAGAAGCATCGCGTTCGATCTGTGCTCGATTTGAAAACGATGTAGACTTCTTAAACCGAATTGTTACTATGGATGAGACTTGGGTACATTTCTACAATCCAGAAACAAAGCAACAATAGATGGAATGGCGACCCTCTGGTTCTCCAAGACCTAAGAAGTTTCGTATCCAAAAATCTGCTGGAAAAGTTCTTGCTTCAGGTTTTGGGATTGCCACGGAGTAATCATGATTGATTTTTTGGATAAGGGTAGAACAATAACCTGAGATTATTATTCTACATTACCGACCACTCTACCGGAAACAATTAAAGAGAAAAGACGCGGAAAGCTATACAAAGGTGTTTTGTTTTTGCAGGACAACGCCCCTGCACACAAATCTCATGTTGCTATGCAAAAATTTCGTGATTTAGTGTTTGAATTACTAGAACACCCCCTTTATTCACCAGATTTGGCTCCATCCGGTTATCATCTCTTTCCGCAACTGAAAAAAGTTTGAAAAGTCGTAAATTTTTTTCCAATGAGGAGGTAAAAAAAGCTGTGGAGGTCTGGTTTGCTGAGCAAGAAGAAACATTTTTCTTTGAAAGGTCTAGAGACGTTGCAGTTTCGCTGTAATAAATGTATCAAATTAAGAGGAGAAGATGTTGAGTAATAAAATATTTTGACATTGCAATTTTATTTGGTTCTTTAGAAGGCTAAGAATTTTTCAATATATCCTAGTATATCATATGACAGGTCAATTATTGCCTGTGAAAATATACTTGGTGATATTTTTCTGCCTCAAAACTTTTCTCCCTCCAGAACTTTTTTAGCAAATGATCACTCCGCTAAAATAGCAGACAAAAAAGATAGAGACGCTAGACGCTTTCAAACTTAATTATTTTCTGACAATCTTGATACACATGCTTCCAGTACGAGTGTCACACACTTCTTTTCAGTTTGAATCAAAAAGTCCATGAACCAAATTTCCTTTTCCGATGATATCTCATTTGAAGGATGAGCTGTCTCTTGTGAGTAATCAGTATTATTACAGCATTAAACCGGATCATAATGAAAAAGAACAATATGGAATTCTGAGGAAAAATGCGCCACAACAATAAAGCTATATCGATTGTTCCGAATTCTGATGAGTTTAATTTGCATATAAAGATCCATTAAAGTTCGTTGGCGGTTCTTCATTATTTATCGATGCATTTCTCTCTCTTCGTCTCACCGAAAATTGCTCATAATGAACTTGGGACGATGGACGATCGTCTGGTGAACAAAAGAAAGTGTAAACAAGGGTTTGGCTATCTACAAAGTCCACCAGAATGATCGGCACATTAGTTAAGAAGCATAATGATGGAATGTTGAAACAGGAGATCACTGGGGTTCGTAAGTCGTTGAGAGATTAACGGTCATAATCTGTAAAGAAGTGAATACACGATTGGACCTATTTGAAGAATGAACAGAATGTTAAATATCCCATGGAATAGTTTTTGAGGAAGAAACTTGAATGTTTTTCCTACTTCAATTTCTGGAGGAAACTAATAGAAGCACTAGGACGCCCAAATTTTCACTGAATGAAGAAATAACAAGAAGGTATATCTACAACACAAAATGACACAATAGAAAGAAGAAAACAGAGATTTGTAATTTCGAAGATTCGTTCTTCTTGTTCAACTGTTTATTTTTGTTTGATTATTTTTGGTGGACAATGCCAAGGAGATATATCTCCTTGTACATGCATGAAATGGATGAGGCATCAGAGCAAAGCCTACTTTTTTTCAGGGAAATGAGAAAGTTTATTTTCTTTGCCGTTTTCGAATGTAATACGAGTATGTTGGGCTTTGTTCAATCAACTATATTTCTATATTAGAACTCATTTGACAATGAGATGGCACTGAAAACATACTGCCAAAACAGAAAAACTGTTCAATAACAGTTTACTGTTTTATAATCGAAGGGCGCGAAATTCGAAATCTATTCTATTCTTTGAATTGAATTCTAATATCGACTTTGTTGAGACCAGAAAACAGACATCTTGAGCGATGAAACAAAAGTATGGTTTTGTTTTGTGACCAGGATATTAGTTTTCATCTGAACATTGTTTGGAATCAATCGATATTAATAAAACACGCTGTCGGATGTGCTGATGCGCTATATTTTAATTTGCAATTTATAAAAAATTTACGAAAATTCAAAATTTGGGACAACAAATAGAGCTTTGACTAGGACACAAAAGTATATAGTGATCTGCCATACATAAAAGGTGTTATTTCTCTGCAATACGTTGTTGTGAATTAGTGAACTCAGTTCAATTTGTACAATTTATATCATGAACTAATATGTATGAAACAATATTCAATACTATATAACTATCACATTTCGAGAATTTCTGTACAGGTTGGGCAAAGTTGGTGAGACCTGAACTACAACTTTTTAACCCAACAAGATTAAGGAAAATGAATGTACCATTCATGTCGTCTTTTTACGAGAAACTAATAATGCCATCAACAGCATTCTTCTATCTTCTTTTGTTTTTGAGTTATAGGTCAAAATTTAAATTTGGGCGATTTCAACATTGGTCATTTCCCCGTTTCTGTTTGTGCTAGGATGTTGAAAGGAAAACATTATACAGGCACTTTTTTATAGCTATCCAATGGCTTACTTTTTCCTCCTGGTTTATTTGCTGAGCTATATCATAAAGTTATGTTTTTTCTTATGAAAACAGTAGTTTAAATTAGTATGCCATTTTTTTGCTGTTTCAGAAATATATGACACATCGCCCTCAGTCTTTCTGAGTTATTTTAAACTACCGTTTTCTTGAGAAAAAACACATCTTTATGTTTGTAGCTTAGAAAATATACCTGTTGGAAAAAATCACAGTACGCCACTGGATTGCTATAAAAAAGTGTCTGTATAATGTTTTCATTTCAATATCCTAGTTCAAACAGAAACGGAGATAATAATTATGTTGAAATTTTAATTTTGACCTATAACTCGAAAACAAAAGAAGATAGAGGAATGCAGTTGATGGCATTATTAGTTTCTCGAAAAAAGACGACCGTAATGTGCCATGAATTTTCCTCTATCTCTTTGGGTTGAAAAGGTTGGAGTTCAGGTATCACCAATTTGGCCCACCCCGTACATATTCGTTTCAAAATTTTCAGAACAACAATTATATAATAGAAAAAACTCACAGAGGAATACAAGACCTGTATATTAGCCCGTCAGTAAAGCTTAATTATGATTTCTTCATGTTATGGTCTCTTTATAACACAATATACAAATAGATTAATGAATTAACAAAACACTCACAACAGGTTTCATAATTTTTTTTTCCAAACAACAATTTGACAGTTCTTAAATCGAAATCAATAAAACCTCTGCATTTCGGAATATATTGAAAGAGTAGCAATTGAGAATCATTGAATGGACGTATAAGTGTCATAAATTCTCCTAAATGGACCCTTCATGTGAGGTATGCTTCCTGAGTACAACAATTTACGTGGATGAACAGTTCTCAATTATCTAGCAGTAAAATGTTAACTGCACATGGTGTAATCAGTAAGTAGTATTTGCAGACCTTTACGCCCTGAAAATTTTATCCACTTCGGAGTACTGAAAATAAAAATCAAAGAATGATCGAGTCACATGTTACAAGTTCCAATACCTTTTTCTTAGTTAAGTAAAAAATTTAATTTCGGAAAATCCATTTTATTTGATCCACAGTCCTTCACCATGCAATGATTTTCGAACGATATTTTGGGGTTTTCACCAAGAAATAAGACAAAAAAATTCAATAATCAGCATCTAGAACGAGCTAAATAAACAAAAGGCGGTACGAAAATCAAAACATTCAAAAGCACGTCGATCAAAATGGCCATTTGAAATCTCTGAAAATTCTGCAAATGGCCCTCGAATTAATATTTCAACCAGTCTTAGACTAAGAAACACATTTGAAACCCAGATGGCGCTCACATCACTTAAGTTGCTTCGTTTCCCATCTTCCTACTCTATAATCTCTGCACATATCAATAGGAGGTCTATAGCGGGAGAAAAATTTGAGTGGGGCGTGGGGTATAATTCCCTCTCAACCTCATTTCTTCAACGCGTTCCCCTTGATTGACACATCTCTTGCAGTTCTTTTCCGTAGTCATGTGGAAACATTTCATTGATTGATATCGAGTTTTGCTTCATGAATATTCAGAGAGTCGATTCACTACTCCGGGGAATACTATTTTGTGCCTAACGCAAAAAGTGTGTTTCCTCCTTTACAACTGAAGAAGATGGATGTATCGCTATAACGGCACTCACTTTGTTTCTTGTCACGCCGAATGCATTAACTGATTCACGTTGACTTATTGCTCGGCAAATATTTACACGGGACTAGGCAAAACTCGCGGTTGGGTATAATTAACTTTATACCAGCTACATTACCAATTCCTTCAAGACTTGGATTATTTAATGTGCTAAGTCTTTGTGCACGTCACAAATGACTTTCGCTTGTCTTCTACGCGACACGAAGAAGTTAATAGAGTTTTCTCGTGTTCGAAACTGATACCCAGCAGAAAATGTCTTAACGCTTAACTGGGTATATACGTCATTTGTGTCACGTTGAATAAGGTTTGGAAAACTCCAAGTTTATTATTAAACTCCACTCAGTCCACTTCTGATCCATTTAATTTGTCTGAAAATCGTATTAAAGAATTCACTTAGTTGAGGTAGCCAAGAGATGTTGCAAAATTCTCAAGAAGTCACTCGATTAATTTCCTCGTCACACTAAAAACTTTCTAGACAATTTAACTTCGGTTAAATTTGTACCAAGAATTTTTTCTTTTTCCTCGAATTATTCCGATGATTGTAATCCAACTCAATGAAAGAAATGCTATTCGCTCTTTGGAAGAAATCAATATTGAATCTGATGTTATAACTCTTTCTGAGAAGTGCGCCTTTCCATACAAAATCACGATATACAGGGTGAACCTTTTACTACTACAAATATTTCAACAAGAGATTCTTGAGATCAAAAGTAACACTATTTCCCCTTATCATTTTTTCCGAATAGGCTCGGTTTAAAAGATACAGGCTGTTGAAAAACTAAATTTAATCGAATGAAATGAATTTCGGCATATTGTTTTTCATTCATTTGATGAATCTTTCTCGAACACAAGATATCACCCAAGTCTTCCAGTTTTCTCATTATGAAAATTCGGTACCATAAAAATACCGGAAATTCAAATAACCCAACTCTTGAAACTGTGTTAGGCGCTATCTAATGAATATTTGGACGTGCTGTAAAATGAAAGTATTCTTCATATATTCTCGTATAATGGCCGTTTTCGAGTAATTTGATGTTCAAAAATGAAAATATCTGTGAGATTCGAAAAATTGGGTACTTTGACCGATTGCAACTCTTTTTAAAGATCTACAGATGCGTAGTGTCACAGATTTAGCTAGTAATTGTGAAGGTAATCCTGTTTTTCCATAGGTGGCACTGTTCATAATGAAAACTTAAAATGACAATATCTTTTTATCAGGGCTGAATCGGAAAAAATATTATGGGAAACATGTGTTTCTTTTGACCTCAAAAATCCACTGTAAAAAATATTTGTATATGAATATCATGTACTTCACAAGGTGAGTCTTTGATTCTTACAAATACATATTTCAACAGTATATTCTTGAGGTAACAAAAAAGGCTGTGACTAGAGTCCCAACTCGAGACTCGTGTCCAGTCCCGAGTGACGTCATTAAATTCAGGACTGATATTCGGTCCCGAATTCAACGATGCACTGAACTAGTGCTTTGAAATTATTAAGCAGTGAAAGGAGTAGCAAAAAACTCAATTTTCAGTACAAATCATAAGCCTATACCTAGTCAAATAGAAACAATGATTCATTTTTCAATCGTGCATGTAGATATGAGTTGTTAAAGATACATATGTTGTTAAAGTATATTTTATTTTCAAATCATCAAATTAATAGAGAGAAAAAAGAGTAATATTGAAATGGAACATCTAAGGTGAACATTTTAAATACAACCACTATCTATACCGTTTCAGCTAAATTTTCATACATTTCAAATAAAAATACATTTTATTGAGGTTCCGCATTGTATCGTTATCTAATATATAAAATTCTCGTGTCATAGTTTTCGTTACCATACTCCTCCGAAACGGCTTGACCGATTTTGATGAAATTTTTTGTGCTTATCCGGTATCTATGAGAATCGGCCAACATCTATTTTTCATCCCCCTAAATGTTAGGGGTAGTCCACCCCTAAATTTTTTCTTTATTTTTTAGACAAATTTTTAATTTCTATTTTTTTATGATACAACATGGAAATTATTTATATGGCAAAACAACGTTTGCCGGGTCAGCTAGTTTCGTATAAAATAACACACATTTCACGAATATATTTGGCAGCTTCCTTTCTCGATCACATTTTTTTAGTCAAGAAGGGCCATAAGGAAGAGGTTCACTTCTGAATCAAAAATAACGTATGGCAATTCCTCTGGATCAATTTACACTAAGCAATTCTCAACTTTCTCACCAGTTAGAATTGCATAATTTGCTGCTCCTTCCATTCTCAAATTCCAAGATTTTTTTCTGCTATCTTTCAATCTTGATTTAGAAAAACACCCACACTATTTTTGATAAGGAATCACTCCTTGAATTTCGTCTCAACTATTCATAAATAATATTATTCGATTGGCGAACATAACCTCAAAACCCTTTTACAATGTCGGGACTGGACAAGGATCCCAAGTAAGGCCAAGAGACTTGTTTGGTAATTGAGTCATTTGATTTCGTCAGTCGGGTCTGGACAGATCCCGAGTCGGGACTCTAGTCACAGCCAAAAAAACAAACACTTTTTTCCTTCACCACTTCTTCCGAATCGGAAAATTTTAGTTCTATTTCAGAAACGGTTTTATCGAATGAAATGAGTTTCGGTATATAGTGTTTAATTTATTTGATGAATCGTTTTCGAACACAAGATATCACTCATGTCTTACAGTTTTCTCAGTATGACAATTACGTACCATAAAAATACCAAAACTTGAAAGAACACAACTTCAATGCACTGTTTTCGAGTAATTTGATGATCAAAGATTAAAAATATCTGTGAAATTCAAAAAATTGGATACTTTTGCCAAATGCAACTCTGATTCAAAGATCCACAGATGTGTATTGTCATAGATTTAGCTTGTTATACTCAAGGGAATTGTGTTTTTCCAGGGGTGGTAAAGCACGTTATGAAAACTTAAAATGGCTATATCTTTTTATCAGAGTTGAATCAGAAAAAATTGTATGTGAAAAAAGTGTTTCCTTCGACCTCAAGGATCTACTGTTAAAATATTTGTACGAATCAAAGACTCACCCTGTATAGGTTAATTTCAACCATATTCATATAATTTTAGCTTGAGAACATGAAGTGATTCAAGGAAAGAATTACGTTCAGTCACAAAACATCAATATTCGAAATTCCATAACCTACTCCACGTTACAATATCTTAGACATCAAGTAAAGGTCCAAATAATTAAAACAAAAACATTGAAAGATTCTGGTAACCTCGATAAGAATGATGAAGGAATTTCTTCAATAACTGAAAAATATAAAACCTCGTTGAACAATATTCGTTCAAACCTATCGGAAAAACTATCCTCTAACTAATCTTCCTGAAGCACCAACCCTGAGGATCCTTCTGGTTCGATGCTGCTGTAAAATTCGTTACTCGAATTATTAGACGTAACACAAACGTTCCAAAAGAAGCACGAAATTCAATTCGAAGTAATGTTTCCTTTATGAAACGTGCTTTGTGTTAGACGATCTGATGGCAATTCTGCCCAAGAATTTTTATTAAATCATTTATATGCGGATGGTTGGTTTCATTACTTGGCGTATATCACGTCATTTTTGACATACTCCTCTTGTCATCTGGTGAGAAGAGATGCTTATTAGAGCATTCACCTGAGGTAAATTGGTAATCGAATATTCAAGAAGTGACCCTAGCGAAATGGTTTTGGTATGAGGCAGAATATTCATCATTCGATATTCTCAATGGCCCAAGCCATGAAAAATTCGCGTCTTTTTCTTGGAATTCATAAATCAAATTTGAATTCATGGGAGAGGATTCATAAGACGAATGAACATTTTTTGCTTTTGTGAATTTACAGTTGGAAATAAGTTTCTTCACCCAGTGAAATATTGCAGTATATTTTAATGTATTCTATTACTACGCAAAGCGAAAGAAAATGTGCTAATTGAGTTACATCATTTTTCATACAATCATTTGAATTATCATCTTACAATCCAGCCATTTTGATATATACAGGGTCCTGCAATAGTGCGTTAGGCTTCCATAGCTGCCAAACCAGACGTTCTAGGAATTTAATTGAGAAGCATTCCCTTGGTACTTTCAATTCTGCATCTCAGGAAATTATTTTCTGATATACAGGGTGCTTCCAAATAAAATTATTCAACAAATGAGTGATTTTTTTAAATGGAACACCCCTTATATTTTTGCATATTTTCAATGCTCTTCAATACCTCTACCATGATGCAAAATATTACGGATATTTTTCCAACAGTACGGTTCTTATTCAGTAAAAAGTCCAAAATTTCGACGGAACAGTAGTTCGGTAAAAGCCGTTGACCGATTTCCAGAAGAGATAGAAACATGGATTTGATTCTTTTAACTTAAGAATTTGCCTAGTCATCGTTCCTAAATGATCAACCTCTTTTATACAGGATGTCCGTTATCAATGTCCAAATATGAAGAGTTTCAAATTGTTTTTTCGCCATTTTTCCAAATATAACACCCTGTATTTTTCCATGATGATGTACAGAGTTTAAAACCTTACATTTTTTCAGAAGTAACCTTAGGATTATTTTCACTCCTGTGTCCAGCAGACACGAAAAATGACATTTATATGAATTTTTTTTCAACATTTGTATGAATAGTTTCTCATTTTGAGAAATTTTCCGGTATAAAGGATTCCCAGTTAAATTTCCTCGTGCATAAGATATTTCATTTACTCTTTTTTATCTGGTGAAAATTTTTTCACTTCTTCAATTTGTATGTAAATCCTTGAATACATGATATCGCTATGAATTTATGTCCATTCGACATTTTAATCCTATTACGCGTAAATAGAATTTATTGGTAAAATAAGCTCATATAATTTTGCAAATTTCAGAATTGAATGTTAGTTTATTCAGATGAAGAATTCCAAGCGCACATTGAATTTATTTGTTTATTGAGAAAACTGTCGACACCTCTGGAATGTGCAGTAATGAATAGTGAGATTAAAGAACCGGGACTAACCTTGTTGTGTACCGCAAAACAATAAATTTTAATAGCCTATCATTTGTAACTTGAATAAATGTACAGGGTGGGCAAAATTGGTGATACCTGAACTACAACTTTTTCAGACCAACGAGAAAATGCAAGACACATTACGGTCGTCTTTTTATGAGCAACTAATAATGCCATCAACTGCATTCCTCTTCTTCTTTTGTTTTCGAGTTATTGGCCAAAATTAAAATTTTAACTTTGGTCATTATCCGCGTTTCTGTTTGTGCTAAGATGTTGAAATGAAAAAATTATAGAGACACTATTTTATAGCAATTAAGTTTCGTACTATGATTTCTTCAAACAGGTACATTTGCTGAGCTATAACATAGATATGTGTTTTTTCATATGAAAGCAGTAGTTTAAAATGAGTTAGAAAGACTGAGTGCGATATGTATGATATATTCCTGAAACGTTAAAAAAAATGGAGATTCTTTATAAGTCATTTCAAACTACTGTTTTCTAACAAAAATACACAACTTCATGTTATAGCTCAGCAAATAAACCTGTTGGAAAAAATCATAGTACGCCACTGTATTGCTATCAAAAAGTGTCTCAATAATGCTTTCATTTCAACATCTTACCACAAACAGAAACGAAAATAATGACCAAAGTTGAAATTTTAATTTTGACCTATTACTCGAAAACAACTGGATTTTAGTCAAGACAAAAATATAATGAATACTGAAATGTCAATAGGACATATGGTTGAGAGTGGAATGAACTGATTTTCTAATGAAACAGAATGCCTTTATTTTTTCTTGGTAATCAACTCATGCAATATTAATTATATGCAATATAATGATATCGGCAGGTGATGAAAATTTTTTTTCCTGAATGTAAGAAGTGTTGCAAAGTGAATCTGCAAGTCAGGCTAGCTAATCAATAGATAATCACCGTTTATACTGCCAGATTACTGTGTTCGATTGATCATTCGAATTATGCTGAAATTAATTCATTCAATAGCGAAATTTAATTATTCAACAATATCCAATGAATTTACCTTGTCGTAGGAACAATATAGAATAGGACTTTGTTATTCTGCTTTCAAATAAACAATTTGTGATATGAAAAATTTATCGATATATCGATATCGTTGCATTTTCCAAAGTTTCTGGTGAATCAAAAAACAATTGTTACCATAGAGGTCCTAAAATATTATATTAAAAGTTTCTCACATGGAATAAAATATATGACTATTTCTTTAGAGAAGGCATCTTTAGAGATTTCACCTTTTATGTACGTGCGCTGTGCCATCCGTATTGAGTTATCCTCTTTATACAGGGTGGTCCAACGATAACACAACACCTCGATTTTTCGACTTCAAAATGAAAATGTGGAAAATCTCTCGGACCCGTCAATTTCTGATTCGGGTGAACACAACTTTTTTTTATCCCCGTTACTTCAACCCTCTAATGGGGGTGAGCACAACCCCCTGATTTTGAATTTCACCTGTCATTTTGTTATCGATAAAAATTTTGAAGCGAAATTTCAGGATCAGATAGTACTCGATAAGATTTTCAACATGAGGTATCGCAACACCCCCCTATTTAAAATCAAGGGCTTGTACTCACCCCCGTTAGGAAGTTGCAGTTTCGGGGATGCAAAGAGCGAAAAAGTTGTTCCCCCTCGAATCAGGAATTGACCTGCAGAAGCGATTTTCGGCATTTTCATTTTAAAGCCGGAAAATCGATGTGTATACCAGGTGGCCCACCCCAGACGTGGCGCTCATTTTGAGGGAGTAAATGAAGATATTATGAAAAACTGTTCTTGTGGTGTGTGAAGGATGTCCCAAAGCACAATTTAAAATTATTGTCATATATACAGGGTGTTCGAGAACAAAGATATAGACCAAAGTTACACTTTTTTAAATATAACACCCTATATTTGATCTCAAAAATGGAATGGCAAGCTCAAATTATCATGAGTTTCTTCAGATTACCTTATAGCTCAGAAGCACCCTTTACGAGATAATGGCGAATAATCGAAAATATGGAGTTTTGCTAAATAGCAATAAATGAAAAAACTAGTTACGCCAGCGATACAGACAGAATTTTTTCGAGTAGACCAGTTGGCTACTCTTACATATAAAAGAAAATTTCAACTCGATAATATACAAAATATAATAATTAATAGTCAAAAATATCAACTACAAATAATCGTCGAAAACTTTCATATTTCAAATGGCACACCCGGTATTTCTATATCTCGTTGAACGTAAAAATTACTTTCGAAACTATATTTATGAAATTTTCCTACATTTAAACCTGATAGTTTCTGAGCAATTTTCGATTCAAAACTAGTAAACCACTTCCGCCATTATCTCGTAAATGGTCCTTCTAAGGTATAAATCAATCATCATTTGAGCTTGCCATCCCATTTTTGAGGTCAAATATAGGGTGTTACATTTAAAAGTATAACTTTGGTCTATATCTTCGTTTTCGAAGATTCTATATATATGACAATAATTTTAAATTCTGCTTTTGGAAATCCTACACACCCCAAGAAAAGATTTTCAAAATATCTTCATTTACTTCCTCAAAATGAGCGCCGCGTCAGGGGTGGGCCACCCGGTATATTGTATATCTGTTAATATACAATATTTTCAAACCACATTCAAACTTACAAGAGCGCAAAATTTTGCTTCTAAAGCGTTCTCACGCACCAAAGACACGTAGTTGCAAATGTTTCACCCAATTAGACTGTTTGCCACCTCATAGGCCAAGGGTTCTACCAACATAAACCTAAAACTTGGCATGGTCTATCACTCTGACAATAATCAATCAATAAGATATATTCTTGTCCAGATTTGGAGAATAGGGATCAAGTTCTGCACCACAAAGAGTCGTTTACAATTTTTCTAACCCAATTCTTCATACTGTTAATTAATCTGCACTTTCAATGAACGATCGTATACCAATTTAAGAATAACAATATAGACGTAAACATTGAATGGCCATGAAAACATGCTTTCATCTGATTCCTCGATGACAATCAGCATCATTATTCTTAATAGTGTTTTTTTTTTCACGATAATGTGTACTACATTCAGAATGAATTTTTTATTGACTAATTCCGACACCAGCCATCAGTCAAGATAATTTCTTTTGATTGACAAGATCAAACATAAAACCGAGTAATATGACTTTAATCATGTCAAACTGTCGTTTAAATTTAGAACGAGTTCAATCGTAGGGCGTCTATTTATGCCCAGACAACACTTAGACGACTTAATTGTTGAAGTGGATTTCCACATTCCAATATGAAATTACTAATGGATTGGCATTGGATGTGTCCAAGTGCAAAGATATGCGCTATTGTGCTGAGAAAATTGGAACAGCGTTGAAATTTTTATGACGATATGTCGGGATTATTAATTACCTCAACCCAGGGTCAGTTGTGTGATTGTTTACTCCTTAATTTTTTTATTTTGCGACCTACAAAACAGTTTGGAATGGCCGCTGAATGTTTCGCATTCTGTTCATTGCAATCAATCAACGGAAATAAGAATTGTGTCCATTTTTTTCATTCCCTATAATTTTATTATTTCTTTATGTCAGTTGTCAACAATCTAGATCAGGAGGTGGCTTAGATTGGAGTTCAATTTGTATACTCCATTCACTTTTATTTTAGCACTCGGTTGGCCATGGAAATTTGACACATTTCACTCTGTATAGTACGAAAATATGGGGTTATGACGCTTGTCAAAACATTTTTGGGTTTTAAATCAATGCCATGTTGCCGTTCTACGTAAAAGTTTCTGTTATTACGTATTTTATCTCAATGTCGAATCTCTTCGGAAAATATGTGACGAACATAATTGAAATATCGATTGAAATTTATTCTGGGAGTTTATGAAAACATAATTGAAGTTTATACAAACTGATTGAAGGCATACCAAATCCAGTTATTTGCATGGAGATGGAGAATACAAGAGATCAGTATAATATCATAATATATACTAGCTTGAGGAGATTTCATGTTCGTTATCTTCTTTGGCTAAAGTTTGAATACGTTACATCAGTTGTAGATTTCAAAAATATTAACCCGAAGATGATGCAGTGGTTGGGAATGGGTATCTCCCGAATGAATTAACAGATAATTACAAGAATGTTAAATTCTTCAACAAAAATCATTGCGCATCAATATAAGTAAAAGAGATTAAAGGAAGTTTCAAGTCAAGATGAACTTCACCTTTGAACAAAAATTTCACATGAATAAACAATTAACAGGACAACTGGCGTGTATTTGTACATTGATATAATAATAATAATTAGGTATTTATTGTTACCTTAAGACATTGATATAGCAATGAATGAATGAATGAATGAATAAGACATTTACAATGTAGGTATAGGACAAGTTAAATAAAAAATATTCTACGATGACAATCATCGAAAATCTTGTAGTAAATTCGAACATAAAATTCTCAAATGCCACCACTTTTTTGGGTCTCCCAATAGAAGGAAATTCTTTGTGAACCTCTTCATTCACAATCTTTCTGATTGTGGAAATATTCAGCTGAAATATAGGTCGTTTAGATTCAGAGGAAACATTTTATTATATAAATTCTCTTACATTGAATATGTTTGCTACCGTCTGACGTATTGTAGATATTAGAATATCAGTGTATAACTTTTTGAATGAGCGGACCTGAATTCTAAATAGCACTTCCTGAAACCATATCACTTTTTTCAATAACTTTCGGCATTTTCGTAATAAAAATTGATATTAGTTTGTGGCAACGGGGTTATGACATTAACGACATTTCATGAGTGCCAACTTTACTCCATTCTAGTTACAAAAACTGGAGAAAATTATTTCATGGCCAACCGACTGCTAAAATAAATGTGAATAGAGTATAGATCTGAAACAATATCATAAAATGATAGCGATAGCGAAACGAGGGAAAATCTCTGAGAAGTTTCAATACCCAGTTCAAGAGCTATCCGAAAAATTATAGAATTCCACGAAACCAAAGAGTTGGTGAATTTTTCGAAATCCGAAAATGATTTCGTTTTGTCTGATGATAACATACACTGAAACGAAACGCACTACCATAATGAGTGAAATAATAGATGATGCTATCTGTGACAAAAAACCTCGATAATTCAATTCAAATATGTGATTGGGAAAAAGGGGAAACACCCTTAGAGAAATGCCAGTATTTCATGCTGACTTTTTTCAAATAAGTAGAAGAATTAAGAAAGTCTTCCTAGATATCTTTGGGAATTTTCCGAATTCTTAAACAGAATCTTGCTCCAATTCCATGTTCAAAACGATGCTATCATTCAACTGTTCAGAGCAAAATATTACGACCAAGTTGAGCAACTAGTACAGGGTGACGTATACTTATATACCAGGTATGCAAATTAGATGGGAAAGTCATTTTAGGAATGATATATTTTATTCAATTGTTAAGATCTTTACCTTCAATTGATACAGAAATTCTAAAGGAGGTGTGGTGACTTGGGGATCATATTTTTGGTGGAACCAGTTTTCTGTCATTTCATTTTTGCAATAGATTTGCATTATCATTAATTCATTTTTGACCTGGACCTTCAGTCTTTTATCATAATAATGAACTTTCACTGAAATACCCTAGGGACTGAAAAAAATTCGCTATTCAGGTCTAATCTTGAGTGATGACGATTTATGATGTAGAGATCATTGAGAAGTTCTTTCAGTCCCAATTAGGTATGTATGGAACTAGCAAATTTATTTCGGAACAGGGGAATGAAAGTTTTACAAAGTTCGATAAATCAATCCATTCTCAAGGCCTCTGGTGTTAGTATTGAACGTAACAGCTATTTCAATACCGTTTCGAACAAGGTGTTAATTTTACTGATTAGCATAAGGACAGTAAAATCTGAATGAAGAATGGTGTTTCTGTGACTTAGCACCATAGAAAGCGGAATGTAATTTTATTCGGGCAATAATATAGAAATTATGATTTCATTACTAGAGCAAAACAGGAACCTAAGTTCTTCTTGCACTTGAACCAAATTTTTAGTATTGCATGTGGATGGGCGTATGTTTGCATATTTATCAGTATACAAAATATGGTCCGCATTATTCTCAAAAGTTCAATAAAAAAAATTACAAGAAACTTTTTTTGTAGTCCATATGTGAGATAATGGTCTATTGCAAGTAATATAGTGTTGCGTATTATACATTGCGGATTAATTGTCTCTAGTTTAACATTCGTTCAGAAGTCTTTCAATTTGCACAATACGTTTTTTGAAAACGAAGATTTACCTAATTTAACAAGAAGTTGCTAACCGTCTGCGTGTTCCGTAAAATAGATCCAGGCATCGCTATCGTGGTAGTGGAAGTGCTGCATATGGTCATGGACTAGAAGACCAAGAGCTACAAGCTTCGCGCAAGATCGGCTAATACGGTTTACTGCACGATGAAACTCCTTTTTTACAGCATCCCCAATTGAAAACTAATTCCGGCGAGCTACGCAGTTTCGGAAAGTTGTGGAATTAAATAGTAGTCAGCAATAACTACAGATGACTTGATTCTTAAAAATCCAATGACAAACACGTAGGTACGAGGATATATTGAAAAATTCTAAGCCTACTATAAAACCAAACAAAATTTCAATGTCCAGATATTGTATTACTCAATATATTCTATTCTTAATTGAATACATTTATTACAGCGAATCTGTAACGTCTCTAGACCTTTCAAAAAAAAATTTTCTTCTTGCTCTGAAAATCAGACCTCCACAGCTATCATTACCTCCTCGTTGGAAGAGAATTTACGACCTTTTAAACATTTTTCAATTGAGAAAAGAGATGATAGTCGGATGGAGCCAAATCTGGTGAATAAGGAGGGTGTTCAAGTAATTCAAAACCTAAATCACGAATTTTTTTCATGGCAACAGGAGATTTGGGTGCAGGTGCATTGTCCTGCAAAAAAAAAACACTTTTGGAGCTTTCCGCGATTTTTCTCTCTCTCAATTTTTTTCCGTAGAGTGGTCTGTAATGTCGAATAGTAATCTCCGGTTATTGTTCTACCCTTATCCAAAAAATCAATCATGATTACTGCATGGCAATCCAAAAAACTGAAATAAGAACTTTTCCAGCAGATTTTTGGATACAAAATTTCTTAGGTCTTGGAGAACCAGAGTATCGCCATTCCATCGATTTTTGCATTGTTTCTGGATCGTAGAAATGTACCCAAGTCTCATCCATAGTAACAATTCGGTTTAAAAAGTCGTTCGTTCATCGTTTTCAAATCGAACATAGATCGAAAGCGATGCTTCTACCCTTACACGGTTTTGGTCAACATTCAAACATTCGGGGATCCATTTTGCAGCAATTTTTCTCATGTCCAAATTAACGTAAACTATATGATGAACGCGTTCGTATGAAATATTCAGTGCTTCAGATATCCGTTTTAGCCCAATTCGACGGTCTGATAAAATCATGTCATGACCTCCATCGATATTTTCGGGGACTGACACAGAAACTGGCCTTCCCGATCGGTCATCATCTTCAATGGAAAATTTACCTCTTTTGGAGCTTGCAGTCCAATTTTTCACGGTCGCATACGAAGGACATTGATCACTAAGGGTTGAGCATATCTTCGTAAATCTGCTTACCTCTCAACCCTTTTAAATATAGGTACTTGATGATGGCTCGATACTCCAATTTTTCGATTTTCACAATTTCGGTGGACATCTTCTTTTTTTTAATTTATTGCACAACTCTGGTTCACTTTTTTGACCTCAAACTTCACTCTTACACTTCTGATGAGTTATTGTTCGTTGCTATGGTAACGCAATATTTTTTTATGCATCGAACTGGTCTAGGCTAACTAGATATCAATACATCCTCGTATAGTCTGCCTGGATATCGTTTTTGAAGAAAATAAATTCAAAGCGTTGAGGTCGTGAATTTCGAACTCAGGATTTTTGAAACGCATCATGAACTGGAATTTCCGGTGATTCATCGTAATATAATGCCTTCAAGTTATCCAGATAAGTTTATCTATGTTATTGAGAGCTTGATGGTTGTAATACCAGGAATACCAGGAATTTAAATATGCATATAGTAAAGTAAGGTCAGGTATAACATTGTCAATCCAAGATATCACATCAAAGCATTCAGCATTTTCATTTTTTCATTCCTTCTCACGAATCTCAAATTTTATTTTTTATTATAGAGTCCTTCATTTCTATTTTTTTCCACGCATTTTCTACACGATCTATAATATAGAGTTATTTATGTATACTGTCAAAATTACGAGCGAATCGTGGGTGGTCTTCAAATATACCTATTCTTCCATTTGATTTATTATCCCTCTGCAACAAATGTCTCAACAGACATAAACACAAGCTCAACTCAATCAACATTTGATATATCTAGTTAACAGGGGCATTTCCCCATAAACAACTCTGAAGAAGTCAACTTGCAGTTAACCTTAATCTTGTGCTGTTCATCTTAATCTACTGAAGAGATATGAGAACGCATTTTGCCATTTATCTGTTGGGTTACCTGTGTTTCATTTAGATTTTAATGAGACGACAATATTACATTCGGGATGGAGGAAGAAAAGAATAAAAAGAATACGAGAGAGCTCATCTCGTCTGCATCTTATGTGCGTGAAAGAAAAGGAGGTTTGAAACTAAGCTGAATGCAAATTGAATACATATCACCTGAACTATGAAGACAAGTTCGAAATATTATTTCTAAATTGAAAAACTTATGGAATAAAAATAATGGGATAGTGATATCAACGTTCTTCAACTTCAGTCTTCAGTCTGAATGAGAAAGTGAAAATTAAAATAGTGAATTAGTAAATAAAGTTCTTGAATGGAGATTCAAGTACTCCTCCTCATTAACTATTATAAAAAGTTGCAGGTTTGAGGCACGTTCGAATCTCATTTGTTTTTTCATTCAAAATCCGGTTTTAGAAGATGTTGCATTTTGAAAACATTAATCTTCTGCAGCTGTGATTTTTTATACAGAGTTGGGCATAAGTTTGGAATTAGAATTAATGTCACAGATTTAGAGTATAAAGATGGGAAACGAAGCGACTAAAGTGATGTGAGTGCCATCTGTGTGTGAAGTGTAAGTATGACGCCAGAAATGGTTAAAATATTAATTTGAGTGCCATTTGCGGAAACACATGAAATTTTGTAAGATTTCAGATGGTCATTTTGATCAAAGAGGTTTTGACTGTTTTGATTCTCGTAAAACTTTTTGTTTATCTAGCTTCTCCTAGTTGCTGATTATTGAAGTTTTTTGTCTAATTTCTTGCTGAAAACCCCAAATTAACTTTCGAAAATTACTGAATGGTGAAGAACTGTGGATCAAATAATAAAAAGTTTTTTACTCAACTAAGGAAAATAGAAGCGTAGGGAGTAAAACTTGTAACATGTGAATCGGTCATTCATTGATTTTCATTTTCAGTGCTCCGAAGTTGATAAAATTGTCAAGTTGTAAAAGCCATGACTTGAGAAAACATAAATAAAGTGTACTGACAGGCTAACATACAGGTCTACCTCTGTGAGGTTTTATTAAGTGTGGTTCTGAAAATTTTATTGAAAATAATACATATGTAAAGAACTGAAATATGTATGCTATGATGGTAAGTGTATTGAACATTGGTACATATTAATTTCTTATTACGTATATTGTACAAATGCAACTAAGTTTATTAATTCAAAACAACCTTTTGCACTATAATACCTTCGACGTATAGCAGAGCACCTATAATTGTATGTCCTAGTCTAAGCTCTATTTGTTGTTCAATTTTTGTAAATTTTTTATGGATTGCAAATAAAAATATAGCACATCCATGCAACAGCGTTTTTCATTGGTATTAACTGATTCCAAACAATGTTCAGATGAAAACTAATATCCCGATCACAAAACAAAACCATACTTTTGTTTTGTCGCTCAGGATGTTTGTTTTCTGGTCTAAACAAAGTCGTTGTTAAAATTCAAGGAATAGAATTCGGATTTCGCGCCCCACAATTATAAAACAGAAAACTGTTATTAAACAGTTTTCTGTATTGAAAGTACGTGTTGAGTGCCACCTCATTGTCAAGTGTGTTTTCGCTGACCAAAATGTAGTCGGTTTTTAGTACCAGAGATATGAGGGCGTTTCCTTTATTTCTACTCTATGATCTTTGACTGATGTATTTCTTCAACCAATAACTGAAAATAAAAAGGCTGAAACCTGTCAAGTGATTTCAGCTACCCTCATTTTCTGGCAATAAAATTCAGTGTTTTTCTTCAACCCTTTGGCTCCTCGAACACATATAACGTTTTGAAATGAAAACATACTATATGTGTGGAGTATGGTAAAATTTGGTAATTAGGTATGGTTGCGACTAAGGGGTGGGAGAAAAATATTCAATTTTCCGTGAACTTTCTAACGAGCCCACACATGGTATATATTTACATTTGATTAAATGAAAAACGAATATTAAATAGGGTTGTGTCTGAGGGATTGAAGGAAAACACTCAATATAATCTCCAGAAATTGTGTTTAATTAAAATCAATTGACCCTGTATAAAGTATTTTTTTTTTCCTCCTGAAGCTAATAAATCTACAACACTCAAAATCAAAACTAGCAGTGGGATCAAAGTTATAATTTCTTAGGGCTACTGGCGACTGTGTGACCTCCTGTGACTGAAGAGACCCAACCGTGACCTACAGATCCTTCCACACTCCGGGCATGGATAATCACCAACCAGATCTGGTCGCCGCTGTATTCTTCTCGAATATCCATTATAATTGTGGACCAAAGACCTCCACTGTGATCTGTCCAACGCTAGTTGTTCCCAGTTATGATTGTCATTAACTGATTTTAGGGATTGATGCAGTATATCCTTAAACCGCTTATACTTGCCTCCTGGTATCCGAGCTCCCATTGTGAATTCGCCATACAGAGCTATTTTGGGGAGTCTTGTGTCTTGTATCCTCAGAATGTGGCCGCTCCATCTGAGTCGGGCACTCGATACTTGAGTCTCAATTGTTGTACAACTCGCGCGTTGCAAGACTTCTGCATTTGAAACGTTGTGTAACCATCTGATGTGCATTATTTGTCTTAGATGACGTTGTTGTGTTTGTTCAAGCCGTTAAATATGTCGGTTGTAGGGCGCCCAGCTTTCGCTTTCGTAAAGAAGCGTTTGGAGGACGACTGATTTGTAAACAGCTGTGTTGGTCGTCAGATTGAGGTTGTGATTTTGAAACACTCTGTCCTTTAGCTTCCAGAATTCCCGTGATGCCGAATTGATACGGTTGTGTATTTCCGTGTCCAGATTAGCCGTAGTATTTATGAAGCTTCCCAAGTATTTGAACTGCTCGACCTGTTCTAGAGTTTCATGCTACAGGCTGATATCTGTTCGAAGGCTTTCTGGCTGACTTACCAGGATTTTAGTTTTGTCAATATTGAGTCTAAGGCCTAAAGCTTCGTATACAGGGTGTTCCTAAATTGAACGTACAAACGAAAAGGGGAGGTTCCTTAAGTGAGTTTAAGAAAAAAAAGTCCCATAACATGGGGTCGCAAACGTTTCGTTTTCGAGATACAGAGTGTTGAAGTTTGAATTTTTTTCAGTCATAAAAATCGTAATGAAAATAGTAGTGTAACTACATTCAAAAAAATAAATAGCCACAAATGCACCCACCTTGTTTTTGAAAAAACAAACGTTCAATAATTTGATGTGTCAAAACTGGCACTGAATTCATTCACCACAGATTACAAACTGGCCTTCCTATCATAGTTACGAGAATTTCGAGGGAATCGTTCAAAATTTTTTTTCTCGAAATCGTTGGTAGATACGACAAAACTACAAGAGACCGAAAAGTTTAGTATAAGAACAAAGCTTCTTTTTACATTTTTTCAAATTAACAGTTGCTCACCAAAAAAAGTTCTGCAGAAGAAGAGGTGGCAGTGTTCCAGAAAAAATATCACCCTGTAGATCTTCTATCGAAATTGCCATGTCACGTGGTGAGAACTCTAAAATGTAATATCTATGCCAAATTTCAGTTGAATATCTTGTGAAGTGTAGATACTATGAGAAAAAAACTTGAAAAAAATTCAAACTTCAACTCTCTGTATCTCGAAAATGAAACGTATGCGACCCCATGTTTATGGGACTTTTTTTTCTTAAACTCATTTAAGGAATCTCCCCTTTTCGTTTGTACGTTCAATTTAGGAACACCCTGTATATGTTTATTGGTGTCTAACATTATCTGTAGATCCTCTGAACTGCTAGCCATAAGGTTTTTGCTCTGAGGCGCTCCAGATTAAACAGGCCTCCATCAAATCTGAATCTTAATCTAACACCTCTTACAGGCATACTCATGCCAGCAATTATCGAGATAGCTATGGCGAAAATATTGAACATTAAAGGCGCTAATCGAAGCCTTCTTTTATTCCAGAGCCAATAAGCAATCGAAGATCGAATAATTTACTCGTTTTTCTTTCGTACAACCCCAATCTGCTAGAAGAAACCCTTGTCTCATAAGTTTATCCTGTGGATATCTCAGATCTCTCCATCTCGAACAATATGCTTATCATACATGCACATGTACCTCGGATAATGAAACGTGACTGGACTATCTCATCACATTCGTAATAATATTCAGATCCCTTTGTTGGAAGGAATCATATATTCGTCCCGAAATAATTTTTCGCTATGCAAATTGCCTTACTTTGCCGTACGGTGCACGTTCCACCAAAGAAATTTATTAACTAAATAGGCTCGAACGGCAATGAATTAGCAGTAATTCATTGTGAATTGTAACCCGTTCATTTATATTTCTAATGTGCCACCGAAAAAAGTTCGTAGTTATTTATGCCCAGAAAGTTTATCTGCATATTTCTGGTTATCGTTAAACGAAGGAGTTAACCCTGAGAATTCTATTTACATGATCATTTAAGCGGCGTTCAAAAGCGAGAATACGATTAAATTTTCAACAGAGCCGTGCAGATTCAGGGATGAACTTCTTGAGGTGGCATATACAGGGTGTTTTAAAATAAGATGCTATTCTTGAAAGGTGCTAATCCACAAACAAACCAATACTTCTTAACTTTTGAACTACACTGCTTTCATTGAAAAAAAAAATATATTGCTCAAGCATAATTTCAATACATTCATATATATTGTAAGTCCAGTGGCGTCTGTGAGTGATGTCAAGTTTGTGATAGCTATTTTTTGAAAAATCTTTTCTACAGTGTGTTTCACTAGAGTTTGTGACTTATTCATCTCGCAAAATTGACGAGTGGACCATAGCGATGAATGTATTAAACAGGGTGAGTCTTTGACTCGAACAAATATTTTAACAGTAGATTCTTGAGGTCAGAAGAAACACTTTTTTTCTATGCAAATTTTTCGGATTCTGCCCTGATAAAAGTTTTCATAATGAGCTGTGCCATCCCTGGAAAAGCAAAATAACCTTCAGAATAACTAGCTAAATCTGTGACACTACACATCTGCGGATCTTGTAAGAAGAGTTGCATTCGGTCGAAGTACCCAACTTTTCGAATTTCACAGAAATTTTTTATTTTTCACCATTAAATTAAAAACGGCGCAATATACGAGAAAATATGGAGAATACCTATTTTCATTTTACAAAACGTTCAAATATTCAATAGATAGAGTCCAACTTCAGTTCAAGAGTTTTGGTATTTTTATGGAACTTAATGGTTATAATGAGAAAACTGGAAGACATGGGTGATATCTATATCTATATTCATCAAATAAATGAAAAACTATATTCCGAAATTCATTTCATTCGATAAAACCGTTTGTGAAATAGTACTGAAAAGAACAATATTTTATGGTTTTTCAACAGCCTTTATCTTTAAAACCGTGCCGATTCAGAAAAAAAGAAAGAAAAAAGTATTTCTTTTGACCTCAAAAATCTACTGTTAAAATATTTGTTTAGAATGGTTTAATAGGATTTAGGTCTTTGACTAGTAAGAATCTTAGAATATTTTGGTTGAGACAAAGGATTTTAAGCTTTGTGCCTTTTATCTCGAATATATTTATGTAACCTTATCAATTTTCTTATTGTATTGCTCTTCCACAGCCCTGAAGATTATCACAAACATGATCGAAACGTTGGCAACTTGATAAATTTGGTTTCATTGCCTGGTCCTAAATCCCATTGAACCATTCTATTCACTATCGAGGTCGTCAGCACACATCTACTTGAAATAAAAGAGTCACGCTGTATAGTGGAGCCAAGGTTTTTAAATGGAATGCTCCTCGAAATATGTGGTTAATGGTTATAGAGTATTCTCAAAAACTGGATCTTTTTCAATAGGAACAAAAGAAGAAGATGTTTTGCACGAAATAAAACATCAGAAACATTATTGTTCATTTAACTATCAGGAGGAATAATTTGTACCCCTGATAATGACATAAAAGGTTAGGATTGCCAAGAAGTCTTGGATGAGTTTATGTATACTGCTCAACAAAATTGATGGAGGGTGATTCTTTGACTGGTAGAAATATTTTAACAGTAGATTCTCGACGTCAAAAAAACACCTTTCCTATACCATTTTTTCTGATTCGGCCCTGATAAGATAATATAGCCATTTCAAGTTTTCATAATGAGCTGATGTGCCACCCCTGGAAAAACAAAAAAACCTTCAGTAAAACTAGCTAAATCTGATGTTACACAACACATCTGTGGATTTTCTGAACAAAGTTGTATTCAGCCAAAGTACTACGTTTTTCAAATTTCAGACACTTTTTAATTTTTGAACATCGAATAACTTGAAAACGACGCATTATACAAGAAAATATGGAGAATATTTTTATTTTACAAAATGTTCAAATATTCATTAGATAGTGTCCAACTTAGTTCCAAGAGTTAGGTTCTTTGAATTTCTGGTATTTTTATGGTACGTTATGATCATATTGAGAAAACTGGAAGACGTGGTTGATATCTTCTGTTAGATGAAGATTCATCGAGTAAATGAAACACTATATTCCAAAATTCATTTCATTCGATAAAACCGTTTATGAGGTTTAAGTAAATAACATTTTTTTTATGGTTTTTCAACAGCCTGTATCTTTTAAAAAGCGGCGAGCCGATTCGGAAAAAATAGTAAATGGAAAAAGTTTTTTTTGACCTCAAGAATTACTTTTAAAATATTTGTAGGAGTAAAAGACTCACTCTGTATAGATTGTCATTCAAAAACATGAAGTCCAACTTGTTCATCGCACCGAATGATTTCTTGCAACATTTCCAAGACCGACATGTTGATGAGATGATAACAGGATGGGCTTTCAAATTCATTATCCAATGAAGCAACGAAAACTTCACTTTAGGTTACGTCAAACTGAACATATCTGTACATATAATTATTGCACCTTTAGGTCGGACATGTATATTTTCCACAAGAATCCCCAGTAGCGTGTTTATCCGCGAAGCCTGTCGAAACAAGACATTGAAGAATCGATAATTATCGGAAAGATTACAAGTAATTCGAACCGAATGTGGGTCATTAGATTTTAATCATATGAAATGATCGTGAATTAGTTTGTTAAAGGCGTAACAATTATTTCACCTCAGTCCGAAATGATCAATTATTCAAATCGTAATCCTCATTATCTATGCTTGATTAACTACTGGTTCTTCTGGTTTGAGATGAGAAAGCCGTTTCTTTCAACCCCTCAAGGTAGGAATTACCTCAAGGCTATGCTGATGAATGGCGGAAGATGAGGCCTTTTTTCACGAGGTTTATTCTATGAACGCTAATAAGCATCGGTTGATTTCTTCATATTTCATAATAAACCGAGTATATTTTAATGGAAGAACTGCAGAGTATTTGGAATACAGGGTGGGCTTTTTAAAACGAAACAGACGAGAAAACGGGCGGAATAAATTTATTTCGAAAAAATGCTCGGACACGTTGATTTTTGTTTCGAGGTCAAATTCACAATTATATCGCTTCAACCCTTAGTGTTAAAACAACAACCTCTGAATTTTGAATAGGAAAGATAGGGTGAGTGATACCTCATTTGAAAGGCCTTTTCATCCTGAGAATTCAGCGTATTAATTTTTTTCTCATTTGTTGTCGAGATATTTAATTTTGAATTTCGTACAGTACCAGTCATTCCGCTAACCATGCTATGTGGAATCATCATTTATTTGACTAATTCATTCTGTGGTTACGATGGTAACCGTTAATTGTCAACATTAGACAACGAAATAATTATTATTGGCAATTACATTCTTCAACAAATAAGGTGGTTGTCTCTTTTGTTTCGTTTTAAAAAGCCCAGCCTGTATATGTTTGATTTTTGGGAATAAGTGGAAAAGAAAAAGGGTGAGTCCAATAAGTATGCATCAAATTAAAGGAGAATTATTTTTCTTTAATGATTCAACCAATAAATATGAAGACAAGGAACGTTTTTGAAATATGTTCGAAAATATGAAACCTGGAGAACATGATTTGACTCAGGGTGAAAGTAATTTTGAAAACAGTAGGTACCTATACCAAATTCAATACAAATTTTTCTTTGGAAATAGATTTCTGCTTCTCTTCAATCTTGATTGGAGTTTATTGACATTTTTTTTAGCTACTGAGTTGTTCCAAATTAAGTGAACGTCAATCATTCGTCTTTTTACTTCAGATAGGGGTAATAGTCGACACATAGCAAAATTCGGGAAAATTAATCGGATACTATTTTCTACAAGTATGTTGCTGTGTCCTTTCAATAAAGAAGACCATAATGGACATCATCGAAAAAAAATAGATAACTAACCAAATTTTCATATCAATTCTGATTATGCTCCTGAATATGGATACGTTTGTAGACCTACTCTAATATCCTTTTCATCTGACCACCATCCCAATCAGGAAAAAAATTGAATTATAACGGCATAAATTCGATCAGTTTAATTGGGATACGACAGCAGTCGTAAAATAGCTGTTTGGAAATTTTCAACCTTGAATAATAAAAATTTAGTAATTGATAGACCCGGTCCAGAGCGAATCGCATGAAAAAAATTGAGTCTAATTCGTATAACGTTCAAAAAAAAATTTCGTTATGTAGGCTATTGAATCTTGAAGTTTGTTATTTGGTGTAAAAGTGTGTCTCCTAGCTTGTACTCCCACGCATTATTCGAAGAGTGGGAATATGTAAACATACTAATGATGTTACTATCCTCAGCTTAATTTTCGATATGAAAATTGTTTCATATAAATTTCAAACTGATTCACGCAAAATCTGAACGTATTGGTTAGTTACGTGAAAGAACATCACCCATCAGCATTCCTTAGCCCACTTGACGACATTTTTCTGAAAGCACATTACCTACGCTTAAGTATTAGGAATCAGCAGTTATTAGCAATTATAAGGAAGATTTTAATCTGGGAACTATGAAAAGATTTTAGTAATCTTCAGGCTAACATTTGACAGTGGAAGTATGAATTCAGTGATACAGCATCGAAGACAGGATGAGACAGAGCTTACTACTTTTATCAGCTCCAATTCTGGCCTAAAGATTAATATCAATAATTTCCTTACCTGCTTGATGTGAAAAGGAGGTATTCTTTTCTTAAACTGGCGACAATATACTATGTCTCGAAAAGCCTTGGTCATCAGACACGTGTGAATTACCTTGATTTTTAGTGGTTGAATGGAATCTTTTAAATTTGGTGCAGTAGAAATAGATTTTTCTCAAAAAAAATGTCGTATGGAAGAGAAACAAAAACTTAACATTCCTGAATGGAAACTATTGATCATAATGAGTTTCTCAAAAGCCTATATAGGTTTCTTCTTTTGATAAATCGCCATCTGAACCTCAACTCCTTTATGTGATTAGACTGAATGGTAATCGAAGTATTATAAATATTTTTAATATCAGTATAAATTGTGGTATGTGATTTTTAATCGGTCAGAAGTTCAACTCAAGGAAATTTTTCTATTGATCAATAATAACAAATTATCAGAAAAGTAAGTACTGAATCTTCAAATGTTATGTAAGTTTCTGAGAATGTGGCCGAGAAGAATGATTTTCAACTACATGTTCAGGTTGAAGAATGTTGAATATTTATTGACATTCTATTAGTCCCCATTCGAAGATTTATCTCCCAATCGCTCATAATTTCACAATCTACTTGAAGTTTGAATAGAAATAGTACTGTAGTTTTTGTTCAGAATAAGTAAGTTACTTGTTTTGTTTCATTTTGGAGAATATGATGGAATTGTAGAACTAAAATGGCGATTTTTCCTTCAATAGGCACTTTGATCAATCCATCACAATAATCGTTTATCGTCCATACAAAATTCTTCATTATTGGCTATTAATACATTCGTCTCATGAATATGAGATCAAAGAGAAAAAATCTCACCGACGACGCATTCAATCTTTCTCTGAATGATGTTCATCCCACTTACTTCACTGTTGCATTCAAATTGAATAATTCCTGATGTACGGCATAGAAGCTAGTAGAAGTTGTTGAATTGAAGAAGCCGAAGAAATCATCTCCGTTTCCATAACTGGTTGTAGCCGAATACATAAGTAGAGAAGCGATTTGTATTTCATTAATACATAAATCACAATTCATGTACAAGCTCCTGCTGCTTGCATTTCAGTCTATCTGAACTAAGGAATGGCTACACGAGCCTGAGAGGGAAAGTCATTTTATGATCACAAAGCTATTTGGAAGGCCCCAACAATCCTTGGTCTTGATAAAATCGACATAATCAAATAATGAGGTATGGATTATTATTTTATCCATTCTAGCTATACCTATACTCAATATCCTATGAAATCTTTCACGACGGCAATTTCTGGAGTATTAGGAGCTTTATACAGAGTGAGTCAAGAATAACTCACAAAATTTATATTGGTATTAAATTTTTTGTATGAAACTGTTCGAATAGGTAATTGAGGAGTTCGTTGTTTGTCATAATTTTTTACGGAGGGTGGAGGTTAGTTTAGACCTTTTGTTGCTGAAAATAATATTGTCCTTGATAGGGTGCTTTATTGATAATTTTTCTATTATAGTAATGAAATGATTAGTTCGAACTTGATGTTTCTCCAGTGCTATCGAAAACATACTTTTTTCGAATGGTTGTAACTGAAATAAAAATCACAATTACATTGTTAATTTGTACAGGGTGTCTGGGAACAAATGCGGAGGACTTAGGGAGACTATTCCTTGATGAAAATAAGCAGGGCTAGTTCCTATAAATTTTTTTCGAAATCGACCTCCCTTCCAATATGCAGCCTTTGGAAGGCGATGACGAGTTGACAGCTTTTGATTATTTTTTACGGGCTCTAGAAAACACTGGGTCATAAAACTATACATAATATGAAGCACTAAGTAGATGTTACACAATTTTTTTAGATTTCATAACTTAATTATTAGTGGTTGAAAATAACAAGCCCATATGATTTTACTTCAAAAATCTAGCCCACGAAGGGCTAGTATACTGCTTGTAAATTTTCATTTATTCCGAGAAAAGTATCGACTGTATCGAAATTTTGCAAGAGACTTTTTTTCTCCAGAATTGAATGGGAAATCAGAATTTTATTTTTCGAAAATCTATCCCACGAAAACAATTTTTGTTGGAAAATCATAAGGGGTTATTATTTTCAACCCAGAATAATAAAGTTATGTGTGAGTAATATCTACTCAGTGCTTCATATTATGACTCAGTGTTTTTTAGAACCCGTAAAACAAAAATTGAAAACTGTCATCAAGCCATGACCTTCCAAAGGCTGTATCTTGGAAGGGAGGTCGATTTCGAAAAAAAGTTATAGGAACTACCCCTGCTTATTTCCATCGAGGAATCATCTCTCTTAGTCCGTCGCATTTGTTTACAGACAACCTGTATAATTTATTTCTTTTTCAACAGATTCTTGTGTTTTCTCTGATATACACAAAACTGAAAAGAAAAACGATTATGGAATTCCAATTTCCGTTAGTTTTCCAAAGGAATTTGGATGGGGATATTGCTAAGGGGTTAAAAAGGAACTCGATTTTATTGCCAGAAAATGTGGGTAGTGAAAAATTATTTGACGGTTTTTAGCTTTTTTATTTTGAGTCAATGGTTGAAGAAATACTAATTTTCTGCCAAACTTTCAACCAACTCTATATACCTAATGGTTTATGACCAAACTGAGTCATTGTCATTGCCTGTATGTTTTATTCAATCTTTGATATAGTAGGGTTGAAACCACTAGCTGAATGATGGAATATTGATTGATTACCAATTTGAGCGGAATCATTCTTCTAGAACTTTTCACTCCCAATTCAGCACTGTTTCTAGAAACTGAAACAGTTCAGAACCTGGATGGGGGACCTCTCTCTGATTATGAAGCCCGTAAAACCTCCTACCTACATTTCAGTGAGAATTTGTTTAGTTAAGCCTCCGTCGTAAAATGTCTGGAGAAAATTTGTTTTTTCTAGAGGGCTTATTTCCAAAATGCTCGAAACATTTATTCATTCAATACGAATCAAAATCGAGAAAAATAATTTCAGAGGTTGAGGGGTTATATTCTGCTATTTCCTCATGGCCAATTGAAACTTTAGGTGAAACAAACTGGACTTTATTCTATCCTTATGCAAAAATAATTTTCAATATTCCCTACCACCAGAGGAGGGCTTTTTTGACTTTATTTTCTTGATGAACATTTCATGTTGGTTATTCGTTTTCGAGTCAATAGGATTATTCTCGAAAATAATTCACCAAAACAAGTCTAGACCCATTCTGATCAACCAATAAACAACGTTCTTAGCTGTCGAGCTTAACGAAAACGTAGTGATAGGATTACCAGGTAGTAGCGATACTATTAAGTGGTTTGTTTTTATAAAAATTAGGCATTCATATCAGCGACTTAAATTATGTGTGAGATGGAGAGCAAGAGATAAGATGAATGAGATGTGCATATAAAATAGCTATGATGTTTACTTATTTTCCGCTTAGGGAGAAGCTTAAAATATCAATCGTTTGATGGCGCCAAATAAGCTATTCAATTTATTCATCACTTATTCAAATCATAATGCGATCTCTCCGTTGGGTGTCCGAAATACCAATCCTTTTTGTTTCAATTCAAAGTCATTAGATATTTAATGAGAAATCGATTTTTCATGAGTTTCAGTTTGAGAGTTCGAGTTGTTCCTGAGTAAATCTATGAAATATTTCATGATGTAGCGTTTGCAATGAGCTGTAAGAACTCATCTTCAATGTTATCTGATTTATTTCTCTGTGTTACCTGGTCTCCGTCTATACTCCATTCACTTTTATTTTAGCACTCGGTTGGCCATGGAAATTTGACACATTGCAGATAGTACGAAAATGTGATGTAATGACGCTTGTCAAGGGGTCTTGGGTTTTAAATCAGGGCAACGTTGTCCGTTCTTCGTAAAATTCTCAGTAATTACGTATTTTATCACAATGCCGAATCACTTTCGAAAATATGTGACGAACATAGTTGACGTGACGTTAATACAAAAGGATTGAAGGCATACCAAATCTAGTTATTTGTATGGATAATACAAGAGATCAGTTTTGAAATATATTTATTGTTGCTAAAGAAGAAAATTGAACTATTGACACATAATATGTAGTAGCTTGTGGAGAGTTAATGTTGCGGTTATCTTCCTTGGCTAAAGGTTGAAGACGTTTTTCAGTTGTAGATTTCAAAAAAATCAACCCCAAGTTGAAATGCATATAATGCAGTGGTTGGAAATGGGTATCTCTCGAAGGAATTGACGGATAATAACAAGAATGTGAAATTCTTGAACAAACATCTTCTTGAATCAATGGAAGTCGAAATAATTAAGGGAAGTTTCAAGGAAAGAGGAACTTTACCTTCAAACAAAAATTTCACATGAATTAACAATCAACAAGACAACTGGCTCGTATTTATGGCTGTTTATTTTCAATACTTTTATATACTAATAATAAATATATATATATTGATCCCTTAAGACATTTACAATGTACTGGCCCAGTCAAATCGAAAATAGAAAGATTAATTTTCTGGAACTTATTCTACGATGACACTATTTTTTGATAAGAAATCACTCCTTGAATTTCGTCGCAACTATTCATAAATAATATTATAGGATTCGCTAACATAACCTCAAAACCCTTTTACAATATCGGGACTGGACAAGGATCCTGAGTGAGGCCAAGAGACTTGTTTGGTAAGTGAGTCATTTGATTTCGTCATTCGGTACTGGACACAGATCCCGAGTCGGGACTCTAGTCACAGCCTATATAAATTCACTTGAATATGTTCGCTACCGTCTGATATATTGTAAATATTAGAATATCAGGCTATTTGAAACAACGCACTTGAATTCTAAATAGCACTTCCTGAAACCCTGCCTCCACTAATTTTCAATCATCAATCATTTTTGTAATGTTAATTGATATAAGTTGTAGCAACGGCGTTATGGCATTAACGACATTTCATGAGTGCCAACCTTAATCCATTCTAGTCACAAAAACTTGAGAAAGTTATTTCATGGCCAACCGAGTGCTGAAATAAAAGTTAATGGAGTATGGATGTGAGTTTGGAGACCCAAGAAAAATTCCCCATATCTATGGATTTGATAAGGGCAAAGACAATAAAGACCAAAAGCGGTTTCTCAGAGCTTTCTTGCAGTCCTAGTCGTATGACTTATTATATTTTTTCAAATAAATATTTATGTAACAATCAGAATCGTTCATTTCCAAGAAAAAAACGTTGCTGCCTTCTATTCAAATTACCAATCCTCAACAACCTTCCTAGCACTGTGTAATTTTTTCATAGAATGAAATTAATAAATTCCCAATTCCCCTTGGCAAATACCCCAGTCTCCTCACCTGTTAAAATCATGTTAACGACATTTCGAATGCAGCCAATTATTTCTAGCGAGGCGAGGTGTTGGTTCCTATCAAAATAAAGCCGTGTTTAGGTAACGTTTCCGCATAGCCAGGCATTTGATTTATGTTCAGTTTTGCGGTCATTTTCCGTCTCTCCTCTATTCCAGGAGGCAACATCGTATTTATAAACACCTTCAACTGCCTAAACTTCGTCGGCAGGGAACTGATCACAGTGATCTTCTGACGAGCTGGGTTTTCCAGAGATAAATGTGCTGGAATGTGGAGACTTCCAGAAGTATTTCAGAGTTTGCTTCTCCTTATCAGATGTTTCGTGTATAAGACTCATGAATCCTCGAGTTTGGAGTATGATTAAATCAGTAGAAATAAATTCATATGCATCTTTTTCATAAAAATTGCATAATTCCTCAGTGGACCAAGTTCCCAGATAAAATAACTGGTCAAAAATATTTACAATATATACAGGCTGTCCGCGCCATGGGGCAGCGTTCGATTACTCCAATTCTATTAACTTTACAAAAAAGAGTTATCAAATAAAACCCTCTTTTTGAGTAGAGCATCTCCTAAAATTATTTAGGACTACTAAACAAAGTATTTCGTTTTTTCTGCACAGCTATCAACTTCGTTATTTTGAATGGAACACCCTATATATTTTTACATTTCTGAGCTCCTTGTTGAATTTGAATATGAGTTTGATAACACCACTATGTCTGAATTCTCGACAGTTTAAGAGAAATTTGACTTTTCATTAATATTTTGACAGTTTGAGGTAGGTATCTACATAAAGGACTATAGCTCCATCACTATTCTATGTAATTGATTCAAATTTGGACTGTGTCTAGTCAATAAATGTTTTTTTCATAACCATATTATACACAGGGTCCACGAAAACGTAGATCCATAATCAAAAGAGAAATTCATCAAAATCATCATTTTTTCAAATGGCCAACCATTTTTTTTTCTGTTCATTATTTGTAACAACTAAAAAAATTTTTTAAATAATGAACACCAAAAAATGGGTTGCCACTTAAAAAAATTTAGATTTGAATGAATTCCTGTTTTGATAATGGATCTATGTTTTCGTGGACCCCGTATATAATATGGTTATTCACAAAGGAAACTTTCACTGTATCATTTAGTTACTAGACATAGTCAAAATTTGAATCAACTACGTAGTATAGGGACGGAGCTATAGTCCTTTATGTAAGTACCTCAACTGTCAAAATATTAATAAAAAGTCAAATTTCTCGAAAACCGTTGATAATTCAGACATGGTGTCATCAAACTCATATTCAAATTTAACAAGGAATTGAAAAATGTATAAATATATAGGGTGTTCCATTTAAAATGACGACGTTGATAGCTGTGCACAAGAAACGAAAATCTTTGTATAGGTCTAAATTATTTTAGAAGATGCTCTACAAAAAAAAGTTTCATTTGAAATTCGTCTTTGTAAAGTTAATAGAATTAAAGTAATGGACTGCTGGCCCATGCCGCGGACACCCTGTAGGTACATAATTTGTTTTCTACGGCTCTTTAATTTTTGATTGTTTTTTGCTCGGTAATCTGACATTGGAAATGTTAAACCATAGTGCGGAAATGCTAGCGTGAATTCTACTGATTTCATTCCTGCCAAATTGTTGGCTATCAATCTAGCAGTTATGATTCTTTGCAGGTGGAAAATAAGAAACAACAAATCTCACTCAATTTAATTTACTTCCTTCATTATCTGCCTTTCTTCCATCAATGAGGTATTGAACCCTTCGTACGATAATCCAATAAAAGCGAGTGAACATAACACCAGTATCGAACCATTATTCTCATTACAGCGATAAACAGATTTCCCATCAATATATTCACGTCTAGTCGTTTATTATGTGAGAAGTTTTGTATCGAAATGAAAGTTGATAAGCCCAAACATTGATTGATAAGTTCATGATATATTGGCAGGAAAAGTTTTCGGAGGAAACTCCCATTCCTCATATTCTTGGTCGGGAAATTGGCCAAATATTTATCGATGAAATTGGGAAGAATCTCCCTCAAATATGGCTCAACTGCCATAAATCTTCAGAGAGTTATATGTACCCCAGTGAAAGCCTATTCAATTCTGGCAGTATTATAGTATTATGAATTTACTGGCTCAAATTGAAATACACTATTTTCTCAATTGAAGTTTCATGAATGAAAGAATTATCAACAATTATACAGGGTAAGTCTTTGACTCGTACAAATAATATTTCAACTGTAAATTTTTGAGGTCCAAGGAAACGCATTTTTCCTATAGCATTTTTTTCTGATTTGGCCCCTATAAAAAAATAAAGCCATGTAAAATTTTCATAATGAGGTGTGCCACCACTAAAAAAACAAAATATCCAGCTTAATCTGTGACACAACCAATTTTTCAAATTTCAAATTTCACAGATAGGTAATAACTTTTTAATTCCACCAAATAACTCGAAAACGGCGCATTATACGAGAAAATATGAGGAATCATTTTCTTTCTTCTTTGAATTTTTGGCATTTTCGAGGTAAGTAATGGTCATAATGAAAAAACTGGGAGACGTGGGTGATACATTTTGTTCGAAAAAGATTCATCAAATAAATGAATAACTTTATTCCGAAATTCATTACATTCTACGAAATCGTTTGTGGAATAGAACTAAATATAACATTTTTTATGGTTTTCTAACAGCCTGTATCTTTTAAACCGAGCCGATTGGAAAAAAGAGAGAGAAAAAGTGTTTCTTTTGACCTCAAGAATCTACTGTTAAAATATTTGTACAAGTCAAAGACTCACTCTGTATTTACGAAATGTACTGATAAGACATCAGTTTAGTTCATATTATGAATTCGGCAATCAAAAGTTTCACAAAATGTTATAGTTTTCTCACTCATTTCTAATTGTTAACACCAAATTCTCGTGTCAGATTTTAGAAGCGATCAAATAATAGAAAAGTTAAGTTGATGAACATCGTTTTTTCTTTACAATACTCTGATAAAGTTCCTCAATATCCTCCATAAACAAGGTACCTCGAACAAATACAACATTCACTATTTTCTGATCATACATCAAAATGTAATAGGGGTTCTATTGAAAAATCGTATCGGCTTTATAGAATTTTTCCAGAGCTCAGTAACCAACCACATGAGTAATGGTTGCAAACGTAGGCCGAAGAAACATCATAAATAAATCACGGGAAGACATTCCTCGCAGAAAAGGCTGCATCCGACATCTGACATGAAACATGAAACACAATTACTGTTCGAACAGTGCATCCTTTTCGTGTAGAATGTGGCATTTTACTTTTGAGAACGGTTTATGTTCGATTGGAGATGGTAGGATAAGTCAGAGTTTGAATGACGATCGAAATGTCATGCTATCATTCTTGCCTTATCGAATTCTTACGGAATTTGGATATTTATCGATACAATAAAGTTGAATATACGTGGAAGATGGGTAAGTATACAGTGGTAAACGAAATGCTTTAAATCTTTAAATGTGATAGCCTGAACGGATTTTGGACTGTTTACACTTATTTTGTGCATTTGTCATTACTCAAGATTTCTGGTAAAATTTGACGGTATTCATTAATGATCCGAGTTCGCAAATCATCCATCGCCCCATGTATGTGCCATGTGCTACGCTACTTTGGTGGGCGCTCTCCCTAAGGTAAATCAAAAACATAGTTCGTCTACTTTTTTTGACAAAAAATTAATAGTTTTCTAGAAAAAAATTATCAACATAACTACTTAATACCGTCGAAATGTGTCGGATACGAATAATATTCTGGAGATGAATTCCACATTACCTCTTGCACCATTTCCTCTTCTATTTCATTATTGATGGATATTTTGAAGCGAAATTTTAAGGGCAGATAGTACTCGATACCATCCTTACTCAAAATCGAGGCGTGCTCACATCCGAGAGGGGATTGAAGTTACAGGGATGGGAAAAGCGGAAAAGTTGTTCCTTCTCGAATCAGAAATTGACGGGTCCGAGTGGTTCTCGACATTTTCATTTTAAAGTCGTAAAATCGGGGTATCAAGTTTCCTTTGATCCACCCTGTGTATAAGTATAAACAGTTCGTAACTGGCTCGCCATGCTCTGAAAAACATTGGTCCACAATTGACCTTGTGGATGTGAAGCGGTCCCGTAGAAACAGAAATGTAAGGCGGCATCTTGGGTTAGGATTTTTCTTCGGACATATCATGTAGCTCTACCTTTTCGTGTAAGGCCTTCTTGAATCCATAACCAAAAACTATCCACTACTGTATGCAACCTCGTGACTATTTTCCCCTCATCAAACTTGCTAAGCTCTTGAAAATTTTCTCGTCCTCTCACTTTGGGCATGATAAACAAATGAATTCAGCTCTTGACAACGTATTGTACGACAATACTTTGAAAACAGAAAATAACACAAAAACCTTTAAATATGGTTGAAAAATGATCGTTTTTGATCCTGACCTAAATAAATACAGGGTGTCCCAAAACAAGAGTGAATCAAACATCACATCACGTTAGAGTAGACCAAATACTATCAAATGATACCAAAATTAGTTCAGCGAAAATGAACCATTTCTGAAATAATTAGAATTTTATGAAAATACCTAAAATTGCCGATTTTCGAACTATTATGTGATTGAGGATAGCAATTTTATCTCATATTAATCCTAGATTATTGTATTACCACCTCTAATTAACATTGTTAATGTTATTTACAATTTTTTAACTCCAGAAAATGGGGAAGTTCTCAAAACTGTTAGCAAAACAAATTTTTATCATTTTTTTCAAACTAGAATCGGTTCATTCTGAATAATAAAAATTATGTAGAAAAAAAATTTTTCAATTTACGTTTACCGAGGTTTTCAATTAATTACTTAAAATAATTTCGATTAGGGATGATGATAAAATAATCTCATAATAAAATATGAGCTAAAATCGCCATCCTTAATTACAAACTGGCCCTGTGATTGAAAAAACTAGTTCGAAAATCAGCAATTTTAGGTATTTTCATAAAAATCTAATTATTTTGGAAACGGTAGGTATATTTTCGCTGGGGTCATTCGATAGTATTTGGTCTACTCTATGGTGGTATGACGTTTTATTCACTAGTTTTGGGACCATCTGTACAGGGTGGGCAAAATTCGTTGTCTACTGAGAGGATCTAGACAACTATAGCAGATGAAGAAAACGGATGACACATTCCCATGCTCTTCTCGGAGAAATAGAGAATGGTGAAAACCGCAGCCTCCTACGATACTTCGTTTTTGAGTTTGACAATTTCGTAAAGTTCTCATCACTTTTTTGTCTTTGAAGTTACAAATCCTAAACTTGAACCTTCTACAGGCACTTTTTTACGTAGAATCCACTGACGAGCTCAAAATATTTTTTCAATTGGAATCATTAGGTGAACTTTCATTTCTTTAAATGCAAATTTTTATTGAATTTGTTATTTCTGAATTGGAAAAAAATCTTGTGTCAGTATATTCTACGTATGAAAGTGCCTAAAAAGGATCAAGTTTGAGATCTGTAACTTCAAAGACAAGCAAGTTATGAGAACTTTTTGGAATGGTCAAAATCTCAATTTTTGTGTATAACTCGAAATCTAAAAATGATAGACCGATTCGGTTTTCAGATTTGGATTAGTCAGGAAAAAAGAGAATGTGTCATCTGTTTTCTTCTGGCTGCTATAGTTCTCGATATCCCCTCTGTAGACAACAAGTTTTGCCCACCTTGTATATTCCCAGGAATACAATGTTCTATTTTCCCTCTCAGTCATTCAAATTCTTTCTAGATGATGATTCGGTTAAGGCAGCTTTTGCCTATGCTGACTGTTCTGGCATTCCAGGAAGAGAATAATATGAGCATGCTCTTATTGAAAAAATTTCTGTGTTATTGCCGAGATTGATATCAATAAGTTCACAATCGAGGAGCCATGAGTATGTATCGAATAGAGCTTTTCGGACCCCTATAATATCATTTCCATTGCCCTTTAACAATATTAGATAAAGCTCGGTCATATTTAGTGATGAGAACATCATATTCAGAATATATTATTGAAAGTATTATTGAGAAATAAACTGGAAGGAACAAAAAAAGTCTTTTATCTCACGAAAAATCGTTTATTATCTATAGTGCTAGTTGAGCGACATTCTTTCTGGAACTAATAGAGTGTTCAACCAACGTCAACAATTTTCTGAAAATCTAGGTATAATATAATCTGTTCAGCAGAGCCTTTATGTGATCGGTGGATAATGATGAAATTATGAATTTCTCAAAAATTTTTAGCTTAGTGAATTATTATTTGCTGTCTATGCAATTTCAGCGAACAGGGTAATTGGGGTATCAGCAGTTTTTTAAGAAAACTCTTTTTCCTTTAGCTCAAGCTTTCGATATTTATTGTTTATATCTTCTTAATGTTTCTTTTTGAATTTTAGTGCTCCTGATGAAGAGATAAACAATAAATCTCGAAAGCTCGAGCTAAAGGAAAAAGAATTTTCTCAAAAAACTTCTGATACCCCAATAACCCTGTTCGCACTGAAATCAAAACTTTTTAGAAGATACTGGCTAGTCTTGAGTTCATAAACCATTAAATGGCAAATACCAGTGATGTGATACTATACTTGAATGTGAATCGGAAATTATCGTACTGATAACTAGTTTATAGTATGTCAATTATCGTTCTATTCTACCATGAATGAACGCTGCATATTATTCACATATTTTTATTCTATTCAAGGTTATAAAGTGCATCCTGTCAATATTACAATATTAACCGATATTCCAAGAACGATAAACCAGTGAAGAACTATGGGAATTATGATTCATCCGCCATTCCTTACTTCAACTGCAGATTTATGAAATCGTAAATAGTACTTTAAAAACTTTAAAAAAAATATTTCAAAGTGGGGAAATATATTAATATTCAGAAAATAGGCATAAGGTGAATTGACTGGAAGGTGTTGTGACATATCTGACAAGATAAACAAATTCAGTGACATTTAGAAAGGACCCCCTAGAAATCACTTGAGTTAATTACTGTTAATGGGATAGTTACAACTTATATAATTGAAATTAATTTGCTTTCGATAAATCAATTACACATTATTCCGGTTGAGAATGAAGGTCTCTAATGAAATGATAGCTATTAATTATGGCCTTATTCAATAATATTTCATTAAAAAAAGACTAATACGCAAAAGTACCTACCACAGTTCCGAATGATATATTACTTTTGAATTGATTTCAATATCATTGCCTACGGTTGATTTGTTATATATCTGATGTTTATCAGGAGTCAGAAGTCGAACTCAACATAAATACTTTCTTGTCTCAACTCAGCAAAAATTTCCACATAGAACAATAATTATCCTTATATCAACCAATAAGAATTTTATTATGAATATAAGACGCGAGAAAGAGCTTTGAAACGTTTTTAAGATTAACTTCGAAGAACTAAAAATTCTGTGAAGTATTTTGGTGCTCACGATCTATTATGGAGTATAAAGTAGGTATGATATACATGTATGAAGTATGCAGGAGTATGTTAACTGCTCGGTTTACTGTATATCAAGATGGCAATTTGATTCAGATGAATTTTAGTTGTACAGGGTGTGGCGTAATGAATGGATAATATGGTGCCTACTGGTAGAGGACTTATGGCGGTTCAGAAAAATATAATTTATGTTTAGTAAAAGTCCCTTGGTTTTCGAGATATTGGAGACTCAAAAATAATGAATTACATTAGATAGATCATATATCCAGGAATACTACCCAAAAAACAGTTTGAAAAAATTCCTCCATTTGGAGTCTTGCCTGCAAAACGAGTGGCGAAGGGTGTGATTTTCTAGAATTTTTGAAAATCTCCAATATCTCGAAAACCAAGGGACTTTTACTAAACATAAATTATATTTTTCTGAACCTCAATATAGTCCTCCACCCGCAGGTTCCATATTATCCATTCATTACGCCACACCCTGTATAAGTGGAAAAATTTGCATTATTTACAATAATGATGATTATAATGATCATGTTGAACAAGAATAAAATAGGTTGTTCAACCGCAACTTCTTGGAATTTGTTAAAAACTGTAGAAAAATTGAAGATCTTCATTGCACGAGTGTTTCCAGGATTAGTGTGAAAAGAAGTCATCGTAACTATTAATTCAACACTATTTATCTTCTGTAGCAATGAAGAAGTTATCACGTTATTTTCATTCATGATTTCCTGAAATGAGTCATTATCACAACTCAACTAGCATATTGTAATCTTTCCAAACTCCCATCGTATATCACTCTGTTTTATGCATTCAGATAACAGTGAGTTTTTATACATATCTTTGTTGATATGGATTCTGTTGATTGTATGTTCAATATAAGAATTCCACACCGAAAACAGTTCGAACTTATTGAAGCGACGCACATATGACTAGAATATTGATAATTTTCAGGTTTTAAATCAATCTTGATTGGAAGAGCGTAAAACAGAAGATCATTGAAATGATGCATCACTCAATCCACATTCCCTATTCATCATCTGATGACTAGGAGGATGAGGGGAATACTGCAACTGAAAATAATTCCGAATATTGCTGTGTTCTTTCAACTTTCAACTAATTTCCAGTCCAGTTTACTCAATAGCCAATAGATTCAATCAGATAGGAGAGATATTGCGATGAAATTTCATTCGAAAAAAAAAGATTTATCTCCCATTCATTGAATTCACGCAACAGCGTCCAAACAACGATTCCCATTAATAATAATAACCGCTTTCTCAACACAGCGACAGGAGTAAAAGCCATTCATCTTTATTTGCTGTCAATATTACATCATCGAAACCAGCGTAGTACAGAGGTGTCTCGCAGTCATACACACGCTCTTTCTGGATTAATTGATTCAGGGACGCCGTAGAGCCTTTATTGGCTTCAATTGATCGTTAGGGGAAAGCAGACATTGTTATTCATTTCAACCCCACTGTTTGCCTGTACTCGACGAATCCGAAAATTGGAATGATTGAGTCACCTTGTGTAGATGAATCGGGAAAGGATACTCTGGTTTCAGCAAGCTTCATGCTTTTATTTTTATTTTTGCAGATAACTGAGCAAAACTAGTGATGAGAGTTTTTTGTATGCATAGGATATATATTGTTGATTTTGAGCCTGAAACAAGATCGTGTATTTAAAGGCTGAATGCTTTGGAGTGATATCATGCATAAAAGTGTACTGGTACCATCAGTGTGGCTATAGACAGTTGATTTTTTTACGTATCGTGACTTCCCATGATATTACGTGAGGTGATAGCGGTCCGTTTTTGCCTTAAGACTTATGCCTGCTTGCACCGTCTTATTTAAAGCAGGCTTGAAGTTATGCCATACTAATTTCAGTGATTGCTATCGTAACTGCTTCAGGAATAGTCCCTATGCCATTTCATTTCGAAAACCAGTTGAATTTGCTGAATTTATTAATTTTTTTCGAAAAAGACAGGGTTTCAGGAAATGCTATTTAGAATTTATCCAGGGTAATTCATAACTATTGGGAGTATTGGGACATCGACTAAGGGCAGATTGTTTGAACCAAAATATGGCAATAGGACCAAATATACCTCAATAAAATATTGCTGTGATAGAGGGCGTTAAAGTTGAATTTTTTATAAGGGGTCTGAATAATATTTTCTTCGGAGTTCGAAAGTCCTTTATTAAAAGAATTAGAAAAGGCATAGTCGGAGGAGGCCACGTGAACATTTTATTTAAGTTCATTCTTTTTATGTTACATTGTTTTTAATTATGCTTTATCGTCGAAATAAATAAATAAATCGTCAATCCCCTTCCGATGCTCTGAACTGTTCAATTGTGTTTTTCCTAAAAACGGATGAAAAAATAAACAGTGAAATTATTAGCAAAAAACGAAAAAAAAATTCAACATTAACGCCCTCTATCTTTTTCCACAGCAATATTTTATTGAGGTATATTTGGTCCTATCGCCATATTCTGGTCCAAACAATCTGCCCTTAGCCTATGTCCCAATAGTTATGAATCACCCTGTATAATGTTTCATCTGAAACTAAGCGACTAATATTTTAGCTCAATGTTTCCATAATCATAAAGATTGTGAATGAAGGGGATGAAAAAGAATTTCCTTCTATTTGGAGACCCACAAAAATGATGGCCTTTGAGAGTTTTATTTTAGGGTGAACGAACGCGAAAAGTTACTACAGAATTTCATCGAATATCATCGTAGTATAAGTTCCAGAAAATCAATTTTTCTATTCTTCATTTGACTTGTCCTATAGATTGTAAATGTCTCAAGGGATCAATAAATAAATAATTATTATTATTATATCGGAGTTTCAAAAATATACAGCCATAAATACAAGCTAGTAGTCCTGTTAATTGTAAATTCATGAAAAATTTTGTTTAAAGGTGAAGTTCCTCTTGGCTTGAAACTTCCTTTAATTATTTTGACTTCCAATGATGCAAGATGATTTTAGTTGTAATAATTCTTTAATTCCTTCGAGTGATACCCATTTTCAACCACATTTCATCTTCAGGTTGAATTTTTTTAAATCTATAACTGATGTAACATCTTCAACCTTAGGCCAAAGAAGATAACCAACATTAACTATCCTCAAGCTACTGCATATTACTATGTGTCAATAATTCAACTCTCCTCTACAGCAAAAATGAATGTATTTAAGAACTAATCTCTCTTCTAATTTCTTCTTTCTGCCAGTTTTGGACCACGAAGTGATCAATGTAGTAAATTCGTTGAATAATAACAAGTCTTCGGGAATTGATAATATTTCTGCTCGTCTATTGAAAAAGATAGGAGCAGAAATCGCACCTCATTTTGCCCATATCATCAATATATCAGTGAGTTCAGGCGTATTCCCTAATCTTTTGAAGAAGGCCATAGTTTCTCCCATCTATAAAAAAAATGATATTCATGATATTGCTAATTACCGACCAATATCTGTTCTCAGTGTCTTCTCCAAGGTGTTCGAGAAAATTGTTCTCAACCGTATGATGAACTATTTGGACAAGTTTCATATATTGGACGGTGCCCAGCACGGTTTCAGGGCAGGTCGCTCAACTCACACTGCAGCTTTATCTTTCGTTGGGTTTGTGCATGATTGCCTCGATAAAGACCTCTTTGTCGCGGGACTATTTTTCGATTTGTCGCGAGCTTTCGACAGCCTCCCCTTCGAATTTCTAATTGATAAATGTTACAACATTGGGTTCAGAGGTATATTTCTAGCATGGATTCGAAGCTATTTAGAAAATAGAAAAATCCTTGTCAAAGTCGGCAACTCTTTCTCGCAAGAAGAAAATATTAACTTGGGCGTACCTCAGGGATCCGTGCTGGGACCGCTTCTGTTTTTGTTGTTTGTCAATGACTTGCCGGCTAATTTGAAGAACGCGCTATTTTTGCTATCGGGTTTCACAGATTTCAACCTTCTTTTGAATGTGATAAGACTGGTCTTGTTTGCTGATGACACTTCAGTCGCGATAACTGCCAAAACATTCGAAGAATTGCAGACTCTATGTCAACTATTGGTACAATGTTTTGTAGACTGGTGCCGTAAAAATAATTTGATGATCAATGTTGGCAAAACAGAATGCATTCATTTCCAAAATAGGAATGGAGACCTCAATAGGTTGACATTACGGTTCTCGGGTCACGTGATCGAAGCTAAGCAAAGTACCAGATTTCTGGGAATCTACCTGGAGCAGAATCTGAGGTGGTGCTCTCATGTAGATCATGTCTGCAAAAAATTGAATTGCTCTTTCTATGCCATCAGTCGAGTTAGAAATCTGATTCCCCTTCAGTCACTAATGAATGTGTACTACAGTCTTGTGTACAGCTACATCTCCTATAATATAATGTTATGGGGTAACTCGACCGATGTAAGTAGAGTGTTTATAACTCAAAAACGGATTCTGCGCATGATATTCAATATCTCACCTAGAACTTCATGCAGGCCTTATTTTAAGAATCACAATATTCTAACGCTTGCATCAATATTCATATTAAGGTGCCTCCTATACGCTAAAGAAAATGAGGACCATTTTGCAAAAGTGTCTCTTTATCATAATTATAACACCAGAAATGAAACAATTATGTCCATTCCAAAGCACAGAACTGCTAAGTTTGAGATGTCCCCTTTGTATCAATGTGTAAAGCTTTTCAATCATCTTCCAAAAGAAATACGATCGCTTAGTTTTAAGGAATTTAAGAAAATAGTTAAGTCTAAACTTTTGGAAAAATGTTATTACTCAGTTTGTCAATATTTTTCTGATAAAATGTGATTGTTGATTTATTGACTTGTCCTATACATGTGAAATGTCTTACAGGATTAATAATTTATTCTATTCTATTCTATTCTTGTATTTTCCATGCAAATAACTAAATTTGGCATGCCTTCAATCAGTTTGTTTAAAGGTCAATTATGTTCGTCACATATTTTCGACTTCATATTTCCGAAGTGATTCGACATTGTTATAAGATAAGTGATTACTGAGACTTTTACGTGAACGGACAACATAGCGCTGATTTAAAACCCAAAAATGTTTCGACAAGCGTCATAACCCCACTTTTTCATACTCTACAGAGTGGAATGTGTCAAATTTCCATGGCCAACCGAGTGCTAAAATACAAGTGAACACTGAAAGATGAAGAGGACAATCTTGAATTTCCTCGAGATCCTTCTAAGGATCTAGTGATTATAATGAAGTAGTAATTAACAGTTTCATTACTAGGATAGGTTAATTATACCTACATAGAAAAAACATTTGATGTCTCTATTAAGAAGAGATCACAAATATTTCCCTAAAAGGATCTCTCGCAGATCTGCAGGCAAAAAATTATCATTGAAAGTTAATAATATTACGTATCCCATATCATATGAGAAAGTTTGAGTTGTGTCATTTATTGTCTATTCAATTCCTTTTCAGTTCAATCTATATAAAAGCAATTAACTTCTCAACGGTGAAAATGAATGTTGGTGCAATTATTACATCATAACCTTTTTGAAGAAAAAAATAAGTGATAAATATTTTTTACACAATTGAACTTGAAAAGTCATCATTTGGATAATTCCTGTTGTATAGTGGATACACTCAATGGAACGATAAATCAGAGAAAAACTGCTGGTAGTTGAAGTTTTATTTTGATTTATTCAAAGAAGAATGGAATCATGTATTTTTGATAATACAGTCAACTGGAAATAACAATGGAATGTAAATAAGATAATTGAAATGAGTCATCATAAGAATAACACTGAGATAGGTGTGTTTTGGTTCAGTCAAAGCCTCAACTTTGCTCTTCCTATCAGTATCACTTTAATAAATTTTAAATAATCTGTCATGAAATTTTTGAATGATATCAGAGATAATGAATATCCAAGAATTCATACGCACAATAAAGTTCAACAAATCATCCGCCTCGGCGAAAGAAAAAAGTCAACATTAATATGTGAGTTTTCAACAGTGATAATTTCGTTAAATCAGCCCATCGACTCTACCCTAGTAAGTTTTCCAAAGAGGGTTTTCGGAATTTGCGAAAACCGTTTGGCTCATGTTTATGGACCTTCAAATCGCAAACAATGGAAATTTTGTAAATATTTTTCCCGCCCTCTTTGATTCTCAATATCGTTTTCCAGCAATTTTTCGTGCACTTATAATCAGATTTGTCTTGAATTATTCTGCTTTCCTGCTGCAGCAGAAGCTGAAATTGTCACGTAAGGCTTATAATTAATTTCAGACCTTAGGAATCATAAATAGTTCAAGACAACGATTCGCTTAGAGGAATCTCCTTCGTCTAGACTCCAGCAGTCCAATTAATACGCTGAATAATATCCCTCATTTACCATTCAAACTCAGCAGTCCAAGATCAATTAATCATACTGCAAATTGCAGCCGCTGAACCGACAAAGAAAAAAAACGGTGACAATGACCTTCTATCGATCGCCGCCAACAGAACGCTGAAAGCAAAATAGACGACTCACCACAGACTGAAACGTCCCATCTCTACGGTAGAAATCTTGCCAATGCTTGCTCCAAGGTACCCTATGCGCACACAGCACAAGACACCATGCTTTCTCGTACGTCACAACAACACGTGGCTACTATGCCGGTAAAGCACGTGCATGAAGCTTCGCGCAGGACACTTTCACAGACTCCTCGTCGAAGGTGGATGATACACTGCTGGCTGGTAAATTTCTGAACGTTCCACAAGCTGCGATCGGTCGTCTTCGGGACAGAAAAGATGTTTCCTCTCTCTGGAGGGGACCCTTGGATCATTTTCTTTTTTCAGAACACGATTAGATTATATTTCATTCATTTATATGCGTCCGCGGATGCTACAGGCGCCTATAGCGGCGTATTGGCATTCTGGACTGGGTTACCAAGTGGGCTTTAACTGGCTCTAAGTGTAAGCTCACTTCTTCGCGATTTCCATAACATATTCCGGATCAGGCAATGGAAATAATGCCATCCATGAAATGGGACGGAATAGATTTTCTTGCCAACCAGTAGAATCGAAAAAATATGGATATGAATCCAAATCAATTTATCAATCGCCTTTGCAATCTTTTGCTAGTTTGGTGAAAAGCTTATTAGTAGTTGGGGGAGCCCAAGAGAGAAATTCGGGATTCACTCGAGCGTGTCAGATTAATATAAGGAGAGATATCTACCTTAGACCCTGTAGAGTACCTCTACCAAAAATAAGTATACAGGGGGAATTGTCTAGGACAGCCTGTTAGAATAGTAAAACTAAAACGATCATTGTACATACTCGAGCGTGTCAGATTAGGATATATGTGGTTAATTACATGTTGAAAAATATATATTCTCTTACTCTGATTTGAGCGTGACGAAAATGTGTAGCAGGTCAACAAGCTTGCAAAATAAACGTCACGTGTACATCTGGAGCGCGGTGGCTTTTTTTCTTATTTGGAGCTTATGATTCAAGAATAGGGTAACAAACATAATCTGACAGTTTCAGCGAGCCGAAACAATGAAAATTTGCCATAAAGGTCACAAAAATCAGTTTTTTTGAATTCTCTCCTCGTCTGGGCTTCAAATGGTTTTCGCATTCATTGTAAAAGTTGTAAAACATAACATTTTCTGAAAATTTAGTCGGAAGCAAATTTTGTCTAGGTTTGAACGTTTTTGAGATGTATGCCGATGAATGTACATTAAACTGGGTTTCTATATTGACCTTGGCCTTTCGCATGTGTGGCTAAGCTCCTCGCCCTTATCACCCTCTAGGTCGAAAACGGTTAAGGGTATGAAAAATTGCTTCGATATGAAAGTTGTAGATAATAAAGTTCTCTATTTAAAAAAAATGCCTTGTTTTCATCTTCAAACTCAAATTAGGAAAGCCCCCTGATTAGAGTCACATTAATAGGTCAACACATCTTCAACACCGAGATCAACCATCTGTATGAAAATCTGATATGCTCAAGAATGTACAAGTAACGATTTTTTTTTGCATTTTCAAACAAGCGCTGTGACCTTGCCTCACTTCCGAATTGTCAGTCTCTTGAAAAGTAGCTTCCTTTGGATCCAATTAACATATCCCTTAAAAATCAGACAAGCTCGAAAAATTTTTTTTACCATTTTCATATCTTCCTTGCGGTCAGCCCCATCACGCAAACTGTCAGATTAACATAAATTTATTATCAGAAACACGTAGGGCATATACAGCATCTTAATCTGACACTCTCGAGTATGTACACCTGACGATTTTTTTTACATCTTTGAAAACCTGCAGACGCTTTTCCCATCGCTGAAAGTGCATACAGCATAGAACCTTTTTCTTCTACCTACCATCTTATCTCCAAAATCCACTAGGTCTCCAGCACGTACGAATATATCCCGATTTAGCATCGTCGGCTCCCCAACTATTGGTTATCCTTTCAATTTTAAAATTAGGTTCAAATACTTGCTTACTGACCAGGAGAGCCAAGTATAGGTATGTTTTTTTCTTTTTTCTTTAGTGATGATTCTGCTGTTCTTCATTCGTTGGAGGAAGGATAGAAGACCATTATGATGGGAAATCATCCCCTATAGATATAAAGACTATTATTCTATTAAAAAGGGGAAGAGAGGAAGACGAAATTACGAAACTTCAGCTCTCGCTTGCTTGAGGTATTTTGGGTTTGTGTATTGCGTAAGGGAGACTTGAATTTTAACATCGATACATAAAGATATATATTTAAGGGCTGTGGAATTGACGGGATATTGCAATGTCTGCGGTGGGTCAGATGAGCGTTTCAATTGCTGTGATATTGCAGACCAGACATGTTAAGTATAATTTTAGTCTGGAAAAGCAGCGGACTTATCCAAGTGGTTAATTCCATGCATTACTTTGTGGACGTAAGCAATTCTGTCCCGGTGTGGACGACCATTTATCGTCAATTGACATAAAATTACTGACGAATAATACCACAAGGGGAACAAAAACAGGTTCAATAATCAAATTACGATAATATACAGCTGTAAAGTTGCGTTGAGAGTATATATATGTTCGCCCAATAAAACGAATGCCTGCTCAAACGCACTCTGTGCTATCACCGAAAAAAAAAGTTCATGAAATGTTCGATATAACGTTGAGTCCGTTCTCGCCACACACTACACACATTCACCCATCAGGCTCATACAGACGAAATCTAGATTCATCTCCTAATGTTAATGATCAAAACGATATCTTACACGCTGTTGCTCCCTACTCAATCGCAGGTGCCTGGCGGATCTTTTTGCCCTCGAATGAAGCTATGCAACATATTCCAGATTGTTTGACCATAATCTATCCTACCGGTAGATTCCTGGAAAGAGTTGGATGGTGTTAAGAAGGGTTTTCGTCGTGCATTTAAGCATGTTACCATATCTTATGCTATCATATTATGCAGTATATCCACCAGTAGTAGAATAGCAATTCCACACTCAAATCAACATTTCATTTTACAAATATTATATGTATTCTTTAAAATGTGTGAATATTCTCAGAGCTCATCCATGAAGTCCACAATCATCTTCATTCTGACCTGCTCTTCAAGTGGCTTTGAAAGCTCAAATAACTGCATATTGTTCATCATTATATTATTGCTAATAGACAAATATCAGGTAATGCCATGAATTCATTTCCGTTGTTATTTCAGTGTAAAAGAGCAAACGTCGCAATTCGCCAATGTTTATGCGAAGTTAGCTATAAATAAATTTTTTTATTATTCCGGGACATGAACAATGTACTCATTTTTAATTTAAACCGGCACCAGAAACACATTGTGATTGGGTATCCAGAGAAATGAAAACATGTTTACTAACGTGAGCGTTCTCGAAAGGCCGGATATAATTTCGTTCTAGGAAACATAATCTAAGATACAGGATGTCCTTCCAAACTATACCTATATGGTTATGGGAAGGAGAATAAATCAAAAACTGTAGTGACTACACGAAATTGAAATTTTCGCGATGTGCTTCACCATTTCTAGATGTGTTTCAGAAATAGTCAACTTACATCCAGAAAAAATCAGATCATTCGAATTCATTCCAGACTACATTGAATGTAATTCGGATTTTAGGTGTTAGATTTAAGCGGGCAAAGGGGTTTCAATGCAGAGTCTTTTGTGCCCCCAACAGAGCTGTTCTTGTCACTTGCCCTCAAGTAATAGAGTTCTAATCAAGTCCAGTATCTGGGATGCCTTCAAGGAGGTTATCTCCTCAGTCCTGCATTTTTCTCGTGCAAAGGTCCTGGTAACCCAGTTAGGAAGCCAGTGAGGAAGTGTAGCATATTATTGCTGAGGTCTAGATACTTCTTAGATCTCAGCAAGATTCCGCTAACTCTTTCGTTCTTTTCCTCTTTTCTGTAGATACATTTACCTATGCCACAGAAAAGTTCTGGGCCAATGGAATGAGTTTGTGATTCTTTTCTGGCAAATGTATTGGCCTCTTAGATTCCCAAATGATCGGAAACAACACCAAGCAGCATTATTATACAATTTATAAAAGTGGAGATATAACACCTATAAACTCAAGCCCAAAATAACATTCAAACGAAATACATGTAGTAACCGTGAACAAAATAATGAAAAATAAAACAGAGACTGCATTGCAGGATAGGAGCAAAGAAGTCATTCATCACTGCAGAAGCCAACTGTCGTATCCATTCTTGAAGTCGGTGACCGAAGCCGCAAACAAGTCGATAGGGTTAGCTTGTTCCAAAAGTGAAAAACTCTATTGGTCAGAAAATGCTCCCTCTGAGATGTCCTGAAATCTTCTCTTCTTAGCCTTAGTGAATGGCCTCACAAACTATTGTTGTTGAGTGTGAAGAGATCAAGATATCGCTGCCAAAAGGTCCATGTATAGAACATATCTCCCCAAGCTCTCAATAAGGACGTATGTAGTACGTATAGAGTAGAATTGACTTCGCAGTCATGAAAGAATTTCAGCAACATAAAAGCTACCTTTTTTTTTACTCTCAACAGAACACATGCTGGGACCAGGGTAGGACGCTCTTAACAATAACACCAAGGTAGCAGTGATGAGAAACCGGAGACATAAGGTCCTTTCGTTTGCATAAAAGTGTAGCACTTTTCTACAATCGATTTGATTTATACCAGTGTAGAGGAAGTGTAGTTTATCTACACATAGTCGAAAGGAGATGTAGATAAACTACACCTCCTCTACACTGGTGTAAATTCAATCAGCAAACGAATACTACAATCGAGTGTAGAAAAGTGCTACACTTTTTATGCAAACGAAAGGACCTAGTGTATAACCGTCTATGCTGTAATCTATATTGGGATTGTTTTTACCGATGTGAAGTACCGAGCATTTATCAATGTTTAGAGGTAACATCCAAGCTGAGTACCACTGAGAGGGAGCGTTTAGGTCTTCCTGGAGAGTGATGAAGTTGTAGAGAGGATTGTTATACAGTTTGGTGTCATCCGCGAAAAGAAGACAAGTAGATCGTATAGCACGTGGCTAATCAGAAGTATAGAATAAAAATAGACACCAGAATCTTGTTCATAACGGATCGGAAAATAGACGTCTTATTTCGCAAACGACAAAATCTTTATGTTATTCGTGCCTAATTAGTTCAGTTGTCTTCGGCACTTCCAAACATTCTTAGAACCGATGATATGAGAGCTCAGTGCTCTTATTGCTTCCTGACTGTCAGAATGCAACGCTATATCACTTTTCTGTTTCTTTCTAGTTTCATTTCCACACATCTTCTTATTGCGATCATTTCTGTATGAAAGACAGCGGCCTAAAGGTAGTGAGCATTTCGTACCAGCTCTGAATACTCCAGTACCAGTCCTTGTCGTGGTTATAGAACCATCTGTGTACCCTTTGCTGGTATTCTTTTTGAGAACTAGGCTCCCTTATCCAATCCTCTTTTCTACACAGCTTCGTTGTAAAGATTTTCTCGATGCCAGATTTCTTTATCATATTTCGTCATTGGGAAAGTTCGCTGATGGGATATATTAAGTCTGAGTCTCTGATTCCTAATTCTCTCATTGCCAGTACCTTCCCTGAATAGTCTAAGAATGGCCTTAAGGGCCATTTATCTATCACAGGATGAAATGTAATGATCACCAATAATGCCCAATTCAGATTAATCAATTTAATTTCAGAAATTGTCATTTGAAATTCACCCTGATTTACCTATATCAGAAACCATCAATTGTATTTCAAAAAATATCAATTGTAATTCAAAAAGAGTATTGAATAATATTCTTTGAGTTTGGTGATTTCTGAAATTCATATGAATAACCTGATTTGAAATTGATAATTGATAGAGTCTGAAATAAATGTGACTGCACTGAATTTCAATGGATGAATTCAGTAACGATTGACGACCTTGTAAATAATACTCGACAAATCACTTCAAGTTGCAATAACTGTTAATTCATTCACACACACATAATCTCGAGAAATCTCTCATTCCCATCTAACAATGCAATAACATAATCTTCGAAGATAACTGAGAAAATATGTTTAATGTCGCTCAAAAAAAAATAACAAAGTAATTTTCCCAAATGCTTCGTAAGATACTTTCAAGTTCCGTTTGAAGTGTTTACATAGTTCGATTAGTTATTGAAACCATACAAGAGCTCAAACTTCGAGATCGTTCTGCTATATGGAATGGGAAAACATCGAACGTTCAGAGTAACTCCGGCCAAAACTTATTTTATAGGAATCATAATTTGTTCTAGAACTCACGTCTAATATCTCCAGTTTCATTGTCGTTATAAATGAACTGCAAGAAAGTTTCACGAACCCGTTATGACATATTAGATCAGTTAGAAAATTTTGTAAGTCTATGATGTACTGAAAACTATTCCTTGCGGACTTCTTATCCGAATGCTTCAGCGGTGGAATATGGATTTTTGTATGCATCCTGGAACCTTATCAATGACAGTACAGAAAATACCTTGAAAATTGTGAAACTGGGAAAATGAGGACCTGTAAATAGACCAGTTTCTCTGTTGGATGAAAACATTCAATGCAAGCTGATGAAGAGGTATCACACAAAGATTGGCAAGCTAAAAAACCAATCTACTAGATTTCGATCTCTTTCCAATCGTCAAAGTCCATGAAAATCGGTTGGGTTAATGCAGAGATTACACCGGATAAACAAACAGACAGACAAAAATTCCAAAAACAGTTGATTTTAATGAAGTAACGTGCAAATGACTCCAATTTTGTTAACTAGTATATATCATCATTCATTCACACACGAGTTCTAAAAATGTTTCTTAATTCTTATTGTGGAGTATTGTGGCCAAAAAGTAATATTTCGCCAAATTTCATATTTATTCGGATTGCTTTGAAATTCTATTGTCTGAAAATTTGAGTCAATATCCAGGATTTATTCATGATACTTATTTCATTATTATTTTAGGAATGTTCATGTGATGATATTTTTACTTGTCATAAAAATAATATTTGACCACATTCGACAGGATTTACCAGGAAAATACCGGAAATTGCTACGGGTTAGTGGATGTGGTTGAACATGTTTGAGATGGATTTGTAAATAAATTCCCAGTAATCCCGAAAAGATAACAAGAGTACCTTCTAGGAAGTAACTATACTATTCTTATTCATGAATCTGGTGCTCTAGTAAACTATAATGTCATGTTGTATTTATAAAGCTATGATTCAGTTTTCAACGCTGAAATTTAAAATATGGGATGAGCAAATTCATTTCAAGTGGAAAGTTTATTGTCTTAAGTGCTGGTATAATGAAGGTATTCAGACTTATAGAACATGTTTTCTTGAACCACAATCGGTAAGAATGATGAAAACTAACCCTATATTGAATCTTGAATGTATATCTAATTTTTGGATTAAGATATTATTAGCTGAGGAATAATAACTCAGGTGCAAAATTCAAAATTTAATTCTGGCCACAACATTAAAATGGAGATGATGGAAATTTTTTAATTTTTTTCGGTTACTTCTTAATATTTCACGTATTTTTTATTGGTTAACTTGGAGTGAGTTCCTAACTTCGATCAGAAATGTATGAATCGTTTTCACAACTCCATTGAAAAAATTCATGAATGAAAAAGTTGAATTTAATAAAATATCATATTCATCTATTTCGAAATTGTTCGTAGAGATGAGTACAGCAATACAGGGTGTCCGTGAACAAATACGAAGGACTTAGGGAAATTAGTCATCGATGAAAATAAGCAGGAGTAGTTTCTATAAATTTTTTTCGAAATCGACCTCCCTTCCAAGATACAGCCCTTAAAACGCGATGACGAGTTAACAGTTTTTCATTTTTTTTAGAGGTTCTAAAAAACACTGAATCATAAAACTATACAGAATATGAAGTACTAAGTAGATTTTGCTCATATACAGTTTTTTTAGATCTCATACCTTTATTATTAGGGGATGGAAATAACAACCCCTTATGATTTTCCTTCAAAAATTGGTTTCAAGGGATAGATTTTCGAAAAATAAATTTTTTTTATGGTTTCTCATCCAATTCTGGAGAGAAAAAGTTTCCTGCAAAATTTTGATACAGTCGATACTTTTCTCGGAATAAATAAAAACTTACAAACATTTCTGATCACTGTTCATTCCATTTCATCGTATAAGTAGTGTTCCATAGAATAACTACCTCCCGCTAAAATACATGCATCAACTCTCTGACTTTTTTTCTCTAGAATTCTCAGAAGTAAATGTTTGAACGGTTTGTAAAATAAAAGCATTCTTTATATTTATTTGACGTTCAAAAATTAAGAAGTATCTGTGAAATTTGCAAAAATGGGGTACTATGGCTGAATACAGCTCTGTTTAAAAAATCCGTGTAATGTCATAGATTTAGCTGGTTATTCTGAAAGTTATTTTGTTTTTCCAGGGGTGGCACAGCTCATTTTGAGAACTATATGAAATTATAAAATGGTTACTTATCTTATATACATATGTATATTAGAGGTATCTATCTTTGGTGAATATGCATCAATATGCGATATTGAAAAAAAATACATATCCAACGGGCTCAAAAATCAGTAACTAGTTGTGAAGATACGGATAGAATCGTGTGGAGTGTGAATCTTTTCTCAAAAAAAAATAAATAATTTTTTTTTTCAAAAAAATGTCATTTCAGAAATAATTGTTCGACATATTTTGATGAAATATAGAGTTGGCGGGCATAAATCAAAAAGTTATATGTTCATATATAATGGTGTTCTACATGAAGAAAAAAATATTAATAATCTGATTCAGCACAAATATGCCCAGGTCTTCGAGAATGCTATTTGGGCTTCGAATTAATCGCGTGCTCTCCCAAATATGATCTAGAGTAGGCACATATACATACTTACGTGCATATGCAACATGAACATCAAAGCTCCATCCGAATTTGTTTATTATTCATGATGTACCCATTCCGAAATTTCATTCCATATTCAGTCATGCGGATAATAATGAAATGTTTGATCACTCCTATCGACTGCCTTCGCAGAACCTCCATTCTATCTGTCCCATATTGTATTCAAATTTCCATTCGCTATACTCGGATCGGAAATATATATATATTTCATGATCAAGGTAACTTGCAATATGGAAATTGGTAACGATTAATCACAGAGCCAGCGTCGAAAAGACGAGACAACTGGTGGAATGGCAGCCGACGATAATTATCTATGGTAATTAATGAATATTGCCATGCGAAATGACATGGAAAATCTGGAGCGTAGAGGAAATTCTCATTTTCACACTGATGGAGAAGGTTGAGCATTGAGCAAACACAGATAAATGAATTATTTATCAAATATACTAATTTAATTAATATAAACTATTATACAAACATCAGAGGTGGCGTCTATATGATAATTCGTTTTGATAGCACATGTCAACATTTTTCTTGAACAACATTCAATTTTCCTGTATAAATGTACTCTATTAGTTCACACTTTTCTTCTAACGAGAGTTAAACAAAAGTCGTCCAAAAGTGGGCTGCATTTTGACAGTGGTTATTCTATGTCTAAACGAAATTCTCAGCATCTTATGTACCAGATTCTAAGTTAAAACAGTGAAATAGGCGTTTCGGTTTGTTGTTGGTTTTTAGTATAATACATTACAAATTGTAAAGATGCGAAAAGTATTTATCATCCAACCCTACAACGTGTGTGAAGTTTGCCCAGCACATTTCGATTTTCGAAAAACAAGTTTGTGCTGAATTGTGCTAGGTTTATGCTGCTTTGTGCCGCTGAATTTTTTTTTCATTCCACACGGTTCTCGAAATATTTCAGAAAATATATAGAATGGTCCAGCTGCCATATACACTGATTTTCAGACAATCTACTGATTTTTCTGATATGCACCATTTGAAGAAAAAGTTGAAAGTTTTGTTTGAAAATCTGAACGGCACAAATCAGCACAAATGTAGCACAACTATATAAAAAAAATTGAACTGCAAAAACACGAAAGTGACTTTTTTCCAAAATCTAACTTTTTCGAAAAAATAGAATGATTTTCGTGAAAATTTCAACGGCACAAGTTAGGACACGTGTAGCACAATTGTTCAGATATGTTTTCATTGAGGAAAAACGAAAGTGCTGGGCTTACTTTTTTTTCAATTTCAAGATTTCCCGTAAAATCCGTCGAATTTTCGAGAAAATATTTACGGCACAAGTCAGCACAAATGTATCACAAATTTTTCCACTAATTTTTGAGAAGAAAAAACAAAAGTGCTGGGTTTACTTTTTTCTTCATTTTGTATTTCCGGGAGATAAGAGGGTCTTTCGCAAAAATTCGAACGGCACAACACTGTACATGCAAAGCACAACCTGTTTCAGTCGCCAAAACTCATTTTTTCGTGCTGGACTGGCCCATTCTATACATTTTGTGAAATATTTTGAGAACCGAGTGGAATGAGAACAAAATTTCAACGGCACAAAGCAGCACAAACCCAGCACAATTCAGCACAAACTTTTTTTTTTCGAAAATCGAAAAGTGTTGGGCCAACTTCACACACATAACCCTACATCAGGAATGTAGTGAAATCCAGAGCTAATCAACAATTTCCTTATTCTCCTTCTAGGTTTGCATTCCGCCAAGTCAGTAGTTTCTCAACCAATTCATTGATATAACATACACTGCTCAAAAATTGGATATTCGAGAGGAAACTAACTTTTTACACTTGAATCAAATCTTCAATATTGCTGTATACTGAGTGAGTCTTTGACACGTACAAATATTTCAACAGTAGATTCTTGAGACCAAAAGAAACATTTTTTTCCTATATAATTTCTTCCGATATAATTTCTTCCGATTCGAAACTGATAAAAGTATAAAGTTTTCATAATGAGCTGTGCCACCCCTAGAAAAACAAAATAATCTTCAAAATAACTAGCCAAATTTGTGACACTACACATCTGTGGATCTTTTAAACAGAAATATATTCAGCCAAAGTACCCAATTTATGAAATGTCACAGATACTTTTTAATTTTTGAACATCAAATTACCTACTCGTAAACGGCGCATTATACGAGAAAATATGAAGAATACTTTGACTTTACAAAAAGTTCAAATATTTATTAGATATAGCGTCCAACACAGTTTCAAGTATGTGGTTCTTTGAATTCAAAAGATTGATCAAATAAATGATAAACTATATTCCGAAATTTATTTCATTCGATAAAACCGTTTGTGAGTTTGACTAAGAATAGAAGAACATTTTTCATGGTTTTTTAACAGTCTGTATGCTTTAAACCGAGCCGATTCGGAAAAAAGGTAAAGGAGAAAAAGAGTTTCTTTTGACCTTAAGAATCTCAACGTCTTTGGGTTTCTCAAAGTATAGTTAGTCTCTACTAACGGAATCTCTATCGTACTGGTGGAAGTCACTTATATGGGTGAAAGAGCAAGAGCTACAATCGCCGCACAAGATCGGCTGATTCGGTGGATTGTACGATGAAGTCCCTTCTTCACAGCATCCCCAATTGATAGCTCATTCCGGAAAGCTACTAGAATTTTTTTTTCGAATAATGAGAACTGAAACACGCTAAGATCGAGGTCCTGTCTGTTCAAGAATGAGTACAGATTTCGTTATTATGAGTCTGGAAAAGGTTCCATTTTTGACGTCCCATATCTCAGAAGGAATGCATATTTGAATCCATGTTTCTTCTCGAAGTTATATTTTCCAACAAGCAATCACCTCATGCATTTTTGCAGCATCTTTAGTAAGCACCCTGTATAATTCTCGGATGCAACGGATTAAAGTTTTCGAAGCGAATACAACTTAAATGTAGGTGTAGGTATATTTTTAGGTGCATCACCATAAGGATTGATTTCGAAGCAAAATCTATCCCAAGCACGAACATGCAAGCATTCAAATGGGTGTTAATGAACTCTTTATGGCTCATTATGAATACTATTCAGAAGAGACGTATTTAATATGATGATCAACGCATAACCGACGATATCGTTAATCAAGTTATTACAGTTAATCACTCCTTACTATTGGGAGTAATATCTCTCTAATCTCAGATCGTATCCCTGTGCTATGAAATTTGTATTGAAATTTATTGTATATCAGTTCTTTTTCAACGGCTTCGGCCGATAACCATAAACGATAAATATGCTGTACTTCAAAAAACACTCTTTTTGATTCCTATGGAAAGTTAAGGAAAAAATCGGACAATTTAATCATTTTCTCATTTCTGTGAATCCAATATATGGATACGACAGAAAGCTTCCGACATTTTCTCCCTGAAATCTTTATCGTTTAAGTTACGTATACGAGTACCGATATACGAGGATATATTGATATAGTTAGCCTAGACCAGATCCATGCATAAAAAAATATTGCGTTACCATAGCAACGAACAATAACTCATTAGAAGTGTCAGTGTGAAGTTTGAGGTCAAAAAAGTAAACCAAAGTTACGCAATAAATTAAAAGAAAGAAGATGTCCACCGAAATTGTGAAAATCGAAAAATTCAAAAGTAACTGTATTTAAAAGGGTTAAGAGGTACGCAGATTTACGAGGATATGCTTAATACCCTTGGTAATCAATGTCCTTCGTACGCGACCGTGAAAAATTAGACTGCAAGCTTCAAAAGAGGTAAACTTTCTTTTGAAGATAATGACAGATCGGGAAAGCCAGTTTCTATGTCAGTACCCGAAAATATCGATGCAGTTCATGACATGATTTTATCAGACCTTCGAATTAGGCTAAAACGGATATCTGAAGTACTGAATATTTCAAACGAACGCGTTCATCATATAGTTCATGACTATTTGGACATGAGAAAACTTGCTGCAAAGTGGATCCCCAAAAGTTTGAATGTTGACCAAAAGCGTGTGAGGGTGGAAGCATCGCGTTCGATCTGTGCTCGATTGGAAAACGATGTAGACTTCTTACACCGAATTGTTACTATGGATGAGACTTGGGTACATTTCTACGATCCAGAGGCAAAGCACCAATCGATGGAATGGCGACACTCTGATTCCCCAAGGCCTAGGAAGTTTCGTGTCCAAAAATCTGCTGGAAAAGTTCATGCTTCAGTTTTTTGGGATTACATGTAGTAATCATGATTGATTTTTTGGATAAGGGTAGAAAAATGACCGGTGATCACTATTCGATATTACTGACTAATCTACGGAAACAAATTAAAGAGAAAAGACACGGAAAGCTATCCAAAGGTGTTTGACAACGCACCTGCACACCAGTCTCATGTTGCCATCCGACTATCATTTCTTTCCTCAACTGAAAAAAAGTTCAAAAGGTCGTAAATTTGCTTCCAACGAAGAGGTAATAAAAGCTGTGGAGGTCTGGTTTCAAGAGCAAGAAGAAACAATTTTTTGAAAGTTCTAGAGATGTTGCAGGTTCGCTCTAATAAATGTATCCAATTAAGAGGAGAATATATTGTGTAATAAAATATCTTGACATTGAAATTTTGTTTGGTTCTAAAGTAGCCCAAGAATTTTTCAATATATCCTGGTAGAATAGAAAAATGTTTGTATTTTCCGCCTTCGAGGAAAATACATAAAATACAAAAATAGTGCAGGTAATTTGGGCACTTGCAAAGCTCGATCAAAATCTTTTAGGTCTTGGAACCATGTATTCGCGATATATTCATAAAGAAAAAGAAGAAGAATAAGTCAAAGTTCTATCCAGACAATTTCTCTGTTTTTATGAAGGTACACTGTGGGCATATCGAATCATGGTTTGAACTGTGAGGAATGTCCTGAACGGAATAGAATATAAAATATCGTTTCGTCACTCGGAACCAGACTGAAATAATTTCGAATCGGTCATAGCTGAAGAAGAATAGGTCATTTCTCCAGTCATCGAAACGTAACTAATTATGAGTTAATACAGAGATATCAAGGGACAAAGGTAGGTATAATGCATTCTTAGTTGTGATGAGTTTTATATGCAGACCAATGATACTATGATTGGTATTATTATAAAGGAAACGAGCTATTCAGTTTTTACCGCAGAATTAGTAGGTTATCTCGATTCTGAGGTCTACAACCTGATCATTTTTTGTTCGTCGAAATTTGTTTGCTCATTGAAACTCACAATTAGATTTTTCTGAACTCCTTCAAATCAAAGTTATTGCAGAGGGTGACATAATCAAAGCTGCAGAAAAATTCGAAATCAAAAAACGTTTTCTCGTGTCCAGAAATTGTTTCAGCGAAACTTGATAGGTAAAAAATCATATACGAGAATGTATTGATATCTATAGTTAGCCTAGACCAGTTCCATGCATAAAAAAACTATTGCGTTGCAATAGCAACGACCAATAACTCATTAGAAGTGTCAGTGTGTTTGAGGTCAAAAAAGTAAACCATCAGAGTTAAGCAATAAAACCGAAAATTGTGAAAATCGAAAAATTGGAGTATTGAGCCATCATCAAGTACCTAACTGTATTTAAAAAGGTTAATAGGTAAGCAGATTTACGAAGATATGCTTAATACCTTTTGTGATCAATGTCTTTCGTATGCGACCGTGAAAAATTAGACTGCAATTTTCAAACGAGGTAAATTTCTAATTGAAGGTGATGTCCCGAAAATATCGATGAAGTTCATGACATGATTTTATCAGACCGTCGAATTGGGCTAAAACAGATATCTGAAGCACTGAATATTTCATACGAACGCGTTCATCTTATAGTTCACGACAATTTGGACATGAGAAAAATTGCTGCAAAATGGATCCCCAAATGTTTGAATGTTGACCAAAAGCGTGCAAGGGTAGAAGCATCGTGTTCAACCTGTGTTCGATTTGAAAACGATGTAGACTTTTTAAACCGAATTGTTACTATGGATGAGAAACTTGGGTACATTTTAACGATCCAGAAACAAAGCAACAATCGATGGAATGGCGACACTCTGGTTCTCCAAGACCTAAGAAGTTTAGTGTCCAAAAATTTGCTGGAAAAGATCTTGCTTCAGTTTTTTGTGATTGCCATGATTGATTTTTTGTATAAGGGTAGAACAATAACTGGAGATTACTATTCGACATAACTGACCTCTCTGTGGGAAAGAAATTAAAGAGAAAAAACGCGGAAAGCTAACCAAAGGTGTTTTTTTTTTGCCCCTGCACACAAATTTCATATTGCAGTGCAAAAAATTCGTGATTTTCGGGTTTGAATTACTAGAACACCCCCCTTATTAACCAGATTTGGCTCCATCCGACTATCATCTCTTTCCTCAACTGATAAAAAGTTTGAAAGGTCGTAAATTTTCTTAGAACGAGGAGGTAATAAAAGCTGTGGAGGTCTGGTTTGCAGAGCAAGAAGAAATTTTTTTTTTGAAAGGTCTAAAGACGTTGCAGGTTCGCTGTAATAAATGTATCCAATTAAGAGGAGAATATGTTCAGTAATAAAATATTTTGACGCTGAAATTTTGCTTGGTTCTATAGTAGGCTAAGAATTTTTCAATATATTCTCTTAAATGCTCTGTAACTCAAAAATCATTCGTTATATTATGGTCACTTGATGTCCTCTTCGATTTTATCTATCCAAGAATTTATAATTATGACATCATGTTTTTATATGATAAGGTAGGAAAATAATGGCGAATTATTACCGCATGCGCGGTATCATTTTGTTATCTAGCATATGTGCTCAGGCAGGGAAATCTTAGGGGTGTAATATAAAACTCCTTTTTCTTCTATTCATCGACGAAATATCTGTTATGATCATCTCAAAATGAACTAAAATTTTTTATAGAAATTGATGACTTTTTCTTTGTTCCAATTATGTACGGATTCTGAATAATTTCGAAATTCCACAAAGGCAAAAATAGTGAAACAATTCCTTATCGCCCTCGAACCAAGGATTATTTTTTGTGCATCGGTGGAAATGAGGAATTAATTAACACCTCCTCTTCTAAATTTTTTTTAAATTCTATATCGATCATTTATGCACCAATTTACAATCCTTTGGTTATCTTTTGTGAATCTTCGAAGTTCCATTCATGAATAACAAATAGGACGCTTACGCTTTTGTATTGCCCAAAACCAATTATTCATCAGGAGAAATAACAGTGATTCTACGATAAGATACCAGTATAATTATCACGGCAACTGAAGTGTTATCAGATCTTACCAAGGCGCTTCGTATTTACAGAACTCATACACAATCACCGGTAATATATTATTATTCTGTCTTCGTTATAACAGTTTTCCCGGGGAATATCCAATTATAACTTTCCCAGAAATTAGTATGAGGTCCTTGTAAGTATCGACAAATATGCAACGTGAGAATGAAATAATTGTTATCAAAAAACCGATCGAATGTTGACAAGAATGTCTAGAATATTTGTCTGAAATTTCCCTTCATCATGTGACAGAACTATAGTGTGAGATCGATAAAAGCTGCGTGAATTTGGTACAAAAGAGACATATGACTACAATAGTGTTTAACTAACTGATAACGAAAATAAAATTCAGAAACAGAGAAAAATTCAAGCTCCGCCAATGTGTTCGTGAACTTACTTTTCATTTTTTTATTCACCCCTGTTTATAACAAGAAAAGAAGTATCTGAGGAGAGCAAATGAACAGTTATTTTTCCAAATAATTAAGCTACAATTCAAAAACAAATTTTCTGAAATCAGCCGAGAGAATATGAACTATAAATTCCGCTACGATTTTGTCCGTTCCCCTTTATAATTTTGACGGTGTGCATTTTCATTCTTCGATAATCCAGAACACGCCTATAATTTTTGTATCCGTTTTTTTCTTCTTCAACTGCATTCCATTAGCACCTGAGGGTTCTCACGCAAGATTTCCAATAGGATATGTAGAAATAATTACCCACATTCAGTCTAAAGAGATTCGTGTCTACAGTTTTTTCACTTACGATCATTTTGTGTTCTTCGTTTAGTGTTTTTTATTTTTATTTCAAAATTTAAACATATGCACCAAATTATCTCGTCTTCCATACCGAAAAACACCGAATTCGTTGAATGCAATAGGACAAATAAAATAACCTACTCCCTTCAAATATGTAACTACATGTAGCCAATCTTCATGTTATAAAAAAACGAGGATATATTGAAAATTTCTTAGCCTACTATAAAACCAAACAAAATTTCAATGTCAAAATATTTAATTTCTCAACATATTCTCCTCTTAATTGGATGCATTTATTAAAGCGAATTTTTCTTTTTGCTCAGCAAACCAGACCTCCACAGATTTTATTACCTCCTCGTTGGAAGAAAATTTATGACCTTTTAAACTTTTTTTCAGTTGAGGACAGAGATGATAGTCGGGTGGAACCAAATCTGGTGAAAAAGGGGGGTGTTCTAGTAATTCAAACCCTAATCAACGATTTTTTTGCACGACAACATGAGATTTGTGTGCAGAGGCGTTGTCCTGCAAAAAAAACACCTTTGGATAGCTTTCCGCGTCCTTTCTCTTCAATTTTCTCCCGTAGACTGGTCAGTAATATCGAATAGTAATCTCTGGTTATTGTTTTACCCTTATCCAAAAAATCAATCATGATTACTCCATGGCAATCCCAAAATCCGGAAACAAGAACTTTTCCAGCAGATTTTTGGACACGAAACTTCTTAGGTCTTGGAGATCCAGAGTGTCGCCATTCCATTCGTTGTTACTTTGTTTCTGGATCGTAGGAATGTACCCAAGTCTCATCCATAGTAACAATTCGGTTTAAGAAGTCGCGATGCTTTTACCCTTGCACGCTTTTGGTCAACATTCAAACATTTGGGGAACCATTTTGCAGCAATTTTTCTCATGTCCTAATTGACGTGAACTATATGATGAACGCGTTCGTATGAAATATTCAGTGCTTCAGATATCCGTTTTAGCCCAATTCGACGGTCTGATAAAAGCATGTCATGAACTGCATCGATATTTTCGGGGATTTACCTCTTTTGAAGCTTGCAGTCCAATTTTTCACGGTCGCATACGAAGGACATTGATTACCAAGGGTATTAAGCATATCTTCATAAATCTGCTTATATCTATACCTTTTTAAATACAGGTACTCGATGATGGCTCGATACTTAAATTTTTCGATTTTCACAATTTCGGTGGAAATCTTTCTTTCAATTTATTGCGTAACTCTGGTTTACTTTTTGTACCTCTAACTTCACACTGACACTTCTAATGAGTTATGGTTCGTTGCTATGGTAACGCAATATTTTTTTATGCATGTAACTGGTCTAGACTAACTAAGATATCAATACATCTTTGTATTTCTTTCCATAAGAAACTGACTTACAATTTTATTACAAACATGAGTTATTTAACCATTACACGTGTTTCTTTATAGCAGGGGCATCTTCAGGTGGGCGAGGGTAAACTTTGCTTTCATATCAAATTCTTTCATCCAATGTTATTTTGAGCATATGTTAAGTTCAAAAATTATTGCAACAAAATATAAGTCAACATAATGAATATCAACTCATCGATATGAAGTCTTTTTAAGGGTGCTGTACTTCACAAAACCTGAAACGAAAAATATCGTGTTTCGAATTGAGAATTTCATTGAAACTGCCAAAAATTTAAGAGATGATTTTAATGCACCTTGCTATTCATTCTAATTTGAAGCTGATGTATGTTGGCGTCAACATTTGTCAAAAATATTCGATGGGTTTTGAAATATACGTATTTTGGCATTGCATATTTTTGAAAAAAGTTCAACGCCAAAATACAGCTCAAGATTAAGACTTAATAGACGAGTAGTGTCCTCTATTAAAATTTAATCATACTGAGATATATAGAGAGCTACCAACAGATGGCAGAATATTCGAACTGATGTGAACGATAGTTGATGAGAATCTATAAACTAGAAGCTAAAAAACATTATTTTCACTTAAATGAGTTATTTAACCAAGACACTATCACAATAGCATTTTCTTGTTGGTGAGATAAATTAAGTTCACTTAATTCCCCCCTGAAGATGCTCCTGTGATAGCAAAACACGTGTCTTGGTTGAATAATGCTGGTTAAAAGTGAAAATGATCATGTTATTCAGTTTTAAGATGGCAGCATAGTTACTAACATTATTTGTTTTGGGAAAGAGAAATCATTATAACAGTGAAAATTTTATTCCACCCATTTTCACCTAGGTTGAAACGTACGAGAGTTATACAAGTTGTAGTTGTACTAGTAGAGGTATCCAATAATCTTGATTGAAACAATGTTCCAAATTCCTTACGGTCTAAGTCTTCCTGCGTATATACAGTTTTATATTTTACCTTTATATAGAAGCAATCTATTTTTATGATAATAGAGGGTGTTTTGAAAGTAATGCCTTTTATACTCTAATACTTATATAAATATTCAATTTATTGGGACAATTATGTGGAGCTCATCCTATAAAATTTTGAAGTTGATCGCTTAGTCATATATTACTCCAATTGTTGAGTCTTGAAGAGAAGAATACCAGGTGAAAATAAAGAAAAGAAAGTTTGCAAAATTTTATTTGAAATACTATACAATCATATATATATTCACTGCAATAAAATACATTAAATAGTGATAAAAAGCTAATTAGACAAAATTAAAATTATATATTTATACGCCCATAAACCCATTTCCGAAAAAATATCACAGCTAAATTACTATTATTCTCAAAGTCTGAAATAATAAATTGGATGGGATCAGAAGGAATTCATTCTCTCACAGGTCGAATTAAAGCTTTGCATTAGTCACTATTCGAACAAGTAGAATAAATAAAACGGATTTGTTCCTATTGCTTCACAGTCTGAGACCCATGCCGTTCATCATTATGTTGGCAAGAGCATTTCTTCGTTTCCTCCAAGAACCCATACCCTGAGCGTGGAATTGCAACTGTTGGTACCATAACCTCGTTTGCTCTTCATCTTCAGCCTGTAACATCCATGGAATTTTCTTTAGATGATTAAATACACATCAGCAAAATTTGTCGTCAAGGACGTCACGAATTTTTCATAGTCGAAGTTTTTTTCTTGAAATGTCAACTATCAAAATCTTAAGGTCTACTTAATGACGACTTTTGTTAACTATAACATCTTTAGTCATAAACAAAAATTGAGAAAAGGACCTTAGTGACATTAACCTATGATTCCAACTCACCTTGAAAATGAAAGTATCTTTTCCAAGCAATTCCTGAACCTCAAAGTAACTTTGCCAGGCAGGATCAGAAGCTATGACACAACGGTCTAGGTATAACGGATCTCTCAGTAGAGAATAGCGACCATTTTTGTCCCTAACAAGAAGAAGTGCTGCCTCTCTGGTGGGGGAATGTTTAGGAAATATTAGGGCGTTATCTTCACGTTCTGGCTTATTGGTGTTCGTTAACTGAAAAAAGAAGTTTTGAAATTATGCAAATCAATTATTTGTCCCTATTGAAATCAGAAGAATTATATTTTTAAGATTAATAGCAAAACCCATTTCTTCAAATTTGGTGTCAGTATTTCAAAAATATGTACAAAGACCATGACAATATCTTCTTATTGTAGAGAAAAATAGGAAAGTGACTAATGTACTACTATAGAAAATCTATAAATGATACCAAAAATCATATTGCTCAAGAAACAGACCTTTCCGTTGGTAACCAGCAAGGCATTCACAGGAGACAACTTTATTGTTCTGCCCTTCCTCCAATTATTATCTGTTGGTTGTGTAAACCACAATTTTCCCTCCAATGCGAACTTGGCCTCCTCGTGATTCCATTCTAAAACATCCACAGCGATCTTCCTCAGCTTTATGTTGACCAGATCCATTTCTGTACTTGGTCTTCTACCAGAGCTGCTGCCGATCCTTCTCCACAATTTACTCGGTACGTCCTTAGTTTGAGAATTCATATGGTTCAAATGGAGTTCGATTTTATGCTGTGCTTCTTTGAGTTGTTCCCTGACCTCGTTATGATTAGGAGTGACCTTATATAGTCTGGCAAGAAGAAGGGGATATTTGGTTACTCTTTGCACAGGAACCATTAGGAACGAATTCAGGTTCATTCTTCGGAGCAGAGTGTTCTCCATTTGGGAAACGCGTAAAAATATTCTTAGCAGTTCTTTTTCTTTCTCCAGGCTTGCTAGGAGAAGGCTAGCTGGACCTTGCCTAACGCAGTAAGTTTCGAAGGCGTGTAGCATAGGAGCGGCTTCTAGGAACAATTTTCCAATATTTACAGTCAACAGATCCTCATCTCCTTGCTCTAGAGCTATCTCCACAGCGTCTCGTAATCTTTCGGCTAACGATTGGCTGTTTTCCAATAGTTCCTCCACATTCAAGAATATAGTGGATAATTGTTCAGGTGTAAGTAAACCTGCCACGAGCATTGGTTGGTAGAACTCCTCTAATATGATTTGCAAATCCTTGCTGTATTTCTCCTCAGTCTCCACTATCTCCATAATGATTTCTTTCCTTTCACTTCTCTTCTTCAAACATTTCCTGCATAGCATTTGGTCGTCGTCGTTCAAGGATTCAAGACGTGTTTCACAGTCTTCGCAAAGGGAAGAAGCCACTGGTTTCGACCTATATTTACTCAAGGAACTCTTGCTAGTTTCCGAACCTACACCTGAATCATTCCTTTCGATTTCTGAATTCTTGGAAAATTGAATTTTATCGTCGGTCAAAGATCCCGAGATCACCAAAGAATTGTCCTCACTGAGATCGCTAGAACTGTTGATATGACTGATTTTGGGGCTGGATTCTTTCGGGTAATCACCATTTATACTGGAGAATGTGTACGAATCCTCAGGGACAATTCCTCTCTCTTTGGCATCAACTAAGTAACTGAGGATGTCGTATTTGGAAGCCCCTTCGAAGATAGACCTGAAACAAAAAGACATTCGAAGTCATAATATGTGAAAAATGATTCCTCCGCATCTTAAGGTGTTGAATAAATTAGTATTAAACTCACCTGGTGGTAAACTCTTTATCCAACTTTAAATCATCCAACAAACTTATGGGAGGGGGGTTCGATGGTAAAGGGGGTGGAATTTCGATTTCTTCATAAATAGGATCGTTGTCATGCCTGTTGATACATTCATAGTGATGATCCTCATTTTCTGATACTTCCATCAATGAAGATTCAGCTAATAACTCATAAAACTTGGTTCTGTTCGACAGTTCTTCCTCGGTAACGGAACTTCTGTTGCTGTGGTCTGTGTAACAGTCTGATCCAGGATCAACGAATTCGTATTGGGTCGAAGAACTATGCTCAGAACAAGCATCTTTGTCGTCTTCCATCAAAGAGTCGAAATTCCAAGGTCGCAAAGGTGATCCCTCTTTGGCGCCATTATCCTTGATGCACGACACATCGGTTTCTTTGAGTGGGATCATCGGGTAGTAGTTCTTCAGTTTTAAGTCGCGTGGTCTCCTTTGCAAATCTGATTTCCCACAGATGTGAGGGACTAGGTTGCGCTTAACTGCTTCTACGGGATCCCTCAAGATCTCTCTCAACATATCTGGTGTTGAAGGTCTGATACAGATATCGACATTTTTCTCAGTTTTCTCAACAGCTTTGATCGTTTTATTCTCTGTTGGAATTTGCTTCTCTTCTTTCTCTTTGGTTATTTCCCCGGAATTGTTCTTGCATGTGCAATAGTGGGGTTCATTTTTGTAGTTATTTTCTTCAGCGAAGGATTTCTGTTTCGAAGCATCTTCTTCTTCGAATCGTCCGGTGATATAAACTGAGCTGCTTCTTCTACTATTCTTGAGATTGTTTTCAGATATGCCGTGACCTTTGACTACCACTGATGACTGATAAATGGGAACGTCATCATTGACGTTGACTGTGGAGTAACAATCATCACCATTGATCATTATTGACGTTTTTCTTTGGGTGTGTTCTGATATGGTTATAGTTTGAATATTGGCAGTTTCTGGGAATTCATTTTTGATCTGAATTCGATGTACTGGTGAGGATGAAGGTGTTATTTTCACCACAGTCTTGTTGCTATAGTCCATTGAAGGAGATACTGATCCAGAATTATCGCGAATCTGTGTTGATGGAGAATTTTCGTCACAATCGATATTTTCAGATGTGTTATTTTTAAGATAGCTGTTTTTGCCTTGAGCCAAATTTTCTGTAGTTATTGGTATAGAAATATCTTTCGAATTTTCTGTACAGGGCGAATCTTGTGTAACCTTTGTCTCTGCCTCATCATCCTCGGTGAGTATTTTTCGATGTTTTTCATTGTTCCAAGAATCAGTCACAATCTGAACATTAAGGCCCGGTTGCTTGTTGTTGCTCCTTTTACGAGGTGGTGCTTGCGGTATCTGCTCGGTTGGATTTTCGAATTTATTTCGTATTTCCTTTATGTCTGCCTTGAATGTTGGTTCCTCATTCGTTGACTCTGTTTCAGGCATGGATGAACTTTTTTGGATTGCGTTTTCCTTGCAGTCAACAGAAACAAGTGCATGATCAGGAAATTCATTGTTGGCTATCAGTTGTGTTTCATTCTGCATTGAAAAAGGGTTATCTGTGTTTTCAGTTAATGAGGAGTTTGCGTTTTGTTCTTTAGTTTGTTCGTTTTCAATGTTTTCTTTTATATTTTCAGTGCCTTCCGCTTCTTTGTTTTCAATGTTTGCCTCAGTGTTAATTTTTTGCTTTTTTTTGATCGATTCTCTTCTCATAGGAGATACTAGAAGTGGCTGATCAAACTCTGCACATATTTCATTTGATGTTAATTGGTCTTCACTGCTGACATCACAATGACCTTGGTCTTTAGGTGGTGGAAGTGGGGGTGGTTCCTTGGGCCTAGGGCTTAGTTTTCGTTTGGGTATCAAACCGTCGAGCTTTTGGAGATCGCAATTGTTAAAGGTTTCACGTGAATCTCCTCGCGGCTGCTTTACTCGAATTGCCATCGTATCGAGAAAAACAACCTTTTGGGGCTCGACCTTGAATCTTTCGCTAGTACTTCGACGTAGGGTGCACATCCTAGAATCGTTATCTGTAAAAAATTATTTATAAATTTAAACATGCAACTTGTTCCTGGTGAAGATAAATTGGTCGAAGAGTATCGTCAGAAGAAATTTTGATTTATATACTATACCGGGTGGCCCACCCCAGACGCGGCGCTCATTTTGAGGGAGTAAGTGAAGATATTTTGAAAATCTTTTCTTGTGGTGTCTGTAGGATGTCGCAAAGCACAATTTAAAATTATTGTCATACACTGCGCAAAAAAATTAACGCACATTCTGAAAATCTCAATTTGAATGAAAGTTAACTCTACATAGACTTTATAACTTATTTTTTATGTTCTCTCGGGAAGGTTTTGAACGAAACAAGACACATTAAATGGAAGAAAAATTCAGGATTTCACCGAATCTTATGTGAAAGGAGAGAAATGAACAATTTTCAAAATACTGAAATGCTGATAAGTGATTTAATACTTGGTATTTCCACCCCTTGCGTTAATTACAGCTCCGCAACGACGGTTCATACTCAAAATGAGTGATATTAAAATGTTCTGATCTAATCCTTCCCAGATTTCTCCAAGTTTGATTCCTAAGTCGTTAAGAGTAGCTGGATGATTTTCTGAACTTCTCAGCCTTCTATTGAGGTTGTCCCAAACCTGCTCAATCGGATTGAGATCTGGACTTCTTGCTGGCCAATTCATTCGAGAGGCCTTAAATCATATTCTCTGCGGCGATTTCTTATTGTCTGAGTGCTAATTTGCTTCTCATGAGTTTGTTCAAGCTGAATTTGCAGGAGGCGAGCGGTTGCAAACCGTTGTCTCAACGAAGAAACTCTCAAGTAACGTTCTTGAATGGCAGTTGTTACCCGTGGTCTTCCCTGTCCTGGTCTTCGGACATTCATACCTGCCTTCCTGAATCGCAGCAATATTCTGGACACACTTGTATGGGAAACTCCAAACCTTTCTGCAATTCTTGTGTATGTTCACCCTTCTTCTCGCAAAACTACCGCTTGGGCACATTCCTCTTGGGTCAAATTGCGTGTTTCGCGTTGCATAGCGATCGAGTGTAGAAAATCAAACGAAAAAAAAACTATTGATCACTAGAACTGATCGAGAATAACTGATTTTAGAATGGAGCCAATACATTCAAAATCTGATAATATCATCTTTTTTTATTCCTGTTGGGAAAAAACATCTGTATTGAAGAAAACCGTTGAAAGTGGATAACATATGCATGCATAATTCTGATAGAAATAATTATCATTGAGAACACCTTCAGTTGTGGAATAAATTTGAGATTTCCATAATGTGCGTTAATTTTTTTGCGCAGTGACAGGGTGTTCGAAAACAAAGATATTGACCAAAGTTACACTTTCTTAAATGTAACACCGTATATTTGACCTCAAAAAGGGAATGCCAAGCTCAAATTATGATGAGTTTCATTAGATTATTTTATAGCTCAGAAGCACCTGAGATAATGGCGAAGAATCGAAAATATGGAGTTTTTTTTAAATTGAAGAAACTAGTTACGCCAGCATACAGAGAGAATTTTTTTAAGTAGACAAGTTGGCTACTCCTACATATAGAAGAAAATTCCAACTCTGGAATATACAGAGTGATCCTAATTAATTCTCAAATATCAGCTACAAATAATCGTCGAAAACTTTCTTATTTCAAATGGCACACCCGGTATTTCGATATCTCGTTGAACGTAAAAATTAATTTCGAACTATCTTTATGAAATTTTCCTCCATCTAAACCTGATAGTTTCTGAGCAATTTTCGACTTTTAATTCAAAACTAGTAGGTAAACCATTTTCGCCATTATCTCGTAAATGATCCTTCTAAGATAGAATCATCATCATAATTTTTGCTTGCCATTTCATTTTTGAGGTCAAATGCAGAGGGTTACATTCAAAAAGTGTTACTTTGGTCCATATCTTGACCCTGTATATATGACAATAATTTTAAATATTGCTTTTGAACAGCCTACACACACCACAAGAAAATATTTTCAAAATATCTTTATTCACTCCCTCGAAATGAGCGCTGCGTCTGGGGTGGGCCACCCAGTATAATATATAACTTATGAGATAGAAATTGTGATCTTCAAATAAATGCGAGAATTGGTCTGCATTCAAAAATTTTCGTTCAAAGGCAGTACCTAATTTAATTTAATTTTTTGCAATGATACCCCAATAACATGTTGAACATTTGTAGAGAAATGAGGATGAGAGAAGTTAGATAATATAATTTCTAGAAAATATTCCCTCACCTTCAGAATTCGAAGATTCCTCCTCTTCAGAAACATCTACCACACTTTCCTTCTCCTGCATTTCCTGATCTGCTTGATCTTGGTCGTAATCTGGCACTACCTCACCTACACCGCATTCAGTTGTCTCGTCTCCATTTTCGGAATGCTCAACCAGAAACTGCACTTTTTTCCTTGACGAATTAGGCATGGGTAGATAAAAATGCGAACCAGCTTTCGATCGTCCAGAGTAGGTGAGCATTTTCGAATCGCTAGAACGCGTCGACTTCTTCAGTATCGATTTGAAAGGGCTATTCCGATCCTGGTCTTTCCCTAGCTGCGACACTGGCGGTGGGTCTGGGGCAATTCGATTGGGCTTGGATCTGGACGACTTGGCGGCATTCTCAGCGGTGAAAGTCGACGGATTTTTCGTTTGGTGGTCCGGTTGGAATTTTTTTGGCGATTGATTCTCCTCTACGTCCTCGTAGTCCGGCTCAGGAGCTTGCGGTCTCACTCTGATTCTCTGACCGTTAACGAAAGTGATACTACTGTCTTGGGCCGGCTGATCCGACTCCGTTGACATCAGTTCGTAAGGGTTGATATTGCATTCTAGAATCGAACGCCTCCCTGGAAATCAACAAGTAATTAAAGGTCTCCGGAAAAACATTGCCGCTGGTGTTTTCACGGTACTGCGGATTAAAATTCTAGGTAGTTGATCGCAGAACAGTTTATCTGTATTTTAATTATTTCATAATGAGCTTTTTCCAACAGACCCGTGAAGAGGTGATTATCACCGAAGAAATGTGATAATGGCGTACTAACAAAGAAATGGATACCGACAATAGCAGAACCATTTCCTCATCGGAAGGCGAACGCTAATTGGCAGGTATTTAAAAGCGATATATTTTCCGATAATGAAACTTAATTCGATGATATAACGTAAAATACACGATGCGCCGTGGAATGATTCAGGATTCTCACAGTTCTCTTCATACAGGGAGGATCAATTAAGGTTCTAACGATACCTACTACGTTATAGATCCAGTATATTTAAGATTCAGTAAACAAAAACTGCTTCCTGATTTCTCAGCACACATAATAGTAATGAAGATCTCCGCATTTTTTTTATGATGAAAATATATGAGAATGATGCTATCTTGATTCTGGAGAGCTAGCAACATTTACGAATATTTCGGGAAGGCTAATTCTTCAATAAATGATTCCTTGGACTGACTCGAACAGAAAACGAAATCTGGGTGTTCCAAAGTCGGCATCATTGTCAACTCCGTTATTATTGATGCTACGAATTCGGTTGAAGGAACAAACTAGTAGCATTTTTGATAGTCTTCTCGATGCCGAAAACAAACAAAGATAAGACTGTCGCATTTTCAACATATTTAATAAAATTATATTATACATATTATACAGGATGTCCCAAAACTAGTGAATCAAACGTCACAACATGATAGAGTAGACCAAATACTATTGAATGACACCAATATTAGTTCATCGAAAATGTACCGTTTCCAAAATAATCAGAATTTTATGAAAATACCTGAAGTTGCCGATTTTCGAACTATTTTTTTCAATCACAGGGCCAGTTTGTGACAAAGGATAGCGATTTCGAATCATATTAATTCTAGATTATTGTTTTGTCACATCTAATTAAAATTAATCGAAAACCCAAGTAGATGTAAATTAAAACAATTGTCGGCAATTTCAGGTTAGGTTTTTTTTGGAAACGGTACATTTTCGCTCAACTAATGTTGGTGTCATTCGATAGTATTTGATCTACTCTACCGTGATATGACGTTTGATTCGCTAGTTTCGTGACACCCTGTACATATGTATTGTAGGCCTATACTGAGTGCTGCATCTACAAAATTGAGATATTTTCACCATTTAATTTGAGTAATTTGTCTACTGAAATAAAGACCAACGGGTTTTCAATTCGATGTTGATCTCAAAGAAAGATCGAGAATGAGATCTTGAATAAAATGTATAATTTTGCATCATACAGGGTAGGGTGTATTGGAAGGTGGAGCTTTTTTCAACTGAAGGGCAACAACACTGGTCGAATGAAGCGTTTCACCAAAAATCACCTATACAAAACTTTAGAATGACAAAGTTGAAAAAAAATTGGAAATGATTACTAAAATAGTTCCTAATACGACCCTAGACCATTTGTTAACTTAATTATCGCAAAGCAGTGGGCAAAAACTTGTTCTCATTATTTTTTAGTACCACACGATTTTATGAAATGGCTCATTTCGACACCAACTAACAGAAGAGACTTAAGACAGAAGTGTAAAAAATAGAAAAATAATCAAAATCTCACCAATAAAATTCATCAAAAGTATTCACGAATTTTTTCACAATGGGCATCACAATCTTCTTGTTCGAACATTCCAACAATCGTCGTAAAAATGGGATGAAATGGGGAAACATCAAAGCACTTTTTCAAGATAACAAACATAAGCACTTTCAAGAAACTGCCTCGATTTTCTAAATTTTTTCCCCTAAATTGCACGATACAACAATTATGATTCCTGATTATGATAAGTGACCTGATGCATCTAATCCGATGAACTTGGTACTGAACCATTCATTGTCCAGCCATATGTTTATGTTTTGTTACGTTTTTGCGATGCCGGAGTCACCTTCCACAATCCCGTACTTGAAATTCAATGAAATTTTGTCGAACTTCTAGGGGTTGTATCTCAGCCATCTTGGATATTTTATAGGGACAATTTTTTGTTAAACGACTTATTTTGATGAGTTCTACCTTCTGTCAAAAAAAGCCTCATCTGTGAAAACACCCTGTATTTTTCTCACTTCACTTTTCTGTCCGATTATTATATTTGAGGAACAATAAGGCACTTTTTCCACAAAATTTGAATACCGAGGACAATGACCGCTGGGAGAGAAAGATGAGAAGAAACAGTCGAGAAGAAATGTACTAGCGACAAAGGTACGGTCAAAGGTTGTCGCGTGAGACACCTCGTGAGCAGTTCGCCCTGAGTCTTGACCTTTCTACAGAATCGGATTGAGACAATGGTAATAATACAGTTACGTATTCGAGATATTCATCTGTCTGTGTACTCACGAACATATTTCGAAGAGACTCTATATTGATACGTTATCAATTTAAAATCTCACGAAAAAACTAATGAAACGCTTCTTCTCATCAGAAGAAAAATAATAGTCTTTGGTCCTTCACAATTCACCACATTGAGCAGCTTGATATACAAGAAATCTCCTCTAGTTCAGTTAACACACTTGCCAGAAAGGTACAAAGGTCCAGAACCTGGCCCAGAAACTTTTTGTCGTATAGAAAAATCCTAACTAGCTTTCTTGTAGTACATTGTACATTGTTGACTAAGAAAGCGTATAATCAGAATGGTCTTATCAGGAAGTGACAACTCTAGATTTTGTGGGGAAGATGAGGCAACTCCTGTTCACCTGATCACAGAATCAACGCAAAGAATGCCTGTTTTGGACCAGAAAATATTAGGAGTAACGAGGACTCAGCCTTTTTGACACTGTATCCTTATTCCCCATATCGACTTTTATTCGATTATTCAATTCTATGAAGCTCTATTCTATTACCTGAAGATGTCAATACGTTATTCCTCTTGTTTGGCGAAACACTACGAACTCTCAATGGAGAAGTAACTTCACTTGAGGAATTCAGTCTGGATCTTCGCATCAGATCGTATGGATCAGGGGTGGCCGGTAATATTGACGGTCTTGAAGAAGATGTCACCCTTACAGTTCCTGCTCTCATCGGAGTACTTGTGCTGACTGATTGCAGGCTGCTGGTGGTTGTCGAAGAGTAGCACCGGACAGTGCCGAACTTGGTTTCGCCATTTCCTTGCGCCAATGCCACCCTTGTTCCTGCAAATAATCAAAAACATATTAGAAATTTCTTTGAAGGAATGACGACCTCCCACATAAACTGCTCCACATGAGTTAGGGATATTAAAACAAATTGCAAAAAAATATAGTTAAAATAAGATTTTTGTGATAAAAATTCATATTAATATGATTTCAAGTTGCAAATTAATTTTAGCCTGTAGGTCTGCAGCGTATAGAGGGTGGTTAAGAAAAATCGAGTAATATAACGAAATTTTATTCCCAGAGAATTCAAGCATTTTAGGACTATCAATGCAATGTATATGGCCTCCACGGACATCAATAACAGCTTGACATCTTCTCTGCATATTACACACGAGGTTGTTGAACATTTCTTGAGGAATTTGGTTCCATAAACGGGGCAGAAGCTTTCTCAGATCATTTAAGGATTCTGGGGTAGGTTGATGATTATCTAATCTTCTTTGGAGCATATCCCATGCATGTTCTATGGAATTCAAATCTGGTGAGTGGAGGTATTGTGGAATACCAAGCTCATCGCGCGCATTCTCAACTATGGCTTCCCGGTGTGGTCTAGCGTTATCGTCTAGAAATTCAAAAGTATCACCAATAGCAGCGTCAAATTTTGGCATAACATTGTCAATGACATGCTCCCTATAGTGTAAGGCGGTCATATTCTCAGAACAAATGTGTAGATCTGTGCGCTTGTTGAAACATATCCCGGCCCATACCATAACACGACCCCCTCGGAATGGATGGATTTTTTGGACATAGCGACGATTACGGGGTAAGCATGGGATTGTCCATACCCTTATTCTTCGAGAATCTGAAAATCGTCCATATCTAGATTCATCAGTGAAAAGGACACTACGCCATTGATCGTTCCAATTGATATGTTACCTTGCCCATTCCAGTCTTAGACGCTTATGGTCACGTGTCAATGGAACTTCTCTTAATGGACGTCTAGAACCTAGATTCACCTGTCTCAAACGTCGTCTGATGGTTTCGATGGAAACTTGGACGCCATCTGCATTTTGAAGTGTATTCCGTAGTATTCTACACTCGATTCTACACGTAGATGTAGGGTTTCTTCTCGCCGAAATGGTGATGAAACGATCCTGAGCAGGTGTTGTTTTTCGTCGCCCACCAGGCCCTTGGTCTCTTCAACACGAAACCTGTCTCCCTGAACCTATTCCAAAGTCGAGATATCACACTTTGGCTGACTTGGAGCCTTTCCGATACAACAACCTGAGTTAGGCCAGCCTGTAGCATTCCGATAGCCCTATTAGCCTCAGCGTTTGTTAATTTACGTCTTGGCATTTTCAGAAAACTCGTTTCAAATCGAAGACGTTGATAAACTGACTTCATTTCGAAATAGGATCAATCTTGAAGCATATGCAAAGAACCAAACTTCAGAAAAAAGGCGACCAGATTGACGAAATGTATTATACTGATTTTTATTGGATCGATCCAAGTTGTTATTGAGTTTTAAATGATTTTACAGCGATTTTCTCGAAGATTACAAACTTTTAAAAACGATTGAATACGATATCCCTAACTCTTGTGGAGCAGTTTATTTATTAAATTAAACTTATGTAGTCCCATCATAGTACAGTTCAGTAATAGCCTAGTACGGTAGTAGCTCAGGCTCAGTAGAATGATTTTAAAGACGAATTCTGATTATTCGATTTTTAATTTTTTCCATAAAATTTATCACTCCCAAGCCCATCAGATTCCATTTTTCAGAAATATTAATGATGATACCTTTGCATTTTTTGCATATCGTGGGCCCCTTTTTCGATCCATTTCTCTTCGTACCGTTGAGATAATCAGAGCATGAACATAAAACGAAAGCTGGTGTCAGGACGAGGGCCCCAGGGGGAGCTCCTCGCACGCTGCCATAAAGCCAGGGATCCGCATAACGCATCGAACGGGATAGAGCACTTTCTCCTTCCTCTTGAGCAGGAGACCAGGGAGTGCTATCGTTCTGAAACATTAAAAAATGAAAAATCAGTGAGGTATGAAAATAGAAATTCTCCAGCTTGTGTTGATTTATGTCAATTTCACGAAACGCATCGTATATACAGAGTGTTTCTTGAAGACATCGTAATATTTGAGAGGGACTCATTAAAAAAATATATATTTCTTCCAGCCGTTTTCGATATATCTTCCTATCTATCGTTTCAGTTACAGACGATAGAGAAAACCGTTCTAAAACCTATCTACAGAACGCAACCAAATTGTTTTTCCAACTTCAATAACTTACACAATGTATAGATAGGTTCATTGAAATCTGGCGTAAATTAATAAATATCTTGACCGTCCTAACTTTTGAAATACAAAGTGACAAGGAATACAAAGGTGGTCATTATTCGCACATGAACGAGAATTATTTCAGGTGAAAGCAGTGGAGTTCTATTTTTTCCAAGAATATTCAATGCAGAACTTGTAAAGCCACTGGGTGACATAACATTGTCTTTAGGTACCGTAAAACCTCGTTACTTGGAAAGAAAGTTTCCTGTTTTAGTATTTGTCCGAGATATTGCAACAGCCCTTGTTGTGACTGGCTGTCACTCGATGTGACGTGTGAGCTCAGAATTTAAGAGGGCTCTACACAGTGGTTAGATCAAAAAGCGAAAAGGTATATCTTACGTCAGAAACCACTAATTTATATGGAGTTTTCATTATAATTCAGTTCGTATAAATCAGTTCGTCATCTCAGAAAGCCAAAAATATTTTTATTCGTCAGGCCGAAAAGAAAATAGGATTTTTTTTATTGAAGAACATTCCGAGGTGAAATGATTTTTCCAATGAATGTCCGCATAAAAAGATTTCTCGAAATGTCTCGCCATTGGCTATAACTCGAAACCTACTGAAATTGAAAAAAGACGTTCTATTGAAAACTATTGAAATATTCGCAACTTCTACAGATAGTTTGCTGGCAACAACCCACATTCTGGTAGTCTTTCATCCCTTACGCCTAATACGGACGGAGAGAAAGTCCCTCTTAACTGAATTCCAACTTCAAACTCTGAATTTCATTTAGTTCCGAACTTCCACAGGGTATTCTACGATGGATCAGAAACACAGGTTGCTTTTCCACAAAAATATTCATAAAATACTAGGTTTTCCTACATTTAACATGAATAGATGATCATGTGTAGACAGGGTGTTTTTTGATATTATTTGAGTTATACCTTCTATGAAAGATCATAACAATGATAGGTATAATAGCCTTACAGGGTATTCCATAACGACGGAAAAACACAGAGTGGGAACCATATAAACCTTGGTTGTGATTACCTCTTCATTGAAGAAAATAGAAGATCATCCAAGAATTTGTACTTGACATCACTTATCAACTATCCCCTACCTACATATGGAAAAATAGTGTTTCATAAAACATTCTGTATGTCGAGAAATGACCGAAGCCGCCATAGAAGAGTATAAGATTTTTATAACCTTATTATAAATTCATCATGGAAGGAGAGTTGAACATCCTATATTGTGTAAATTTCCGACTTTAAAGTCGAAATTCTTATTTTCAAAAGGGCCCTTCTTCACCTTCAGACAGAAGTAAACAGGACGCAGCAAGTGAATGCACTTACCTAAATTAATTCTCAATCGAAGTTATTGAAAAAATTTGGAAAAACTGCTAAGGATAAAAGTTTCCGTTGCAATATATGTCTTGCATCCTGCCTCATGCATTTGAGTTTTTAGGTAGGTACCTATTTGCTTCTTGTTTATGCATAGCGCAAAAATGATCAAACCTCTATTGACTGTTCACTCTTAAATCGATTTATTGGTTCATATTGAACGATGCAAGTGCATTATTCATACAGTTATAGTACCTAATGACAAAATGGCGTATGCGATGGTTCCAAATTACATCGCTATTGTTCCGACGTCAATGATTGCAAACTTGATACATGAATGGCTAAATTTGAAGTTAATTTGTTGGAAATGATCGTCACTTCAATCAAAATAACGTTATAAAATTTCATAAGCTATGAATTTTTGAAGTTTCATGTTCTATCTAAGCAAGCTTGTTCAAGCATGTAATGTCCAGACTGAAAATATGAAAAGATATTATAGCATGTAGCATAATAAGAAGCTATTGTTGTGAAGCACGTGTAGTGGTCAAACAATTTAAAAAAAATCATTCGTTGAGGATGATATGTGCGAAATTTCGCGGAGATCGTACGATAGAAATTTTTTTTATGTCTGTGTTTATAAGCCAGATGACGCAAAGTGAGAACATAGTAGAGTCTTCACATGTAACAGGCGCCTCATGTATTATACACCTCCTCATTCCTCCTATTTCGAACGTATTGCATAATTAAAAATAATTATATACATCGCAGCTTTTATGTCATTATATGGTGAATGCACTCAGTATTATGCACCTTCCTTGACGATTAAAACTACTCTAAACCCAGAAGAAAATAACAATAATAATAAGTTCAAATCATACCGGAACTACTTACTCTTAAATTAAAGGAAAACACGCCATCTGGTGGTGACAAAGGATATCGTCGCATCGCATGGCTAACTAATGCAGCCATGAATCCTCAATGGGTACACCATCACTGAAAAGAAAGAACGACATTTAAAAACTGCAATGATTATTTGGAGGAGACACAATAACGAGTCTAGTCATGCATTTGATTGATTTTCTTGTGGTTAAGAACGTTCAACCTGTTTCATGTTTCTACTTGTTCATTATTTTAATACTTAATTATTTTTTTTTGTACAGGGTGTCCGAGTTAAAGTGTCCCTATACCTTATTGTGGAAACTAAAGGAGCTAGATGTAAAAGTTGAATACAAAACTTGTCTGTAATCGATTGAACTCTTATTTTTTATAACCCACTTTAATACAGGGTGCTCCGTTTTTTTTCTGTTGGTATGATATTTTTATTTTAAATGGAATATCCTGTATTGCATTTTTGAATTCCTAGTCAAATTTTATAAAACTTTGGTATGATAATCGTGGTACTATATGGCACCGATTCTGAGATATTCGACCTTTTCCTAAAATTTTGACAGTTGTCAAAATTTGTTTGACATTTTGACAGCTGTCAAAATTTCAAGAAAAAGTCGAATATCCCAGAATCAGTGCTATATATGACCATTATTGTCATACCAAAGTTACATGAAATTTGACTAGGAATTCAAAAAATGCAACAATATACAGGGTGATCCATTTAAAATAAGAAGTTTCATAACAACAGATAAAAAACGGAGCACCCTGTATTAAAGTGGGTTATAAAAAATAAAAATTCAATCGATTACAGACAAGTTTTGTATTTAATTTTTTCTTCTAGCTCCTTTAGTTTCTACAATAAGGTATAGAGACACTTTAACTCGGATACCCTGTACATTTTAAATGCCATCAAATGTTACAGAAAAAAGAAAAATTTCATCGTTGAACAGACATTTGATTCCTATGTGCTGGGATTTGTTAGAGTCCTAGGTCCTCTGCTGAATTTGAATAAATTGGAATGGAGCTGAAAAACCTATTTTAGTGTGGGAAAGAATAAACCGTTTGTTTTATGAACGTATCTCACGACATACGACGATAGTTTCTTCCAGTTAAGTCGTAAAATCTGAAGGAAGATGATCGATCACATTAATTATGAGGTTTCGAAAACTTTCTCACAATTCTCGTGCTTCTTGTTTACTAGGATTTCAATAAAATCGTCGTTAAATTTATGGCTATAGCCAATTACTTTTCTCCGAACCTCATCTGGTTGTCTCCGCGCAAGGATATCACCGTTGAGCTAGAACAACAGCTCAATAAGCAATTTTTCAGTAAATCATCGGCTTCTTAGGGTCCCAGATTCGAGATATTATTGTTGATAACATAATAATTTTTCCTGTCAACCATAATTTAATCGACTCGAGCAAGAGATGTGGGTAACTGGGTCGACGATTGGAGAGATCATTCGTCAGTACCATTGAAGCTGGGGGGACAGAGAAGAAACTTCTGTAGTACCTTTCATCTCCAGGATCGTACCAGACAGTTGATATTGTTATCGGAATTTGGTTGATTGAATCGAATAACGGATATCTGGAATTGAGCAGTTGAAGAAATTTCCACAGTTTTTTTCAATATATTCCACAGAACGATACAGAAATTTCGCATATAACGTCATGAACATTATCTTTGACATTCATCCTCTTTCCCAAAAACTCCACCAAAGAGTTACACGTTGTGTAGGAAGGGTCTTAATAATTATATTATATAAGCACAAGATGCAATTTTTTTGAAGTAGATATTCAAATTTCTCCATCACTAATGATAAGTTTTCCGGAGATAATAAAGTTCATTCCTATTAATTCCTTACTCATAAATCAGCGAAGATCCACGTAGTCGATTGACATCTTCTGTTAACTGAATTATACAGGGTGTTTCATGAACATTCTGAACAAATCTAAGACTAATCTCTGAGCTATTTGGAGTAGGAAAGGATCTGAAGGCCATTGTCCAATCATTTTCAAGAAACAGGGAAACCATACGTACTTTCCCAACTGGCATGCCCTTGTTGAATTTCAGTTCGATACTTTCAATAGAAATGTAGATTTTGTGGCGGCGTAGTTGTACCCATGGTAGAAGAATACTTCATCTCACCATGGTGGTACCAAGGGTAGCCAAACGATGGCATCACTGCGCACGACGGTTGCGATCACAGGGTAGAATATACGTCTATTGCGGTGCAGCATACGCCAAACGATGGCGCCACCGGCGACGCACAACTCTATACCCTCGACGTAACCGGCGTTTATAGCAGGCACAAACTACGCTGCTTCGGCGATTGTCGTAGGTAGCTGCTAGGGTTCATTAACCTACCTGATGAGTCCGACCCTAGCAGTGGGACGAAACAATCACCCCAAGAGCACGCATTTCCTCAAATAGCGTGAACTCACCCCAGCACATACCGCCAAAGTGGTGACCCCGACGTGATGAGGGAGGGCCGTCTTAACGGCGTATCCCAGAAGGCCAGAACGGTTGAGACAATAGCTCGCTCACAATGCACGCTCCCATCTCTGGTATTTCTGACGCTACTCTAGACGCCTTTTCCCATCTTCGTAAACGGCGGTACCCTGCCTACCGTATCGCATCGCTTCCCCAGTCAGCGCCGCTGGTGGGGGAGTGTTGTGGCGGCGTAGTTGTACCCATGGTAGAAGAATACTTCATCTCACCATGGTGGTACCAAGGGTAGCCAAACGATGGCATCACTGCGCACGACGGTTGCGATCACAGGGTAGAATATACGTCTATTGCGGTGCAGCATACGCCAAACGATGGCGCCACCGGCGACGCACAACTCTATAACCTCGACGTAACCGGCGTTTATAGCAGGCACAAACTACGCTGCTTCGGCGATTGTCGTAGGTAGCTGCTAGGGTTCATTAACCTACCTGATGAGTCCGACCCTAGCAGTGGGACGAAACAATCACCCCAAGAGCACGCATTTCCTCAAATAGCGTGAACTCACCCCAGCACATACCGCCAAAATTTCAATGGTCGATTCGCCAAAGTATGAGATCAAAATTCCTCAAAAACAGTTGGATCGATTCGAACCAAATCTCGAAATCTCAATATTTTCCAAATAAATGAGAATTTCCTCACTATTTTTTGTATCCTAGCTGGATGCGGACATTTTCCACAAATCTTGTAGTTTGGAAAGATTCTCGATATGTAAAATTCATTGCTCGCTCGCTCCACACTTTTTACTGAAAACTGAAGCATGCTAGAGAAAAACGCTGAGATTATTTTTTTCCAAATTAAATAAAAATTTCAGAAATGAATTTAATTTCGGAGAATGTCACGGTCGTAGTATTTTTGTCTTAAAAAATATGAGTCAATGCCTTTACGCACGCCACTGTAGTTTCTGAAGATAAGGTATCCAACGTAAAAACAAACCTCAATGAGTTATCCATTTTTACCGAATGTCGTTTAAATATCTCAATCCTTTTCGAAAATATCGAGGAATTCGTTATTTATTTGGAATACGAAGATATATTGAAAAATTCTCAGTATACTATAGAACCAAACAAAATTTCAATGTCAAGATATTCTATTACTCAACATATTTTCCTCTTAATTGAATTCATTCATTACAGCGAACCTTCAACGTCTTTAGAACTTTCAAAAAAAAATGTTTCTTCTTGCTCTGCGAACCAGACCTCCACGGCTTTTATAACCTCCTCGTTGAAATGAAATTTACGATCTTTTAAATTTTTTTTAGTTGAGGAAAGAGATGATAGTCAGATGGAGCCGAATTTGATGAATAAGGGCAGTGTTCTAGTAATTCAAACCCTAAATCACGAATTATTGCATGGCAACATGAGATTTGTGTGCAGAGGCGTTGTCCTGCAAAACAAAACACCTTTGGACAGCTTTCCGCGTCATTTCTCTTTAATTTTTTTTTGGTCAGTAATATCGAATAGTAATATCCGGTTATTGTTCTATCCTTATCCAAAAAATCAATCATGATTACTCCATGGCAATGCCAAAAAACTGAAGCAAGAACTTTTCCAGCAGATTTTTGGACACGAAACTCCTTAGGTCTTGGAGAACCAGAGTATCGCCATTCCATCGATTGTTGCTTTGTTTCTGGATCGTAGAAATGTACCCAAGTCTCATCCATAGTAACAATTCGGTTTAAGAAGTTAACATCGTTTTCAAATCGAGCACAGATCGAACGCGATGCTTCTACCCTTGCACGCTTTTGGTCAACATTCAAATATTTGGGGATCTATTTTGCAGCAATTTTTCCAATTGACGTGAACTATATGATGAACGCGTTCGTATGAAATATTCAGTGCTTCAGATATCCGTTTCAGCCCAATTCGACGGTCTTATAAAATCATGTCATGAACTGCATCGATATTTTCGGGGAATGACACAGAAACTGGCCTTCCCGATCGGTCATCATCTTCAATGGAAAATTTACCCCTTTTGAAGCTTGCAGTCCAATTTTTCACCATCGCATATGAAGGACCTTAATCACCAAGGGTATCAAACATATCTTCGTAAATCTGCTTACTTCTTAACCCTTTTAAATACAGATACTTGATGATGGCTCGATACCCCAATTTTTCGATTTTCACAATTTCGGTGGACATCTCCTTCTTTTAATTTATTGCGTAGCTGTGGTTAACTTTTTCGACCTCAAACTTCACACTGACATGCACTTCTAATGAGTTTATTGTTCGTTGCTATGGTAACGAAATATTTTTTTTATATGCATGGAACTGGTCTAGGCTATCTAGATATCAATACATCCTCGTACATTCAACGAGCGGTATCTTTGGAAACGAATTTCCGTAAAAAAGCCTAAAGGGCCCTTACGACTCGAAAACAATATCCTAAACACACACTTCAATTCAGACTTGTGTTTTACCCCATTCTGTGAGCTACATAAGGAATATTCTCTGGTGTTCTTGCAGGACACGAGTTCAATATTTATTTTGTTTGTCTATTCGAGAAAAAAAAAGACTAATGTCACCTGATTAACACCTTGAACGGAAAGTGGCAGCCTGCTTGATCTTATTTCGAATTGCTTGAGATTATAATACTTCGGCAGAAAAACACTAGCTGGCAGCTAGGAGCTCGGTGGAGGAAGGATTTTTGGCGAACAGAAGTTCTATGAGTTATTGGAATACCATAGGGATGTGCACGATAAGCAGCCCTAGTGCTGCGTGAGAATTTGACTGCAGCTCTACTGCTGTGGACTGAGAGAGTTGCAATAAATATTTGGGTACAGATAAGCTTCACCCATGAGAGCAGTGAAAGAGTCCTGGTATGATCTGTAGCTTTGAAAAGGTGCCCCAGCTAATTTTCAACGAAATGTGCAATATTGGTCACATGTTACAAGCACATACCGAATAGGTGAAGACTTTTGAGTATTCCTTCTGGTCTAGTTGCCCTTCTGGCCTCCTTCAAGAACCTAACGAATGATGGTTACAACCTTCATCCTGAATGAAACAGTCGAAATAGTTGGGGGTTTCATTCCCCACATCACAAACACTTCGAAAACAGTTAAAATTTTTGCACAAATAAAACAAAAAACTGATGACAAGGTGCTTTACGACGTCTCAGCAAATTTTAAACCTCACGAAATGTTCCAGAAAACTCCCCACACTTTTTTGAGTGAATTTTCAACAAGTTCAATGCGTTGTTTAAGCGTATATCCGTCCATATGTATTAATATTTCTTATGGTAAGGTTTTCTGTTTCTAGGTCACTCACTGGCTAAAAAAATTACACATACACCGTGCGTGAAAAAAATCCATCGTTAAATAGCTAATGAAATTTGAAGGTTGATATTCTCTACTTGGGAGCTCTATAACATGTGGTTCTGTTTCAAATTTGGAAGAACATTCGAGGTCGGACTTTTTCGGAAATCTTTAAAAAATGATGAGCCTTGCATCCACAAGATTCAAATTTTTATATCCATCTCATCATCATCGTCTCATAACTTTATTCCAGCCTCATAAAGATCGATCAATACGGATCTGCACACACAGAAAGTAAATATCAATATGATAGGAGAGCCGAGCGAAAGTGAATTGATTTAGCCCGAGGTGCAGCATAATAATTTTTCCCCCAGATTCACTTTCGTTATAGTAGCATCAACTATACACAAAAACTTATCATCATGGGAGTACTCTTCTCGGTCCCATTCATTTTACTTTCGTCGAATTGTTTTTATACGAAAGTTACTCGTTCAATTATACGGGTTTCAGCGAAAGTAAAAGGCAAGGTAAGCAACCGAATTTGCTCCATAATTGGAAGTAATGTTCTTCTTTAGGATTCCACCAACCAGAGAATGAACCTAGTAGCAGAGATAAAACTCCAAAAATGGGGTCTGTGAAACAACACGTGGATGTTGAAAATGTTTCGAGCATTAGGAATACATGGGTTAGAACGGAATAATGAGTGTTGGAGTTGTTGTCGTAGGAAATTATGGTTTCGGATGTTTTTGACAGTTACGAAGAAGCGGTTGCACGCTGATATGCATCATCAATTCCATTCACGCATCAATTCGTTATCAACGTGTTCTTCAGTGTGGGAATCATACTCATACACCAAAATAATCGTTCTCTTTCGGTATTGCCACTCTCAACTAAAAAATATTCGAAAAACAAGGTGTATTGTAGTTTATTTTTAGTATTAAATCTCGAAACTTCATCGAGCTCAGTACAACCGTTCGGACTCTTGACAGACTCCATCTTTTTGGAAATTTTTCGAAGGTTAACTTTCGACACGAATTGTTCCCCGTAAAATCGTCCAAGATCTAAATGTTATGCCAAATCTTAAAGAGCAACTCTTCTAGTAATAAATCTCGAAATTTTATCGAGCTCGGTGCAACCGTTCGGCCTTGACGATTTTTTAATTCTTTCCATCTCTTAGGGAATTTTCGAAGATCAAATTTCGACACGCAAAGACCCAAACCGCCCAGATAAATGGTCCTAAATCTGACTGTTTCACATGTTCTCGAAGAGCAACTCTTGATTCAATAAATCTCGAAAGAACTCCTGCACACTCCAAAATGCATTCTGCGTCAATATTTTATTGATTCTTTTTTTGAATTCTTTAAAATTGAGCCTTTTAATCTCTTCAGATAATCTGTTGTAAAGTTTATGAGAGATGAAAGTGGGACCATTCTTGCATTTTTTGAGTCGCACTTGGATTTGATATTATTCCTATATCGTGTATTATGGTCATGGGAATACAAAGGCTAATCTGTGTTTGCTCCATTGGAGCTATGAAAACCTGCCTCACTAAGGGAGTGTAGATCATTACAGATGTCACACTTATTCATGCTTTGATAAATCGATTAGCTGATGGGACCATGCTAAGAATATCCAGGGAAGGAACAGGTGATGAGACAATTAGGAATCAGAGAGCCTGGGCTTCTCTGACCAAGTACACTCCATTAGTGAATCTTCCCAGTAAAGAGATGATGAAGAAAACCATTATCGAAAAAACACTCACTAAGTTACCAAAAAGAAAGAAGAGGAAGTTCGGAAAAGGAAATTTCATTGATGAAGATCTCTTTACAATCACTGTCCAATATCCTGTGTAGGTAGCTACTGATCCACTCTAGCAATTTGAAGGGTCGAAAATTTGTTTGATTTCGCTCCAAGAAAATAAGGGTACTGATAAAATGAGTAGATGCTGTCTTGAAATACACTATAGGTTCTGTAGAATTTAGGGTGCAATATAGGTATGCTTACTGCATACTGAAATCTTAGAAGAACTCAAAATCAAAGAAAGATTATTTAGCCATAAAGCCAGAAAAAACTGGGACTATGGAAGTCAAATGTCGGAGACCAAAAGGAAGATCTCCAATAAGATGGACGGAGCAAATGAAGACATTGATGGGGAAAACAGTGCATGAAGCCGTCCTTATTACACAGGATCGCAGCAAATAGAAAAAGTATGAAAATAATATTTAGAGTATCACAACACCCATTCAAGGGCTCAAGGATTGAGTAGGATAATGCTTACGGCAAGCTTAGTTTTTTCGTGAAATTAGTTTGGAAATAAAAGAAATTCTCAGTTAGTGGTCAGATATATTGTACTTCCTACGGAATCATATAGAATAATCAAGATAGATGAAATTTCGGAGTTCCTGCTCTTATTTCTTGGTTGTTGAGCAAATAACCCGGAAAATATCCATTACGATAAAATGTCACTTGTAGCAGTTGCTCGAATAACTGCAGAGACAACGAAGCTGCGTGAGACGAAATCCTATTCTCTTCGAACCAGTTCACCTTCGATCAATTACATTCAATCCATCAGGATAGGCCTTATATCTCTTTTACACAATTAAAATTATTATATTGAACTAGCCATTCGAATCACAAAACATGATATACATTCGATGCTATCATTACGCGCTATTCTTCGATATATTTACGTTTCTCGCTGTATAACGGTGGATCTGTCAGTCGGTCAATAGTTAGATTGACCCAGACGGATTTCCTAGAGATAAGGACGAATTGGAACGATTCCGAAGAATGCAACGTGATACAACTAGCCATTGCCATCGGTTTTTATTGACATACATTCTACGTTGCTAACAACAAACAATGGACTTACATGATAGTAATCTGCGATTGGAAGAGCTATAAAGATTTACAGAGTTATAGCCACTATAAGCAGTCTTGTATTTGATATTTCAGAGGGTATCAATTGCTCAGAATGAATCTGTTGGGAAGATTAATCGTTTCTCATTTCGAAAATAGCAGATCAGCGATAATTCAGGAATGGTCCTTCGAAAAAACACATTCAACAGTTCCTTTTCGAAAGAGTTCATATGCTGAGTGTCGCAATTATTATTATCATCTCATCTATTTCAGAAAGACCGAAAAACTGAGAGTAGCTTTGAGGGGTCTACTCAAACTCATTCTGACTGTTTTTGTTCCCATATTGGCTTGAGACTGTCAATCAGTCGGCAGGCCATTGGTATAAATTTAAATTCCTTTTCAGAATGAACCAGAGTGACCTTTGAAGAACATCTTGATTACGACCTACAACATCATCCTACTATTACGGGGATGAATTGATATCTAGTTAGCCTAGACCAGTTCCATGCATAAAAAAATATTGCGTTGCCATAACAACGAACAATAACTCATTTGATGTGTCAGTGTGAAGTGTGAGGTCAAAAAAGCAAACCAGAGTTACGCAATAAATTAACAGAAAGAAGATATCCACCGATGATTGGAGTATCGAGCCATCATCAAGTCCCTGTATTTAAAAGGGTTAAGAGGTTAAGAGATATGCTTGGTGATCAATGTCCTTCGTATGGGACCGTGAAAAATTGGACTGCAAGCTTCAAAAGAGGTAAATTTTCCATTGAAGATGATGACCGATCGAGAAGGCCAGTTTCTGTATCAGTCCCCGAAAATATCGATGCAGTTAATGACATGATTTTATCAGACCGTCGAATTGGGCTAAAACGGATATCTGAAGCACTGAATATTTCATGCGAACGAGTTCATCATATAGTTCACGTCAATTTGGACATGGGAAAAATTGCTGCAAAATGGATCCCCAAATGTTTGAATTTTGACCAAAAGCGTGCAAGGGTAGAAGCATCGCGTTCGTATGTGCTCGATTTGAAAACGATGTAGACTTCTTAAACCGAATTGTTACTATGGATGAGACTTGGGTACATTTCTACGATCCAGAAATAAAGCAACAATCGATGGAATGGCGACACTCTGGTTCTCCAAGACCTAAGAAGTTTCGTGTCCGAAAATCTCCTGCAAAAGTTCTTGCTTCAGTTTTTTGGGATTGCTATGGGGTAATCATGAATGATTTTTTGGATAAGGGTACAACAATAACCGGAGATTACTATTCGATATTAGTGACCACTCTATTAATTAATCTGTGAATAAAATCAAAGAGAAAAGGCGCGGAAAGCCATCCAAAGTTGTTTTGTTTTCGCAGGACAACGCCCCTGCACACAAATATCACGTTGCCATGCAGAAAATTCGTGATTTAAGTTTTGAATTACTAGAGCACCCCCCTTATTCACCAGATTTGGAAACATCCGACTATCATCTTTTCCTCAACTGAAGAAAAGTTTAAAAGGTCGTAAATTTTCCTCCAACGAGGAGGCAATAAATGCTGTGGAGGTCTGGTTTGCAGAGCAAGAAGAAACATTTTTTTTTAAAGGTCCAGAGACGTTGCAGGTTAGCTGTAATAAATGTATCCAATTAAGGAGAATATGAAATTGAAATTTTGTTTGGTTCTATAGTAGGCTAAGAATTTTTCAATATATCCTCGTACTTATTACATTTGTTGATACCGGATCATTCAATATACAAGGCGATTCGTTGGTAAATGGGCGGAAGCTAAAGGTAGTTAGTGTACACTGAGGTGAGTCAGAATAACCCATGTTTTAGGAGTACATATCTCCTTATAATCAAGAAATCAAGATACAGAGTGTTTTATTGATCTTTGGCACTGTTGAAAGACGAACAAAGCTGAAAAACTGATCTATCTGAATTCAGCTCAGATTAGTTTCTTCAATGAAAGTTAAAAATATTGCCATCATTTTACTGGCCATATTCTAAACAGAACTGAATCGCGTTTCGGACAATTCTAATTACTCTAGCGGAAATTAGACTACACTCAAGTGTTTTTTCGTCCTTGTCTGCTTGACTGCTGAATGATTCCGGTTTGGTCCTTAAAAATTTGTATTTCAAGCACTCCAATAAGAAATAATCCGTGGATATTAAATCTGGAGACCTGAGGGGCGATTCAAAATGTCCTCTTCTAACAATGCATCATCAGCTTGTAAATACATCACCAGATACGCACGGACAAGTCTTGTAGAATAGGCAGGTTATTGTTTCTATTCAGGACATCGGATACCCACATCCCGATCAGGCAACAGAGCAGTCAAACTCGGAACAAGTATAGTCCTTGAAAGAATTCTGAATATCCAGCTTCATTGAAATTTCCTTAGAAGAAAACTGATCCACTGACTTTTTTCTATATTGCCTTCCCTCATCCAGTATAGCTTCTTGTCAGCCCAATAAGGATAATTTTTATGTTTACATAGACATTTCCATTTAGTAGATCCATTACTGTTCTCAAAACTGGAGTCTTCTATCTGGATCATCTTCGGTGAGTTCCAAGAAGATTGTCATTTTATAGGGATTCTGTATTCGAGGAATCTCGACACTGGAGACTTTTATTATTTGTTTTTCTTGAATGCCAATTTTCCATTTTCCTGAAACTGTCTTCCAATCTTGCTTATGCCATTTCAAGACATGGGCGTTGAATCAGGATGCTTCCATCTGAATAAGCGAAGAACTAATTCGAATATAAACTGCTCCACATGAGTTAGGGACATTGACTAAAATTGCAAAAAAATATAGTTAAAATAAGATTTTTGTGATGACAATTCATATTGATATGATTTTAAGTTGCAAATTACTTTAAGCCTGTAGGTCTGCAGCGTATACAGGGTGGTTAAGAAAAATCGAGTAAAATAACGAAATTCTATTCCCAGAGAATTCAAGCATTTCAAGACTGTCAATACAATGTATGGCCTCCACGGGAATCAATAACAGCTTGACATTTTCTTTGCATGCTACACACGAGGTCGTGAACATTTCTTGAGGAATTTGGTTCCATAAACGGGGCAGAAGCTCTCTCAGATCATTAAAGGATTCTGGGGTAGGTTGATGATTACACGACTCTACAAAAAAAATTTCGTTCTTTGTCCTAACGTTTATACTAGGGGTTTCCGGTTAATTATGCACAAAAACGAAAAGAAAATATCTTTTTTTGGTATAAAGTTTGCTTTTGTGATAGTTATAGTATTAATAGTCATCCTTCATTTTTTTTATAATTTTTAATAATTCGAAAAGACCCTCCGAGTTTACGTTTACAAGTTGCCGCTAGAGGGCACACGAGTCATAAACAATGATCAGGTGTTGTTTACAAGCCCAGACAAACTTCAAATATCGTCAAGAAAGTGTAAATACGATGCTGATGTATTTTGTTTTATATGTGTTCAATTTATTATAATTCGTGACGTGAAATACGAATTAAAGACATCTCACGTTCTCTTTGAAGCCTATGAAGCATATTTTGACTTTCCTGTTTGGAATCAAGACAAGCCATGGGCTCCACATGTTGCTTGTAGTTATTGTAAATGATATCGTTGAATCAGTCTCCTAAACACAGAAGCAAACTTTTTCATGCCATATATTTTTTTTTCGTCTAATTAGGATTTAAACTATCGAAATTTTATGCTTTGCAGTCAAAGTCAAATTTGGTGTTGACCCGTGTTATCTAATCTTCTTTGGAGCATATCCCATGCATGTTCTATGCACTTCAAATCTGGTGAGTGCGGAGGTATTCTTAACTATGGTTGCACGGTGCTGTCTAGCGTTATCGTCTAGAAATTGAAAAGTTTCACCAATAGCAGCGTGAAAATTTGGCATACAATTGTCAATGACATGCTCCCTATAGTGTAAGGCGGTCATATTTCCAGGGCAAATGTGTAGATCTGTGCGCCCGTTGAAACATATCCTGGCCCATACCATAACACTACCCCCCTCGGAATGGATAGACTTCTTGGACATAGCGAAGATTACGGGGTATGTGTGGGATTGTCCATACACTTATTTTTCGAGAATCTGAAAATCGTGCATATTTGGATTCATCAGTGAATAGGACACTACGCCATTGATCGTTCCAATTGATATGTTGCCTTGCCTATTCCAGTCTTTGACGCTTATGGTCACGTGTTAATGGAACTCCTCTCAATGGACGTCTAGAACATAGATTCACCACTTTCGAACGTCGTCTGATTGTTTCGATGGAAACTTGGACCCCCATCTGCATTTTGAAGAGTATTTCGTAGCATTCTACACGTAGATGTAGGGTTTCTACTCGCCGAAATGGTGATGAAACGATTCTGAGCAGGTGTTGTTTTTCGTCGCCCACCAAGCCTTGGTCTTTCCAACACGGAACCTGTCTCCCTGAACCTATTCCAAAGTCGAGATATCACACTTTGGCTCACTTGGAGCCTTTCCGCTACAACAACCTGAGTTAGGCCACCCTGTAGCATTCTGATAGTTCATTAGCCTCAGCGTTTGTTAATTTACGTCTTGGCATTTTCAGAAAACTCGTTTAAAATCGAAGCCGTTGATAAACTGACTTCATTTCAACATAATTTTCATTCATTCATGAAGCATATGCAAAGAACCAAACTTCAGAAAAAAGGCGACCAGATTGACGAAAAATGTCTCATACTGATTTTTATTGGATCGATTCAAGTTGTTATTGAGTTTTAAATGATTTTACAGCGATTTTCTCGAAGATTACATACTTTCAACGATTGAATACGATATCCCTAACTCTTGTGGAGCAGTTTATTTTCAAATGAATACCTATTCGTATTCACAGTTGTACTTCTGGACCTTCGCCAGAGTGTCGAAGCTGGGAGAATCCAAAACTTTATACCCATGTGAGTTTACTCGAATCGGTTTATTTTGGATATTGATTATCCTGTTGATTTTCGCTCTTCAAATAATTCAGTCCAATCGACCGGTTTTCCGATATAACGTCGAAAACAAAATCGTACCGGAAACTGCATTTACATTTCCGATCTGAAGCGAAAACGACGGAAAAGAAAGTGAAAGATTCGCCTATACAACAAGTAGGCCAAGTTCATATTCACATCTTCACTCTTGATCTCGTCTAAATTGAATATAGGAGTGGCTTCAAACGTAATTTCTTCAGTGACGATTCACTTCAGATTTTCACTTCGGCCCGAGGTTGTATGATCTTTAACACTGACCTTGCCCGGTGACATCAAGTCAATTATGAGTATCGGAGCTTGATTGAAAATCATTGCACAGCAGTTGGATCTTTGGGATTGAATGTTTTCCATTTTCTGCAACTATCAGACTTTTTTTCAAGTGTAACACGCATCACCCTATATATTATCGCACTATCTAATGCACAACCCTTTTAATGTCTCTTACAGACGGCTGTTGAATTTCAATAGGGTCTTTTACCCGTACAAATATTTTAACACTTTTTTCCATACCATTTTATCCGATTCGGCCCATATAAAAAGATAAAGCCATTTAATAATGATAGATAGATAGGTATGCTTTTATACACAAAAAAAATATGGAATGAAATAGTGTCACATTACATAATTATACAAAAATTCACAAAGTCAATATGGCTCTATGTTGATTAAGAACTTTTTGGTTTTGTTCTTGTTTTGTTCATAGTTCTCTATTATTTTTAGATTTCTGGGTAACTTATTGAATATTCTTATACAAATGTATGATGGATTTTTCTCTGACATAGATAGTCTATGCTGTGGGTAATTAATGTTTACAGATATTATTGTGTATGTCATATCTGTATTATTTACTGAAAATTTATTTTTGTTTTCATGAAGAAATAAGTTACATTCAGGGATAATCAAACGATAGTATCCTTAATTCCTTAAATTTTCCTCTACATGATTCTCTAAACTTCATATTTGATAGCAGTCTAATAACACATTTTTGATTTACAAAGACATATTGCACAGCTGAACTTACATATACCCCAAAAATTATTCAATATCTAATTATTGATTCATAGTTTGAATAATATAAGATTTCTTTATTTACATTTCCTTCTGCATAATGGGGAATTCTTCTCAATTTGGATTATCACTGCATATGCAAGTTTAAACTGAATAATTATGAGTTTCATTCATGATTTCTTCTAATGCACCGCGGAAACTATTCGAAATCATTCTTGAAATAAGGGGTTTTAAATTTTAAATCACTTGGTTTCAAGTTTAAGACTTGGCAACAGCGCCTACTGGACAATAAAAAGAACAATGTCTAATCAGCCTGTTTATAAAATACCAGCTGTTGATAAAAATAAAAATCCCATAAAATTTTACGACCTTCCTCGTTCGTCGCGGACTTCATAGACAGCCATCTTTGTCTATCTCATCAAGATAATATAATTGTTGGCCTTTATTATCAGGGCATATTTCAGTCGATGTTCACAACTTGAGCAATCGAAATGAAACGCTTTAAATTTTGAATACCCATTTTTACTTTTCATTTTTAAGTGCTTAAAATAATTTTTTTTGGGAAACGGTTGAAATGAAAATGTGACGTTTCAAAGATATTTCATAAGAAATTCATCATTTTCGTCAGGAGGAGTATTCCCTGTTGCCAACTACCCTCAAAGCATAGCACACCTGATTCAGTTTGTTGAGTATATATTCAATATGTGTGGACCATTTCAGAAACTCGTCAATTATGATTCCCAAAAATTTTGTATCTCCCGCTATTTTGTCTGTATGTGTATAGTTGAGAGCATTCAATTTTTGTGTTATTGATGAATTGATGTCATTGTCTGCAACTAAGAAGTTAGTATCATCAGCAAAACGGCGCTTCATACGAGAAAATATGAAGAATAATTTTATTTTACAGAACGTTCCAACTTAGAATCCAACTTAGCTTCAAGAGTTGGGAATTTTTGGTATTTTTATGGTACGTAACAGTCATAATGGAAAAAGTAGGTCATACCTTGTACTCGAAAAAGTTTCATCAAATAAATGAAAAACTGTATTCCGAAATTCAATTCATTCGATTAAACCGTTGGTGAGAAAAGAATAAAAAATTTTCATGGTTTTTCAACAGCCTGTATCTGTATCTGTATCTCTTAAACCGAACCGATTTGGTCCAAATGGTAAAGAAAAAAAGTGTTTCTTTTGGACCTCAAAAATCTATCATTAAAATATTTGTACGAATCAAAGACTCACCCTGTACTTATTCAAGAGATTATCAATGAAGAGATTCAAATGAGATGAGAGTCTCAAGATTTTTTATCTTAATCACTATTATAGCTTTTCATTATCTCGACACCATTGGAATGAATTTAAGTGGTATGTGCTCAAAATCTGTCCAAAATTTGATGAAGTAATCCTGTTTTCGTATAATAATACTTATTCTCGACCACTCATAACTCGCAGAGCCTAGTAGGACGAGTAATGAAAATTTCAATTCGATTTCTACAGTGAATCTATTCCAATTGTGATTTGAAATCTATATTTCAGTTTCAAATCACAATTAGACTATTCTAAGGGGTATCCCATTTTTGACACTTTTGCCCTTCTAAAGATGAAGAATTGTTTTCCATTCATATCCATCACAGGCTTCATAGTGAACCAATTCTTGTTTTCTCCCTACTAATGATGAACAGAGAATCTACGAATGTCTACTATGGCTTTCGAAACGAAAAATCGACGCAATTATAGCAGATTTATGTTTTCATTATTTCGATCCATACAACAACGAGAAAAGCGAATCAATCTTGAAATGTCGATAGTGTAATTATATACCCAATGAGATTGTGGCACGCCCGAAACTATCGAAAAAATTCAATCGGCCTATGCTTGAAGAAAGTTCGTAAAATATCTCCTTTCGATCTGCTACATTGTGCCAGTGCTCCTTTGTTGAGTAAAAAGGTTCGTAGCTTGTCCTCGCCATTCACTTTCCTTTCAACTCGTGACCGTATTCTGGTGCCACAGTGTTTTGTCCAATACTATCTGTTTTTACATGATTATCGGTTATGGGTATCTATGTATTCGACGCTTGCTTCGTGATTTATTACAAAAAATTATAATTGAATTAATTCGTTCAAGCATTAGGAAAAAAAGGCACATTTCACGTATTGCTTGATTATTTTTGTCTATCATTCAAACATTAAACTTCCAAGAGTTAGTGTTGATTTCAGATGTCTATAGATAATAATTATTCATTATGCATGCATAATATTCGTCGATATAAAAATCAACAATGATACGCTCTAAATCCAACAAACCATACCTACACCGTCATTCAGAGCACCAACGAAAAGACCAACCTATCAAAGAAGAAATGCTGATCATACCATCTCCTAGCGCTACCTAGCATATAACAATGCAACTCTATGCCCTCACTGAAATTTCAATCAAAGATTGCGGTTTATATTCATGTCCGTCATTGATATCTACGAATGTTATGCATTTGAATATAATTTATAATAATATTCGATCGAGTCAATACATATATTTTACTTCAATTTCTAATACTGTAACTCTCATCTACAGTGTGAGCTGGGGAACATAGACTAAATAGTACAAAGTGCTCTCGATATCTTGAAATTTGAAATAGAAACAATTAATTTTTACATTAATCTGAGTTTACAAAAAGTGAAGGGTTCGTTCCTATTCAGGAGAATAATGCCTAAAATATTCAAAAAATATCAAAAATAAATACTTTGAATACCGTAGATTCGAGTGACTTGGGACGATTGTTGAATTCAACTTATCATATCTTCAAAGCGGTGACCTATTTTTATCTGAAAAAGAGGTTCGGATATGCTTAATGACTCAGACTATTGATTAGGATATAAACCATGCTCCAGAATTCGGATATAAATTTTGAAAAAAATAAAATATACTTGTCCCAAGTCACCCACCGATTTGGGAGGCTTGGGACACAAGTTAAAATCTATTGATTTCTCAACTCTCAAATGAAATAGGTGACTTGGGACGATGTATAGTTTTGAAAAATTAGAATTTGTGATTATATAGTTGAAATTCGGTAAGGAAATTAGATGATAAACCTCTATTACAGCGGAAGTAAATTTATTGCAACTCAAATGTAAAAAAACTAAACAAAACAAGGGAACTTTGATTTCTTTAATTTTTTAGTAATTTCTTTGTGGAAATAACGTAAATAATAATATCCTGCGAAAAATCGGCATATTTCCTGTTGCCAATGCGCCGCTTGTATCTATTCGGCATTGTCCCAAGTCACTCTATAAAACAACAAAATAAATTAATGAGATCCTTGTTGCCGTTTGATTTGTAAACAACCCTATTTCATGACATATTTAATATCCCACGTATCCAGAAAAAAAAATTACACATGCACAAAGTGAAACACATGTACAGGACACTAGAAAATATAAGGGTCATAAAAAAACGCGCTTTTACTCTCCTGAGTTCGTTAATTTTTCCTGTCAATTCAAACGCTCTGGTCACGGCAAACTTAACAGGAATTAATTGTTCAACTAACCGAAAAGACGCTACACATTATAAGTTTGTCCCTTCACTCATAAATGGTAAGAAACAATGAAATTTGCAACAGGATATTGTTGTAACTAGTGAATGTGCATCTCTAAGTATTCACACAGTTCATCTACTATACTGAAATTGTGAATGGATCATTTCCTTTTCTGGACTGAGCTTTGAAGGTATCTTCTTTCTATTTCTCTGGTCAATTTCAGGACAGAGTTATAGAATAGAAGAAGATTTATTACTCGCTTTCCTTAACGACATATGTTGAATGTACGTAGGTAAATGAATAATGAATTCACATTCATCTTAGTTAAGAACATAGCCACTTTCTCTTGTTTTCAATGAGCGATCAAGGATAGCTCATGTGGGTTATCAATTGAATCCTACAATTCAGTTTAATTCTTCGAATAGATAGATGATCTGGAGGAGTTTTCAGAAAGTCTTGAGATCATATTCCTTCTTGATCTGAATATTTGAATATCCTAGGATAAAAGTGCCCATAATAAAGTATCTGTATTTTATCATTGACTACGTTCTTCTTATGAGTGTTTCCTTGTCTGAGAAAATACCTTTAGCAAGAAAATGTCAACTGTATTGATCGAGCTAAAAAACCATTCAACAAACAATTGTAGGTAACTGAAAATATAAAGTTTTATATCAATTCTTTGATGAAACTTCACTATGTGGAAGCTCTGAGTTGAAGGATTTCATATCCGATTTATATGTTGAGGTGAGTTTATATGGAAAATAAATGAAGTGGTTACTAACGAATGGACTCGCGTGATCGTTATCTGTCAATAAGAATTGCTGTATGAACTTAATCTCAATAACTTATGCGTTCAAAAAGAAGGTTATTGTTAGAACCTTTATCGAAAATGATGTTTTTCGATTTCTATTGCAATATACCTATATTTGCAATGAACGCATGGTATGCTTTCAGGCTACAGTTCCGATTTCAATCTCATCCTTTAATTTTTGAAATCTTAGAGAGCGAAAGATTTTCTTACTTACACTATATAGAGTCCAATTCCATTACTATACATATGTGAAATATTCCTTTCTTATCTATACACACCATAACATATTTCCACAATGTTGAATGAATACAGAAAGAAAATCAGTGAAACTTTTGGGGTGGAGTTTAACATATCCAACATCCTAGCTTTGACCTTGAGTATTTCTTTAGAAGTTGATATGATCTCACTTCAACATGATAGGTAGCTTAATATTGTCGCTGTAACCTTGTTTGAGCACACCTCAGAACTCACACCTCATCGAAAAAAAGGCGATCTTGCTCGTACTAGGAACTTGATAGAATGAAATTATATCCACTGGACTTTATCCTCCGGTGGACAGATCTAAATCAGATAGATTTTAATGGATAGTGCCGGTTTGAATGGTTCCAGTGAAGGGTTGAATGGAATATTGTGAAAATTTATATAGGTGGAACTATGGAATCGATAGAAATTCGATGTAGAAATGTTATAACACCATGAATTGCTCAGAATAATTTGGTCATTGATGGGTTTCTTGTCACAATATTTTCCATTGTAGGAATGAATTGGTTGAAGTTAAACAATGTCTAGTAGTTTCATAAGTCTCCTACACCAATTTACTATCTTATCAGGGATTATGAAGTAGCTTATATGAAATTCTGTTTCCAAATATTGCCACAAATGATTTTCAAAGGGATGAGGTTCGAGGAACAGGAAATTATGTATATATAAGTATCAATTATGAATGGTTTGCATACAGTTACGAATATTTTTTAACCAAATTAGTTTCTCTTTCCTTATTCGAAGTTCTAGGTGAAATGTAGGTGGACTAATTGATACCGTACCGGTCACAGGAAAACCTTGATTTACTCAATTCTTTAAGTTCACTAGTACACCCTATAATTAGCTTTGTTTCCTGGTATGTTGGTGATGTTTTCATTAAAGGAAAAGACCATGTGATATCAAAACATGACGTCCAAACACGTTGTTATATTGATGGTTAATTCTAACAAATTTTTGATTATTCATTTGACAGTATTCGAGCTTAAATACCCAATATATTCAACAGCATAATTTGAATTTTCTGAATTAAGTAGAATACTCATACATGAAACTTTTAGAAAACATGTGAATATAATGCATATAAAAGACAATCTCTCATTGTAAGTTTTTTAAAGGTACCTATTTCGTCTTTAATAATGATTTCATTCTCAGGAATGTTATAGTTAGGTATATATGCGCATTCTTCAAATGAAAATTGACCACATTTTTCATATTTTTCAAATTAAGATTTGAAAAATATCTATAACCAATTTTCCGAAGAGAAAAATCTTTTCTGCAGTCTGAAATTGGGGGAATTCAATCTAAACGTCAATTCAAGTTGTTGATATAAATGAATGATTTTGCAATTGAATTTGAATAATTCCAGAAATACGATGCTCCATCATTTTAAATGTGCTAATCACCTTTTAACATATATAATCAAATTGGTGATAATCAAGAGGTTAATAATTCAATTAAGACGATATGAATAAAAGTTTCCTTAAACTGATTCTGTATGTTCACAGCTCATATTAACCTTGTCCGTTTTTCTATTGTGGAGTGTGAATTGGTTTGGAATATTCAAAGTGGTAATTAAATAAAAATTCTGCTGGGAATAAGGAAATCCTAATGTTATTATTTAAGCTGAGAAGGCGTTCGATATTTACATCAAGTCGATTTATTTATTCTGTTGTTTTTTTTCTCATTTTATGAAAAATTCGAAATCTTCTCATTTTCTGTTTCATATAGGTACATCCCCACTTCCCTATCCCCTCTTTATGTAGGTGAATATATACATCTACGTGCGAAAAAATTCAGGGGATGATTCTTTGTCAAGAAATAGTGTGGATCTTTGATATAAAAATTTTTTTGAGAAAGAAATTTTAGATTTTTTCCGTAGAAACCAGGAAACTGATAGACTTGAAAGTAAACGGACAATTTTTTGGAGCGAGGAGGTAATTGAAAACGTTGGTGATTTTCCCCTATAAAATGTCAGCATGAAATCCGCCTACTACGCCTACTAAGATACAGCATATAGAACTCACGTTAGGTTACTGCTATTAAATAATTTTTTTTTAAACTCTACCTTCTGCCAAAAATTATAAGAGATGTTCAAAAGGAATCAAACTATCAAAAATCAAATTTTTCAAAGGTATAATATAAAACTAATTTTGGGGGATGTTTTTTTCCTAGTAGAACGCCACAAAATTTTTTGTATAATAGTACCTTATTTTTCCCATAGAATATTTGATCAATTTAATTTCTCTCAGTTTTCTGGTTTATAGGAAAAGAATTTTTAAGGAGTTGTATCTTAAGCCCGTTTGCAACAGCCGAGAATTCTCTACAAAATTTTCGCAAGAAAATGGTAGAGATTATTTTGTATGCAACTGAACAGAGAATTCTACCAAAAGTGCGTATGTAACGGTAAAGAATTCACGGCGCATGAAATCTCGAGTAAATTTTCTAGAGAATTCTCGGCTGTTGCAAACGGGCTTAAGAAGTGGCTTCTAAAAAAAATATTCTAAACTAATTTTCGACAAGTTATCACTCCCTAAATTTCCTCTCAACTATTCATTCAAACCCTTTATAATGATCAATATTAGCTTGGAGACATATTCAATGAAAGTTTTTCAAGAATTCTGTTTGCCACTGATCTGAATGAAGGCAATGGCTGCATTCTAAAAAGATCAACTCATCTCAACTTCAGTTCTTCCTCCTGATGATTACTTTTTTGCGAATCCTCATTATGTCGAACTTCTGTTTCCTGGTATTTTCTTAATGCTTTTCGGATTGCCTGCAAGTTCTGACTGATAGATACTGCTTTCAACTGACAGAAATCGAGTTTAACTTAGAGAAATCTCTGCTAGTTTCGACATTTCAGTCCGTTTCATTCCCTGGTTCTCGTTACGTAGGTACACGTGAAATATTGCTTCTGCCTTTATCTGATAGGAGTCATACTGTGGAACTTGCAACGCTTTCAGAGGTCCCGATCTTTCACAATTTCACGCATTTAAATCATCATCTTGCACACGATCTTGAAATTACCTGTTAGAGGGATTTCAGCGAATATATACTGCTATTATTAGTCACGAACGATCAAATAGGAACCGAATAGTAAACATGTTTACTGTAGGTAGAATTATTGTTGAGAAACAAAAATACTCGAATTGGTTCAAAGTTTCATAATGTTACTGATTTATTTTTCGTTTTTTTTTGTATTTTTCAGTGAGAATTAGCAATATGATAGGTAAGAGTGCACTGATGTTTTTGTTCACCTGCTGAATCGCGTATTTTCAAATATACAGGGTGAGTTTTGACTCGTACAAATGTTTAAACAGTAGATTCCTGAGGTCGAAAGAAACTCTTATTTCCTTTACCATTTTTTCGTAATTGGCTCGGTGTAAAAAAAAATCTGTTGACAAACCATTAAAAAATCTCACAAACGGTTTCATCGAAAACGAGTTTCGAAATATAGTTTTTCATTAATTTGATTAATTTTTCTCGAACACAAAATATTACCCAGGTCTTCCAGTTTCCTCATTATGACCATTACTTACCATAAAAATACCTAAAATTCAAACAACCCAACTTTTGAAACTAAGTTGGACGCTATCTAATAAATATATGAACGTTTTGTAAATTAAAAGTATTCTTCATATTTTCTCGTATAATGCGCCGTTTTCGAGTAAATTGATGTTCAAAAATTGAAAAGTGTCTGTGAAATTTGAAAAATTGGGTACTTTGGCTGAATACAACTCTCTTTATAAGACCCACAGATGTGTAGTATCACAGATTTAGCTAGTTATTCTGAACGGAGTTTTGTTTTTCCAGGGGTGGCACAGCTCATGTTGAAACTTCAAAATGACTATCTTTTTATCAGGGCCGAATCGGAAAAAACGGTATAGGAAAAAAGTAATTCTTTTGACTTCAAGAACCTACTGTCAAAATATTTGTACGAGTAAAAGATTCACCCTGTATAGTTCTCAGACGGTTCTTCAGTTTTAATTAACTTTATTTGAGAGGTCTTCAATATGAGAATTTCTAAATTTTTCATAATTTCGTATTTTAGAGGCCATCAACATGGGTTTTTTTTTTGGACTGACGACGACAAGGCTAAACAGGGTGTCCCGTAAAGACCACGTCAAACGAAAACGGAAAGTAGATCAGAATGTGCTCTACCTGATGTGAAAAAATCTTTCATATGAAAGTCTCACAGTTTTCGAGATATTTGATGTTTTATGAAAATGTTGAATTTTTTCACTTCAACTGCTTTCTCTCTTGCGGAAGCTACAATTAAATATTATACTTTTCGAATCAGTTTTTTTCCGTAAATTTTGTTGAATGATTACTTCAATTCATGCAATGAAAAATACCACAAAATATTATACAGGGATTCTGAAAAAAAAAATTGAAATTCATGTTCTGAAGGAAGTGTTTTTTTGTGCTGAATTCTATCGGACGTGGTATAAAAGAAAGACACTAGACCTTTTCTGCCTATTACGTTGAAAAGTTGCCCATTTTGTGAGGATTCCGAAAAGGTAAAATACAGGTGATAACCTTCTTCACGAAAAAAGATATTTGAATGTTTCTCGAAAATGGAGCATTTCTGTGAAAAACTGATTTTGTCACCTTTTCCATAAATACTTTCATTTTGCACTTCCTGCTGAAAATAATCAATCAACATATCGATAAAATGTTATTAAGATGCTAATTCACTGACTGAGTTTTTTTATTTCTTTTTCTTTGCCCAAAGAACTCTCGAACATCGATATGATGTGATGCGATTCAATGATTCACCAGACTTAACCCTCTAATACCCAAGTCCGACTTGAGACTGGTTGCATATAAGTGGATACAAAATTATTGTGCCCATGTCCGCCTTCAGTATAGGTTCATTTTGTGAGAACAGGTGTTAATGTAATCAGTTAACTATTTGCGAAAAAAAGATGTAGATTACATAAGCTAATTTGAAACTATACGGAAATAATTATAAAAAAGGAAAAAAAACTTGGGCATTAGAGGGTTAAATCCTCTGGAGTTTTTTACTGGGGTTTTTTAAAAAATGAAATTTATTCGAATCCTATAAGAGATGAAGTACAACTTAGGGATCGCATTCGTATTTCAGCAGCCAAAATAGCGGGGAGAAGTTTGTATGGTTTGAAAAGATCATTTCTCAATAGATGCAGGGGATGTATTAGCGAAGGGGGTGGTCATTTTGAGCATTTGCTCTAATAAGAATCCTGAATTTTTATTATTGATATTTTTATAAAGTTTCTCCACAATAGATTTGTTGATGTTGAAGGTCCTGTGCGTTATTACATTATATCATTGCAATTAATGAATAATTTCATTTTATAAGTAATTTAAAGACTAACTGACATTTTGCAAGAGAATTATTCAATATTTTACAGCAGAATCTGCAAAATGAAAGAATTTGTGGAAAAGGTGACAAAATCAGTTTTTCACAGAAATGCTCCATTTTCGATAAACATTCAAATATCTTTTTTCATGAAGAAGGTTATCACCTGTATTTTACCTTTTCGGAATCCTCACAAAATGGGCAACTTTTCAACATAATATGCAGAAAAGGTCTAGTGTCTTTTTTTTATACCACGTCCGATAGATTTCAGCACAAAAAAAAACTTCCTTCAGAACATGAATTTTAATTTTTTTTTTCAGAATCCCTGTATAATATTTTGTGGTATTTTTCATTGCACGAATTGGAGTAATCATTCAACCAAATTTACGGAAAAAAACTGATTCGAAAAGTATTTAATTGTAGCTTCCGCAAGAGAGAAAGCATTTTAAGTGAAAAAATTCAACATTTTCATAAAACATCAAATATCTCGAAAAGTGTGAGACTTTCATATGAACGATTTTTTCACATCAGGTAGAGCACATTCTGATCTACTTTCCGTTTTCGTTTGACGTGGTCTTTACGGGACACCCTGTATATTCGACAGTTACACAGATACCTCTCTATAGGGAGATCATTGATGCTCTTCAAGAAAAAGTCCGAGAATTTCGAGGTTTTTAGAGCTATAGATCTCCAGATATAAATTCACATTTGGATGTTATCATCTCAAAATTTCTAATCATAAAATTTGTGAAAGAAAGCAAAATAACAACAATTAATATTACAGCCAGAATCAGATAACAAGGGGAACAATATGAGCATTGCACATCAGACTCTGCTATACTGTTCTGGCGAAACTCTGTCGAAATCTAACAAAAAATTAATTATACTTCCAATTGGAACGCTCACAGGAAGCCTCTATATATCAAGATGTATTCAGCGTATTCCAGCGACCTCAGGAAACGAAAAATTTTCACATCGACACCTATTCACGATTCTAGTGGAACCGGGGTTTCGTTTTACAACCAGTATGTTATTTTGTAAAGGTATACGTTCAATCTGCCAGACCGTGACAATCTCACAAGAATATCATTCCGTTGCGTAAGAATTTTGCAAGTGTAACATAACGAGATACACATTTCAGTAGGACATGGCCATTGAAATGTTTTCACTCTATCAAAAAAAAAAGATTCGAAATTCACACTGGAATGCTGAAAAAAATCATGCTATGATTTTTTATTTTCCAAAATACACTTACGAGGATATATTGAAAAATTGTTAGCCTACTATAGACCAAACAATATTTCAATCTCAAAATATTTTATTACTCAACATATTCTCCTCTTAATTGGATACATTTATTACAGCGAACCTGCAACGTCTCTAGACCTTTCAAAATAAATGTTTCTTCTTGCTCTGCAAACCAGACCTCCACAGCTTTTATTACAGAAAATTTGCGGCCTTTTGAACTTTTTTTCAGTTGAGGAAAGAGATGATAGTCGGATGGAGCCAAATCTGGTGAGTAAGGGGGGTGTTCTAGTAATTCGAACCCTAAATCATGAATTTTTTGCATGGCAATATGAGATTTGTGTGCAGGACGATGTCCTGCAACAACAAAACAGCTTTGAATAGCTTTCCGCGTCTTTATTCTTTAATTTTTTTCCGTAGAGTAGTCAGTAATGTCGAGCAGTAGTCCTCGGTTGTTGTTCTACCCTTATCCAAAAAATCAATCATGATTACTCCATGGCCATTCCAAAAAACTGAAGCAAGAACTTTTCCAGCAGATTTTTGGACACGAAACTTCTTAGGTCTTGGAGAACCAGAGTGTCGCCATTCCATCGATTGTTGCTTTGTTTCTGGATCGCAGTCTACATCGTTTTCAAATCGAGCACAGATCGATCGCGATGCCTCTATGCTTTTCACACTTTTGGTCAACATTCAAACATTTGAGGATCCATTTTGCAGCAATTTTTCTCATGTCCAAATTGACGTGAACTATACGATGAACGCGTTCGTATGAAATATTCAGTGCTTCAGATATCCGTTTTATCCCAATTCGGCGGTCTGATAAAATCATGTCATGAACTGGATCGATATTTTCGGGGCCTGACACAGAAACTGACCTTCCCGATGGGTCATAATCTTCAATGGAAAATTTACCTCTTCACTCAAAAATATAATCTCGTAACCATAACAAAAATACAGTAAAGAGAACAGGAAATTCTAATATAAATAGGCACAGACGAAATTGAATAATCGATTTTTGAAATTCTCGCTCTCCGAGTATCCAAGTTTTGAAATCATCCTAGAACACCCATCAGCTCTAAAATTAATTCACAGGCGAAACGATCTCAAGTAACCAGCGTCCCTTGTACTAACGCAAAAGCAGAAAGCTCAACTCAACAGTTCCTGTAATGATCACATTTCAGTCTAGCTGCATCAACAAAATATTATTTCCCTATAACAGAAATCCATTATAGAGAACACCAAAATTTTGGTTCCTGCAAACCCTTCATTTCTTCCTGTTCACACAACATACTCCAGTTTGACAGGAATCGAAATGTTAGGTCGACAGTATGTCCAGTTTCTGTTACAAAAGTAGTTTTTATGTAACAGGATTTCAATTTACAGGAAATTCCAGTATACAATTTTTTTCAGTGTTTGGAAGCTTCCAGTCCAATTTTTCACGGTCGCATACGAAGGACATTGATCACCAAGGGTATTAAGCATATCTTCGTAAATCTGCTTACCTCTTAACCCTTTTAAATACAGGTACTTGATGATGGCTCGGTACTCCAACTTTTCGATTTTCACAATTTCGGTGGACATCTTCTTTTGAATTACTCTTTTTCCGGAGAGAAAAGCTAGATTTCAGATTGAAAATTCAATCGTTGAAGATTTTATTCTTAGGTTCGGATTCCTCGAGGCAATAATTTATGTTCAACCCAATATGCTAATCAGATTAATACCTAGTTGAAGTAAATCTAATTTCAAACACCAAATCATAGTTTTCTCATTAATTTCTCCATGAAAATATTCTAAATAAAGTAAGGATAATGGAACTCACCTTTCAATACTAAAAAAAGATCTTTTTCTCCCACATCGATGACGATCTGTAAATGAAAGACTTGTTTTTATATATTTCTTCAATCTGAGTCGATAGAATGATATAAAATTCAATAATAAACAATATTTTCTCCAGTTTATTGATTGAATATAAGCGAATATGATCGAATTCTTATTTGTCGGTCAATTTAAGGAATTTTATCCATTATTTTATAGCGGAGTCCTTTCACATCTGAAAACATTAATTAAAGTTGCTATTAAAAATTCATACTAACACGACCTGCAATGGCATACTTCAATTATTCGTTCATAAATCAATATGTACTGAAATTTTTGATACTTTCACTGTTCGCAGTCACCTCTAATAACCTATAGAATGCTAGAATTGATATTGTATCCCAAATAGAAGGTACAGACTTAGGAATAAGTGAAGTGGCAACACACTGTCCTATACCTACAAAGTGACAGGATACTTTCGGAATTCATTACTCTCAACACATTCTCCTGAGTATTGATAAGAGTTCGATATAAATTACTTTCATTCAGTTCGATCAAGTTTTATTAGCATTACTGTGTAGAGTGTGAAAAAATTTTTGTAGCCGAATTAAATCGAAAGACAGATTGTTCCTAAATTGGAGGTACATTGCGTAATTTTAAGAAAAAAATCTTATGAGCGAACTTGTTTTCGAGATAGAGGGTACTTAAGGGTAAATTCTTCCCAGGTTTTTTTCCTCCAAACATCTACACAATAACAATTTAAAATTTACATCATGCGATATGCTATTTCGATTGCAAATCTGTTGGATCATATAAGAGTCCCCCTTTTATTTTTTTTGTGAGCCCTTGGTCGTTACACAAATTTGGAGAGAAGCTCCAGCGAGTTTTGAACTTTTTGTTTCCCTTGTAGTTTTGTCGTATCTACTTCTGATTGAGGCTCGAATGAGTAGGAAAAAAATTCGAACAAATCTCTCGAAATTCTCAGCAAACTCCAATTGCCATAAAAATCCAGTTTTCATTTGAATATTACTATCCAGTTGAGATGTTCACCCCAAAAGGGTGGGAAAATTCGACAGTTCTAATGTTCTTCTTAAAACCCAATGGCTGCAATAAAAAAAAAACTTTGCCGTGAACCCTTATAGCAAATTTTCAAAAGATAGAAGATCTGTCGATCCTTAGCATTCATAAGAATACTACCTGCTGCACTACAACTTTCAGTATGAATTTGTTTGAGTTTTTCCTTCGTTGACTTCCATTGATCATCAATGCATTAAATTCATTTTTCTTCAGGACAAAAGTGACCAAACAAATGTTCCCGAATGAAATCAGCTGTGGTGTCTCTAATAAGTTTAAAAATTTGCATTCCTCAAAAAGTAACTGGATAAATACGAAAGCAGTTGAAGATTTCAAATTGTTACAGATGTGCTGCAGTTTGTAATGTTTTTCTGGAGCTTTCTAAAGTCATTATATAAAATATTTCTTTATAGGATTCAATGTACGTTCTCGAGATATATCTGTTGTTTCCGTCCATATTGCACCATCAATTGTTCTCTTTTATCATCCCGAATAGAAGTACTTCGTGAAATAACACCCATAAATATTTCCTCTTACCATTGCTGTACGCATTCTTGGGATTCATTGTAGCAATTGTCGCTAGTTATCGACGGGTGTGACTTCATTAAAAGTCTTCTTGGTGTCTTGTAATAGAATGATTGGGATATTTCACTTTATACGACCGAGAAACCTGAATGTCAAGCTACAAATGAATATTTTCCATATTTCAGGCATTTTCTCCATATGAATACCCCGAGTTATTTTTGAAAACTCCAGAAAACTTTCGAGGCCATAAAAGGATCTTAATTGAACGCGTGTTAGATAGATTATTACTTATTATTATTATCTATTCAGAATGCACTACAATTAAAATGTGACACTGTTTAGGGAACATTGTGACCTTGAGGAAAACTGAACTGATTTCCTTCAAACACGAACCAGGTAATGCAGTAATGGTGCATTGGAAACGATCTGCTTTGATCAACAAGTTATTTTTGTCCCATTTTCAGTTGAGAAATTTGTTCTTGAAGACAAGCGGTTTCAGCAGGTAGATTTTACTTGCTAGATTGATTGGACGTCTTTAGACTTTTGGCTGTATGGTTACTGAGTCACTGATTTAAGTGAACAATCCCACGACCACTGATATTGGACATTTTTTTTCAGAAAAATTACCTCAATGTCGGCAGAGGGAAGGACGTTCATCAGATATGTTGTTCCAAACATAATTCCCAAATATCATAGCTCGATGAGTAGGTATTACAAGGCTCTGGTGCATAAAACCATATTTTATTGAACCTTTGAATCTTGCACTCTTATTTAATGACCCCTCATTATCCAATAATGACCTCAGAATAAAATTGTTATAATTTCGACCATTTCCACTTCAGTAATCAGCGATTATTCACACTCAAATCCGCTAGGATAACTATTCCATAATCATTGAACAACTGGTTTATTATTTCTTCATTAAGCTGCATGGAGGATTAAAATATACCTGTATACGTAAATAAACACTCTCCAGGATACTGGAGGGAAATATCTATTACAGGGTCCATAGTCACATTACTCACTACCTACATGATATGGAATCATGAATAAATTTATTAACGGACGTTCTGTCTGCCCAGCAATAACTGAATAATCAGAATCTGTTATAAATCAAATTGCACCACGAGGGGGTACTTTTCTACGATAATTGTGATCTCTGTGGGGTACACGAGAGGAAATTCAGCTTTAAGTACTTCGGGGAGATTGATCATCTAAAATCATCATAAAGATTGTATTCAGTTGATATAGTTCGTTATTATTGAGCTTTGATATTTTCTGACTTTTATAGAAATTTATGATAGAAATCTATAACTAGAATATGCCCTCAACTGACCAACCCTGATTGTCTTTCAACACAGACACCAAAAAATCCCGCCACTCACTGACTGACTGATTTTCGTGACTCCTTAGTGAACTTCAGGCTTCTTTAATTGTTGAAATTTAGATTCAAAGTTATAATTCAGAATAAATAGGGTGTAAAAATATGCAAATTTTTTTGAACTGAACTTTGCAACATCCTGCACAATGCAGCAAAAATACCTGAGGATCTTAGTAACCACCATAATAAATGAAAATTTTAAATTCATTATCTCCTTTATCAAAAAGGTTACGCAGTCCTTATGGAAATGCTAATTAAAATCAGACAAATATAAAAGATTCATATTTTGATTGATAAAAATTCTGTTATTTACTGATACAATGAATAAGTTATCTCCGCATCGGAAGGTATTCATTCAACAAGAGTCCAAGCATCAAGTTCCTTGAACTCCAAACTCCGTACAATAAAACACAAATAACTAGAATATCTTACAATTCATCTTTATGTCCGAAAAAGGAACAAATTCTGTCGTACGGTACAACAATTTGTATGAATAATTCATTACGCCGTCCGTAAGGTCTTCAATTCTAATACATGAGTCATTGTGCAGGAAACAATGGTTTGTGTTTATTCCTGGTTCCCTTTATATGCCTTCTATTCTTCCTTGTACTTTCTGCATGGGGTCTTGTTGACACGGAGGTCAATACTACATAAGAGAGACTAGCAAGATAGTACTTTCTGATCGGGAAAAGGTCTGAAAGTTCGGATGAAATGAGCAACAATATATTCCAACTGGCGAAAAATGAGGAACAAAAAGGGTATGACCTTGCATTTCAGTCTGAAACCAATAGTGAATAATTTCCCAATAATTGAATTGATGTGGGCGATACTTGATGAAAATCCTAAACTAATCTTAAAACATAGGCACACAGTTTTCACTAGGATAAGTAATTTAACCTCTACACGTTTAGATAATTGATACGATACTTCATACCCTCTGATAGAACAGGAAATAAACACACGAGTGTAAGAAAACTGAAGATAAGTTTGAAAACTGATCATTACATTTGGTCTAAATTATTCCTAAGTTGTCACCATTAGTTTTATGCAAGAGTTACCCTTGAGACAGATCAGTACTTCACATTTCATTTAATGGAGTTCAGCTTCATTTTCGGCTAAAACAAGGCTCACTTTTGAACATAGGAATTTGACAGTATATACGAGGATAGGTATATTGGAAAATTCTTAGCCTACTATAAAATCAAACAAAATTTCAATGTCAAAATATATTATTATTCAACATATTCGCTTCTTAATTGGATACATTTTTTACAGCGAACCTAAAACGTCTCTACACCTTTCAAAAAACATGTTTCTTCTTGCTCTGCGAACCAGACCTCCACAGCTTTCATTACCTCCTCGTTGGAAGAAAATATACGACCTTTCAAACTTTTTTTAGTTGAATAAAGAGATCATAGTCGGATGGAGCCAAATCTGGTGAATCAGGGGGTGTTCTAGTAATTCAAACCCTAAATCACGAATTTTTTGCATGGCAACATGAAATTTGTGTGCAGCTGCGTTGTCCTGCAAAAACAAAACACCTTTGGATAGCTTTCCGCGTGTTTAATTTTTTTGCCGTAGTGCCAGTATATATCAGAATAGTAATCTCCGGTTATTGTTCTACCCTTATCCAGAAAATCAATCATGATTACTCCATGGAAATCCCAAAAAACTGAAGCAAGAATTTTTCCAACAGATTTTTGGACACGAAACTTCTTAGGTCTCTTGGAGAACCAGAGTGTCGTCATTCCATCGATTGTTGCATTGTTTCTGGATCGCATAAATGTACCCAAGTCTCATACATAGTAACAATTCGGTTCAAGAAGTCTACATCGTTTTCAAATCGAGCACAGATCGAACGCGATACTTCTACCCTTGCACGCTTTTGGTCAACACTCAAACATTTGGGGATCCATTTTGCAGCAAATTTTCCAAATTGACTTGAACTATACGATGAATGCGTTCTTATGAAATATTCAGAGCTTCAGATAACCGTTTTAGCAGAATTCGACGCTTTGATAAAATCATGTCATGAACTACATCGATATTTTCGGGGACTGACACAAAAACTGGCCTTCCTGTTCGGTCATCATGTGGAAAATGGAAAATTTACCTCTTTTGAAGCTTGCAGTCCAACTTTTCAAGGTCGCATACGAAGGACATTGATCGCCAAGGGTATTAAGCATATCTTCGTAGATCTGCTTACCTCTTAACCCTTTTAAATACAGGTACTTGATGATGGCTCGATACTCAAATTTTTCGATTTTCACAATTTCGGTGGACATCTTTCTTTTAATTCATTGCTCTGGTTTACTTTTTTGATCTCAAACTTCACACTGATACTTCTAATGAGTTATTGTTCGTTGCTATGGTAATGCAATATTTTTTTATGCATGGAACTGGTCTAGGCTAACTAGATATCAATACATCCTCGTATATTGTGTAAAAGTCATCGTCTCTAGTGAAAATAAACTCGAATGAATAGAATATTAGTCTTTTTTCTAATGACAAATAGAATAGAAGAAGAAGAATAAAATAGGTTTCAATTCAATGAATAAGACGTGTCCTAATCATGAGGGCATGATCTAACGAATAGGCGAAAATGGTTCCCTTAAGGAAGGTTCAAGTAGTAGTTTTAAAACCTTAGATATATAAATTCTCTAGAAGCATTATTTCAAGACTGTTCCACGAATTCCAAGTACGAACACACATACACACATTTATAATGGAAACAACAATAGACTCAATCGTTAAAAATCACACAGACCACCAACTCATACCATTTAAGCAGAAAGAATTGTTCATTATGTCGAATAGGCCTGAACATAATATCGTCGATTTTACTATTCGGCGTCCTTTCAGAGGACATTCAACAGTAATTAAATGCAATTGCAACATCCGTGCTAACTCGTCTGGCAATTCCATAAATCCTACGTAGCCACAAGGAAGAGAGATACGTATGTTGGGAATCCTGATAGCCAACAGGGGCCGCTGACATGTATGCGATATTATGTTGGGGTCAAGGACGGCAGACTTCTCATTCAGCTCGTAAACAAATATACACACCAGTGCAGGCGTTTTTCCTTACACAGAGAAAAAATAATTACGTAGGTAAAGAATTGTCTAAGCGATAACACGAAAAAACACGAGGTAAAAAAAGTCTATAAACATTAAAAAATGTTTTCATCCAAAACAAGAAGAATTTGGAGCACTCTTCTCCTTAGATCTCATTTTCTCGAAATCCATAGAAGTTCTGCTCTACCTAGATTCTCACAGGTACTTCCAATCTCTCGAGCACAATAATGTTATGAAAGGTACTTGTGTTGGTCATGGTTTGTTTTTCTATCTACGCCATAGAATTACTGCCTCCTAAAGCATCCATCCTGGTCCATGACTCAATCAAGGTAACCACAGAATAATGGACATTATTGTGCTATCATCAGAGCAGCGTAACCACGATAATCTATACTTCAAGATGGTTTTACTATGAGAACATAAATGGTTGGATATTTCAGAGTAAGAGTCGCCTCAGCAGCGTCTATAAGGCTTCTGCTAAACCGTTAATCGGGGATGAAATTTTATATTTCATGAAAAAAAAAATATGAAATGAAATATTGTAGTTGCTGGAAATAAAATTTTCATTTACTTATTGGCGAACTAATTTCGCAGATTCTTTGTTATTTGATGTATGCTGAGTGGGAGTTGCAAAATGGCGTGCACGCCAATGCAAAGCTGATTCTTTGTAGCTATTATATCGGAAATTTCATGGCAATATTTGGATATCAGTGGCAGAGACTAGGCATGGATCCCGAAGAAAGGTTCACGAAGAGGCTCAAATTCAAGCTACTACAAATAGATTCAGACCAAAAACGAAAATATAATTGAATTTCCTTACTTCTTGATGTGTTTGTTTGTCCTTACATAACTCTCGAACCAGATGTCAGATTTTGATGAAGATTTCAATATAGTTTAAGGAATTCATTCGACAAGATTTTCGTTTGCAATTCATCCCTATAAAGAGAAGATATGAAAAAGAAATATCGATTCATTGTGAAGAAAGAGATTCTTTATGAATGTAACTCGTTCTTGTCAGTCTTTCATAGCCAAGGACATGAAAACTAATGAAAAGTGATCATATACGTACGAGGATGTATCGATATCTAGTTAGCCTAGACCAGTTCCATGCATAAAAAAATATTGCGTTACAATAACAACGAACAATAACTAATTAGAAATGTCAGTGTGAAGTTTGAGGTCAAAAAACTAAACCAGAGTTACGCAATGAATTAGAAGAAAGACGATGTCCACCGAAATTGTTAAAATTAAAAAATTGGAGTATCGATCCATCATCAAGTACCTGTATTTAAATGGGTTAAGAGGTATGCAGATTTACGAAAATATGCTTTATACCTTTGGTGATCAATATCCTTCGTATGCGACCGTGAAAAAATGGTCTGCAAGCTTCAAAAGAGGTAAATTTTCCACTGAAGATGATGACCGATCGGGAAGGCCAGTTTCTGTGTCAATCCCCGAAAATATCGATGCAGTTCATGACATTATTTTATCAAACCGTCGAATTGGGCTGAAACGGATATCTTAATAACTGAATATTTCATACGAACGCTTTCATCATACAGCAATTTTTCTCATGTCCAAATTGATGTGAATTTGGACATGGGAAAAATTGCTGCAAAATGGATCCCCAAATGTTTGAATGTTGATCAAAAGCGTGCAAGGGTAGAAGCATCGCTTTCGATCTGTGCTCGATTCGAAAACGATGTAAACTTTTTAAACCGAATTGTTATTGTGGATGAGACTAAGGTACATTTCTACGATCCAGAAACAAAGCAATAACAATCGATGGAATGACGACACTCTGGTTCTGCAAGACCTAAGAAGTTTCGGGTCCAAAAATCTGCTGGAGAAGTTCTTGCCTCAGTTTTTTGGGATTGCCATGGAGTAATCATGATTGATTACTCCAATAGAACAATAACCGGTGATTAATATTCGAAATTACTGACCACTCTACGGGAAAAAATTAAAGAGGAAAGACGCGGAAAGCAATCCAAAGGTGTTTTGCTTTTGCAGGACAACGCACCTGCACACAAATCTCATGTTGTCATGCAAAAAATTCGTGATTTAGGGTTTGAATTACAAGAACACCCCCCTTATTCACCAGATTTGACTCCATCCAACTATCATCTCTTTCCACAACTGAAAATAAGTTTAAAAGGTGGTACATTTTCTTACAACGAAGAAGAAACATTTTTCTGAAAGGTCTAGAGACGTTGCAGGTTCACTGTAATAAATGTATCCAATTAAGAGGAGAATATGTTGGGTAATAAAATATTTTGACATTGAAATTTTGTTTGGTTCTATAGTAGACTAAGAATTTTTCAATATATCCTCGTATAAAATTGAATGAGACTGCTATAATGTATTTTTTCGAAAAAAATTTCGCGAGTTATGGCAGGTTGAAGATTTCAAGTTCCGTCAAGAAATTAGATCGAGCGTGGATCTTGGAGCCATGTGATCCCATCAAGTCAAACATCCACAGCAACAGCATGTTGCGTAATTTAATAAATAAATTGATCTGTTCTAGCATTTTTATACAAACAGTGAATACCGGGTTTTGTGCGTTATTAGTTGACGTGTCTAATTCACAGGATCTTTATTTATTGGCATGAAAACGGAAAGGTGCATAATAACTCGTAGACTTGCGTTTTACAATAATAATATTAAGCGAGCGAAGACGCTGGTGCTAGTCTTTTTATGGATGGATTCAAATCTGCAGGAAATTTCAATACGGCTCTTGAATATTTCCATTCAATCTTTCCTCGACCGTCTCCTCATAAGAATTATGCCATCTTCAATGATGATGTTGCTGTCGTAAAGCCCACCTCGTCTTCGTATTAGGATGCTTACATTCCTCACACGTAGGTCGGTGACATCAATGCCGTATCTAGAATGACAGGATTGTTTACAATAGAGTTCACGATCATGGACGCAATCACCCGGACTACAATATTTCATGTCACGCAAATCACTGTGTACGCACACGTATGGCTGCATGTTAAAATTTCACCTATTTATTTTTGGTGATCTCGTTAGATCGATCATAAGTTACATGATATACAGGGTGTGGCGTAATGAATGGATAATATGGAGCCTGCAGGTAGAGGACTTTATGGCAGTTCAGAAAAATATATTTTATGTCTAGTAAAAGTGCCTTGGTTTTCGAAATATTCCAGATTTTCGAAAATTCAAGAAAATCACACCCTTCGCCACTCTTTTTGCAGGCAAGACTCCAAATAAAGGAATTTTTTCAAACTGTTTTTTGGATAGTATTCCTAGATAGATGCGCTATCGAATGTAAATTATCATTTCTGAGGCGCATGAATAGTTTTTCATGAATAAAAGAATTAACTCAAATTTTCCGTTTTACTAATTTTTTTTCAACCCAGTTCAACCCAGCGTGGTGTGAAAAATAATATGGTTACCTGAGTGCCAAAGCAGGAGAAAACATGCCTGTTTCACTGAGATTCTGAAATGGTATAACTCACTCTATTTTCAACATTAAATACAAAATAAATTTCTATTACAATGAGTCAAGGCAGAGTTTGACGTAAGCCTTTTTCTTTAATTTTTAGCAACTGAGATGAGACTTGCAAGCAGAATAAAGCAATTATTCATATGAAGTTGTAGAGCATCTAGTACAGCTCCTGATGCACACTTTGAATACTTTTTGTGGAACTCGATTCAATTAAACAATATTTTAAAATTGGTTTTTTTCCCTCGTATTCTTTCATTATTAAGCCCTATAGTTATAAAGTTAATAGTTGTTAAGCGAATTTCAAGTAACGAAGTGAATTTTAGCACCTTTGTAATCAAGAAAAAAAGCTGAAAATTGGGTAATTTTTATTACATTGAGTCAAGACCCTTGTTACAAAAATGCTGAAATTTAATGCATAACTTGAAATCAACTTGAAAATATTGATTTCACAACGTTGGGGTTCAATAATAGAAGAAAACGAGAAAAAATAACAATTTTAAAATATCGTTTCATTGAATAAAGTTTCACAAATCACAAATGATGCCACCATGAGTTCTGATACATGCTCTAGAGTCTACACTTTCTAATCATAGTTTTATTGTATTGATATCAACAATTCTAAAATCAGTATCGTTTCATTGAATTAAATATCACAAAAGATTCTCTAAGAGGCCACCATGAGCTTCAGTAAATGCTCTATACCTTCTTATAGATGATTGCTTCATTCTGCTTGCATTTCTCATTTTAGCTGATAAAAATTTTAGAAACACTGTTTACATTAAACTGGGCCTCAATTGATTGCAATAGGAATTTATTTTGTAGGTATCAAATGCTGAGAATACAGAGAGTTATACCATTTCGGAATCTCAATGAAACTGGCATGTTTTTTCTTGCATTGGCTCTCAGGAAACCATATTATTTTTTTACACCGCGCTAGGTTGAACTTATGAAAAAAAATTTGCAAAACGGAAAAGTTGAGTTAGATCTTTTTTTCATGAAGAACTATTCATGCGCCTGAAAAATAATGAATTACATTCGATAGATCATCTATCCAGGAATACTATCCAAAAAACAGTTTGAAAAAATTCCTTCATTTGGAGTCTTGCCTGCAAAACGAGTGGCGAAGGGTGTAATTCTCTTGAATTTTCGAAAATCTTCAATATCTCGAAAACCAAGGCACTTTTACTAAACGTAAAATATATTTTTCTGAACCGCCATAGAGTCCTCTACCTCCAGGCTCAATATTATCCATTCATTACGCCACACCCTGTATACAGACTACAGGCGGTAATTTGACTTTTGATTCAAAGCGCATAAGAAATAACAACCAGTAATCAATAAATTATACATATATTGAAAAAAAGCATAGGTACTCCTAATTGCATGATTTTATATTTTTTTCTTCCAACAACTTCATTCCCAAATGCAGAAAAACAACGGAAAGTAAAACAATGGAGTAGTCACAGTTGATGATAACTGAGTTGAAAAATTTCCCTCGAAACAATAAACGTGAAACATGATACAGGATGTCTCTATTCATTATATAAAATACACTATTAATCAATATAATAGAGGTGGGTCCTCGAAGAAAGGTCAAGGCATAGTAATTCAGTAGTAGGTAATAAATCAAGCAAGTTGCAGTAAAACATCCATGCAACATAGACTGATTTAATCTGAGAAACTGGAGTATTATTATCGAATAGAACTATAGTTTAAAAAATAGCGTCCTGGAGTCTTCGAGAGGTTTTTCAACCAATTCATCGGTAACCTCAATTGATTCTTTTATGAAGCCCTGTTTTATTTGTCTGAGTACATCAACACTCAAATTTGGAATTTGGTGTAGCCTTAAATCTGGTATCACTTTCATTGAGACCCTCCTTCAGTCTCAGAAAGTTTTCCACAAGTTGCAATACCCCAGTATTCAGTTTTTGAACTCCTAGTTGTACAAGAATACAATGATGGACTGAATCAAAGACCGTGTTCTAGTTGTAATTACAGGGTGTATTTAACGGTGAGGCTTTTTGTTAACAGAAGGTAGGACTGGTGAAAATGTAGCATTTTTTAACTGATGAATATATTATTTGGTTTCGTTTAAGAAACCATAAATTGAAATGGACACTTTAGAATTTTTCTCATTATTCAATTACTTTAACGATTTTATGAAATGGCTCATTTCGATATCAACTAACAGAAAAGACTCAGGACACAAGTGTAAAAAATTAGTTCAAAATCTCACCAATAAAATTCCCCCAAATTAGTGAAAAATGTTGTTACAATCTCCTTCTTGTTCAAACCCTCCAACAATCGTAATTTCAGAATTGGATTAAGTGATGATGTAGGATATACGAGTATGTCTTATGAAGAGACCAAAAGTTTAGATATTCAATAAAATGGTGAAAGACAACGTTCAAGGGAGAGTTGAGCTGATAGCTATTACATACTTGGTAATATCAAATTTCAAACAATTGTACGCTCTGATCGAGAAGATCTATCTGACGATGTCTACTAGTAAAGCAACAATGTGGAAATCCTGGTAACAAAGCAGAAGGATAATGTCTGAAATAATTAAAAACCAGCTAGAATATTTGGAAGCCGTTTATGAAATTCACAGAAAAAAATTGATTCGATAGTACAAGAGGAATCTGAAATTTGATTTCGCGAGAATTCAGTTTGAAACATGGGGAAACAGAAGTGGAAAAAAAAGGAATTCTAACCAGAATGATACAGCAATCTGAAGCCATCGATTTATTTTCCAAAGTTGGCTTGTAAAAAGATCCAAATATACGAGGATATATTGAAAAATTCTTAGCCTACTATAGGTGGAACTAGGGGGTGTCCTAGTTATTCAAACCCTAAATCACTAATTTTTTTCATGGCAACATAAGATTTGAGTGCAGGGTCGTTGTCCTGCAAAAACGAAGCACCTTTGGATAGCTTTTTAAGTCTTTTCTCTTTAATTTTTTCCCGTAGAGTGTCAGTAATGTCGAATAGTAATCTCCGGTTATTGTTCTACCCTTATCCAAATAATCAATCACGATTACTCCATGGCAATCTCAAAAAACTGAAGCAAGAACTTTTCCTGCAGATTTTTGGACACGAAACTTCTTAGGTCTTGGAGAACCAGAGTGTCGCCATTCCATCGATTGTTGCTTTGTTTGTGGATCGTAGAAATGTACCCAAGTCTCATCCATAGTATCATTTCCTTTTAAGAATGATAAAATCATTGTCATGAACTGCATCGATATTTTCGGGGACTGACACAAAAACTGGCCTTCCCGATCATCATCATTTTCAATGGAAAATTTACCTCTTTTGTAGCTCGCAGTCCAATTTTTCACGGTTTCATACGAAGGACATTGATCACCAAGGGTATTAAGCATATCTTCGTAAATCTGCTTACCTCTGACCCCTTTTAAATACAGGTACTTGTTGATGGCTCGATCCTCCAATTTTTCGATTTTCACAATTTCGGTGGACATCTCCTTTCTTTTAATTTATTGCGTAACTCTGGTTTACTTTTTTGACCTCAAAATTCACACTGCCACTTCTAATGAGTTCGTTGCTATGGTAACGCAATATTTTTTTCATGCATGGAACTGGTCTAGGATTACTAGATATCAATACATCCTCGTATCCTTAATATATAAAAAAATATCAAGCTGCTCAGTGGCAAAGCTTATCTTTATTCAGCCGTAAGAGGTAAGAGGTAACTCTCTGTAAGTTTCCCGAATCGGCAAAACACCGAACACCTACTGTGTAGATACCAACAAAACATAAAAACAGAACGAACCTAATTGACACCAGCAGACCAACAAGTCGCCACGGGAAATCATCCGTTTCGCTAAAAAGGAAATTTCTTAGGACCGAGAGGTTTCTTGAGGAACAAACGACCGCCTCTCATCAACAATTCACCTCCTATAGCACCGAAATCTCCATAATGGTTTAACGGTAGTGATACTCTCATATAGGCATCCTGACCGTGGTTCTTCCGGTAGCAAAAATGCAGAATGATTAAGAAAATATCTTCGTGTTCGTGCCACCAATGATGCTCATAAGTCATAAGTCAATCGTTCCTAGGGTATCGAGAGTACAGTTATGTAACTACAGTGGGGCAAGTCGACCAATATGTTAATATCTGAGATAGGTGCGGTACCTCCAACGCTAGTCTGGCATTTAACTCTTGGCGCTAGTTCCTTCGGTGCTTTGTTTTGTAGTTCTCCGACACCGGGTTTTTTTCTTGATACAGACACGTTCGATATAATGAGGCTGACCTTTGCTGAAATCCAATCGTTGGGCATGTTTCCGCGATCTAACCCTGAGTGGATCAATTTTGGTATTGCATCAGACTGATGAATTCTGACAGGATCTCGTTTGTGTTTCGTCCATGAGAATTTGACCACTTATCTTGGTGAATACGGATGTAATAGAATTCCACTGGTAGAACTAGTGCTGCACTAGATCACAAAACGTCAAATATGAAGTGTGTAAATGAAACCTTTTATTTATTAACCTTTCTTTATGTGAAAGAATTGTACATTGTTTACCGGGCAGAAAAAGCTTAACATTCCTGGACATCTGTGAAAATTGCTAAGTAGAGGCTAAGTAGAGTCCAGGAATGTGGCTTTTTCTACTAGATAAACATACTGTTTTTCCGCAAATCGTTTGAAATTCGACAGATATCAATTGATTTTGAAATTTATTTATTTCATTTCTAAATAAATAGTGCTTTGAAATTCGTAATAAAATTGGTTGCGTTACTATGGAAACGTATTAATGTTTCAGAAAATATAAATTTCAGGGTGTTTTCGAAGGCATTCCTTCGGTGACCGATTCTTTTTTGAGATGGGTTATAAATTTGAAAATTTTTTAATGAGAAATATAAAATTCAGAACCCTCTCGTTTTTTTTTTTTTTTTTTTCAGATTATTCTTACTTCGTCAACGATCATGGTAGAAAGAAGAGGGAAGAAGCTTTTGGATTTTTTCCTATGAAGATGTCCTTAAATTTAATAATTTCTGCTTATTTTTCATACAAATTCATTATCATCACACTTATACGGGCAAACAGAGAGCTTTTTCTGAGGTTTTTATCTCTGTTTTTTTAAGTATCATACGAAGATATGTATGGTACCCCGTTGACATTTTTCCTCTGCTTTCACTGAGATCTGGAACGAGGAACAGGTTTTAGGATCTGTCTCTTGTTGTCATTTCTTTACACCCGCTTCATTGTTTTAAGATTGACTCTAATTCAAAAGAATATTTACACTGCGCGAAAAAATTAACGAGAAGGTTTTGAACGAAACAAGACACATTAAATGCAAGGAAAATTCAGTATTTCACCGAATCCTATGTGAAAGAAGAGAAATGAACAATTTTCAAAATACTGAAAAGCTGATAAGTGATTTAATACTTGGTATTTCCACCTCTTGCGTTAATTACAGCTCGGCAACGACGGTTCATACTCAAAATGAGTGATCTTAAAATGTTTTGATCTAATCCTTCCCAGATTTCTCCGATTTGGATTCCTAAGTCATTAAGAGTATCTGGATGATTTTCTGAACTTCTCAGCCTTCTATTGAGGTTGTCCCAAACCTGCTTAATCGGATTGAGATCTGGACTTCTTGCTGGCCATTCCATTCGAGAGACTTCAACCTCTTCAAGGTACTCCTGAACGATGCGCGCACTATGGTGTCTGGCATTATCGTCCATAAAAATGAAATTTTCACCAATGTATGGGGCATGCTCTTCAAGAATGTTCCTTATATACTTATCAGCATTCATAGCTCCATTATCAACGACCACTAGGTCTGAGCGAGCAGTCAAAGATATTCCACCCCATACCATAATCGATCCTCCCCCGAAATCAGTAGTATTCAGGAAATTGCACTGAGCATATCTTTCATGTGGACGTCTGTATATAAGGGAATGTCGATCACAATTGTAGAGGCAGAATCTAGACTCATCTGTGAAGAGAACTCTTTTCAAATCGGCCTCTTCCCAATGGATATGCTCTCTCGCAAAATCCAAACGCACCCTTCGATGGGCTGGGGTAAGAGCTGGGCCTCTTGATGCGACACGAGGCCTTAAATCATATTCTCTGAGGCGATTTCTTATTGTCTGAGTGCTAATTTGCACCTCATGAGTTTGCTCACGCTGAATTCGAAGGAGGCGAGCGGTTGCAAACCGTTGTCTCAACGAAGAAACTCACAAGTAACGTTCTTGAATGGCAGTTGTTACCCGTGGTCTACCCTGTCCTGGTCTTCGGACATTCATACCTGTCTCCCGGAATCGCTGCAACATTCTGGACACACTTGTATGGGAAACTACAAACCTTTCTGCAATTCTTGTGTATGTCCACCCTTCTTCTCGCAAAACTACCGCTTGGGCACATTCCTCTTGGGTCAAATTACGTGTTTCGCGTTGCATAGCGATCGAGTGTAGAAAATCAAACGAAAGAAAAACTATTGATCACTAGAATTAATCGAGAACAATTGCTTTTGCAATATAGTCAATACATTCAAAATCTGATAATATCATTTTTTTTATTCCTGCTGGGAAAAAACATCTGTATTGAAGAAAACCGTTGAAAGTGGATAACATATGCATGCATAATTCTGATAAAAATAATTATCATTGAGAACACCTTCAGTTGAAGAATAAATTTGAGATTTCCATAATGTGCGTTAATTTTTTTGCGCATCAGTGTATATTGTGTATATCATGTTGAATTGTCAAACTTGACGCATATAGATTTTATTGCTGGTGTTTTCGAAAACAGTGTAGAATGATAAGTCATAATGAATTTTCCATTTCCATTTCTGGGATTATCCCAGAGCTAGTTGAGGCAGTGAAAACTGCTTTAAAAGAATTATTACCAAAGAAATCAAGAGAAAAAAACGAATATGCTTTTAAACGTTTCATGGACTATCGCAAGAGTTCTTTATTGGAAAATGTTATAATGGCATACTTCCTAGACCTTTGTTTGAATATAAAATCTTGAACATTGTGGGCCAATTATTCAATGTCGAAGTCAACCCTTGCAATTCAACACAATGTAGATATACCTACATATTCAAAACTTCGTTCTTTATTGAAACGGCAAGCTCAAGGTTATAGGGCAAAGAAATAAGATTTTAACGATGGAAGAAATCGAAAGATATATCCAGGAAGCTCCAGGAAAAGAAAATTTAATGATTAAGGTTTTCATTTATATTCAGAATACCTACACATTCATTCATTTTTCAGGGTGCTTCATAATTTGATATTTCTGGGGCCTAAAATATATGAGTTAGTTTGAATGACTACACGATATAGAAAACCTAGAATCTAAGAATTAGCATACCTGATTGGAAGACCATCAAACCAAGATCATTTGTAGTTAATCAGATGTACTTGAATCTTTATCGAAACTATGTTTCGTTAAGACCAGAAAATATGAACAGTGACCGATTTTTCTTCAAATATCAAAGAGGAAAGGGGTGTGGACAATTATTTGTATTACATCAATTCAGAAGAAGAATATATTGCTTTTGTCAGTCTTCAGCAACAATATTGGTTGACTCTGGTGTCGATATAACTGTTTTAAACAGGCATGGCGGATGGAAATCACCAAAAGTTGCTGAAGGATCTATCGAAGAATCTCTTAACAATAAAGTGGCAAATAAAATTGTCAAGTACGAAATATTCAACAAAATAACCCTACTACCTCACATTTTGTCCAAAATGTTCCTCTCATTTTCAATAATTGTAGTATCTAACTGTCAAATAACTGTAAATATAGCAAACTGATTCAAAAATGTTTCTGCAATGCAATGAGAATTTCAAAATATAAATGAATTCCTTATAGACAAGGTGTTTTCACTTTTCATTTATATAGAACACATATTTCTTTACAGTAAGGAAATGAATATTTCCTAACAGTCAGGAAATCTTTGAGAAATTTTGTCTGGGATGTCAAATTTCCTAGCGATTTGCGGAAAAAGTGATTCCTTGTCAAAAAATAGTGTGGATCTTTCATAAAAATTTTTGTTGTTGGGCAGTCCCAGCCAACTGAAATTGAAATTCCTCTTAAACTCTCCCTTCACATCGAATTCGCCATATTCACCACCTACCTCATTTCTCCTGACATGAAACATCGATGCTTGTTTAAACGCGACAAGACTTGTTTCTCATTCATTCCGATAAAAAGTTTCGCATTGTATGGCATATTCGTCTTAGCGAAGCGAAGGTGAAATTTCTCCTCCACTGTTGTTTGATAGCAGACCAGATTTACCAGTTCTAGTGTGACATGGGGGCGGGTGTAGTCTTATTTACGACATGAAGCTCAGTGTTAGTCATGGGTTTTTGCATTTGAGATCAAGGCGAATATAATGATACACTTACAGTTGCTTTATTGATTGTCTCTGAATAACATCAGGCTGAGAGAAGGTATCAGATTTTTGTAACATAACACTGAAGTCTTTCAAGGTTAATTGCTTGGTATGCACATATGAAAAAGGGTGTATTCGACATTCACTCGAATAGCTGTGTATACACAGTGTGGGCCACTTCATAGTGCGACCAACTTAATTAAATATGTCGAAAAACAACTCCAACTCGTTCATATTTTACTCCTGTTTCTTGCTTCATTCTTTTTTATAACTTCAACTGCTTTTTGATGGGAAGCGAAACTCTCTTAATAGGGATGAGTGGTATCAGGCACTGGAGATCTGAGGAAAAAATACAGGGTTGGCTTTCTAAAACGAAACAGACGAGACAACCACCTTAATTGTTGAAGAAAGTAATCACCAATAATAATTATTTCGTTGTCTTATGTTGACAATTAACGGTTACCATCGTAATCACAGAATGAATTAGTCAAATAATTGATGATTTCACATAGCATGGTTAGCAGAATGACTGGTACTGTACAAAACTCAAAATTGAATATCTCGAAAACGAATGCATTAAATAAGAAAAAAATTAATACGCTGAATTTAGGATAGAAAGACCTTTCAAATGAGGTATCACTTACCCTATATTTCTTATTCAAAATTTAGGGGTTAGTGTTCTAACACTAAGGGTTGAAGCGATATAGTTGTGAATTTGACCTTAAAAGTTGTCCCCCTCTAAACAAAAATCAACATGTCCGAGCATTTTTTCGAAATAAATTTATTCCGCCCGTTATCTCGTCTGTTTTAAAAATCCCACCCTGTATTCAACGCATCAGATTGTAGATTTGAAGGGGAGTTGCATTGCATTACGTTAATGTCTATTAATTGTGTTTCAAATAATAGCTCTTCTCGCTATTACGTCGTCTACCGCTAGCCTTTCCAGAATTCTAATAATCCGAACTATATTGCAGGGCTTCAAAGAACTTATGGGGTGTCCAGGAGAATTGAACCATTTTTCACTCTGAAGCGACTTAATTTGTATCTGTAAAGGGTAGCAGCTCATTTTTTTGCATGAAGATATCATGCCCAAATAGGTAACGATAGATAATTGTAGAGTAATGGTGAGATGAACATTTTGAGTACAGCAATTCTTTTGTCAGGAACTGAAAATTGGCTCATATCTCTGTAACCCATGGGAGAGTTGAACAGAGGGCGAGAGAGACTTGATAAGTTCGTTTATCAGGAAAACACTGAAGGAAAACAATTTCCAATCACTATTCTATGTCAAGGTTTTCAGCATCAGATGTTCCAACGTTTGAAATATATATTTTTTATTTCAGAGTCACTCTCACTTATTTCCGAGATGTTTTTTACTCTTTTGAATGTTTGTATATTTTGTAATTTTTATTTCTATTATTCAATTTTCTTTCTTGGAAGCGAACTATTATATTATCTGAGCTCAGTAAGGAAAACTTGGACCACTGATTATATCTCTCCACCATAGCATGGGTCAAGTCTCCCGCACAGATATTTTCAATTTCTTACTTCTTAACACGTTCGACCCTTTCACTCCCGAACTGTTCTGATGGCAGCCAAAATGGAGCCTCCCCTAGTTGTGCCTTGTTAAGAGTATGTTGCAAGCTATTTACGATACCGGTAGCGCGAAATTTGAATTAAAATATTTGAGGTGGTTCAAGTCTCCTACCTGAGCAAGTCTCCCGGACTCCACCTACTCCCTAAATCATCCAGGCCACGCTTATGTATAACAGTATACTATAAATCAGCTTCAATCAATAACATTCCTATGGTTCAAAGTTCAATAATCACACGATCGCAACCTATATACTGACCTCTTCATGTATAACATTATTAAACTAAAAAATCAAATCAGAAAATATCTTCGAATATCCACTACGACAGTAAACTTACCGGAATAATAAAAAAATTACCATTTCGAGGGCAGCTCAGTTTAGGACACTTACTTACAGACGAAAGGTATAAATCATCAGCCAGCAGTGACTACAAGGAGATATGAAGACCAGTTATTGAATAAGGGTACATCTTACGTCTCAACAGCAGAAACCAAGTTATAGAGAGAAGTAAAGCAACAGACTTATATCAGCTCTCACAAAATTAGGACACCCAGCAAACTCACTTGATTGAGTTGAGATGAATTTTATTTGAAATCACTAAAGTCCAATGAAACAAGATTCAAAATACTTTCAAAGAAATTTTGCTGAAGGAAGAATAATATGAACATTACAAAATTTAAACTTCTGACTACAAGGGGGACTACACGACTTCAACAGATACAGATATCCAGAGAGGACTTTCAGGAAGAAAATTCAAGAAATCTTCAGACAAAGCAACATGGAGTAGGGGAAGCAATTTAGGAGTGAATCAATATCAATGTTCAGTATAAGGCCTGTTTCACAGTTCATTATTGTATCATCTGTTATTAATTTAAGGTTCAGGGAGGGTCTATGATCCTTTAGATATCATTTTTATTGCTGTTAAGTCACTGTCTAGAAGCAAATAATGAACAATTTCAACATCTCAATACTTGTATTCTTTCAGAAACTTTACCACTTAATACATACTTCACCCATCATTTTTAGCTAGTTTTTTCTTAGAGTAATCGTCAATAGAAATGCAAAACCTTTTAAATGACTTTACTGCCATTAAGAATACTTTGAGAAGTTGCTAACTCTCCTACGGGATGCCCCTACAGTCACGAATTTGCTATCAAAAGATTTCCTCATCCAAATCCAAAAAAACTGACATACTAGTGTTAGTCCCAGCTTTACACGATTTTCAAGCTTGAATTTGCAAAATTGTTTGTTCCACATCAGCAGCAGCTGTTAGAAGGAAAATAATTCGACACAACTACTATTCAAAACCTATTACGAATTCATGTTTTGTGAAGAAGCCGACGTTATTAATTAGCGGAGCCTCATGGAATGTGAAATGACGACAGCACCTTTGAGTCGATGAAGTTATTCGACAAAAAAAAAGGTCAAAGGTTGCCGCCGCTAAAAATATGCAACAAGTCAGCCTTGATGACTCGAAAAACAAAGAAACCAGGCTCTTGTTGCATAAAATTCATAAGGAGGTGATGACGGTTAAGAAATTAGTCGTTTGCTTCTCATATGCAGATTGAGAAGGAAAAGTAGGTTCAAAGTCCCCGTATCCTATGCAATGGAATACGGTGGTGAAAATGAGGTCATAAATACCAATGTTGCTATGATAATAGCATTACTCTGGCGAAAGGAAGGGCAGGGATGCATAGTGTCACCAAAACTCTCATAACATTTCAAGCGGTTGGTAATGTACAAGTCTATTCACCTTATGATATATACTTTCTCAGCAATCTGCACACTAAATTCCATTCTCAATATGAAATTTCATTTAGATTCATTGTTGAATGTTTTTAACCCTCGATTGTTAGGTAAACACTAAGGCCCGTTTGCTCCAATACCCCTTAAAACGAGTACTTAACTAAGTGTCGTTTAAAGTTAATGGACGCTTAACTTTATTTCCAGTTGCACGACTGTGGCTTAACAGAATCTTAAGTAAGGGGCCCTTAAGTTTTTATATCTAGTAATATTTCTGTTTTTTATTTTGGTGCAACTTCATCCTAGTCCAATAAAGCTATTTCATTGGTTGGCCAGTTGCCGATGATCGTTGTCATTTCATTAACCTAACTTAATTGTCCTGTCAGTCAGTTTGAAGTAAATAGAGAACTCTAACGATTTGTCAAAATCAGCTAAGCGATCGTTGCCGTGGGGCACACAAGCTTTTCCCTCCATTGATTCACATGCTGTTTTGGTCGAGTTTGTATGTTGTGCCTTTTCTTAAAAAAAATGTTCTTCCCGGCATTTGATTAGAGTAATTAAACTATAGCTTTCTCAGAAATGCCTCTTTACAGTGATAATAAAAAGCTTTGTGTGCCCCACGACAACGAACGGTCAGCTGATTTCGACAAATCTAGAGTTCCCTATTATTATATTATTATCAAAGAATAACAACTTTTTGTTGTTGAATTAGTATTAATATTGATAATGATAATGATAATTCAGTTATGAATACATTCAATTTTCAAAATCCATCAAAAATGGGGAGTTCTGCAGCCAGTTCAACAAATTATTTTAGGTTAGAATCACGCCCTTAAATACCTAATAAGTGGTCATTGATGATAGAAGTATGGGGAGTTCGGGAGAGTTGAACCCCTTTTCAGTCTGAAGCCACCTAAGTTGTATCTGTAAATGCTAACAACCTGTTTTTTTGCGTGAAGATATCATGCTCAAATAGGTAACGATAGATAATACTTGAGTAATGATGAGATGAACATTTTGAGTGCAGTAATTCTTTTTTTAGGGACTGAAAATTGGCTCATGTCTCCCTAACCCATGGGAGAGTTGAAACGGGGGAGAGAGACTTGATCATAAGTTTGTTTATCAGGAAAAACATTGAAAGAAAACAATTTCCAATTGTTCACGATTGTCTATATCAAGGTTTTCGTCATCAGATGTATCAGCATATGAAATACATATTTTCTATTTCAGAGTCACTCTCACTTATTTCCGAGGTGTTTTTCATTTTTTTAAGTAAATATGTATATATTTTTATATTTATTTCTATATTTCAATTTTTTTTTTTTTGAAGCAAACTATTATCTAAGCTCAGTGCGGAAAACTTGGACCACTGATTATGTCTCCCGACCATAGCATGGGTAAAGTCTCCCGCACCCCCTTTTAGTCTATTCAACAAATGTTTTCCTGAAACTTCTACAACAATAATTAGAAAGGCTCATCGTTTGTAAAAAAATATTAATCAATTGAAGCAATAAAACTAAATACCACCACCTACCTATTAAACTTTTCAGAGAGTGTAACAAACAAAAATTATTCAATTACCTACTTAATTACTTCCTAACAACAAAATTACGTTCAACCCTCTCACTCCCGAATTGAAATATTTGAGGTACTTCAAGTCTCCTAATTGAGCAAGTCTCCGGACTCCCCCTAGTCCAAACTCCATGTGAGATGCAGGACAATTTTGAAAATATTTGCCAATAAAACTTTTGGGAATCCTTTTTTAATGAACAGATTACAAACAGAGTGGGCCATTGAAACGAAACAGAAGTCCCTCTGAAATCAAAAATCTAATTGTTTCGAGCATTTTTATAAAGTGCCAGCCACAGAGCCGCTGTTTTGTTTGCAATGGGCCACTCTGTATATTGAACTTTGTTGTGGAATTTTCCAAGAAAAATCCTAGTACTACAGCTCAGTCCATTGAGCTGGGTACTCAATGATATAGGTCCAAAAAATAATTGCATGCCTACTTAATCAATAATCACTCTTTACAAAATATCTGGAGCAGTTAGGTAGTCTCAGAACTGTCTACCTTTTCCTCGCTCACAAACGTATGGTAATAGAATTCAGGTGATGAATACAAAACAAAAAATCAATCGAGTCCAAAGCTTTAAACATTCGACAATCTGAGTGCTACTTCAATGCATTTATTGCAACTTTTCGAGACCAAGCCAAAACTTTCCTCATACTAAATTCAGATGAATTTGTGAAGAACTATATCTTTATGCATGTATGCGATATTTAAAACCGCCATTTGTCGAGAAATTTATGGATATGGATGACGCGTCCGCGAAATCAATTCAAGTGCATGAATACAAACTGTTATTTGATCTCCACTTGATTTGGGTCCCGTTGAATAGTTTTTTATTGATCTGAATATTCATACTCTTGATTGGATTTTAGGGTCACTCGCATTTAATATCTGTGATGCTTAGTATTATAGAATGCACATATTTTATGTTTCTGTGAAATTCCGTGATGAATTTAAAACCAATCAATACGGCTGAACAACTCAATCATTCAACGTGGAAAGCTACCGGAATCAGAACTGACAACTAGCAGGCCAGGAGATTTGCCTCAAGAAACCATAATAAAATAAATTTCATAAATAACGAGGACAAAAACACCACTCTTCGCTATCGATAAATTGAATCGATACTACCCACCCCCGTCTGTAATCGGTGCTATAACCTCATATTTGTCAAACTGACGTTTACATTTGTTTTCGGTAAAAGTTAACATCTCGAATTTCTCGAAGATTACAGATTATAATCTTTGGAATTTCTGTTTCTTTTTCTTATTTCTTATTTATTAACTAGCTCCCAGGTGAAGAGTATACGCTGGGTAAGTTTCGGTTATTCGTCTTTCCTTTAGCATCTCTCACAGATTAAGATTAGTATCAAATCTTGTTTCGATACGTCTTTTGCCCTCGACAGTTGCATAAATTGATCATACTACATCTGTTTCCTTGAGCATTGTGACATGTGTTTTATGAGCCATTATTCTCTGTCTATCAAACTTTATGGTCACAACCACAGACATGAGAACGTCGATGGTCATGGCACAGTCACACCAATTTCCACTGGAGCTAAAACTAGGAATTCATACATTGGGAGTAAAAAATAAGGCACAAAATTCATCTTCGCTATTTACAAGTCAATTTTCGTTTCAAATTATGGAACTTTTCATTTATAATTGAGGGGTTTCTCATGGAAATAACCCCTCTAAGAAGGATGGAGGAAATTTTAGTTTTTCTAAACTTTATGTGCCAAAAATGGATAGACCTTTTGTTACCCAGGTTAATTAGGTCCTTGATGGGTTTTTATCATGAGGATGGAATAGCTAAACTGATTCAATTCGATCATTAATTATGAGGTATAATTTTCAGTGTTCCCATATCGGTATGTCACATGATGTTAATCCTAAATTGTAATATACAGGGTGCTACTTTGACTCGTACAAATATTTTATCAGTAGATTCTTGTGGTCAAAGGAAACGCTTTTATTCTTTACTCTCTTTTGCGAATAAGATCGGTTTAAAAGATACGGGCTGTTGAAAAACCATAAAAAATGTAATCTTTAGTTCTATCTCACAAACGGTTTCATCGAATGAAATGACTTTCGGAATATAGTTTTTCATTTATATGATGAATCTTTTTCGAACACAAGATATCACCCACGTCTTCCAGTTTTCTCATTATGACAATTACGTACCATAAAAATACCAAAAATTCAGTATTCAACTCTTGGAACTAAGTTTGACGGTATCTAATGAACATTATATTTGAACGTTTTTCAAAATAAAAGTATTTCTCAGATTTTCTCGTATAATGCGCCGTTTTCGAGTACTTTAATGTTAAAAAATTTTAAATTTTCTGTGAAATTTGTAGTATTGGGTATACTTCGACTGAATACAACTCTGTTTAAAGATTGGCAGATGTGTTGTCACAGATTCAGCTTGTTACTGAAGGTAATTTTGTTTTTCCAGGGGTGGCACAGCTCATTATGGAAACTTCAGATGGCTGTATCTTTTTATCAGGGCCTATTTGGAAAAAATGGTAAAGGAAAAAGATGTTTCTTTTCACCTAAAGAATCAACTGTTAAAATATGTTTACGAGTCAAAGTTTCACTCTGTATAAGCCAAATTTCAGTTCATTATCTGTGCAAATACTATGAAAAAAAAATTCAAAATCTAAAACCCTGTACGTTCGCAGCTAATGTTCATAGAACTTTTTTCAGCAACCCTCTCAGACAATGACGATTTTCCATTATTATTTCGAAAGAAATCTCCATAATCCGACACGTTGAAATCCGTTTTTGAGACACTACTAGTGATCGATGAAATCTTATCCATACACCTGATCCATCAACCTCGTGGAACATATAATTCGAACGGAGTCGGTCTCCTCGCCAGTTGCACTTCAGGCCCGTATAGAATTGGATTGTTCTGAATAACGCTCGCAATTGACACACCTACTGAAATGCCATCTTTGGCAATTCGAGGTTATCCAACTTCTAATGGTGACGGCCTGTCCGCCGACGACCAACTTCGGAGCAAGGACACATTAATTTAATAAGGCTTTTTTGCGCCAATGTATAGCTGCTACTTTCGAACTGTGTGCCGATGGACGCTGGTATGCAGTAAAAGTAGTTGTGTTAATCTGATCTCCTTATGAAGATGGCAATCGATCGTGGCGTATAAGAATCGCTCGGACATCTGCTTGAAAGTATTTCCTTCCTTTCATCGTATGCACCCCTGTTGAAGTAATAAGTAGAGGGTTGCTGACTCATAATAAGGAGCAGGTGTCGATATTTCCTGTTAGGGTCGGTTGAACTTCCGTATACTGGGTTCTTGCAAAAATTGATATACCTACTCTATAACTAACCGACTTATAAACACCTAGTTAGGGAAAAAAGTGCTCATTCTACATCTTGAGTAGACGAAGGAGCGGAGCCCTTTGAAAATGTTCTGTAATTCAATATTTCCATTTCTTCACCCATATAAAGCACTATGGAGAGTAGAGAGAAGGAGAACTATCGCTGCTTTGAGACCACAGATTACAGAGTAGAAGAGTTTGAGACCACACATTATTTGTCCTCTAGTACCAATAGGTGGTTCATGTTTTTGCCAATAGCAGCGCTGGCGATCACGGGAGGGCGAAATTTTGATTTAAGCTAGTTGGAGTTGGCTGAGTGAACTGTCTTCCTGGTGACAGATGATTAGAATATTATTATTTTCGATTTTTGATAAGAGAACAACATATGACCATTGAAATGTTGAAGCATGCGCTAGTGTAAGAGTGGTTTGGCATCGGAAGGAAAAGGAGAAGAGATAAAATTTCAGAGTACATTTCTGAGAGGAAATTGGAAGAAAACCTTACCTCAAGAATAGACTCGAAATCAATTTGTGTGTCAAGAGCATTTTGTGATGAAGATATTAAAAAAGATGTTGGATTCATTATAAACGAAATCGAAATTGTCATCCCTCGTGAGAAGTGGTTTCTTCTGAATAAGAATATCTAACCAATAAAACTACATGGTTCAGAAGTGGATATTCTTGAAGAATTTTGTTGGCATGACATAATATATGGTTTATAACGGTTCTCAGCTGGATATTGAAAACAGAATCTACTCTAATAAGTGATAAATCTGAGATTGCTACCTTTTGTTGTCTTATATATAATATATTCGAAGAATCATCAGAAAAAACTACGATGACACATAACCTAAAATAAAATGAAGGCTGTTCATTTCAATTCGACTCTTAAATCCCCACCCCTTATCTATCATCCTAGCGATCGCAGTGACTCCTATTTTCCCCGTTTTTGGAAATACATTTTTAGTACGGCGATCTTTCTCTTTCTCTCTACTCACTATATAAGAGTCACAGAAAAGAAAACATTAAGGTTCTAAGGCCCGGTACTTTCACCTTCGAATAAATTTTATTCAATGTCAATAAGTATCTGTCAAATAATTTCCTATCTGAAGGATACCCTATTTCGGTGCTTTCAGATGAAATTATTTGACGAATTACAATTCTATGAAAACACGGTATACTACTTTTCACCGATTAATGTAAAATAAGACACCGCATTGTAGAAATTGTCATAATTCCAATTAGAAATCAAATATTTCGTGAAAATCACACAAAAAATAACCATACATCCAGAATCTAAAAAATTCAACCAATAATGACGTAACGACATTCGATCTATGACAAATAAAATCTTATTAAGGAGTTTCAATGACAGATTTATTCGATGAATAACACTAAGATGTCTAAAACTCTGGTGTATTCACTGATTCGATTTTGTTTTTAATTTCGTGGGGATATGGGATCAATTTCGTTCTTTCCACTGTAGGTAGCGCTGTTTAGAATTTGACAGAGCATTCTCATATGATATTTGGAAATAATTTGAATACTTTCCTACGACGTACGAATATGTGTATTATTGGTATGTGAAAATGTATAAGTTTCGAGAAAGAGGTGTAGAACATTCAATCATTCAACATGTCGTTCAGTAAGTTCAGTTTTCTGTATGGACAATCAAGAACTACAGCTAAGAATTCGGTGTTGTTGGAATTTGAAGCAGAACTAAATCAGATGAATGAACATTCGGGACCGATATAGCTAAGTTTTATGGAAACTTCAGCAATATTTCAAAAAAACTGTATTGGAAATACGTTATGTGAATTGTGAGCATGTATTGAGAATCAGAGATACATAAATCTATTCGAGTCTGTTACTTCAAATATTCTTCCTGAGTAGATATAGTGAAAATTCCCTTTCTGTCATCTGAATATATTGGATATTTGATCAATCAACTGTGTTTTATTAAAATCATATTGAATTACCCCCTCACGAATTCAAGTTGTCAAACGGAAATTAACTTGAAGAAGGACGGTAAATCCTCCTTCGAACCCTTATTCAGTAGTGTTGAAATATTGACAGATTTGTTTTTACAACGAAAAACTGTAAATCACAAATATTCCTTAACAGCTGACAAAATGGGCCGTTTCATATTTTCAACTCGTTGATCGACATTCGATATCAACGCTAAACAAAATAAAACGAGAGAGTATCATTGGACTTCCTTTGGTAGAACAAGGATGGAACGAGGCAAATGACATGGTGGCGCCGCCACGAAACTGATCACATATCCCCGATTTTCTGAAATGTTGATGCTTGCAAAAAGTGACAAGTGCACACACCAGTGTTTTAGACATCTTAAATAACACTATCTGAAAGTGAAAGACAGCATCAGAGACAAATGTCTCTGACAGCATTTTTACTTATCCTAAGAATAAGACTTAGCTATCGAATAAATTTAGTTATTCGCACGTGAAACTACCGGGCCTAAGTAGGAAATAGTTTATATAGTTTGTAGTTTGGTGAGGGTGTTACATTTCACTGCGACCTTAAGGTCTATTGTACTCCCATCAGAGCTGTTATTCAAACTGCGCCATCTGCAGCTCGCCTTCCAGCTTCAATGAACTCTAGTATCTGAGAGATCTGCAAGGACTTAAAACATGGAATGGCCATTTAAGTGCTACGAGAGTATTTGTTGTAGTACCCACATTCGATGCTTCTCTGTCTAGCGCGACACTAAAGCAGTAGCGTAAATCAAATAAATTTATATACGTCCTACCTTTCTGCATTGAAAATTGATGCGACAATGATGTCACAGTCAACTGTTAACTATCTCAATTGTGATCGACGACACTAAGCAACTATTTCACTTCAGTCTTTGGACAACGACAATTGTTCATTTTCCATTCCTTGTATCTATGTTCCAAGTTCAAGGAAGACTTCCTACTCCAGGAAAGAGGAGAAAAAAGAAAAGCGAGTGAAATAAATGTTTCACCGACTTCACGATCGAGTATCCCAATGTTGCTGTAGATTATCAAAAACTTTCCAAAGTACTGTTTCGCGTTGTGTCAGCTCTTTGCATGAAACGATTAGTGCTTAAATAATAAAAGGAGTGGTAGGCAAAAGAAGAGAATCCAAGGGTTAAAAAACAATGCTGAAAATGTGATGACAGAAGCTCCATGAACCTCTGTTCGGTTTTTATCTCAACTGGCTGGATTCTCGGTGGGCACATGTTACACGGTTTTTAAAGGAGACATTTTGTTTTCATATTGTTCTACGCGTTATCAGAAAATTGAAGATGTTGATAACCCTTGCCAACCAAGTCATTGATAACCTGAATCAATTTTATTTTCTGATAAAGCTTGGTTCACATTTCTGGATACATCAACTCTCAAAGTATGAGGATGTGTACATTTCCAACTATGCACTTCAATTATAAAAAAATCCTGAATCCTGATATTCATATTTGAAGAAAACCATGTAATTCAGTTTCTTCAGTTTAGTTATGTATATTCATCAAGTATTGCCCACATCAATTAACAGCGGGTTTCATAAAACTCTTACTGCCCGATCAACGATTTGACAGTCACTGGATTTCAAAAACGAAATCGCTAAAACTTTTTCATTCCTACATATATTGAACAAGAAGCAATTTAGAATCATTGTATAGATGTATATAGATCATAATTTGATTCGAGAATTGAATTCCGAATTCTTATGACTGAATTATTGATTGAAAACAAATTGACGTTTATCTGTCAATCAAGCGTTGATTCCCCGATCGAGCTTTATGAAACCGGGGGTCAATATTTGAAGAGAATCAAATATATCGAGATTCTTATTGTGGATTATTCACATTACTGAAATGAGTACAACCTTTTCACATAGTTGTGAGTACCAAATACACAAATACTTAGGTTCATTCAAGATCGAAGTCTTTAGCGTTTGAATACTATGAATATCGGTTCACATTTTGTGCAACTTGAAAGAAAACAACAAAATTCCAGTGTGATTTTCAATTTCCCTGCACTATACCTCGATTGCATGGAACTGTCTGTACATTAACGAAATTTGAAACTGGTTCTCAAGATTGTATAACGGTTTTGAACCCCACTCAATATAAGTTTTCACTCGTTAATGTTGACTAGGCGATTTGAATTTTTCAATAACAAATTGCACATATACCCTGAATATTCAGCATTATTACGAAACATTACCTCATTTTAGCATGGTAAAACGAACTGTTCAATTAATAACACATTTTTCTATTTTCTGATTTGCTAATACTCGTGTAAATATCGGTGTATTGATGTGGATAACTTATTGAAACATTGAATAACTGCTAGTATATCTTTATAACAGTAAGTGAGAGTTATCTGAATATTCAATCAACCATCGAGTATGTATAACTTGGATTAAATGCAAATTCAGGAATTCCATTTACACCTTGTTAATCAACGGTGATCTTTTTATCCATAAATGTCATTGGTGTAGATGAGATGCTAATTACGTCCAGTTATTTCTTAATAGGATGGAATGATTGATACATATAGACATCAGTTTCAGAAAGCTAGTTTTTGTTTAGAGGGAAAACATCATGGAGATTAATAATGAGATTGAAGGGACATCGCAGAAAGCATTCCGTTGGTCATCTGTATTATATGCAAGAATGGAATAGATTGACGGAATTATAGGCTGCCAATGCACCGTCAAGCTTAAATGGAGGGTACTACCATTCATAGTCAAGCTAGATCTCGATCGAGATGAAATGTGAAAGAAAAAGATTTGGGAAATTAGAGGCCGTCTAAAAACGATCAATATTATTCTATATGGATCCCATTTCAATCAACTGTGTATACTATAGATTGACGGAATGATCCACAGTCAGTCTATAGGTCAAAGAGGCAATTAAAAATCTGGAGGTGGCAGAAACGACAGCATTGAGGACCATCACTAGAATGAGGCACCCTAACAATGTTCTGCATAATCCCCCAAACCACCTGCTTTTCTCAGCAACAGGAATTGAGCCAATCAAAGAGAGGATCAATAGGCTAAATAAAAAATTTTATACTAGATTGTTAGAGTTAGAAGAAGTGATCCCCCAATATCATAAAGATATAAACATTTCAACTAGGAAACACCCAACAGAGACTCTAATAAACAAATTAAGTAATGTTTTATGTTAATATATAATTGTAAAATTTTTATATATTAAAGTGTAAATCTATAGGCTGAAGGACCTCAGGTCGATGGCCAATTGTTTATGTATATATTTGCAATAAACGACTGTTACTACTACTACTGTCTATGAAATTATTGATCGAATGATACTTTGCCATTATTCAGTTAATCTGAATCGTTAACTGGATTAACTGTGCTGTAATAGATTGGAAAAATGGGCTGAAAACAAATCAAATTAACTGCCTATTTATAGTATACGTCCAAAGAATGATAGGCCGCCAGTATGGTCTGGATCAGGATTGGCCAAATGATAGGCAGCTTGAATCCGTCTGGAGCACAAAGCACAATCAATAATGACTGAGCATAGAATAAATGGACGAAATGATAGGCCTCTTGCCTATCTTGCACACTTTGTGTGGAATATATAATATATCTAATAATTGACTGTGAAAGGAAAGGTTATCTAAATTATACTTCATCAACACAAGACTAAGGTGAATAGAAATTGTGATTGAATTTTGATAGAATTGATAGAATAAAAGGCTGCCAAGAAACGATCGATTAGGTTCACAATCAAGATTGACTTCGTAAAATATAGGTATCAATGGGATGATAGGCCGTCAGTGAATATCTAATGTAGATCACGATCAGAATTTATTGTCTATGCAGCTGATTGGCCAAATGAGACTGTAAGTCAATCTGAATCGTAGTCTAGTTGGACTTTGGTAGAATAGTTTGATAAAATGGCATTTCATCAGCACACGGTTGATCAAGATCGCTCCTGAGGTGAGTTTACCTTTACCCACCTGAAGATGCTATTGTGGTAGCGAAACACGTATCGTGGTGCAAAAATCCATTTTGTGAAAATCGTATAATCTGTTTCAAGTTCAATTATGTATTTTCATCGAGTATCGGCCACGCCTACTTAACTTTTAACGTGCTGTTACAGCAAAAGCTAAGAATTACGTTTAGACACAGAATATGGAGTGTTCAAATTTCAGAGCCTACTTGACGACGAATTTTTTTGAGCGAACGTTGTATCTGATGTTTTCACTATTATACAAGGTAAGTCTTTGACTCGTACAATTATTTTAACAGTAGATTCTTGAGGTCAAAAGAAACACTTTTTCCCTATACAATTTTTTTCGATTCGGCCCTGATAAAAAGATATAGCCATTTTAAGTTTTCATAAAGAGCTGTGCCATCCCTGGAAAGACAAAATTACCTTCTGAATAACTCGGTAACTCTTTGACACTGTACATCTGTGGATCTTTTAAACAGTTGTATTCAGCCAAAGTACCCAATATTTAAAATTTCACAGATACTCTTTAATTTTTGAAAATAAAATTACCCAAAAACAGCATATTAGATATACGAGAAAATATGAAGAATACTTTCAGTTTACAAAACGTTCAAATATTCATTAGATAGCGTTCAACTTAATTTCAAGAGTTGGGTTCTTCGAGTTTTCGGTATTTTTATGGTACGTAATGGCAATAATGAAAAAAATTAGTGATATCTTGGATTCGAAAAAGATTAATCAAATAAATGAAAAACTATATTCCGAAATTCAATTCATTCGATGCAACAGTTTGTGAGATAGAACTAAAAATACAATTTTTAGGATATCTCAACAGCCTGTATAAGTGGCGTATATAGTATATAGCTAATATTTCGGGGAGACGCTAACACATAGACCTATAAAACACATGGACGCGCCCTTCCAGTGAGTTTCAATAGCCACGAGTGCGGCCAACATGAGATGTAGCTAGTATGGGCAAAAAAACGTTCCTTAGAACGCCTTAGCGCTAAGCGCATACGATTTATTTCGATTTTTTTTTTAAATAGGGAAAATTAAAAATGAAATTTGCTTAGAAATATTTCGATAATGGATTATAAACATAATTCTTTATTTTAGTAATTAATTTCCGAGCTATATTTGTATATTGGCGCCCGTTAGAGATAAAAAGAAGTACCTATAATCGAATAAAAAAAATTCAACGAATTTTAGCATCATTTAGATTGCGTGTAATGATCCAATTAGAACTAAAGAGCACAATTTTTGCTTTCGGCAACTATTCCTCGGAAAATACAACAGATAAGTTCATGAAAAGTTTGTGAATAAATTGATTTGAATAAAAACAATTGAGTACATTTTTAGCCAACACAATATTCTGATTTCTTGTTGGTTCAATATCGGAAAAAATATTTCATTGATCAAAAGGTTGAAAAATAGACATTACAATCAGCATACGAAGTAATTTTTCAACTGAGGATAATTTTTAGGAAGCATATTCATATTTTGTCCCAATGGAAAAGCTGGCATTCTGGGCATTTATTTTCTCTTCTAATCTCAAATGCTTCTTGAGTATTATTTTATCTAGATGAGAAAAGAATTGAAATACATTTATTGATTTGAAATGAATATTTCAACTATGATATAATAAATCGATTAATACATTCGAAGTTACTATACCTGTGAAATTTCACTTTATCTGTATTTTCAACTCTTTTCGTACTATTAATTGCACTCTACGACACCATTATTACTTTCATAATAGAAAAAGGATACGACATTCAAAGTTGATCTCAAATTGATGAGAACATTCTGAAAATTTCGATAAATACAAAGTGCAAACGAATGTTTAGCCCATACTAGCTCTATCTTATTTCGGCCGCACCCCCTCTCTCTCTACGCCGTGTCCATGTGTTTAATATGTCTATGCGCTAACACTATCGAATGGTTAGGTTAGATAAAATTTTTTAATTGGGATTGAAATTCGCAGGATAATTTCACGTCCCCCTGTAGATAATATTAATTTCAGGAGGGCCCGGGCCCCCTGTCCCCCCTCCCTATATACGCCCCTGGCCTGTATCTTTTGAACCGAGCCGATTCGGAAAAAGTGTTAAGGAAAAATTGTTTCTTATGCCTCAAGAATTTACTGTTAAAATATTTGGAAGAGTTTAAGATTCACCCTGTAGACTTGTCCTGATGTAATTTGTGATGTAGATTTTAGTTAATATATTCATGTTCACAAAATCAAATAATAATGGCGTGTTCTAACCAAATAAATTTTTTGAGGAACACAAAATATCCAGCAACTGAGTCGTTTTTTTTCTAAAATAAGTGATCAATGAAGCATTCGAAAAAAGTCCAGAATAAGTACCGATGCCGTTGCTCAGATATTTCCTCGCCTCAAACAATCACGCCAATCGTGCAATACAGCTGTCGGCCCAAGAAACGCTAGCCGAACTGGACTATTTTAACGGTTCTGAGAATGGAATATATCATTTCCACCGAGGTAACTACTGTGATCGACACAATTTCCAACGAACTCCATCATTCGATACGGACGTAGGGAAGCCATCAAGGCCACCGGTGTCTTTTTACACTGAAGGCGAGAAGTTTCTATTATTCCGGGATCTAATGTTTCGTATCCAGTAATTGTGGTAGCGTTCGCATAAATCGAATACCTCCACCGTCGTGTTATGTAACTCAGAAATGATTGGAATCGGTCCCCGTTAGATCTGTTGGGAAAGAATGCTCTATTCATAATTGCTAATTGGGATCTTACCAGTGAGTGGCAGTGGTTTGCACGTCGAGTACCATCAGATCTGAAATGAAAGAGAAAAATAATTATTATTAATGAATTGAACAAAACATCGATCAATATTCCTTGTAAAGAATATGCCATCCAATCTATGTTAGAAGTTAGAGGAGTGACTTTAAGCATGAACATTTATGATTTTTCCTCTTCCTTATTCTAATGATCACTTTTTTGTGGTGATTTCATCTTGCAGTATAGGGATTCAGCACATCTATCAAGGCTGATTTGATCATGCTGTAGGGGTGAAAAATTCCAATGAAAGCATCTGTCAAGTATATTAAAGAACTTTAGATTCAAAGAAGTTGAGCCATTATTACCCGCAAGGTCAAACAACAAAAAGGAGCATTAGATTATATGTACTACTTTGATTCTTACTATTTGATTTATTCTATACACATGTATACAGTATACAGGGTGAGTCTTTGACTCATACAAATATTTTAACAATAGATTTTTGAGGTCAAAATAAACACTTTTATGAATCATTTTCTGAAACAAGATATTCGAGTTTTCTTATTATGACCATTACGTGCCACAAAAATACCAAAAATTCGAAGAACCCAACTCTTGAAACTAAGAGTCCAATGAATATTTGAACTTTTCGTTGAATTGAAGTTTTCTTCTTATTTTCTCGTATAGTGTGCCGTTTTGTAGTAATTTGATGTTCAAAAATTAAATAGCATCTGTGAAATCTGAAGAATTGGGTTCTTTAGCTGAACACAACTCTGTTTAAAAGATCCACAGATGTGTAGTGTCACAGATTCAGCTAGTTATTCTGAAGGTAATTTTGTTTTTCCAGGGGTGCACAGAAGTCATTAGGAAAACTCAAAATGCCTATATCTTTTTATAAGGGCCGAATCGGAAGAAATAGTATAAGAAAAAAGTGTTCAGGGTGAAACATCACTTTGTATTTCAAATAAGATTTTCGCTTTTTAGAAAGAACTTTAGCAAGCTACAGTACAAAGTGCGAAAAATTGAATTTTTAGACGTGACAACTTTGAGTGATACTATGAATTAAAGCTTGATAGAGGTTTTTTCTGAAAAGCGAAACAATTATTTGAAATTCGAAATACAAAGTGATGTTGTCACCCTTAAAAACCCGTGGAATATTGAAATAACTTATATCTCTCTGATTCGATCTCAATATGTGTCAATTACCTTCCAATTTTAAATGAATTTCGTCGACAAGTTTGGCTCTGATGATGGTCTGAGTATTTCCATGAATTTAGAAAATCACTCTGTAGCTTTCTGGGGAAAGCCAGAAATTATTTTTTTAAAGTATAGAATTAGTGACAAATGTTGCTATGTTTGTGCTATTGAAACTTTTAACAATCTTCTTGATAAGCTCAAGAAATTAAATAAATCGAATAGAAAAATGAAAATTAAGCAATGGATAGCAGCAAATGAATAAACTTCACTATTAAAGAAAAACAATTCCCCAATGGTGTGATAATTTTTGTAATTCGAATAAATCTATTAGAATCTTCTTTAGGTTATTTAGTTTTGAGTAGTCTTAAGTTGCATAGTTGTATAATTTCGTTGTTTTCTTGTTTTTTTTTTTTTTTTAACCAGTCCTGTGAACAGGTAGCGTAGCCTACGTCTACAGGTATATTTTGCAATTGTTAATATGCTCTTGTAAATATAATTATCTGGTTTCAATAAATAAATAAATGAATAGTCGATCCGTGCTCAGCTAGTCCTACTCATCTCTGATGAGAGTATGTACAGCGAGGGCTATCAGTCATTCTGCCAGGATAAAATATCAGCAGATAGGTAATCAAAATTTTGACGACGATATATCACCTTGTTTTTTCAGAGGTAACTCCCGTGTCCAGAATTTATTGATGAGCTTGAAAACCCTATAGAAGAGCTATTGGAAGCTCTAAAATAATTTTAAAAAATTTCCTTCTTCTTTGAATCTCTTTTCGTTCTTAATAGGCTCGCAAAATGTTGTTTCACCCCTAAAGATTAAGAATGAGATCATCAGTGCAAGAACGACTCCCAAGGGTATTGAGTTTAAGAGTTCTGATGATGAATGCGAAACTTCTCTCAACAAAAAACGTGAAATAATATCCTTCGTACATGTTAATATTGCGTGTATGTACCTAATGAGTGAAACTTCACAGTGTCTAACGCAGAATGCCTCTAAGAAATTGGAATCAATCAAATTAGTGCCATTTCCTGAAAAGCCTCACTCATCTGGATAATCAGAGAGACAACAGAGGATATATCAATTAACATGATAACTGTTATTTACACCATTGCTCTGATTTCATGATTCACCAAGCATTATCGGCGATAATTCATGCAACAACGAGCAGACACCTGAAGAAATAGCCCATACAGCACGGTTGATTAACTTCATTCGCTCTTGTTGAGAAGTCAAGCTCAAAAGTACCAAGTACTCTTGACTCACAGTGAGTTAACTGATCATTATCCATTCAGAGAACTCCGAAGAATTTGGTTCTCAAATGGAAAGGACCGAATTTTTCTTGAGATAAATTTCAATGATGAAACATATTTTACCATTATAGCTTTCAGAAGAGTTTAATATAATTAAATACATCGCGTAATAAAGATTGAAGAAATTGGTTCCACAATTCCTTGTTTGTCCACTAAATAGTGGATAATGAGATAACATCAGCCCAATCTTTTCTTTTAATTTATGTCTCTCGCAAAATGCAAATAAGCAGCTGAAACTCTCATTCTCAAGATAGAGGTACTCTTGGTCTAATACTTTCAGTGTGTGATACCAACGGCATTTTCGAGTAATCATGACTGATTTTTTGGATAAGGGTAGAACAATAACCGGAGATTACTATTTGACATAACAGACCACTCTACGGGAAAAAATTAAAGAGAAAAGATGCGAAAAGCTATTCAAAGGTGTTTTGTTTTGGCAGGACAACGCCTCTGCACACAAATCTCATGTTGCCATGCAAAAAATTCGTGATTTAGGGTTTGAATTACTAGAACACCCCCCTTATTCACCAGATTTGGCTCCATCTGACTATCATCTCTTTTCTCGACTGAAAAAAAGTTTAAAAAGTCGTAAATTTTCTTCCAACGAGGAGGTAATAAAAGCTGTGGAGGTCCGGTTTGCAGAGCAAGAAGAAACATTTTTTTTTAAGTTCTAGAGACGTTGCAGGTTCGTTGTAATTAATGTATTCAATTAAGAGGAGAATATGTTGAGTGATAAAATATTTTGACGTTGAAAATTTGTTTGGTTCTATAGTAGGCTAAGAATCAATATATCCCCGTATGTACCTACTCATATAAATGTTTCAAAATTCTGCACGTTTTTTACTGGGATTACTTTTTAATGTTAAGAAGATTATATTTTGTCCAAATATTCGTCATCATAAAATAATCATGCCAAAACTTTTGAAAATAATACAAAAAACAATTGCAATTCACCTTCCCGATCACGATAATTCTTCAAACTTCAAACTGAAATCCTTTTCATCAGTATGGGAGCTCGGTGCTCACCTATTGGATACATAGCATAGATGAAATCTTTCATCACCATGAATGAAACTTTATTGTGATTCACAGTTGAAACCCTTTTATGATCGGGCCGTGTATTACAAATCGTAAACGTGAGTTGCGTCGCTCATGAAGCCAGTGCAACACGTCTGAAATGGGCATAATATATAATCGACCGAATCAGTTAAGCATTCCTCAAAATTAAATTCATTGTCACGATCAAGTGTATTACCCAGGTTGGAGAGAAATCTCGAGTTCTTGTACAGAGCACGTGGGAATATGTGTATCATGAAAGTAATCATTTTTCTACAATCTTGGTTTATGTGAAACCTTTGCAGCAATGTCGGTGGGAACTCTTTTTCGAGCAATGTGTAGATCTGTCAATGGAAAGGTTTCTCACACCGAAGAAACTAGCTAGTTTTTGACGGGATTCAAATTCGAGATCTCAGATATGAGAGGCAATTCTTCTTCTTTAAAACTGTCACCAACAGTCTTATGAAGTATATAAATTATTTCAGTCTACTTAAGAGAGTGTCTTAGCAAAAAGAGAAGGTAAAGGAGGTAGGAAACATGTTAGGACTGAGCAGTATATTTTGATATTCAATTATGAAGATGCTTGTAACTCGGAAACCCTGCATTTTCTCGATGTTCCTACAGTTAACTTTTTTTGCAGAATTAATGATAAAATACATAAATGGAGGAATATCCCTGATATCTTCAACTAAAGAAGAGTTTCTGACCATCAAGGGCTAGAGTCAGTCCGTCTCTGGCGGTTCTGAAGACTTATGGGGTTGGAAACAAATCATTACTGAAATTTGTATTGACTCAAAGTGAAGCATTCCCTACTCTTCTTCATATACTTTATTCACATCTGACAAAGAGTCACGTAGGGCCGGTACACCCTATATAAGATATGGAAAGAGAACACCCAGCGTTAATTAATTTATTACAACACTATTTTGGTGGTTGAAATTTAAAAGCATCTTCATTTCAAAGATTTTGAATAAAATATTCGTGGTTTAAGGAATTAATCTTCGTTTAATGAAACGGTTCTTATGACCATAAATGGAATAATTGGACCAATCGAACTGGGTCGAATTGAAAATTGACCAAATCATTTCAACATCGAGAAATAAATTCGCCACCTACAAAGATTAAGAGCGAATTGCTTTTTACAGATCATGTTGTAACTTATTATAAAACACTGGATTCAAAACGTCTGAATATTCAAGCCAGCTCCAACAACTCGTTTCAAAACAACTCAATGGAGTTGTTCACATTATAAAAGATGCAGGAGGACTACAATAAACGGTAACTGTGAAATAATCCCGTTGTGGGTGACACACAGCTTTTATAATAACACTTTCACTTTCGATCAATATTATGCTTTTAATTGTTTGAAAAAACTTGATTATTTCTCTTCTCTTTCCAATTAATTTTCTCACAATCATTAATGTTGTGAAGGTGTTTAAGAACAATTGAATGAAATATAATACATTGAATAGTTTCTTCCGTTGTATCATTAGTCCTTTTAATTATTCAAAAACACAATATTCTTTATGTGCATCCTGTCATAGCCAATAATAATTTGGTGAAAAGTCATTCGATTATGCAAGAATACTTTTGGGGGCTAGATGGTTAATCTGGTATTGCAGACGTGTTGACCCATCAATCTGATATAAATCAGGAGGGGTTTTTTTAATCTGACAGTTTGAAAATTATAACAATGAATTTTTTCACTATCTCCTTTCCTATACCTCTAATCGTTTTTGTATTCATTATGAGAGTTGAGAGATAAAATTCTACACCACTTTGGTCTATAGCAATTTTCACATACTCTTAACCGTCTTCGATAAGGGCGAGGAGCCTAGCCACATATGCGAAAGGCCAAGCTCGATTTAGAAACCCAGTCTAATGTACATTAATCGCCATATATCTCAAAAACTTTCAAACATGGAAAAAATTACTTAGGTCAAAATTTGTAGAAAATGTACGTGTGACTTTTTTTTGCAAGTTTGGCGCTCTCCCACACATTTTCGTAACTCTTAAATTGTCAGATTGAGAGAATATATACTTTTCAACATGTAATTAACCAAATATATCTTAATTTGATACGCTCGAGTATGTACAATGATCGTTTCTTTTTCTATTCTGACAGGCTGTCTTAGACAATTCCCCCTATATACAGGTCTAATTTTTGGTAGAGGTACTCTACAGGGTCTGCCCATATTAATCTGACACGCTCGAGTAAATCCCGAATTTCCCTCTTGGGCTTTCTAACTATAACCTTCGAGAAATCCATGAATGTACAAGAAAGCTAATATATTGAGTATCTATAGTTTCAAACACCAGTTGGCCAAAAGGCACTGATTTTTTCAAAGAATTTTTTCTTGCTAAGTTTTTTTTCAGATAAGCACAACCTGTTTGTTGATTTCAGTTAGAAGTAAGTCAGTTGTGCGAGTTGTATATATGAATCACTATATGGGCCTACTAGAAGTTGTCAAGAACTGCTTTTGCTTCCAGTGCCCAGAATTTGGAGTACGCTGATATCACTATAAAAATCTTTGTACCTACCAACCCTCCTAGAGGATATGAATAGTATTATTTGATTCATTCTGAAATAAAACAGTAAAATAAAACATGTATTTAGAGCGCTTACTCGGGTTTCTTCAAGCATATATGTAGGTACCCCCTATAAAAACCTGATCTCCTTAGAACAGCCGAAGAATATTAATTCCAATGAAATAACTGTTGCGTACTGCGGAATGTTAGGAATACAAATTTCCCAACAAGGTCGAAATCTTACGCGTAAAGGTAAAACAAAAGTTAGTTTGTGGGAGTTTCGTCCATTCTGTTGATATTGTTCTCTACGTTATTGTCTGAAAAGTGAAAGTTTGGAACGTGATCCCATCTTGGGACATTGAATCTTCACCTTCGTGACATCAGCTCGAACTATCTAGTCGAAATATCATTAAAAGGCGATCGGAGCATCCGTTAAAGATCTCCATTCAAATAGAAAACGGCCAAGTGGATTGCTATCATCATCATTGTACCGTTTTTGTAGTAAAATGAGGTAGTTTTTATTTCCATTACATACTACCATTTTGAGTGACCGAAAGGAATCCTCACAGATCATTTGAGAAGGATCATAGAAATGTTATTCTTTCATCAGAATAGAGAAGGAAAACGATCGCCGTTGTATAAAAGTGTCTCCAAAAAAAGGGAAAATAAGAGAGGCGCTGCGATCGCTAAGGGGTATCAATAAAAGTTGGAAATTTTACCTTCAAATTGAGATGAACTGCGTTCAATAATGTAGGTTATGTGACACCACAGTTGTTGTTTCTGATGATGTTTCTTCAAATCTATAATAAATATAAATTTTTTTTCTATATGCAATAAAATGCAGTAACTCATATTATGACTATGGTAAAGGAAGTTATCATCTTCATACATTCATAATAATAAAGAAATTAATGAAATTTCAAAGAAATCACTGATTAAAAAAAAATAATATCTACATAATATATGTTTACTTACAATTGTTCGTCGAAAAAAGAATATACTCAAAATAGTTTATAATAATGGTTTATTGCAATCTTCATGATTAGATATATTGGTTCATTCTTTCACTCGTACAAATATTTCAAAAGTAGATTCTTGAGTTCAAAAGAAAATTCTTTTATATACCATTTTTTTCGAGTCGGCCCTGATAAAGAGATATAGTATAGTTATTTTGAATTTTAATAATGAGCTGTGCCACCCATGAAAAAATAAATTACCTTCAGAATAACTAGCTAAATCTGTGGCACTACACCTATGTAGATCTTTTAAAAAGAGTTGCATTCGATCAAAGTACCCAATTTTTCGAATTTCACAGAATTTTTTATTTTTGAAATTTAAATTACTCTAAAACGGCGGATTATACGAGAAAGTTTGAGGAATATGCACTTTTATTTTTCAAAACGTTCAAATATTCATTGTGTAGCGTCCAACTTAGTTTCAAAAGTTGGGTTCTTTGAGTTTTTGGTATTTTTATGGTCATAATGAGAAAAGTGGAAGAAGTAGGTGATACCTTGTGATTGAAAAAGGTTCATCAAATGAATGGAAAACCATATTCCGAAATTCATTTCGATGAAACCGTTTATGAGGTAGAACTAAAAAAAACATTTTTTCGTGTTTTTTCAACAGCCGATTCGGAAAAAATGTTGAAGAAAAAAAGTGTTTCTCTCGACCTCAAAAATCTGTCAAAATATTTTTTCGAGTCCAAGACTCACTCTGTATATTAGGTATATACCTACATGCGGTAAGGGGACAGATAGTAAAAGGTAGCAATCTCAGATTTTTCAATTGATAGAGAAGATTCTGCTATAGCACTATAGCATGATAATCTCATTCTGTCACACAAATTGTCCTTTAAGAAGGCAATCAAAACATTTCACAATTGTTAAATATTTTTTCCTATCAAAAATTTGAATTTTTTTAAATATCCTCATCGTCTTTCACCACTATCACCGGAAAACAGTCCACTCAGTTAATTTCAGATATAGTTTAAATCGAAAACTCCTATTCCCTTCCGAACGCAAGCGGAAGCGCCTCTATTTGCTAAAACATGAACTACCTACTGGTACATAATTTATTATAGGGGACAGTTTTCCTATGGTCTGCGATGCAGCGATCGTTCTCCCTAATCTCTGTAATCATAGGCACTGGATTTAACTTTATTTAGAGGTCGAAATATGTTGCAGAGTAGAATATTAGTCTATGAAACAAGTTCCGATTGAGTAAAGTAAGAAAATGACCTAGAGTTGATCAAGGCAAGATTGCAAAGGAGCTATAAGAAATTTCCAAACTCCGGGACAGAATAAATTCTCTGTGTTTTGGGTGTATTTTTCGCATACTGAATGTTTCCCTTGATTTCAAGAAAAGGGTAACTTCAGTATAGCATAATATTCAGTTAGCTTAGAAGCCAGCTCATTCTTTCTTATGTGTTTCATAAAATAAACTTCGATTAATTCAAAAATCGACCTTTGCATAACTGCCAAACAAGGAAATACAAATGATTTCAAATAATGGACTGTGTCATCTAAATGAAATGATGATTTTAACACCTTTATCTCTCGTTAGCACATTTTGACCCAGACAAAAGATAAACAAATCATTAGAAAGATTTCTTTTTGATGTCATTCTTATGAATCACCAGTAGTATACTTCTATATCCGTATGCATGAAAGTACATTGGTATCGAACAGATGTGGAATGAATCCATGTAGGATAAATATGAATGATAAACATGAAATGGGCAATTCTTTCCTAAATTATCCTCGTATATGCCATATAATTGGAATAAACGAATGAAAGGCTTATTCTTACGTTTCTAATATGGCCCAATCATGACGAACTGCTTGTCAAAAGTAAAGGATATTGGTTTTTCCCGAAGAATTCTCAAAAAAATGCATATTTTCCGTATCATCTGAATATTTTTTGTAATTATTTATACATTATTATCAGGTTTGAACATTTTTTGTCCATATATGTCAGAAGGGCATATTTAAATCATTTTTTCTTCAGTCTGTATTTCGTTTTCAAGAGGGTTAACGATTATACGAAATCCAAAATCAAATTTTCATTATGCCAAGACAAGTTTTATCCGATGACGATGTCAAGAGATTCTAGGGTATTCTACAGGATAGTCACCAACTTCTTCACTTTTATATCTTTTCTTCACAAAAAACAGCGTTAATAATAATCCTAGCCAATATAAATATTCATAGTTTTTTCCACATTTTTAATTAGTGTGTTTATTGATCTTCAATAACGTTTATTCGCCTAAACTAATTGGCCAGAGAGATGAAATAGAAAGCTTTGACCTCCCAGAACGGAAAGCATTCTGAGTGTTTGTCATCAAATTAACACAGGTGTCTGTCTTAATGCGGAGTTTACTACAATTTTCTCTGTCCTACATTTGATCGATGAAAAGGCAAGATTCTTTATCATCAGTGATCAATCAATAATTCCATTCAACGAGAAAAAATGTTATATGTAGGTACATACGTTCCATATTTCTTGAGTCGATAGGATACTAGATGAAAATTCATTTAATTGAAAAGACTGAATTTCTCCGAATTCAATGATCGTCTGTTCTCTATGAACATATTATGATAATTTCACCTCCTCTTCTCTCTATTTGCAATGTAGTAAGTTTTGAGTTTACGATTTAACAATGAACCTTATATTTATGGAGAGTAGAGATAAGGAGAACGATCGCTGCTTGTAAACCATAGATTTTTTGTACACTAAAGTATGTACCAATATGGTAGTTCATGTTTTTGCCAATAGGCGCGCTGGCGATCAAGGGATGACGAAATTTAAATTTAAACTAGTTGAAGTTGGCTGAGAGAACTGTTTTCCTGGTGACAGATGATAGGAATATTATTATTTTCGATTTTTGATAAGACAACAACATATGACCATGGTGAAATGTTGAAGCGTGCGCTAGTGTAAGAGTGTTTTGGCATCGCAAAGAAAAGGAGAAGAGATAAAATTTTCGAGTACATTTTTGAGAGAAAATTGGAAAAACATTACCTCAAGAATCGACTCGGAATCAATCTGTGTGTCAAGAGCACTTTTGCGATGAAGATATCAAAAAGATGATGGATTTATTATAAACGAAATCGAAATTGTCATCCCTCGTGAGGAGTGGACTCTTCTGAATAACAATATCTAACCAATAAAACTCCATGGTTCAGAAGTGGATAGATATTCTTGAAGAATTTTGTTGGCATGACATAATATATGGTTTATAACGGTTCTCAGCTGAGTATTAGAAACAGAATCTTCTTTCTCTAATAACTAAGTGATAAATCTGAGATTGCTACTTTTTGTTGTCTTGATGTGTACTACTCCTCACTGCGAATGTATATAATTTTGAAGATTACAGTAAACCAACTAACATACCTGTTTTCAATAAACAATGATAAACAAACGTAGGTACAATTTTTTTGATCAGTGATTTCTTTTGAATTCCATTGATTTCGTCATTTATTATGAACGAATATAGCTGATAATATAGTCCCCTTCTCAATATGACTTTTATTTTATTCCATATAATTCAGAGAACTCCTATTCAATATAGAGTTGAAGAAACGTATTTGAAAAATCATCAGAAAAACTACGATGACACATAACCTAAAATAAAATAAAGGCTGTTAATTTAAACTTGACGCTTAAATACCCACCACTTATCTATCATCCTAGCGATCGCAGGATTTAATTTAATATTAAGAGTTTTGTGTTTTCAAAAATGGAGGAACAAGCTCTAGTCTCCAATCTATAGTTGGAATTGAAAATATGTACATAGTTTTTAGCCGGATTAGTGGAACTCAAATTATGTATTAGCATAATATATAATAATTAATATAGAACTTTTTAAACCTTGAATTAAACTGGGCCATTCATTGGTAAATCAAAGAAGATTTAATAGTAAGTTTGGACGTCTTCAGCAGATTCAACTTTCTAAGTAAGCTGATTAAAGGATGGATTACTCGATTCAGCCAAGAGACTCGACTCTTATTCTATAATTATTCAAAGCAGTACATTTTGAAATTATCTGCATGTTCATGGTTATGATTTTTTTATGTTGATTTGGAATAATTGAAATTGGATCATATGAGAAAAACGAACCTTTATTTAAAACATCCAACGGCCTTCACATTTTTCGAAGTGTTGGTAGTGCTATCTTTGTTCCAATTTATGGAAACAATATAAAATCGAAGAAAATGTGGAAATTTCATATATCTTGCAAATATGTTTTTTCCGTGGAAAAAAATGGCGCTCAACTATACTGCATTCACATTTATTCTGGCAGTTGGTTGGCCATGAAATAATTTTCTCAAGTTTTTGTAACTAGAATGGAGTAAGGTTGGCACTCATGAAATGTTAATGTCATAACGCCGTTGCCACAACTTATATCAATCAATTTACGAAAATGCCAAAAATGATTTAAAAAAGAGGCAGGTTTTCAGGAAGTGCTATTTAGAATTCAGGTCCGCTCATTCAAATAGTTATACCCTGATATTCTAAAATCCACAGTACGTCAGACGGTAGCGAATATATTCAATGTAAGAGAATTTATATAATGTTCCATCTGAATCTAAACGACTTATATTTCAGCTGAATATTACCACAATCAGAAAGATTGTGAATGAAGAGGATGACAAAGAATTGCGAGACCCACAAAAGTGGTGGCATTTGAGAATTTTATATTTGAGTGAATTAATGCGAAAAGTTTACTACAGGATTTTCGATGAATGTCATCGTAGAATAAGTTCCCGAAAATTGATTTTTCTATTTTTCATTTGACTTGTCCTATACATTGTAAATGTCTTAAGGTACCAATAAATACCTAATTATTATTATTATATCAATGCATTAAGATGAACAGCCACAAATACGCGCCAGTTGTACTACTAATTGTTTATTCATGTGAAATTTTTGTTCAAAGGTGAAGTTCATCTTGATTGAAACTTCCTTTAATTCCTCTTACTTATTATGATGCAAGATGATTTTTGTTGAAGAATTTAACATTCTTGTAATTATCTGTTAATTCCTTCGGGAGATACCCATTACCAACCACTGCAACATATGCATTTCATCTTCGGGTTAATATTTTTGAAATCTACAACTGATGTAACGTATTCAAACTTTAGCCAAAGAACTCTCCTCAAGCTAGTGCATATTATGACATTACACTAATCTCTTGTATTTTCCATGCAAATAACTGGATTTGGTATGCCTTCAATCAGTTTGTATAAACGTCAATTATGTTCGTCACATATTTTCCGAAGAGATTCGACATTGTGATAAAATACGTAATAACAGAAACTTTTAGGTAGAATGGGCAACATAGCGTTGATTTAAAACCCAAAAATGTTTTGACAAGCGTCATAACCCCACAGTTTCGTACTATACAGAAAATAAAAGTGAATTGAACATAGACATATCCTTCTTTCGTTTGTTATCCTTGGAACAGTAAACTTATTGGTTTCCACGCGAAGCCGATGAAGATTATGCAATGTCCATGTCCATTCCTGGAAGAATACGAAAATATCGATTTCGCATTCTCGGAAATCCAGACGATCATTTATCGAAGATCTCTTTCTGCAAGCGTTGCCAGTTAATTGAAAACGTTTCCGAGAAAAGAACGAAATCATCGAAATGTACCTATTCACGAAACTACACCGTGAAGTAATTGGCTATTCAAAACGGCGGCGTTCAGTGGCACAGAACAAGATGCAACATCCAAACAGTTCAAGCATGTAGCGGAAAGTTTCAACCTTACAATTATTTTCACTTTTACAGTCAAACTGTCCATATTTCGAACCGCAGCTAATGGGATGGTGTTCGTCGGGTCTGGGAGTAGAATTATGCAAGATTTTACCAAATGAAAGCTCTCTGCGATAATGATAAATACAACAATGCAACTGTCGTACCAAGAAGTATCATTGGGATAGGAGTAAAAACATATTTCAAATCTCGAAATGGTTAAATACTTAGAGAGCAATAGCCTCATCAGTAAAATTATTGCTTTTAATGCCATTTGGAAAAAGAAATAAACAATTTCACTTCGTCCCAAAGATCTACAGATCTGGAGCTCGGAAAAAAGAATTAATCATCGTTGATGATGACCTGCAAATGTTGCATTATTTTCGGAATTTTATTAGGTAAAATGTACATACTGTTATAGTTCCTCCAATTCAGTTTAGTTAGTTTGTTCAGTGAGTGTGAGATTTTTGTTGAATTATGAATTAGGAATATGAGAAATTTAGGTTTAGGTATGTTAAGTTTTCCAAAATTTATGATGTGATGATCAGATCGCAACAAATTGGCCCCAAATGTAGGGCAATCGAATTTATAGAAGTAATCTAAATATGGAATCCAGAATCAAGATTTCAGCTGGAGCAAAAAAAGAAAAACAATTACAAAAGAAAACACTGTCCCTAAAATATTGGATTTTTTATTAAAGATGAAGAAAGAAAAGTTGAAGAATCTAAAAAATATCACGAACAATCTATGAATTCGGAAGAAAATGCTGTAGAAATGAAAGATTTTGCATGCAGAATGGAAAAAAAAATTGAAGAAAATTCTAGAGCATTAGAAAAAATAGCCCATAAGGTTGGAATTGGAAGATATGGAAAAGAAATTCAAAAATAGAAAGAAGAAGATTTCATAAGAATTAATGAAATGTTCAATACACGAGTACATCAAACAGAGGAGAAAATAGACAGGAAAATTAGAATGGTTATAAGACAATGTCAGGAAGAATTTGAAACTACTGGAAATAGCATTCGAAAGGAGGTAAGAGAACAATTGGATGCGGATATAAATAAAATGAAGGGAAATATGTAAAAACAAAATAAAATATTGCGAAGAGTAATGAGCAACACAAATTCTAGTACGTCAAAAACAATCAATTTAGGGGAGAATAACAAATGGAATCACAACGGAAAAATAATAGATGAAGAAGTAACATATGAAACATATGGGCACAAAACAAGGAGAAACAAATGGGAAAATGTCATCCAAAAAATTAGAAACATATAAAAAATATGGAGAGATGAATGGAGAAGAAATGATGAAAATCGAGGGGAAAATATATAATGTTCAAGAAAAAATACTAAGGCTAATAGTTGATGAACATTCTTTTTGTGTAATCGCATTTCAGTTGAGTTTTATTGAAATTTCGAATCCAATTTCACACAGTAAAAAAGAATTCAGTTTTGAAAATTTCAAATTTTTATTCCTAAAATCTTCAATTTGAGAAATAAATACATACTCTACTTTAGGCGCTTTTGTTATGGTTCAAGTTTTTCCAATTTAGTTTCACACAGTAAAAAAGAATTCAGTTTTGAAAATTTCAAATTTTTATTCCTAAAATATTCAATTTGAGAAATAAATACATAGGTACTTTAATTTTGGCGCTTTTGTTATGGTTCAAGTTTCTCCAACTTAGTTTAGTCAGTTTGTCCAATGGGTGTGAGATTTTTGTTGAATTATGAATTAGGAATATGGATTATTTCTGAAATTTTTGATGTGATGGTAACAGAAGAAAGAATTGTTAGTCAGAATTTTTTTAGAAAAGTCACTTTTTGTATTGAATGAATTGAAAAATATTTCACAGTGTGAGTCTTTGACTCGTACAAATATTTTAACAGTAGATTCTTGAAGTCAGAAGGAGCACTTTTTTTCTATACCACTTTTTCCGATTCGGCGCAAAGATATAGCCATGATGAGCTGTGCCACCCCTGGAAAACAAAATTACATACAGAACATAGACATAGAGACATGGACTGAGCAATGCCAGCATGAAATTGGCTATTTATTAGAAAGAGAGAAAAGCTCGTCGGGACATTACCTTTCTCTTTTTTGTTCACATAGAGGTGAGTGTAGACCAATCAAAATTCTAGAAAAAGACAACTGCATTCCCGACGTGTTTTTCTCTCTGTCACTTTTTTTGACCGTATTTCATATGCATAGATATAAAGGGAAGGCACAGTCCATGTCTCTATGTCTATGATACAGAATAACTAGCTAAATCTGTGACACTACACATCTGTGGATCTTTCAACCAGTGTCATATTCTGTCAAAGTACCCAATTTTTAATTTCACTGATACTTTTCAATTTTTGAACATCAAATTACATGAAAACTGGGCATTATACGAGAATATATGCTGAATACTTTTATTTTACAAAACGTTCGAATATTCGTCCGATAGTGTCCAACTTAGTTTCAAGAGTTGGGTTCTTTGTAGTTTTGGTATTTTCATGGTACGTAATGGTCAAAATGAGAAAACTGGAAGACGTGAGTGATATCTTGTGTTCCAATAAGATTAATCAACTGAATGAAAAACTATATTCCGAAATACACTTCATTCGATAAAACCGTGTGTAAGATAGAACTAAAATAAACATATTTTTATGGTTTTTCAACAGCTTGTATCTTTTAAACCAAGCCGATCCGGAAAAAATGATAAAGGAAAAAAGTATTTCTTTTCATCTCAAAAATCTACCGTTAAAATATTTGTACGAGCTGAAGACTCACCCTGTATAATATTAATGAGAAATACTTGAATTTTCAACGAAGTAATAATAAGTGCAGGACCGTTGAGAATATTATAAGTCCTAAATGTATAAAATGAATTTTAGTTAGCTTCGATTATATTCAGCAAAAGCGGTAGGATAACTAATACCGAATCCATTCTCTTTCTTTTATTGCGTGATAACACATAAATGAAGAACGAATTCACATTAAAATTAAATAATTGAAAGTACTCATTAGATTACATTATGTTTTCACTTGTATACGGTATATCGAAGGAATTTATATCGAGCAGACGAATAATAGATCTTCGGATTTGTATAATTCAACCTAATGGCAACAATTACGCCTCTCGGGATCTGCAAAGTCCCGACTTTTCCGCGATAATGGACGTAGGTTCTCAGCGGAATTAAAAGCCCGATACCGGAGATCATTATAATCTTTGTGCATTGGGAATCCTTGCGAACTTATAGCGTACATCCTGAATCAATGAACGCCACCATTAATAACGCAATAATCCCTTGTCAGTTGCACAATTGCGGCCTATAATTGATAATATTCAGTCATCGAACTGAAAAAGGTGAGCCGTTTGACTTTGTGAGTTTCTCCTCCCATAGGAGGTCAAGAAGTTCCAAGGAGATCATTGAATTATACCAGAATTAAAATTTTGTGATGATAGGATCATACGAATTCATTATTTTACTTGTTTCTGTTGCGGAGAGGAGTTGTCTGTTATGGTTTACTGAAAATCGTGACTTACGAAGTAGTGGGCGTGAAAATTGTTCAAAAATCAAATGAGTCATTAGGAAAACTTTCACGATAAACGAAAACATTATATTACTATCCAAAAACAACGAACAATATAACTCATTGGAAAATTTTGATATTAGCGATCTCGGTGCTACGCCAACAAACCTCGAACTATACAGGGTGAGTCTTTGACTCGTACAAATATTTCAACAATTTTTTTCCGATTCGGCCCTGATAAAAAGATATAGCCATTTTAAGTTTTCATAATGTGCCACCCCTGGAAAGCAAAATTACCTTCAAAATAACTAGCTAAATTTGTGACACTACACATCTGTGGATCTTTTAAACAGAGTTGCATTCAGCCAAAGTACCCAATTTAGCGAATATCACAGATATTTTTTATTTTTGAACATCAAATTACTCGAAAACGGTCCATTATACGAGAAAATAAGAGGAATACTTTCATTTTACAAAAGAAAAATATTCATTAGATAGCGTCCAACTTAGTTTCAATAGTTGGATTCGTTGAAGTCATGGGTGATATCTTGTGTTCGAAAAATATTCTACAAACACATGAAAAACTCTATTCCGAAATTAATTTCATTCGATGAAACCATTTGTGAGAACTGAAAATAACGTTCATATCATTCCTTAGAGAAGCTAAGGTTTCTTCAGCTGTGTGTGCTTTGGCTCCATCTTGTTAAAAATTAAAGCCATAATAATTTCCCCCCCCCTAAAATTCTGCTGTTAAAGTCCCAACAATGAAAATAGGTCCCACAATTGGCACATCTAACTCTAAGTGTAAGCCTGAAATACGAGGATGTATTGATATCCAGTTAGCCTAGACCAGTTCCATGCATAAAAAATATTGCTTTACCATAGCAACGAACAATAACTCATTAGAAGTGTCAGTGTGAAGTTTCAGGTCAAAAAAGTAAACCAGATTTACGCAATAAATTACAAGAAAGAAGATGTCCACCGAAATTGTATTTTTTTACTGTATTTAAAAGGGTTAAGAGGTAAGCAAATTCACGAAGATATGCTTAATACCCTTGGTGGTCAATGTCCTTCGTATGCGACCGTGAAAAATTGGACTGCAAGTTTCAGAAAAAGTAAATTTTCCATTGAAGATGATGACCGATCGGGAAGGCCAGTTTCTGTGTCAGTCCCCGAAAATATCGATGCAGTTCATGACATGATTTTATCAGACCGTCGAATTGGGCTAAAATGGATATCTGGAGCACTGAATATTTCATACGAACGCGTTCATCATATGGTTGACGTCAATTTGGACATGAGAAAAATTGCTGCAAAATGGATCCCCAAATGTTTGAATGTTTACCGAAAGCGTGCAAGGGTAGAAGCATCGCGTTCGATCTGTGCTCGATATAGACTTCTTAAACCGAATTTTTACTATGTATGAGACTTGGGTACATTTCTACGATCCAGAAACAAACCAACAATCCATGGAATGGAGACACTCTTGTTCTCCAAGACCTAAGAAGTTTCGTGTACAAAAATCTGCTGTAAAAGTTCTTGCTCCAGTTTTTTGGGATTGCCATGGAGTAATCATGATTGATTTTTTGAATAAGGGTAGAACAATAACCGGAGATTGCTATTCGACATTATTGACCACTCTACGAGAAAAAATTATAGAGAAAAGACGCGGAAAGCTATCCAAAAGTGTTTTTTTTTTGCAGGACAACGCCCCTGCACACAAATCTCATGTTGCCATGAAAAAATTCGTGATGATTTGGCTCTATCCGACTATCATCTCTTTCCTAAACTGAAAAAAGTTTAAAAGGTCGTAAATTTTCTTCCTATGAGGAGGTTATAAGAGCTTAGAAGGTAGGGTTTGCAGAGCAAGAAAAAAGGTCTAGAGACGTTGCAGGTTCGCTGTAATAAATGTATCCAATTAAGAGGGGAATATGTTGAGTAAAAAAATATTTTGACATTGAAATTTTGTTTGGTTCTATAGTAGGCTACGAATTTTTCGATATATCCTCGTATGCCACAGCAGAAGCTAAGAATTACGTTTATTCATAGAATATCAAACTTCAAAATTCCTTAGCCAACTTGACAACGAACTTTTCCTAACGCACTTTCCTCTACAAAATCGCACACTCTATTAATAAAATTCTCGTTTTCCTTTTTTGACCATTCAAGAAAGGAACTATTGACACATTGATCCACCTATTCACACACATTGTAATGGGAGTATTCGGAGAAGAAATTACTCTAAATCATTCCTGACTGTTCGACACAGAGGATAACGGTTTTGTGGATACAGAGTCATATAATTACAATAAATACGATTACCACTGTTCTGGCACTGTTCAATCGATCATTAACAGATGTGGGTCGTTTTTTTCTGACTCTGCCAGGCCAATGCAACTGAAATACTTTGTTAATTATTACGTCTACGTCTACACAGAATAATTCGCTACGCTGAAAGTTGTGACATATACGGGTTTTTGTTACGTATAATGATATATCGCTTGATAGGTTTCCTTGAGTCCTCCTGAACTACTTTGTCAGTTGTGATAGATAATATAAATACACTGCTGAGCAATGAACTTGAAAAAACTTTACGGTATCACGGTGAAATTAATCCAGTAATATTGAGTCAATAAAAACTACAGGTTTGTTTAAACAATGAACTTTAACTTCTGGATTAGTTGCCTATTTCTTGTTATTGATTTCTAGAGTTGAGTTGAATTTTATATATGAGACGAAATAAGATGAAAAAACACCATCCAAGCTCTTAAGTTAGTACACATGACTTAAAGGAGTATATCAAGGTCATTTGTATTGAACAAGGTTTTTTATAAGTGCCAAAAATAAAACCAAAGAGTATCAACTCTTTGATAAAACGCTGCCTTCCGTTACTTTAGTGCTACTGATAAGTAGCACTTAATTCGCTCTTTCGGTTAATATTCTGTCTTAATTTTGGAGAATTATGATAAAAATATTGGAGTTCAGCAGATGCTACTCATAACACTGCATTTCAAAATATACAGAACATGTTCAGGCAGGTTAAGATGACCAAAAAAAATTGAATTGCAATTATTTCCAAATCGAATTTCTGTGGAAGATATATTCTATTAGTTTTTATGTTCTTTGATCATTCAATACTGATTTCCCCTTCGAAGAATAGTACATATTTCGATTTTTAGAAGCATAATTCATTATTTATATGCTGAAGATCAATTGATTCCGATAAAATTAATTTTTTCGTATGTATTTCTTCGAATTCAAATCATTTATCATGAATTCAATCAGCTTGTCTTCCAGGGCTCCTAAAAGTAAATATTTTTCATAACTGAAGAATTAAATGCTCAAGTAGGTATCGTTTAAAATTCTCACAAACACAACTTTCACACATCATTCTTCTACTTGATGAGCGAATTTCTCTCACCAAAGAGCAGTCCTTCGATAATCCATTACTTCAATACAATTTCCGAAAGTACTGCAAAACCCATTGTTAAAAGAAGTTTCTCCTAAATTTTCACATAAAAACAAACAGATTTATCACAACAATTATCATACTCCTCTCCAGATGTTTATCACATAGAAATGAGTTTCACTTTCTCTGGGAAAATATGAATAAAGAAGAAAACGATTAACGATTTTTAACGTCATCTACATAAAGGAAGACTACTAACGTTTGGAGCAGTACAGTTACTAATAGAATTCAGTAGGAAATACTTATTATAATAATTCGATATGCCGGTTGAAACTGACAGAGATTCTTGTATTCTTTTAATTTTATTCTTGCTACACCTACCATCAGAAGGTTGATTATCTCATCAGCTCTTCAGGATGTGAAACCGTCTTTTACGATTATTCAAATGACATTTCCATCTTTAATGCTCAAAATCGAAGGAACTATCTTCAGGAGAACACCCATTGTTGAGAACCAAATTTAAAAAAAAATATTCAACTATATATAAATACATATTTTCTAGACATGAACACGTTATAAAAAAAACGAAGTACGAATCGATATACAGGAAAGTTGTCATCAAAGTTTTTGGTTACAATGAACCAAAACGAATTAAAAAAAAAAACTAAATTGTAAAAATAAATTCTCAAAAAAATTCTTGTTGTTCGATTCCTAGTGTAATCAAAATTGCTCGACAGATGAGATATGACGTCGACTCACCTTGAGACTATGCAGTACCTTGGTTCAGTCAATCTGTAAGAAGAAAACTGTTTTATTTTAATTCATATGTATCTATGAATGTTGGAAATTCAGTATAATCATTTTCTTTTTGTTCTGAGTAAACCCATATATTGCTTATATAACGTTCATATATATACCTACATAATTGATACTTTAGACGAGTACTTCATCACGACTTCATCAAGCTAACAGCTTGACTTAACGCTGTCTACCATCCGTAACCATGTTTACTTGCTTGAATATAATTGTGCATTACAAATATCCACAAATTCCATAGGATATTCGATAAGAGTTATTACAGAGATGCAGAGCTTCCTGGAATCCATCAGGACAGAGATAGCATGAAGCAAACCGATCCATGAATCTTCACTCTCGAACAAGCACACTATTATCAGAAGAATTGAAATTTCAATCGAAAGTCAACTACAACGATAAGGTCTATGAACTCTTTCCTTAATTCGAATATAAGGGACAAGGATATTTGGCAGTCTACATGGAATACGTGTACCATTTTCAACCAAGAATTGGTAAGTGATCCCTCGAATGGAGTTCCTGGTTTTGATCTTCGCAGGAAAATATGGTGTATTCTGAATCTTATAAGAACAGGCCACGGACGATGCAATAGTGTTATTTTCCGATAGAATTCAGTTGAGAGCCCTAGTTGTGAATGCGGGAAGCCAGAAGAAACCATCAATCATTTGGTTAATCATTGTCCCATTTATAAATTTCAGATTTCAGGATGGTTTTAGGGCTATACATGCAGTTTCCGAATATTTTTTTAATTAGGTTGTGAATTTTAGGTCAATCGGACATATAGAACTTAATTTTATTATGTCACATTTTTCTGCTTTTATTTTTTTTTCCAGATAAATTTTCTAATGAATTTTCTTTCGAGGAGAAGATCAATTTTTGCAGTGCGAGATGCCCTTCAATATGAAATATTTCATCTTATTTTGTAAACAGTTCCATTTCTTACAGTCCACTACACTCACAGGTAGAAAGGGTTTTTTACTGGGGTTTTTCCCTAAGCTCAAAATTGAATGGTACCCTGTTACGCTAACCTCTCCTAAAAATTTTATTCCATAAAATTTTATGGACGGTTCTGCATAGAACGCGATGCCAGCCGCTGAAAACATATCCACTGAAGAGACAATGATTAAGTATAAATACTATCTCAGCAAGTGTCTTGGTTCATTTGAAAAATTTGGCGGAAAAGAAGAGGGGTGAAGTGCTTATGACATTGTTTGTTGACAAAGTGTTATTGTTGCTATCGTATTTTTAGTTTGACGCAACTAAAAAATGAATGATTCTCTTTTCATTGGTTGCCAAACATTTGTGTGAAAGATATCGATAACATAAAACTACAAGTCAGCGTAGTATTCCGAACTAAATTCAGCATATAATGCTCGTTTATTCTTCACCTGATATCAGCGTCCCAATCTCAATATCGTTCATTAGACACACCTTTTGTGTCTTGTGGTATATTGAAAAAAACACTGGGGACATTGACCACTTATGACCCTACATAGACTCAAACTCGTGTGCCAACAATCTATTAGCTATCTTATCTAGTATACATACATTCAGATGAGACAGCTTTGAGTTTAATGGTTCACAATGATACTGAATTGTGCATACCTAATCCAACGATGGTATTAGATAATTAATTTCAATCAATCTCTTAGAAATTTCGAGATCAATTATCATAGCTCAAAAATACAATTCAAAATATTCAATTTATGAGGCAAATACTTGATGAAAATCCATAATTGATCTAACAACTGAATGTCCATAATCTTCAATCACATTACTTATTTAATAACTGAAGATGCTACTGTGACAGCGAAGCACGTGTAGAGGTTGAATAACTCATGTAAGTGAAAATCTTGTAATTCATGTTTTAGTTCGATTCAAAATAGTAAATATACGACAGTCAGTAGGATACTTACTATAGGAGATATGAACAGTCCATGAAATATCACGAGTAATTTCTGCCTAACCAATCCATCATAATGTACTGTACCTCGGAATGTTAATGGACATCAAAAGAAAGTAATCAAAAATAAGATGTCACTCTCGTCACAATAGCCCACATTCGTTTCTGAAACCATTCTCGAAGTACCATAATGACCATTCTCCCAGTTCAAATATCATCTTCTCGTTAACTATTTCACTTCAATTTCAACGTTAGTAGGTTGAATACTAGCTTAAACAAAGGTAGAAAAAGCTAATGACGATAACTGTCGTCTCAAATCAACGGAATTGCAGGTGAAACGTTTAAATGATTCCCGTGGCTATTTCTGCATATCGCCGAGGATAAAACGGCTATATTAATGATAGTAGACGTTTCGGTTTTTCGAGTCACAGTTAGTCAAATGCCTGTAATGCTTGACAAAGTACGAAATATCCGAATCGGTTGAGGAAGATTAAGTCAAAACGATTACCCGTTTCTTTGGGAATCGAATCGGTAGTGATTAGACTATCGAGTAATTGTCCATTGTTGGCCATAAAAATTTACAGATTACGTTGGTAATATCTTTTTTAATTAAGATTGGCAGAAGTCAATTAAGACTCTGTTTCTTCTACACGTAGATACTGCAACGAAAAGCTGCAGCTGCCAAGAGCTGAGCTTCGGAAAAACGTGGGTATGAATTCCATCTGTATTGTCCTGCCAGCAGATTAAATTTGCAGGACCTGGAATCTGACAACGCAACAGCCGAACGCTTAGGTAAGTGTCCAGATGTGTCAGAACTGGGGAAGCCAGTTGTCATCCTAACGATGCGTGACAGCTAAGGCTTCCAAGAGAGTCATCAGATTTGCCAATACCATATATGTTTTTTTGAGGAAGGACTGAACTTGGTATTTCAACAAAAATCAAAGAATATTTACAGTTCTGAGAGGCTGAATAGCCATTCAAACAGAAGCAAAATCAATACCTTAGCTTAGTTCCCTTTATTCAGAGCAAAAGAGCTAAAAAAAAAGCTCTAAAAATGTCCATATTTCGAATAATAGACTCAACACTGAAGCTCAAGAATTTCCATCTAATCGAAGGAGCTCTAGTGACAAGAGACAATATTCATGGCAATTTCGTGATGAAGGAAAGAACGAATGTTTTTTAATATTCATTTTATATTTAATAGGTAGAGGTTTCAATTAACTAACTTTCCGGTTTATTTAATACCTTCCTCGTGGCTGCTAGGTACTTGAAAGAAACAATCAGTAAAGACCTAAAAACCCAAACATTTCGAACTCACTGTTTCACATATACAAATCAAAACAAAAGGCTTATGACTGTATCGAAGGAAAAAGAATGTTGAAAATTGAAAAAAGTATGTGGAGATGGAAAAAGAAGAAACACAACCAAATTACAATCTTGAGAAACATCTAATGAACATACAATAAAATTGAGTGGATATACAGCTGTGTACTCGATGAATTCAATAAAGAGGATGATTGGTATTCCGAAAATATATTCAATGAATTTCAGGTACATCTTTTGAAGGTCGATATTCTGTTTCTAAACGTGATACAGTAAATTACAGTTAAATTGTGCGTTGTTGGCAAGTGTAAATAATCTATTGATAAATGTTTCAGCGACTTTAGGATCAAGTACAACTGTAACTTATCAATGTTTCCAAAGTACTGTTTCGCGAATTCTTCTTTGATGAGACGTTAACAGCAGAAAGTTATCATGCGTTTTACAGCTGAATTGAATGGGTCCAATAGTTATTATCAACGAGATGGAGATACAACACACATCACTGCAGCCACCTTAACTACTCTGAGAAAAAGTTTTCAGCATTGGTTCATCAGTCACTTTACCGGACATAAATTTCCTTTACCATGTAATTTTTTTTAAACGAGGGCAAAGTCATTTGAAGAATTTTATTTTCAAATAACTATTCTTGAGTTAGACCAACTGAAGAATAAAAATTCATCAAATTAACGTTGACCCTTTCATTCGACTCTGTCAGAGGAAGATGTGAGAAGCAAAAGAAAGAAAATTTTCAGCAACTAAGACAAATTTTTTTAAAAGCACATTATTATTAGCTATGTTGCACATTGCCATGTTCTTACACTTAGCTTTTTACATGATAAAACTCCCATTTATAAATCACATTCAGAAGGATGAAAGTGTTCTTTGCACCACCAGCTACTGTGTTGCAATGATTTCTTGACAAAATAACCATTCGAAACAATTCGGTGGCAATTTACACATACATCTACGAACAATGTTAACATTGGAAAGTTTTTTTTCTCCTTCTAGAGACTATTGTTCAGTTGAAGGTCCAATTGTTTCTGAATATAAGGTGTCCCTAGTTCGGAAACTATCACGAAAAGAGTATTCGAATTTGTTATCTCAGGCGGTTCAAACCTACAGTTAGCTTTTGCCTGTGACCATGTTATGTCACTAATAGGCAGGTTTAGTAATTATGCTGGAATTATGAATCACGTAACTGTTTCCAAATTGAAAAATATGAGCGTTAGATGTAATTACTGTTTCCCAAGAGTAATTTGTCCTGGCTGATATTGTTTCACAGAAATTTTTTAATTGAACTGCATTTGCATGTTGAATTTCCTATTCTGTGTTTCAATGTTTTGAACCCTAGACATGGTTTGGCATAGGAAATATTTCATTAATTATATGTATGAACTACCTTGCACTGTGACATAATAAATAGTAAAAAGTATTTACTGAGACGAATACTAGAATGCTCGCTGCTCTCATTCAGTCTAGTCTGTACAAAAAATACTGCTAATCATTCTGATTTTAGATGCATTCAGAATGATTTATATACCGGTCACTTTTTCGAGTGAAGTTTGGGTCCGAACCCAAATATAACCGAGGTTTAGTGTTTCCATTTGAATAATCATCGAAAATATACAAACATTGAGCATAGTTTTTCGGTTTTCGGTAATTCTTTTTTGGAATATGACCTCAATACCAAATATCTAGAGGAGTAAAGCTGGATTCCCGAAGAATTTGCAATAGAATGCTTTTCCAATGGAATTCAGTTGAGAGCCCTAGTTATGAATGCGGGGAACCAGAAGAAACCATAAATTATCGAGTTAATCATTGTCCCATTTATAAATTTCAGGATAGTTTTTGGGCTATACATACAGTTTTCGAAACTTTTTCAATTGGGTTGTGCATCTTAGGTCAATCTGACATATAGAACTCAATTTATTATCTCACATCTTTCTGCTTTTGTTTTTCATTTCAGATGAAACTTTCTGGTAACTTGGAGAAGACATGAATTTCTTTTCCTTCGAGGAAAGGATCAATTTTTGCAGTGCGAGATAGAATATTCCAGCTTCCAGTTTTATCTATTAAAATACACTGTATTCACGGGAGAAAGGATTTTTTTTTACTGTGGTTTTTCCGTAAGCTCTTGTATCATATGCAGAACTGTATGGTACCACGTTACGCTAACCTGTGCTAAAACTGTATCTCATACACATGCTATAATTATTATTTGATGTTAAAAACTGTTATGTTCTTTATCAAAAGAATACATATTTATATAATAATAATTATGCTCAAAATTAGAAATACCTACATATACGAGGATGTATTGATATCTTGTTAGCCTAGAACAGTTCCATGCATAAAAAAATTACAAAAATGTAAACCAGAGTTACGCAATGAATTAAAACAAAGAAGATCTCCACCGAAATTGTGAAAATCGAAAAATTGGCCAGTTTCTGTGTCAGTCCCCGAAAATATCGATGCAGTTCATGGCATGATTTCATCAGACCGTCGAATTGGGCCAAAACGAATATCTGAAGCACTGAATATTTCATACGAACGCGTTCATCATATAGTTCAAGTCAATTTGGACATGAGAAAAATTGCTGTAAAATGGATCACCAAATGTTTGAATGTTGACCAGAAGCGTGCAAGGGTAGAAGCATCGCGTTCGATCTGTGCTCGATTTGAAAACGATGTAGACTTCTTAAACAGAAACAAAGGAACAAAGCAACAATCGATGGAATGGCGACACTTTTGGGATTCCCATGGAGTAATCAAGATTGATTTTTTTGGATAAGGGTAGAACAATAACCGGAGATTATTATTCGACATTACTGACCACTCTACGGGAAAAAATTAAAGAGAAAAGACACGGAAAGCTATCCAAAAGTGTTTTGTTTTTGAAGGACAACGCCGCTGCACACAAACCTCATGTTGCCATGCAATAAATTCGTGATTTAGGATTTGAATTACTAGAATACCCCCCTTATTCACCAGATTTGGCTCCATCCGACCATCATCTCTGTCCTCAATTGAAAAAATTTTTAAAAGGTCGAAAATTTTCTTCCAACGAGAAGGTAATAAAAGCTGTGGAGGTCTGGTCTGCAGAGTAAGAAGAAACATTTTTTTTGAAAGGTCTAGAGACGTTGCAGGTTTGCTGTAATAAATTTATCCAATTAAGAGGATGATATGTTGAGTAATAAAATATTTTGGCATCGAAATTTTGTGTGCTTCTATAGTAGGCTAAGAATTTTTCAATATTGCCTCCTATTTTAGCGACACAAATACTTCAGGTCAATGATTCTGTCATCACACAATGAACCAAAATAAAAACAATTATTATTAGTAGGTCTCTGTTACAATATTTCTCGTTTCTCGTTAAATCCTCGAATATTCCATTTACTGCAAATTAGAAGCCCCACCATTCAAAAATAGATACCTACTGAAAATTGCAATCAACCTGATTCCGTGCATGCTATGAATAAGAGCTCAATTCTGGTCACGCAAAGGAGTTTTATGTCGATCTCAATTTCATTTCCGTAATTACTCCATGGCATGTTCCATGTAAAGTGTGTACTTTCAAAAAATATCCGAAAAAAAAAATGTCATGCCAAAGAAAGTGCAGGTAGACATGCAACTAGTGCTATTCGATCTCATTATCTTATAGGTAGGTATAACTATAACCAAACGGAGCATCTCTTCTCTTTGAAAGGAATGTTTCAAAAACGCTCGTCAATTATTAATCATTTTCAATGTTTCAAATTTTCATAATTGAAATTGATTCTTATTTGCATGCTGCGGCGAACTAACCGAAAATTTATCTAGAGGCAAGATCATACAAAGATTCCAGTGTTGCTGACAATGTTTCGAGCCTTTTTAATCGTCATCAGTGTTCTCCTCGTGGCCATGAACACCTCTGACGGGAAATTTAGGAAAGCTTTTATGACGGGAAAGTACACTTACTAATTTTACTCATAATAGAGAATACAGAAAGAAATTCGCATATTCTATGTTCTATAATGCTCATATAAACAGTGTACTAATTTACTTATTAGTCATATGGGGCAATACCACCAAATTCAACATAAATAGGTTGCAACGATCACAAAATAAAATAGTGAAATTCCTATTCAAGTTGCCATTTGATACACCTACCACATTGCTGTATAGTAGATATCCCATTTTGCCTATACACAAGCTCTATTTGCGAGAATCGTACATGTTTGTCTACAAGATCACCAATAATCTCTTGAAAAACGGCCTTACAGTGGAGAGCAACATCATCCATCAATATAATACAAGAAATAGAGAAAGATTCAAGCTGGATAAAAACACAAAAACAAACTATGGTAGAAGAAGACCTAGCTATGCCGCTGTAGAACTTTATAACAAATTGCCCCTTGCCATCAGATCGTCCAAATCGCTGGGGACATTTCGAACTGGTATACGAGAACATTTAGTTGTGTGATTTTATTGTTAATATTCAATATTTCTAACTTGTGATAAGAAATTTATGTAGCAAATGAACTTATACCTTGTTAATATTTCTGTGAGAACAACTGTATGTTGATTAACAGAATAAACTTTATTATTATTATATCAGAGAAAATTTGAGGCTGTGATACAGTGTGAAAATTTTTTCTCATATTGCGAGATGTTACAGTATTTGTATTTCCGAGAGTATTTCCTGTCGTTTTTCGTTCTAGGTATTACCATCTGCTTATATGGATGTTCGAATAACTCTGCCACAACGATCATAATCAAAGCAGAGGATAAATTCCTGCCATAGTAAGTAGATACATCCTGAAATAGCTCACGATGCGAGGAAGGTTCATTAATCATGAATATGAATAGCACGAATAGCACTATATTCCTCAGATATGTATGTAAATGACATCGATCATCGTTCTATTTCTCACAACGATGACGTGTTGTTACACAATATATGATCTATCATGAGGTGAGGTCAGATACACATATTCTCCATCAGATTCACGAATTCGATTTATCTAGATCCAGTCAATTGTCACGGATATTTCAAGACCTGCCAGCAGCTAGGTTTTACGAATATGTCCTGCTTATCTCTTAAGTGTTATTCCAACAATCGTTAATGGAAATTTGCATATAACAGTAAAACTGTAGGAGGATTTACGAAAAGATAATAGTCGAAACATATATTTCGAATTAGTGGACACAACACCAAATTCGAATAGAATCATTCAGTGTTCGGAATAAGCATTAGCAACTAAAAAAAATTCTTCATTATGAGGTTCGTTAAGAAAAATTGATTTTAAGATTTGAGAGATAACACTTTTTTTTATCATAATATGAACTACAGCTCATTAAATCAACACTAAAATCCGAGCTGACTTGAGAGTTATACAGGGTGGAAACAGAGATGGAGAACTTTAATTCCGAAGATATCCCACATAAATAACGAATTTCTCGATATTGTTGAAACGATTTATAATGTTTGATAAAGATAGATAAAAATAGATACCACATTAAGGTGATTGTTTCATCTCGTCTTCAGCAACTACAGTGGCGTTCGTACTATATAGCATTGACATTCATACTTAAAAAAAAATAAAGTACTCCAGTACCTTCTTCCAAAATTTATTTCTACAATTCTCATTCAATTTCGAACAAGAAAAATCTTGTTTTTTCTTTAGGATGCACGACTTTTCAGTGGAAAATTGAAAACTTATTGCTTGAGCATAGCAATCCAACACTGAATATTATTATATCGAGAAGGTTTCCAAATTAAAAGGATTGTTGAAAATATTCGTTTTTAGCTAGGATACAAGAGTTCAGTTTTCTCCTCAATTATGATTCGAAAATATCGAGGTATTGTTTTTTTTTTGGAAAACATGTAACGTTCTGTATCTTGCATGGAAACGAAGCATTTTCTGCAAAGGCCTGCACAAATTTTACAACTCTTAATAATTCTGAGATTAACAACCTGAATTTGTAAGCAATGTTTATGAAACAACCATATATGTATTTCAAAAAACCAATAAAAAAATTTCATCCACAGAGGCTCTTCTCAGTGGAGGTAGCTTGTAAATGGTCAGGTGGTGGGAAAAAAATTATAAGTGGAAGAAATTGGAAAAATACTTTTTTATTCAATTTTGATTTTAAAACGTTGAAGTTAAAACTTCGTGTGCAATTTTCAACGTTTTTCTTTTTCCTCTCCATTTATTCGATACCTGTTCAAAATATCCCGACTCCAGACATTTCATTGTTTTGATTACTCGTATAATTTTTCTCGAATTGACACCATGTTTACCTTGAAACGTTGAGCTACATCAGCATTTTATCCAAGTAACCCGATTCTGATACAAAATCTTTCCGTGGTTGCAATTCAAATTCGATAAAGAGAATGACAATAATATACCTATCATATTTCACCTGAAACTCGAGCAGTGTGATTAGGAGAATAATATTTTATGTCAACAAGAAAATTTCTTAATACTCTATACCTATATGACACGATTTTAAGACAAGCATTTTGAAATACTCTGTTAAATTATAAGTATGAAATAGAAGTCGTCAATTATGATAGAAAATCTGATTGAAGCTTATTAGCAGAGAGAGACTAGGATAAAGCATGATGCATTATATTCCCCTTATGGCATTTCTAACCAATTTCCTTTCCATTCCAGCTGTACAAATAGACGGAAAACTAGTGATGCATTATCGAGAACGAGGAATATTAACTTTCGAAGAAGTCCAAACATGGAGTTGATTTTATGACAGTACTTCATTACCATATCCTTTCGAGCGTGTGCTTCGAATGTTCCTCTTTTGAATACTAAAATTGAGTATTCACCTCCCTATCACTTATTTCGTATAGTAGTGGATTTCTGGTCTACTCGAGAAATAACGAGAAAGGTATTTCGTCCTAAAGGTCTTTAGCAGCCATTTGTGACTAGAGCGATCGTTGCAATCTGATTCATAAATATGCAATCTTATAAATAAAAATGGAGCCAAGTAAAAACGGCTGAACCGATTTTATTCACGTTTCTTTGAAACCTTCCTCATACTTCGTGAAAGGTTTTAATGGAAAAAAATTTCGGAGATGATGCCTAGGACACTGAGAAAATTAAGAAAACTATGCAAAACTTTAGTTTCGCGCTCAAGTTAATGTTGGTAAATCTAGACAACTGTCAAGTGGCAAATGAAGTTGATGAATAACACAATCCCAATTGAAATTGATCATTTGCTCTGTATTTTGGTTAACAGTTGATGGATTATTTTGAGTCTGAGTAATTAGTGATCAGTTTATGAATTTAAGTACTATTTGTATACATCGCGAGTGTGATTTGCAATTTCCTATTCACTTTAAATTTCGATTAGAAAATGCGAAAATTTGTCCAAACGTATTATTGAGACAGAAAAAATTTCGGTTAAACGGTAAGTTTTGTAAGTAACATTTAAGTTTAAAAGACAATTAGTCTACTGCATTTTCTAATGCGACTTGCATCCGCAATGACAATAAATAAATCACCTTCAAATTTTTGCAGCATTAATCTCTGTTGACAAGCCTTCAAATTTATGTGTTTATGCAACCAGCAAAACAAAAAATGTTGTTTTCAAAAAGGCATTTCAAATAAAAAATTTACATAATATTATTTGTATAAATATGTACCTGATCAATTTTTCCGATGAAAACTGAAAAACTTTCCATACTACCAATTTTAACTTTGTTTTTTTATCTCGAAGTACTAAATATTTCCTCAGTATGGCAGGTCAGCTGGTACTGCATAAAAATGTTCACTTTGAAAGAATGCAATACTTTCGTAGAGGACCACCTATGAAGCCGACCCTGGAAGGCATTCGATTTTTGTAGCAACCTTCATGGACCTTTCACTAGTAGTTTCCGAGAATCATGAACTGACAGGCAAATTTTCCTTGCTCAAATGTGAAAATAAAGGGTACCGTAGATTTGGGGGACGATGGTTAAATTCAACCTGTCATTTTTTAAAAACGGTGACCTATTTTCATCTGAAAAAGAGGTTTAAATATGCTCAATGACTCAGACTATTGATTGGGATATAAAATTCTGCCAAATTGGGATATAAATTTTAAAAAAATGATATATACTTGTCCCAAGTCACCAACTGATTTGGAAGGCTTGGGATACAAGTTAAAATCCATTGGTTTCTCAACTCTCAAATGAAATAGGTTACTTGGGACGGTGTATAGTATTGAAAAATTATAATTTCTGATTATATAGTTGAAATTTAGTAAGGAAATCAAATGATAAAACCCTATTTCAGCCAAAGTAAATATATTAAAACTAAAATGTAAAAAACTAAACAAAAAGGGAGCTTTGATTTCTTTGGTGATATCTTTGTGAAAATAACATGAATAATAATATCCTGCGAAAAATCGGCATATTTCCTGCTGCCAATGCGCCGCTTGTAGATATCTATTCGGCATTGTCCCAAATCACCCTATGAAATAACAAAATAAATGAATGAGATCCGTGCTGCCATTTGATTTGTGAACAACCTTGTTTCATAACATATCTAATATCCCACGTATCCATAAAAAAATTACACATGCACAAAGTGAAACACATGTACAGGACACTATAAAGTTTAATGGGCATAAAAAAGGCTCTTTTACTCTCCTGAATTCGTTAATTTTTCCTGTCAATTCAAACGCATTGGTCACGACAAACTCAACAGGAAATTATTGTTAAATGAACCGAATAGGCGCTACACAATCTTATAAGTTGGTTCCTTCACTCATAATTGGTAAAAAACAAAGAAATCTGCAAGAGGTGTGTGTAACTGTCACCCGAATCTACCGGTAGATAAAATTCGTCCAAACGTATTATTTAGATAGAAAATCACAAACCCAAATATGATCGATGGAATCCTTTCGTTTGAAATCACAAAACGAGAATTCGAATTATCGAATGGAGTCATAACTCACAAGCTCTGGAATTAAAGAAAAATGTGCTGCATTCATTAGGGGCGAACCTAACCACTGATCATCTCATATTACAGCTACATGAAATAGCCAATTAGCTATTACTCTCTAATTTGCAGTTCCATAATGATTCCATTTTTCGCGTTCGTTATTCTTCTGCTAACAGATAATAACGCAGATTACGACGTAATAAGTCATTAACCTTTAACATTGTCCCATCGGTGAAGATAACGGACCATCCATCTAATTGAGATCATTTTATGCAGCTTGCGATTGTTGATGTAATATTTATTTTTATTGTTATGCGTTTTCTTTCACTTGATACGGACTGACCTGTCCTACTTGCCAACGATGATGATGATGCGAATAAGCTGATGATTATATAACAATAAAATATACGCGTAGTGAGAAGTAGGACTCGGAGTTATCATGAAATGATATGGAGTCGAACCTGTTCCTAAATAATTGAATCAGTGGAGGTTGAAATCGCCAACTTGAGGTCATAGTTGAATATATCAGTATGTAAGATGATGTCAGAGGTGTGAAAATTGAAGCAAATATTCTTGTTCGAAGATTGAAGTAATGAATGTCAGGATATCCACATCCTATTTCTTTTGACCACAATAATCTACTGTTAAAATATTTGTACGAGTCGAAGACTCACCCTGTATAAACGCCTTGCCATGGGCATGCTGATCTCCCGAGCTTTCAGCCATCGAGCATGGGTGGAAAATATGGGAGGAAAAATCAAGCTCCTTCCGCAAACACTACAATCTTTACAGCAGGTTTTGAAGCTGGGACACAATACCTCAAAACCGTCTGCTATAATCGATGCAATGAAGTGTGAGGAGTAATTAACCAATACGAGTATATATTGAAAAATTATTAGCCCACTATAGAACCAAACAAAATTTCAATGCTAAAATATTTTATTACTCAACATATTCACCTCTTAATTGGATACATTTATTACAGCGAACCTGCAACGCCTCTAGACCTTTCCAAAAAAAATGTTTCTTCTTGCTCTGCAAACCGGACCTCCACAGCTTTTATTACCTCCTCGTTGGAAGAAAATTTAAGACCTTATAAACTTTTTTTCAGTTGAGGAAAGAGATGATAGTCGGATGGAGCCAAATCTGGTGAATAAGGGGGGTGTTCTAGTAATTCAAACCCGAGTTCAAACCCTAAATCACGAATTTTTTGCATGACAACATGAAATTTGAGTGCAGCGGCGTTGTCCTGCAAAAACAAAACACCTTTGGATAGCTTTAATTCTTTCTTGTAGAGTAGTCAGTAGTGTCAAATCGTAATCTCCGGTTATTGATCTACCCTTATCCGAAAAACCAATCATGATAACTCCATGGCAAAACCAAAAAACTGAAGCAAGAACTTTTAAAGCAGATTTTTGGATACAAAACTTCTTAGGTCTTGGAGAACCAGAGTGTCACCATTTCATCGTTTCTTGCTTTGTTTCTGGATCGTAGAAATGTACCCAAGTCTCATGCATAGTAACAATTCGTTTTAAGAAGTCTATATCTTTTTCAAATCGAGCACAGATCGAACGCGATGCTTCTACCCTTGCACGCTTTTGGTCAACATTCAAACATTTGGGAATCCCTTTTGCAGCAAATTATCTCATGTCCAAATTGACGTGAACTATATGATGAACTGCATCGATATTTTCGGGGACTGACACAGAAACTGGCCTTCCCGATCGGTCATCATCTTCAATGGAAAATTTACCTCTTTTGAAACTTGCAGTCCAATTTTTCACGGTCGCATACGAAGGGCATACCTTCGTAAATATGCTTACTTCATAACCCTTTTAAATACAGGTACTTTATGATGGCTCGAAACCCCAATTTTTCGATTTTCACTCTTTCGGTGGACATTTTTTTTCTTTAATTTATTGCGTAACTCTGGTTTACTTTTGTGACCTCAAACTTCACACTGACACTTCTAATGAGTTATTGTTCGTTGCTATGGTAACGCAATATTTTTTTATGCATGGAACTGGTCTAGGGTAACTAGATATCAATTCAAAACGGCTCCCGAAAAGCAGACCTTGCATTATGGATTCATAACTCATAAGGCTGGACTCCTACCTAGTATTACCCATTAACAAATTAAACACAAAGAAGACATTCCCTCGAAATAGAGAAAATTATTACTTTGTTTCCGAAAAACCAATTGACCGTGGATAATGAATATACATTATATCGATTGAGCCAATTCCACTTATGACTCAATTAACAGTAAAACGATATAGACAAATTATGTAAAGTTGATGCTTCGGCTGTGAAGATTTTATATTCATTTTATGGCATAGTCATTCCAGTCCTCTGGAAGCCTTCAATTTGCAGACTCCTTGACCATAAAATTTTTAAATGTATTTAGTTGTCACAGTTATTTTGTAGCGAGTCGCATCTTCAGAGCTTTATGGACATGTCAAAAATGGGGCCAGAGATATTTAACCCATACTTTTTACGATCAGTTGTATGCCAGCATCTTCCTAAATCCAAATCGATTTCGAGCGAATTCCGGCAAGTGACCTTTTCAACGCCAAGTCATTAATTCTGAAAAGTTTCTAATCTAGAAGAGGAATGGTTTGAAAATAACGAACATCATTTTACGATTTCCATCTTGATATAGGACAGCAAAATCGAAATTCGTGATCTAAGAATCTTATCCGTCTAACTGTACAAAATATCCTAGCTGGAATGATGATTACAAGATAATATTCCACTCACAATGCGTGTGATTGTCATGCAGGTATCACATCATGTGATCAAAAAAAGTTCCAAATTATTCCCATATACCTATTAATCTTTTCATTCGTTCGAATCAATTAACTTATTATTGCTGAATTGCATTTTCTTAAGCCAGCTATCTTCAACCAAATCAAGATTTCGAAACTCTTTCTTAGGTGAAAAAAAACTAACTACATACTCATTTAACGAGCGTTCCGAAACGTCATAATGTATGCTGAAGGTTGATATTCTAATATTGTTCAGCTTTTGCTATACTACAATTTTGTAGTATAGAAGGATCGAATCCTTCAGATTCGATACAAATCGTCAAAGATTATTGACCAATTATAAAGATGGTTTTAACACACTTGTTATTATTATTATTATTATTATTATTATTATAATATCAACAAGAGTAGAGGTGTAAACCTATAATACTCAATCTAAATAAAAAAAAAAGCACACATGCATGAGTGAAGTGAATAACCGAAAAAAAAGAGAATCACTACATCCTTGATAAATTTCTAAAAGTAGATAATACACAACTACAGGCGATCATAGGCATTCTTGAATGCATTCGTACTAGCAGCGTCGACCACGCTGTCGGGTAGCCGATTCCAACGATGGAATATTCTATTGGGCAAAAACCACTGTCTCTCAGATGTTCGAAATGTCTCTCTAGCAAGCTTGAACGAATGGCCACGAAGATGATTCCGATTCAAAGTGAAGAGATCCTTCATCTGATCGCCGAAATGACCATGAACGGCTCTAAAAGTGAATATCAGGTCCCCTCGCAATCTCCTGTTCTCGAATGTTGGCATGTTGAACAATCGCAGTCTTTCTTCATAAGATGGACGCACCGCACCGTAAGGAAGTCTGGTGATCCATCTTTGTAGTAGCTCCAATCTGTTCCTGTCTGCCTGGAAGGAAGGCCACCATACAGGGCCAGCATATTCTATGATTGGACGGACGTAGTATCGGTAGAGGAGACTGAAGGTTTTGGCATCGCAACCTTTGAAGCACTTGAAGAGTAGAAAAGCAAGTTGTTTTGATCTGGAGACGATGTCACCTATATGATTGGTCCAAGTTAGGTCATTCGAGACTGTAATCCCAAGATCCTTCTGGCATGTTACAGTACGTAAAGGCTGGCTGTCGATGGTATAAATCTGGTTGGGATTATTTTTACCAATATGCATCAAAGTGCACTTCTCTACATTAAGCGGCAACATCCAATCGGAGCACCACTTACAAATAGTCTCTAAATCGTCCTGTAGGGTGTCCGAGTCGGATATGGGGTTATTATAGACTTTGGCATCATCGGCGAAAAGGACACTTTTGGACTTGAGGAGACGGGGAAGATCGGACGTATAGAGCAGAAATAGTATAGGCCCCAGCACGGAGCCCTGTGGTACGCCAGAAATGACTGGAGTATTGGAGGACGAGTAGGAATCGCCTACTCTAACGCGAAAAGTTCTATTCGCGAGGAAGGCGCCGATCCATGCCAACAAGGCACCTCTGATTCCTAGGTGTTCAAGTTTCTTGAGAAGTCTTTTATGGGGCACTCGGTCGAAAGCTCTAGCAAAATCGAGGAAAACCACGTCAACAGTTAATTCATCTATTACCTACCTTAGTTCGAAAATGGCCAGAGAATTGAAGGCGAGTAGAAATATTCTATAGATGAATGGTTCAGAAACCATACCCATGATTCAGAGCAGTGTTTTATTGAAACAGATAGTGTTAAAAAAACGATGAGTTGGCCAAAAACAGTAGGTACTTCAGAGATAATAAACAAAGTTGAAAATTTAGTAAAAAAGTTTGAAGAACTATATCTCAGTTTAATCTCAACTATCTGGAGTTTGCATAGACCCACGATATTGAAAAAATGTTTCCTGATGGATTAACCGAGTATATACAGCGTGTTTTCAAAGGTGAGGCTTTTTTTTTGACAGAAGGTAGAACTCATCAAAATAAGTCGTTTAACCAGAAATTTTCTCTTCAAAATATCCAAGATGGCTGAGATACAACCCCTCGTACAACCCCTAGAATTTCGACAAAATTTCATTGAATTTCAAGTACGAGACTGTGGAAGGTGACTACGACATCGCAAAAACGAAACAAAACATAAACATATGGCTGGACAATGAATGGTTTAGTACCAAGTTCATCGGATAAGATGCATCAGGTCACTTTTGAGAGAATAATAACTGTTGTATCGTGCAATTTAGGGTGAAAAAAAATGTAGAAAATCGAGGCAGTTTCTTGAAAGTGTTTATATTAGTTACGTTGAAAAAATGCTATGATGTTTCCCCAGTTCATCCCTTTTTTACGATGATTGTTGTAATGTTCGAACAAGAAGATTGTGATGCCCATTGTGAAAAAATTCGTGAATAATTTAGACGAATTTTATTGGTGAGATTTAGAATCATTATTTTATTTTTTACGCTTGGTGTCCTAAGTCTTTTCTGTCAGTTGGTATCGCAATGAGCCATTTTATAAAATCCTGTAAGTTACTAAAAAATAATGGGGACAATTCGGCAATCCTAAGTTTCCATTTTCATTACCACGTCAATTCATCTTCATCTGTATATTATTAAGGAGAAAGAGGATACTCTCCACTTCCTCACTGGGTTTCTGTCGACTCAGGAAGCTGGAAACTGGAGGGTTGGAAACAGCTCTTATGAGGGGCACAATAGATCTCAAGATCACGGTGCTCTGTAACCCCTTTATAACTATCAACTTTCACATCCCTTCATTTTTAGAAATTTGGAGGTTTTCTGTAATTTTGCACCCGAAGTGAATGACAAAAAATCTTCAATAAAAACTCTATCTGATTTTACGCATGTTTCCGAAACTATAGCCTTTTTTATGACAGAATCGCCTATTTCTAAGTTTCGACTACTTCCTTCGAAACTCACAATCGTAAATATTGAAAATTATCTCTGCCTGACAGTCGCTGAATCGTCATTCTCTTCTTTGGAAATAAAGCGTGGAAATGAATAATAATATTACCACTAGGAAGATTGCTTAAGAATAAAAACAATCGGCATATAATTGAACTACTTCCTTTCGTTCGTTTTATGTTGGGAAAAGGACTCGAGTAAATTACTATTCGCGAAAAAATGCTTTTGTGCCTTGTAAAATGAGTTTTAATGCAAAAAGTGGCGTGATTATTAAGTGCTTGTTCTGTGAAGCAGTCCTCAGATCCTAGCATCCGAGTCAAGCAATACAGTTTACACTACTAACGTCCAGTTTCATAATCAAATTTAATGTCACTTTAAGCTTAAAGCTTCCTTTATTGTCATTTTTGCGGCCGGTTTCATAATCAAACCTAAAGTCGCTTTAATTTTGAAGTTTCCCTTAACCCTACCAAAAATGACACTAACGTCCAGTTTCATAATCGAATTTAACGTCACTTTAAGCTTAAAGCTTCCTTTACTGTCATTTTTAGTAGGGTTAAAGGAAGCTTTAAAGTTAAAGTGGCTTTAGGTTTGATTATGAAACCAGCCGTAAAGGAAACTTTAAGCTTAAAATGACTTTAAATTTGATTATGAAATTGGACGTTAGTAAGGGTTAAAGGAGGCTTTAAAATTAAAGGGACTTTAGGTTTGATTATGAAACCTTCCGTTAGTAACCCGGAAGACTTTTGGGTCAATAAATATCAAGCTACCTATCATCCTTGAGAATACAGCTAACGTCCAGTTTCATAATCAAATTTAAAGTCACTTTAAGCTCAAAGCCTCCTTTACTGTCATTTTTAGTAGGGTTGAAGGAAGCTTTTAAATTAAAGGGACTTTAGGTTTGATTATGAAACCGGACATAAGGATTATAATGTTTAGTTAATATAGGTGGACACAATATGTCATTGAGATGAACTAGAGTTACAGGTTTCAGCGTTATAAAATCCAGATAGATAGATAAATAGATAGAAGATTTCACTCGATGGCAGGACCTCAAAAGAGGATGAAATTAGACTATTCCTCGAAAGTGAACCTTAAGCATCCATCACGAAAAAAACAACTTGGAATGAAACTTCGTTTTTCACAATTTGAAGTAAAAACAATATTTATATAGGGAGTCTGGGAGAGTTGAACCCCTTTTTATTCTGAAACCACTTAAGTTGTATCTGTAAATGGTAGCAACTCATTTTTTTGAGTGAACATATCATGCCCAAATAGGTAACGATAGATAATAGTAGAGTGATGGTGAGATGAACATTTTGAGTACAGCAATTCTTTTTTAAGGAACCGAAAATTGAGAGTGTTGAACAGGGGGCGAGAGAGACTAGACCATCAGTTTGTTTATCAGGAAAAACATTGAAAAAAAACAATTTCCAGTGACCAACGATTATCTATATCAAGGTTTTCATTATCAGATGTATCAGCGTATGAAATACGTATTTTCTCTTCCAGGGTCACTCTCACTTATTTCCGAGATGTTTTTTACTTTTTTAAACCTTGGTATATTTTTTATATTTATTTCTATTATTCAATTTTCTTTTTTTGAAGCAAACTACTATCTAATCTCAGTGCGGGAAACTTGGACCACTGATAATATCTCCCAACCATTTCATGGGTCAAGTCTCCCGCACTCCTTTAAGTTTTTTTCAACAGATGTTTTTCTAAATATTTACAACTATTATTGAACAGGCTCATCGTTTGTAAAACAATATTAATCAATGAAAGCAACAAAACTAAAACCACGCACCTATTGAACTTTTCAGACAAATTATTCAACTTCTTACTTCCTAACAACAAAATCACATTCAACCCTCTCAGTCCCGAACAGTTCTGATGGCGGCCAAAATGTAGCTGCCACTAGTTGTGCCTTGTTACGAGTATGTCGCAAGCTATTTACGTTACCGGTAGCGCGAAATTTGAATTGAAATATCTGAGGTGGGTCAAGTCTCCTACCTGAGCAAGTCTCCCGAACTTCCCCTACTAAGAACTTTATGCCCATCTTAGAGAGACGTTATACCCTGTATGTCTCTTATAACTGAAACCTCTAGTAACCCTCTTCTTTATCTAGAAGTTGACCATCAGAGACTCAAGAAAATTGACATTTCAGACTAAAGCAGGAATCTGAAATTTCTCGGGTTAGTTGCTGATTGCAGGTCATTTATCTAGTTTATTCTATCGTCTTCAATAAATCAGAGCAAGATGAAAGCATCAATGCCTATAAGCGAACATCAATTTGTACCATAATTGCGAAATTTAAGAAAGTATATTTATTACCTTCGCTGGTGAATAGCTGGTACGCATGAAAAAAGCCAACCAAAAAAAAAACGATACGCGTGAGCTCGATTCAATACGAATTAAGCGAATTAAATCAATATGAAATTGAAGACATAAATCTTCACGTCGAGGAAACTGAAAAACGGAGAATGGAGATAAACCGCCAATTTAGGCTGTAGCAAAAAACAAATTAGGTACTACATTAAGACGGCGACCTAGAAGGTGTTATATTATGTAGTCTGTAGCCTTCTAGTGTTAACATTGGGTTTACTGGGACCGGATGTCGAAATCAAAAGATTTTAATGGGAATTACGATCTGTTTCCGCTCAGTAAATTCGTGAATGGTTTCAGACCAAAGTTCAGGTATTGATTCAGTGCAGAGGCAATTAAGCACAAAAGCGAAAAAATAAGCTGAAATTAATTAAACAGTAGATTGATGAGTTCTTCATCTAGGGGGAGTCCGGGAAACTTGCTCAGATAGGAGTCTTGAACCAACTCAAATAGTTCAATTCAAATTTCGCGCTACCGGTATCGTAAATTGCTTGTGACATACTCGTAACAAGGCACAACTAGTAGCAGCTCCATTTTGGCCGCCATCAGAACAGTTCGAGAGTGAGAGGATTGAACGTGATTTTGTTGTTAGGAAGTAAAAAATTAAATAATTTTTGTTTGTTACACTGTCTGAAAAGTTTAATAGGTGCGTGGTGTTATTTAGTTTTATTGTTTTCATCGATTAATATTGTTTTACAAACGATGAGCCTATTTATTAATAGTTGTGAAAGTTTCAAGAAAACATTTGTTGAATAGACTTATATCAGTGCGAGAGACTTGTCCATGCTATGGTCGGGAGACATAATCAGTGGTCCAAGTTTCCCGCACTGAGCTTAGTTAATAGTTTGCTTCAAAAAAATGAAATCGAATAATAGAAATAAATATAAAAAACTATACAAAGGTTCAAAAAAGTAAAAAGCATCTCGGAAATAAGGGAGAGCTATTGGAAATTGTTTTCTTTCAATGTTTTGCCGGATGAACAAACTTATGGTCATGTCTCTCTCGCCCCCTGTTCAATTCTCCCATGGTTTAGGGAGACATGAGCCAATTTTCGGTTCCTAAAAAAAAATGCTGTACTCAAAATGTTCATCTCACCATCAGTCTACTATTATCTATCGTTACCTATTTGGGCATGGTAATTTCACGCAAAAAATGAGTGGCTACCATTTACAGATAAAACTTAAGTGGCTTCAGAGTGAAAAGGGGTTCAACTCTCCCGGACTCCCAATACCTTTTCTTATAATTTAAGACAAGATATTTTATGCTTCTTTAGGAGGAATATGTCAGCAAAATGTATTGAAAGAGAATACGAAAATGGAATGTCATTCACAACCAAGTGATCAGCAGGTGAAAATCTAACATTGAACTTTAATAGACTATGAAGACGATTATTTTATAGTTCTCTACGGGGTTTTATGCGTATAGATCCGAGCATATAGATCTGTTCTGGAATAAATATAAAAATGAATGTCATCAACATCATATTTTAATTGTTTTATTATCTACAGAAAATATACATTCATGAAATGAAGGAAAAGTGATAGGAATTGAACAAGTTGGTTCATTTTCAGGGCATAAAACTTTTTTAAAGAAAAAAACTATTTTGTTACCATGAACTGTTAAAACTTTCAGCTGAAATGAGGACATTAGTTGTACTCAAAGAAATGAGATCTATACAATAGACAGTTATTTGAAAAATTCTCACATATTTGTCATCCATGTTAGGAAAGAATTGCTTCTGAGCAATTATTCGAAATCATAACCTAGGCGGTAGTCCATCAATGAATGGATCTTGTCCAACGCTGCATAACACCCAGAAAAAAAATACATTTTTCCAATATCCTCGGGTCTCAACTCCTTTTTGGGTGGTTTCGCAAAATTGGAGACCAGTTTTTGGTATACGTAATTTTCTCGAAAAATTTTCCTTTTGATATGATGGCGAGAACTTTTATATCTGAGAATCCGGAAAGCATTACTATCAAGTCAAAAAACGGAAAAACAATCACGATCAGAGAAAGTCCATTGAATCTGGAGAAGTAAAGTCCGTTTCTTGAATCAACTTTCGAAGCAGCCTCATATCAACTCTCATTTTAGTATTTCGTCATACCGTAGAGTTCCTCTCTCCGCATTAGGTGTAGTTAATGGAATTAAAAGGAATGTAGATGTCAGGTGTTAAAATGTTCAGCAATGATAGTACAAGGCTCCAACATGAATCGACCTGACCTCATGTGTTTTATCATGTATTATCAATAATAGAGAGAAGGTGAATTATGAATTTCTTTCATATTAAGGGTGAGTCTTTGACTTGTACATTTTGGAAGTAAATTCTTGAGGTCAAAAGAATCAAGTATTATCGTTACCATTTTTTTCGATTTGGTCTAGATAAAAATATTAAGCCATTTTAAGTTTTCATAATGAGCTATGCCCCTCCTGCTAAAACACAATTATCTTCAGAATAACAAGCTAAATCTATGACACTACGCATCTGTGGATCTTTTAAACAGTGTTGCATTCATCCAATTCCTCAGATATTTTTTATTTTTGACCATCAAATTACATATTCTAAAAGGGCGCATAACACGAGAAAATATGAAGAAAACTTTTATTTTCCAAAATGGTGAAATATTCATTATTGAGTATTCAACTTACTTTTAAGCGTTGGAAGCTTTGAATTCCTAATATTCTTATGGCATGTAATGGTCATAATGAAGAAATTGGAATATGTGGGTGGAATTTTGTGTTCGGAGAAGATTCATCACATCAATGAGGAACTATATTCCCAAAATCATTCAATTCGATAAAATCGTTTGTGAGATCAATCAAAATTAAATTTTTTTATGGATTTTCAACAGCCATTATATTTTCAACCGAGCCCAATTGAAAAAAATAGTAGGTAAAGAAAAAAGTGTTTCTTTCTGTTGAAATTCGGGGTGTATTTGAAGGTGAGGCTTTTTTTTTCAACAGAAGGTAGAACTAGTCAAAATGAAACGTTTCACCAAAAATTACCTATACAAAACTTTCAAAATGACAAAGTTGAAAAACAAAAATTGTAAATGATTACTGAAACAGATCCTAATACGACCCTAGACCCAGTGGGAAAAAACTTATGTCTTGATTCATGTGGTTTCGTTTAGTATATTGGCTCGTTCGATATTTAGGTGGTAAAGAAAATGGAAACTTAGGATTGCCGAATTGTTCTCATTATTTTTTAGTAACTTACACGATTTTATGAAATGGGTCATTTCAATACCAACTGACAGAAGAGACTTAGGACACAAGTAAGAAAAAAAAGAATATTACTTCAAAATCTCGCCAATAAAATTCGTCTAAATTATTCACGAATTTTTTCACAATGGGCATCACAATCTTCTTTTTCGAACATTTCAACAATCGTCGTAAAAATGGGATGAAATGGGGATACATCATAGCTTTTTTTGAACATAACTAACATAAGCACTTTCAAGAAACTGCCTCGATTTTCTACATTATTTTTTGGCCCTAAATTGCCACGATGCAACAATTATGATTGTCTGATATTCAATGTAATTTTGTCGAACTTCTAGGGATTGTATCACTGCCATCTTGGATATTTTATATAGACAATTTTTGTCAAAAAAAAGCCGCACCTTTGAAAACACCCTGTTTATGTAGGTACAAGTCAAAGACTCACCCTGTATAGTTCGCAACCCTTTAGTAAGAAGCAGCACATAATAATCCAAAACCAACTGCGATGTATCAATCATAAAGACCCAGTATGAGAGGCAATGGCCTGTAGCTAATCAAAAAAATAATTTTCTGAAACACTTTACCAATCCCCTTTAAAGCTTTTACTTGAGCAATGAGATTGAGCTGTTCCAAAAACTGTAGGAAAAATAGGAAAATGATACAAACAGTTCTTGATATCTTCTGCTGCATTAATTCGAATATTCCACTATTTGAAATGCTGACCTGAAATATACAGACCAGCAAACGGATTTTACTCGCATAACCTTGAAAAGATTGTGATGAAATAATGAACAATAATTCACTATTCCAAATAACCATTCATAACGAACGATCACTTTTTGAGATGTTATCGATTGATCAAATTTCATTCAGGATGTTCTCCAACGATTGTTCGATATAATTGCATCTTCATTCATCTGCGAATAAAATAAGATGTGTAACAAGTAGGTTAAGGTTGTCGATAATGACTTCGATTGAGTTATATAAAAAAAAATCGACCTGAGATTTCACCTGCAGCCATTATGCATTAGAAAGTTGACGTCCCTCTTAGACTTGCTGGAGACCAAGGTTATGCGAAGAGTAAAGTTCACCATGTAACCTACTCGAAAATTACCGATGTTAATTTTATTTGTGGCAGATTTTATTTCAGTATATCAATTTTATATGGAGATTGTTGCATCAGTCAGAAAATTGTATTTTTTTGTTAGATGCCATATGATAGCTAGTTTCTTCAAATTTGTGAAAGGAACTCATAGTTGGGCTTACACAGTTATAAATTGAGTTGAGAACTCGGTTGAGGATGTCTGAAAATTGTATATACAGGGTGAGTCTTTGACTCGTACAAATATTTGAACAGTAGATTCTTGAAGTCAATAGAAACACATTTTTCCTATACCTACCATTTTTTCCGATTCGGCCCTGATAAAAAGATATAGCCATTTTAAGTTTTCATAATGAGCTGTGCCCCCCCTGAAAAAACAAAATTACCTTCAGAATAACAAGCTAAATCTATGACACTACACATCTGTGGATCTTTTAAGCAGAGTTGCATTCAGACAAATTACCTAATTACTATATCACAGATAATTTATTTTGACATAAAATTACTCGAAAACCACGCATTATACGTGAAAATATGAAGAACACTTTTATTTTACAAAACGTTCAAATATTCATTAGATGGCGTCCAACTTAGTTTCAAGATTTAGGTTCGGTGAATTTTCGGTATTTTTATGGTACGCAATGGTCATAATGAGAAAACTGGAAGACCTGGGTAATATCATGTATTCGAAAAATATTCATCAAATAAGTGAAAAACTATATCCCGAAAATCATTTCATTCGATAAAACCGTTTGTGGGATAGAACTAAAAATAAAATTTTCTCATGTTTTTTTTTCACCCTAAGAATCTACTGTTGAAATATTTGTACGAGTCAAAGATTCAGCGTGTATCTGCATGAAGCAGAATTTTCAAAACAGTGTTGCCTTACAGATAATAGTGAAATATTATGAATAAATGTAACATTTCGGAGACCATATCAGAATCTTTCCTCAGACAATAAATAAAAATCTACAGGACTAACCACTTTTGGAAGCTTCTTAATAATTTGCAAGAAAAATGTATCTGGAATATGTTGACCTTTAGGTCAGATCTCAAGAGCATAAAAATCATAAAACGCAATTAAGAAATTCTGAAAATCATGCAACATTTATGATCATGACCACCGAAATTTTTTCAATATAAACGCAAAAGGAAAAAGCATTGGAACATTAAGGACATTTTGGTGAAAGTAGGATATCATTATACAGCTGGTACGTAAGTTGCAATTGAATGGTCACGAATGAATGGGCATTCAGCTTGATAACCGACTGTTGTTGTGTTATGAAATAATGTAATAGCAGTTGGCATTTTGTTGAGAAAAAGTCAAACTAAAATCTCAGAACTTTCATAATTTGTCCGAAGAAGTGGTAACAGCTTAAACTTCGTTTTCTTTTTGAGTGGTTGATATTGCTAAACGATCGTAATTTTTTAATCACGTTTTGTCTGAATACAGACATAAAATGAACCGATGCACTTATCCAATAACTACAGGAGATTTGCATTTGTGGGCATATCTGAACTCTCCAGGAAATTCGCCAAATCAAGCTGAAGAAACCAAGAAAGAAACCATTGAAAAAAATTTCGATACAGGATCGAAATAAGTGTTTAATGGTTTAAATAATATCCCTCAATCTCTGACGGCAGACACGAAAATCTGGTGCAAACGACATGTTCTCTAAGTGTCTTTTCTTCGTGTACGAGGAAGTATTGTTATCTAGTTAGCCTAGACCAGTTCCATGCTTAAAAATATTGCGTTACCATAGCAACGAACAATAACTCATTAGAAGTGACAGTTTGAAGTTTGAGGTCAAAAAAGTAAACCAGAGTTACGCAATAAATTAAAAGAAAGAAGATGTCCACCGAAATTGTGAAAATCGAAATCAATCAAGTACCTGTATTGTATTTAAAAGGGTTCAGAGGTAAGTAGATTTACGAAGATATGCTTGGTGATCATGTGATCAATGTCCTTCGTATGCGACCGTGAAAAATTAGACTGCAAGCTTCAAAAGAGGTAAATTCTCCATTGAAGATGAATACCGATCGGGAAGGACAGTTTCTGTGTCAGTCCCCGAAATATCGATGCAGTTCATGACATGATTTTATCAGACCGTCGAATTGGGCTAAAACGGATATCTGAAGAACTGAATATTTCATACGACCGGGTTCATCATATATAGTTCACGTCAATTTGAGCATGAGAAAAATTGCTGCAAAATGGATCCCCAAATGTTTGAATGTTGATCGAAAGCGTGTAAGGGTAGAAGCATCGCGTTCGATCTGTGCTTGATTTGAAAACGATGTAGACTTCTTAAACCGAATTGTTACTATGGATGACACTTGGGTACATTTCTACGATCCAGAAACAAAGCAACAATCGATGGAATGGCGACACTCTGGTTCTCCAAGACCTAAGAAGTTTCGTGTCCAAAAATCTGCTGGAAAAGTTCTTGCTTCAGTTTTTTGGGATCGCCATGGAGTAATCATGATTGATTTTTTGGATAAGGGTAGAACAATAACCGGAGATTACTGTTCGACATTACTGACCACTCTACGGGAAAAAATTGAAGAGAAAAGACGCGGAAAGCCATCCAAAGGTGTTTTGTTTTTGCAGGACAACGCTCCTGCACACAAATCTCATGTTGCCATGCAAAAAATTCGTGATTTAGGGTTTAAGTGACTAGAACACCCTCCTTATTCACCAGATTTGGCTCCATCCGAGTATCATCTCTTTCCTCAACTGAAAAAAAGGTTTAAAAGGTCGTAAATTTTCTTCGAAGGTAATAAAAGCTGTGGAGGTCTGGTTTGCAGAGCAAAAAGAAACATTTTTTTTAAAGGTCTAGAGACGTTGCAAGTTCGCTGTAATAAATGTATCCAATTAAGAGGAGAAGATGTTGAGTAATAAAATATTTTGTCATTAAAATTTTGTTTGGTTCTATAGTAGGCTAAGAATTTTTCAATATATCCTCGTATTGTCAAATTTTTCGGAAGATATTTTGCAGTAAATATACCTTTCATGCATGTACCATTGTATCCTCGATTCAGTCAGTTCAAATGGTTCGTGGCTCATAACCGATTACCTTACACCTTCCACAAAGTGCATTCTTTAGGAGCCATATATTGAACATGATCGTCTGATCTGGTTGTAAATGTCAAGGAATTATCTGAACGCTCAGATCATGCTTTTACTTCTACCATCCCAACGTCCGCCAATTTGAAATGTGGGCTCAGTATTTCAATTGGAATCCCGAGACGCATTACTAGACTTGTAACGATAAAGAAAAAATTTATGGTTAATACAGAAATACTTTATGGTTTTGCTTCCTCGAATAATGTGGAAAAAGTGAACGGAACTAGCTCCATTATCGCCAGTGGTGAATTCCAAGAGCAGACGTAAGAATATCGAGAGAAAATTTCTGGAATGCTAAATTTCTCTTCAGAATATCCGCATTATGAGAGAGATGATTATGAACTATGTAATAAGAATATTTGTGCAAAATTTCAGTTGAATATCTCGTGAAGTGTAAATACTATAAAAGAAAAACTTTTGCACTTGCGGTCCCATGTTTATAAGACTTTTTTTTAAATCACTCGCGGAATTTCCTCTCTTCCTTGTACTCCCAATTGAAACATGGAAATAAAAAAATTAATCATAGAAAATATACAAAATTGCAAAATAGGTATCTATCATTCCAAATTTATACAAACTGGAGCATTCAAATTGGTTGATGATTTAATTTTTTTATTATTATTTCTGTAAGATGGCTTGTAGCTGTATCTTTTGGAATTCATAATAGTGTTTTATTGAAAAACTTCGAAACTAAGCGTGATTTGAAATTGAGACTGTGAAAAATAGGACTACATATTATTTAGCATCAAATAGGTAGTAGGTACCTAGGACAAGATTTGAAAAAAATTCATTTCTACAATATGAGAAAAATTGTGTACTAGAGAATTTTCATCACGTAGGTAGGAAAATTGATCGAGAAATATTTCAGTTAAGGGTATAAACATTTCAGTAGAAGGAATAATATAATTTCTTCCAATCAGGATTGTAACATCAGGATGTACATCATTGAAAAATGATTCGAATTGTATAATTGAAAGACATATTCTAGGAAATATATATTTCTCGCAAACTCGATTCTGAACTGCAATTTACTATTTTCCAGTGATCTGTAAAAGTTCGCATTTCCTTGCTACGAAATTATGGAAATGTTACCTCTATTAGTGGATGAGTCTCGGGATGAGTCTATCGAAATTTGTGCATAGGCACAAATTATCGAGCAAATTATACTATCGGTATATACGATTTGACTATGTTTGAAATACAAATTAGAATTATAATCATTCGATAACTCAAACGGTAAATTGGTTTGATTATACTCATCATCCATGAGAACGCATAAAATTTATACCGATTGACGTCACTCTAGTGTTAATATTGAATAATTTCATATTGAGCGGTTATCCTTAAGATTTTATCCAATATATTACCATATAGATAAAACCAGTAACTGAAATGATTCACTAAACGACCTAAACTTGAATGGAAGAAAGTTAAATCACCTGGCAATATAAGTTATGTTCCATAGAACATAGAGTCTCCCATCTTTATGCATGTATAGCGTACCTACTGACCAACTGAAAATTCGTTTCCTCTGTAAAATCCTCGGGAAAATCAATGCACAACTCTCAGTCAGTCGTGCCCTTGTATCAAATATCAAGGTAAAAATACAACTTTGATATTAATGGCGGAAGTATGTAATTACATTTTCACAATATCAATGATAACTTAATACGATAAATTCTATAAAGTAACTGATATCATAATGGATATGCATGCAGGAATAGCCTTATAACTGAGTAGTTTTATTTGCCAAAATTTTTTATATTTATTAATTTTTTCATACCTATATATTTTTATGATTGATAATGCAATTAAGACAGTGCAGGAATATTTTCGTAATATGTTCATGTTTATGTTCATTGGTCTAGTGAATATAATTCGAGATTATTGCGAATTATCTAGTGAATTTAGCGTAAAATGAGTTTTGTTCAGATATGAAAAAGCTTTCTTGATATTCTCTCTTCACTAATGAACATTTGACTATTTTGTTCGATATTTTGAAAATAGATATTCCACATATTTTCTTGTTTTTTGCGTATTCAAAATAAAAATATATACAGGGTATTTCCAAATTAGTCGTGAACCTTGGAGGAGGTATTGGTATCACTCATTTGCTGTCGTTTGAGCCATATTTATTGATAACCGAAAATCAACATTTTCCGAGATATCTGAGTCCTTGTGTTTTTCTCACCTTACTTCATTTTTCGTCAATTTTGTCTACGTTGACCGAGTTTGATTATAATTTTGGATTATTTTCATCAGAAAAGATATGATACGTATGAAAAAAGCAAAACTATCCTGTATTAGATGTTAAAAAGAATTAGTATGATTTAAAATTTGTTATATGAAGAAAAGAAAAATCAATTTCTAATATCAATTTGCAACTCCACCACACCTCAATTCATGTAGGAAAAAATCATTTTAAAAACTAGCCGAATTCCGTTTTCATTCCCTAAAAAGTTTTTGTTGGAATGCAGTCGCTAGTTTCGTTTCAGCACAATTTTTTATAAACAACCTTTTGAATCTCCAATACGAAACATGCGAATGAGTAGTAATCAGGATAGTTTTGCTTTTTTCACAAGTATCATATCTTTTTCTGATGAAAATAATCCAAAATTATAATCAAACTTGGTCAACGTAAAATAAATTGACGAAAAATGAAGTAAGGTGAGAAATATTTTGAAAAACTCAAATATCTCGGAAACTGTTGATTTTTGGTCATCGAAAAATGGGCTCAAACGACAACAAATAAGTGATACTAACACCTCCTCCAAGGTTCACGTCTAATTTGGAAACACCCTGTATATATCTGTGAAATTCAAAAAATTGGATATTTCGAATGAATGAAACACTCTCGGAAACTCTGTTTAAAAAATCACAGAATTAAATTACACTGCGGATATGTAGTGTCATAGATGTAGATGATAGTTTAATGTCTGAATTATAATAATATGAAAATTTCTAACGGCATGCAGGCAGGAATTGAATTCTGAAAAAAGTACCACCAAGTTAGAAATTTTCATGTCATAGATTTAGCTTATTATTCTGGAGGAAATGTTGTTCTCATTATAGTGTTCTGTGTTCGTTAACTTGGCAACATTTGAACGGTCACAGAAAATATCATTTATTTATGATAATTGAAGATTAAATGCTCGGTTAAATGGGTTACGTTTGAATCTGAAAAATCTTGTACGAAATGAAATAAACAACGACAGAAAACTATTACCTATTGGAGATGAATATCAGAGCGTTAACCACGATATTAATGGGTGGTTATAAGCAGTTTATCGAAAATCAATGAATGAAATCGAGAAGAAAAAGTGTTACTTTTGACCACAAGAATCTACTGTTAAAATGTGTACAAGTCAAAGACTCATTCTCTTTTAGGCTTAAAATCATGCGGAATGTTGTTTTCTGGTAACCGCTTCATTTCAAAGATACAGGACGGGAAAAATTTGGGACAACCTTTTTCAATATTTTATTTTGATCGCTGGATTGGCTGAGAATGACCACACTTCTAGCCTGCTCGATATCCGGACGTAAATCTCCTAGATTATTTCTTGTGAGGTCATCTAAGCAACTACGAAACTTTTGAAAGAGTTCGGAAGTCAATGATGAGAAGACTGGATGCTTGTATTCAAGCTGAAGGAAGTCATTTTAAAAATTCATTGTAGATCAAGCAACTTTCCATGTGACTCTTGAGGATAAAATCTTGTAACGCAAATTTTGTTCACTCTACTTGAATCTTTGAAATGAAGCGGTTCTTCGAAAATTAGCAGACTTCAAAATATTGTCTTGGGAATAACCCTGTATACTTTTTTCTCGATTTTTGTTGATTTTTGCGATGGAACATATTGAAATGAAATATATTTAATTTTTCGAAGATTGTAATGCAATTTTCTGGGTGTAAACACAAAAATGTCAAATGGAAAAACAGATAAGTTAGAGGCATAGTTTCAATCACACAATTTTATTAGGGTATAGACTGAGTTATAGCTAGACATTCAGCCAATATAGTCACTAATAGTATTCGACACTCTGCTGAGGACTTTCCTGAGAAACACCCTCGGAGATTTCGTTCAGAAATTAAAAATGAGGTTGACCAATCGTCACTAATTTACTGTTATCCAGATATTATAACGTTCAGATCCGTCAAATTCATATCTTAGCACCGATTCGAGCAAGAACGTCTTATTACAACATCGGGTAAATGCACGATTTGACTTTTAAAGGCCTGAGTTACCATCATCCTCGCTTAACGGTCCCAGTACGCCTTAAGACATGACTTAAGTGCCCGTCTATTCATAGACGGCAATACCAGTTCGCATCTGACTTACCTCGATTTTTGTCGAAAATACGTGAATATCCAAAATTATCCAAGGCACCAAACTGAACGCACTCAAAACAAAAGGCAACGAAATTCGAGTCACAGTCACGGAGTCACCGGAAATTGGCGGATGGCATAGACGTGCGATGGAACGTTGTTCACCAGGCATTCAACTCACCGCGCTGTATACTTCGGATCCGATCGCGCCTCTAGAAAGCTGGCCAGAGAGTGAAGAACGAAGAAAGCTGCTGCCGCGACTTGGCGGTCACGTGACCGTTGAGCACCGTTCTTGCAGGCTGCAGGAGGGACCGCTGACCATCGCCGGATATCCTCTCGTTGTTATCGCGTTCGGATCGGCGATGGCCCCTCGTGTCCGAGGATCTCCCGAAGGACTACATGGGCCCGAGAGATAAGGTGTTAATTGATTTGATAACTGTTAATACTAACGAGGATGTTTCGTTGTTGAATTAATCTGCGATTATAACAATTCTCATCATTGATTGGATTTTATTGAAGGTGATTTCGGTTATTCGTTTTCAAGGGAGTCATAAGCGAAGATCCTGTCGGAATATCAATCTGCGGATGAGGGTTCTCATCACTCTCTGGCCGTTTACTCAAGGGAATCATTTCAATGTGGGGGGAACGGGGAAATTCCGCGATCCGAAGCGGAAATTTTAATTTTTGATCATAAATGTTTGGTGCCATAAACTTAACATGGGGTTGTGTCTGGGGTTGATACCTTGTGAAATATTTCTCACACGTCTTCTATATGTATGGGGAGTCCGGGAGAGTTGAAGCCCTTTTCACTCTGAAGTCACTCAAGTTGTACCTGTAAAAGGTAGCAACTCATTTTTTTGCGTGAAGATATCATGCCTAAATACACTGCGCAAAAAAAATAACACACATTATGGAAATCTCAAATTCGCGGTGGTATTCTGCTTTCATCTGTAAGCCAATCTGTAACTTTTCATAAGCTTACTGGAAAATTATACATTTCTGGACGTTTTTTAGTGATCTGTAGCTTACAGGAATTTGTATCTATTCACGATAAGTGGTTCAAAACTAACACTGTAAAGAAGATAGTTACAGAAACATTTCTAGAATTGCATTATTTACGAATCTGTCAACCGGACACAGACAGATCGATCGTACGCTACAGATTTGTAACTTACAGATGAAAAGCAGAATTCAACCATTATTCTACAACTGAAGGTGTTCTCAATGATAATTATTTTTATCAGAATTATGCATGCATGTGTTATCCACTTTCAACGGTTTTCTTCAATACAGATGTTTTTACCCAGCAGGAATAAAAAAAGATAATATTATCAGATTTTGAATGTATTGGCTCCATTCTAAAATCAGTTGTTCTCGATCAATTCTAGTGATCAATAGTTTTTCTTTCGTTTGATTTTCTACACTCGATCGCTATGCAACGCGAAACACGCAATTTGACCCAAGAGGAATGTGCCCAAGCGGTAGTTTTGCGAGAAGAAGGGTGGACATACACAAGAATTGCAGAAAGGTTTGGAGTTTCCCATACAAGTGTGTCCAGAATGTTGCAGCGATTCAGGGAGACAGGTATGAATGTCCGAAGACCAGGACAGGGTAGACCACGGGTAACAACTGCCATTCAAGAACGTTACTTGAGAGTTTCTTCGTTGAGACAACGGTTTGCAACCGCTCGCCTCCTTCAAATTCAGCTTGAGCTAACTCATGAGGTACAAATTAGCACTCAGACAATAAGAAATCTCCTCAGAGAATATGATTTAAGGCCTCGTGTCGCGGCAAGAGGCCCAGCTCTTACCCCAGCCCATCGAAAGGCGCGTTTGGATTTTGCGAGAGAGCATATCCATTGGGAATAGGCCGATTGGGAAAGAGTTCTCTTCACAGATGAGTCTAGATTCTGCCTCTACCATTGTGATCGACGTTTCCTTGTATACAGACGTCCACATGAAAGATATGCTCAATGCAATTTCCTGAATACTACTGGTTTCGGGGGAGAATCGATTATGGTATGGGGTGGAATATCTTTGACTGCTCGCACAGACCTAGTGGTCGTTGATAATGGAGCTATGAATGCTGATGAGTATATAAGGAACATTCTTGAAGAGCATGTAGTGCCATTTGCCCCATACATTGGTGAAAATTTCATTTTTATGGACGATAATGCCAGACCCCATCGTGCGCGCCGCGTTCAGGAGTACCTTGAAGAGATTGAAGTCTCTCGAATGGAATGGCCAGCAAGAAGTCCAGATCTCAGTCCGATTGAACAGGTTTGGGACAACCTCAATAGAAGGCTGAGAAGTTCAGAAAATCATCCAGCTACTCTTGATGACTTAGGAATCCAACTCGGAGGAATCTGGGAAGGATTAGATCAGAACATTTTAAGATCACTCATTTTGAGTATGAACCGTCGTTGCCGAGCTGTAATTAAAGCAAGGGGTGGAAATACCAAGTATTAAATCACTTATCAGCATTTCAGTATTTTGAAAATTGTTCATTTCTCTTCTTTCACATAAGATTCGGTGAAATCCTGAATTTTTCTTCCATTTAATGTGTCTTGTTTCGTTCAAAACCTTCACGAGAGAACATAAAAAATAAGTTATAAAGTCAATGTAGAGTTAACTTTCTTGAAAATTGAGATTTTCAGAATGTGTGTTAATTTTTTTGCGGAGTGTAGTTAACGATAGATAATAGGTAGTCGAGTGATGGTGAGATGAACATTTTGAATACAGCTATTCTTTTTTTAGGAACCGAGTTGGCTCATGTCTCCCTAACCCATGGGGGAGTTGAAGAGGGGGGCGAGAGAGACTAGACCATTAGTTTGTTTATCAGGAAAAACATTGAAAGAAAACAATTTAAAATGATCAACGATGATCTATATCGAGATTTTCATTATCAGATGTATCAGCGTATAATTTGTATATTTTTTCATATTTATTTTTATTATTCAATTTTTTTTTTGAAGAAAACTATTATCTGAGCTCAGTGCGGGAAACTTGGACGGATTATGATTATATCTCCCAAAGATATCATGGGTCAAGTCTCCCGCAATCCTTCAAGTCTTCTCAACAGAGGTTTTTTCAACTTTTACAACCATTATTGAACAGGCCCATCGTTTTTAAAGCATTAACTCTTCTAGTAATAAATCTGTGAAGTTCATCCATCTCGGCGCAACCGTTCGGTTTTGACGAATTTTTAACTGAACCCATCTTTTTCAGGATTTTTCGAAGGTAGTTTTTCGATAAGTAACGTAGATCTAAATGTGATACATATTCTGAAAGAGCGTCATAAATCTGAAAAGTTCATCCATCTCGGCACAACCCTTCGGTCTTGACGAATTCTCAAGAGAAATTTGCAATTTTTGAAAAATGCCCTTTCCGAGATAAAAATCTGAACGAAGGGAGATAGGCTTTCGAAACTGCACTCTATAGATTCAACGTATTCGAAAACCTTTATTTTCATTCCGAAATTTCAAATATCGGGCCCTGTTCTGGAGAAAATATTTTTTTTTGTTTTTTCACTTCTCATTTCCGAGTTGAATTCGCAGAGCTCTCTAGAGTGCAATTCTCTATTGAATCATCAATTGTTTGATTTTTTAGAGATATCAAAACAAATTCTATGCACTCCTTAAGACAGTAATGGAATATCCTGATTTTCAGACAGGGCGGCAATTAGGTCATTTTAGGGGGGGGGGTCTAACCCCTTGCTCATTTTTGACCCAAAAAATTGGGATTTTCGAAATCGAGTTTTTGTGCTAGAGCGGAAGCCTAGGCAACGCTGATTATATAACCGGAAATCCCAATTTGATCAGAAGAATATGAAAGGAGATATCGCAGATTGAAATTTTCAATTTTTGAAAAATGCCATTTCGGAGATGAAAATCTAAACTGAGAGATATAGGCTCTCGAAATTGCTCGCAATAGATTAAGCGTATTCGAAAACCTTTTCTTTCATACCAAACTTTCACATATCCGACACTGTTTACGAAAAAATCGATTTTTTTTGTAAAAGTGATATATCGTATGATACATACTCTTTTAGTGATAAATCTCGAAATTTCATCTTCACGTTCATAGCACCTTTTGGTCTTGAGAAATTTTCAAATGGCCATATCATTTTGCGGAATTTTTCGGAGGTCAACTTTCGACACGCGCATCACCAAGAAAATTTTATCGTAGAGCTGAAAGTGATACCTACTAAGAAAGAGCAACTCTTCTAGTGATAAATCTCGAAATTAAATCTTCCGCAGTGGAAACGCTCTTGACGAATTTTCAACAGACATCTTTTTGCCAGTTCTTCGAAAGTCAATTATCGACACGCGTATGCTCGAAAAAATCATCGTAAATCTAAATATGATATATATTGGAAAAGAGCAACTCTTCAAGTGATAAATCTGAAAATTTCATCGAGCTCAGTGCAACCGCTCGGTCTTGACGAATTTTTAACGGAATGTCAGGAGCATAATATAATAATAATCGAAAATGAATTCAGCATGAAATGAAATTTATCCCATGACTTCTACGGGTCGGGTATCAGAGGGTGACAGAAACTTGTTGGTGAATGGTTCTAGTAGTAATTCCTACGGAAACATCAATAGTAATTCCCACGGAAACAAAACCCGAATCAATTTTATGGGCATAAGCACTGACAAACCGAGCAGTATGAGGATGAAGCAAAGCAAAAACTAAGCTTGAAAGAGTTAATTGGTAAGTATCAGCGCCCCATGAAGATCTCTGTTAATTCACTTCCGAAGGAGAAGAGTTAGGGAGTAGGGAACTTTCAGGGAAAATATTGTTTTTCTATGGATGGGTTACGGACCTAGATTTGTGACCGCACTGAAACTTAAAGAGGTGAGAAAAACCTACTACTCAGAAAGTAGAATTGCCATTTGAATCAAAAAGATTATCATCAGTTGTAGGAGTGGCTTTCCTTAGGTTTTTGTGGAAAACCTCGAAGTTCCAAGTTTGTGAGAGTAAGGTGCGAACTTTTTGAAATAAATACCAAATACTAGTACACAGATAGCTCAAAAAGCACAACCGGAACTGAGGATGGAGTACCTATTTTCTCTCACTATCGTTGGGATCCTGTCCTTCCGAAACAGAAATGAATTTTCTCTATTATATCCCATCAGTTACGTAGAGAAGTGATATGAAATATGATTATTATTGGGAAATTCAGTACTGCAATACTTTTGGCAAAAATTTATTTCACTTTAAAGAATCAATAACAACAAATCATCCAGCACTATAGAAAATAGATTCTATAAAAGTAATCACCTTATATTCTGCATCATTACAGTAATAACTCTTTTGTCCATCGAATGAATTCACACCTTTCGAAAATGCGATATAGCTACCTATGATTGATACACTAACTATAATTGAGTAACTTTTTAGTATGTGGTTTATAAATATGAACCCACGAGGGATGCAGAAGATTTCATTGACAAGCATTAGAAAAGTTGAAATTTGGAATAATTTTACACTGTTTCACCAATTTTCTCCTAAAGGCTATTGACTGCTATTGACAGAACTGGTTTTCATAGACGGTCATTTTGGTACACAATTAATATTATTAAAATTATTCTCATTTTGGGAATTGTGGCTCATTTCCATTACTCACTGAAATTAAGTTTTTAATATGTCCTTTTAGTATTAAGGAAAACAGAATGATTTTAGAACCCTGAAATCCTGATTCGACTCATCGCATAATGATAGCTGAAAAGAAATAAAAGATTTGTGAGCTGAAGTTCAATAAAATAATAGGAAAAGATTGCCTAAAAAGCATTGTTATGACAAATGGCATAATCACATTACACTTCCATTTGATAGTTTGGAGATTTTCTTGTTGGCCTAACAATTCAGAATTACATGTTCATGAAATAGGCGCATCCACCAAATAATTATTTTTTGAAATGTTTTTATGGATGCACTGTACTAAATTTTTCTCAGATGTGATGACATCAATAAGCTTACTCCCCACATCTGGAAAAATGTTTAAAATGACAGATAATTAAGAAAAACTAAGTTCAGTTTCTCAGACAGAAGGTATATCAAAAATCAAATAATTCAGTTTTTTGTTATATACTTTCCTATATTGGTTGTTGACTTTGGCTCATTAGATAGTATAAGGTAATATTATGATATGGAAAAAACCTATTTGTATGAAATACGGAAAAATTTGACAGTGTTATGTGGAATCTCCAAAAACCCAGTTTTGAGAAACGAAGTGTCTAACTTGAATACCAAAATGACTGTACTGTCTATTGAAGAATTTGAAAGAATATGTATGCACATTCGAATATTTTGGGATGTAATCTATAGTTATATTAAATGCTTATCTTGAAAGTTCTCCCCTCCAAATTCTAAGCAATGTCTATAATAGACATGTAACATGTCTATATCATCGTGATGATGATCCTCAATCAAATTTTATCCTCGTTCACTACGGAAGCTGGGATTACTACAACTGAATCTTACTAAGTAAACTATTCCAGTTTGGCTTGAATTATCCTTCACTTATATTCAATTCGCAATTATGATTTATTCAGTTTTCGCGATAAAACCTTATGTTTATTACATTTTAAAAATGTTACTTGAATGTATTTCAATGCCAGTGATAAAACTGTAAATTATGTTGAGAGTCATACGAATGGTTCTTATCTGGTAGCAATGGAACAAACCCTGTTATCTCTAGGTTTAGTCTTACGATACTCAACCATCTTATTTTATTTCATATGTAAGGCACTTTTAACAAAAATTGTATTGATTCGAAGGTCTTTATAATTGAAAGAAGTTCCTTTTGCTGACTTCCTCTTGAACCTTTATAATCCTAGTGCACAGGGTTGTTCCCTATATATATTGAATGATTTCGGACGATACATGAATAAATAGAAATGTGGATTCAGATACGATAGAATTAAGGTTTGAATATGGTTTGGATTGAGCTAATGTAAGTAATAATTAGTCCAAAAAATGTTCTAGAATATAAATATAAAAATATGACTTTTCCTCCTTAGTTATTGAGGTGAGTTCATCTCACTTCCTGGTTAGTAAATAAATAGTAATAATATTCATACTTGGGTTAATCTGATGTAGTTCAAACATATTGGATGATTATTTTTTCAATGCATATTTTAGGAAGGTATAAAATTGGCGGTTACAGAATTTATATCGGGAATATAATTTACTCTACAAATTTAAAAAAAAAGTTTGGAGAATATTTTCCATTGGATGCTTATTAATCGAAGATATGTAGAAATTGTGTTATTGTAATAGGTAAATGTGAGTACGAGTATATTCATATAATCATTATTATCATAATATATCTATTTTTAAAACACTCGAACCGTAATAATCCATATCTTGAAATATGAAGAATTTCATCCCACACTCAGAACCTGAATATTGACTTTTACATTCACTTCGTTTATTGTTCATTTCTGTTCCCGCATTCAACAGATGAAATCCCATGTAAAAATCTTGCGAATTGAAAAACCGTTTATTCCAGTTATACAGGTTGCTTCTCGAATAAACGGACACAGCATTGAGCTGAGTTCAAAACACCCCAAATGTTTCTTAGGTACTCCGTTCCCCATATACAGGGTTTTGTTGGAAATTATTCTAATTTTCGTTTCGCTATTACTCTAAAAATTTATATTTCAATTAATATACAGGGTGATTCATAACTATTGGGACATAGGCTAAGGGCAGATTGTTTGGACCAAAATATGACGATAGGACCAAATATGCCCCAATAAAATATTGCTGTGGAAAAAGATAGAGGGCGTTCGAGTTTGATTTTTCATAAGGGGACAGAATAATATTTTCTTCAAAGTTCGAAAGTCCTTTATTAAAAGAATAAGAAAAGGCTTAGAAGTCGAAGGAAGCCACGTTGAACTTTTAATTTAAGTTTATTCTTTTTATGTTACATTGTTTTTAATTATGCTTAATCGTCGAAATACATAAATAAAATAAATAAATCGATACTTCAAATCCTCTTCCGATGCTCTGAACTATTCATTTGTGTTTTTCTTGAAAACGTGAAAACAGTGGAACTATTGGCAAAAAACGAAAAAAAAAAATTCAACTTTAACCCCCTCTATCTTTTTCCACAGCAATATTTTATTGAGGTATATTTGGTCCTATGGCCATATTTTGGTCCAAACAATCTGCCTTCAGCCTATGTTTCAATAGTTATTAATCACCCTGTATAATTTATATTATATTTCTACCTGTGTTCATCATCAATAATATAGCTTATTATCACTGTAAATGACAATTCTGAAAAACCATAGATATGTTATGAATATCAAAAACAAATGCAAGCCATATTTTGAGAGCGAAAAAAGTCAGTTGAACATTTCCAAATCCATTTTTATGCAGGGCTGTTTTTTCAAGAGGCGTTCGACCACAAAACATTCATTGAGAATGATCCACGTATGGGGCATTTCAACGATTCATCAAAACTAAAATTCGAAAATTATGATGAAAAACTACATACTGGGTGTTTTTCAGGAGTTTGAATTCGAATATAGCCTTAATGAGTTCGGTCCTGAGCTTTGTCCAATTTTAAATTTTTGTTTCATTGAAACTAACAACTCCAATCTGATAATGAATCAACAGTCGAATCGATCGAGAATTTCAGCAGTTACAGACAAACGAAAATTTCAGAAATTAAAAAAAAACGGAGTACCTAAGACACACATAAGATGTGTTTTTCAACTCAGCTCAATGTACTTTATTCACGGTTTTCGTCTGTCCTTTTACTCGTAAAACCGAATTTTTCTCAAATACCGTAGATATAAATGTTAAATAACTTTGACTATCATCTGAATATCCCTCATTTATTTCTGCGTCCTATGTATAACGTTCTATACAAGTATTTTATGTGTATGTATGTATTTGGAAAAACCGAATTAAAAAACGAATTTGAAGTGGTATATGGAGTCGAATAGTACGTAATATTCATTATAAAAATTTAGCATGAAAAAAGTTTCATTTAAATTCTGGGAGCAAAATACCACATCATATACTACTTTTCCATTTTTCGTTTCAAATATAAAGCAACAGTCTAAAATGATTCCTAAAATAGTTTTTTCTTCCAACACTTTCGAAATATTTCGCACTTAAAATATGAGTGATATCTTTTTCATTAACACTCAAAAATTTCTCTGTATCGATCTGTCGTATCACTTCAACATTTTTTTCGAAGTCCACGCGAACAGCAGATTCGAAAATTGGTGCTTCCCTGCAGATTAGTAATTAAAAATTTTTTCAATCATTATTTTTCGGTTATATATCTTTATGGCTCACGGAATTTGTACAATCTTCCAACTATTTTATCTCTCCCATCAATATACGTGGTGGCCCTCATAAAAGTGTCCAGATGGATATTTTCGTAAGTTTTCAAGAGACAGCTAAATTTTTATTTTTGGGGACATCTTTCAATTACAAATTCGAGAGTTTGCCAGTTTTATTTATGAATATGCTTCAAAATATCTGTTGGAGGTAAGGTACGGAGATTATTAATTGTCCAAGTTTCTGAACGAATCAAGTTTGGGGATTTTTTTATCTTTTTTGAGCTCAAAGACACACAAGAGCATCGAAAAGTCAGCACAGTATTGCAATGAATGTATCACTCTTGAGGGAATTATGTTGACGCTTTGAGGCATAAGTAGATATTCGGTTTTCTTAATAAAACTCCTTCTTCTTCTCAGAAACTTCAATGGAAATTGTAGAACCTCCAGAATAATATAGCAATCGACCCCTATTTACTTTCATATTCTTGAGGGGGTTGCCAAACCTCACTGAAGAGGATTATAGTATACAAACGAATTCGCAATCAAAAGATTTTCCTTCAAATAAAAACTGACCCAAATAGAAATTTTTTGGAAAATCCTACTTACGGAAATCTTCAGCTGAGCAATTTTATTTGGGCCGCTCTGTATGAAAACGAAATCTGTACAAGTGAATTGTTGTCTTGGCATAATTGCTGATATTCAGCTTCTTTCAATGTTAGCCCTCTTGTTTTCAAGCCATCGGGTCATTTTCTGTTGGTACGAATTGGTGAAGGTACCTTTCCTAACACTTATTTACAATACAGTTTTCATAAGACATTCTATATCGGCATCTGAATGATCACTTTCTGTTTCGGAATCGGAGGGAGATGAAACTGTTCCGATTAGCTTGGTGCCAAAACTAGGCTGTTTACTAGCAGCGGACTTTACTCTACCACTAGTGTTTGGTTGCAACCAAGACGATTTTCTGATGGCTCCGTTTCGGTTCCCACTTTCTTCTGGTATGGTTACTTGTTTTATTGATCTGGAAAAGACAGAATCGATAATCCATAAAAGTGTTATTTCAGGTTTAACTAAACACACAAAAAGACTCAAACTATATAGTTAGCATACGAGATTAATTTATCGACATGATTCTTTAGATTTAACGAGATTTTTCGAAGGCCAATATGTATTATGCAAGATTGTTAGTGAATGAGTTATTTAAAGGGTGATTCTCCAAGAAAATAATGATAGTTGCTAAATATTTTTTGTCAGCAAATACTTTTTGACGTTTTCCGAAGTGTTTTCCTTAAAATCTCTTGCCCTGCAATCCATAAATATATGCGAATGATGTTTGGTGGGTTTTAAGAGGTAGTAATTGCACATTTTTCAGAAGCACTACTTAAATTCCTAAGTTTATATCAAAGATGCTGTTGAAGTTAAACATCGAAATTAGAAATATTGATGTTAGTGTGGTATGATTACCCTTTTAATACCCTGTTATAGAAATCGTTCTAAACATGATTCAAGAATTCAAAATTCAATACATAATTATTTACTGAATCGGTGCAATCAGCCACAAATCACCTTAAAAGGGAATTACACCCCCCTCAAATTTCAATTACATTTTTCTCCCGCTACAGACCTCCTATTGATATGTGGTTTTCAAGGAATTTTCATGTAGTCCATTGGGCAAAGCCGATCATATAATATTCGGAAACGAACATAGTTATTTTTGTATCTAGTGCGCGAAATGCTACTTTGGTGATCGAGAACTGATTTTTTTAACGAGGCGCAGCCGAGTTAAAAAAATAGTCGAGGTCACCAAAGTATTTGGCGCATGAGATGCAAACAAAATTTTTTCTACAAACGTCAAAAATATTATTCTAAAATAAGTAACATGTTTAGCTTAATATGAAAAAGAGTATTGAAATTTCAGGATCAAGTGCTGTCACCTCTACGGAAGTTGCTTGCAAATCAAAAATGGATAGTCTTATCCAACTCTCAAATCTACGATATCACGAGCTGAATCTGAGTTATACGGTTTAGGAATACCTAATTATTGGTTCGTGCACTGGCTGCACCATTAATGTTAACATTGTGAATAATAAATAAAATAAGGTAGTGTTAAATTTTCTCACAATTTGAAAGCCTTAATTTATTGTTATACATCAATAAATGAATGATTTCTTGGATTTTCGCTAGATTGAGGAATCTAAAGGTTATGATATAAAAATCCCACATAGTTTACATGCAGTGTGTGAAGTAAGTATTTCGCACACCAATTCGCGCACGGTGTCATGGTAACGAAGGAAAATGAAAAAAAGGGTCTCTTCGCATATCGTTGTCAATGCTCGAACCTTGTCATTTTTTGACGTTTGTAGAAAAAGAATTATTTTTCACATTTTTCCGGAAAAAAATCAGACATTTCCATCAAAAATAATCAGATAAAAATAAACATGAAAACCAGCGGAATGAATCTTCGAAATTGAAATTCTATATTTTCTTTTCAAGTATTGTGTAGTAAACCTCTTGGATATTTTCACACTGAAAATTTCCACTTTCGGGCAATATCACCTAGTTGAATTATTTTCTGTCTATGTATTGTGTAAAGGGAATCGGAAAAAGTTCACTTTAACCGCACCTGAAAAGTCCCTTGGTATAATTCCCTCTTAAATGAAGATTTTAATCCTCCTCTTATGCCGCACGCGTTGAAGTATTGATTTCGCCAGACTTCGAATTCTGTATGAATAGTTTGAACTCACCCTGCGAATTGGGATATTTTCCATCTGAATGAGATACAATACGTTATCTACTGTAATTTTACTGAAATAAACCTCTCTCAAGAAATATCGAGAGGAAATATTGTTACGATGAAGATTCAAAGTTCAGTCAAGAAATTAATAAAACAAAATTTGTACAGATTATCTTATCGAGAAGACCCCTATTTTTATTTTTCCAGGAGGTCACCTCTTTCAAATTTATAGATATAAACCAATAATTCTCCCCTAAAATTTTTTTTTCACCTCAGAATCCGGTGATACGAATATCACTTTTGGTACACGGGCGTTTCATGATATGGTTAGTATCATAGTGCTTCCTACTTTGGCAATGGATATCACCTTAAGATACTTTTTACTGGGCCACAATGTCTTTGGAACCACTACACATTAACAGTGTTGTTGAATTCCTTGGAAATTGTAAAACAGTTAGAAATCCCATTTGATTGAAAACTTCATTGTCTGTTGCCATTTTTTCATGAAACGCAAAATTTTTGAAGCACATTTTGAAATAACCCTTCCAATCGTTATCCAAAAAAAAAGTTCTTTCAAGTACTTAAAAATGAAAAATAAAAATGGGTATTTAAAATTTAAAGCGTCGTTTCTTTTGCACAAGTTGGCAGCATCGACTGAAATATGCATTGATAATAAAGGACAACCAATACACTATCTTGATGAAATAGACAAAGATGGCTGTATATGAAGTCTGCTACTAACGAGGAAGGTCGTAAAATTTTATGGGATTTTTATGACCGGTTGCTGTTGAGGCTCGCCAGTGAGTACGCGCCTTATGATGGCTGTAAATCAACAGCTGTTATTTTATAAACAAGCCATTGTTATTTTTATTTTCTAGTAGGCGCTGTTGCCAAATAGTAAACTAGAAACGAAACGATTTCAATTTTAAAACCTCTTATTTGAAGAATGATTTTGAATAGTTTCAGCGGTGCATTTGAAAAATTCATGAATGAAACTCATAATTATTCAGTTTAAACTTGCATATGCGGTGATAATCCAAATTGAGGAGAATTCCCTATTGAACTTAAAACAGATTATTGGATTTCCACAAAATGAGTTTTTAAACAACGACGAGTGCTTCGCTATCACAATAGCAACTTCAGGTAAGAGTTTAGCTTCACACACCTGAAGATGCTATTTTGGTAGCGAAACATGTGTCGTGGTTTAAAAACAAAATCGTATTATCTGTTAAAAATAAAGATTCTTGCTGGAAGGTAAAAAAACTGGTCTGTTTTCCACATGGCTCTACTGAATTCTGAAAAAATAAATAAAATGAGACGAATAAATGAATCTTCTTGCTATTTCTCCCAGATTGCGATCGAAAACACTGCAATTACCTCACATATTCTCTCACCATTCGGCAAGAAATATGCGTGTTGAAACAATATTATAATAAAACACTCCTCTATGAGGATGATGATTTTCAGAAATTTTAATTTTTTCGAAAATTGTCGTATTTCGACTGATTTCTGATCATGAACGCACCCAGTTAGCTCGAGCATAGACCCTCTCCTGTTTTGTCTTCGTTGTCCGGGTGTTTGTGGGGGTTGAGGCAGTGGCGGAATGGTGTTAGCCGACAGGGTTTTTTGCACAACCCCTAAGGGATCCGGATTCCTATCGTCAATCGACGTGGTCGGGGTATTATAAGTACCTGATGATTCGCGTCGTTCCTTTTTAGGGGTGGAGTCGTTACTGCTGTAGTGTTCAGATCCTACACTTTCTCTCCTGAATAGTCCGATGACTGAGGATCGATGATTCTCTATTCCGCCTGAAAAAAAATAGTTGCTTAAAAAAATCGACATTTTTGAGAAGTATTTCAAGAAAAAATAAGGGTTAGCCTTTTGCTTGTTTTATCAGGGTGGGTCTTTGAAAACACACACTGTGCTAACTAAACTATACTCCATTCAAATTTATTTTAGCAGTCGGTTGGCCATGAAATAATTTTCCCAAGTTTTTGTAACTAGAACGGAGTAATGTTGGCACTCATGAAATGTCGTTTATGTCATAACGCCGTTGCCACAACTAATATCAATTTTTATTACAAAAATGCCGAAAGTGAGTGAAAACAGAAACAGGATTTCAGGAAGTGCTATTTTGAATTCAGGTCCGCTCATACCCTGATATTCTAAAATCCACAATACATCAGACGGTAGCGAACATATTGAATGTAAGAGAATTTATGTAATGTTTCATTTGAATCTAAAAGACTTATATTTCAGCTGAATGTTTCAACAATCAGAAAGATTGTGAATGAAGAGGATGACAAAGAATTTCCTTCTATTGGGAGACCCAAAAAAGTGGTGGCATTTGAGAATTTTATGTTTGAGTGAATTAATGCGAAAAGTTTACTTACAGGATTTTCGTTGAATGTCATCGTACAATAAGTTCCCGAAAATTGATTTTTCTATTTTTCATTTGACTTGTCCTATACATTGTAAATGTCTTAATTATTATTATTATTATAAAAACCTAATTATTATTATTATTATATCTATGTATTGAGATGAACAATTACGTGCCAGTTTTAATTGTCCTGTTAATTGTTTATTCATGTGAAATTTTTGTTCAAAGGTGAAGTTCATCTTGACTTGAAACTTCCTTTGATTTTTGTTGGAGAATTTAACATTCTTATAATTATCTGTCAATTCCTTCGAGAGATACCCATTCCCAAACACTGCATCATATGCATTTCATCTTCGGGTTAATATTTTTGAAATCTACAACGGACGTAACGTATTCACACTTTAGCCAAGGAAGAAAACGAACATAAACTCTCCTCAAGCTATTGCATGTTATGATATTATACTGATCTCTTGTATTTTCCATGCAAATAACTGGATTTGGTATGCCTTCAATCAGTTTGTATAAACTTCAATTATGTTCGTCACATATTTTCCGAAGAGATTCGACATTGTGATAAAATACGTAATAACAGAAACTTTTACGTAGAACGGGCAACATAGCATTGATTTAAAACCCAAAAATGTTTTGACAATCGTCATAACTTCACATTTTCGTACTATACAGAGTGAAATGTGTGAAATTCCCATGGCCAACCGAGTGCTAAAATAAAAGTGAATGGAGTAAACGTATGCAATATTGCACTATGTTAAGAAGGATATAGTTAGAAGGGATTACAGTACACTGCGACCTTATTGTGCCCCCTGTTCTCATCGCGCCCCTTACAGCTCGCCTTCCAGTTCCAGAGATCTGATGAAATCCAATATCTGGGACGGCTTCAACGAGGATAATTTCCCACTCCTACAAGTTTCTTGTCCAAAGCACTCTTTCCTTTGGTTTGCAATGGCATAGCATTCCGTAACCAGGTGAATAGGAGTTTCTTCCTCCTCTCCACAGAATCTGAACTCGTCAGTGTTCGACAAACTCATTCTCAACAGATGCTTCTTTAGGCGACAATTTCCTCTGAGAAAGCCAGTGAATAGGTGTAGCTGGTTCTTACTGATATCCAGATATTTTTTGGATCTAGAAGTTTCAAAGTTCCAAAGGAACTTTTTGGAGTGATCCATCCCTGGGAGATTCAGCCAGAGTTTTTCCCTTTCGGCTTTCTCCTTCTCCATAAACTCCTTCTTGTAGGTGCATTTTCCTATACCACAGAAGGGTTTTGGGCCAGTGAGTGGCGTTTGTGCGCTCTCTCTGGCAAGTGTATTGGCTTCTTCGTTTCCTACGATTCCCGAATGACCGGGAACCCAGATAAACAAGACCTTATTTTTCTTCCCTACCTCATTGAGTTAGTTCCGGCACTCCCAAAGCAGCTTTGAATCAATGACATAGGAGCTCAGTGCTTTTACGGCATCTTGACTACCTGTATGAATAGCTACATCTCATTTCTCATGTGAAGAAGGATATGAGCGCAAGGATAGAGAGTTGCCACGATAGTGAGTGAGTCGCCACGAATATTATATCGACGAAGGGTAAACGCATGTGTCCTTTGCTGTCTTTTTTTCTGAATCCCATAAGCCATAAGGTATTGATTTATCAACTCACCTAGGAAAGTTGCTGATGGAGAGTTGTAAGCTAGGTACTCTTTGTTGGACGCCCAAGCAGGAAATTCTGATTGTTGTAGGGGTGCTGAGTTCTCTTCTTCGCCACGTTTCCAAGGTAGCATAGTCTCGGTAGCAGTAGGTGTGGTCACTCGCATCAAATCTCCACCTGTAAAAAAAATAAGGGTTTACATAATCAAATAATAACTCGACCACCTTCATCCTCGATTTGGTTGTGATATGAATCCGATCAAATGGTCATCACCTCCTGCGCTGTGGTTCTGAGATGATATCTGAAAATGCCAAGTCATAGGGGAATGTACAGGGTGTCCGCGCTATAGGTCGATTACTCTAATTCTATTAACTTGTCAAAAAAGAGTTTCAAATAAAACTTTCCTCTTTTTGAGTAGAGCATCTCCTAAAATTATTTATAACTATACATTCCTTGTTGAATGTGAATATGAGTTTGATAACACAAATATGTCTGAATTCCCAACAGTTTTCGAGAAATTCGACGTTTTATCAATATTTTGACAGATTGAGGTACCTACATAAAGGACTATAGCTCCGTCCTTATTCTAGGTAATTGATTCAAATTTAGACTGTGTTTAGTCAATAAATGAAACACTAAAAATGTTCTTTGAAAATAACCATATTATACAGGGTCTTTCACGAGGAACTTCACCCATATTTATACGGGAAACTACTGAACGTATTTTCATGAAATTCAGCACTTATAAGTATTTCACGATGCTGATGAAATCTAAAATATTTTCAAGGCATGAGCACCTCCGGTTTTTCCGGAAATGGCGTCAACTTCCGTTTTTCAAATTAGAACACCATTTTTTTATTGCAGAAATAGATTCCTTAGAAAATTTCAAGTTATTTTGATGTAACATTTTTCAGTTTTGGTTGGAAAATTCTCTCTGAGCGGGAAAATTAGAAAAAAAAATCGAGAATAGAGCTCCGCTGAAACAAGAATAACTTCGAGGTTTTTGGATGGAAAATTTTCATTTTTGGGATTTTTCAAGATGTAAGATTGATGTATCCACTTTAAAAATCGAAATCGCGATTCATGATACAGGGGGTGAAAAAATCGCTTTCAAAGTTAGGGATGACAAAATCGTGAAAAATCAATTTTTTCAAATTAGAACCCCATTTTTTCATGGCAGATATTGAATCTACGTTAAAAAATAATGTGAGTGTATGCATCACAACCTTGCCCTAAAGTGGATATTTTCTGAGTTATTCACAAAAAACTGTTTTTTCGTCTTGAATTTTCAGCTATTTCTTTTCCCTTCACGCCAAAAAGATGAAATTTTCAGGAACTGTTACTTAAACCATGTTTTAGATTTTACTACCCTAATATGCAAGAGAAAAAAGTTACAGGTTGTTCCTAAATAGATGGCGAATTTTGATTCGAATTTGTATCGGAAACCTCTTCATTTCAACTAATCGGCCATCGGTTTTCTCTCCAGTGATAAATAAATAATTCCTTATGAACCATATGCAAAAACTTACCATGTTTTACATTCTTTTTTTTTTAATGATAGATATCATTAATTACATCTGCCAAATTCCTCTTTATTCAGTAGCATTTTGTGTTTACTATTAATTTGGTGATAATTCGTATTAAGTTATAAAATCGATCACTATGCCTAATTTTACCAATGAAGATTATTTAAATCTCATTCTACTTCATGGAGAATGTAATAAAGTTGTAGATAGAACGATTCGACTGTTCATTGAGAGGTTTCCTGACCGACCCAGACCTACGAGAGATACCATTAACAGAACCATGACAAACTTGAGAAATGTCGGATCTTTCGTTAAGAAAACTATACACAGAGAAAAAAGTGTAGTAGATGAGAACAACGAAATTACAGTTCTTGCATATTTTCGTGTGAATCCTCAAAATTCTCTCGAAGATGCCGAGATTGATCTGGGATTATCTCAATCGAGTGTTTGGAGAATATTAAAAAAACATAAAATGCACCCATATAAATTCAATAGGAATAGGGTACAGCATTTGAAGGAAACTGATTTCGTCAGGAAAACAGAGTTTTGCGAAGCTATGATGATTCGATTTCAAGAGAATGAAAACTTTTTGGACTGTATAATTTGGACAGATGAATCTAAATTCACAAAGAATGGTTCTTTCAATAGGCATAACAGTCATTATTGGGATGAAGAGAACAACCACCACTTCAGACAATGGAACTTTCAAGAGACCTGGAGTTTCAATGTTTTTTGCGCCATCAAAAATAATGCAATTCTCGATGTTCACATTTATGATGGGACTTTAACTGGTAAGATAGAACACTACACATGTTTGCATTATTCAAAGAATGTTCTCCCTTAGGAGATAGATATTCTGACATATTGACTCAAATAATTGAGCCGCTAGTACAGAACCATAATGACTTATGGTATCAACAAGATGGCGCGCCTCCACACAATTCACTCAATGTGTCAAATATCCTCTTCAGGATATTTGAAGATCGATGGTTGGCGAACAATGGTCCACATCTTTGGCCACCACGTTCTCCCGATTTAACTCCTTTAGACTATTATGTTTGAGGTAGGATGAAAAATATTGTCTACTCAACTCCCCTGACTGATAAAGAGGACTGCATAGAACGAGTCAGAAATGCGTTCAGGTTTGTTTAGATTCTTAGATTCATAGTTTTGAAACTCCATTTGGTTTTTAGACACTTTTGCAGATCTCTTCCTCCCGATGAAATAAGAAGAGCAACGCACGAAGCATTCCTGAGACGTATAAATAAATGTCTAGAAATTAACGGTCAAAACTTTGAGCATCTTCTCTAGTTATAACTGCGAGAATTTGCCATGGTTCTCCTAATAGTAACTTGAAGTCGGTTTCAAGAAGGGGTGAAAAATCTACAGCATGGTTCAAATAACAGTTCCTGAAAATTTCATCTTTTTGGCGTGAAGGGAAAAGAAATAGCTGAAAATTCAAGACGAAAAACAGTTTTTTGTGAATAACTCAGAAAATATCCATTTTAGGGCAAGGGTGTGATGCATACACTCACATTATTTTTCAACGTAGATTCAATATCTGCCATAAAAAAATGGGGTTCTAATTTGAAAAAATTGATTTTTCACGATTTTGTCATCCCTAACTTTGAAAGCGATTTTTTCACCCCCTGTATTATGAATCGCGATTTCGGTTTTTAAAGTGGATACATCAATCTTACATCTTGAAAAATCCCAAAAATGAAAATTTTCCATCCAAAAACCTCGAAGTTATTCTTGTTTCAGCGGAGCTCTATTTTCGATTTTTTTTTCGAATTTTCCCGCTCAGAGAGAATTTTTCAACCAAAACTGAAAAATGTTACATCAAAATAACTTGAAATTTTCTAAGGAATCTATTTCTGCAATAAAAAAATGGTGTTCTAATTTGAAAAACGGAAGTTGACGTCATTTCCGGAAAAACCGGAGGTGCTAATGCCTTGAAAATATTTTAGATTTCATCAGCATCGTGGAATACTTATAAGTGCTGAATTTCATGAAAATACGTTCAGTAGTTTCCCGTATAAATTATGGGTGAGGTTCCTCGTGAAAGACCCTGTATAGGGTTGCTGAGTAGTTTCGTATTCAACGTTGGTGAATTGTTTCTTACTTTTTGTTACGTTCAGTAACTTCTTACTGATGCGATCCACGCAGAAATTGTTGATCTCAACAAAATGAAACTTACCATCTATTGAACTTCGTGAAGATCGTTTTCCCGAGCTCGAAATCATGTTATCACCTGCAACTTGAAACGGAGAAAGACATAAAAATATTTTGATTCAGAGAGGCGGGGAAACAGACAACAAATGAGCTATGCAAAACTAGAATTCTAAGCGGTGATGTGTGGCATTTCATCTCGGTAATTGGTAAATAACTACTACGTTGAGTCTTAGTATATAGGTGATTTATACTGAGTGGTTTATGGGTGTAGCGTTATTAGGGCCTAATGTGGAATCACTATATTGTTATACACTTCTTGCTGTCCCTCTGTTTTACACATATTGCAACTTAGGACATAATATTGAGTATTTAACCCAATAATACTCAATGGTGATAATGAGATGAACTGATCAGTATTTTACAGAGTACCTTAGTCCACTGAAAAATGTTATACAGGGAGTTAGAAGAACTTGATGGTATATTCTGCGTCAAAAAATTCGAAAACTTATAGGTTCATAAACCTATACCTATCCAAAAAAGCTCTGTTTCGTAAGTACAGGCTGAAACGCTGAAGTAAATTTCCTAAAAACAGTAATTTTCAGTTTTTTCCATTACTGATGAAGAAGTGTGAAAATTTTTCCCTCTTTCACTAGACTAAAATCAAGTTAGTGACAGGGCAACCCGAAGGTGGCACTAAAGAAATGTTTCATATGCATGGTGCATGTCTACATAAAAAAGGTTACAGGTCTTTTACAGGGTGTACCAAGGTCGAGGGCCTATTAGACGTTCCTGGAGTACTGGACTTATTTGAAATCTGAAAATTGGGATTTTGGTATTGTTCGACATCATCTATTGAGCTAAAATATTATTCCCTTCAGTTATACAGGGGATGTGAGTAAATGTTAAAAAAAATGTTTTTCTATTTTTTCGTGTCTGATAACTATGATAGATTATTCAATTGTGAATATATTTCTGTTCAAATCGTTGCATTCGTCCAAATGGTTTTAAAAATTTCGTGAAAAAACTGAAAAAAAGGAAGATATATGCTTATTCAGTATTATTTTTGTTATTCGTATTCTGAATATCTTAGGATCAAACGGTTTCCACATTTTTAAAGTCGAAGAATGTGGAAAAATTGTACATTTCCTGAATTCTGAAAAACTTGCCACTGGGTGTTCCAAATGCTTTGAAAAAATTGGGATCAAGATTTGCCTATAACTTTCGTTTTACAAATAAGAACCGTAATTTTTTATAATTTCGTTGGATTCTGCGAAGAAAAATAATGAGAATGTTGTGATATGTCAATACTCATCTTGAAATGAGTAATTCCGGAATTATTTAGGATTTTCTGAATATATATCTTACGTAGAGTATACTTTATAAAATCTGTTTCATATCAATAATCTAGGGTCATAGAAGATAAATTTTTCCAATAATCCACAAGTGACAGACACTTTTCTGAAATCATTTATTCGAAAAAAAGCAAAATATAAAATTTGCATGAATAAAACCAACATTTCAGATAAGATTATCAGATCCGTCACTTGTGAATTACAGGGATAATAATTTTCTTCTATGACCATAGATTATTGATATGAAAGAGATTTTTTCGACGACTTCCTAATAATATTACAGTTCAACACGAAATTAGCTGTTAATGAACCCTTTTAATTAATTAATTTCCTATTAATGCATTATTGCATGGTTAATCGAACATAGAAGTATTCAGCAGCTTCCCAAATAATTATTTCATATGTCTCATTGATTTTCATAGTACCTAGCGGGTGAATTGAGAAAAGATGAATTGTGGAGGTTGCAGAAAAATTATGATGGTAAGAGAGTAATCAATATAATATCTATGTACTACAACTCCAGTTTCCACCAGCTCCACACATTCTTTAACAGATATAGGGAACGATATCAATGAGATTTACTCAAAATGTCACAACTCGAATATGACATCTATGGACATCTTGAATTGTTCGATCGTCCGCACAAATACAAACGTTCCGATATGAACATAGAAAATTTATAAGGTGTCAATTTTGACAAGGTATCGATAGAAAATTTTGGCAGTCAAGAATTTACATTCAATTCAAAATGTGGTCGATAGAGAAATCTTGTAATTTGAGCGATTAATGATCTCGATCATCAATCATTAATCGCTATCATTAATAACCTAATTGATTAAATAACTATTTTTATTTCGACTCTTTCTAGAATATCCTAAATAACTCAGGAATTATTTATTTTAGGAGCATTATCATGTGAGAACATTATCATTATTATTCTTCACAGAATCCAACGAAATCATTAAAATATAGGGTTTTCATTTTTTGCAAAACGAAAGTTATTGTCAAATCTTGAACCAAATTTTTCACACGACATATGGAACATCCTGTGCAAGATTTTCAAAATTCAGAAAATGTAGAATATTCCCACATCCTCCGACTTCAAAAATGTGAAAACGGTTTTTGCTTAAGATATTTTGAATGGGAATAACGAAAATAATAGTTATCACGCATATCTTCTTTTTTTCAGTTTTTTCTCGATATTTTGAAACAGTTTGGACGAATACAACGATTTGAACAGAAATATATTGAGGATTGAAAACTCTTCAATATCAGAAACGAAAAATGACAAAAGATCTTGAAAAAATTATTTTCATTCTCCGTATAACTGAAAGTGCTCATTCTTCAAGAATATTTTAGTTCAGTAGACAATGTCGAACAATATCAGAATCCCAATTTTCAGATTTCAAATCGAACTTGGTACACCCTGTATATGCATCATTTTCGACAAGATCACGACAGGATCTGTGGAAATGATAAGGAAACAGCTTCGTGGTGAAATTGTTCAGTCGAAGATAATCAGGCCAACCAGGCAAAAAGACCAAAATGTTTCGGAAACAGCCACTGAGAGTGGCCTGCATGCTAGCCCATTTGTCGAACAATCCGGTAAAATACATTCTTAGACCTTTCATCACAAGTAGGTAAAGAAGTTCATCTCATTTTTCGCTATTTTCGTAAAAAATATGTTGAAATGAACAACGGCCATTCCATCATCATCATTTGCGTGTTTGTTCCTAAGAACTAGACCGTTATCATTTGTCTGTAATTGTCTGTAATTTCAGGATTTTGGGTCTGCCTCAGCTGGCTCTCGCTATATCGAACTTGTAATAATGATCGATTTATACCAACATTTTCGAATATTAACCGTACTCAATTATATTGAAACATAAATTGAAGCTTGAGTAAGTGTAGTGTATGAATATGAAATTGGATGCAATAAAAGGCAGCGGCGAACTACAATACAACTCAATTAGCAAGCATAAATTCGATATTCCATTCAACGTGTCGGCTAATGCTAATTATAAAACTACAGAATCTACTCTTCTAAGAGGGGTCCTGCATCTAGAAACCGTACCATAGGGAAGGGTGAGGCGTTCCCTTTTCCATGGAAGCACAGCTTCAGATAACGTACATTTTTTAATTTTCAATCCCATCAATGGTATTTTCTGGTTTGTGAAACTACCGCTCACGTCAGTTTCTGTACTGGCTAAAAATGAACGTTTAATGTTCAATGATGGACATTTTTTATTGTTCGCGAATTGCTAATGCTCTCTCATGAGTTCGAAACATGACAATGGCGGAAGATCTAAGGGAAAATATGATGTTTTCATTGAAGTTATTCAAAATTTGTATGACTGAAAACTTCAAAACACCTGGAGTCTACATAATGGCTAAGCTTGGGAAATTTTACAGCTGATCTTTGTCAACAGCCATTATCATTTAAAAAAGACAAACGGACTGGAAATATTTTGGATATATTACATTGGTTCATTACTAAAGGATAAGTCTTCGACTCATACAAATATTTTAACAGTAAATTCTTGAGGTCAAAAGAAACACTATTTTCCCATACCATTTATTCTAATTCGGCCCTGATAAAAAGATATAGCCATTTTAAGTTTTCATGATGAGCTGTGCCACCCCTGGAAAAACAAAATTACCTTCTAAATATGTCACACTACACATCTGTGGATCTTGCTGTTGTATTCAGCCAAAGTACCCAATTTTTCAAATTTCGCAGATACTTTTTAATTTTTGAACATCAAATTATTCAAAAACGGTGCATTATTCGAGAAAATATGAAGAATACCTTTATTTTACAAAATGTGGAAATATTCATTAGATAGCGTCCAACTTGGTTTCGAGAGTTAAGTTCTTTCAATTTCTATTTATGGTCATTCATTGCTGTGTCCTGTTACCGAGAATAAATCTACAAAAAGACACAAAAACAAAACTATCAAATTTATAATTTCTTAGAGCTACTTGCAACTGTGTGTCCTCCTGAGACTGAAGAGACACAACCGTGACCTACAGATCCTTCCACACTCCGGGCATGGATAGTCACCAACCAGATCTGGCCGCCGCTGTATTCTTCTCGAGTCTCCAAACTGTGTACCAAAAACCTCCACTGTGATCTGTCTAACGCTAGTTGTTCCCAGTTATGATTGGCATTAACTGATTTTAGTAATTGATGCAGTATATCCTTAAACCGCTTATACTGGCCTGTAGGTTTCCGAGCTTCCTCTGTGAATTCGCCATACAGAGCTTTTTTGGGGAGTGTTTTGAATCCTCAGAATGTGGCCGCTCCATCTGAGTCGGGGCCTCGTTACTTGAGTCTCAATTGTTAGACAGCTCGCGCGCTGCAAGACTTCTGCATTTAAAACTTTGTGGAACCATCTGATGTGCAATATTTGTCTTAGATGACGTTGCACTTGTTCAAGCTGTTCAATATGTCGCCAGTAGGGCGTCCAGCTTTTAAAGAAGCGTTGGGAGGACCACTGCTTTGTAAACAGATGTCTTGGTCTTCAGATTGAGGTCGTGATTTTGAAACACTTTGTCCATTAGCTTCCAGAATGCCCGTGATGCTGAATTGATACGGTTGTGTATTTCCGTGTCCAGGTTTGCCCTAGTATTTATGAAGCTTGCCAAGTATTTGAACTGCTCGACCTATTCTAGAGTTTCATCCTCCAGGCTGATATCTGTTTGAAGGCTCTCTGTCGGATTTTCCAGTCAGTTTTGTCAATATTGAATCTCAGGGCTAAAGCTTCGTATACTTATATGTTTATAGGTGTAAAGCATTATCTGTAGATCCTCTCAGCTGTTAGCTTATATTTAAGGTACGTAATGGTCATAATAAAAAAAATAGAAGACGTGGGTGCTATCTTGTGTTCGAGAAAGATACAGCCTGTTTCTTTCGAACTGAGCAGATTCGGAAAAAATGCTAAGGAAAAAATGTGATTCTGTTGACCTCAAGAATCTACGGTTAAGATATTTGTACGAGTCAAACACTAACCCTGCATATTGCTTCAAAAAATCAAGATACATCAGAAGTCTCATTGACAGAAAAAGGCCGAATTTAAAAATGAATTAATCCAATAGATAAGAACTCCGAAAATTTGAGGCTGGTAGCAGATCAAGTGAAAACTTCACGGATTATTATCAGTACCTGAGAGGTACTGGTATTTTTCTCCGAAAAATATGAATAGCAGCCCAAAATATCATACCTCAATTCAAAATAATAGAAAAATAACCTAAGCTTCAAAAACTATAGATAAAGAAAGGATTATTTATTACCTTGAATAATTTCGGGAACGAAATTCAGAATATCTTACTCGGAAAATTTCGTTGGTTATATGTGATTTGAATGGACGAAAAATGATGAGAAGCCTGAATTATGATGTGGAGAACTTTTGGTAAGCTTGAAGTACTTACGTGAAGATTTTGCTGTGAAAGTAATAGGACTATCCCAGTCTTCTTTATCACCTTTAGAAGCTGGATTATCTTCTTGAAGTACCTCGTTTATGTAATCTGATCAAGAGAAATATTAAAATTCACCACTAAGATTTTGAAGGTAGAAAAAACATTTTCTCCGAAAAATATAACATGTTTGAAGGGCCTGAAGAATAATAAGTAAAGAATGTAGCAGTTTCCCTTGCTGATTTGAAGACCTGAACAAATATTTCAGGTAAGGTAGTTTCCTTTCGACCTATTTGGTCTACGCCTTCTCGATGTTATATGTGTAGTCTACTAATGAGAAAACGGACAAAAATACGTTGATGAGGTTCTCATTTCTTCTGACAACTAGACCATAACCCGAAAAAATTCGAACATATCCTTTGGCTGTGCTATATACTGAAACTAGAGGATATCGTCTACTCACCATGCGAAAACTGCTTGGCAGTGCCATTTTGTTGAAATTCTGGGAAGCTGACATGATTGTGTTTTCCATCCTGAAAAAAAATTATCGAATTGGTTGATAAGATGGCACATTTTCACCGATAAGTGGAGAATAAATTCAAAAATTAAGGTAGGAAAACCTTATCCAGAAAAGGACCATAGTTTTTACTCTATCCTCTCATTCAACAAATGTTAAAGTTAGTTACCTTATGCATTTTTTTACTATGACGTTTACTATGGTGGTGTTTACGATCAGCGACCAACCTCCTCATGTTGTAGTGCATTTTATAATTGACTTGTGTTGACAAATCCCTATCGTTTACAGCATGACGGCTGTAGCTTAGTCTCCGATGCTGCAACAAGACCTGGACCGATTAGTAGTTATGATGAGAATCAAAAATTTCTATAGCTTAAACTACATACAACAATCTGAAACTCGAAGAAAAAGAAAAAACTTTCATGGTTGATGAAGCTGTTTCTAATTGAAGGTGCTGATGGATCGTGCAGTTATTTGCTACGTTTTCTATTTATCTACATGAATTATAAAGTGTGAATTCTTAATCGAAATAATGAGATGAAAGCTGAGCTTAATGTATATCTACATCTACTAGGAGTGATGATTCATCCTGTGTTAAAACTTGAAAAGTGTTAAGGTGAAAATGTGAATGTGTTGTTGACTGATCTCATAGGCAGGGATCGAATAAGAATAAGTTAAGTTTAGTTCCTCGGCAATTTTGTAAATATTTCAATATCTCATAATGAGTAGCATTATGCCATTCTGGCACGACGAATTTTTACCATATATTCTGCCAATATGTCGTGGAAAACCTTGATATTTGAGCATGTAGACCCTATGGAAGGAATTATTTTATTTTCAATCCCGACTTATAACTCGGGATCTCGAGATCCGGAGTTATAAGTCGGGATCTCGAGATCCCGAGATATAAGTCGGGATTATAACCTCTATTTTTCGAATTCAACTTAGTCGTTGTCGAATTCAACTTAGTCGTGTTCGAGGTGTAATCAATATAATCATTACCTAACTATCCTACGGTAAATTTAAATCGGGAATAATTTTTTCAACATTTTGCAGTGAAAATGAATGACATGTCAGGGGTAAGTTTTTTTGCTATCTCTAAATGAATAGCCATATTGAATTATATATATTTCATTTTAAGAGAAAAGAACTGAACAATTAGTGCAGCAATATTATTCGTTAGGATTCGAGCATAAGGAAATTCTAGCATGTTGGTCCATACTCCGGAAGCATAATTCACAATTCTGGATTAACCTTTTTGAAATATAAGAGTTATATAACATCATGTAGATTTTTTTAAGATTCAGGTGAATTAAAAACAACAGAAATATGTGTGTATTCTGTTTCAATAACGAAGGTTTTATTCAAATAAACCAAAAAGATAATTCAGTTATATGTGTTATCTTCTGTAAGTAATAAATTCAAGAAGAGTAGTTTTCAATTACCCTCAAATTTAAGCTTGTTTTCTTTAACATCTATATGAGATTTTGTCATCCGAATAATAGCCAAATATTTAAAGCTACACCATATAGATGAACTCTTTGAGGAAAAATGTAATAGCGGAGTGGGATTTGGACCAGAATTTATTACAAATTTTCAATTAAATCCGATTCATTAAATTTAAATCAATTTTAAACTTCCTATAAAGCCTTCCTCTCAAAAACAAATATTCTGAGGACGTGTACTGAAAAAATTTTAGTATATACCATTGGATTTAAATACTCAAGGTTTACACTTATACAGGGTGAATCACCGCAATGGGCTAATAGACGTTTTAAATATGGCTCAAACGACAGCAAATGAGTCATACTCATACACGCCTTCTCAGGTTCACTTCTAATTTAGAAACAGCCTGTATATCTTCGCATCGTAGATGATATGATAGCTGATTTGATGTAGGAGTTTCAACAATATATAACCCCTGGGTAAAAACTCAAAGGATTATGAGTTATTTGGATTCCTATGAAAAAAATTGTGAAAATGCGAAGTCACACTTTTCTGTATATTTCTGCTGAAAAGATTTTCTCAAGAAATCTTTCGCACTTTCAATTTTTCATAATTTTGCCTTACGTAGGTACTTTTATTTTAGCTTTGTCTTTTTTCCATGTAGAATCGACTGATTTTGAAAAATATGGGTTGTAATTTGAAAATCTTGAGTTAAGAATAATTCGATGGGTCCAACTTTTGATGATTTTACATAAACACCTGTACATTTTGAGACCAATTAAATTTACCGTGGGATAGTTAGTTAATGATTATATTGATTGCACCTCGAACACGACAAAGTTGAATTCGACAACGACTTAGTTGAATTCGAAAAATAAAGGTTATAATCCCGACTTATATCTCGGGATCTCGAGATCCCGACTTATAAATCCGGATCTCGAGATCCCGAGTTATAAGTCGGGATTGAAAATAAAATAATTCCTTGGCCCTTCTTCGCCTTCGTACTATCTTGTATCCATCAACGGAGAAAAAAATTAATAAATTCGAAATCAAAAATATTTGTAATTTCATTGTAGTCCTCCAAAATCTCTGATTCCTTGCGTTCAATTGTGCAGCTTTCCAGATTCAACTTTCTTTTTCTTATTCAGATTGTGCGATGATTTTGAATTATACGAACCCTTCTGTAGGGCTTCACCAGTTCTTCGGCCAACAAATGGTGGATCCTTGCGTCGGTCAGATCCTTCTTCGATGGATTGTACTCCAATTCTTGCATATCAATATTCCAAGTACTGGAATCCAGTTGACTAAAGCTTGTACTGGAAAAAACATTGTTGGTTTTCACAATGCAGGAAAAGAGAAATTCCGTATTCATACAGCGTGTAAATGCATAGTTCCGAAAAAATTTGAGGCTTGATTTTTTGTCAAAAAATAGGGAGAGCCCTTCATATAAATTTTTTTGAGGAGTCCCTGCTAAGATTGAGCTAAGATAGCCTCTGAAAAGCAAATTTTTTCTTAGAAACCAGGAAACTGACAGGAATGAAATTAAACATACATTATATGGGAGCTCAAAAAATTTATATGCAAGACTCACACCATTTTTTGACATAGAATCGCACCTTAAAGTTTTTAGGAACTATTCATTCACACCCTATATTTGTTCCTAACATATTTTTGGAGTATCCATTGGTAAAATATCGATTGATGAATATTCATTTGTTACCATTGCGACTTCCAATTAATTTCATATAGTGTGCTGAATGGAAGAAATTTCAAAGATCAAGACATCTATCTATACATTTCAACGACAGAAACAACGAGAATCGATTTATTCCTACCAGAGAAAAACAGAGAAGAAGAAACATTCAACACCTCAATTTCAGGTACAAACATCGATAGAATAGTGCAGCTGTTGCAATGGGGTAAACACTAAGTGAATATCCTGAATACTTACATAAAAAAAAACGTGTCAAAAAAAACTAAACCTGACATCTCTTCTAATATTTCCGATGTACTTGAAGGCGTATCGATTCATTTTTTTCACGACTGAAAGAAATATAATTCATTTAGCTTCGCTTCAAATCAAAGCTCATTTAAACATATGAAAAAAAAGTGAAAAGACAAGTATAAAAGGTAACATCTAAGTGTAGATTCTTCTTAAAGCTGCACCTCCGAAAATGAAGACGATTAAGTAATTTAATTTGCTATAACTGCTTTATAATAATTGGGCATAACTATCACTTCTGTTCGAAGAAATTGGAAGGAGTACATACAAGAAATAATTAGTGGTGATGATCAAAACTGGGGTAGTATTTACATCAGTGTTGTGAAAAGACCTAGGCCATACTTCCCTTGATGTTAACAATTTTTGTTCGTGTAGCTTACCTTCCATTCAAGTTATTTGCTGTGTAATTTTTGAATATTGCGGACATACTCTCTGTCCCTGAAATATTGCCAATAGTTGAAGCATTTCGGCGCATATAATCCATAGCGTCTCTCATTGCCAATTTGGAATATGTTTCCAGAATTTTTGGTTCTGCTCCTTGATGATTCCTCAAAAGCAGTGGCCTGATGAATTTGTTGTCGAAACGCTTGAATCTGAAAAATTCTTTTTATTTTAGAATCGATTTCGAGGCTTTCTTCGCAGATATGATTCTGATGCTGTAAAGAGTTGTTAAAAGTTCTTTATTCATGAGTCCGTTCAACATTTGCGACAAAGAGTGACTTATTTTCTAGATGTGTTGAAACTAATGGTTATGCAAGTCAAAATATACAGAATATTGAAATTCTTCAGTGAATAACTTCACACAGGACTATTTTTTTTAATCACAACGAGTAATATTCATAAAGTCGATGTTGGGGGAAGCCTAGAATTTCAACGTTGTCGGTCTAGCAAGTAGATAATTTTTATGAGCTCCCACTATTCTCCAATTTCTATGACGTTTTCCTCCAAATTACTTCAATAAAATTCAGGATTACGTGCTGAAATGAGATCCTGAAAGGGCGAAATCTAAATTGGAGCTGTTTGCCAGAACCCAGGCTGTTTAAATTTGAATATGCTCTCATATTATGTTCATTCCTATCTAGTTCTTCCGCGCAAAATTTTCAAAAGCCGCTTTGCCACTATCACTTGATGAAATCCGAGCTTCTCGCAATATTGAATTTTATTTATAGCTGGCTTTCCCCGCACTTTTCAGTTACGTAACTAACTCAATAAGTTGAATGCAGGTTTTTCATATATCGACCCACACAGAACTGGGAGCCGCATTGTTAGAGAATACTGCTGGTGATTCTTTGAAATCAGAGTGATAATACACGTTCGTACAAAAGCTGCTTGAGAAATAAAATTTTAAACGAAAAATTGGCTTTCGTCACCTTTCCGAAATTCAAAAACAGACAGTCCAAGATTTTATGATCGAATAACAGGAAACATAGCTTTGTCAGGATGTCACACATTGTTCGCTGATTTCAGTATCCAAACCTTTTAGAAGTTGAGAATAAAGAGTGCAATGCATCGCAACCCGATGACCTTTTGTGTATCCTCTTTTTCTTGAACTGACTGGGGGATATTTTCAATCAATAGTTACGAACAGTAGCTGGGATGGCCTTGAGGGGTTATTTTTCTATCCTTTATAGTTTAGTCATAGTTTATCCTTATAAAACGATTTCGTGGATAAAGTACTCGTTGCAAGGCATTCTGTCGCTATACAGGGTGTCTGTGAACAAATGCGAAGGACTTAGGAAGATGATTCCTCGATGAGAATAAGCAGGGGTAGTTCCTATAAATTTTTTTCGGAATCGACCTCCTTTCTAAGCCTTTGGAAGGAGATGTCGAGTTGACAGTATAAATATATATATAATATAAAGTTTTTTCGAAATCGACCTCCCTTCCAAGATACAGCCTTTGGAAGCGATGACGAGTTGACAGTTTTTGATTTTTTTACGGGTTCTAAAAAAACACTCAGTCATAAAACTATACATATACATATACATATACATAATATGAAGTACTAAGTAGATGTTACTCACACAATTTTTTTTAGATTTCATAACTTTATTATTAAGGGTTGAAAATACCAACCTCTTATGATTTTCCTTCAAAAATTTTTTCGTGGGATAGATTTTCGAAAAATAAAATTCTCTTATGGTTTCCCATTCAATTTTGGAGGAAAAATGTCTCCTGCAATATTTCGATACAGTCGATACTTTTCTTACAATAAATAAAAACTTACAAGAAGTATACGGAGGTTCATGAGGCAGAGAGTTTTTATTTATTCCGAGAAAAGTATCGACTGTATCGAAATTTTGCAAAAGACTTTTTTTCTCCAGAATTGAATGGGAAACCATAAGAAAATTTTATTTTTCAAAAATCTATCCCATGAAAACAATTTTTGAAGGAAAATCATAAGAGGTTCTTATTTTCAACCCCTAATAATAAAGTTATGAAATCTAAAAAAATTGTGTGAGTAACATCTACTAAGTGCTTCATACAATGTATAGTTTTATAACTCAGTGTTTTTCAGAACCCCTAAAAAAAATCAAAAACTGTCAACGCGTCATCGCTTCCAAAGGCTGTATCTTGGAAGGGAGGTCGATTTCGAAAAAACTTTATATAATATATATATTTTCATCGAGGAATCATCTCCCTAAGTCCTTCGTATTTGTTTACAGACATCCTGTATAGTTTCTCCCAAACAAAACTATCTTTTGAAACTTGAGACGTAAAAAGGAAGAAAGATATTCTCTTAGTCAATGACTGACCTTCCATTAATTCATTCCGGGAATATTCAAGGTGTTTATTTCGATCATATAGGTACCAGAGTATTGGTTGTTCATTTTTTTTTTCAAAAACAATGAAGAGTCATCATGTCTGAATCCGACCCTGCTCAACACTGTGGTGATATGATTCCTGAATGTAATTTGTAAAGAACACTCACCTGTCTCTGATATGATAGTTGCCATGCTGGCCCAAAATATCCTCAATTGCGGCCATTGTATGATCCATCAACTGTAATATGGGTGCAATAGAAGAAATCAAAGCAATAATTTCCACTAGCAACTTACCCTCTCGTGTATCCTCTCATTCATTGTTGGTTTTCGTTTTTCGGCAGTTTTCACGTTCAGTATCTTAACTAAGGGCTTTATGGTCATACCCTGGAAAAAAACTGTGAAGTAGACAACTGCTATTGTGGTTGTTATGTACATGGACTTGTGTGGCACCGCTTCTTCTTTTATGAGAAGCGCTAAAGCGAATGCCACAGCTCCTCTTAGGCCACCATACGATAAAACAAATTTCTCTACCATGTCTAGTTGATGTAGACGAAAGCGGTTGGCTATCGCAGTGAAAATAATTACTCCTGAAAGAACAGAAGATAAATTAATGAAATAGAAAAGAACAGAAAGAACGGTTATACTGGTTATAATGTAGACAGTATGAAAAAACATATCTTGGGAACAGTGGAGTAGATGGTACTCAAAATGGAATCTCTGTTTTCAAACTACCAAGAAATCGGTACTTCATGAGTACTTTTATTCTGACAATAATTACTAAGGAGTCAGTATTTCATATTTCAGAGTACGTGTCTCTGATGATAAATTCATGTTAATCTAGCAGTTTGCGTGGTAGGGCTGGACGTACGGAAGAGTTGAAAATGGTAAAAAAAAATATATAAAATATATGACCAATGGTCATAGTCATTACATCATTGATATTTTTCACTCATACTAATAATAGTTACTCATATTTGTTACTGATTACTTGTTTTAACATATTCGTTTATAGTACTTCAGTGTTCAAATAATATCAATGTTCATTGACAGGAGGTAAAATTACCATTCTTCTTTTTTCCAAAAATACGAATACCTACATATACTAACTTACCTATAACTCTATATACTGAGCAGAATATTATTGTGAGCAGGACGAACCAGGTGTTCCACTCATGGGTATTACTAACGGTTGCTACTCCTAACAACATGAAAATAATCGTTTCCGATGAACTACTCAACATTTTCATTGTATACTTTATTGTTGTATGGGATTTATGAGATATGTTCGCCTCTACGTAGTTCTTCATTGTAATTCCGCAAAATGTTATCCTGAAAAATTCAAACATGAGATGAGAATTTAACTCCTGAAGGTTGCTATGTGATGAAGGGGGATTTGAAATAGCCTCGAATTTTTCAAAATTCAATTTTGGCCATGGTATGTGTATCTAACCCTGAGTTAACATTTTCGAATTTGGACATTATCGAAGGAAAAGGATGTCGATATGAAATGTGGAAAAAAAACAAAACAAATCTATATGTAGTTATTTCCAAAACCAACCTCTACATTGCGTACCTGACCTTCAGAATAACTAGCTAAATCTGCGACACTACACATCTGTGGATCTTCTAAAAGGAGTTTCACGAAAAAAAAACAATTTTACTTTGAGTCTGAAAAGATTGTCGAATTTTATTGCATAGAATGAATGAAGACAAAATTCCTTGGAAAATATTTGATGTATAGGAAAGTTAAATTTAGAAGAATTATTTGTTATATACAGGGTTACCCAGGGCTGCTTACATAGTCCATAACTGAAATGGGAATTAGCCATTTGAAAAAACAGAACATATGTGTTTATTTTATTCTGGACATACTGTATGCATATGAAAGTACTTTTAGGATATGCCCATTGTCGGGCCTACTGTTTTAAAAATAAATCATTCCGAATCATGGATAGAAACAAAGTTATGTACCATGGACACACTTCTTTATATGAGCCAAGAAATATTTTTGATTCCACAAACAAAATGAACAAACCTCCGATTGTATGTTTCTAGTAATAAATTTCTTTGATTCTCATTAGATTAGAAGCCCACAATGTTGGTGTACCAACAAGTACCGAAATGTTTACAAAATAGAATAATACATTATTTTTACCCTTAATTAACGATGGAAACACATTATGTTGTTTACTTGCGTGTCCGAATGTTTGTAGTCCATAATTACCAAAGGTAAGGATTTATTAATGAAAGAATTTGAATGGTTGGTTGGGGAAAAGAATCAATACCAATAAGCGTAAAGGAAAATCTTTTCGATCTTCTGCAACCAAAAACTGCATATAATTTCCACATTAGTCAAACAAATCTTCCTTAATGGAGTCATTCTAACTTAATATTACAACTCAAATCTTCACCTTGTCCTTTGAAGACTGAAGTTAATTTCTTCAAGAAATAGAATGGAAGTTCTATAAGAAGCTATACCAAAGAGAGATACTCATATTTGTTTGATGTGCGGATGGAATTCGACCTAGCACATAGTAAATGATAAAAGAAGAAGAAGAGTTGATACTCTTTGCTAATAAACTTATGCCTAGACCGTAGTTGCTAATTATTAGGACTTTAAAATTTTCTCGTTCTTATCGTACTGTAAAGGGAATTTCAGACTACGAGTATTTCAAGTACCTAAAATGATGATTATTTCAAAAGAATTCTGATGTATTGATATCTAGTTAGCCTAGACCAGTTCCATGCATAAAAAATATTGCGTTACCACAGCAACGAACAATAACTAATGAAGTGTCAGTGTTGAAGTTTGAAGTAAACCAGAATTACGCAATAAATTAAAAGAAAGAAGATGTCCACCGAAATTGTGAAAATCGAAAAATTGGAGTATCGAGCCATCATCAAGTACCTACCTGTATTTAAAAGGGTAAAGAGGTAAGCAGATTTACGAAGATATGCTTAATCTGCTTGGTGATCAATGTCCTTCGTATGCGACAGTGAAAAATTGTACTGCAAGCTTCAAAAGAGGTAAATTTTCCATTGAAGATGATGACCGATCGGGAAGACCAGTTTCTGTGTCAGTCCCCGAAAATATCGATGCAGTTCATGACATGATTTCATCAGACCGTCGAATTGGGCTAAAACGGGTATCTGAAGCACTGAATAGTTCATACGAACGCGTTCATCAAATAGTTCACGTCAATTTGGACATGAGAAAAATTGCTGCAAAATGGATCCACAAATGTTTGAATGTTGTCCAAAAGCGTGCAAGGATCTGTGCTCGATTTGAAAACGATGTAGACTTCTTAAACCGAATTGTTACTATGGATGAGACTTGGGTACATTTCTACGATCTAGAAACAAAGCAACAATCGATGGAATGACGACACTCTGGTTCCCCAAGACCTAAGAAGCTTATTTTAAATAAAAAAGACGCGGAAAGCTATCCAAAGTATATACAAATAAAGGCATCCAATGTTGAGTGAACGGGACTAACGGGAGAAGTAATCGAAAAAGCTAGTATCAATCTTGAGAAACCTGAGATGTCTCATTCCAAGAAAAATATCCTGCTCTGTATTGAACTGGCAAATAAAATGCCAAGCTCAAATCAGACTGAAGTTTCCAGCAAATTGATGTATAGCTCAGATTACGAAAGGACAGATGTTGTGGGTTTATCGACGTAAAGCTCATCGCAGTGAGGTTTCTACACCCACGTTTCAAACGTTAATAAACTCCTCTCTGTAATGACAAAACCTAGCAACGGAATATCGGCAAAGATACAATGTTTCATTCGGATGGAAATGGGAAAATGGTCATTTCAGGAGTTATTGTGAGGCTCTTGATGATAGGAGCATTTCGATCAATACAAACGCTGATTTCAGAATCTGCTCGAAATGAAATGGAAGTTTCATTCAACTTTGTAACAACGTTTAATTTTTTTCCACTTGGAATTCGCTCACAGAGTTGATAACATTTTTTGGACAACGACGTCTTTTGATGAGTATTTTACCTCCCTGTATCCCATCGTCTACTACTACTTTTCCACCTATTTTTTCAATAAAAAAGATTAGACGAAATGATATCGAACACTAAAATTATCTGAAGAAATTATTAATCAACGAGTACAGTGTTGCAACTCAACAAAATATCTTCATATTCAGATAGTTGGCATATATCCAGAAAGATTAAACCAGGCTTCTTGAAGAAAAAGATGATTCAGGTCTATACACAGCTTGTACCAACCATCTGAGAGATGTAGTACTGAATGGCTAGATTCATAACTTATTCATTGAATTCAAATATCTAGGGATCATACCGAAAAGCAAACTCAACTGAAAGAAAACATATAGATGAAACTGTTTCCAAAGCTAGAGAGGCTATATGGACCTAAAAACGAATCTTTAGAAAGGCATAGGAGCTGAACTGGAAATGATACATAACGAAAGTACGTCCATCAGATGGTGGGAAAAACTGAAGAGGCCAGCACACTAAGCCGATTTCAAAAATGTGAACGGCTGCAGGATCTAGGACGTAAATTAACAAACGCTGAGGCTAATAGGGCTATCGGAATGCTACAGGATGGCCTAACTCAGGTTGTTGTAGCGGAAAGGCTCCAAGTCAGCCAAAGTGTGATATCTCGACTTTGGAATAGGTTCGGGAAGACTGGTTCTGTGTTGGAAAGACCAAGGCTTGGTGGGCGACGAAAAACAACAACTGCTCAGGATCATTTCATCACCGTTTCGGCGAGAAGAAACCCTATATCTACGTGTAGAATGCTACGGAATACTCTTCAAAATGCAGATGGGGTCCAAGTTTCCATCGAAACCATCAGACGTTTGAGAGAGAGGTGAATCTAGGTTCTAGAGGTCCATTAAGAGGAATTCCATTAACACGTGACCATAAAGCGTCAAAGACTGGAATGGGCAAGGCAACATATCAATTGGAACGATCAATGGCGTAGTGTCCTTTTCACTGATGAATCCAGATATAGACGATTTCCAGATTCTCGAAGAATAAGGGTATGGAAAATCCCACGCATACCCCGTAATCGTCGCTATGTCCAAGAAGACCATCCATTCCGAGGGGGTAGTGTTATGGTAAGGGCCGGGATATGTTCCAAAGGGCGCACAGATCTACACATTTGTCCTGGGAATATGACCGCCTTACACTATAAGGAGCATGTCATTGACAATGTTGTGCCGAATTTTCACGCTGCTATTGGTGAAACTTTTCAATTTCTAGACGATAACGCTAGACCGCACCGTGCAGCCATAGTTGAGAATGCGCGCGAGGAGCTTGGTATTCCACATTTACCAATACATCTGCACTCACCAGATTCGAATTGCATAGAACATGCATGGTATATGCTCCAAAGAAGATAATCATCAACCTACCCCAGAATCCTCAAATGATCTGAGAGAGCTTATGCCCCGTTTATGGAACCAAATTCCTCAAGAAATGTTCAACAACCTCGTGTGAAGTATGCAAAGAAGATGTCAATCTGTTATTGATGCCCATGGAGGCCATACATTTTTTGATAGTCTTAAAATGCTTGAATTCTCTGGGAATAAAATTCCGTTATTTTACTCGATTTTTCTTAACCACCCTGTATACGATGAAGACCTACAGATTAAAATAAATTTGCAACTTGAAATCATATTCATATGAATTTTCATCACAAAAATCTTATTTTAACTATATTTTTTGCAATTTAGGTCAATATCCCTAACCCATGTGGAGCAGTTTATATGCAGGTTTCCAAAACTGGCCGTCCTACGAACCATTCATATGGAAAAGCCAATTCTGGATGATAATGAATCAATACTTACGCAAGTATCCCTGACATGTGGAATATCTCAGCGTTGAGGTAGGCTAAGTAAGCCATCACAAATATAAAAATAGGTTCAATCACACGCACTTCATTCGTGAACCGCGTCACAAAACCCGTGGCGAAACCCCATAAAACCCCTATCACAGTACCGCCGATAGCGACCACGAAAAAATTCGCGAAGCCCGACACAACGTCCGTATAGACGACATCTTTGATCCCGATCAGCTTGTACGATTCAAAGAGATGATAAAGGACAACAGTAACAGCGTCGTTGAGGAGGGACTCTCCGAAAACAACAATGTACAAAATTTCGTTCACGTGTATTTCTTCAAAGACGGCGAGCACAGCTACTGGATCCACCGCGGAAATCAGTGATCCGAACAGGAACATGTCCAGCAGAGGTGTGTCACAGGAGAACAGTCCTGTCAGTCCTACTGCCCACAAGGAAGCACCTGTAATAACGATTGCAAGATTAATTTGAATATCAGGAAATGGTTGATCGAGAACAAATATACAACCTTCAAATGCTATCGTGTAAGAGTCTTGCATCAACCGTGTGTTAGTTAGTATGCCTATGTAACCTTAAAGCTAAACAACAACAAGCATCAAGCAGCCAGATTGCGAGATCAAAATGTAGCCATCTGACGCTCAGCAACCCTACTTCGTAGGATAAAGACCACCCTAGTTTGCATCCCTGGAGTAATGAGAACGTTCAAAATTCTTGTCTCTCTCTGTCTTGTGATAAACAGATTAGCCCATGAGGTCAACTTAAGAAGGTACAGGAATTAGGAATCAGAGAGCCTGGGGCCCTCATCCCAACGGCTAATCTTCCCAGTGGCTTGACGATGAAGCAAACAATCATCCAGAAAACATTCACCACGATGCTAAATAGAAATGAAGATTGAAAAAGAGAATCTTCCTCCCAAATACTTGAAGGAAATACTAAGTGGTATACAGATGGTTCAAAAACCAGGACAGGGACTGTTTCAGGGGTATTTGGGGATGTTACCAGATGACCAATATCGCTAGGCTGAAATTTTGGCAATTGAAAAACGTGTAGAAATAATCTAGAAAAAATCTATCAGAAATGTGACATGAACATACATTCTGGCAGTCAGGCTGCGATCAAAACACTAATCTCGCTCGATCCTAAGACAAGTTGGGAGTACCAAAGGATGCTCTACTAATTAGGCAAGAATAGCAAAGCTGTTTAACCTGGACTCTTGGTCACTCAGGAATCAATGGAAATGAACAGGTCCATGCACTTGTCAGGAAAGGAGCACAAAGTCCTTTCATGTCCCCTGAACCTTTCTGTAGTATAGGAAAATGTACCTACGAAAAATAATGGTGGGAGAAAGAGAAACCGTAATAAAATAACTCTAAACGAAGCTTCCAAGATCTAAGAAGTTTCTGGATCTTAGCAAGAAAATGTTGGACCTCCTACTGAATTGATTATAGATTGGGGTATTGTCACCCCAACAGGATCTAGCAGATTCTGTGGGGAGGAGGATGGAACTCCAGATCCTGGTGACAGAATCCCTCAATATTGAGTCTTAACGTTGACCAGAAGACTGCAACGATAGAATCTTATCGTTCGTTCCACTGAAAGAAAGGGCACTCCCTGTTTAAAAGATGCAATTTTTTGAACTGTGTTTTCACTGTAGATGAAACTTGGGTACATTTTTGACCCAGAAACAGAAGATCCATAGATGGTATGGAAAATAAGGATCATGTTCAAAAATCTGCTGCTTTTGCATTTTGGGATTGACATATAAATAACTGTTAAAATTAACAGTGGCGTTAGGACACAGTAACAAAGGCAACAAAGCCTACACAGAATACATCTGGTTCTCCGAACTCGCAAAAGCCTACAAATCTTCAGTACCTAGGGAGTATCAGGATAATATAATATAATCATAATAATAATCAACAACAACTAGTAGGCTAGGGATCAAACAGGGTAAAAGGATCAATATAAGCCAAGTAAAGAAAGAACTAAACAGGAAGAATCTGATCAAAGCGATGAAAACCTAAGCTTGCTCAGCAATGAAGTACTCATTCGGTATCATCACTTGGACCACCACCGATTTAGCAGCCCTACAGAGAAAAATAAGAACAATGCTGACGAAACATCATAAACATCACCATAAAAACTCAATAGAGCAAACAGAGCTACCACGACATCTGAGGGTTGAGGAATTATTGATTTTCCAATCCGTATATCCCAGGAAATTGAGAAAATACTACCTGAACAAGACTGCTTCATCAGACCTTCATCAAGGATAAATGATGTTCCTCTGGAGAGGAGTGTTAAAACCACAAGGCTAAGGTCATAATAATAGCATTTTTCGAAATTTTTTCACTACTTTATTAGTTAGGGATATTTCATGATAACTTACCTATAGTCAAGGTATTGAAAATAGTTCCGATAACGGCAAATAACAAAATGGTACCAAGGTGATCGAAAAAGAGTCTATTGGGCATGAAATACCCTGCATCTAAAATGATAGGTGGAAGCATATAGAAGAAAAACGTATCTGGTGTTAACGGGGAGACATGAGCACTGTCTGTGAGGTGAACGCTGTCAGTTACATGGACCAATATCACTCCTATCACAACTCCGACAAATATCAGGAGGCAGGATTCCGGAAACTTCTTGCTCAATTTTGGAGCCATGTGGAATCCTGAAAAAAAAACCGAAATTATAACAGGAAAACCTACGGCTATTTCATTATCATTGTGAGTACCTAATATTATACAGGATAATACGCATAAAACAGTCCACAAGTTGAAAGACCAAGATTTTTTGGAAAATGCTACAACAATTTAATATGTATTCCAGGGGGACATCTGTTATGATGAGATTATAGATTTAAGGCCCAAAAACCTCTTCTCTTGATAATCTTCAGTGTCATCCTGGAGCGTTTTTCTGAAGATGTTCTAATTTTCGAATGTTTATCCGAAGATAGTTTCAATGAATGGATTAGACTGATTTATGTAGAATTCCTGATCAAATTCAATTTTTCTCATCCGTTTCGAAAGAAAAGCCCTAGACACATAACATTTCCGAAATACCCTTAGGAATAGAATTGACCGTTTGAGTTTCTAAGTCTAAGGGTTTAGAAGTTATAGGCATCTCAAATTTCTTTCGTCTATATTCCAAAAATTACTTTCTGAAGAGATAGGTTATTGAAACGAGCCTACAAAAAATTCCAGTGTTGTCAAATCTAGAAATCTTATGGGTCATTCTGGCCATTCAATGTAAACCCTCTTACCCATTCATTTACCGTCAATTTTTTTTTCAAAGTTTCTAGTTCGACAAAATAGTGCCCTGCTCACGATGCTGATTCAGTTCGGGACTTTGTGGACAAATATTTCTTCGTAAATTCCAAAACGTATCTAATGGAGTGTATAATCTGAAAACGATGCCTAGATTTAGAACCATAAAATATGTTTTCCCAAACCTCATCTCTACTTACTTCGTACAGATGAAGAGTTTGCATATTTCAACACAATAACCTCAAGACCGTACTCGGGTGAAATAGTAGGTTCAGCTAATAATGAATATTTAATCAATTTATAATTGCTTCATTTTTTCTTTGGGATTATGGAATGATTAGAATTCTATAGAGTAATTTTTTTACAGTGTTTTAATTGAGTATGAGGAAGTATTATCTTGCTTTCAGTCGCATAATTTCAATTTATTATCATTAATCCGTAATTGGTTAAGGACACTGTATCAAAAAATATGATTAGGTATGCAAGAGCTTGAAAAATACATACCTATTATGATTTGATTTCATTCTTTGAATTGTAGGTGGTTTATTAGTACCAATTATAAACTTTAGGAATCACGAATGATAATAAAAGTTATATATATCTCCACCCTCCTGAATATACTATTGTGATAGCGAAATACTTGCAGTTGAAGAATAACTCATCAAAGTTGAAATCGTGAACCTAAATTCAGTTTCTATTTTGACAAATAAAATAAACCAAGCGAGGTACAAATCGATTTAACAAATTCGTATCGATTCAAACCCACAGAAATAATTCTATTTGCTTCAGAAATCAAATATAAGTAGCATGATGTGGAAACTCTAGTGACTCGGAAAATGAGTATATGAAAGCAAGCTTTTCTGCGTTTTCATCTGACGACTTATATTTAATGATTCCCTCTTCAAAGGAAAACGACTGAACTCTTCATAAATGCAGATTTAAAATATCCAGAAGTCCTTGAGTGAAATCATAGAATTCTGCTTGGTCTAGATATTGGATTTATATAACTGTAGGGGGATTGTATCGATCTGAAAATATGCAATGGAGGGTGAATAACTGAATAAGGACACTAGACGAATGAGGGTTTGTTTGCTTGGGTAAATGGAGCATATCCGTTAGATACAAATCTGTTTCAATCCAGGATAAATGATGTCATGAACATGAATTTGAAGATTCGAAGCTATAACTTCAAGAGCAGTTGAAACATTCTAGTTCTGATTGAAGTAAACTCCAAACAAGGGATCTTGTTATTATTCGAGATAATAGGCAAAATATTATTCAAAGTAAAAAGTAAGGATTATTTATGTCAACTAATGACAGTCACATTGCTTTTCTCGAGTTTTAGGCAATGTGATGATAATTTCTATGTGATTCTAAATTCTAACATCTAGCAGAATCTTTTTATCACTAAGCTTATTGTGAATCTGAATTTGGAAACTGTCCCAAGCATGGTCCTAAGTCCTGTCATGAAAAAGGTTACTTTCATTTCCTTGGTATTTTTGGGTCTTCCTTCGATCTGATTTAATCTGGTAGATTCAGCAATTTTCCTCCAAGAATACAAAAGAGATTTTTATGCAGTGTTATGACTTGGAACAAACTTGAAATGATGAACAAGGAAGTGGAGGGATAATAACAAAAAACAAGGACATAATATTTGATGTATTGGACTAATTTCAGCAATGAAGTAGATAAGGACAAAACATACAAATTACCCAACTTCAGATAAACCAGATAGGAGTACTTTATTGCCAGTATGATTAGTTAACACTGTTCTCCTATGGGAACTGTTTTGTGATAAAACTTTTGCAATGTTGTTGGTTGCTAGGACAAATTAGTTCACGATTTAGTAACATGTATAAACATGTGTTTCATTCCCAGAACGATTTTCTACATTAAACCTCGAATATTATGGGTGAACTATTAATTTGTATCCTAGAGGGAATCAGAATAAGACCGGTTTTGTGTTTCTAAATGATTATCTAAATATTAGAAATTCTTCAAGAAAGATCTTATATTATAAAAACAAGATATTCTATGTGAATTTTTTTATTTCTCTTTCGTATGAAGTAATTGTTGGAAAATTTCATTTTTTGTCAGGTAACTTGATATTTGAGATGACATTTCATTTTGTTGTGATGATTAAGAATACATTTCTGAATCGGAGTAGTATGAACTTTCATTGAGTTTTTTTTATTCCATAGAAAATAACAACAATAACTCATTATTTCCCATCTTGAAATAGCCGTCTAATTTAAAACAGAAAAATAAACAAGTAAGTAATCAAATTTTTGTATCAAGCATCAGAATATCATATAGTGTAATGCCCATTCCCAAAATTTGTTTCCCAAAAAATTTTTCCTCTTATTCATATTATAGATATCATTAAAAAAATTACGTTCGATAGATTGATTCATTTTGAATATATGTAATCTTGTAATCTCGTGCTAAAGATATTTGTTTTTGAGAAAAACAAAATAATCAACAGGTAAGATCGTAGCGTGAGTCGTATAGGCTGGAATGAACTTAATTTTACCTAATAGGCTATAGAGAAACATCACAAAAAAATTCGTATTGCCTTCTCGCTATCATACAATATAATACAATGCAATATTATTTTTGCCTCTCTTCTGGTTCCTAAAAAAAATGAATGGCTTTTGGGAGGAATCTTTAAGGGGGCTGTATCTGAGAAGGGACTGTTCGAAAAAATATTATATGAAAGAGCTACATTATATTTTTCGACAAGAGATCAATCCTCAACACCCTGTTTATAACAATTATTCTTAACTGCAGAAATGCTCATCATTTCAAGTGCGAGACATAGTATTATTATTGCTAAAATGAAAAATAACATCACACGAATAAAAATAAAGTTAACTGAATTTTCTGATCATAAATTATTTATTTATTATCTGTAGAGATCAGTGGAATTCTGTTCTCTTCCTCCCTAAACTAAGACAAGAAGTAGATTCCTTGTATACTGAATTCATTTGCAGAGATAAATAACAGAATTAAAGTTTTTTTTATTAGGCCAATTCACCAATTATACGGGTTTAAAATGATTTTGTTCTCGTCTTTTCAAATTGTCCACAACTATGTAGCTCAAATCCTCCAAAGCCAAAGCTCGTTCTTTCTACAACAGAAGATATACGGAAAGTAGAACTTTGTGAAAACATCCTCAAGAACTGTTCCTGCGTAAAAACAAAAAACTGTTGGAATGTTTCATTTTTTCACCCACTAAAGGGGATATGTAGCAAATTGATAAGTAATTAAGAAGAGTTCATTTTTTGCAGTTTTTCGAACCTCTTGAACTACGTCTGTAAATTCAAAAACAGAATGCAGGTTGATTTTCATTCTCTCAGCTGATCTCTTCAATTTAGATTCCTCCTTTTATGGCGAACAGAGTTCTCTCATAAAGTTATGAAACTCACTAGGAGTTTGCAAATTATCCTGCACTATTCTCAAAATGTATGAATCGATCCTGAATTAGAACTCCAAAGTTGAAATCATCCTTTACTTTACATCTTATGCAACTACTTATCGATTGAATCTTCCAAAACAAACATCAGAGTTCCAATTCAAAAATGTGAATGTATTCGTTTAAGGTTAACTCGATAAAATTTCAGGGAATCAAAGGTGAAATGTGATAGTCCACCTGTATAGAAGAAGGCCCGATGCGGTGCTACTTTGCAAGAACCGATGACCTTGAAAACATTCAAACTCACCAATTTTCGCCAAGCTAGCGCAAAATATCCACAGTCCTATTATGAACGGTGTCTGAACTCTATCGAACGAAACTTTAATCACGTGATATCTGTCCAAGTAAGGAGCAGCATTTTGCGTTGTCTTTTCCACAGGTGGCTCAGAAACTGCTGTGGGGCCTTCCTCGTCCAAAACGGGGGTTTGCTTCTGGGGCACATCGGTGGAGATTGCCTTGTAGAGGACGTCCACGTCCTGGTTCTTGGAGTCGAAGCTGACCGACTCGTGCTTGTACGTATCTGAGGCATGGTTGGGCGGTTTTGAGAGGCAGAAGGGCAACAACCAAAGCACCAATAAAGAGAACAGTCCGTGTCTACAGGCCCTTCTGGAGAGGATGGCGCTGTGACGCAGCAAATACATCACATATAGGCCTAGGCTAGGAGAGAAGAAGTCCACCGGTTTCAGCCATGTGTACCGTGAGACTGGGGCGTCGGGCTCCAGCTGATGGCGTCTTTCGATAACGTCGGCGCAGGGCGTCTCTCCAATAATAATCATCGCAACTATGTTTTCCGCCGAATCCCATGCACATGTCTGTTTTTACCGATATTATACAGCTGGACAGGAAGGAAATTGAACTCAGGTAGCTGATTAGTTAGCCATTTCATCAGAGAAATGCATTCATTACAAAAAACAGTCTGTGGGCGTTTAGGAATTTTTTCTCTTTGATGTCACGAAAAAGAGTCATATTTCGCTGGAAGAGATTAAGAATAATTAATCGAAATATCCAAATGGATATTAGGTCTACCTTATAATAATAATGAATGTTCTTTATTTCAAATGAATCTCCTACAGAAAGTCAAGTGAAATGGTGTCAAACATATATAAGCATATCATCAACATTTCATTCATATGAGAAGCCAAGAAAATCCTCAATATTGTATGGTTTAATTTGAATCAGATATTTATGGATCAATTTTTTGAATTTCTTCAGATCCTGTTCTTTCTGCATTGCCTCTAGCAAAGCGTTGAAAAATTTAATACTCCTATACTCCACTTGGTTTTGAGTGCTAGTTGAACGGCACTTGGGATACTTATAATTTAGGTTTCTTATGGTGTACTTCGACTTGTTTTCATTGATATGTTGTCTGAAAAGTTCTTTGTTCTTATGTACTGAATATATATTGCATATAGTGTTAATATTTTATTTGCTTTGAATATACCCCGACATGATGTAATTCTTCTTAGATTGAAGACTATTCTTATTGCCTTTTTCTGTAGAGTGAATAGAGCAGTCATATTTCCTGATCCGAAGAATATTATTCCAAATCACAATCTCGATTCTATTGTAGCAGAATATACCGTTTTCAAGGTGTTGCATTTTAAATATCTGGAGACAACCTTTTAGCCGTAAACTGAAGATGAAACCTTTTATGCAGCATAACTGATTTGTTATTTCCAATTCAATTCGATGTCGATGTGTAGGTATTCCTTGGAACTTCACATTATTCTCCACTTTATATATTTGATTATTCAATTCGATGTTAGTAGGGTTTTCTATACCAGAATTGATGTGGCGGAACATTAATACATTGGTCTTTTCTTTGTTCAGTAGTGAATTGTTCCAGCTCAACCAAGAACTAGTGAGTGCCAGCATTCAAAATATTGAGTTTTCATACTGAAATCAGGGCTTTGGCTGTGGATAAGTTACTCGGTTAGACGATGTAAAAATATGTACCTATACCGGGTTGCCCACCCCAGACACTGCGCTCATTTTGATGGAGTAAATGGAAATATTTTAAAAATCTTTTCTTGTGGTGTGTGTAGGGTGCTCGAAAATACAATTTAAAATTATTGTCATATGTACAGGGTGTTCGAAAACAAAGATATAGACCAAAGTTACACTTTTTTAAATGTAACACCCTGTATATGACCTCAAAAATGGAATGGCAAGCTCAAATTATAATGAGTTTCTTCCGATCACATCGTACCATTTACGAAATAATGGCGAAAAATTTAAAAAATGGATTTTTTTTTAAGTAGCAATTAATGAAGAAACTAGTTACGCCAGCGATATAGAGAGTATTTTTTCGAGTAGGCAAGTTAGCTACTCCTACGCATAAAAAAATTCAACTCTGGAATATACATAGTGATCATAATTCATTCTCAAACATCAACTACAAATATCGATTGAAATTCATTCTGGGAGGATTCTGCATTTCCTGAAACTTTTTAGGTTTTTCACTCCCAATCTCTGGAACAAAATCAATTAAAAAATTGAAATAAACGATTCTTGCACTAATTTGTCAGGAGCCAATCAAGTAAAAAAAATTGTTGCCTGAAAATGAAGTGAAAAAAGAACTTTGAAATTATAATTATATATAGTAACGTTTCGGAGTCTATATCAGACTCCGTCATCAGACGAAAATCAATTTAAGAAAATTTCTGATTTTGACATTAATTGTCAATACATAGAAACAGGGACTGCATAGAAACGTTGATTCATTTAATTCTTTAATTAACGGATGACAATTGGCCGAATTATTATTTTGATACAACAAAATACACGTGGACTCTTCATTCTTTCGTTTATAATGATCCGGTTCAGTCATTAAAATTTTATTAGTGTTCATGTGGTCTCCTGTTTTAGAACAAACATGATCTAAAAAAGGAACTGTCATCCGGTAATTTCAAAATTAAATGAATCAACGTTTCTATGCAGTCTCTGTTTTTATGTATTGACAATTAATGACAAATAAAAAGCAACAATTCAGAAGATTTTCTGAAATTGATTTTCGACTGATGAAGGAGTCTGATATAGACTCCGAAAAGTTACTATGTATATACTATAATTATAATATCAAAGTTCTTTTTTCAGTTCATTGTCAGGCAACAATTTTTTCTACTTGATTTGCTCCTGACCAATCAGTGAAAGAATTTACGCAGGAGCAAATCGTTTATTTTAATTTTTTAATTGATTTTGTTTCAGAGATTCGGAGTGAAAACCCTAAAAAGTTTCAGGAAATCAACTACAAATAATCGTCAAAAACTTTCTTACTTCAAATGGCACACCCGGTATTTCTATATCTCGTTGAACGTAAAAATTACTTTCGAAACTATCTTCATAAGGTTTTCCTACACCTAAACCTGACAGTTTCTCAGCAGTTTTTGACGATTATTTGTAGTTGATGTTTGAGAATTAATTATTATCACTCTGTATATTCCAGAGTTGGAATTTTTTTTATGTGTAGGAGTAGCCAACTTGTCTACTCGAAAAAAAATTCTGTTTCGTTGGCTTAACTAGTTTCTTCCTTAATTGCTATTTAAAACAACAATATAATTTCAATTTTTCGCTGTTATCTCGTGAAGGGTGCTTCTAAGGTATGAAGTGATCTGAAGAAACTCATCATAATTTGAGCTTGCCATTCCATTTTTGAGGTCAAATACAGGGTGTTACATTTAAAAGAGTGTAACTTTGATCTATATCTTTGTTTTCGAACACCCTGTATATATGACAATAATTTTTAATTGTGCTTTCGAACACCCTACACACATCACAAGAAAAGATTTTCAAAATATCTTTAATTAATCCCTCAAAATGAATGGGGTGGGCCAGCTTTTTTATACATTGTACACAGGTTTGTGATACTTTATGGAATCAAGTTTGTATCTTTTATGAACGAAAAACACTTTGCAAGGAAGAACAGTTATGTTTTTGTATATAAAGATAAATTCTAAAATGATTTAGTTCTCGTCTTTTCAAATTGTCCAGAACTATGTAGCTCAAATAATCTCAATTCCTTCAAAGCAAAAGCTTGTTCTTTCTACAACAGAAGATATATGAAAAGTAGAACTTTGTGATAACATCCTCATGAACTGTTTCTGTAAAAACAAAAAAATGTTGGAAGAACCAATATCCATTCATACACTGTTATGAACTTTTATGAAACGTCCCGTTTGTATCTCGAAGTAATAAATAAATAAGTAATAGAAAACTCGTATAGCCTCGAAAGCGATCCGTTCGTCGTTTCTGATATTCTATAGCCAAGAATTTCTTCTAATTTCTTCGGCAATCGCAAGGTCCACTAACAATTCAGCGTACTGGATTTGACGCTGTTAGATAAAATTCTAATTTTTATAGGAAGTGATGGAATTTTGCAATCTATTGAAAATGGACTAGTTACATGAATACTTCCAATCAAAAGAGTGATAAGGCCTTTACCAATTTATTCATGACCCCCTTTTCAGGAAACGAATTTGTTCCAACTGAAAATTCCCAACTTGATAAATTCAAGAACCCATCACTTCGTCTTCTGTGTCCCGAATATTTCCTGTGACCCATTTAACAATAATCAAATTCTATGGAACTACGTGGTCCGCATAAATGAAATCGATAGATCGTGAACATTAGGATTGTCGAACGAAGAAAAAACTTAAGATAATAGTCAACTTGCACATGTTACGAATTTTGTTTTCCCCCGTGGAAAATAAACAGTTGGTAGTTCTTGTGAAAATGTCAGGAGTTGTTGTTGTGGTATGTGTCCCGACAGAAGTTAAAGAAAACGAATTCCTGTCCAAACAAAAAGTCAGAATAATTTCCCCCAAGAAAGATTATGGATATGTTAGGATCAAAGGTTTTTCGGACACAAGCGATGGAGATAATTCGAAAATTGATGATTTCGGAAACCTTTCAACTCCCACGCGTATACCAATGATCAAAGTGAGTTTATTAATTTAAACCTTTGGTTTCATAAATAAAACTGACGTACTGATGCAATAAAGAATCATCATATATTTTTATGATATTAAAAGTTTTTTCCTTCGCTTATTTCTGTCACAATTGTGACTTAATTGTGAATTAAGTAATTATTAATAAAAATGAATAGTTGCGAAAAATTTTAACGGGCACTTACTTGTCAACAAATAGTGAGGGTCTTTTATATCATTCGTTTTTGACAGCCCCTGTGGACCAGTAGATACCTACTGGTCCCTAAAGATGCACCTGAAAAATTATTTTATTTTTTATTAGAAACTAGAAAACTAATAAAACTGACATTTTATGAAACGAGAAAGCAATAAAAAAAATTTAGGGAGCCTTTTCATTTCAAATGGTAAAAAAGCCACCCCTATAGTTTGTTTCGCAAGTCTTTTATCCCTATTCATATCATACCATTGAAAAATCTATTTTCGGTAGTTTTATTCATTTTGAACAAATAAAATCTCTTGTAATTTCTTGTTAAGAGTAACGGTTTCAAAGAAAAAAAATTGGAGCAGGTACAAAGCGTTAGTCGTATGGTTTAAAAATTTTCAAACTTTAACTTTGTACTGGGACATCATGTTGCCATTCATTTCTGTTAGTTTTCTGGTTTTTGAGAAAAATTAAAAATTGCTTTTCAGATCCCATTTTTAGGGCGCTGTATCCAAGCAAGACTCTTCAGAAGAATATTATATGAAAGACGCACATTATTTTTTAGATAAGGACTCACTCCCAAACTATTCATTCACAACCTGTGAAATTGACGGAAAATTCTCATCCTCCAGAGAATTTTCACGTCAGACATTTTCACCCTTCCATTAGTATCATAAAATCAAAACTGAAAAAAATTGAACCTGAAATGACAAAATTCACATATGCTACGAAGATATATTGAAAAATTCTAAGCCTAGTATAGAACCAAACAAAATGTCAATGTCAAAATATTTTATTACTCAACATATTCTCCACTTAATTGGATACATTTATTACAGCGAACCTTCAACGTCTCTAGACCTTTCAAAAAAATGTTTCTTCCTGCTCTGGAAAAGAGGCCTCCCCTCGTTGGAAGAAAATTTAAGACCTTTAGCTTTCCGCATCTTTCCTCTTTAACTTTTTCCCGTAGAGTGGTCAGTAATGTCGAATAGTAATCTCCGGTTATTGTTCTATTTTTATCCAAAAGATTTTTAGACACGAAACTTCTTAGGTCTTGGGGAACCAGAGTGTCGCCATTCCATCGATTGTTGCTTTGTTTCTGGATCGTAGAAATGTACCCAAGTCTCATCCATAGTAACAATTCGGTTTAAGAAGTCTACATCGTTTTCAAATCGAGCACAGATCGAACGCGATGTTTCTACCCTTGCACGCTTTTGGTCAATATTCAAACATTTAGGGATCCATTTTGCAGCAATTTTTCTCATGTCCAAATTGACGTGAACTATATGATGAACGCGTTCGTATGAAATATTCAGTGCTTCAGATATCCGTTTTAGCCCAATTCGACGGTCTGATAAAATCATGTCATGAACTGCATCGATATTTTCGGGGACTGATACAGAAACTAGCCTTCCCGATCGGTCATCATCTTCAATGGAAAATTTACCTCTTTTGAAGCTTTCAGTCCAATTTTTCACTGTCGCATAAAAAGGACATTGATCATCAAGGGTATTAAGCATATCTTCGTAAATCTGCTTACCTCTTAACCCTTTTAAATACAGGTACTTTATGATGGCTTGATATTCCAATTTTTCGATTTTCACAATTTCGATGGACATCTTCTTTCTTTCAATGTATTGTATGTATGTATTGGTTTACTTTTTTGACCTCAAACTTCATATTGACACTTCTAATGAGTTATTGTTCGTTGCTATGTTAACGCAATATTTTTTTATGCATGGAACTGGTCTAGGCTAACTAGATATCAATACATCCTCGTATTCATTCAAAAGCTGCAACTAATGTCCGAATTTCTCCACTTTGAATTATCAGATACTAGAAGAAATAATCGATTCTTCGAACATTACAAATGCTGTCTGGTCTGGTAAGGGAGACTATGTCCAAGTGATGTTTCCATTAGAATCTCAACAGCAGTGCGAATCGATTCTGCATAAATTTAATGAAAATGACATTGGAAAAGCGTGCGACTCGGCTGTTAGTGTATTACCTTGTTGTATACATTATTTCGGTCAAAAACCTAACGAAAAAGATCCTTCAACTAAAAAGAAGCCAGGGTAAGTTCTAACTATTTTACCACTTTTTGATCAAAACAAAATCAGTTCAACATAAGTGATCTCCTAACATCTAACAAATGGTTAACATTTTGTGTACACTTACTTAAAAATAACTTAAATTCACCTCATGTAAGACATACAAAAATTGAATATAATATATTCAGATAAAAAAACAACAATTAATTCCTCGATGAGACTCATGATGACGTAATATCATAGCGAAATGGATAATATGTACCATTTTTCTACGTTGTAGAGCTTACAAGCTCACTTACATGACTTGCAATTCATCTTGAATAGCATAGTAGATACCTACTAATAGTAAAGGAGCCCACGATGTTGAATGATCTTGTTTGATTATCCAAGTATTCCTTTGTTTTTTCACAGGGGTTTCAATCCTGGTACGAATACTTGGAACAACTTCATTTCATCTAGGAACACAAGACTGACTGTGGATCAAATTGTGGAAACTGTAAAAAATAAAGCAATTTTAACTTTCGATTTTGTTTGCCTCTTGCTGATCTCCACGTAAGTTTTTTTATGATTCTCCAAATTTTCCTGTGCCACCCTTCAAACAACAAATTTACGTTCAGAATAAGATACTTTTTAATTTTTGAACATCAATTATCCCAAAAACGACGCATTATACGAGAAAACATGAAGAATACTTTTATTTTACACAACGTTCAAATATTCATTAAATAATGTTCAACTCAGTTTCAACAATTGAGTTGAATTTTTGGTATTTTTATGCTACGTAATGGTCATAATGAGAAAACTGGAAGACGTGGTGGATATCTTTGTGTTCGAAAAAGATAATAACTATACTCGGAAATTCATTACATTTGATAAAACCGTTAGTGTGATAGAACTAAATAGGACATTTTTTATGGTTTTTCAACAGCCTGTATCTTTTAAATCTTGCCGATTCGAAAAAAATGGTAAAGGGTAAAAGTCTTTCTTTCCACCTCAAGAATGTACCCTAAAAATATTCGTTTAAGTCAAAGGCTCATCCTGTATAGCCTTGAAAATAAAACTCCATTATTTTGAAAACAAAATATTGATTTTGCAATGGTTTTTTTTTTTCAGAACAATGTGTGCGTTGGGTTTACTGGAAAATAGCACTATCTGTTTGCTTTCCAGTATGGTGATGTCGCCAATGATGGTTTGTTAGAAAATTCTTCTGCAATCAATCGATATGGTTTCACCAGGACGTTTTTTCAGGGACCAGTTATGGCAGCTACCTTCGGAAATATAATAAGGGATACGCATCTCAAGAAAATTGGGGTGCAAAATGAACTACTTGGGTTAGGGGTTGCTACTCTGGTAGGATTCTGTTATGGGACAATCACTTGTATTTTAACGGATAAATATGGAAATCAAGAATGGCCCACTTATGAGATAACATCCAGGTAATTTCCTCGAAAATGTTTTTCTCATTAACAGTAAAATACACAGAATTCAATATTTTCATCATTTTTATTTCCCATGCATCGGTAATTGTATAAGGGATTCCAAGTTTATATTTCAACCACTGAAATAGTATCCTTGTTTGTTCCAGAGGAGAACTACGATCACTCTGGATTGGATTCGTAATAGCTTTGCTCTCAGGTGCTGCTGTAGCTCTGGGCATTTTGAGTGATAATGTTGCATCCCTTGTTGGAGTAGCCATTTCTACATCATTGATGCCGCCTGCGGTGAATGCTGTAAGTTTATCCGTTAAACAAGGTGATTAATGTCAATGTTGTTATTATATTGTATCCTATATCTAATGTTATCATTAATATTTAACATCTGAAAATACCAAAAGCAGCGTTGAAAAATTCCACGGAATATAATTATAACACACAATATTATAATTCCCAAGACTACGAAATCTACGAATGTGTTGATTTCTAGTGAAGCCCTATAATCTGAGATATGTCTTCTAGTTGGGGAGCCTAATGCCGCCCACAGACTTCGTTCTTTTCCATCCGTTCGAATCGCCACGATTCGGCCTTTCTTGGCCTTTTACATGTGTGGCTCCTCGCCCTCTAACTCGAAAACGGTTGAGAGTATGTGAAGCTGCTTGAGACGAAAGTTGTACATAATGTCATTATTTACAACTTTCATAATGAATGCAGAGACGATTAGAGGTACAGGAAGGTATAGAGAAAAGATATTGACAAAAAAAGCCTTGTTATCATATTCAAACTATCAGATTAAAAAAAAAACCCTGATTAGTGTCAGATGAATGGGTCAACACGCAACAAGTCTGCAACACCGAGATTAACCATCTGTATGAAAATCAAACAGAAAATGTGACCTTGTGTCACATACGAATTGTCAGTCTCTTGAAAAGTAGCTTCCTTTGAGTCCAATCAACATATTCTCCAAAAATCTGACACGCTCAAGTATGTACCTACACAACTTTTTTTTTAACATCTTTGAAAATCTGCAGACGTTGCATACAGGGTGGGCAAAATTCGTTGTCTATTGTCTAGTGAAGGGATCTCGAGAACTATAGCAGCTAGAATAAAACGGATGACACATTCTCTAGCTCTTTTTTCCTTACTATTCCAAATCTGAAAAAAGATCCAGCCTAATGGTCATAGATTTTGAGTTATGAACGAAAATTGAGAAATTGTCACTCTCAATGAAGCTTAAAAACTCACTTATTTGAACTCTTATTCGAAATTCGTTGTTACATTCTGCAGGCACTTATTTATGAGGATTTCGAATATGATATTAAGAAAATTTTCGATCCAGTCATTTTGGAGATACGAAGGGGATTTCTGATTTTTCAAATATAAGCTATAGTTGAAAGTTCTTTCATCTTGCTGCAATTTTTTTGCTGATTTCAGAAATGTATCATATGTTGCTATTCACATGAATGTTACACGAGAAAAAAATTCAATAATTTTTCCTGCTTTTCGATTCTCTGTTGAATTATAAGTAGGCTGGGTTACCATAGCAACCGTTGAATATGCATTATATTTTGTGAACCTGAGTCTCTATGATTGATCACGGATTGCTGAATAAATATTTCGATGATTAATTTGCCATCGTTTGTTCTCGCGATGTTTGGCATGCTTACCTTACTATGGTTCACAATTCGAACACTACCGTTGACAGAAGTACCTATTTTTCATCATCTTACTTCAGTAAAAATTATAATTATTGATAGCTATCGTATTTCATTTATGATATTACTGACTCTCAAAGTTTCTTTCATAAACAGAAAAACGATAATTGAATAAATTTTCTTCTTTAATAATCGGACGAAAGTCTTTTATCTCTTTAAGGATATCGATCTCGATATCGATATATTAAAGAAATAATTATTCGTCAGTCGGTGATTCCTATTGCAGAAGGTTGAGTTCACATAGGAATATGTGGAGTTCACGAACCATGCATTTTCAACGGTCGCTATGGTTACGCCAGCCTACTGAAAATTCAACAGTGAATCGAAAAGCAGGAAAAAGTATTGAATTTTTTTTATTAATAATATGTTTTATTCACGTGAATAGCGACATATGATACATTTTTGAAATCAGCAAAAAAATTGCAGCAAGATGAAAGAACTTTCAACTATAGTTTATATTCGGAAAATCTGAAATTACTGTCTTATCTCGAAAATGACTGGATCAAGAAATTTATTCATATCATATTCGAATTCCTCATAAAAAAGTGCCTGTAGAATGTAACAACAGATTTCGAATACGAGTTCAAATAAGCGAGTTATTCAGCTTCATTGAAAGTGACAATTTCTCAATTTTCGTTCATAACTTAAAATCTATGAACGTTAGGCTGGATCTGTTTTCAGTTTTGGATTAGTCAAGAAAAAAGAGCACGACAATGTGTCGTCCGTTTTCTTCTAGCTGCTATAGTTCTCGAGTTACCCTCAGTAGACAACGAATTTTGCCCATCCTGTACATCATAGAACCATTTTTCTTTCTACCATCTATGATATATTCAAAATCCTCTAGGTCTCCACGATGCTCGAGTAAATCCCGATTTAGTATCGTCGTCTTCCCAACTATTCCTACAGTATTTGAAAAAAAATCGATACAATAAAAAAAAATTTCCTTATGAAACGTTCTTCTCAAAATCAGATTTTTTTTTTCATTTCTCATCATTCACTGGGTGTTCACTGAAGATGCGTCAAAATGCAGGAGCTGATTCCTTGTCTTAAAACATTGACATTCCGTTAAAAACATGAAGTCAAATATGCACCACTTCTGAGATATGGGAACAGAACACCCAGTATTAATAAATTTATAAGAAATAGGAATATATTTGTTTAAGTTAGGCTAAGAAACCAGAAATGATCAGTTTTCCAACCATATCCACAGAATGGTTTTTGTCTTTTGTGTTATCGCTTGTCTTCACGATAAAATTAAGTACCTATACGCCGAATGGTGTATGGGGCTTTTGCTTTTAGAAGAAGGTCACCTATGATATCCGTCAGAGGCAACATGACCGCAGTGTGTTACATCCAGGAGGTGGTGGAACCACATGCTCTGCCTTATATTTGGACGCTGTCTAACCCACTTTTCCAACATATAATTAATGCATGACCACATGTAGCCAGAATTACGTTTGCTCACTGTGAAGGCATTATTCAAGTCGTTAGTTGTTGCCTTAGTAACCTATATCTCCCGATATTTCACACGAGCACAAATCTGGGACATTATGCGAAGAGGATTAGTTCGTTTACCCCAGACTCTACCGCCACTTCGACATAAAGTACAAGTTGCTTGGGATGAGATATCTCAAGAAGAAATTGATCATCTTATGAGGAGTATGCCCCATTGAACTATTAAAAAAGTTTTAATACCTCATGTATACAGAAAATTTTGTAATGAATTCATTAATACTGGGTGATCTGTTTTCTACGTCACTAAGTACGTAAAAGAGACAAATTTCAACTATGTCAGTCACATAGTTTCTGAGAATGGGCTTTGTATGAACTCCTCTCTGAAAACTATTCATTTTCCATTGCTATTTATGTTAAATTTTCAGGGCTTACTGTGGTCAATGGCATCAGTGTACTACATAAAAGGTAATTCAAGTACTACTTATCATTCCTTGGATTTCAAAAGGCAGTATTCAGATAATGATTTCGTCGAACTCCTATCGTTGGGATTCATAAGTATTTGCTTGACTGTAGTGAATATTGTATGCATATATCTTTCTGCAGTCTTCATTTTCAAGGTGAGTGAAGATAACTTTCATATTCATTCGAAACGAATTTCAAATTGATAAGAACACACGTCTTGCAGTATTAAGTGTTTTCTCGAAATTGCATGAAAGTTTACAAATATGTAGTAATCAATCCTACATGTCATGACATTAAAACTAGGCAAACAAAAAAAAAACTGTTGGAAAATGTACTTCAAAATGAACTTTGAAGAAAACGCTATAAATTTCACACCAACCTCCAATACCTTAAGTATTCATTATTCATAATAATCGCACAATTCTTGAACAATTGTGTGAATGAGACCTTAGCTATGAAGTCAAACAACTGAGTGGACCGTTGACGGATATTCGGATATTCCATTTTGTATCCATTTTTATCGAATCGCCTCCAGGACCTTCCTAGAAAAAGAAAAACCAGAACGGTGGATTTATTTACATCCCCATCCTGAGATAACACGGTAACGAAGCCAGCATAGCTTTAGTTTTAAAGCATAGCCTTATCGATAACTAGCAGCCAAGCGCTCTGTACCTACTGCAGGAATCTCTTCTACTCCCTTGATCTTGTTCTTTTGTTTGTAAATTTCGAAAGCATGCATATCTATTCATCCTAAGATAGTAACTCTTTAGAATGAAAAAAATTTTTGTTCTCAAAAATATGATATTGTGTTTATCCTTCGACGCATTTTCTGCGATGTGCGTCTTTTTTAATCAACAGCATCTTTCGTTTCTTCTTTAATCTTTTTTTTGCTCGTCCCGATGTAGGTAGTTTCTGTATGGTCTTATAGATTAGTCATATGTTATCAAGAAATTCCCAATTGTGCCCACCAGGAACGAAACTCACATAGGCCTTCGTTCCTGAATATAAACTTGAAGATTGTGTTGGTTCACCACCTATTAGATTGAGAATGCTGATGAAACATATACTAACTGACAAAGAAACTGCAGAAGGATCTGTTTAGATTTTAATTTTTTTTAAGTGAAACATAGATAGTATAACAAGGAGTATTTGATTAAAATTTGGAGGAAAAAAAAACGAAGGGCTTACAATTTTTTTAATTAAATTTGTTAATAATGTGTTTGTCCACTGCGGTTATCTATATACTCCCCAACAAGTCTTGGCATTGATGCAAGAAGATGGTCTATTTCTTCTTGAGAGAAACTATACCAAGCTACCTGTACATTTCTTTGTCAGTTAGTATATCTACATGTTTTCATAGTCATGTAATTTATATGCGAGTTATGGAGCAGAAACGGGCAAGTAAACTAATAAATTGCTAATAACTGGTCGTTAATTCCAGGTAAAAGAAGTAGCCCCAATCGCAGTGCTAAGCAAACAAAGGAGGCAATTCTGGAAGTACGAATTGAAAAACGCGAGGCACCTTAACACCCTTCATAAAGAGGAAGGTGAAAAAATTCGAGACAGACTTGCAGACTTCGCAGAAGGCAGGATATCCTACGATCCGGGTGACATATCGCACTATTTCAGCTACATCCCTAAAGACAGGATGAAAAACATGATGAGCACCGCTACCTGGTCCCACAGCACCCATCAGATAGGAAGTATGAGAGATATCCAGTTCGAACCAGTCTCAACATCTCCAGAAAAAAATATCGAACAAGTCCGTACAGTTCGAAGCGACAGTGGTCTTAGAGCATCAGACAGTCCAGAAAAGCCCGAGCAGAAGGACAATTGTGAGGTCCCTAAGGATATTAAGAGGAGAAAGAAAAGGTCGGTATCAACATCTTACGATACACGTGATGTTCAAGATTGTACACTGAAAACCAAGCTTCTGATGTTGGAAAAATCCGTAGATGTGGATATCAAAATGATTCACACAAAATGCAGAACTTTTTTGGTTTCCTCGTGTAAGGAAAATGACACGGATTCCCTCAATAAATTTCAAGTCTCATAGGAGGTTGTCCTAGTCAATAATAAGAATTTATCGAATAATATTTAGTGATATAAGCAAGAATCGAAAATGAATTAGTCAGCCAATATTTATGAACTTCACTCTTATTCTATCTCGTACATGCTACATTACATTTTAACTGTACCACTTGATGAGTTTCATGAACTTTTGATGTCAGATATTTTATCTGTGAATAGAAGTTTTAATTAAAAGGAAACATATGTTTTTTTAAATGGAACACCCTGTGTATTATTTTCTATATCATCCATAGAAAGTGGGCTTTCCAAAAATGTATAATTTGATTCAATTATTTTAACAAACAAGTTTAGAATTTAAGATTTTTTTATCTAATTATATATTATAGGTAGGCTATGGCAATGTTCGTTTCATACAAGCTTATGAAAAACCGCAAGAATTGTCGGAATTATATGTATTTACCAAAATGCAAAACCAGGTAAACTTTGGTTCGTAGGCGGACATTTTATAAGATTGGTACCAATCAATTTGTATGAAACCTGTCAGAGACTCTTATACTTTAGCGGTTCAGGTAGTTGAATCATAACACAAAAGTCCTGGGTTCAAATCCCAACGAAGAATTCAAAAAATATGGGACGTCATTCCCCCTGTCACCCCCCACCGTCTCGGCCCTCACCCTTTCAACCCTTACCCACAAACCCATCATCCAACTTGTTGGAGTTGAAAAATTTTTCGAAAAGGAACAAAAATTGCAAAATCGACCGGATAGAATTCCTTCAGAAGATTAACATGTAAAAATGGCCGAAATTACGCCAGAACTATCTAATAATTGCTTTTTTAAAATAGCCAAATGCCGCACACTTGATCTTATAATTAGACACAAAAGAAAGTTTTTGAAAAAATTCTTAAATTCTGAGCTTGTTTTTTAAAATAATCGAGTACAATTATATATTTCTGGAAAAAACACTTCATACCTAATCATAGACATAGAGACTATATATAGACTATACGTCTATGTACCTAATGAATATAGAAAATAATATTCTTGGACACCCTTCAAAGATATCCAAAATCCATAGGCCACTTGACGAATTTTCATGAACGGTCGTTATTTATGATCGCCTGTAGTCATATTATTGTACGCTTCATTTTGAAATTCAATCAATGTTTCAATCCAAGCAATCGTGCAATAATTGTTATTGCTTCTTGTGCGCCTAAACTTAATAAATGCCGATAATTTGTTTCGAAGTACCTTTTACCATAATTCAAGACCGCTTAAGAACTTGAAAATGATTAAAGCCGGCAGAGGCAAATACTAGTAAATAGAAATTGCTTCAAGGAGATACATAATTAGATGGTGACTCCTTCACATTCTTCGCCACGATCACGAATGTGACGAATTCAATAGCAATTCCTGAAAATACTTGAATTATGCATGCATATTTTGTTACTAAACAGCAACCCAGATCTTGCATCAGAAAATAAAGACACAATCAAGGTGGTGCCATTTCTTTGGATCTGCGTCAATTTCTTGTGTGAATTTTTTCAAATTCTCTCAAAGAAATATTTAAAATTCAGAATTGATTGCCGCGCATGGCAACTGAAGGAAAAGAACGATATTTCTACTCCGGAGTATTCCCGGTCTAATGGCAGTCCGTGTCGGTCCGCGATTTTGTTAGGTTAGCGCTAGCGTTAGGTAAATAAATAAATAAAATGATTCAGGGATATGGACCTGTTATGCAGGCATTCCTAGGTACCCTTTTCACCTGGGGATTGACCGCTGCAGGTGCTGCTGTTGTGATTTTCATTCAGGGTTCGCAGGTAATGTCAATATAACCTCAAATTTTGCAATGTAAACAATGAAGATTTTCATTTCAGCGAAAACTACTCGATGCAAGTTTAGGATTTGCTGCGGGGGTAATGACAGCAGCATCATTCTGGTCGCTACTTGCCCCTGCCATTGAAATGGCTGTCGATTCAAAATTTTATGGATTGAACGGGGAATATGCCTTTGCCCCTGTGAGCCTGGGGTTTCTGTTAGGGGCCCTTTTTGTTTATAGCACAGATGTTCTCATTACGTACCTAGGAATAAGTTCACCAAATGTAATGCTAGGTAAGTAAGAATTGCTACAGATTAGAACTCTATATGACTGTGGTGTTTGAGTGCTCGATATCCTGTAGTAATACATGTACTTATGGATTAATTTTCTTGTAGCGCTAAACTCGTCGTCCCTTCCTCGTAAAGATAGGAGAAACAGTATAATGAGAGGATCCCACTATGTTTTACCGGACACGACTGCCATTGACGGGTTTCCAGATGCTGGAGGTGTTCTTCAACGTCGAAGGGGTAAGTGAAGTTAATTCATGGCAACGCAGTAGAATCTTCACATGCTAATTTATAATACATAATATATTTCTTGAACATAATGATTGGAAACAAGAGAAGGCGACTATTCTAACTCCCCTTATTTGACAATAATTTTCCATTGCGAGTAAGTGTATTAAATGATCACAAAATAGGTTTATGCACTGAAAATTTAATGGATGAACACTTATTACTTTTATGTATTTGAACTTTTCATGGATGTTGATGAGTTTATAGAACACCTAATCAGATGTTATTCACCTCTTGAGGTCTTCCCTGTTATAGATTGATAATCATTATGCACACATTCCTTCCACTAATTGTATTTAATAACTCATAAGACTAATGAAAGTAAATATATTGGAATACTTTTACTTTTTGTTTCGAGCAACTGTAACAGATACACTGATAGTAATTCATCCACCTCTTCTTGTTTTATAGCTCTCAGTCAATACACGACAGCATAAATTTAAGATCTCATATCACATATCAATTATTATTGCATTGCTTTAAAAAATATGTTGTGCTAACAATTGACAAGATCAGTTATGTACTGCCTCAGATTTTTCTCTGTGTGGGTGGAGCTGATAATTATTTTATATTAGTGACTAACGACAAACTCAACTAATGTGAGATAATGATATTTGCGATATCCAAAAATACAGTGCCTATTTCAATAGATGAATTTTCAATATCTATGTAGATTAGATCAGTAGTAAAACATTTACACAGGGTATTATATTGTTACCATTTATTATGAAGTGTTTTTGAACACATTTCCATATCTGAAGAAATTATCATGAGGTGAGAAGCTTTCTGTTACGAAATTCAAAAATAATAGGGTAGAAATTATCATAATGAATATGTATAAGTACTAGTAATGTCATTGAATCCACGCAATCTAAAAACTAATTAAAAAAAATGATCCTGGGAAAAACTGTATGAATTCATGCAAATCAAATAGTGAACTACCTATATTTTAATTGAACCTGAATGACACAAAAGCCTTCACGGACTCAAATCAGGTTTTGGGGCGAAGTCTCTTTAAAATACATCGTTTTTGGAAATGAAAGCGTTAGTTTTTACTTTCAAGTCTGTATTTGAGGGCCAAATTAGAGACTTTTCGTCTCAAACGCATATTCTGCCATTTCAAATAATGAAAAACCCTTTTTATACTGCATTCACATTTATTTTAGCAGTTGGTTGGTCATGAAATAATTTTCTCAAGTTTCTGTAACTAGAACGGAGTAAGGTTGGCACTCATGAAATGTCGCTAATGTCATAACGCCGTTGCCACAACTTGGCAATTGAGAATTTTATGTTTGAGTGAAGTAATGCGAAAAGTTACTACAGGATTTTCGATGAATGTCATCGTAGAATAAGTTCCCGAAAATTGATTTTTCTATTTTTCATTTGACTTGTCCTATACATTGTAAATGTCTTAAGGTACCAATGAATACCTAATTATTATTATTATATCAATGCATTAAGATAAACAGCCACAAATACGCGCCAGTTGTCCTGTTAATTGTTTATTCATATGAAATTTTTGTTCAAAGGTGAAGTTCATCTTGATTGAAAATTATTTTACATAATTCCTTTTACTTATATTGATGCAAGATGATTTTTGTTGAAGAATTTAACATTCTTGTAATTATCTGTTAATTCCTTCGGGAGATACCCATTCCCAACCACTGCAACATATGCATTTCATCTGCGGGTTAATATTTTTGAAATCTACAACTGATGTAACGTATTCAAATTTTAGCCAAAGAAGATAACGAACATTAACTCTCCTCAAGCTAGTGCATATAATGATATTATACTGATCTCTTGTATTTTCCATGCAAATAACTGGATTTGGTATGCCTTCGATCAGTTTGTATAAACTTCAATTATGTTCGTCACATATTTTCCGAAGAGATTCGACATTGTGATAAAATACGTAATAACAGGAACTTTTACGTAGAACGGGCAACATAGCGTTGATTTAAAACCCAAAAATGTTTTGACAAGCGTCATAACCCCACATTTTCGTACTATACAGAGTGAAATGTGTCAAATTTCCATGGCCAACCGACTGCTAAAATAAAATTGAATAGAGTATATGTACACATAACCATTAATATTGACTCTAAGGATTGCTTTGAGATGCCTTCTTGGGTATGGTATGGGATTAGCCAAAAGGCCTTCTAGGACACCTATATTATTTAGATTATTTAGAAGATCCCAAAAAACAAATATCTTTCAAATACAAATTGAAGGCACTTCCGGAATGCTGATTTTGCGATAAAAATTAATGGCCACAAATATTATGCTATGGTTGTCACAAAATTCGTACGGCACATCTTCGAGTTCATGGAATTTTTGTATCTCAACTTAAAAAACCATATTGCTTTAAATGATTCGTGTCGATGAGTCCTCCAGTATTTATCAGAAAATTAGATGCGGGTCGTAAGATTTTGAGGTTGGCCTTGACATATCAGACAACGAAGAGTTGCGAAAAATTATACTATTCCCCTTGGAATTCTCGTTTATTATTCAATATTCTTCAGCACAGGATGTATATCAATTCTGGTTCGCAGAAATAATCACTAGTTCGCACTCTTGAAAAAATTCACATGGAATGAATGAATTAAGGCCTGGAATCTCGACCACTTCACAAAAATGGAAATAAGCAACTTTGTAGCAGTTGCAAGTGTTCGAATTTTTTCAGGAATTTGAGTCGTGGTGAACACAATATTCAAAAAAATACGTGAATTTTTTTATTTCTACAGCAATTCGCAATTCATAAATCCTCAACTTGATGTAATCCTTGATGAAATATCATTTTTCTTAGCTGCCAGAATAGCTGCCTCATAAATCTTCAAATGATGAAAGATTGGCCCTCCTCGTATAATAAATTTTGTTATCACAAAGTGAATGAAGTACTTGTCGATTTTACGACTATACATAAAGGGAATAACTGGAACTCCTTAGGATGAACACTTGCCTGAATGAAATTTGGGACCAAGATCTTTGATGGTTTATTCGATTCTTTGCTATCACTTCAGAATCTTTTGATGTCGACGAATCGGAATCCTAATTAAATTCTATCTAAACTGGTTTATTTCTCGGCAGATAGGTTTGAAAATTCCGATAACAAATAGCATAGAAACGCGATAAAGAACGTTTTAAATGAATCTATTGAATATTCGCATATACTTCGGTCCATCAATTTAGATCCTCATTCTGATTGAACTTTTGAACTCTAATATGCTTCGATCTAGTCAGCAATATCATTCATTACTAAAACTGCGATTCCAGTGATTCGTTTTTATGGTGGGTTTACTTCGGATGAATTCCTCAACACGATTTGAATATAATTTCTAATAATAAATAATATCGTGGTATACCACTTACAGACAGATGATTATGTTGTATGTTTCCTACAAACATTATTATTGTTTTTGCACCATATCATTCATTCAAGAACCTCTCTTAAGAGGGGTCTACACCGTTATAGTGGTCAGTTCAAAAAGAGAAAATGAATATCTTACGTCAGAAACCACTAATTTATATGGGGTTTTCATTATAATTCAATTCAATCAGTTCGTCACCTCGGAAAGTCAGAAATTTTTTTATTCGTCAAACGGAAAAAAAATATAAATTTTTTTCATTGAAGAACAAATATTCATTCATGTAATTAACTTTCCGAGGTGCAATTATCTCTTCTATGAATTTCCACATGAATAAAATTCTCGAAAAGTCTTGCCATTGGCTCCAATTCGTATCCTGATGAAATTGAAAAAAGACGTTCGTTAAATGCTGCCATCTTTTATGAGAAAGTGGAAACTATTGTAATATCCGTAACGCCATATACGGATGGCTAGAAAGTCCCGTGGTATAAACTTCTCTTAATACCTTCGGTAAAACATAGCTTTAAGAATCAATGTTAATTTCAAACAAACAAAAATTCATGATTTGATCAGAAATCGATACCAATCAAAAATGGTGCTCAACTGTTGTTTTCTTCAACTTCGCAAACAACGAATACGAAACTTCAGCTGTTTTTCAAGAAAATCTAACTTCTCTTTGTATAAATAGAGTGTTTCGCCATAAACTGGACGAACAAATACATTCGTGTAGATGAGATCTGGGAGAAGTACCCCGTTTTCGTAGCAAAAACGAAATACAGGGTGTTAAAGGTCATTACCAGCAATATTTTGTTGAGTGTGTAAGTTTTGAAATAACGGTTTCAGGTCAAATCTCAGTATATTAACGTCTTAATTCAAGTATGGTTCAGAATTCAGTGAGAAAAATGGCATGCCAAGTGTTTGCCATCTGCCCATGAGATTGGATTTAATGGGGAATTCTCCTCAATTTGGGTTATCACTGCATATGCAAGTTTAAACTGAATAATTATGAGTTTCATTCATGATTCTTTCAAATTCACCGCGGAAACTATTCAAAATCATCCTTCAAATATGGGGTTTTAAAATTTAAATCGCTTTGTGCGGAGTTTACGATTTGGCAACAGCGCACACAAGACAATGAAAAGAACAATGTCCGATCAGCTTGTTTATAAAATAACAGCTGTTGATCTACAGGCGCGTACTTACTGGCGAGCCTCAACTGCAACTGGCCATAAAAATCCCATAAAATTTTACGACCTTCCTCGTTCGTCGCAGACTTCATAGACAGCCATCTTTGTCTATCTCATCAAGATATTGCATTTGTTGTCCTTTATTATCAAGGCATATTTCAGTCGATGTTGCCAGCTTGCGCAATTCTCACAAAACGGTTTAAACTTTAAATACCCATTTTTATTTATCATTTTTAAGTGCTTAAAGTAATTTTTTTGGGATACGGTTGAAATGGTTATTTCAACATGTGACGTTTCGAAGATATTTCATAAAAAATACATCATTTTCGTCAGAAGGAGTATTCCCTGTTCTCACTTATCTCTGCATAAACTCACCATTTAGTCCCCAGATCTTTTCTCTCTAAAGTTCCATTATTTCGGATCGACGGGCAGAATTGAGTCCATCCCAATTTTATTGGGATGAGACATTTTCTGGTTCAAAATTCGAAAATAACAAACTTTTGGGCCAATAATACCGCGCAAAAACTACCTCTTCGCTTTTTGCTTCATCTACTGACGAATTCCTTCTATTGCAGTAGGTACACCGAAAAATACTTCTCGAAGTATTGAACAAGAAGTTTCTAAACAGAGTTTCGAGGATGCCTCTGTTATTGAAGAGATACAACACGGCCAATGGAAGAGGATCCTTCTCCTTGTGATAGCCATCACTGTTCACAATATACCAGAAGGTTTGGCCGTGGGTGTTGATTTTGCTGCCATTGGTAGTTCTCCCTCTGCCACGTTCGAGAATGCCAGGTGAGTTGTTTTTTTTCAACATTTTGAAATTTATGTTTCAAATGGACGTTGTTTGTTCTAGTACCATTTAAACTTATTAAAAATTACCAGCGGGCTTAATCTCTTAATATCTCTGTATTGTTATTGTTCACGATTAAGTTTTTCTGACGTTTCCAATATTCACTCAATTTCTGCTGTTTTAATTTGGTAATTTTTTTCACTGTTTCGATTATATTTATGTATTAGGAATACTCGATGACAGTCATTCAGAAGGCGACGCATGCATATCCCAATCAAGTGAATTCAACGAACAAAACTTCTTCCTTAATTATGGATGTATCTTCAGAGAATGAGAAGAAGGGTGAAATAAATTTATTTGGCATTCCTTAATTCCTTAATTTCCTGAAGCATCTTTTCTTCCCGTTTTTTTTTCTCTTTTTTGCTAATTTGATACAATTTGTTTTGTGTTGACCTGTATGGTGTACTAAAAATCAGAAACGTTATTGGTATTTTTTAAGCTATTTCTAACACTTGGTAGGATTCATTTGCATTATGATTTATTCGCATAATGATTTGTAATTCTGTTTCCTCCCACACAGTAAAGATATTTTCTCACTTTTTCGCTATTTACTTAGAAATTATTCAATGCGTTAACTGTAAATTATGAATAAACATCCCATTTTGCAAATCATGTACCTAATGCCGTTGTTCATATCATTCTATCTCAAAAAAATAGATACAGAAACTTTTTCACTCTCAGTATGCAGTTCGTTTCAACTGCGGTTGATGGTCAACGCCAAGAAATGGCTCATTGTAAATTTTCGTTTATTTTCCTTTTCACTTTGACATTCTCGAATCTAGCATAAAAAAATTTTATAACTGCATTTGACGCAATCAGATTCATTCTTTTGGGATTTTCCCGAGTGTTTATCTACCTAAACAAATATTCGTCAAATTTTAAATTTGTTGATTTAATGCATATCTGTTTGTTGAATAGTTTCAATTAAATCATCAAAATACATACGCCAGGTTTCGTAATAAACTTATTTCGTATTTGCTGCAGTTTTTAAGGAAACAATAAAATATGCATACCTACGGTGAATTTCTTTATTTTCACAAATTATTTTATGCGACGAAGACCCTTATAAGGCGAAGAGATAATCACTGAACATGGCCGACGAATGCTAACTCAATTGATAAAATACTGCATCTTGATCAGTAATTTTTTCTTCGCCAATAATTTCACGCCAGCACTTACTGTTTTTTCAACTGGGAAATGCGTGCATCAAATTTTGGTGAAGTACAGAAATATTCACAACTTGCTATTGGTTGGAGTGAGATTAATCAATTTGAATTATGAGCAAGCGAAATGATTATTGACTCAATTATCATATCGTGATATTTCTGGCTGGTCATACTAGTGTTCTGCTCGTTCATCCTCGGCCCACTGCAATCGGCGTACTCTGTGCTCTCTATTCAATCCGGGATACTTTGCCCGCATACGTGTTCTTAAACCACAAACGTGCAGTCGGCTTCTCACAGCCTGGTTAGAAATTAGAACTCTTGTTGCAACCCTCTGTGATCTAACATTATTCAGCTGTGATGCCGGATATGTGGAATTCCACATACCCATCCTATATCCACCGTATGATTTGGTAAAGTTGCACAGGAGTCTTCTCGGCATGTCTGATGCATCAATATTACTTCAATTTTTTCAATTATTGTCAATTCGAATCGAAATTATGCATTCAAACGAGAAAAAATATGTTCAGCAACCTCAGGTTTTATGCCACCATCTACAGTCTACTATAATTAATCGATTTCAAGCAAGAGCTAGAAGAGAGTAGAACATGAATATGATGAAATAAAAACAACTTTAAAATATCCCAGTTTTTCCTAACAAGTGTTCTGGATAAGTTAGACAGAAGCGACTAATAAAGAGACATTTATACGTAGTCGCTATAAATTGTTGACCAGTGTATTTGATGTGAAACACATTAATTATCTTTCAGCAGATCCTTCTCCTAAATGAAGAATGTGGCATTTACAATGGCGATATCATTAGGACCAATCAATTGCAAAATCCAAACTACTGATCATTTATTTTCAGAAATCTTGCTATTGGTATAGGCATCCAGAACTTCCCTGAAGGACTAGCTGTCGCATTACCACTGCAAGCTTCCGGATTCTCCACGTGGAAGAGTTTATGGTAGGTGCAAAAAGGACAGACTCGATGGATGTCAACCTTTTTCATTTCTGGTTTTTCCTAGAAGTTTATTTTGGGAAAAAATCTATAATATATAGATCTATATTTAGGCCTGCCGTTTCTCTCACTTCAGATGTACAAAATCAGATACTTTTCTCGTGGACAAAAACAGTGTCCATTTTATAATGGACACTGGGGTGTTCGGTGCGTGACTATACACACTTGTATGACAGAATAACTCAACAAAGGGAACCTTATTCCGACTAATAAATTTTAAGTTAGGAAAATGGATTTTAGTTAAATTTGGTACACTTGTTAACTGTTTTCAGATAAATTAACTGAGCATCAGTTAAAAATTCCTGGTCTAGGTCTTCGTTATATTTTGTTTTGTATATATTTGTACCTGGTGGGTATACCTCAGTTGCAGGTCACAATTTATCTGATTGAACATGAACTGATGTACCTATTGAATGAGCTAATTGGTAATATTTCTGCACATAACAACACTGTTTTATGTGACGATAAGGTGAGCACATTAAGGTCTCATGTTGAAGTGATGGCATCGAATGTCACTTGCTCTTGGATTGGTCACTCACCGAACGCCCTGCATATTATTATTAAGTTCCGATTCTATTTATAATGCAGCTTAGTACCTTTCATGTCCAATCAGAGAAAAATTTAAACTTCCTCACGGCTTTTCTGTGGGCATATTTGTTGTAAAAGAGTTTCCACATATTTTGTAGGCATTTCACAGCAAAATTTACTCTTCACGTTCCCTGCTACTACCGGCTCAAAAACAATCAGTAAATGGTTGTTTTGTCGAGCTCTGCCCAAAGAACAGGAAACTTGAAGCGGTACAATATAACCTTAAAAGCCTTAAACTCGGTAGCATGTGTGGATCAAGCATGGTTGTTAAAAATAACGTGTAGGAAATTATGAAAGTTGTCTATTCTCGATTCAGGCAGGGATAGAAATTTTGGTGGATGAATATGACTAAAAACGTCCTGACTCATAAATGGCTTCATAGAGGCCAGTTGAGAAAAAAGTATTTTCACAGGTACGGTCAGCTCAGCGGCATGGTAGAACCGATCTTCGGAGTATTGGGAGCCTTGGCCGTTGCTTATGCGAGACCTGCACTTCCCTACGCGTTGGCCTTTGCAGCAGGGGCAATGATATACGTTGTGATAGACGACATCATACCAGAAGCCAACACAAAGTGAGTTATAATTTTTATTGTTTTCTTTAATGCTTTCTGGCCTATATTTTTACATTTTTTCATGGCTTGTGTAAAAGACTAGCTAGCTTTGTGAGGAGTAGTGGATTGATTTTCCTCTCCAAATAAAAATTGACCTGTCTCCGCGTTTTAAGGAAAAACTCATATTTACGGAACTATCAGGCTTGACTGTTTTATGTGTGCCACCATGTGTTTATGTATTGTTTTTTTAATTCTTCGCCTAACATATTTCGTTGGGATCATAATTGAGACTACATTCAGTTCAAAACTCCACCATAATATTCTGACATTCTCAAGATGCCTCTGGATTTAACAACTCATTTGTTGATAGAAGAGTATCAAATTCGGTGGCATCGTCAAAATGTCACATGACTTGATTATTGTAGAAATTTGAGATTATAATGATATTTTTTTAGTGGCAATGGAAAACTAGCCACCTGGAGCGCAATGATAGGATTCTTAGTCATGATGTCTCTTGACGTTGGATTAGGATAAGTTTGTTCAAGATGCTTTCATCAAGATGGGCATATGGGTCATTAAGAATGACGAGAGAATCAAGAAGAATTTTCCTACAATGAATATAATTTAGTTCAATTTAAGTACGAAGTATGATAGTTACTTCAGGTCAAACGTGTGCAATAATAGGTCCAAATACCAAATATTAGGTTCAAAACAATTTCCAAGTGTTCTGGTTCCAATTAGAATTACATTTATTAATTTATTCTTTAATAGTGATGAAAATAATATGGGGGCATGTGGAATAAATTACTTTCTCAGCAACTGGAATTGTAAACTCTAAAATAGACAATACAATACATCCATCCAAAAAAGCCATCTGTGACAGAATGTATACAACTCATCCTTTACTCAAGCTGTAACATATTTCAATCACAGCATCGTTATTGTTCTACTTTATTTGGAGTATCTGTCGAGAAAATTCAAATGAATAATTTCACACTTCACTTTTATATGGTTCCTTGAACCTTGATTCTTCAATATTTTCATTACATTTGAAAATTGAGGTTCTGTTTTTCTCAAACTCTGTCAGAATTAAGAAAGTCCATATTTGTTTCTGTCACTTTTCCATTCGCTTACCTTTTATGCAAACATTGCACATGTTTGGTAAGTATCTGAGTGACCAGTATACCTCAACATTGTAGATCATTTAAATAGTCAATTACTGTTAGGAAACCCAGGGTTACCCAACATTCACTTAAACCAATGTTTTCTCAGAAAGTACTTAAATTTTCATTGATTCAATCAGTTGTTATTTATTTTATTATACAGTTTTGTAGTTGTTCATATATGTAGTTTTATATACAGATATGATAATTTTTATCAATATTTTAACATTGTATCAACTACTGCTGTGATATTAATATTAGATAGAACGAAATAAAGTATAATTAAATAATAGTGTTTTCATTGAAAAGTGGTTTGGAAAACTAAAAGCAGTTTTAAACTAAAAATACTACTTGTTGGTATATCATTTAAAGGCTCGTAAAGAATAACTTGCAACATTAAGTTGATTACTCAAAACTTGCAATGTGAAAAGACAAAACTGAAAAATGAAACGTACCCAATGAAAAAATCAAAATTAAGTATTTAAAAAAAAAACCTCGCAGCTGGAAATTTTGTTTCCATATTGAAAAGCTATTTCATAGCTTACTCGACAATTTTTCTTGGCTTGGATGTATTTTAGGAAGTTTTGAAGTCAGAAATTAGGAGAGTCTTTCCGCCAGTGGCTGATCCAGGATTTTTGTTTGACAGGTTCTATGGGTAGGATTTATCAAGGGATACAATAAAAGCCTAAGGCCCCTTTGCACCAATCCCCCTTAAAAGGAGTACTTAACTAAGTGTCGTTTAAAGTTAATGGACGCTTAATTTTATTCCCAGTTGCACGACTGCGGCTTAACAGAATCTTAAGTAAGGGGCCCTTAAGTTTTTTTATCTAGTGATATTTCAGTTTTTTATTTTGGTGCAACTTCATCCCAATCCAATAAAGCCATTTCATTGGTTGGCCGGTCGCCGATAATCGTTGTCATTTCATTAAACTAACTTTATTGTCCTGTCAGTCAGAGTCAAGGATATTTATTATATTATTATCAAAGAGTGACAACTTTTTGTTGCTGAATTAGCATTAATATAGATAATGATAATGAATTATTTTAGGTTAGAATCCCGCCCTTAAATACCTAAGTGGTCATTACCGGAGCGATTAAATTTAAGGCTAGCTTTAGCCATTTAAATGCATTGAACTAAAGAAATTCTTTAGTTCAATGTTTAAATGTCACTTAACAGTTGGTGCAACGTAATTTAAGTTAAGGGTTCATTTTAAGGGACACTTAACACTAAGTGCGTTTGGTGCAAACGGGTCTAAAAGATATGTACAAAATTTCATTCTGAATTAAAGACAAGCAGCAATGTAAAAGTATGATTCAAATTTTCTCAGATACTTTTGGGTGGAGGGGCTTCAAAATGAAAGGTTGTTAGTATTGAGGAATTGAACTTTTGTAATTCTTTACAATCAGTAACATTTTTGTGTAGTTTTTCAAGAAATCGCTCAAAAATTTGAAACTGCTATAAAGCGAGGGCATTCCATAAGAACATCAACTTTTATGGTATCCTCATAAATTGAAATTTCAGAAAACTCCAGATATCTTCTCGAATCAGCAAAAGTTTCAGTAACTCTAAGATAGATGGAGCGTTTGCTGTAAGTCGTGCGTCCACCAAATATCTACGATAAAAGGTGTGATCAGGAATTCATTATCGAATTTTTTTTAATAAACCTCGAAACCTCATTAAGTGTTTCTAGTAGCTGAACTCCTCAACTTAATCATCTAGAAGTATCCAAATTAAATGGCTCTAGTGTTTCAATATTCATGAACTCATCACACAACGTATTCAGGCAAATGCATTCTTTATTTATGTGTATTTTTTGAAAGGCAGTACTGACTCCCTTAGTGTATTTATTTTCAGTAGGTATTCCAAATTCTGCTGGCTGTAACTTTTCTTACAACTTCTCCCCTCAGCCCTGCTGTTGTTGTATCATTATGTCAACTTGTCACATTTTTAAGGTTTGCTCTAACAAAAACTGGAGAAGTTCTAGTTTTCTTGAATTACAAATTAGGTAGGTATAATGTAGAACTGGAGGATAGGCTTTCTGTTAATCCAAAATGTTTCACTAAAGTTTGTCTGCCTTGAAAGGTTGGCAATCTGAACTTTTCCAAAAAAATGTAAACTAGCAGTTTTTCGGTGATTCTATGTGAGGAATCAGCTTAAACCATAAATAACATCATTTTAAGCATCGAAATAATTATGTGTACCTTCTATATTTTCCATTGGCAGTGGTTTGAGTGGTATTGTAACAAGATGCACAATCTGCACCAAATATCAGCGACTCCTTCGAGTACAAACTGCAAATTCCATCACGTTCATTATGTCCCATGTCGTCGACCGCGCTCTTGAGCCAGGTAAAACGCTTGTGACCGTAAAATTGTTGAAATTCCTTCTTGGATCTCCTCGCGCTCTAGACTAGCAAGTGCTCGTGGAAACCTTCTCTTTGGCCAGATGGAAATTCGAAAATGATTTCCGGAAATGGTGCTGGAATTTTTGCGGGATAAAGGTAGGTATCATATAAATCATCCATAATCGGATCCATTTTGGGTACTTTTGCTGAGAGAATTTTTTGTGTCGTGGAAAATTATCCCATAAAGCTATAGTGGACAAAATTTCCATATTGTGAATACGTTCAGATGAAAACAGTAGAAATGTATGTATATTTTTGATCTTTGATTTTTTTTCAGACCGAATATAACAAAGAAAATAACGGTTTCCATTTTGTTCTATAATTCAGAATCTGAATCTGATTTGGCGATAAATAAGTACGAGGATGCATCGATATCTATTTAGCCAGTTCTATGCATAAAAAAAATATTGCGTTACCATAGCAACGAACAATAACTCATAAGAAGTGTCAGTGTGAAGTTTGAGGTCAAAAAAATTTGCCAGAGTTACGCAATAAATTAAAATAAATTGTGCGATTGTGAAAATCGAAAAATTGGAGTATCGAGCCATCATCAAGTACCTGTATTTAAAAGGGTTAAGAGGTAAGCAGATTACCAAAGATATGCTTAATATCCTTGGTGATCAATGTCCTTCGTATGCGACCGTGAAAAATTGGACTACAAGCTTCAAAAGAGGTAAATATTCCATTGAAGATGATGTTTCTGTGTCAGTCCCACAAAATATCGATGCATTTCATGACATGTTTTTGTCAGACCGTCGAATTGGGCTAAAACGGATATCTGAAGCACTGAATATTTCATACGGACGCGTTCATCATATAGTTCACGACAATTTGGACATGAGAAAAATTGCTGCAAAATGGATCCCCAAATGCTTCAATGTTGACCAAAAGCGTGCAAGGGTAGAAGCATCGCGTTCGATCTATGCTCTATTTGAAAACTATGGCAAAATTCGTTGTCTACTGAGAGGATCTCGAGAACTATAGCAGCTAGAAGAAAACGGATGGCACATTCTCGAACTCATTTTTCATGACTAATCCAAATTTGAAAAGAGAATCGGCCTATCATTTTTAGAATTCGAGTTATAAACAAAAATTTAGATTTTGACGATTCCGAAAAGTTCTCATAACGTTTTTGTCTTTGAAGTTACAGATCTGAAACTGAAACCTTCTTAGGTACTTTCATACGTAGAATCTACTGATAAAAGATTTTTTTTCCAATTCAAAAATAACAAATTCAATAAAAGTTTGCATTTAAAAGAATGAAAGTTCACCTGATGATTCAAAACGAAAAAAATATTTTGAGCTCATCAGTGGATTCTACGTAAAAAAATGCCTTTAGAAGGTTCAAGTTTCAGATTTGTATCTTCAAGGACAAATAAGTTATGAGAACTTTACGAAATTTTCAAACTCAAAAACGAAGTATCGTAGGAGGCTGCGGTTCTCACTATTCTTTGTTTCTACGAAAAAGAACTCGGAAATGTGTCATCCGTTTTCTTCCAGCTGCTATAGTTCTCGAGATCCTCTCAGTAGACAACGAATTTTGCCCACCCTGTAGACTTCTCAAACCGAATTGTTACTATGGATGAGACTTGGGTAAATTTCTACGATCCAGAAACAAAGCATCAATCGATGAAATGGAGACACTCGGGTTCTCCAAGATCTAAGAAATTTCGTGTCCAAAAATCCGCTGGAAAAATTCTTGCTTCAGTTTTTTGGGATTGCCATGGAGTAATCATTATTGATTTTTTGGATAAGGCTAGAACAATAACCGGAATTACTATTCGACATTACTGACCACTCTACGGGAAAAAATTGAAGAGAAAAGACGCGGAAAGCTATCCAAAGGTAGGTATTTTGTTTTAGGGTTTGAGTTACTAGAACATTCCCCTTATTCACCAGATTTGGCTCCATCCGACTATCATCTCTTTCCACAACTGAAAAAAAGTTTAAAAGGTCGTAAATATTCTTCCAACGAAGGAATAATAAAAGCTATGGAGGTCTGGTTTGCAGAGCAAGAAAAAACATTTTTTTTTTGAAAGGTCTAGAGACATTGCAGGTTCGCTGTAATAAATGTATTCAATTAAGTGGAGAATATGTTGAGTAGGCAATAAAACATTTTGACAATTTTTCAATATATCCTCGTACATATTCTAAAAGAGCATCTTTCCTTGTAATGGATCCCGAATTTTAATAGAGCTCGTTGCAGTGACGGTCCAGGAGAGATATTGGATTTTACATTTGAAATTCTGTGTGGTGTTTATTGATATAAAATAAATAGGTATATCTTCGTAATTGTAATATATGCTATATGTTACAAAGGAAACAACTTTGAAGCTCATTCATATTTGAAGATAGTCCCCTATGGGAACCGCCCTTGGTATAGGTAACTGGTCAGAGCTTTCTGCTCACGGTTCTCGACTGCACGGATAATTAAGTGCAGTGTAGTGTGGTTGCTATGCAAATATGAAATAAGGGTAGTGTACACTTCACTATGAATTCAGCTGCATCGAAAATGACTAAAACATTCTTATTATTCATGGGAGTCAATAGAATACTAGTCCCCCTCTATAATAGCGCCAGATCTGTTCAATATCTGGAAGCAGTTCCTGCGGATGAAGCTTGGTAAAAATGAAGAAATAACGCCGGGTTACAAATAAAATAATTGCATGCATTCGGGAAATGTGTCGCATTGAGCCCGACTTCCCGTAGGATCTATTAACCTCTGATATTTTTAGACTAATCGCAATTCATGGGGGAGTTAAATGTGTCTGTGATGTATTGTTTGTTATACAGTTAAATCTAGCAGGAAAATTAGTTGGACCGAAATAGCGGTATTATTATTTTTTTACTAAAATTAGGACGAGTTTTGTTTTTGAGCGATTCTCAATTATTTGTGAGATATTCCCTGAAAACTGGAGTAATGTGACTATGGAATGTGATGATCCTCATTCAGATAAATTTGTTTCATTTCTTTCAACAAGGAGCCCAAGAATTTTCATAGTTTCCGTTTCGAAATTTCAAATAACGTCAGGAGCTTTGCAAATAGAATTCGTGAGATTGCTTCAACAAATAACTAGTTCACCTATACTTCATTCACATTCATTTTAGCAGTCGGTTGGCCATGAAATAATTTGCTCAAGTTTTTGTAACTAGAACGGTGTAGGGATGGCACTCATGAAATGTCGATAATGTCATAACGCCGTTGCCACAACTAATATCAATTTTTATTACGAAAATGACGAAAGTGATTGAAAAAAGAGACAGGGTTTCAGGAAGTGCTATTTAGAATTCAGGTCCGCTCATTCGAATAGTTATACCCTGATATTCTAAAATCCACAATACGTCAGACGGTAGCGAACATATTCAATGTAAGAGAATTTATATAATGTTTCATCTGAATCTAAACGACTTATATTTCAGCTGAATATTTCCACAATTAGAAAGATTGTGAATGAAGAGGATGACAAAGAATTTCCTTCTATTGGGAGACCCAAAAAAGTGGTGGCATTTGAGAATTTTATGTTTGAGTGAATTAATGCGAAAAGTTTAGGTACTACAGGATTTTAGATGAATGTCATCGTAGAATAAGTTCCCGAAAATTGATTTTCCTATTTTTCATTTGACTTGTCCTATACATTGTACCTAAATGTCTTAAGGTACCAATAAATACCTAATTATTATTATATCAATGTATTAAGACGAACAGATACAAATACGCGCTAGTTTTAATGTTAATTGTTTATTCATGTGAAATTTTTGTTCAAAGGTGAAGTTCATCTTGATTTGAAGTTTCCTTTAATTCCTTTTACTTATATTGATGCAAGATCATTTTTGTTGAAGAATTTAATATTCTTGTAATTATCTGTCAATTCCTTCGGGAGATACCCATTCCCAACCACTGCATCATATGCATTTCATCTTCGAGTTAATATTTTTGAAATCTACAACTGATGTAACGTACCTATTCAAACTTTAGCCAAAGAAGATAACGAACAATAACTCTTCTCAAGCTAGTGCATATTATGATATTTTACTGATCTCTTGTATTTTCCATGCAAATAACTGGATTTGGCATGCCTTTAATCAGTTTGCATAAACTTCAATTATGTTCGTCACATATTTTCCGAAGAGATTCGACATTGTGCTGAAATACGTAATAACAGAAACTTTTACGTAGAACGGGCATCATAGCGTTGATTCAAAACCCAAAAATGTTTTGACAAGCTTCATAACCCCACAGTTTCGTACTATAGAGAGTGAAATGTGTCAAATTTCCATGGCCAACCGAGTGCTAAAATGAAAGTGAATGGAGTATAGACACCCGGAGACACAAACTTTCTTTGGTCCTTTAATTATTTCCTCTCATTCTCCTAACGGCCGGTTTCATGATCAAACCTAAAGTCCCTTTAATTTTAAAGCTTCCTTTAACCCTACTAAAAATGACAGTAAAGGAAGCTTTGAGCTTAAAGTGACGTTAAATTAGGCAATCCAATCACCTGTCAAAATATTTCAATATGGCGGTTGGTTGGCAAACAACGTTTGTTTACCTTTTCTAATTTGAAACTTTTGGAAGCTTTTTCTGAATATTTGACATTGATTGGTGTTAAATATCGTTTAGTTTTTTTGAAATATATAGTGAATAGTGGGAACTAAGTTTTATTCTGAAAGAAAAATGCCTGTAACAAGTATTATGGTTAATTGTGGAAGTCTTGCAGATCGGTACCATAAGGATTTTTTCGTATACCTACTGTGACAAAATCTGTGCATTACCTACATATTAACGAAGAAGGGATATGTGGTTAGCAGCTCAAGAGAGAAGATCTAACTGAATCAATTATTAGGAACCAAGAAGTACGTAGCAGACATTTCATAACAGGTAGGTACCTAAGAAGAATATCTATGTGTGTGTATTCATATACCTATAAGTGAAACTGAATATACAGTGATTTCTTTCGAATACGTTTTTATAAAGGTATAAGTTACTAAAAATATGTAAAATTTTCTATTCATTTTTAAGTTTAACGAAGGAAGTGATCTGGGTGATACAGAGCAAGCAGGGCAAAGCAGATTGAGAGGCTGTGCTAAACAAACAGACTTACAATGACCATGTTAAGTACACAAGTTGAGCAGCTCAACTTTGCCATCAGAAAAATAGAAGACTTAGAAAAGAAAGTTGAAAACCCTCCTCGGTGACTAATGGACAATATCAATAATGTATTTTAGTGGAAGTATTATTGTGGGTTCGATCATAAATTCATCAAAGCAGCTATTTTTCCAGAAATAGAACCTCACATTTCATCAACATCAACAGCAGTACTGAGTCCTATCAATCAAATGTTACTCACATTAGTAAAATTGACGTATGTTTGAATAATAAAAATATTTGAGAGAAACTCAATTGTGTTGATCTGCATTTATTTACTATACTAAAAACATATACATAGCTTTATAAATTTCAGTAATTAATGAATACAGTGCAAACAAGTTTGTATGATTTATTTCCATTAATCAAATCGAACGATTCTTGCACCAAAATGGTAACATTCAATGAAGAAATTATAGAGAATAATATTTTGATGATTTGACAAAAGGTCCCACATAATGAAAAGGATCCACACAAGTTTTGTAAAAAAAAAACAGCGAAGAGAATTAGGTGAAAAAACACCAATGATGTTATGCTCTGAACTCACGAAACCCATAATTATTGAATTTCAATTCATGCAAGGCGCAAAAAACATTTTCTAAATTATATATTGAATGAATAAGAACGTGACCTTAGTGTATATACATTATCTATAATGATATTCACCATTTTTTTAAGAAATTTAAGTGAAACACAAATCTGTTTGCCAACCAGGCGCCATATTTGACAGTTGAAAGTCACATGGTCTGGATTCCCTAATCAGATTATGAAACTGGACGTTAGTCAGTTCCCAAAAAAAAAAAACAATTCCCATGTTTGCCACTGACTAAAAAGGAATAGTCCGGAGAAGAGGCGTGAAAGATATTAAACCAACGTGTAAAATCTCAAAATCGCAATCCTTCCCATGTCACCCTTTTTTCCCACGTCAATCTCCAGCGCCTATCCCATGAAATTAAATTCCGAGCATCGCGAGATAATTGAATGAAGTGACCGAAATTCGAAATCGCATCTGAATTCCGCGGGACCGTCGCGAGCGAGCCCGGGAGCAGACGCGCAACGAGAGCGAGCGAGACGCCAACAGGAAGTCGGCGCTATCCGCAGGGGAGCGTCACGGCGCCGTCAGACGGCATATTTTTAGTGCGCAACAAATAGAAGCGACCTTTTACACAATCGTCGTCTGCATTTTTCGGGCCGGTATGTAATGCTGTTACGTCTAAATTTATAAATCGTACATTCGAGCCTGATCGCTGACGGGGGAAGTTCGAAACTGGGAATCTCTATGTTGATCTGGGTGTATTTTTAGTTTTGCCATCGGTCGAAATGAATGAATCGGAAGGGAGTTTTTGCCTTCGCAAGAACGATCTCCAGGTGTTCGCACGTCGACGTCCATATCGTCTTATGGTCTTCTGCGTCCAAGTTTCGATTCATCGAACTTGAAATTTGTCGCACTCGCACCTACGTGTGGTAAAATGGGACACTAATTAAAAGGAACTTACAACAACGGTGATATGAACTGGAATTTCCTTCTTCTTGTGCGACACCAAGCAATGAGCCCATTGTTCCTCTTAGTTAGTGAGCCCATGCATGATGCTATATCGGGATTTACTCGGGCGTCCTGAAGACCTAGTGGATTTTGAAGGTTGTATGGTGGAAAGAAAAAAGGTTCTATGATATTTGCTCTTTCAGCGTTGAGGGAAGCATCTGCAGGTTTTCAAAGATGTAAAAAAAAAACATCAGGTGTACCTACATACTCGAGAGTGTCAGATCAAGATACTGTACAGGATGGGCAAAATTCGTTGTCTACTGAAGGGATCTCGATAACTATAGCAGCTAGAAGAAAACGGATGACACATTCTCTAGCTCTTTTTTCCTTACTATTCCAAATATGAAAACAGATCCAGCCTAACGTTCATAGCAAAGATTATAGAGTAGAAAGATGGGAAACGAGGCGACTAAAGCGATTTGAGCGCCATCTGTGTGTCAAGCGTGTTTTTAAGAAGCTAGGACTGGTTAAAATATTAATTTGAGAGCCATTCCCAGAAATATATGAAATTTTGTAAGATTTCAGACGTCCATTTCGATCAAAGAGGTTTTGAATGTTTTGATTCTCGTACCGCTTTTTGTTTATGTAGCTCGTTCTAGTTGCTGATTATTGAATTTTTTGTCTTATTTCTTGGTGAAAACAACAAAATGTTGTTCGAAAATTATTGAATGGTGAAGAACGGTGGATCAAAAAATAAAATGTATTTTACGAGATTAAGTTTTTCACTCAACTAAGGAAAATGGAAGCGTAAGTAATAAAGTCGTAATATGTGAATCGGTCATTCATTGATTCTGATTTTCAGTGCTCCGAAGTGGATAAAATTCTCAGGACTTGAAGACAATTATTTCAGCAAACACTACTAACTACACCATGTGCAATGAACATTTTACTGCAGGTCTATTGAGAACTGTTCATCCACGTAAATTGTAGTATGCAGAAAGCATCCCTTGCATGAACGGCCTATTAAGGGGAAATTATGATCTTAATAGGTCCCTTCAATGATTCTCAATTGTTACTCTTTCAATATTCATTAATTCAGAACAACCTATTGTACAGAAATAACACCTTCAACGTATAGCAGATCACCATATACTTTAGTGTCCTAGTCAAAGCTTCATTTATTGCCCACAATTTCAATTTTTGTGAATTTTTTATGAATTGCAATAAAACATATAGCACAGCGTTTTTCGTTGATATCATTGATTCCAAACAATGTTTAGATGAAAACTAACATCCTGATCACAAAACAAAACCATACTTTTGTTCATCCTGAGCGACAAAACCATACTTTTGTTTTCTCGCTCAGGATGTTTGTTTTCTGATAGAAACAAAATCGATATTGAAATTTAATGCAAGGAATAGCATTCGAATTTCGCGCCCCTCAATTAAAAAACAGAAAACTGTAATTAAAATTTTTTTCTGTATTGACAGTGCGTTTTTAGCGCCATCTCATTGTCACGCGTGTTTTCACTGGCCAAAATGTAGTCGGTTTTTAGTACTAGCGATATGAGGGCGTTTCCTATCTTCCTACTCTATATCCTTTGGTTCATAGATTTTGAGTTATGAGCGAAAATTGAGAAATTGTAAGCTGAATAACTCGCTTATTTAAACTCATTTTCGAAATCCGTTGTTACATTCTACAGGCACTTTTTTATGAGGAATTCGAATATAATATTATTGAATTTTTTGATACAGCCATTTTCGAGATACGACAGGGATTTCGGATTTTTCAAATGTAAACTATAGTTGAAAGTTCTTTCATCTTACTGCAATTTTTTTGCTTATTTCAAAAATGTATCATATGTCGCTATTCACATGAATGTGAAAAAAAAATTCAATACTTTTTCCTACTTTTCGATTCTCTGTTGAATTATAAGAAGGCTGGCTTACCATAGCAACCGTTGAATATGCATTAAATTTTGTGAACCTGAGCCTCTATGATTGAAATCACGGATTGATGAATAAATATTTCGATGATTAATTTGCCATCATTTGTTCTCGCGATGTTTGGCATGCTTATCTCACGATGGTTCACAATTCGAACACTACCGTTGACAGAAGTAGGTACCTATTTTTCATCATCTTACTTCTGTAAAAATTATAATTATTTATCTAGCTGACTCTTTAGGTTTCTTTCAGGAATAGAAAAACTATAATTGAATAAATTTTCTTCTTTAATAATCAGACGAAAATCTTTTACTCTCTTTTAAAGGATATCGATCTCGATATCGATATATAAAAGAAATAATTATTCGACAGTCGGTGATTCCTATCACAGAACGTTGAGTTCATATAGGATTATGTGGAGTTCACGAACCATAATGCATTTTCAACGGTTGCTATGGTTAGCCAGCCTTCTTATTATTTATTCAACAGGGAATCTAGAGTAGGAAAAGTATCGAATTTTTTTCTCGTGTAACATTCATATGAATAGCGACATATGATACATTTTTAAAATCAGCAAAAAATTGCAGTAAGATGTGAGAACTCTCAACTATAGTTTATATTTGAAAAATCAAAAATCCCTGTCTATCTCGAAAATGACTGGATCGAAAAATTTAATAATATCATATTCAAATTCCTCATGAAAAAGTGCCTGTAGAATGTAACAACGGATTTCGAATACGAGTTCAAATAAGCGTGTTATTCAGCTTCATTGAAAAATATAATTTCTCAATTTTCTTTCATAACTCAAAATCTATGACCATTAGGCTGGATCTGTTTTCAGTTTTGGATTAGTTATGAAAAAAGATCTCGAGAATGTGTCGTCCGTTTTCTTCTAGCTGCTATAGTTCTCTAGATCCCTTCAGTAGACAACGAATTAATTTTGCCCACCCTGTATATGTGTCTATGATTATAAATTCTGAGTATTTGCGTGGTGGGGCTGGCCATACGGAAGAGTTGAAAATGGTGAAAATAAAAAAACTTCGAGATTTTCAAAAGATATGTTAATTGGACCCGAAGGAAGCTACAATTCAAGAGACGGACAATTCGGTCCTTTGGCAATGTAAAAAAATCGTTACTTGAACAGGGTGGGCAAAATTCGTTGTCTACTGAGGGTCTCTTAAGAAATATAAGAGCTAGAGCTAGAATAAAACGGAGGACACATTTCCGAGCTCTTTCTCAGAGAATCATAAGATGGTGAAAACCGAAGCCTCCTACGATTCTTCGTTTTTGAATTATTAGCAACAAAAGGGATTTTAATGATTTCGAAAAGATCTCATAACTTCTTCGAAGTTTTCGAAGTTACAGATCTAAAACATAAACCTTCTAAAGGCACTTTTTTACATAGAATCCACTGACTAAATCGAAATATTCCTTCATTTCGAATCATCAGGCGAACTTTCGTTTTTCTAAATGGAAACTTTTATTGAATTTGCTAGTTTTGAATAGGAAAAAATCTTTTGTCGATAGATTCTACGTATAAAAGTGCCTAAGAAGGTTCAAGTTTTAGATCTGTAACTTAAAGGACAAACAAGTTATGAGAACTTTTCGAAATCGTCAAAATCCCTTTTTTCCCTAATAACTCAAAAAAGAAGAATCACAGAAGGCTACGGTTTTCACCATTCTTTGTATCTCTGCAAAAGAGCTAGGAAATGTGTCTCTTGTTTTCCTCTAGCTCTTATAGTTCCCGAGATCCCCTCAGTAGACAACGAATTTTATCCATCCTGTTACCTTTACATACTTAAGCGTGTCAGATCTTCAAACATTGCTCAGCTGTTTGAGACGTGTTGATCCATTAATCTGACACTAATCAGGGAGTTTTTTTTCATCTGATATTTTGAAAATGATAACAATACATTTTTTTCAATATCTCATTTTCTATACCTCTAATCGTTTTTATACTTATTAGAAAAGTTGTAGATACTAAAATTCTGTAGAACTTTTGTCTGAAGTAATTATTCCTACTTTCAACCGTTTGCGATATGGAGAGTGATGAAAGCCATACATGCGAAATGTAGAATCCCAGACATTCATCGCTAAATATTTCAAATACGTTTGAACGTAGAAAAAATTGCTTCAGAAGAAATTTGTAGAAAATGTTATATCCTACAACTTTCATGATGAGTGCAAAAACGATTTGAAGCCCAGGAAAAGAGATGATTCAAAAAAACTTATTTTTGTGACCTTTATTGCCAATTTTTATTGTTTTGGCTGGATGAAATTCATCACGCTTAAATTGTCAGATTGAGATCATGTATACTTTTCAACCTCTAATTAACCACATATATCTCGCTCGAATGTGTACAGTGATTGTTGATTTTTTCTATAGATAGAGGAAGAATGTATTTGCATCCTCCACCATCTTGAGAGCTTTCACTTGCGCCCTAAAAAGTCCACTATCATGCCACCATCACTGTTTTCATACTCTATAAGAGCTGTCTTCATAGCCACTTCCGTAATTGTTAAGTCTAGATACAGCAGACACTCCATCGCTGTCGTAGGGGTAGATCTCAGAAAGCCCGTTATTTTTAGGCAGCCTTTGCTCTCATATTTAGTCATAATGGTGCTGTTACAGTTCTTTCCCATGGAAGGTTGCGATAGTTCTCACCACCACAGTATACGTGCGAAAGCTATGGTTTGAAACCCTATCCAGTACCAAGGTTACCTCCTCACTCCCACCAGTTGTTGTCCAAAACTTTGTTTACGTTGGCTTGCAAGTTCAAGGCGTATGGATGGAAGTTTCTACCTTTTAGCACAGATTCTACACTCATCAGTTTTTTAATAAACTCATTCATCAGATTCTTTCTAATGGCCGTTATCAGGAAAAAAAAAACCATGTAGGATGTAGGGTTTGTCAAATCAGTCATCAGAAGCCTATAACTATCTAGCATAATTTATGATAACTTGATAACCACGAATTTTTTCATCATAGATTCCAACCCAATCGTTTGAGACAAATGTCTCGTCTAAAATTTCTCCTTTAAATATATCATTGACTGTCCTATGGCCGTACATTCATGATTCATGCAATTTCAAATTCCAAAATGCCATGGAGGCAGAGAGACTTGAACAATAGAATATTACAGACAAAGCTTTCACGAAGAATCTAATCTTTTAATTAGAACTTCTACCACTGGAATACTTTCAGTTACACGATCATGTTTCATCAGCTATGCAACGATAAATTCCGTTGGGAGTTTCAAAAAGCAGGAAATATCAAATATATTTAATGTTCACACTTCAAAGAATAAATTCTCATTAGTGGAACCAGGTAAGGTGAACATGAGATATTCTGGTTTGAAGAGAATCGCTTACAATAATTGTGGAAACGTTTGAGTAATGTAGAAATGGTTTACCTTCTCTTCTTATATTATGGTTGTTAATTTATTATGAGCGAACATATAGTGAGGGATAACCCATGGTATGAATAATCAGTATTAATCATCATAAATTTTTATAGAAATATTTACTCTTTCTTCGTAACAGCTCAAATTCAAGGAATGTTCACCACCACATAACAAAATTCAAGCAATTCATTAGCTCATTAGCTGAGAGTTCAGGATTAGTTAAAAGGGGGTGGAAGTTGTACAAAAGGGTACAGTTCACACATGTATGGTTGAAAAATTGATTTGTATGCGTCAACTATCAACATTAACAAACCCTTCAAATATAAATATCGAAACAGTGCTTGAAACTCTCGAAAGGTAAAAAAACATGAATTTCATAAGTTTCTCAACAGTGTGTACTCATCAATGATCTGAGACATGCTTACAAACTGAGACGATCAATTGATGCACAATGCATTTTAGTAGATTCCGAAATGCGTGCTTGAAAAAAATCGAAAACATTAAAAAAATATATTGCATCTCCATATTGCTCTAGAAAACAAATGTGTTGTTGAAATGGAATACTGAAAAGATCACAGGAATTGTTTTTTCCTATTTTGCAGTAGGTACTGTGAATTTCAAATTTGGCTTGGAAATTAATAGATATTTTCTGTATAAAAACAGCTGAATTTTTCATAGTAGTATAAAAAATATATTTATCAGTCGAATATTTCTGAGGAGTCTAGTTATGGTAGCAATGAATTCTAACGATGGTTGTGTTTTATTCGTGGAATAATGTAAATTCCATCATTAAATGCCCTATGTCATAAATCCCAATTAAGGCTTCAAAACTGGCAGCATCATTATAATATGTTATTCATTCCCATATATAAATTGATATTTATTACCTAGGACCACTTAGTATACATACACTTGGGTGATTATCAATTGTCGATATCTCCTTTGATGTTGATTCAAACCGAATGAATCTAGTTATTAAAATTTCTGTATTCTTAATGTTGGTAGAAAACTAATCCAATGCTCGTATATAAAAACACACTGAGTATACAGTCCTTGATAATCAGATACCTGTTAGTTTACATGCAATCACTTCATTTGAAACATTTAGATTGTATCTTTTGATTTATTTACGATTAAGTTTGGTGCTCTTTTACGTTTGTTACAGATTCAGTAAATATCAACCCTAATACCTATTTAATGTCACTTCTCTCATTTCCTGGTGCTAACCAGGAAGAAGTTGAGGATAATTCACTCGAATAGAAGATTCTTAAAGAGTGTTCAGCATCGAACAAAATTCAAAAACCTAATGAAATAATTTCCAGAAATTCTCATCTATAGTTGCACTGTACTTTTCCTACTATCGTAACTTACATTATTCCATTCCATAAAAATTTCTATATTACCAAGAAAATATTCCAAAAGCTGGAAAACTAAAAAGAAATTCGAATGTTTCAATCATCGGACGTATTTTTTATCGAGCTTTTCATGGCAATCCAGACGATCAATAGGAGTATGTCCTCATGAAATTGCTGGATAATGGATATGAATGTATTTTTCATATGAAGGACATAAGCTGAAATAGTTGTTATTGAGAATACAGACCATCTATATTAATAAAAGAGGATCTATGGTTTACTTCAAAATGCTTTATTGTTCAAACGATCTCACCAAATTGGACAATTCTTTTTTTGTTGTGTTTATTATTGTTAGGGCAAGGTTTATATAACAAAATATTCCCAAAAAAAATTGTACAGAACAGAAAAAAAAGGCATTCCTTTTTCTTACGACCAATCGAGCAATCACGATGAGTTAGTTATTATTATCTACCCTAGAAATAATTTAAATGGCAAAACTAGGTTTGCCGGGTCAGCTAGTAAGATATAAAGTAGAGAATGAAAAATCCGAACATTTGTAACAATAACATATTTTTAGCAAGTGATGAGTTCAATTATTGAAATAGGTCAAGTGTATGTTCAGTTTTTGCTGCGTATCAGAAAAGGTTTTGTTCCTCTATTTTCATTCGGCCAAATAAATCTCACAAATGAAACGTTATTTTTGGCATCGTTGTATGTAAATAAGGAAGACCTCGATAGATGAATCTTTCTATTTACTATATATTCCAGCTTCCAATCACAATAGGATTGTTGATGGCACAGAACAATGATTAATGTAGGTACTTTAGATCTCTTTCAAGTTCGCCTCATGTTGCGTTTCTATCAAAGTTTCGATTCAATTTATGTATATTCTTCATGAAATCAAAACTTTCATGAAATTTCTCCTTATTTTTATGTGATATTTTCTTCATTGATTAATATTACACAAAATTAATGAAATCCTTAAATAAATGAAAATGTTTTATATGCGGGGTGTGTCTTTCAACAGTAGATTCTTGAAGTCAAAAAAAACACTTTTTCCTTCACCATTTTTTCCGAATCAGCTCGATTCAAAAGATACAGGCTGTTGAAAACCCATAAAAAAATTTAGTTCTATCTCACAAACGGTTTTATCGAATGAAATGAATTTCGGAATGTAGGTTTTCATTTATTTGATTAATCTTTTTCGAACACAAGATATCACCCACGCCTTCTAGTTTTCCCATTATGAACATTACGTACCATAAAAATACCAAAAATTCAAAGAACCCAATTCTTGAAACTAAGTTGGACACTATCTAATGAATATTTAATAGTTTTGTAAAATGAAAGTTTTTTTCATATTTTCCCGTATAATGCGCCGTTTTTTGTTCAAAAATTATTAGTTAATTAACTGCATTACTGCATGGAATAATACAGAGTGTCCCACCAAAAAAACACCGACTCTCCCTCTACATCTCTGAAATAGTGTCTCAAATTCTATTTAAAGTATGGAAATAGTAATTAATTTCTATGATCCATTACGAGTATCACATGAAACATGAAAATTACTGAAAAATATATTGGAATTTTTCGAATACCTATCTCGAACTTAAAACAATTAATTTCACAGTTAAGAGGGGTCTACACCGTTTTAGTGGTCAGTTCAAAAAAAGAAAATGAATATCTTACCTCAGAAACCACTAATTTATATGGGGTTTTCATTATAATTCAATACCATCAATTCGTCAGCTCGGAAAGTCAGATGTTTTTTTATTCGTCGAACGGAAGAAAAAATAAAAAAATTTTTTTATTGAAGAATAAATATTCATTGATGTTATTAACTTTCCGAGGTGAAATTATCTCTTCCATGAATTTCCACATGAAAAAATTTCTCGAAAAGTCTCGCCATTGGCTACAATATGTATCCTGGTGAAATTGAAAAAAGACATTCGTTAAGTGCTGCTATCTTTTCGACGAAAGTGGATATTCGTAACTTCTACTTATCGTTCAAGTGTTCCGGCAATACCCCACATTCTGGTATTCTTTCCCCCTTTACGCCTTATCTGGATGGCGAGAAAGTCCAGTGGTATAAACTCCACTTAACGTTGTAAAATTAAAGTGTTTGTAAACTGTGAAAGTAAGTAGTAAAACAGCTTTTTTCAGCAAATTGGACTATATTTTATTTTCTCCAATTCTATGAACTTTGCTAACGTTTCGGAGGTGTAGTTTCTCCTTCTTCTGGGCTAAAAGACAAAAGGACACTCAACAAAACAATCACAAAGAGAGACCATGATACCAACCCCAAGAATATCAATTCGCTTGAGAAAATTGTATGGAGTAAGAATATTTCATTACATCAAATTAAAATTAAAACTTTTTGGCTTTATGAATCGTCGAAAACAAAGACTTTAACAGAAATGTCAAATAAAACACATAGACAAGGGGAGAATTTTTCAAATATCAAGTATACTTCATTCACATTTATTTCAGCAGTCGGTTGGCCAAGAAATAATTTTCTCAAGTTTTTGTAACTAGAACGGAGTAATGTTGGCTCTCATGAAATGTCGTTAATGTCATAACGCCGTTGCCACAACTAATATCAATTTTCATTACGAAAATGCCGAAAGTGATTGAAAAAAGAGACAGGGTTTCAGGAAGTGCTATTTAGAATTCAGGTCCGCTCATTCAAATAGTTATACGAATGATATTCTAAAATCCACAATACGTTAGACGGTAGCGAACATATTCAATGTAAGAGAATTTATATAATGTTTCATCTGAATCTGAACTACCTATATTTCAGCTGAATATTTCCACAATCAGAAAGATTGTGAATGAAGAGGATGACAAAGAATTTCCTTCTATTGGGAGACCCAAAAAAGTGGTGGTATTTGAGAATTTTATGTTTGAGTGAATTAATGCGAAAAGTTTACTACAGGATTTTCGATGAATGTCATCGTAGAATAAGTTCCCGAAAATTGATTTTTCTATTCTTCATTTGACTTGTCCTATACATTGTAAATGTCATAAAGTATACCAATAAATACTTAATTATTATTATTATATCAATGTATTAAGATGAACAGCCACAAATACGCTCCAGTTGTCCTGCTAATTGTTTATTCATGTGAAATTTTTGTTCAAAGGTGAAGTTCATCTTGACTTGAAACTTCCTTTAATTCCCTTTACTTATATTGATGCAAGATGATTTTTGTTGAAGAATTTAACATTCTTGTAATTATCTGTTAATTCCTTCGGGAGATACCCATTCCCAACCACTGCATCATATGGCATTTCATCTTCGGCTTAATATTTTTGAAATCTACAACTGATGTAACGTATTCAAACTTTAGCCAAAGAAGATAACGAACATAAACTCTCCTCAAGCTAGTGCATATTATGGTATTATACTGATCTCTTGTATTTTCCATGCAAAAAACTGGATTTGGTATGCCAATCAGTTTGTATAAATTTCAAATATGTTCGTCACATATTTTCCGAAGAGATTCGACATTGTGATAAAATACGTAATAACAGAAACTTTTACGTAGAACGGGCAACATAGCGTTGATTTGAAACCCAAAAATGTTTTGACAAGCTTCATAACCCCACATTTCCGTACTATACAGAGTGAAATGTGTCAAATTTCCATGGCTAACCGAGTGCTAAAATAAAAGTGAATGGAGTAAAGTCACAACAAAACTGACAGATCTTTTTCTTTTTCAAAACGAAACCAAAACTGATAAGTGGTACATTTCTTCTGTGCTCGATTTTGGTGAACAATTTCGCTTGATTAGACGTACCAAACTACCTTGAATTAATGTCGAAGTATCACAAATTACACTCTGTGCATTTGCATTTGTATAGATAACAAAACCGTGACGACCAAAAGTGACAGCTCGTAACAAGCCTATTTTGTTACCTAGTATGCCAGGAAGGCGAATGGCACATACCTCGTGCCGCATGTAGGATAGCGGAAAGAAGGCAATGGCATTTCACAGACATGAATGGAAACAAGAAATATTCTTCAATTTCCCTCTCTACTGTTACAGCAATGTAAAGAATAGCACATTCCTGAATGGCCATCAGCTCGTGGTTGTGCCTGGGCATCGCATTCTCACACTCACAGTAGTGCCATCGACTTTGGAACGGCAACGGTGAAACCGCCTGCTTACCTCTTCCGTTCTTCCTTTATCGCAACAGAATGCACACTCCGTACATACCGCAACTGCAGTATGCAGTATTGCACTCCCAGCTGTTGACTGGGCAACACCAGGCCCGATAAAAATGGTGCCTCTCCTATTTGCTCGCACACTTCACGAAACTCATGAATTCGTTCTGCAGTCACTATGAACTATTTGTCAGTGATAACGTGCTTTTCACCTTGTGGTAACAGGAAACTCACGATCAGAGACTGCTACGAAAAGGTCAGTAGTTTTCTTTGTAACGATTTGTTTTTTTCGCCCTCGGTATACTGTGACATTGATCCTGAACAGTAAAAAATTTTTTTTTTAAATGGAGAATTAACGCAGTGTATGAAAACATCGTCGTTTTTACAGATTTTTTATGTTTTCAGGAAAAACTTGACGTTAGAAGTCAAAACAGTATATTATAAGAGTAATTTACAATTATTTGGTAATTTTTTCGTCTTAATATGTAATATGGTTAGTAACTAATTGAGTAAATTTTCGAGTAATGGTTCCCTCCATTAGGATTTACTGTAAATCAACAGAGTGGACAATCACGCATTCTGATTTAGCACAATATTATTATAATGAATTTTTCTACCATATTTTTTTTCAACTGAAACGTCAAACTTTTTTTCGAAAAGTCTTCAAATACATATTTATCATGTTGGATACTACCTAGGTTCTTTAATTGGATTTTATAGTTACTTTTTATCAACTAAGGAATACACACAGGTGATTTTGACACCCAAAAAAAACAGAAACAAACAGAAATGTAAGAATAACATCGAAAACATTGCTAATCTTAGAAGGTCCCTGAATTCGGGTTATCAAAAAATTAGTGTGAAGCGGAATTCACTCTCTCTTCCAACTCCCTAAAAAAATTCTCCCAATAACACTAGTCAGAGAAGACCAAAATAACGATGCAATCAATGAGAGTTTGATGTTCCATGTCTACTTTGACGTTTACAGATCAGCTGTAGAAAGTTTTTCTTTTAACCAGTTGCACGAAAAAGTTAAAGGGGGGGATTAGTAATCAATCACCCTGTATATTTTGTATGGAATGTCAGATTTGACGCTTGCATTTATGATTGGGAATTCGAATGTAGATTGCAGCGACATGGTGATGACATTTCGAAGTGAAAAGTTAAAGTAGTCATTGTTATTTTTTAAGGGGATTTTGAAATTTTCGTCAAATAAATCCTTTTTTTTTCAGTTTATAGTTGTTTTTTCTCAATTTTGAAGATTGGTTGCCGAAACTGGATTCAAGTGTGTTAATTATTATCAGTCTTAGGTCAATAAATGTCATAAAGTATTAGTATTTATGAAAAAAATTCCGGCTATGTTCTGAATCAGCTGATAAAAGTGAGCAATATTTCTTGAATCCGAACTTCTTGCCTCTTTGCACGATCATAATACAGGGAAATTGATTATATGGAGAGCCCCAACTATGATATCTTGCCTTCTCCATTATACAGGGTGTCCCGTAAAGACCACGTCAAACGAAAATGGAAAGTAGATCAGAATGTGCTCTACCTGATGTGAAAAAATCGTTCATATGAAAGTCTCACACTTTTCGAGATATTTGATGTTTTATGAAAATGTTGAATTTTTTCACTTAAAATGCTTTTTCTCTTGCGGAAGCTACAATTAAATACTTTTCGAATCAGTTTTTTTCCGTAAATTTGGTTGAATGATTACTCCAATTCGTGCAATGAAAAATACCTCAAAATATTATACAGGTATTCTGAAAAAAAAAATTAAAATTCATGTTCTGAAAGAAGTGTTTTTTTGTGCTGAATTCTATCGGACGTGGTATAAAAAAAAGACACTAGACCTTTTCTGCATATTACGTTGAAAAGTTGCCCATTTTGTGAGGATTCCGAAAAGGTAAAATACAGGTGATAACCTTCTTCACGAAAAAAGATATTTGAATGTTTATCGAAAATGGAGCATTTCTGTGAAAAACTGATTTTAAAATGGCTATATCTTTTATCAGGGCCGAATCGGAAAAAATGGTATAGAAAAAAAGTGTTTCTTTCGATCTCAAGAATCTACTATTAAAATATTTGTACGAGACAAAGGTTCGCCCTATATACATTAAAAACTACTGCACTTATAGCCGGTTTTATAATCAAACCTAAAGTCGCTTTAATTTTAAAGCTTCCTTTAACCCTACTAACGCCCAGTTTCATAATACATTTAAAGTCACTTTAAGCTTTCTTTAGTGTCAATTTTACTAGGGTTAAAGGAAGCTTTAAAGTTGAAGCCGCTTTAGGTTTGATTATGAAACCGGCAGTTAAAATGACACTTAAGGAAACTTTAAGCTTAAAGTGACTTTAAATGTATTATGAAACTGGACGTTATTTCCACAGGATTTCCAAAATGCCAGTTTATTTACATGCTTCAAAATGAAAAAAACAAATTCTCAGGCGAATGAAACCTTGAGCTCATTTTACAATCAAAGCCCCTGTTTTTTAAACAACAATTAACAAATTACTTTACCCAAGTAATTTTCTATTTATTACTTTGTTTTCCATATTCGAGGGACTGAATCTGTGGAGTTATTTTGAATCTAAGAGAGTTTCTTCAATCTAAACCCACTAAGCCTTGAATTAAGTGCCCCACCACTAATTTTATTCCGAGTCGACAAACTCAGGAATGGATATAAACAAATAAATATAGATAACCCGCTGCCTGTATCCTGTCTGGCGTATTACCCAATATCCCCGGATTCCAGTGAAAAGGGACAAGTCTGACTGTTCACGAGCTCCTTCGAGATCCCATTCGTACCTGACCCACAAATTAGCGTAGGGGGATTTCTATTTTCTCGGAACAAGATATAATACAAATATTACAAATCAGTCTGGACGTGGCGGAGTGCAAAGGCGAACGGTTCCAAAATATAACATTCCAACGACCTAAATCTATAAATAAACCTTCTCGGAAGTAGCGATCGCTTCCACAGACAAAACAAACTGAGATACGATGAACGAAAGCCGATTTATGGTACCGTGTTGGTACGGTCTTGGGGGTTAATTCCCATTCGAAGCTTGTCTCTAGTCAGGGGGGTGTCAATAGGACCAGTCCTAAATGTAAATATCTACCCCTATTGGGGAATAGTAACGAAGCCACTATAGTAACAATCACCATCAAGTTGAGAGTCCATTCGCCTTTTTTTGATCTGTCTTCGGCCTTCGATTCACTATCGTTTGAATGCATACCTGAAAAGTGCTACAATTTAGGGTTTAGAGGTGTCTTCTTGGAGCGATTGCGTATGACGATGAAAAGAGGCGAGCGTTATTCTGAGAGCTATCACACTGGCCTTGGAGTTCCTCAGGGTTCAGTGTTGGGACATATTCTCTTCTTGCTGTTCGTGAATGATTTGCTTGTGTCGTTGGCCTGTTTACTGCTTACTCTAACAAATCCACTTTAGTAACAAGCACCATTGAGAGTCCATTCGACTTTTTTATCTGTCTTCAGCCTTCGATTCACTATGGTTTGAATTCATACCTGAAACTGCTACAATTTAGGGTTCAGGGGTGTTTTCTTGGATTGGTTACGTTGTGTTCTCGATGGTAGAACTATGACGTTGAAAATAGGCGAGAGTTATTCTGAGAGCTTTCACACTGGCCTTGGAGTTCCTCAGGGTTCAGTGTTGGGACCTATTCTCTTCTTGCTTTTCGTGAATGATTTGCTTGTGTCGTTGGCCTATTTACTGCTTACTCTAACAAATCCACTTTAGTAACAAGCACCATTGAGAGTCCATTCGACTTTTTTATCTGTCTTCAGCCTTTGATTCACTATCGTTTGAATTCATACCTGAAACTGCTACAATTTAGGGTTCAGGGGTGTTTTCTTGGGGTAGTTGCGTTGTGTTCTCGATGAAAGAACTATGACGGTGAAAATAGGCGAGAGTTATTATGAGAGCTTTCACACTGGCCTTGGAGTTCCTCAGGGTTCAGTGTTTGGACCTATTCTCTTCTTGCTTTTCGTGAATGATTTGCTCGTGTCCTTGGCCTGTTTACTGCTTACTCTTTTTGCTGACGATACTTCTGTTGTTATTTCTACCTGCAGCATTGAGGAACTTCAAAGGTTCTGTGAGTTGGGGAATTTGTGAACTGCTGTCGCTCAAACCGTCTGATAGTGATTGTCGATAAGAACAATGAAATGACACTATGTCTCTATGTGGATAGAAATTTAAGATGGACAACCCATATTGATGCGTTATGTAAGATACTTAACTGCTTTTTTTTACGATCTGCAGGATCAAAAATGTTTCACCTTGGTACTGTCTGTTGAATGTATATTATAGCCTAGTATATAGCCACCTATCCTATAACATCCTCTGGGGAAGTTACTCTGACATCTCTAGGGTATTCGTAGCACAAAAAGAGTTATACGTGCAGTACTCAACCTCCATCCACTGGATTCTTGTAAGTCTGTATTCATTGAGAGAGATTGTACCATGTGCCTTGCTATACGCTAAGGAAAATGAGTGTAAGTGGAAGAAGCTGGAAGTTTGATCACCATGATCACGATACAAAGAATTCTCAGACGTTTTCATTTCCGTAGCATAAAACCTACAGATTCGAATGCAGTCCTTCGTACAGAAGTATTAAATTATACAATCCTCTACCACCTTCTGTAAAAAATTCTAATTCTAAAATGTTCAAAACAGAAATCAAAAACCTTCTTTAGAAAGGTTTTCACTCTGTTCAAGAATATTTGGGTGATTCCTTAGTGGCTTAGTTACTTAGTTTTTAGACTGACTTGTCCTATTCACCATGTACTGTCTGCGAAAGGAATAAATGAAATTATTATATTATTATATTACTCTCACTCTGCATGAGTGGTCAGCCCCAGATCTACAATTTATCCAACTATGGCATGTTTTTTTTTTGGTGTAGCAGGGGGAAAATCTGCGAGAAAGACGAACACACCCTCTCCTGAGGGGGAACAAGTGTGGGAATTCTCACTCTCCTGAGCTCGAGACCCACTAAAAACCCTAAACTGCTTCTTCATAGGTTTCGGGCATTTTGCCTATCAACCAGTTGACTCTTATGGTTTCTGGAGTCTCACACGATCATAGTCGTGTTGATAGTTGTATGCTGCCTATTTCTTTTATAGGTTAAGCTTTTCTTTGGTTACTTTTTTAATCCTTAACTGATCTCTTGGTCTTCGGTGGTAGGTTCTTGACCTTCTAGCTTCATCTGTTGGATGTTGTTTGGCTTTGTCGAATATCCTTTCCGCCTTTCTCTTCATAAATTCTGTAACTGGTTCCCATTCCAAGTCCTTGTAGATTTGTTTGTTCCTAACAAACCAGGGTACATCCATCGCCATTCTAAGGAGTTTATTCTCAGTGGCCTGTATTCTCTTGATGTGGGTCTTGGCTGCGAAGCCCCATGCCGCCGATCCATATGTGAATTGTGGTCGCGCGATAGTTTTAATCATCGTCAACTTGATGTTCTTATTCATATGACTTATTCTGCCTATGAGTGGATAAAGTCTACTCATTGCGGCTTTTGTTTTATCAACTGCACATTTGATGTGGTTTTTCCATGTTAGTTCTCTGTCAAGCTTCACTCCTAGGTATGTTGCTTCATTTTCCCATTCAACCTCTTTTTAACAATTTAGGCTAGCACATTCACAATCTTCAAGCACAGCCCTCTTAAACACTGTGTTAAGAGGGCTGTGGCTTAAGTTTCAGTATTTTTCCTCTCATATCTTGGTATATCCTTACAAGGCCTGCTTTATTTCCTAGGAAAGAATTCAGTACTCATTAGTTCATCAGTCTTAACAAATTTATATTTTCGAAGCCTGAGATCTCGGAGCCACAAAGCCTTTCGGGGCTCACTGTTTTACTGGGATAAGTTTTAATTATTTCAAGTTCACTGATTTTTTTTTCCGAATATAATATCCGATATAATATCTGTCACTGGTAAATCGATGATGAAGCATCAGGTGCTTCAGTATGTTGACGAAAACCTGCTGCCAACATGGTGAAGGCCTCTGCAGATAAGACAGCTTATTTGCCATGTTGGCTGCAGGTTTTCCCCAATATACTGAAGAATTAACAGTAGGGGGCAGGGTGGGCAAATGTCCCCCGCAGATTTTCGTTGGTCCCCCATTCCAGTTAATGGGATGGACTAAAAAATTGTGAAGCAAGCAAAAATAAAAAACTCATTATTCTTCCCAGACCAGCCAAACCCCCCCAAAAAAGCCCTGGCTACACCAATGTATCTAAGCAGACCTGCACTATTTTTTTACGAAGAATCAGCCCTCACATCGCTTCGGATGCGATCGAATTTGTTCAAAAAGCTTTCCATTCCATTGTTCATTTAATATGTATACAGGGTGATTCATAACTATTGGGACATAGGCTAAGGGCAGATTGTTTGGACCAAAATATGGCGATAGGACCAAATATACCTCAATAAAATATTGCTGTGGAAAAAGATAGAGGGCGTTAAAGTTGAATTTTTTATAAGGGGACAGAATAATATTTTCTTCGAAGTTCGAAAGTCCTTTATTAAAAGAATTAGAAAAGGCATAGAAGTCGGAGGAGGCCACGTAGAACATTTAATTTAAGTTTATTCTTTTTATGTTACATTGTTTTTATTTATGTTTTTTCGTCGAAATAAATAAAATAAAGAAATCGTTACTTCAAATCCCCTTCCGATGCTCTGAACTGTTCAATTGTGTTCTTCTTAAAAACGGATGAAAAAATATACAGTGAAATTATTAGCAAAAAACGAAAAAAAATTCAATTTTAACGCCCTTTATCTTTTTCCACAGCAATATTATATTGAGGTATATTTTGGTCCAAACAATCTGCCCTTAGCCTAATGTCCCAATAGTTATGAATCACCCTGTATAATGCTCGAATTTGGGGGAAGAACATTTTTTCTGTATTACCCAAAAGTGGTTTGTGAAAAATACTACTTTTCTTCAAAAAAAAGTTGTCAACATTACACTTGACATCGATTTCGATTTGAGATTCTCAAGGGGTTGGTTCTCTGCTAAGGGGGATGATCCTACAACCACGAATATGCTATCGAAAAACTCTTGGACTGAAATGTTTTATGTATGTGGGCCACTCTGTATTTATTCTAACGTTACGATCAGATTCCTGTTCCCAATATGCAGAAAATGCCATGCAAATAAGTCGTAGATCCGCGAAGGCCACAGCTGATCAGAAATACCTCGCGATAACGGTAAAATGAAATTTTTCGTCCCGAAATTTACAATGTCTGCGAAATTCAGACAAACAACATAACTGGATATTAGATCTTATTAGATTCGACGATGGAAGTCGGGCCAGAAACAGGTTCCACATCGGCTGTCGCAACTTTGCGGATCTCGTTATCGAAACACAAACATAATATGAACAGAGTTCAGCTTAATTCGCAAGTATGACCTATTTACGATCGGCAATGCGCAAAATGAACTCTGCAAAGTAGGCGTCTGCTTTACGTTGACGCCTCCTTTGACCACCTAACGATGACTCATGCGTTAAAACGAATTAGTACTCGGGGATTGTCAGGATTATTTGGGAACATTGAATTGCATCCGAGTAAATTGATATTATTTGTTTGGATTTCAATGTTCTTCTGTTGTGTCGCCCAAATGTCGACAGCATAATTACCAGATACAGATTATCTGGGTTCCAAATGAAAGAGGCTTTAACTTTCTAGGATTTTTTTTCACGACGATGCAAAGCATAATTCTTTTTTTTCTCGGAAATGAGGCGTAACAATAACATCTACTAGATGAGCAAATACGAGGATGCATTGATATCTAGTTAGCCTAGACCACTAAGACCCGTTTGCACCAAACACACTTAGTGTTAAGTGTCCCTTAAAATGAACCCTTAACTCGAATTACGTTGCACCAACTGTTAACCGACATTTAAATGGCTAAAGCTAACCTTAAATTTAAGTGCTCCTGTAATGACCGATTAAATATTTGAGGGCGGGACTCTAACCTAAAATAATTTGTTGAACTGGTTGCAGAACTTCCCATTTTTGATGGATTTTGAAAATTGAATGAATTTATCACTGAATACCAAGCCTTTTCTTTTGCCTTTATTGTAATGCCATCAGTCTTTTTTAATTTTCAATTTGGTGTCACAAATCATACTATAGTTAGCAACAAACTCTTTTCTTCTGTTGAAAAGTTGAGTGCCCTTTGTAGATTACCACCACATGCTTGGGAATCATTCACCGTATTCGTACTAACAAGGACAATAAGGACATTTTCTTCACGTTCCTCTTCAACATTAGTAAAACAAATTCACACAAGACCTTACAAAGAAGGTGTTGTACTTATATAAACTTAGGTACCTTTTATTTGACAATCATTATCAATATTAATGCTAATTCAACAACAAAAAGTTGTTACTCTTTGAAAATATTATAATAATATCCTTGACACTGACTGACAAGACAATAAAGTTAGGTTAATGAAAAGACAACGATCATCGGCAACCGGCCAACCAATGAAATGGCTTTATTGGACTAGGATGAAGTTGCACCAAAATATAAAAACTTAAGGGCCCCTTACTTAAGATTCTGTTAAACCACAGTCGTGCAACTGGGAATAAAATTAAGCGCCCATTAACTTCAAACGAGGCTCAGTTAAGTACTCCTTTTAAGGGGAATTGGTGCAAACGGGCCTAATACTACTAATATTACTACTAATATTGCGTTACCATAGCAACGAAGAATAACTCATTCAAAGTGTCAGTGTGAAGTTTGAGGTCAGAAAAGTAAACCAGAGTTACGCAATAAATTAAAAGAAAGAAGATGTCCACCGAAATCGTGAAAATCGAAAAATTGGAGTATCGAGCCATCATTAAGTACCAGTATTTAAAAGGGTTAAGAGGTAAGCAGATTCACGAAGATACTCTTGGTGATCAATGTCCTTCGTATGCCACCGTGAAAAATTGGACTGCAAGCTTCAAAAGAGGTAAATTTTCCATTGCAGATGATGACCGATCGGGAAGGCCAGTTCCTGTGTCAGTCCCCGAAAATATCGATGCAGTTCATGACATGATTTTATCAGACCGTTGAATTGGGCTGAAACGGATATCTGAAGCACTGAATATTTCATAAAAACGCGTTCATCATGTAGTTCACGTCAAATTGGACAACAATTGCTGCAAAATGGATCCCCAAATGTTTGAATGTTGACCAAAAGCGTGCAAGGGTAGAAGCATTGCGTTCTATCTGTGCTCGATTTGAAAAAGATGTAGACTTCTTAAACCGAATTGTTACTAAGGATGAGACTTGGGTACATTTCTAAGATCCAGAAACAAAGGAACAATCGATGGAATGTCGACACTCTGGTTTTCGAAGACCTAAGAAATTTCGTGTCCAAAAATCTGCTGGAAAAGTTGTTGCTTCAGTTTTTTGGGATTGCTATGGAGAAATCATGATTGATTTTTTGGATAAAGGTAAAGCAATAACCGGAGATTACTATTCTACATTACTGACCACTCTACGGGAAAAAATTAAAGAGAAAAGACGCGGAAAGTGTTTTGTTTTTGCAGGACAACGCCCCTGCACACAAATCTCATGTTGCTATGCCAAATATTCGGGTTTGAATTACTAGAACACCCCCCTTATTCACCAGATTTGGCTCTTCCGACTATCATCTCTTTCTTCAACTGAAAAAAGTCGTAAATTTTCTTCCAACGAGGAGGTAATAAAAGCTGTGGTTTGCAGAGCAAGAAGACATTTTTTTGAAAGGTCTAGAGACGTTGCAGGGTCGGTGTATTAGATGAATCCAATTAGGAGGAGAATATGTTGAGTAATAAAATATTTTGACATTGAAAGAAAATGAAAGAAAGGTTCACAGGAACTTGGACGTCTTTATTATTAGAAATTCCAACTAAGCCGACGTTTCGAAGAGTAGTTCTCTTCTTCTTCAAAGGCTAAAAAACGGCTACATGTTAGGAAACATACAAGGACATTAACACAGCAGAAGAGACTAACCTAGTATGGAGATCTTAATGAAGAATGGTTGTGTTAAAGTAATTCATAGGTATTATCGGAATACAATCACAAGAAGAAATCATCTCCCTCTGAAAATGTAGAATTGTAGAACACCTCCAAAGGTGTTCTTTTTTTTGTTAAAACCATCAGTAACAGTCTCTTTGACAATCTTATGGATCAAAATCAGGAAAAGATGCATGTGGATCAAAATTATGATGAGTCTCTTAAAGGCATAAACACTAGCTGCCTACACTTCTGTTCAAGTGTGGTGTGTTTTAAAAAATAACTTGAGGGGGCGTACATCTTAATTAGAACGGATAATCAAGCCTCGCTGAAGGCCATGGATGGATTCACATAGCCAGGATTCTGTGCTGATATGGGAAGGCCGGAATGCCATATGCCAAAGGGCTACACTCGGGGCTACAAGTAATGAAGTGATCCTCCAATGGGTGCCATCAGAGCGTTGTGCTATTGAAGGAAATGAAAAACCTGATGAGCTTTCTGAAGGCCATCAGGGTTAACCCCTTCTGGAGCTGAGTTTTTGTGGGCTTGGGAGACGCCAATATGAATAGCCTTTCAAACAACTCTCCGAGGAACACTCTCAGAATTGTACAGGCAGAAAGCTTCGTGGTGCTTCCGTCCACTTAAACCTGAAAGCTTCTGAAAGTACTACTAGCTGAGCTTCGGGTAAAGTGGAACTACTGACGCTGCAAGTGTCCAGAACTGACAGTCCTAAATATACTAAGTGACATAAAAATCCCCCAGCATGTTGAAATTCTTTTTAGTCTGGTTTCAATCATTTGTACCTTGAGCCTTGATATTTTTGGACACCATATATCCTATATAGCGTTTCATTTCATTTCAAAGACTTTTTCAATCTTTTTATTCTCCGATACGTATGTTCCAAGTTTGCTATATTAGGGCTTGAAATCGAAGTTCCCAAACAATGTAACAACCTATTTTTTATCGATCGTAGGTACACTTTCCCAAGAACAATATTTCGTGTTTGATATTTATTATTGCGCAGCTAATATTCATGAGGTTATAGATGGTCGATCATAAATTGTGTACCTACTAAACCTAGCGTGTTAAATTACTTACGGCCATGATTATGATCTACACGCTGCATCCCATAACACTTTGTACATAAATTATAAGTCTGGCGCTCGCGAATGACTCAAAAAAATCAGGTATGAGGCAGACTGCCAGAAAAATTGATAGACCGTGGAACTATTCGTAAGTATACACCTACAACTTGCACGATCGCTATCAGCTGATGGTTGTCACTTTATCGGATCGCTTGCCATGTATTCCGTCTAGAAAATTCAAGGATATATTCTTCTTACCATCTAACTACTTATGTTATATTGCTGACTTATATTTTGATAAACAAGTATTTCGTAAAGTCTATGGGATTTATTAACAATCCTTTCATATTGTTAGTTTCAGTGTGCATTGTCCTCAATACCTCTCTGCTTCGAAGGGTTATGGAGTATACTGCTTCATAAAAATTGAAGAAGTTCAAAAATTTTGAGACTGTCCAAAGGTGTCAATTTTGTTTCATCATTTATTGAAATTTGAGAAATCTATGAATATTTACACACATTACCTAACTCATTCTTTTTCCCACATCTTTATTTATTTTTAGTTTTAATAGTACAAAACCAGTTCACTCAAAAATAAAAACTTAAAAAATTCATACTTGCTGTCAGATTGTTGAAGTAGCCTCCATCAATTTTTCTCCAGAGTTGTGATAAAGCCGTCTGAGTTCTAGAGTGTACCTATGTGGGGATGGAATCGATTGAAATTCAATTTAGAAGGACTCTGCATCTTCTGATATTCTTTAGGGTTTTCACTCCCAGTCTCTGAAACAAAATCAATAAAAAAATTGAAATAATTGATTTGCTCCTTCGTAAATTCTTGCACTAGTTTGTCAGGAGCAAATCAGGTAGAAAAAATTGTTGCCTGACAATGAACGAAAAATGGAACTTTAAAATGATAACATCGTAACGTTTCAGAGTCTGTATCAGACTTCTTCATCAGACTAATTCTTAAAAAATCTTCGGAATTTACTGAGCAAAGAACTGTAATCCGGTTATTTCAAAATTAATGGGCGTATGCACCGTTTGATTGAACGAAGCTTAAGCTCTAAAACGACGTTTAAGCATAGAATCTCTATGGTGCATATGGCCATAAATGAATCGACGGTCTCCGTGTATTGACAACTGTCAATTGAGAAACTACAATTCAGAAGATTTTTCAAAAGTTGTATAACAAGAAGCATAATCCAAAGAAGGTAAAAAGAAATGACATAGAAATTGAATGGCAAAATTAAATCAGATATCTAGGAATAACAATGGATATAAACCCCAAATATGAAAAAACATATTGGAAACTATTCAGAACATAACTATTAGAGACGCCCAAGACGCAGAGTGGTAAACAAGAAACGAAAACATCACGCAGATGACAGACACCACAACTATCAAAGAATACATAACAGAACTGGCAAAAAAAGCCTACGAAAAAGTGAAAAGCCATGAAGAAAGTGCTATAAGAGAAAGTGTAAACTATGACGAAAACGAAAAACGAAGAATCATAAGACCGAGATCCAGGCAGAAAAAAACTGGATGAAAAACAGAGAGAGAAAAATTGACCAAGAATAACCTAAAATGAAAGAGAAAAAACCACTGGAAACGAAGTAAAAGTTAGCAGCAAGAGAGCCAAGTTCTAATCTGAAAATACGAAGGCTAGAAGTCAGTATAAAAGAACATCTCAACAGACCTCGCTCACCAGCTTTTGGTCACCATTTCACCATTTACAAACCATCAATTCAGCCCTAACCGTGGCACCAAGATCTTTCATAAGATCGCGACAAGCAAGGGTAACATCAAAACGAACCTATGTGAGGATGTTGAGATAGTTCGGGAGTTACACAGTAACAGTTACTGTGTAAACACTAAAGTAAATTAAAACTTGAGCGATAATTTTACTCCTTTATTTAAGAATTTGATTTGAACCTTTTAGGTTCATGTCATATGACCTCTAGATACCCTGCGACGTTACACCTCTGACTTTTGTTCACTCTGTGTTCGCAGAAACAACAATTTGACAATTAATCGACTTTCTATGTTCCTTCTCGAGACCATAGTTGTCAAATTAATGGAAATTTTATCGCAGCTGCTGCCTTGTTATGACTTGAATTGGCTTTGAGAATGTGCCTTGATGTTCGCTGTATTGTTCTTTCTTGTTGTCACCTGCGATAAGTTCATTTACCCTTCCAGGAAAACCCTAACGATGGCTGATTGGCCGAAAGCGCTTGGTTTCATTAAATTACAATGAAGAACACACTGAAGTACCTCTTTCCTATTTCATATAGAGGGTGTTTTCAAAGGTGAGGCTTTTTTTTGACAGAAGGTATAATTCATCAAAATAACCAAAAATTGTCTATATAAAATATCCAAGATGGCTGAGATACAACAAGACAAGTTATAAGATTGTGTAGCGTCTTTTCGGTTAGTTTAACAATTAATTCCTGTTGAGTTTGCCGTGACCAGAGCGTTTAAATTGTCAGGAAAAATTAACGAATTCAGGAGAGTAAAAGCGCGTTTTTTATGGCCCTTATACTTTCTAGTGTCCTGTACATGTGTAATTTTTTTTCTGGATACGTGGGATATTGGGATATTAGATATGTCATGAAGCAAGGTTGTTCACAAATCAAACGGCAACACGGATCTCATTCATTAATTTTGTTGTTTCATAGGGTGACTTGGGACAATGCCGAATAGATACAAACGGCGCATTGGCAGCAGGAAATATGCCGATTTTTCGCAGGATATTATTATTTACGTTATTTTCACAAAGAAATCATCAAAGAATGAAAGAAATCAAAGTTCCCTTCTTTTGTTTAGTTTTTTTTTACATTTGAGTTGCAATATGTTTACTTTCGCTGTAGTAGGGGTTTATCATTTAATTTCCTTACCGAATTTCAACCATATAATCACAAATTCTAATTTTTCAAAAGAATACACCGTCCCAAGTCACCTATTTCATTTGAGAGTTGAGAAATCTATAGATTTTAACTTGTGTTCCAAGCCTACCAAATCGGTGGATGACTTGGGACAAGTATATTTTATTTTTTTTTAAATGTATATCCGAATTCTGAAGCATGGTATATATCCTAATCAATAGTCTGGAGCGTCATGGAGACCTAGTGAATTTTGAAGATTTTGAAGAAAAAAAGGTTCTACGATGTATGCATTTTCAGCGGTGGGAAAAGCGTCTGCAGGGTCTCAAAGATGTAAAAACTAATCGTCAGGTGTACATACTCGAGCGTGTCAGATTAAGATACTGTATATGCCCTACGTGTCTCTGATAATGAATTTATGCTTATCTGACAGTTTGCGCGGTGGGACTGGCCGTACGGAAGAGTTGAAAATGGTAAAAAAAAAATTCCAGCGTGTCAGATTTTTGGAGGATATGTTAATTGGACCCAAAGGAAGCTACTTTTCAAGGGACTGACAATTTGGACGTGACACAAGGTCACAGCGGTCCTTTGAAAATTTAAAAAAAAATCGTTACTTGTACATACTCGGGCGTATCAGATTTTCATACAGATGGTTAATCTCGGTGTTGTAAACGTGTTGACCCATTATTCTAACACTAATCAGGGGGGGTTTTCTTAATCTGACACTTTGAAGATGATGAAAATTCTTTTTTTTTCGAATATTTTCCTGCCTGTACCTCTAATCGTTTTTGTATTCATTAAGGAAGTTATAGATAATAAAATTCTACACAACTTTTGTCTGAAGCAATTTTAAATACTCTTAACCCTTCTCGAGTTAGAGGGCGATAAGGGCGAGGAGCTTAGCCACACATGCGAAAGGGCAAGGTCAATGTAGAATCCCAGTCTAATCTACATTCATCCAATTGTCAAATGACAAGGTATTTCTATGATGACAATTTCGAAATTAGTTACGAAAATTTTAGTGTTGTCTCTGACTGAACCTTAGTATGTACTATTTTCAAACGACTGAATTTTCGCTTCAGCATGTATCGCTAAATACCTCGCATTAATCGCCATATATCTCAAAAACGTTTGAACGTAAAAAAAATTGCTCAGGGCAAAATTTGTAGAAAATGTTATGCTCTACAACTTTTATGATGAATGCTGAAACAATTTGAAGCCCAGGGAAGGAGATAATTCAAAAAAACTGATTTTTGTGACCTTTATGGCCAATTTTTATTGTTTCGGCTTGCTAAAACTGTCAGATTAAATTTTTTCCGTTATTCTTGAATCATTAGCTTCAAAATAGGAAAAAACGCCACCGCGCTCGAGAATGTACACGTGACGTTTTTTTTTGTGCCTTTGGCGCCCTCCCACACATTTTCGACACGCTTAAATTGTCAGATTAAGAGAATATATACTTTTCAACATGTAATTATGTACAAGTATGTACAATAATCGTTTTTTTTTACTATTCTGACAGGCTGTCCTAGACAATTCCCCCTATATACAGGTCTAATTTTTGGTAGAGGTACTCTACAGGGTCCAAGGTATGTCCCCTTATATTAATCTGACACCCTCGAGTAAATCCCGAATTTCCCTCTTCGGCTCCCCAACTATTGTTGAAACGCTTCAGTTTGACCAGTTGAAAACACAGCGTCACCTTCAATTACACCCTGTATTTGTAATCCCGTCTTGCTCGTCCAGTTAGGGTGTGGATGAGCCTTCGAGCCGAAGTCTCGCAGCAAGACAAATCGAGGAACCTGAATGAGTCACGAATTCTAATCAGAACAAATGTTTTCCTGTTCAGATAATCGCAGTATGCCCAGGAATGTCGTGAATACCACCCGGCCATATTTCACACGGCGTATTTTGCATTGTTCCGCCCGTTCTACGAATCGAATTGGCCATGTCGAATCATAAAATAATAATAACAGAGAGTTTGTTCCCTGTCCCTGCACTCGTATACCAACCATGGAAAACCGTAAATGTTTGTCATTGAACCGGCCGGCAGGCCGTTGAAGGAAGTGCGATTTAAATGCAGTTATGTGGAAGCATGTACACGTCGTGTCTTCTATTCTTGAGACTAGGAGACGTACGCTGTGCTAAGACACCGTCGTCGTCGTCGTCGCCGCCTGCGTTTCGCGGCGATGGGGCAGACGAGCATCGCCCACGGTTGGCAGGTCAAGCGCGACACAAATTGGCGTCGCGTCAACGACCGTCTACCGCGGTTCTAGTCGCTTCTTCGTAACTGTGTCGATGGAAACGACTTTGTCTATGAATGTTTAGTCAGGGTCTGTGGGTTGTGTTCCATAAACGCTGTGGGATAATTCGAAATTTAATTTTTTTTTTATCCCTCTTATGAAGAAGGAATTTGGAAATCAATCTATGAAGATATACAGGGTATCCCAAGTTGCTTGATTTTGGCTGTTTCTGGTACTTCTAGACTAGATAGGTAAAAAGGTTGAGAGGAGTCCTGGGCTCGATTTTCGTGAAAAGTCCATTAATGGGGATCGTTTCGCGATATCTTCAGATGTAACCAAATTTTGAAATTTTGTGTGTCCCATAACTTCTTTATTTTCGAAAATATCTAAAAACGATTAAAAGTTTTCACATGCACATTTTAACTGGGAATACTACACTATTCTTTAGTTGATTGACAGGAGAAAGGTCAGGTTTAAAGAACAAAAACCACCCCTCAAAACAATGCAAACTAGTTTCGATTTCATTCTTAAATCATCCTGAGGGCTCTACAATGAAATATAGGAATACTCCATTCACTTTTATTTCAGCACTCGGTTGGCCATGGAAATTTGACACAATTCACTCTGTATAGTACGAAAATGTGGGGTTATGACGCTTGTCAAAACATTTTTGGGTTTTAAATCAACGCTATGTTGCCCGTTCTACGTTAAAGTTTCTGTTATTACGTATTTCATCACAATGTCGAATCTCTCCGGAAAATATTTGACGAACATAATTGAAGTTTATACAAACTGAATGAAGGCATACCAAATCCAGTTATTTGCATGGAAAATACAAGAGATCAGTATAATATCATAATATGCACTAGCTGGAGGAGAGTTAATGTTCGTTATCTTCTTTGGCTAAAATTTGAATACGTTACATCAGTTGTAGATTTCAAAAATATTAACCCGAAGATGAAATGCATAAGATGCAGTGATTGGGAATGGGTATCTCCCGAAGGAATTAACAGATAATTAAAAGAATGTTAAATTCTTCAACAAAAATCATCTTTCAAGTCAATATGAACTTTGACACCTTTGAACAAAAATTTCACATGAAAAAACAATTAACAGGACAACTGGCGCGTATTTGTGGCTGTTCATCTCAATACATTGATATAATAATAATAATTAGGTACTTATTGGCACTTAAGACATTTACAATGTACAGGACAAGTCAAATGAAAAATAGAAAAATCAATTTTCGGGAACTTATTCTACGATGACATTCATCGAAAATCCTGTAGTAAACTTTTCCCATTAATTCACTCAAACATAAAATTCTCAAATGCCACCACTTTTTTGGGTCTTCCAATAGAAGGAAATTCTTTGTCATCCTCTTCATTCACAATCTTTCTGATTGTGGAATTGTGGATTGTGGAATTATTAAGCTGAAATAATTGAATATGTTCGCTACCGTCTAACGTATTGTGGATTTTAGAATATCAGGTTATAACTATTTGAATGAGCGGACCTGAATTCTAAATAGCACTTCCTGAAACCCTGTCTCTTTTTCAATCACTTTCGGCATTTTCGTAGAAAAAATTGATATTAGTTGTGGCAACGGCGTTATGATATTAACGACATTTCATGAGTGCCAACCTTACTCCGTTCCAGTTACAAAAACTTGAGAAAATTATTTCATGGCCAACCGACTGCTTAAATAAATGTGAATGGAGTATACCTACATTTGACAATGTAGCATACACAACAAAAGGATCTTTAAACCTCACCTTTTTCTTGTCAATCAACTGAAGAATAGTGTTCCAGTTAAAAAGTGCATGTGAAAACTTTTAATCGTTTTTAGATATTTCCGAAAATGAAGAAGTTGCGACACAAAATTTCAAGATTTGGTTATATCTGAAGATATCGTGAAATGATTTCCACTAATGGGCGTCCAACATAGCTTCAAGAGTTGGGTTCTTTGAATTTTTGGTATTCTTATGGTACGTAATGGTCATAATGAGAAAACTGGAAGACGTGGGTGATATCTTGTGTTCGAAAAAGATTCATCAAGTAAATGAAAAACTATATTCCGAAATTCATTTCATTCGATAAAACCGTTTGGACATAGATCTCAAAATAACATTTCTTATGGTTATTCAACAGCCTGTATCTTTCGAACCGAGCTGATTCGGAAAAAATTGTGAAGGAAAAAAATGTTTCTTTCGACCTCAAGAATCTAGGTACTGTTGAAATATTCGTACTAGTCAAAGACTCGCCCTATATATTATAATTGTTGAATTTGTGCTCTTTTACGGGGATGATAAAAGAATTTCAATTCAATTAATCTCAAAACAACCACTGTGTGTTCTCTTAGTGAGAATTATGGATTCAATTTAGCCTGGATGAACTAATCTCAATTGAAATCACTTGACATTATTTTTCAAACAAGGTGGGTCGAAAAACGTTCGCTTTCCCCTTGTTTTCAACTTAGTATAGGGAAGTACAGGTTATACACAAATTCAATGCATCTCGAAAACTATGAGACTCAGAGAAAAATCTTCCATCTCTTTTTTCGAAATAATCAGGTATCAGAAAGCAGAAAATATATATCTTGATTCGTTCTCAAGTTACAGGGCGTTTCTGAGAAATGACTAGTTCAAATGTTCCGCTATATCTTGGTTTATGTTCGAGATATTCGAAAAATACAGGTAACAGGTCTTATAGTTCTGGAGATGCGCTCAGTGAGCATCGAATTTGGGAAACCCTGTACACTTGTCAGGAACTTCCTCATCAGATGATGGCTAGAAAATTTTCCTTTGAATGGAGCATGGAAGTTGTCTCTGGCAGTGGAGACTCTTCGTTAAGAGATCTCCGTCAGAGGAAAAAACTAACTTGTCGCTAAAAAGATTTATAACAAACATCAACTAAATCGAAAATGAAGGAATCTGATTCACCTCGACGAAATAATTTAGACAGTTTGAAAATGGAATGTTGAGAGGTTTGTTAATAATTCCTGTCGAACAAAATAGTGGGCATTTATCCGATTTTTCATAAACGTCCTCTCTCACAAAACTAACAAATATCCTGGCTTATCCAAGCTCGATACGATGGCGCTCTCCTTACTTATTTTTATTTGACTTTTTTGTTTGACAAAAATGATAAACAAATACCCCTTAACATTTCATTGTTGAACTGACTCAATTATTTCTTGGAGTAGAATCAGATTATTCACCTTCGAATTTGTGGATGTTTGAAATAATGTATGTTGGGTGAAATTATTTTTATTATTTTATTTCTTCAGTACCTGAATAAAACGTACTGATTGTCGGATGAAGAACATAACAGGACGAAACATTTGGGACTGATTAGATTCGATTTTGATATGTTTATTTGTTCCTGTCTTGTTGTCATCCGACCGTTCCTCTATTTTAATTTTTCGAAGATAAAACGTCGGTTCTTCACATCAAGAGTTGTGGAACGATAAGTGGAGGTGATATGGTATCTAAGGACGGAGATTTCTCTGAACGAATTTCTTGGAATTTTGTGTTCGTCGATACCTACCCAACATTTTTGTGCGATAAGAAGTGTGTTTATCTAGAATCTACACGTTCGATCGATTTGCCCATTCATGAAAACTATTCATTGACTCAAACCACCATTTATCGTAAATAGGAAAGAAGAAGATCTCAGTTTTATTTCGAATACTTCAGCTGAGATTAAAATCGAAAATACAATTTTTCACAGTGATATACATATCTCCAAAAAAAAACGAATGCAAATAATTCTGCACCATCTGCTATTATTCTGGTTCTTTTGTTATAGAATTTTAGAAATAATACAGATTTCAAAATTTAAAGAATTAGGAATTACGAAAAAATAATATGATATTTTTTTATGAGCTCATATATTTTTTTATATTCATTTAATAGCAGAAATGCTGGCATATATTATGATGAGGACAACAAACCTTATTGAAAAATATAACAATATTTCGTTGAAGCTGAATTTTGCTGCAATTAAAATTTTGGAAAATTGATAGTGAACGGACATGAGTTATCCACTCAAGTTTTATGGCCTTATAAATTTAAAAAAAGTGACATAGGTGATAACTTTCAATGGTTTTTCACCGATCACCTGAGGTCTATTCAATTAACTTGATTGCCAAGATTGGAATGAATTAAATTGGATTAGGAATTGCGAAGAAAATTCTCAATTTCACCATGATTAGAATTATTACTCTCCTTTTTTAAATCATTAGGTGGTGATTGATATTGCATGTGGGAATTATCCAACGATTTGAGTTTCTCATTAATCATTCGATTTTTCAGTTTGTCACATATTTAGAATTATGACCTCCTAACGCTCTTAAATGAAATTGAATGTCAAGCAATCTAGAAACTTGGGTACCTACATGAAAGTTTCTTGTATAGTGGAGTATGGATCGTTTAAATAGGGTGGTGACACATTTGTGGAAAACGAAGCACCAAAAGATCGGTCAATATTTTAATTTGCGTTTGTATTTATGTTGAAAACTTGTTGAATTTACCGATTTAATCAATTTAAGGTTCAAATTGTCTGTCATAAGAAGGCATCTATGCATATTGTGACACTCCAGGTGTATTTTACCAAATATGTACTACCATTATGGAGATATATGTTCGTTAAATTGCTAATTTGCTCCCAGAAATCCACAAAAATCGAATCAAAATTTCCAGTAACAGCCAATCAGTAATAAACTCAAGACACCAAAGATTATAGAGTAGAAAGATAGGAAACGCCGTCATATCTCTAGTACTAAAAACCGACTACATTTTGGTCAGTGAAAACACATTTGACAATGAGATGGCGCTGAAAAAGTACTGCCAATACTGAAACACTGTTTTCTGTTTTATAATAATCGAGGGGCGTGAAATTCGAATTCTATTCCTTGTTTTGACTTTCAATATCGACTTTGCTGAGACCATAAAACAAACATCCTGAGCGAAAAAACAAAAGTATGGTTTTGTTTTGTGATAAGACTGTTAGTTTCCATCTGAACATTGTTCGGAATCAATTGATATCAATGAAACACGCTGTCGGATGTGCTATATTCATATTTGCAATTCATAAAGAATTCACAAAAATTTTAAATTATGGACAACGAATAGAACTTTGACTAGGACACAAAGTATATGGTGATCTGCTATACGTCTTTTTACGTATTGTGTTATTTCTGTTCAATAGGTTGTTTTGAATTAATAAACTTAGTTGAATTGGTACAATTTATATCAGAAATTAATATAAACAAGTATTATTTACAGAATTTTCAGAACCCCAATTAAAAAAAAACTGAGGTATACAAGACCTGTATATTATAGCCCGTCAGTAGAGTTTTTTTATAATTTCTTCATGATATGGTCTCTTTATGACACAATATACAAATTGATTAATGAATGAACAAAACAATCACAGCAGGTTTCATAAAACTTTGACATTCCAAACAACAATTTGGCAGTCACTCGATAACCAAAATTAAATCAATAAAACCTTTACATCTCTGAATATATTGAAGGAGTAGCAATTGAGAATCTTTGAATGGACGTATAAAAGTAATAATTTCTCCTGATTTGGCCCTTCAAGCAAGGTATGCTTCCTGCATACAACAATTTACGTCGATGAACAGTTCTCAATCGACTTGCAGTAAAATGTTCATTGCACATTTCAGTAGTGTTTGCAGGCCTTTACGCCCTGTAAATTTTATCCACTTCGGAGCACCAAAAATAAAAATCACTGAAAGACCGAGTCACATGGTAGCAGTTTTAATACTTACATTCCCATTTTCCTTAGTAAAATTCGTTTTATTTGATCCAGAGTTTGAACGATATTTTGAGGTTATCGCCAAGAAATTGGACCAAAAATTCAATAATCTACAACTAAAACGAGCTTGATAAACGAAAGGCGATACGAGAATCAAAACAATAAAACATTCAAAACCTCCTTGATCAAAATGGCCATCTGATATATTACAAAGTTTCATATGTTTCTGCAAATGTCCCTCGAATTAATATTTCAACCAGTCTTTGGGCCGTTAAAACACATTTGAAACACAGATGGCGCTCACATCACTTTAGTCGCTTCAGTTCTTCTTATGTCTTAGTTTTGGATGGCTAGCCCAAAATGAGTTCAGTTTGTCCTTCATTCTGTCCATGATTGCAGTTGTGTGAGATCACCAGGAGGCGTTCCGAGGCCTACTAGGCTCAATTAGACAGATTTTTCGAGATATTCCACTTACCACTCAATATCTGAATTAATTTTTTGCCCAACTATGCGCTGTGAATAATGAATTGATTGGAACGCTTTGTTTTGAAATGAAGAAACCACTGCAAAATTTATTGCGCAATCTTATCATAGTTAACCTTTTTTTCTCTAGTAACCAAAGTTTGTTGTGATGTTTTCCGGTTTTATCGTAAAGCTCACCTTCGTAACGCATAAAACTTGGCAATTCATTTATCACGCGACGTTGAGTACAGAAAACGAGTGAAAATTTCCATTAAAGGTATCATAAATCCCGTTGAAAGTTCAATAAGATACGAAACTGGTTAACCAGGACTTAGTATCGCAAATTCAAATGTTTAGTTCTAGGTAATCGAAGGTGAAATTAGTGAGAACATTCTGCTAGAAAATATTATCTGGCAATCGCTCTGAAGTGTGACTGAAGGCTAATGACCAAAGCCAATTTGCAGGTGCAACAGTTTAATTTATCTGTTCCGATTACCACCCAGAGAATTGGGATTGCGATTTCAGTATGTTTCATTCGACAAGATAACTCTGACGTCTACACTCGTGGTCAGAGTTTAGCTTTGTTTTCAATCAGAATGGCAGAGAAGACCAGATTCATTGTTGGTTATTATTAACACAGTGATACCTGAATTATCTTAAATACTGTATCAGAAAGCGTACATATCTCTCTTCATAATAATTTATCAATGAATTTGGAGATATGTGTAATAGTGTATAATCAGTGACCGATTGAAGATTATATTTGGCCTTTTTGTATAAAAAAGCCGGTACCTATCGGAAATTTTTTGTTTTCTCAGTATATTCTTATAGAATTTCAATATCTCTTTAAACGAGGATGTATTTTTGTTTTCTCAGTATATTCTTATAGAATTTCAATATCTCTTTAAACGAGGATGTATTGACATCTAGTTAGCCTAGACCAGTTGCATAAAAAAATATTGCGTTACCATAGCAATGAACAATAACTTATTAGAAGTGTCAGTGTGACACTGTGACGTTTGAGGTCAGAAAAGTAAACCAGAGTTACACAATAAATTAATAGAAAGAAGATGTCCACCGAAATTGTGAAAATCGAAAAATTGGAGTATCGAGCCATCATCAAGTACCTGTATTTAAAAGGGTTAAGAGATAAGCAGATTTACGAAGATATGCTTAATATCTCATATCATAACTCATCATATAGTTCACGTCAATTTGGGCATGAGAAAAATTGCTGCAAAATGGATCCCCAAATGTTTGAATGTTGACCAAAAGCGTGCAAGGGTAGAAGCATCGCGTTCGATCTGTGCTCGATTTGAAAACGATGTAGACTTCTTAAACCGAATTGTTACTATGGATGAGACTTGGGTGCATTTTAACGATCCAGAAATAAAGCAACAATCGATAGAATGGCGACACTCTGGTTCTCCAAGACCTAAGAAGTTTCGTGTCCAAAAATCTGCTGGAAAAGTTCTTGCTTCAGTTTTTTGGGATTACCATGGAGTAATCATGATTGATTTTTTGGATAAGGGTGGAACGATAACCGGAGATTATTATTCGACATTACTGACCACTCTACGGGAAAAAATTTTAGGAAAAGACGCGGAAAGCTATCCAAAGGTGTTTTGTTTTTGCAGGACAACGCCCCTAACCCTAAATTCGTGATTTAGGGTTTGAATTACTAGAACACCCCCCTTATTCACCAGATTTGGCTCCATTCAACTATCATCTCTTTCCTCAACTGGAAAAAGAGGTTAAAAGGTCGTAAATTTTCTTCCAACCAGGAGGTAATAAAAGCTGTAGAGGTCCGGTTTGCAGAGCAAGAAGAATCATTTTTTTTGAAAGGGTAGAGACGTTGCAGGTTCGCTGTAATAAATGTATCCAATTAAGAGGAGAATATGTTGAGTAATAAAATATTTTGACATTGAAATTTTGTTTGGTTCTATAGTAGGCTAAGAATTTCTCAATGTATCCTCGTATACAAGCTGTTGAATCTCAACTAGCGAAAAGTCCTATGTTTTTATGATGCAGACCTGGATTTTTGAATCAGTTCAAAGACGAATCGATTGACCAATGGAAGTGTATTTAACGTTTCGAATATCAATTGATTGTACTGGGTGGTTCGAAAGTTATAAGTAATTGAAAATATTGGCGTATACATAATACAAAAATCACCCTGTATCTCTGCAGTGAAGTTAATTAGACCATATACAGATTCTCTGGACTCGTCTCGGGTAGCTCTACCTCAGGTTAAGGTATACAGGGTGTGTCTTTGACTCGAACAAATATTTTAACAGTATTACAATTTTATTGTATAGCATTTTTTCCGATTCTGCCCTGATAAAAAGATAAAGCCATTTTAAGTTTTCATAGTGAGCTATGCAACAAATAGAGTTGCATTCGGTTGAAGTATCTACCCAATTTTTAGAATTCCACAGATATTTTCACATCAAATTACTCGAAAACGGCGCATTATAAGAGAAAATATGAAAAATACTTTTATTTTACAAAACGTTCAAATATTCATAAGATAGTGTCTAACTTAGTTTCAAGAGTTTGGTTCTTTAAACTTCTGGTATTTTTATGGTACGAAATGGTCATAATGGGAAAACTGGAAGACGTGGGTGATATCTTGTGTTCGAAAAAGATTGATCAAATAAATGAAAAACTATATTCCGAAATTCATTTCATTTGATAAAACCGTTTGTGAGATAGAACTAAAAGTAACATTTTTTTATGATTTCTCTGCTGTCTGTATCTTTTAAACCGAGACGATTCAGAAAAGATGCCAAGGGAAAAAAGTGTTTCTTTTGACCTGTAGAATCTACTGTTTAAATATTTGTACCAGTCAAAGACTCACCCTGCATGTACAGGATGGGCAAAATTCATTATGTACTGAGGGGACCTCGACAACTATAAGAGCTAGGAGAAAAGGAAAGAGCTCTTTTTCAGAGAAACAAAGAATGGTGAAATTTTGACAGGTCCCTTCAATCGGTGGACAATAGGCTGTACTAAGTACTAAGTACATATACCATATCGCAACCGAATATGTAAATTTTTCCCAAATTCTCAGGAATACCATCGGCTGAGCATTCAAGTCAAATATTTCCCATAGTTGAATGGAACACCATTTTAATTTATTCTACCTATGAATTATTTCACCCGATTCCCCGCTGTTCTCGGCGTCTATGAGACCTATCAATTCTAGGAAATCAACATAATTTCAACATTCCAATAACGGATAGTGCTATGAAAATATGTATGTTTGTATGAGTTGTGTGGACAGAGGAATCCAATGTCTTGTACAGGTGACTGGACTTTTAAGCTAGTTTGCGGAGCAGTGCATTCGTCGCGATGTTTGTACGTCTTGTTTTATGGCATAACATACTGTATTGCTTCAAGTTCTGTATGTAGAATGGTAGAAATGCTCATTTTTCAATGATCACCGTACAATTCACATCGTTTCCTCAATTAATGAGCGATCATAAAGGGTATAATAATGTGTAATTCTATTGAGACATGGAATAAGAGGTTGTATTGCTCATAGATAGATCTCGATGACATTTTAATTGGTGCTGAGAATGTGAGAAATTCTGCAGGATCCGGCAACAGTGACTACTGAACCACAAACATCTTGGAGACTACTATACTGCATTCACATTTATTTTAGCAGTCGGTTGGCCATGAAATAATTTTCTCAAGTTTTTGTAACTAGAACGAAGTAAGGTTGGCACTCATGAAATGTCGTACATGTCATAACGCCGTTGCCACAACTAATATCAATATTTATTACGAAAATGCCGAAAGTGATTGAAAAAAAGAGAAGATAGGGTTTCAGGAAGTGCTATTTAGAATTCAGGTCCGCTCATTCAAATAGATTTACCCTGATATTCTAAAATCCACAATACGTCAGACGGTAGCGAACATATTCAATCTAAGAGAATAGAGAATTTATATAATGATTCGTCTGAATCTAAACAACTTATATTCCTTATATTTCCTTCTATTGGGAGACCCAAAAAAATGGTGGCATTTTTTGTTTGAGTGAATTAATGCGAAAAGTTTACTACAGGATTTTCGATGAATGTCATCGTAGAAAATTGATTTTTCTATTTTTCATTTGACTTGTCCTATACATTGTAAATGTCTAAAGGTACCAATGCCTAATTATTATTATTATATTTCATCTTGACTTGAAACTTCCTTTAATTCCTTTTACTTATATTGATGCAAGATGATTTTTTTTGAAGAATTTAATATTCTTGTAATTATCTGTTAATTCCTTCGGGAGATACCCTTCCCTACGACTGCATCATATGCATTTCATCTTCGGGTTAATATTTCTGAAATCTACAACTGATGTAACGTATTCAAACTTTAGCCAAAGAAGATAACGAACATTAACTCTCCTCAAGCTATTGCATATTATGATATTATACTGATCTATTGTATTTTCCATACAAATAACTTGATTTGGTATGCCTTCAATAAGTTTGTATAAACTTCAAATATGTTCGTCACATATTTTCCGAAGAGATTCGACATTGTGATAAAATACGTAATTTTTACGTAGAACGGGCAACATAGCGTTGAATTAAAATCCGAAAATGTTTTGACAAGCGTCATAACCCCACATTTTTGTACTATACGGAGTGAAATGTGTCAAATTTCCATGGCCAACCGACTGCTAAAATAAAAGTGAATGGAGTATAGTTGTGTCCTACCCCAATTCACTTTAGTTCAATTTCTCATACACCTGAAGATTTATTAAATTTCTTAAATAATCCACCTTGTTCCTTGTCACTATTCTGTGATACAATTTTTTTTTATCTGATCGGACCGAATAGTAGCTTTTAATAAATAAATCTTTTTGAATTGTTACAATACCTCCAAGGTGTAATAAACAAAAATTAAGTTTATTGAAAAACTATTCTGTTATACTCATGAAAGAAGTCCTGCAGCCCAAGATAAGCTCTCCAAGGTCATTTACAGTAAGCCTCCCTTTTGAATTGAGCAAACAATTTGAAAAACATTTCAATTTTTATGTGGATTTCACGGGAACGAGGACAAACCAAAGTGTTAACAAAGCTTTATTCAAAATATGTATTCGTTGATTTGTTTTGTTTTATTTGTCTGTGTATTTTAGTCAATTTGTTTATTCTCGCCCTGTATCTTCATGCATTGACCTGATTTTATTTACCTACATCTAATTTTCACAATGTTTCTTCAGGATAAGCTGAATCTGTGATATTTATTGTTTTAAATATGCAATAACTGCAATGTAAATTTAAACTGATCTTTTAATCATAAAAACTCAAATGATTATTTTTGTTTTTTTTTTCTGCAACCTTTTTCTTACTTGTTGATAATTTCGGGATTGCTTTTATAAATCGTCAATAGAATCTACGCAATAAAATTGAACTGGAACAATTAATCTTGTATCCTAAAATTTCATAAATTCTTGAATACTATTTTAACTAGATATATAATATAACACTTGTTATAAATATAACAACTTGTTATAAATATTTATTCTCTAACCTTTTTGTTATACATACCAATTTTTCTGTTGAGGAAACAAATACATACCTACATCAGTAAATACTTCACAAATACCTGAATATGAAACAAATTATCAATCTTCAAATCCTTACCAAATTGAGGTAATAATTTTATAATTTTAACTGCGACAATTTACACAGGGTGTTAGAACATAAAGATATGGCTGGACAATGAATGGTTCAGTTCATCCGAGTCTATCTGATTAGTTTAATTAGGTCACTTGAAAAAATTGTCGTGCTATTGGGGGTGAAAATATTGAAAGAATTGAGTCAGTTTATTGAAAGACCTTATGTTGACATAGTGCTATTATTGTTAAGCTATTCAACCCCATTTTTATGACGATTTTTGGAGGGTTCGAACAACTAGAAGATTTTGATGAGCACTGTGAAAAAATTTGTTAATAATTCAGACTTTTATTGGCGAGATTTTGAACTCTTTTTTATACTTGGTCCCATTTTCCTGTCAGTTGGTATGGAAATGAGTAATATCATAAAATTTTTTGAGTTACTAAATAATGGAAAAAATTCGGTAGTCGGTAGTGGTAACTCAACATCAAGACATAAGTTTTGTTCCATTGCTTTGCGAAAATAAATAATCTAGGGACATATTAGCATCTATTTCAGTAGTCATCTTAAATTCTTTTACCAACTTTGTCATTTTGAAAGTTTTTTATAGGTGAGTTTTGGTGAAACGCTTTATTTTCACCAGTTCTGCCTTCTTTTACAAAAAAGCCTCACCTTTAAATATACTCTGTATATTGAAAAAACCCATGAGAAAGAGATATCGAATGAAATTTAATATGGGAGGAGTTTTCACTCCCAGTCTCTGAAACAAAGTCAATTGAAAAATTGAAATAATCGATTTGCTCCAGCGTTAATTCTTGCACTAATTTGTCAGGAGCAAATCAGATGGAAAAAATTGTTGACGACATGAACGAAAAATAGAACTTTAAAATGATAAAACTTCGTAACGTTTCGGAGTCTATATCAGACTCCTTCATCAGATGAATTCGTGAAAAATCTTCAAAATTATTGTTTGTTAATTGACATTTGTCAACACACGTTGAACGTTGATTCATTTAATTTTGAAATTACCGAATGTCAGTTCGTTTCTCAATAAATGAATACAAATACGATCTATTCCTACTGCCAATTGCCAAATTATTATCTTGATCTTACAATATACACGTGGACTCTTTAACTTTTCGTTTATATTGAATTGTAAGTGTTATTCCAATCCATCATGTGGTGTCTCCTGTAGTCATGTAGTGCCGGAACACCCTGTATATGGGTCTATTTCCAAAATTGTCCACGCCGTCCTTCCAAAGTGTCAGGCTAGATCTAAATCCACCATCATGCCATGGCATCTTTCTATCACTATACTCCGTTCACTTTTATTTTAGCAGTCGGTTGGCCATGGAAATTTGACACATTTCACTCTGTATAGTACGAAAATGTGGGGTTATGACGCTTGTCAAAACATTTTTGGGTTTTAAATCAACGCTATGTTGCCCGTTCTACGAAAGTTTCTGTATTTTATCACAATGTCGAATCTCTTCGGAAAATATGTGACGAACATAATTGAAGTTTATACAAACTGATTGAAGGCATACCAAATCCAGTTATTTGCTTGGAAAAACAAGAGATCAGTATGATATCATAATATGCACTAGCTTGAGGAGAGTTAACGTTCGTTATCTTCTTTGGCTAAAGTTTGAATACGTTACATCAGTTGTAGATTTCAAAAATATTAACCCGAAGATGAATTGCATATGATGCAGTGGTTGGGAATGGGTATCTCCCGAAGTGATTAACAGATAATTACAAGAATATTAAATTCTTCAACAAAAATCATCTTGCATCAATATAAGTAAAAGGAATTATAGGAAGTTTCAAGTCAAGATAAACTTCACCTTTGAACAAAAATTTCACATGAATAAACAATTAACAGGACAACTGGCGCGTATTTGTGGCAATGCATCTTAATATATTGATATAATAATAATAATTAGGTATTTATTGGTACCTTAAGACATTTACAATGTATAGGACAAGCCAAATGAAAAATAGAAAAATCAATTTTCGGGAACTTATTCTACGATGACATTCATCGAAAATCCTGTAGTAAACTTTTCGCATTAATTCACTCAAACATAAAATTCTCAAATGCCACCACTTTTCTGGGTGTCCCAATAGAAGGTAATTCTTTGTCATCCTCTTCATTCACAATCTTTCTGATTGTGGAAATATTCAGCTGAAATATAAGTCGTTTAGATTCAGATGAAACATCATATGAATTCTCTTACATTGAATATGTTCGATAGCGTCTGACGTATTGTGGATTTTAGGGTACAACTATTTGAATGAGCGGACCTGAATTCTAAGTAGCACTTCCTGAAACCTTGTTGAAAAATTGATATCAGTTGTGGCAACGGCGTTATGACATTAACGACATTTCATGAGTGCCAACCATAGATTAACTCTAATCTATGGTGCCAACCTTACTCCGTTCTAGTTACAAAAACTTGAGAAAATTATTTCATGGCCAACCAACTGCTAAAATAAATATGAATGGAGTATACCAAAAATTTCGCACTGTGAACCCGATTTATCCCATTTATTTATGTAACTTTAATAGGAATACAAAGTGAAACAAGTTCTTCATTTTTTCAGACCGACTTAGGAGGATACAGGTGGAGATAAGTGCAGGTCAATGTGTCCAAGAACACAGGGCACTTAATTTTCACAGCTTCAGGCGGCTGTTCATTTCGGCCAAGAGTTTATGGCACCCTATTAATGAATTCTTAGAAGCAGAAGGGTAAGATAATATACATATATTTAACGGCCCTTCCTAGAATTCGTCCATTCTCTTTCGAAATTCACAGGGCGCTTAATTCGGGAGATGATGGCTTCGGGGTTAGCTCTTCAGCTTCATTCGAATTAGCCGAATAAAAAAGTTAATCTTTATGAAACCATGAGAAAATGTACCGAAACCAATGAAAGACATGAATCTGGAATAGGTGTATTTATTATACAGGGTGTTTCGGGAAGAATGCGACAAACGGATACCATGAATTGATGTCATCAGGTTGGCTTCGTATCGAGGGCTTTCATTTGGGATATACAGGGTGATGTCCATATTATGATTGAAATTTCACCGTTCAATAACTCTTGAACTAATCGACCGAATGATTTCAAATTTTGAAGTTTTGTCACCCTTTACTATCGCCTTTCTGCAATATTTCTGAAATCGAATAAATCAGATCCGTACTGGGAAAATTTTATAAATTTCCTATTTTGAATATTGGATCAGCCTGTACGTAGACAATATGATTCAGAATAAAAATTCTAAATCTCTGCTTGGCATCGTCATACAAGATACAAGGTGATCAATAAACATTTCCTGCAATGAATTTTTAACTTATAGGTGAAATTATTTCAAATTTCACAGTTTTATAACCCTTTACGACTTCCTTTCTTCAAATTTTCATCAAATTGAAAAAACAGAACCGGACTATCAAAATTTTAGACTAGACCTATATTTCCGGTGATATCGGATAAGCCTGTACATGAACAATATTATTTTTATGACTGAAAAAAAACCTAATGTTTAAGTAGAGAGTTCAGATTGAGATATCAAATCATATAAAAGTGTTCAAAAAATTAAACGAATTTTTTTGGGAAAACTTTCAATCAACGTACTGGATAATGAATAGAACAAAAAACACCAAATAAATTGAAAATATTGGAACAAAAAACCCTCATCTGCTTGCTTATTTTGCGCGTATGGATTTTCTGTCATTTATTTTAGGATTGTATTCCCTTCATTCGAATTTTGTCTTGTTGGGTACGATCAACTTTCATTTCAAAGTTTCCTTTCTCACGAAGCTATCTATAAATTCTTGTGAAAAACGTGGGAATTCTGCGGTTAGGGTATTTTCTTTCGTATTCTCTTACCGATTTCCTGGAATTGCACTCACAAAAACCATGGAATCATATCCGTATATATATTCTTCTCAAGATTATTGAAAAGGCATTTCTGAATTCGTTAACAGAACAAATCGCCAAATGGAGCAGGAGATTTCTTCATAAACTTTTTAGGGTTTTCACTCCCAATCACAAAAATCACAAAATCAATTAAAAATGAAATCAACGATTTGCTCCTGCATAAATTCTTGCACTAATTTGTCAGGAGCAAATTAACTAGGAAAAATTGTTGCCTGACAATGAACTCAAAATAAATAACGTTGAAATTATAATTCTAAGTTGTAACGTTTCGGAGTCTATATCAGACTCCTTCATCAGACGAAAAATCTATTTTTGAAAATCTTCTTTTGTTTGACATTAATTCAGAGATTGGGAGAGAAAACCCTAAAAAGTTTATGAAGAGATGCAGAATCCTCCCAGAATAAATTTCAATCGATATCTGAGCAGGAGATTGTTGAATTGGCTTTTTTCAGTGGATCAAAGATCATAGAAATACAATGAATCTCAATTCACTAGCAATGGAATCAACAATTCATGTAATTTTTGACCTATGGGGTGTGAAAAATTTTAAATTAATTATTTGTTCTCCCGATTTGAGTTCTTTAAACCACGACACGTTTTTCACTATCACAATAATATCTTCATGTGGGTGAAGGTTATTGGTAAACCTTCTCGTGGTTTAAAAACTCATTTTTGTGAAAATCATATAATCTGTTTTAAGTTCTATTATGGGTTGTCATCAAGTATCGGCCACATCAATCCAATACAGTTCGTATAAGTAAAATGTATAGATGAAAAAAAATTTTTACCAAGAACTATTCTCAAAAGTGACTTTCTTCTGTATTTTACGAAAATCTGGAAAAGTATTCAAGCAAAATGATTTACAGGCATCAGAACTCTTCAAGTCATAATAAATTTATTGTTAAAAATGAATATTCGTGTAGATTTTTTGAACGTTATTCAATTATTAAAACCCTTAATGGAAGTTTTTTTTACCAGATTTCTATATACATATATGCACATGGGAATTTAACCGTGTCAATATTAATTGATAATCCAGTTTTGAGCAAAGTTTAACGAATCTTAATTGTTATTTTTTCAATATATTCAGTAATGAAAAAGTTTCAGTGATTTCATTCCCAAATAGGGAGTTAATCAGGCTATGCTATCAAAGTTTTATGAAACCATTTCATAAGGTCCTTTCGTTTGCAGATAATGTGTAGCACTTTTCTACACTCGATTTTAATATTCGTTTGCTGATTAAATTTACACCAGTGTAGAGGAGGTGTAGTTTATCTACATCTCCTTTTGACTATGTATAGATAAACTACATTTCCTCTATACTGGTGTATATCAAATCGAGTGTATAAAAGTGCTACACTTTTTATGCAAACGAAAGGACCTATAGTTTTCATATCTAATTTATCTACTTATGTGAAATTTTAACCCCGTGTGACTTGTGTGCTCCATCACACGAATTCAACATATTTTCGTGATTCTAGATATTTTCGGCTTGATTATATACAGGGTCTTTATGATTGTAACATCGCAGACGGCTTTGACAGTGTCTTTTCCGTTGTTGGAATTCTAATAATTCTAGTCTTACCTTTTTTTGCAACCTAGCACTGCGATGTTATAATAATTTATGAAACTTCAATTTGGTTCTTTAGAGTGATTTGATATCAGTTCAGTGATAAATGCAGAACTCGATGCAAAATATATCTATGGGATAGATTCTTATTATATAGGTATTTGAATTATATCTCTATGCTGCTAAGATTTAGCAGTATCTTCTTCCTGACTAAAAATCAAAATTCTCTACTCTACTTTGAGATAAATACGATTCGAATAAGAGGTGATGTTTGCAATACTTTCAGATATGGATTTTTATCGAATATTGGCTTTTCATAAGAGACATCGTAAGAGATTCATAAGTTTGTTTTATATGCAGGTACCGTCATTATCGAGTTGTTCAAAATTAACATGACTGATGACTATTAACAGATATGCGAGTGCCATATTGTTCCATGCGTGTTTTCAGTTTCCACACTGTGTAAAAGCGATGATGATATAATGTTGCAGTAGGAATTTATTGAAATTTCCCCGAGAGTCTTTACCAGTCGGATGCAACATAAAGAAAATAATTCATTTGGAGTAAAATTACAGTTAAGTAAGGGTGAAGACGAAAAAAATATCTGATTCAATAAAGAATCAGTCAATGGGCATTTTTCTTCCGAGGTGCATATTACATATTTTCGTCAATCCCTTCATACCTTTATGAAATTAAATTGGTACTCATCTATTTGCTGGCCTCGGCTACGTCGCCGCTTTCGTACCGTGTCGTATCTGTGTGCACGGAGAAAAGTACGTTAAAAGCCATTTTTTGTTGAGGTCGACGATGTATTTACTGACAACACTCAAAGTCCAACGATCGAATTTGTCTGATTTTGGATTATTGTCTGGTATTTTCTTATACTCCTCTTTTTTGTTGTTGTTGTTGTCTTGTTGTATTCGCTAACATCTAGTATTTCGACAGGTCTTAACTTAGGTTAAGACTTGAAATGTAGGCTACAAGTTTTCCATAGTTATTATTCAGTTGCGTTAAAGGAGTAGGCTTCCTGGGAAAGAGACCCTACCTATTGATAGGTAGACCACTGAAAGGTCAAAAAAGTACTTATAGTCAATTATCTACAACTGATTATGTGTTTCTAAGGTCAAAAAAGTACTTCTACTCAATTATCTACAACTGATTATGTGTTTCTATAAGGTTTCTTATATTCAGTTGAATTATCTTGCATCAAGTTCAGAAGTATATACTTAGTAACAATAACGATCACATAGAAATGTGATGCTGTTGAGATGGTTCTCCTACAAGATTTTTCTCATAATTCGTGAAAGCCAAATTAGAGTAGGTATAACAACATTTTCCGACCGCAATATGACTAAATTACTATTAATCCTACTTTCTTATTGTTTTGATTTGTTTCAATGTCTATTGGTTTGTGCAATTTATTCTTGATTTATTGAAATTTAATGCGGAGTGGGCGTCATTAATTAGATACCATAATTGTCTACACCTAGAATTAATTGGCAACGAATATCAATATTAGGAGATTTTCATATATACATACATAATTCAGATGTTTTTTAGTAATCAGACATTCCCAGGATTATGTGGTGCTGAAATATCATGAAATTGAAGCAGATTTTGCTTGAAATATTTGATAAATCGATTTTTTTCCAATTTAGTAAAACGTCAATAGGCTAGAATTTTTACTATCTAAAATTCGGTTTTTTTTTTCATATAATATATGAGGCTCTCATAGGGTTCATATGCTATATCTACATGGTGAAATTAGTATAAGAGATGTAGGCTAAAATTTCCCAAATGTTGGTCAACTTAAAACTGTTGTAAGAACATCACAACCATTTTGATGAAATATAGATACAGTGTGTTCTACGTAAGGGGGGAAACTGGACTTTGTGACTTAGGGGTATCTATAGATACTACTCATTGAGCAGAATCATAAAGTGGATAAATTCAATTATTTCAAAAAAAAAATTAATTCTACAGATTCGGCTATAATTGAATGGTACAGAGACAATATCTGACCAATTTATTTTCATTTAAACTTTCTGTTTTCCCGAAAGTTACAAAAGTGGAAAATATTTTTACTCGCTTAAACTTAATTCTTGGCTTCTGCTGTAACATAACTGTCAAGTTCGCTTTCTGGGTTGTTATATTCAATTTATCGGTTTTAACTTATAAACATCATGCAATAGGCATTTATTGTTGATTCCTACTTCAGAAATGGGACGAAATTAAAAGGCGAGTGGAAATATTCTATACTGATAAATGTTTCATCAGCTATATGTTTTAGCATTTTCCGTGTAACCAGTAGTGTTTAAAGACTAAGAGGAAGTGAACGACCAAAGAAAAGAACTCCATAATCCAAAATTAATGAACAATGTTGATAACGTGATGACATAGAAGCTCTATAAACCTCTGTTCGGTTTTTATCTCAACAATTGTCCCTAGTCACCATTGCATATGTCACACGAAAGAAAACATCAATTTGTTCCATATATGTATATGCCTACCTATAGATTAAAATCTTATCAGAAAATTGAAGATGTTGATTAGGTACCTCGTATACGATGGCTTTCTGCCAGTGGTTTTTCAACCTTCAATTCATTATGAACCTGAATCATTTGTTTTCTGATGAAGCCTGATGGAGTAGCCAAAATCAGAAAATTTCTTCATCGCGACACCATATTATTGTCAAAAAATTAGGGTTCGATGAAGCTTCAAGAGCAGTACTTTGAAAAGACTCAATTGTCATGTCTCTAATAGCTGAATCGACTCTTCATACATATAAGGTCCAATATATACTCCATTCACTTTTATTTTAGCACTCGGTTGGCCATGGAAATTTGACACATTTCACTCTGTATAGTACGAAAATGTGGGGTTATGACGCCTGTCAAAACATTTTTGGGTTTTAAATTAACGCTACGTAGCCCGTTGTACGTAGAAGTTTCTGTTATTACGTATTTTATCACAATGAAAAATCTCTTCGGAAAATATGTGACGAACATAACTGAAGTTTATATAAACTGACTGAGGGCATACCAAATCCAGTTATTTGTATGGAAAATACAAGAGATATCATAATATGCACTAGCTTGAGGAGAGTTAATGTTCGTTTGTTCGAAAATGAAATGCATATGATGCAGTGGTTGGGAATGGGCATCTCCCGAAGGAATTAACAGATAATTACAAGAATGTTAAATTCCTCATCAAAAATCATCTTGCATCAATATAAGTAAAAGAAATTAAAAGTTTCAATTCAAGATGAACTTCACCTTTGAACAAAAATTTCACATGAATAAACAATTAACAGGACAACTGGCGCGTATTTGTGGCTGTTCATCTTAATACATTGATATAATAGTAATAATAATCAGGTATTTATTGGTTCCTTAAGACATTTACAATGTATAGGACAAGTCAAATGAAAAATAGAAAAATCAATTTTCGGGAACTTATTCTACGATGACATTCATCGAAAATCCTGTAGTAAACTCTTCGCATTAATTCACTCAAACATAAAATTCTCAAATGCCACCACTTTTTTGGGCCTCCCAATAGAAGGAAATTCTTTGTCATACTCTTAATTCACAATCTTTCTGATTGTGGAAATATTCAGCTGAAATATAAGTCGTTTAGGTTCAGATGAAACATTCTATAAATTCTCTTACATTGAATATATTCGCTTCCGTCTGACGTATTGTGGATTTTATAATATCAGGGTAAACTATTTGAATGAGCGGACCTGAAGTCTAAATAGCACTTCCTGAAACCCTCTCTCTTTTTTTCAATCACTTTCGGCATTTTCGTAATAAAAATTGATATTAGTTGTGGCAACGGCGTTATGACATTAACGACATTTCATGAGTGCCAACCTTACTCCGTTCTAGTTACGAAAACTTGAGAAAATTATTTCATAGCCAACCGACTGCTAAAATAAATGTGAATGGAGTATAGTTACTTTTTACAAGAGAGAGCCAGAGCACAAACAGCTGAAGAAACCTTAGCTACTCTGAGGAATCTCTTTCAGGATCAGTTCTTTAGCCGAACATTAATTTCCTCTAAAACCACCATTCTTTCTATGGCCTCAGTTGAAGAAATATATTTTTCAAATATCTATTTCTGAAGTTGATCAACTGAAGACTAGAAAATTGAAAAAATTCATCAAATTAACGTTGAAACTTTAATTTCAAATACCTACTCGATTTTATAAAGTGTCCCTTAAGATATCAGCCCCCTCATTCCAAAACAGCATTGATGCGAGATTGGGTGATCATCTAATCGAATTTATTCACTTCTGTTTCATTAAATTTCAATCAATTCGTGGATGCTTCACTCTGCTTGATAATAACTTCATGTTTATATATTCTACCCTTACTAGGAACATTTTTACATCACCAAAGTAGATAAGGATTACTGTCATTTTCCCCTTCTTTGAAATTTCTTTTACCTTTGCCTATTAGCTTGATTGGGAGAATCTTATTGGTTATAATGTCATAAAAAAATTTAAATTGCTTCTAAAAGCAGTATATTGTTCGCCAAAGAAGCTTCAAAATAGAAAAATTGTGATATAAATCGAAGCATAATTAAAACTTAACAATTTATGACAATTTTCCCATAACTGGTCCATTCGACCCCACAATAAATTCTAAAAATCCATATTTTCCTCGATGTTTCGGAGATATCGGCCATAAATCTGAGTGGACGCGAAATGGCGATAGGAGCCATCTTGATTGCCCCCCTCGTGTCTCCCGCACCGCCGACTTTGACCTCTTCCCGTCCGAATTTCCCGAGGTTAGCGCGACAAAATCCGCATCTTTCTGCTGCCAAGTTGCAGGAGGGGTCCTAATCTCTCCGGATCGCCAGAAAACGAGGGTGTTCTGCCGCGATTTGGGGGGTGAAAAACACCTTTTTGGGACCCCCCTGTCGGAGTTCGCGAAATCGCGTTTTGCGCCTGTGTGAATGACGTCAAGCGTCCCGTCCTTGTCTGACGCGAAGCATTAGCACACTGCGATGTGTTACACGTTTGTCCGTGGGTTGCTATGCGAGACATTCAAGAAACTCGCCAGTAAGTCAACAGTTGTTTAGCAGATAGTTCGGCTGCTGTGTTTTCTACTTGTTGCTACGACCGCCGAACCGTCTCCCCACCACTTTCCAAACTACGAATTAACGCAGTGAAATAATACGCAGAATTTCCATAACCTTGCTTGTTCACCCTTGGTTTTATCAGCGTAGGTAAGTTGTTCTGTCGTTTCATGTGTTTTTTTTCTGTACGATGTGTGCAATTTCGTAGCCTCGACGACTGTCATTGCGTCAACTTTTTCTACATCAGTTTTTCGCATGTCGATCCCAGGTAGGTCTTGTTGTGGTTCGGAAAATGCTGCTACTAGATTATTAAGTGCAATTTAGTGTTTTTTCCATCGTCTTCCTCATTAACAACTACATAGTCGCGTCATTAGTTTTGATTCGAAGATAGGAACGTCGATTTGAGTGCATATAATTTCCGTTTTATCGTTTTGCGTTCGGAAAAAAGGGAACTGGAAAATGGGAGTTTTACTGCCAGTTCGTGCGGTTAAAAATGGTGGTGCCTGGAGTACACTTTGTACCGCGGTGATAAAACGAATAAACAACAAAGATATTAAGTAGATGTGTCGAAGCAGTGTGCGGAGAAACGGCATATACATGTCCGCATCTAAAAACGTACTGTCTGGGTCACACAATGTCCGAATTCTTCTTAGAACCGTAATTCTTGAGTCGCAAAGGTCTAGGAACTCTATAGATTATAATTGTAATAGATGTATGTGTGGGGGAGCCTACGTCTGGCTCATTGGGGCACCATTTAGGAGAGAACACGGCTGAATTTCACCAGTCATTGAGGATTCGCGAAATTCGCGACTCCATATAGCTCAGCCATCTGCGCCGAATGTTTGTCGGGCTAGACTAGACGAAGAACCGTAACTCCCTAGTCGCACCTCTTCGGCGTTTCCTTGCTAACAACCTGATTATGTTGCCTTTGATGGGAAACGAGCGTGAGTCTTCGTCGATTACAGCAGAAACTTCCTCTCGGCGCTTTTGGAATTTATGAAAAATCCGTGCTTGCTTCTCGGCGCGCCGTCCATGGTTTTCTGCGAAACGACAGGGGGTTACTCGCTGAAATTGGTACGAATATGGGGTACCATCAGCGCCTGATCGACCCTTCTTGAAGGTACAAAAAATTCCCGAAGTGGTGTGGTCGGACTCATGAAATCTTGTTTACAGGGTGAGTCTGACTCATACAAATATTTCCACAGTGGATTCTTGAGGTCATAGGAAACAATTTTTTTCTTTACCATTTTTTCCGGATCGGCTCGGTTTAAAAGATACAGGCTGTTGAAAAAACCATAAAAAAAATGTTATTTTTTAGTTCTATCTCACAAATGGTTTTATCGGATGAAATGAATTTCGGATTATAGTTTTTCATTATTTGATTAATCTTTTTCGATCACAAGATATCATCCACGTCTTCCAGTTTTCTCATTATGACCATTACGTACCATAAATATATATCAAACCTTCAGAGAACCCAACTCTTGAAACTACCAATATGACTGAAGGAATTGCGAGGAAAGCTTTCAATTCGATGAAAGTACTTTCTGCAAAGACCACAGAAACGTATACTCCATTCACTTTTATTTTAGCACTCGGTGGGCCATGGAAATTCGACACATTTCACTCTGTATAGTACGAAAATGTGGGGTTATGACGCTTGTCAAAACATTTTTGAGTTTTAAATCAACGCTATGTTGCCCGTTCTACGTAAAAGTTTCTGTTATTACGTATTTTATCACAATGTCGAATCTCTTCGGAAAATATGTGACGAACATAAATGAAGTTTATACAAACTGATTGAAGGCATACCAAATCCAGTTATGTGCATGAAAAATACAAAAGATCAGTATAATATCATAATATGTACTAGTTTGAGGAGAGTTAATGTTCGTTATCTTCTTTGGCTAAAGTTTGAAGACGTTACATCAGTTGTAGATTTCAAAAATATCAACCTGAAGATGAAATGCATATGATGCAGTGGTTGGGAATGGGTATCTCCCGAAGGAATCAACAGATAATTACAAGAATGTTAAATTCTTCAACAAAAATCATTTTGCATCAATATAAGTAAAAGAAATTAAAGGAAGTTTCAAGTCAAGATGAATTTTACCTCTGAACAAAAATTTCACATGAATAAACAATTAACAGGACAACTAGCGCGTATTTGTAGCTGTTCATCTTAATACATTGATATAATAATAATTATTAGGTATTTATTGGTACCTTAAGACATTTATAATGTATAGGACAAGTCAAATGAAAAATAGAAAAATCAATTTTCGGGATCTTATTCCACGATGACATTCATCGAAAATCCTGTAGTAAACTTTTCCCATTAATTCACTCAAACATAAAATTCTCAAATGCCACCACTTTTTCGGATCTCCCGATAGAAGGAAATTCTTTGTCATCATCTTCATTCACAATCTTTCTGATTGTGAAAATATTCAGCTGAAATATAAGTCGTTTAGATTCAGATGAAACATTAGATAAATTCTCTTACATTGAATATGTTCGCTACCGTCTGACGTATTGTGGATTTTAGAATATCAGGGTATAACTATTTGAATGAGCGGAACTGAATTCTGAATAGCACTTCCTGATACCCTGTCTCTTTTTTCAATCACTTCCGGCATTTTCGTAATAAAAATAGATGTTAGTTGTGGCAACGGCGTTATGACATTAACGACATTTCATGAGTGCCAACCTTACTCCGTTCTAGTTACAAAAACCTGAGAAAATTATTTCATGGCCAACCGACTGCTAAAATAAATGTGAATGGAGTATAGATTGGACCCTACCTAATAAATATTTGAACGTTTTGTAAAATAAAAGTGTTCTTCTTATTTTCTCGCAAAATACGCCGTTTTCGAGTAATTTGACGTTCAAAAACCGAAAAGTATCTGGGAAATGTGAAAACTTTGGCAACTCTGTTCAAAAGATCCACAGATGTGTATTGTCACAGATTTAGCTAGTTATTCTGAAGGTAATTTTGTTTTCCCAGCTGTTGTTTCCAAACAGCTCATCATGAAAACTTGAAATGGCTATATCTTTTTATCAGGTCCGAATTAGAAAAAATGGTATAGGAAAAAAGTGTTTCTTTCGACCTCAAGAATCCTTCACACCCTTACTTCCCGTAAGATTCTCTGAAACCTTGAGTGTTAGTAACAAAAAACAATCTTCGTCTAATACTCTTAATCCAACCGCCTCTAAGAAACTCTACCTGAAAGAGTGGACAACACTGAAGCATTTTCTGATATTCTGGTACCTAATCGTAGTGTAGTACGTGGTGTACTTCCATTCAAAGAGGAAATGACCCCATCTTGTCGCTCAGAATAATGAAAACGAAAATATTAACGAAATTTGTAAATGCGATCTATCATGAGAACTCCAAAGAGTGGTCCTACACTGTATATGGTTTCGCAATTTCGATGTCCAGTAATGTTTTCGAGCCCTTTTTCAGAGAAACAAAGACTGGTGAAAACCGTAGCCTCCTGCGATCCTTCGTTTTTGAGTTACTAGCAAAAATTGAGATTTTGACGATTTCGAAAAGTTCTCATAACTTTTTTGTCTTTGAAGTTACAGCTCTGACACTTGAACCTTCTTAGGCACTTTTATACGTAGAATATACTGACGAAAGATTTTTCCAATTCAAAAATAACAAATTCAATAAAAGTTTGCATTTAAAAAAACGAAAGATCGCCTAATGCTTCGAAATGAAAAAAATGTTGAGTTCGTCAGGGGATTCTACGTGAGAACGTGCCTGTAGAAGGTTCAAGTATCAGATCTGTAACTTAAAAGACAAAAAAGTTTTGAGAACTTTACGAAATCGTCAAAATTCATTTTTTTTTTTGCTAATAACTAAAAATCGTAGGAGGCTAAGGTTTTCTTCATTCTCTGTTTCTCTGAAAAACAGCTCGGAAAGTGTCATTGGTTTTTCCCCTAGCTATTCAAGTTTCCGAGGTCCCCTCACTAGTCATCGACTTTGGGACGCCCTGTACAACGTGCAATTTCCCATCGGCAGATAGATAGCCGACAGGAAATCGGCCAATCTATGCGTTAAATTTTGAATGAAATGGTCGTGGTAGAGGTGATTGACCTCGAATGTAAAGCTATCGTATAAATGCGGATTTATGTGACATAGTTTCGGTGGCGATTGGAGATAAGGTTCCTAATTACTGACCTAATATGGCAGTCGAACGTTCTATTTATGAGGAATGGCCGATGAGATACCTGAAATGCCTAGTTTCGAGCATATACCCGACCTGCCCTGAATAATTGGGATAGACGTCATAAACGTTATGCAATCTTGTGCAGGCTAAGCAACATTATCGGGAAAATGACTGCGGGGTCATGCCATTCAGTGCTTCACTTCCGCTGCTGTGAAAAAACTCAATGCAGTTGAATGTAATGCCATTACTTATACATGCGTTTATCCAGATAGTGATAATGCCAAAGCTACTCATCGTTCAACCAGAAGTGTAAGAGGTGCAAAATGCAAATTATCTCTGCATATTCGAGAAAAATCGAGTTGTGTTAAATTTGGAAATCTCGGAGACCTTTTAGGAAATTTCCAGCTCCGATACGATCTCCAGGAAAATGTTGACCATAAAAGTCACGCAATGAATAGCATTGGGTAGTGAAGAATCATCTGTTTTTCGTCGAAGATTATATCGTTCCAAAAATAATACAATTCAGTAGTATATATCGGCACAAGGAACCAAATGAAAAACTTTCATTATTCTTTCAGCGACGTTTCGGAAACTTTTATTTCCTTCTTCAGGCTACAAAATTAGGGAAACACAATCAATTGAACACGCAGAAAGAATCATAAGGAATACAAACGTCAAAAATAAAAATAATAACAATGATAAGTACACATATACATCTTTAAATAAAAATATAAACATCTATTAAAAGTCGAAATTAAAATGAAAACCAATTAGATTTCATAATGACCCAATAAGGTCATGTTCAAAGACTTACACAATATGAAATATTACAGTTAAATATATAAAATATAACAAGAAAGAGAACTCACCACATCAGAATAACAGTTATATCTGTTTTTGGTGTTTTCTACAATTTCCATTGGAAATCTGCTGCATCATACATTGTTGTAATGACTTCATTACTGCATCCTATAGTTTATACAGGGTGTTTTCAAAGGTGAGGCTTTTTTTGACAGAAGGTAGAACTCATCAAAATAAGTCGATCAACCAAAAATTGTCTATATAAAATATCCAAGATGGCTGAGATACAACGATAAAAATTCATTGAATTTCAAGTACGGGACTGTGGAAGGTGACTCCGGCATCGCAAATACGAAACAAAACATAAACATATGGCTGGGCAATGAATGGTTCAGTACCAAGTTCATCGGATTAGATGCATCTGGTCACTTTTGCGAGAATATTAATTGTTGTATCGTGCAATTTAGGGTGAAAAAAAAAATGTAGACAATCGAGGCAGTTTTTTGTGCTTATGTTAGTTATGTTGAAAAAGTGCTATGAGGTTCCCCATTTCATCCCATTTTTAAGACGATTGTTGGAATACTCGAACAAGAAGATTGTGATGGCCATTGTGAAAAAATTCGTCAATAATTTAGACGGATATTATTGGTGAGATTTTGAAGTATTATTCTATTTTTTACACTTGTGTCCTAAGTCTCTTCTGTCAGTTGTTATCGAAATGAGCAATTGCATAAAATCGTGTAAGTTACTAAAAAATAATGACAACAATTCGGCAATCCTAAGTTTCCATTTTCATTACCACGTAAATATCGAACAAGCCAATATCCTAAACAAAACCACATGGTCGAATCAAGAGTTTTTCCCATTTCTTCTCGATAATTCAGCTAATAATCGGTCTAGGGTCGTATTGGGATCTATTTCAGTAGTCATTTTCAATTTTTTTTTCAATTTTGTCATTTTGAAAGTCTTGTATTGGTGAAACGCTTCATTTTGACCAGTTCTACCTTCTGTTGAAAAAACCTTACCTTCAAATACACCCTGTATGTAGTTTATTGCAGAATCGTAAATAGTTGCATATTTTTTTTATATCAAATCACTCGTAAACGGCTTATTATACGAGAAAATACAAAGAATACTTCTATTTTCCAAAATGGTTATACAGGTTGTCCCAAAACTAGTGAATCAAACGTCACATTGGTCCAACGAAAATGTACCGTTTCCAAAATGATCAGAATTTTATTAAAATACCTAAAGTTGCCGATTTTCGAGCTATTTTTCTTAATCACAGTTTGTGAAAAACGATATCGATTTTAAATTATATTGAACTAAGATTATTGTTTTATCTCCCCTTATTGAAATTATTTTAAGTAGTTAATCGAAAACCTAAGTAAATGTTAATTAAATCAATTGTTTTTTCTACATGATTTTTATTACTCGGAATAAACCCCCTCTATAGGGGTGATAATATGGGAGAAAAACGCCATACTTAATCACAAATTGGCCTTGTGATTCAAAAAATAGTTCGAAAATCGGCAACTTTAGGTTAGGTTTTTTCAGAAATGTACACTTTCGCTCAACTAATGTTGGTGTCTTTCGATAGTATTTGATCTACTCTATCGTGGTATGACGTTTCATTCACTAGTTTTGTGACACCCTGTATATTCCTTTACTATAGCGTTCAAGTTACTTCAAAGACTTGGGTTCTTTGAATTTTTGGTATTTTGTTAGAAGGTAATGGTCATACTGAAGAAAATGTAAGTGGAATATTGTGTTCGGAGAAGACTCATTACATCAATGAAAAACTTTATTCCGAAAATTATTCAATTCGACAAAATCGTTTGTGAGATATCACTCAATATTACACATTAAACATGGATTATCAACCTCCTGTATGTTTTCAACCGAGACGAATTGAAAAGAATGATAATTTTCTGTTGAAAAATATGTACAAGTCAAAGATACACCCCGTATATCTTTTCATCGACAAGAAATAAGAATTTGATATCTCGTGTGTCTTCATATTCCATTTGAGAATGGTCTTAAAAAATAGGATTGCCATTTGAGAATATTATCGATGACGACGTTACTCAAATTTGGGTCACGCTGTATAACATTTTGTTACATTAAAAAGAGCTCAATTTGAAATACTTATCGAAGTGTCCTAGGTTATTTACGACAAAAAAAAACTGAATTACTAAATTTGTTCAGTTAGAGACTAAAACTGTATACTTAAAATGATTTCTCTTGGGACTTGTCATCCTCTAGAATGACTATTAATAATTGCTTAATCCGAAATAAGTCTGGTGAATGGGAAAGACTGGAAACAGTGTTGATAATCCGATACAATTCGCGGTGTGATTAGGAAGTGTGGGAATTTCTCACGTCTACATATAAAATGAAGAGGAAAGGGAAGTCGACGTAGAAGTGACAAGAAAATTAGATAATTGAGATGCAATATCTCACTTCGTGATTATTTCTATTGTACTGAGTTTATGAATGAATGTCGCTAAACTGAAAATTCAGAATGGTTCGTAACTTTAGCTTTCATAAAAAAATTTCCATTTTGAATGAAAATAATACTTTTCGTTGCTGACTTCTTATTCTTTTTTCACCAAGTTATTTCAGGTTTGCGGATCAATGATCAATAGTCTCGTAATCGTTATATTTGAATAATCCAATATACGAATTTTTCATACATACTCGATATTTCAAAAACGGTCTTCATTTGATCATATAATATCATCAAAATTCAATCATTTCTGTTCTCGATTCTCGAGAATTTCCTTCAAATTTCAAATGAAGGTCCTTGAGCTCGTCTCCTTTTTGAAAAATTCAAAAATAATCGAATTGATTCTTAATATTGTCAGTTACACATTGATTTGTTATCTACACTGCGCAAAAAAATTAACGCATATTCTGAAAATCTCAATTTTAATGAAAGTTAACTCTACATTGACTTTATAACTTATTTTTTATGTTCTCTCGGGAAGGTTTTGAACGAAATAAGATACATTAAATGGAAGAAAAATTCAGGATTTCACCGAATCTTATGTGAAAGAAGAGAAATGAACAATTTTCAAAATACTGAAATGCTGATAAGTGATTTAATACTTGGTATTTCCACCCCTTGCGTTAATTACAGCTCGTCAACGATGGTTCATACTCAAAAAGGGTGATCTTAAAATGTTCTGATCTAATCCTTCCCAGATTTCTCCGAGTTGGATTCCTAAGTCATTAAGAGTAGCTGATGGATGATTTTCTGAACTTCTCAGCCTTCTATTGAGGTTGTCCCAAACCTGCTCAATCGGATTGAGATATGGACTTCTTGCTGGCCATATCATTCGAGAGACTTCAACCTCTTCATGGTACTCCTGAACGATGCGCGCACGATGGGGTCTGGCATTATCGTCCATAAAAATGAAATTTTCACCAATGTATGGGACAAATGGCACTATATGCTCTTCAAGAATGTTCCTTATATACTTATCAGCATTCATAGCCCCATTATCAACGACCACTATGTCTGTGCGAGCAGTCAAAGATATTCCACCCCATATCATAATCGATACTTCCCCGAAACCAGTAGTATTCAGGAAATTGCACTGAGCATATCTTTCATGTGGACGTCTGTATACAAGGTAACGTCGATCACATTGGTAGAGGCAGAATCTAGACTCATCTGTGAAGAGAACTCTTTTCCAATCGGCCTCTTCCCAATGGAAATGCTCTTTCGCAAAATCCAAACGCGCCCTTCGATGGGCTGGGGTAAGAGCTGAGCCTCTTGCCGCGACACGAGGCCTTAAATCATATTCTCTGAGGCGATTTCTTATTGTCTGAGTGCTAATTTCCACCTCATGAGTTTGCTCAAGCTGAATTTGAAGGAGGCGAGCGGTTGCAAACCGTTGTGTCAACGAAGAAACTCTCAAGTAACGTTCTTGAATGGCAGTTGTTACCCGTGGTCTACCCTGTCCTGGTCTTCGGACATTCATACCTGTCTCCCTGAATCGCTGTAACATTCTGGACACACTTGTATGGGAAACTCCAAACCTTTCTGCAATTCTTGTGTATGTCCACCCTTCTTCTCGCAAAACTACCGCTTGGGCACATTCCTCTTGGGTCAAATTGCGTGTTTCGCGTTGCATAGCGATCGAGTGTAGAAAATCAAACGAAAGAAAAACTATTGATCACTAGAATTGATCGAGAACAACTGATTTTAGAATGGAGCCAATACATTCAAAATCTGATAGTATCATCTTTTTTTATTTCTGCTGGGAAAAAACATCTGTATTGAAGAAAACCGTTGAAAGTGGATAACATATGCATGCATAATTCTGATAAAAATAATTATCATTCAGAACACCTTCAGTTGTAGAATAAATTTGAGATTTCCATAATGTGCGTTAATTTTTTTGCGCAGTGTATAACAACATGATTATTTTTCGTCCTTATACAGAGGGTGAGTCTTTGATTCGTAGAAATATTTCAACAGTAGATTCGTGAGGTCAAAAGAAACATTTTTTTTCCTTACCATTTTTTTCGAACAGACTCGGTTTTAAAGATACAAGCTGTTGAAAAACCATTAAAATTGTTATTCTCAGTTCTATCTTACAAACGGTTTTATCGAATGCAATCGATTTCGGATTATAGTTTTTCATTTATTTGATTAATCTTTTTCGAACACAAGATATCACCCACGTCTTCCAATTTTCTCATTATGACCCTTACGTACCATAAAAATTCCAAAAATTCAAAAAACCCAACTCTTGAAACTAAGTTGGACGCTATCTAATGAATATTTTAACGTTTTGTAACTCCTTTTAAAAGAGCCACAGATGTATATAGTGTCACAGATTTAGCTAGGTATTCTGTAGGTAATTTTGTTTTTCCAGGGGTGGTACAGCTAATTATGAGAACTTAAAATGTCTATATCTTTTTATCAGTGCCGAATCGGAAAAAATGGTAAGAGAAAAAAGTGTTTCTTTTGACCTCAAGAATCTACTGTTAAAACATTTGTACGAGTCAAAGATTCACCCTGTACAATCGAACTACTGTTACTGTTGGTGCTCCTGAATGAGTTCCGTACCTCTTCAGACAGTGCAACAATCTGTAGTCGCCAAACAGAACCATATATCCTTCCTTGTAAATACCCATATTAGCCGCTGTGAGAACTAATTCAATTGATTCATGCTTCTGATTGTATAATGTATTAATAATAAGTATCATACTGAATACTAATGTGAACACTCGTACAACCTTATACTATTCATGTGACTCATTTGACTATTTTCGTAGGTATCAATTAATTGTGAAAGTGAATGTGGGAGGTGGTGTTTTTGACCCCGAAAGTAACTCTGGATTAAGTGCATTGCAGTGGTTCCTGTATTATTATCGAAGGAAGAGAAAAAAGGAGAAGATTAATTATAAATTTTCTTGCCAAATTAGTGTGACCAATTATGCCTTTTCCTGATTTTCGAACTCATGTTGTCGGTTGGATTCCTATTCTTCCGTCCCTAGCAGTACCGCCTTCTGCTTGACTCAAGATATTTTCGAATTCTCTGGTAGTTTCTTCTGTTGATTAAATAACAATAGGTCTCCTGGTTTGTTGCTCAAGAACCTCTGTATTTCGAAATCTTTTTCATGTGACCATCTAGTAGATTGTTATTATTTGGATTCGCCACTTCTGTGAATAGTGCTCTGTTCTCATCCTTATTCAGCAATATGAGGTCAGGTCTATTGCGACTTATTTTCAGGTCTGAGAACCGTGCGATCCCATTAGACTTTGTGATCATCATTTTCCAATAAAGAATCTTGTCTGTAATTGTATTTAGGAATCTTTTTCGACCTTGGAATTTAGTATTTTATTGCCAATTCTTCTGGCATCCCCTCGTGATGTGCTGGATGGTTTCATGTGTCGCACAGCCATAATGACAACTATCTTTCACCAAGGTATCCTTAGCGATATGATTTGTATACCTGGCTTATTGTTGGGATCAGTTGATTCTGGACGACAATGACGAAGTTTTGGGAAACAACATCCACAAATCACCAGTACAGTTATATGTAGCACATATGTCGACGTAATCATGGTTGACCTCTATCTTGTGTCTTACATGCAGAGCTTTGCCAATCAGTTTTTTTCGGAGTGTTCAACGACTTCTGACTGATCCTGTTGCAGCTTCAAGGGAGGACAACCTCATTGTTCTTATTTCTCTCTATAGGGCTGCTAAATCGGTGGTCCAAGAGATGATACCGAATAAGTACCTCAGTGGTAAGCTAGCGTTGGTCAGCAAGCTTTGATCAGATTTTTGCTGTTTCCAAGAGTTTTCATTTTCCTTCTCAATTTTTGAGTGAACTCTTTCGTCAATTCTCTCTTCATCTGGCTCTGATTGATCCGACTATACTCTATTCAAGAAGTTTATACAAACTTATTGAAGGCATACCAAATCCAGTTATTTGCATGGAAAATACAAGAGATCAGTATAATATCATAATATGCACTAGCTTGAGGAGAGTTAATGTTCGTTATCTTCTTCAGCTAAAGTTTGAATACGTTACATCAGTTGTAGATTTCAAAAATATTAACCCGAAGATGAAATGGATATGATGCAGTGGTTGGTAATGGGTATTTCCCGAAGGAATTAACAGATAATTACAAGAATGTTAAATTCTTCAACTAAAGTAGTAAGTAAAAGGAATCAAAGGAAGTTTCAAGTCAAGATGAACTTCACCTTTGAACAAAAATTTCTCATGAATAAACAATTAACGGGACAACTGGCTCCTTTTTATGGTTGTTCATCTCAATACATTGATATAATAATAATAATTAGGTATTTATTAGTACCTTAAGACATTTACAATGTATAGGACAAGTCAATTGAAAAATAGAAAAATCAATTTTCGGGAACTTATTCTACAATGGCATTCATCGAAAATCCTGTAGTGAACTTTTCGCATTAATTCACTCAAACATAAAATTCTCAAATGCCACCACTTTTTTGGGTCTCCCAATAGAAGGAAATTCTTTGTCATCCTCTTCATTCCCAATCTTGCTGATTGTGGAAATATTCCGGCTGAAATATAAGTCGTTTAGATTCAGATGAAACATCATATAAATTCTCTTACATTGAATATGTTCGCTACCGTCTGACGTATTGTGGATTTTAGAATATAAGGTATAACTATTTGAATGAGCGGACCTGAATTCTAAATAGCACTTCCTGAAACCTTGTCGCTTTTTTCAATCACTTTCGGCATTTTCGTAATAAAAATTGATATTAGTTGTGGCAACGGCGTTATGACATTAACGACATTTCATGAGTGCCAACCTTACTACCGACTGCTAAAATAAATGTGAATGAAGTATAGTCTGTTTGATCCCTAGATACTTGTATGTATCTCCTGCCTTCAAATCTTCGATTTCCGCATCTTTCTTGTATGTGTTTCTTGAATGTACCATCTTGTATTTTGCCTCTCAGTATATTGTTCATAGATGAAGTTCACCGAAGTTGCTCTACCACTCCACCCTTGTTGCACTAAATTTTCAAAGGAGCATTATTATTAAAAGAAGCAAACAGTAGGTATTATGCAAATGGACTATTGCAGAACCTACTGAAGGAAAGATACAAAAAAGAACATTGAGTATCAATAATTTTCGGAAATCTCAGTCACTCAGATAATTGTAACTATTGTTGATGAATAACAGTAAACACATATAAATAATAACGAAACCAAATCGAAAATATGAACGAGAACAATATAACCGTGCAAAAAATTAGATGATAGCATATAAAAAAATATTCCCATCTCAACCATATGATCACAAATGACATTATTTCTAAAAGTGTTCTATTGTAGCTGTGAGGAAAAAAATCTGCTTACATTCTCAATGTTTCCGGAGGTGAACTGTGAAAAATTCATGCTTCAGTTGTTTTTCATTCTCACAGCCACCATCGATTGGAAACCCAATCGTCCAACACTTCTAGGAATCGATAGTTTTCTGCAAATATATCATATTTCACTTCCTGAAGTCGAAGTGACACCTAAATTGTTTACATATTTTTGGGCCGACGAATGTGTTTTGACTTCTGACGGAGAATTTCATTCAGGTCCATATGGTTCCGCGAAATAGCTGAGTTTTATGATCTTGTGTACAGAGAAACAATAAACATCATAGAGTGACTACCATAGCTGATTCATAAAATTTTATGGAATTTACTAATGCGTCATCAGTGAATGGAGTTTATGCAAAACAAAATTTGGGGAAAAAATGTTACTATGTTACATGATTCATGGGAACAAAGTCTGGATGGAGCTAATTTATCATCTTTGATTTCATCCGAGAGATTTATTTCAATGCTCAAAAGATCTTCTCTTAAATTCATGAGCAAGATAAGTTGTTGAATTACTTACTCGTTTGTATTTCTATTTACACATTTAAAATTCTGTTTTTTTTTTGAAAAATTAACTGTGATGAAGTGGATTTACTTTTAACAATAATGTACACTGCGCAAAAAAATTAACGCACATTCTGAAAATCTCAATTTTAATGAAAGTTAACTCTACATTGACTTTATAACTTGTTCTCTCGGGAAGGTTTTGAACGAAACAAGACACATTAAATGGAAGAAAAATTCAGGATTTCACCGAATCTTATGTGAAAGAAGAGAAATGAACAATTTTCAAAATACTGAAATGCTGATAAGTGATTTAATACTTGGTATTTCCACCCCTTGCGTTAATTACAGCTCGGCAACGACGGTTCATACTCAAAATGAGTGATCTTAAAATGTTCTGATCTAATACTTCCCAGATTTCTCCGAGTTGGATTCCTAAGTCATTAAGAGTAGCTGGATGATTTTCTGAACTTCTCAACCTTCTATTGAGGATGTCCCAAACCTGCTCAATCGGATTAAGATCTGGACTTCTTGTTGGCCATTCCATTCGAGAGACTTCAACCTCTTCAAGGTACTCCTGAACGATGCGCGCACGATGGGTTCTGGCATTATCGTCCATAAAAAAAAATTTCACCAATGTATGGGGCAAATGGCACTACATGCTCTTCAAGAATGTTCCTTATATACTTATCAGCACTCATAGCTCCATTATCAACGACCACTAGGTCTGTGCGAGCAGTCAAAGATATTCCACCCCATACCATAATCGATCCTCCCCCGAAACCAGTAGTATTCAGGAAATTGCACTGAGCATATCTTTCATGTGGACGTCTGTATACAAGGGAACGTCGATCACAATGGTAGAGGCAGAATCTAGACTCATCTGTGAAGAGAACTCTTTCCCAATCGGCCTCTTCCCAATGGGTATGCTCTCTCGCAAAATCCAATCGCGCTCTTCGATGGGCTGGGGTAAGAGCTGGGCCTCTTGCCGCGACACGAGGCCTTAAATCATATTCTCTGAGGCGATTTCTTTTTGTCTGAGCGCTAATTTGCACCTCATGAGTTTGCTCAAGCTGAATTTGAAGGAGGCGAGCGGTTGCAAACCGTTGTCTCAACGAAGAAACTCTCAAGTAACGTTCTTGAATAGCAGTTGTTACCCGTGGTCTACCCTGTCCTGTTCTTCGGACATTCATACCTGTCTCCCTGAATCGCTGCAACATTCTGGACACACTTGTATGGGAAACTCCAAACCTTTCTGCAATTCTTGTGTATGTCCACCCTTCTTCTTGCAAAACTACCGCTTGGGCACATTCCTCTTGGGTCAAATTGCGTGTTTCGCGTTGCATAGCGATCGAGTGTAGAAAATCAAACGAAAGAAAAACTATTGATCACTAGAATTGATCGAGAACAACTGATTTTAGAATGGAGCCAATACATTCAAAATCTGATATCATCTTTTTTTATTCCTGCTGGGAAAAAACATCTGTATTGAAGAAAACCGTTGATATTGGATAACATATGCATGCATAATTCTGATAAAAATAATTATCATTGAGAACACCTTCAGTTGTAGAATAAATTTGAGATTTCCATAATGTGCGTTAATTTTTTTGCGCAGTGTATAATCAAAATAAAATGGTATAGGAAAGAAGTGTTTCTTTTGAACGAGTCCTACCATCCTTCTACAAGTACCTAATTTCAATGCGACACTCAGGCAGACATTCTCAACATTTCACCGGCAAACGAAATATTTACAGCAAGAAATTTATGACGGTCGTTTGATCGGTTTATACCTCGTGAGAATTATTGATTGTCCTGAACTTTGAACGATATAAAAGACTTTATACGACTTCGCTCTATAATTGGCTGGAAATTTTCCTGAATGCACGTTTGCCATGGTACGAGGGGAATTAACACCTCGATATTTATCGGACAGAACATTCACCTCGATAATTCAGGTATATTGGGTCAATTCAATTAGGTTCTTTCTCCACAAATAATTTTTTCGAGACCCTACGTTTTGACTCGTGTTCGCATGAGGGAAAAATACCAATTTCTACATTAGTGACCTCTATATCGATTAGATATCTACAATTATTCGTATTGTGGCTGGCTTGTTACATACCTATATACAGGGTGACTGGTACAAATATTTTAACAGTAAATTCTTGAGGTAAAAAAAAAACACTTTTTTCCTATACCATTTTTTGAGTTTTCATAGGGAGCTGAAAAAACAACCTTCAGAATAACTAGCTAAATCTGTGACACTAGGTACACACACATCTGTGGATCTTAAACAGAGTTGTATACAGCAAGTACCCAATTTTTCAAATTTTACAGATACTTTTTAATTTTTGAACATCAAATTACTCGAAAACGACGCATTATACGAGAAAATATGAAGAATAGGTACTTTTAATTTACAAAACGTTCAAATTTTCACTAGATAGCGTCCAACTTAGTTTCGAGAGTTGTGTTCTTTGAATTTTTGGTATTTTTATGGTACTTAACCCTCTAATACCCAAGTCCGCCTTGAGACTGGTTGCATATAAGTGGATACAAAATTATTCTGCTCATGTCCGCCTTCAGTATAGGTTCATTTTGTGAGAACAGGTGTTAATGTAAATCAGTTAACTATTTGCGAAAAAAAGATGTAGATTACTTAAGCTAATTTGAAACTATACGGAAATGATTATAAAAAAGGAAAAAAAACTTGGGCATTAGAGGGTTAATGGCCATAATGAGAAAACTGGAAGACGTGGGTGATATCTTGCTTTCGAAAAAGATTTATCGAAAAAATGAAACACTATATTCCGAAACTAATTCCATTCGATAAAACCGTTTGTGAGTTAGAACAAAAAATAACATTTTTTTATGTTTTTTCAACATCCTGTATCTTTTAAACCGAGCCGATTCGGAAAAAATGGTAAAGGAACATAGTGTTTCTCTTGACCTCAAGGATCTACTGTTAAAATATTTGTTCGTGTCGAAGACTCACCCTGTAGATTTCTTGTGGGGTCGCAGTCATCAGGTGTATCAAAAAATAACACAATTTCACCCGGGCATTTTCTTGATGATCGTTCTTTACTTTATATATTTCAATGAAATTCTGTAAACATTACAAAAATGATTGAAAAATTTATACTATTTCAAGCAGTTTTTTAGCAACTGGTTGGTTTAGAAATTTAACGAAATGACTCTTGCTCTTTCATTTTCATCAACGAAAAATTGAGAAAAGTTCCCATTTGTGACACTCCATATCTCAGAAGGTGCATATTTGACCACATGCTTCTTAATGAAATATGAATTATTTACGCTCCCTTTGATGTAGAAAACATTAAATGTATGATACTAGACGCCATTTTGTCGGGAACGAGTTTCTTCAGAACCAAATGAACTGAATATACCTAATATTATAATGCAGGTCATAAATCAATTTTGGGAAATATTCAAGGTGTGATTCCCTGACAAAAAATAGTGCTAGTCTTTCATATATTTTTTTTTTGAGCACTACCTGTTGAGATACATCTCCGGAACATAACATCATGAAAAGCAGCGTTCTGATAGTTGATACTCCGCCATTTTGCAACTATGAAGGTTTGGTCTTGGACTAGGTACCTTTTTCTTTCAGAAACGTTTCAAGAAATTTTTAATTTAAGAAAGCTACAGCATAGTCTATATTTGATAGTGAGTAATCTGATGTTTCAATGTGAAATAAGGTTTTACGAATGTGAAAATCAACGTATTTGTTATTTTTTTTGTCTTCACATAACTTTATAACCAGATGTCGGATTTTGATGGGGATTTCACTATAGCGTGGCGAATTTATTAGAGAAGGTTTTTGTATGATACTCATTTTCACATAATGAAGAGATGACTAGCAAGATCGAGAAAATGATCAAATACAATTTTGTAGAGAAAAGCCGAATGCTATTTGAATGTTACTCAGTATATCTTCGATAGTTCAATATCAATTATATATTATTGTCACATATCCCTATTTAGTGAATGTGTTTACACGTATCGATTTATAATTAACTCTGTTCCTTCTTCGATTGAATGAGTTATGACGTATCTATACTGACTACTTACTATAAACGAATCTTCACAACTCCCATATTTGACGGTATTTCCAAATGAGTTCGATCTAGCATTGCGGCAGCCTTATTTGGTTGTTTGATCTTGTTGCCGTACCGACCATGAGGCGTAGTTTTAATGTGGGCATTCTTGACCACTCCTCTTCGTGTGTTTGAACGATCGAAAGTCAGTGTGATCACGAATTCATGTGTGATAAATATTCGAGATAGTTTTAGAGGCTACGAGGTACAGGATGCTCAAATTTGAGTATTTCAGGTATTCGATAAAACAACAAATATCACAATTTCACTTGGTCACATACAGGGTCTTTCCTTATTGAATGTCAATATTTATGGGGGTGATTTTTGGGCTCGTTTCAAGAAAAAAACTTTATATGAACATATGTCCTAAACGTCTTACCTTTTGAGATACAGGGTGGTAAAGTTTTCAAAAATAAATCATTTATTATCAATATCTAGACTACCACTTCAGATATTTTAATGAAATTTGTCATTCATGTACTATGAATCAAGAGGCATTTTTTAATTTATCACTTTTTTTTTCAATTTCCACCAGTGGCGTTCGTACGTAATTTGATCTACCTATTTTGGCAGACATTGAGGGTTTGCCACAGATTTTTCCTGAAATAAAAACTATTTTTGAAATTCCCAATCATTTCTGACCAAAGTTGATCACCTGACTTATTTCATTCCAATTGACGGTTTCCGCTTAAAAAAATAAAAACTGTTTCTTTGTATGATCATAACAATATCATTAATACATACATATGACAATATCACCATGCAGAGACATACGTGGATTTTATTTTTTTTTATGAAACCTGCGAGTCGGACTAAAAAACTTCTAGAGATCAAATTTGCTCATTGTGAATACAGTCAGTGGCATGCCACTGCCTGTCTAAATAATACCACCCTGTATTTCAAAAGGTAAGACGTTTAGGACATATAAATGGGCCCAAAAATCACACCCATAAATATTGACATTCAATTAGGAAACACCCTGTATAGTTCAATGATATGAAAATATTGAAAAATGCTTGAATTTCCTACTATTTCAGGCAGTTTTTCTCTCCCTCACCCTTTATATAAATAAGTAAGGCATGTTTTTGTACTCTTAAATTATGAGCCTAGTACTAGTTTTCAACTTGATCGATTCTGTATTCTGGGAAATATTGAGAAAATAATTTTCTTCTGGAAAACAAAGTAAACCAAGTTGGGCAGTGATTTTCTCATTGTAAATCGTTGATTTCAATCGTGCCAAAAAAGTATTATTTTAACAGAACGATTCCTCACGTCATTGCGAGAATAGTGAGTTTAGCCTCATCCAATTAAAATTATAACTATTTCCTCACTTTAGTAAAATTGTGATAAGATCGCTAATGAAATGGTCTTATGAAGGCATTTATAAATATGTTGATTTTATACGTACACACAAAAGTTATTAAAGTGCTTTGAAGAAGGGCTTACTCCGGATATGCGATTAATTTAGGCAGCAATTTGAATGCAGGTGTGCACAATTAAGTCGCTCATTAAGCAACCCAGTCTTCTAATAGGCCCTTGTAATCAATTTCTAAGACCTAACTCGGAGGGTACTTACTGATGTGCAGTTCCTCTACCGTCTTCTGTTTCCTAATGAAATTTCAACATTGTCGTATCTACTGTTCGAGTTTATCTTATTGAAAGTATTATTCGTTCGGATTTTGAATTCTTTTTATAAAATCACAAAAAAGAGCTACACTGCGCAAAAAAATTAACGCACATTATGGAAATCTCAAATTTATTCTACAACTGAAGGTGTCCTCAATGATAATTATTTTTATCAGAATTATGCATGCATATGTTATCCACTTTCAACGGTTTTCTTCAATACAGATGTTTTTTCCCAGCAGGAATAAAAAAAGATGATATTATCAGATTTTGAATGTATTGGCTCCATTCTAAAATCAGTTGTTCTCGATCAATTCTCGTTTTTCTTTCGTTTGATTTTCTACACTCGATCGCTATGCAACGCGAAACACGCAATTTGACCCAAGAGGAATGTGCCCAAGCGGTAGTTTTGCGAGAAGAAGGGTGGACATACACAAGAATTGCAGAAAGGTTTGGAGTTTCCCATACAAGTGTGTCCAGAATGTTGTAGCGATTCAGGGAGACAGGTATGAATGTCCGAAGACCAGGACAGGGTAGAACACGGGTAACAACTACCATTCAAGAACGTTACTTGAGAGTTTCTTCGTTGAGACAACGGTTTGCAACTGCTCGCCTCCTTAAAATTCAGCTCGAGTAAACTCATGAGGTGCAAATTTGCACTCAGACAATAAGAAATCGCCTCAGAGAATATGATTTAAGGCCTCGTGTCGCGGCAAGAGGCCCAGCTCTTACCCCAGCCCATCGAAGGGCGCGTTTGGATTTTGCGAGAGAGCATATCCATTGGGAAGAGGCCGATTGGGAAAGAGTTCTCTTCACAGATGAGTCTAGATTCTGCCTCTACCATTGTGATCGACGTTCCCTTGTATACAGACGTCCACATGAAAGATATGCTCAGTGCAATTTCCTGAATACTACTGGTTTCGGGGGAGGATCGATTATGGTATGGGGTGGAATATCTTTGACTGCTCACACAGACCTAGTGGTCGTTGATAATGGAGCTATGAATGCTATGAATATAGGGAACATTCTTGAAGAGCATGTAGTGCCATTTGCCCCATACATTGGTGAAATTTTCATTTTTATGGACTATAATGCCAGACCCCATCGTGCGCGCATCGTTCAGGAGTACCTTGAAGAGGTTGAAGTCTCTCGAATGGAATGGCCAGCAAGAAGTCCAGATCTCAATCCGATTGAGCAGGTTTGGGACAACCTCAATAGAAGGCTGAGAAGTTCAGAAAATCATCCAGCTACTCTTAATGACTTAGGAATCCAACTCGGAGAAATCTGGGAAGGATTAGATCAGAACATTTTAAGATCACTCATTTTGAGTATGAACCGTCGTTGCCGAGCTGTAATTAACGCAAGAGGTGGAAATACCAAGTACTAAATCACTTATCAAATCCTGAATTTTTCTTTCATTTAATGTGTTTCATTCAAAACCTTCCCGAGAGAACATAAAAAATAAGTTATAAAGTCAATGTAGAGTTAACTTTCAATAAATTGAGATTTTTAGAATGTGCGTTAATTTTTTTGCGCAGTGTATATGAAATTTCTCACGGAATTTACCTAATGTTTCTATTGAGTGTAGACAAGTTGTGCAGGGCGGTTCATGAAAAGATTCCACTGTCCAATTCATTTTTCTCAGATTTTTTGACGCAAAAAATCAATTGTTATAACTTTCTGTTGACAAATGTTACAGAGTTGAAAATTGTGGTATCCTCAGAGAATACTCTCTAGATTCTACTTGTTGTTGTAATTGAACACGAAAAATTCACCCATAAGCGGATAATCTAACTGTACTAACTCTTTAATGAAAACTTAACATATGAATGAGAAATTCTTTGTATTTTTTTGGTTGGAAAATGATAATAATTCATTCAATTTTACGAGCAGGTTGATGTGACGTCATTTCTTGGAAAATAGCGTAATCGGAGACCTATATTTGATGAATCATATCGAATCAATTTTCTCGGTACCTGTTTTGAATATTCAAATTGTAAAATGTCACAAGTTATTTTTAGCCTTCTAAGTAAGAAATCAAAATTGTTTCGAAGTTACCTCATTAAAGTCAATGGAATTTTTGAATGTACACTATTTTCGTTCATTATTTCTAATTATAAATCGAAATTGAGCACAAAAATATCGAAACAATCCTTAAATTTTCACACAAAACACATTGAGACATATGGATTTCAAAAGTGTGATCAATTCAAGAAAGAGTATTGCTATAATAAAAATCTTCTTTCATGTTTCATCCAAAGAATAAGGAATTCCTAAATAAACCCAACGAATGATTTCTTGTGAGAAATCATCCAATACTTTGACGTGAAAACCCATGTGCACAGAGCTTTGTGTGCCAATGGAGAAAACATTTTTTTTCATTTTAGTCACCACTTTTTATAAACTCCTAGAAACAGTAATCGGAATTCTCCTCCAGTGAATAAATCTTCGTGATACCTACACTTTCAAATGAACCTAATTTTCCACAATGAATCAAGGCAATTGTCTGACTAAGTCATCTGAATCACAAATTAGCATCTCTAGGTAACTTCATCCGTTGCAGCTTTGTCTGAGCCTCTTTCAAAGACAATGTTGTAGTTCCTTTTTTGTTAGAATCTGTGGAATATATTCAACCATTTGAATACGATGACTTACGAGGTTTTCGTTTGAGTTATAGTGTTATTATGCGAAATTGTTAGAAACGAATTCTTCATCCACCAGTAGGTACAGAGAAACTGAAATTAGATTCTCATCGTTCGTGTTTGGAGCCATTGGATTATAACTAACGAGGTATTTTCCGAGCTGTGGGAGAGACAGGGTGGGCTAAATCAAAACAAAGTTGTACATGAAAGCACAAGAACTCCGAATGATTCTGTAGTATCTTTTAAAAAAGTCGAATCAAACGATAGTGATGGCGCTGTCAAATTCAAATGACGACTGACCTGAATTATATTATTTCAATTGCAAAAATTATCTGTCTTATTGGAAAGCGAAAAAGATTTCTGAAAATTTCCGAATTTCCGGTAAACGTGACAACGTTGCAATTTTTTCAAATAATACATCCACGCGTCTAAACGGGTTTGTTTTTGCTGGAACAGTCGACAAACGATCCGAAATAGCAACGATCACAACAAATTCCTGTATAATTGAGACGCCACCGGTATTTGTTTGTTGCAACCTGGAGTCAGCGACAATACCAGATAGCTCGAATGGATATTAATAATTTAAATGGTAGATATCAACGCTTCTAACGTCAAACTCACGATAAAACATTCCATTGTTAATTGAACACTGTATTTCTGGCTTTTAATCGTAGTCTTTTAATGACATTGATAACCTACGTAAATAAGGAACCCACGAACGCATACGTACAGAAAACAATGGTGCTGGAATAAATACTTGATATTTTCATATACCGCGTCATCTAGATAGGCGCCAGCCATTCAGAGAAACTGGATTGAGTGGGAAATATATGTGTGCAATCGCCTTTTCTCGTGATCAATATTTTCAAATACGATTTTTAACGTGCGTTCAAAGTCGATATTCTGAGGCACCTTTAAGTCAGAATTCTGAGTTACCAGTCGGAATTCTGAGATACAAGTGAGAATTATCAGTTTCAAATTGCAATTCTGAGATACAAGTCGTAGTTCTTAGTTGCAAGTCGATATTCTGAGATACAGGTCAGAATTTTGAGTTGCAATTCGATATTCTTAGGTATAAGTCAGAATTCTGAGTTACAAATTCTGAGATACAAGTTAGAATTCTGTGTTGCCAATCGCAATTCTGAGGCACACCGTTTTGCAAGTAGATATTTTGGGATATAAGTCAGAATTCTGAGTTGCTAGTCGATATTCTCAGGTACAAATCAGAATTCTGAGTTACCAGTCGGAATTCTGAGATACAAGTGGGAATTCTTAGTTTCAAATAGCAATTCTGAGATACAAGTCATAATTCTAAGTTGCAAGTCGATATTCTGAGATCCAAGTCAAAATTCTGAATTACAATTCGATATTCTGACGTACAAGTCAGAATTCTGAGTTACGAGTCGAGATTCTGAGTTGCAAGTCGATATTCTGAGATACAAGTCATAATTCTGAATTGCAATTCGATATTCTGAGATATGAGTCAGAATTTTTAATTACAAGTCGGAGATGCAAGTGAGAATTCTGTGTTGCAAATCGGAATTCTCAGGCACACCGTTTTGCAAGTAGATATTTTGAGATACAAGTCAGAATTCTGAGTTGCGAGTCGATATTCTCAGATACAAATCAGAATTCTGAGTTACCAGTCGGAATTCTGAGATACAAGTCATAATTCTAAGTTGCAAGTCGATATTCAGAGATCCAAGTCGAAATTCTGAATTGCAATTCGATATTCTGAGGTACAAGTCAGAATTCGATTACGATTCGAAATTCTGAGTTGCAAATCGCAATTCCAATGCACAAGTTTGAATTTTCAGTTGAAACTCGGAATTCTGAGAAACATGACAGAATTCTTAGTTGCAAGTCGGAACTCAGAGATACAAGTAGAATGTAGGTACGCGTTGCAGTTGGCGGTTAACTTGAATTGTTCTTGTTCGAGTGCGAGCATGTTTGAATATTGGACAAGACTTCATTTCACTGTAGTCGAAGCCAAGTATGAATTAGAATCTAATAATTGTCCATAACTTGCAAATATGGACTGTAGAATAGATCAATGATCAAATTGATGGCAAACAACAAAAACATGTTAAGTCTTAAAGAGGGAAAAATCAAACGTAAAAACTACATACTTGTAAGCTTCTAAATCAATCATCTCGCGAACTGAAATTCTAACGAAGTTGAAATAATCGGGTTATAACTGAAAAAATTTATAAGCCGCAATTCTTGGTATCCGTTTTAGTGTCTTTTGTAGTTGCATGTTCTTTCTGTTTGATACGTTTTTATAGGCATAAACATATCCAACAAAATTTACGTGCATTACTTACCATTCGTAATTGCCCAAATAATCGAAAAAATAAACTTAATAGCTCAATAACAGTCAATAATAGTTAAGTATCACTTATATGTCTAAGAAATGAGGATGCAGCTTTATGATGGCCCCTTTAAATGATGTAAATGACTTATACATGTTTTTGCTCTATCTATAATAATTGTCTAGAGAAGTATTTGATAAGTTTGAGTTATCACAATTATATTCAATAAAAGTTGGAATCACTTATAAACTGATTGTCCACTCAGAGCGATTTTTTCACTCGTGTTTCCTTTTTCAGATGATGTTAAAGAACCAGACTGGCGTGAAATATAAAGGGTGAGTGTCAAGATTATTGGTTTAGTTTAATAATTGTGAAATGCTTATTTGAACTGCATTTAGAATTCACTGTTCGTTCTATTCATGTAACTCACTGAAGGAATCGATTTTGCAAATTTTGGCGTTATAGGGAATTATGTATTTTTATTTATTTTATTCTCCTTACATACTCTTTTATTATAGATGTGAATTCGTGTTCCTGGATTAATGAAATTTAGCTCCATTTCCCGTTGTATGTAGTACGCTCGTATAATTTGTCAGAAAAATCATTGGGCAGCTCATTGACATTTCTGCATTCATCTTAAATGTGGTAGAAACTCAACACTTTTCACACAGTACATATTATAATTTCGCAAAATGCCATTACCTCAATTCGAAAACGTTTTTGTTAAACACTATAGGCACCAATTTTAAATTTAAGGGCATATCATTTTTCCACTCCTAAAAGATATGGAAAACCCCAGAAAATTATATGAAACTCGCTCTTTATTTTCTGCATGACCGGAAAAATCCAATCAACCGTAGATTGGTATCCAATTTCATTTTCCAACACTGTCCGCAGCAAAAATTTCTCTATTGAATCCCCAGATAACCAATTCCTCGATAGCGTGTCCTTATATCGATAACTTGTCAGAAAGGCTCTTTTCAGATTTCGTTATTTTTACCTCTGTGTATTGGACGATGTAGATAGCCAGAGGTTTTGATTGAAATGTCTTATAAATCCACATCGCCAACTCCTGATAAGAGCATGAAATTGACAGTTGGATTACTGGTATGAAAGGACTGATCGAATTCGAGAGTAATATTTCGTGTAGATCACATTCAGATTCTTTTTGCCTCAAAATGGATTTTCATTCATAAAGCTGCTACGCAGTCAATGCGGAGACAAAAAGTGAGTAAATGAAATCACATTTTGAATGGGGTATTTCGGATCAGCTGATTTTGACAGGGCCGCCATTTTGCCTGTGGGGCACACAGAGTTGTTTGTTAAGCTTATGTTTTTGTTTTTTACTTTTCCTCATAAATTTTCTGAGAAAACATTCTATTTTTAGTGAGAAGGAAAGAAATTGATGTACTTGAAAATTTAGTTTGTCGTTTCCAAATTACATAATAAACATTTGCCTCAAAATTTTAAACACTTTTTGCGATAAAATGCCCGATAAGCAAAGAATTTTGTTTTGTTTTTTTTGTTAAGGATAATGAGCTTGTCGGTCCATGTGATGATTAAGTCGAAAAAAAATTTTTTTTTAGTACAGGGTGGGTTAAATTCGATGGGTTTGAATGGCAGCTCTGTAACTGTAAGAGCTAGGGAAAAAAGAAGGCACGTTTTCGACCTCGATTTTCAAAAGATTATTAATGGCCAAAACCGCATCCCTCTATCTTCTTTTGTTTTCAAGTTATAAGTGAAAACTCATTTTTCGTCTCTTCGTACTGGTGCCTCTATTTCGTAAAGTATCAGTGATATCGAAAAACGAATGTTACATTCTAGACACTTTTTCATGTAGAATGCAGTGGCGTAGTCAAAGATTTTTTTCAGTGATATGGTGATAACTTTCATTTTTTCAAATATAAACTTTGTGTTATTTTTACGTATTCCAGGCCCATATTTTTTTTCTGATTCAGATTATTTAACATAAGTCGTGTCTCTGATTGTTCTTCGAATAAAAAAACTCAAAAACTAGTTCGGTCTAGTTGGCAGATCATTTCATTGATAATATGATAATGGACTTCATGATCCTAAATTGTGTCAAGTTACTATATGACACAGGCTCTGCCTTTAGTGGTTTTCTTAAGGTTTATTATTCAGATTTCAAAATTGTTACAACCTTGTAGATTCCAAAGAAAAAACCTCATTATTATTACTTTTATCAGAGATTTTAGAGATCACTTTCATTCCGGATAGTTGAAAAGATGAAACATTTCTCAAAATGGAATGAATTACTTTCAGGAAATTTTATAAACCAGGATTCAACTGAATATGTTTCGAAACCTTTTTAACTAGTAGATAATCTAAATACCAGTACCACAGCGTTTTCAAACACCACAAATAAGGCTGTGCCACTACTAGAAGAGGTTAATTGGTAAATATGAAGTAGTCATGGAAATTCTCATAATTTGAGTTTGAAAGTGATCTCTAAAATCTCTCATAACCTGACACAACACAAGAGTATAAAGTTCATTATCATATTATCAATGAAAATGCACTGCCAACATGACCGAACTAGTTTTTGAGTTTTTTTATTGGAAGAACAATTAGAGATACGGCCTATATTATATATTCTGAATCAGAAAAAAATATGGGACAGGAATTTGTAAAAATAATATAGAGTTTATATTCAAAAAAATGAAAGTTACCACAATATAACTGAAGTGGCGGAATGAAAAAAATCTTTGACTACGCCACTGCATTCTACACGACCATCCTGTACAGGGTGGGCAAAATTGGTGATACCTGAACTACAACTTTTTAACCCAACGAGATAGAGGAAAATGAATGTATCATTCATGTCGTCTTTTTTCAAGAAACTAATAATGCCATCAACTGCATTCCTCTATCTTCTTTTGTTTTTGAGTTATAAGCCAAAATTTAAATTTGGTCGATTTCAACTTTGGTCATTATCTCCGTTTCTGTTTGTGCTAGGATGTTGAAATGAAGACATTATACAGACACTTTTTTGACAGAAATCCAGTGGCATACTATGATTCTTTCCAACAGGTATATTTGCTGAGCTATAACATAAAGATGTACTTTTTTCTTATGAAAACAGTAGTTTAAAATGACTTAGAAAGAATCGCCATTTTAACCGATTCAGAAATATATTATACATCACCCTCAGTCTTTCTAAGTCATTTTAAACTACTGTTTCCATAAGAAAAAAGTACATCTTTATGTTATAGCTCAGCAAATATACCTGTTGGAAAAAATCATAGTACGCCACTGGATTTCTTTCGAAAAAGTGTCTGTATAAAGTTTTCATTTCAATATCCTAGCTCAAACAGAAACGGAGATAATGACCAAAGTTGAAATTTTAATTTTGACCTATAACTCGAAAACAAAAGAAGATAGAGTAATGCAGTTGATGGCATTATTAGTTTCTCGAAAAAGGACGACCGTAATGTGCCATGCATTTTCCTCTATCTCGTTGGGTTGAAAAAGTTGTAATTCAGGTATCACCAATTTCGCCCACCCTGTACGTAGACTCGAAATTTGAAAATTTTGTTGTTAGTGGTTCTTTCAAGATTACTTGAAAAAAAATGAGAAAAATTAATGAAATTCGGACCCAATAACTAGATCTACAAACTGCTTTTTAAAAAATGTTTCCTCGATTATATTTCTCCAAGTTACAGCCTGTTGACTATCACCTAAAAGTTTGAAATTTTTTTCTGATTCCTTCATTTTTTCCAAAAGTGTTTTGGAATATGTGGAAATTTTCGTGAAATTGTTCGTTCTTGTCCATCCCGAAAGAAAAACTCTTCGCGTAACGCACGGTATTAGTTCCTAAGTCCCTAAACCTCTCTAAGATCGACCTAATCCCTCGGTCTGCAGTCACACATCCATTCGGAATAAATCCTCGAAGGACCATATGTTTCCAGGCGGAGAAAAAACTAGCGTTCGCTATGCGTATCGGCCTCATGAATGGGAATGAATCATATTTAGGTGGATTCGCAGCTCGCAAACGAGGCCTTTCTGAGCTCGACGTTAATTGTGCGGAAGATAAAAATATCCGAAAAGGGGAAGCATGTGGGATATCCTCCTTGAATGAAGTAGCTAGCTCGACCTCGTACGCCAGATCCCATTATTACATTTTATGACTTCCGCTGATTCAATCGGGAGGTTGCATAATTTGATACCATGTGAAAGTATGAAAATTCTCTCGGAAAGTCGTGTTCTTTTGTCGCTAAATTGTGCTAATCTGGGAGGAAATTTTTTCGCTTGGTAGAAATTGGAGTTTTTCAATTATTCATTCGTTGCTTCGAATGTTCTCGGTGATACGGTTGGTTTTCCCACGTTAATCTTGCTGTGTTTCCTCTTTGGGACAAGAATAGTAGTAGTATACATGGTATCCCTGGAGTAACTGTACACACTCTTATCAGAGATAGAGTAGGATTAGCAGAGTACGGATCTATTCTAAAAAATTAAATTCTGGCTTTCCCCAGAAAGCTACAGGGTGATTTTCGAAATTCATGGAAATACTGAGACCATCATCAAAGCCGAACTTATCGACAGAATTTATTGAAACTTGGAACCAAAGATTATAGAGTAGAAAGATAGGAAACGCCCTCATATCGCTAGTACTAAAAACCGACTACATTTTGGCCAGTGAAAACACATTTGACAATGAGATGCCGCTGAAAACGTATTCTCAATACAGAAAAACTGTTTAATAACAGTTTTCTGTTTTATAATGGAGGGGCGCGAAATTCGTATTGAATTTCAATATTGACCTTTTTGAGACCAGAAAACAAACATCCTGAGCGACAAAACAAAAGGATGGTTTTGTTTTGTGACCAGAATGTTAGTTTTATCTGAACATTGTTTGGAATCGATTGGTATCAATGAAATACGCTGTTGGATTTGAAAAATTTTTATTTGCAAACTATAAAAAATTTACAAAAATTTGAAATTATGGACAACGAATAGAGCTACTACTAGGATACAAGAGTATATGGTTATCAGCTATAGGTACGTCAGAAGTGTTTTTTCTGTGAAAACGTTTTGAATTAATAAACTGTGTTGAATTTGTACAATTTATATCAGAAATTGATATGAACCACAACATATTCAATTTACCGTCATAGGATACACATTTCCGTTACTTACATATTATTTACAAAATTTTCAGAACCACAATTGAAAAAACCTTACAGAGGTATAAAAGACCTGTATTCAAGCCCGTCAGCATAATTTCTTCATGCTTTTTTATGATTTCTTCATGGTATGGTCTCTTTATAACACAATATACAAATTGATTGACGAATGAACCAAACACTCACAGAAGGTTTCATAGAATTTTGACTTTCCAAACAACAATTTGACAGTCACCTGATTCCCAAATCGAAATCCATAAAACTTTTGCATTTCTGAATATATTGAAGGCAATTGAGAATCTTTGAATGGACGTATAAAAGTCATAATTTCCCCTAAATGAGTCCTTCATGTAAGGGATGCTTCCTGCATACAACAATTTACGTGGATGAACAGTTCTCAATTGAATTGAAGTAAAATGTTCATTGCACATGGTGTAGTCAGTAGTGTTTGCAGGCCTTTACGCCCTGAAAATTTTATCCACTTCGTAGCACTGAAAATAAAAATCAATGAATGACCGAGTCACCTATTACCAGTTTTAATACTTACATTCCCATTTTCCTGATCCACAGTTCTTCACCATACAATAATTTTCGAACGATATTCTGAGGTTTTCGCCTAGAAATTAGACAAAAATTTGAATAATCAGGAACTAGAACGGGCTTGAAAAACAAAAGGCGATACGAGGTTGTCTATGGATACGAGAATCAAAACATTCAAAACCTGTTTGATCAAAATGGCCATATGACTCTGACATCTCGAAAAATTTCATATGTCCCTCGAATTAAAATTTCAACCAGCCTTGGGGCCTTAAAAACACATTTGAAACACAGATGGCGCTCACATCACTTTAGTCGCTTCGTTTCCTATCTTTCTACTCTATAATCTTTGCTTGGAACGTTATTGACACATGCTGAGATCGAAACACAGAGAGTTATCAATTATTTCTATATTCCAGGGCCGGATTCATAAATCCTGGATTATAGTGTTCAGGGTAAATACATCACTTTGTATTTCGAATTTCTAATAATTGGTAATTTTTGAAAGAACCTTAATTAAGCTTCAATACGTGGCACCAATCAAAGTTGTCACATCTACAAATCATTTTTTATGAGTTTTTGAAATTACAATCAATTTGAAAACACAACAGACTACAACTAAAAAACTACTCTGTAGATGTGCATGAAAAACTGATCGTTTCTTATTCTGACATATATTCCTAGAGATTGATTGTAATCGAGATTGTAATGAGTTCATCAATACAGGGTGTTTTCAAAGTCACTTAGCAACAAATTGTTCGAATTGAATTTTTTTGGAACTCCCAGTTTACTCATGAATATGAAATCTGGTAATATTGCATTCTGTAGGTAAAAGTTCTTCTTCATAAACCTGTTATCATCAGGACAAGGGAAGAAATGATCGAATCTTCAAAATTTTGCTATTTGGTCCTTCCTTTTGCATATCAATAGCAATAAACTTGTATTTACATGAGTTCATGAAATACATTCTACTATTTTGAAATTTTTATGGAGTGCGCATCTTCTTTTGTACTCTTAAACACTTATAAAATGAAGTACTAACCCACCATGTTTCATGATAAAAATTGAAGTTGTGTTTTTTTTTCTAAAAATGATAAATTATCCCTGCAATGATAAATTCGCTGCATCTATCAGTCTATTTCATGAAGAATGTAATAACTACAGAAAAACCAATTCATTTATAACCTTGGTACATGTAGAAACTGCTATAAAAAAACTTTACTTTTTGTGCTATAGCACCAACTACTTTTTTTTTTAGATGGGACAAAAAATTGGTTTCTTTAAAGAAATAGTTTCGTTTTATGACAAGATTTAATAAATTTACAGAAGATGTTCAACCTGCAATCTTTCAGCCGCTATACATGCAGGACATCTTTTCAACAGAGATCGTGATATCTAGAGTTCTTGACGAATTGAACTGTTTCATTTATTCTTCCCCTAAACTCACCTACAGCGATGAAAATTAAAAAAAATTGAGAACCAAGCAGCGTCGGAAAAGTTCAGTATCTGGATGGGTGACTGCCGTGATTATGAATTTGAGCAAGCTCCTGATTCGACGTCAGTTTTTTCTAAATATTCCTGTCTCGCAAAGAAAACATTTGAGTGAGATATCTTAACATATCTCACCAAATTTTTTTCTTTTTTACTTGTATTGTCGCTCGTGCTTGCCGTTCCCCTATAGTGGCACCCAAAAAAAGGGTGGCTATTTACGGGTACAGCGTCGTCTCCGCGGATGCTGTAAGGTCGAAGCTTTGTAAGGAGGCGATAAAATTATGAGGAGAGTAATCGTTAAAATTCCAATGGAACACATACATCATTTTATGGGTCGAAGTTTGGGTGTTCCACTACGGAACTGTCTGGGCTCGTAATGCTTCGCTGATTATTACTTGTTTACGAGTTATCCAGGTCGACGACCTAATTATGTAACCATATACCCATATATGTGATTCGAATTGGGACGTAAGGGTTTCGTCATCATCAGAGATATATATTCCATTTTGGTGTATGATTGTGCGGTGTGTGTGTGCATTGGGTGATATTTGTTCGCTAGGCTGGGATGTTCACAAAGGATTCACAAGGTCGATTTTGAGCACACTTGAACCATATTTCGAATATGAAATATGTATTTCGAAAAAACATCGCTTAGAAAAAAAATAACAAACATCTTCCTTGATAGATTTGAAAAACTTTATTCTCCGTTCTTCGAAAGGTTTGTTTTCGGCGAAATTCTTCCATTTTTGTATTTCTTCATTAATTCTGCGAAAAAAAAGTATACCTAGAGTAACAAGCATTGAAAAAAAAATTGTTTTTGTTTCATGAATAAGTATTGCAAACTATAAATTTTTATGGTGAATGCTTTCATAATTTGTCTGGATAAGTAAATTTAAAACGAATATTTTACCAAAAAAGGAGATAGGAGACAACAACAACATTGGAAGAGGAGGTTTTGAATGGAATAAATTATTATTTTTATATTCAGTCATAAAAATGCTTGTGAATCTTAAACGATGCATTTTTTTATGTTGCACTTATACAGGGTGAGTCCTTGACTCGTACTAATATTTTAACAGTAGATTCTTGAGGTCAAAAGAAACACTTTTTTCCCATACCATTTTTTCCGATTTGGCCCTGATAAAAAGATATAGTCATTTTAAGTTTTCATAATGAGCTAAGCCACCTCTGGAAAAACAAAATTATCATCAGAATAACTAGCTGAATCTGTGACACAAACATCTATGGATCTTTTAAACATACACTGCGCAAAAAAAAATAACGCACATTATGGAAATCTCAAATTTATTCTACAACTGAAGGTGTTCTCAATGATAATTATTTTTATCAGAATTATGCATGCATATGTTATCCACTTTCAACGGTTTTCTTCAATACAGATGTTTTTTCCCAGCAGGAATAAAAAAAGATGATATTATCAGTTTTCGAATGTATTGGCTCCATTCTAAAATCAGTTGTTCTCGATCAATTCTAGTGATCAATAGTTTTTCTTTCGTTTGATTTTCTACACTCGATCGCTATGCAACGCGAAACAAGCAATTTGACCCAAGAGGAATGTGTCCAAGCGGTAGTTTTGCGAGAAGAAGGGTGGACATACACAAGAATTGCATAAAGGTTTGGAGTTTCCCATACAAGTGTGTCCAGAATGTTGCAGCGATTCAGGGAGACAGGTATGAATGTCCGAAGACCAGGACAGGCTAGACCACGGGTAACAACTGCCATTCAAGAACGTTACTTGAGAGTTTCTTCGTTGAGACAACGGTTTGCAACCGCTCGCCTCCTTCAAATTCATCTTGAGCAAACTCATGAGGTGCAAATTAGCCTCAGAGAATATGATTTAAGGCCTCGTGTCGCGGCAAGAGGCCCAGCTCTTACCCCAGCCCATCGAAGGGCGCTTTTGGATTTTGCGAGAGAGCATATACATTGGAAAGAGGCCGATTGGGAAAGAGCTCTCTTCACAGATCAGTCTAGATTCTGCCTCTACCATTGTGATCGACGTTCCCTTGTATACAGACGTCCACATGAAAGATATGCTTAGTGCAATTTCCTGAATACTACTGGTTTCGGGGGAGGATCGATTATGGTATGGGGTGAAATATCTTTGACTGCTCGCACAGACCTAGTGGTTGTTGATAATGGAGCTATGAATGCTGATAAGTATACAAGGAACATTCTTGAAGAGCATGTAGTGCCATTTGCCCCATACATTGGTGAAAATTTCATTTTTATGGACAATAATGTCAGATCCCATCGTGCGCGCATCGTTCAGGAGTACCTTAGTACCTTGAAGAGGTTGAAGTCTCTCGAATGGAATGGCCAGCAAGAAGTCCAGAGCTCAATCCGATTGAGCAGGTTTCGGACAACCTCAATAGAAGGCTGAGAAGTTCAGAAAATCATCCAGTTACTCTTAATGACTTAGGAATCCAACTCGGAGAAATCTGGGAAGGATTAGATCAGAACATTTTAAGATCACTCATTTTGAGTATGAACCGTCGTTGCCGAGCTGTAATTAACACAAGGGGTGGAAATACTGAGTATTAAATCACTTATCAGCGTTTCAGTATTTTGAAAATTGTCCATTTCTCTTCTTTTACATAAGATTCGGTGAAATCCTGAATTTTTCTTCCATTTAATGTGTCTTGTTTCGTTCAAAACCTTCCCGAGAGAACATAAAAAATAAGTTATAAAGTCAATGTAGAGTTAACTTTCATTAAAATTGAGATTTTCAAAATGTGCGTTAATTTTTTTGCGCAGTGTAGTTCTAACATTTTTCTACAAAATAATAAATACGGAGAATTTGAAATTGTATATTATGGTGTGCTTTATAATATTGCAAAATATTTTCGGCGTATGCCTATTTACGATGAAGAGTTCAACTTACAATTGAATCACTTCTTGATTTCTTGTGATTAACTTCATCTAAAACAAATCTTCTTAATGTTGTTGCTTTTTACGGCTGAAGATGCTATTGTATCATCGAAACGCGTGTAGTAGAAACCTCAGTCTCTTTTATCAACCAATGCGGGTTTCTCATCAAAATAACTGTCTGGGGCCATTCACAATCTCCCATTTTTTTTTATTTCACCCGGCGTGTTCACAAGGTTATTAATCAAAAGAACCGAAGAGGCTCGTTAAAGTCGTTAACCAAATATGTAAAGAGCTTTCTTCCTTGTTATAATCCGTTCCGCCAAACTCCGCAAGTTTTTATATTACGGCCCAAAATTTTAATGTGTGAACGATTTCCAACAACCAGAAGTAAAGCAACACGGTTCAACTATATTCAATTAGGTAAATAATAATAACGCATTCCTGTTTCCGCGGTGGATAAATGAGAAACACCGTTAAATTATTATAATACAATAATTTCAACGTATCCTGAATGTTTCTTGTTCATTTTTCCTCACAACGAGCGATGAAACCCAAAGTGAAAATTTCAATTTGAAAGGAGATTTCTTACAGTTGGTAATAGATAAATCTAAGACTTTGGACATTTTTCGAGTTTACTCTGATGCAAAATATTAAAAAAAATATTGGGGTTAAAATTATTTCCCTTCTAATCACAGATAGGTTACTATAAAAAGATGAGTAAATATTTTCAATATTTTTACTATGATAATGTATTTAATTTGACATACAACTGACCCTTAATTTTTCCTAGGAGGTGAAAAAATTGAACTTATACTAATTTTTATCATAATCTTTTATGCATCTAAATTTTTCTCATTTTCTCGTGGCTTTTTCAAGGAATCATAAAATTATAATTAAACTTCATACACTTTTCACATTGATGTTACTGAATAGAAAAGCCCTTCCATCATTTGTTCGCCTAGCATATACAGTGCGCAAAAAAATTAACGCACATTGTGAAAATCTCAATTTTAATGAAAGTTAACTCTACATTGACTTTATAACTTATTTTTTATGTTCTCTCGGGAAGGTTTTGAACGAAACAAGACACATTAAATGGAAGAAAAATTCAGGATTTCACCGAATCTTTATGTGAAAGAAGAGAAATTAACAATTTTCAAAATACTAAAATGCTGATAAGTGATTTAATACTTGGTATTTCCACCCCTTGCGTTAATTACAGCTCGGCAACGACGATTCATACTCAAAATGAGTGATCCTTAAATGTTCTGATCTAATCCTTCCCAGATTTCTCCGAGTTGGATTCCTAAGTCATTAAGAGTAGCTGGATGATTTTCTGAACTTCTCAGCCTTCTATTGAGGTTGTCCCAAACCTGCTCAATCGAATTGAGATCTGGACTTCTTGCTGGCCATTCCATTCGAGAGACTTCAACCTCTTCAAGGTACTCCTGAACGATGCGCGCACGATGGGGTCTGGCATTATCGTCCATAAAAATGAAATTTTCACCAATGTATGGAGCAAATGGCACTACATGCTCCTCAAGAATGTTCCTTATATACTTATCAGCATTCATAGCTCCATTAACAACGACCACTACGTCTGTGCGAGCAGTCATAGATATTTCACCCCATACCATAATCGATCCTCCCCCGAAACCAGTAGTATTCAGGAAATTGCACGGAGCATATCTTTCATGTGGACGTCTGTATACAAGGGAACGTCGATCACAATGGCAGAGGCAGAATCTAGACTCATCTGTGAAGAGAACTCTTTTCCAATCGGCCTCTTCCTAATGGATATGCTCTCTCGCAAAATCCAAACGCGCCCTTCGATGGGCTGGGGTAAGAGCTGGGCCTCTTGCATACACACTTGTATGGGAAACTCCAAACCTTTCTGCAATTCTTTTGCATGTCCACCCTTCTCGCAAAACTACCTTGGGCACATTCCTCTTGGGTCAAATTGAGTGTTTCGCATTGCATAGCGATCGAGTGTAGAAAATCAAACGAAAGAAAAACTATTGATCACTAGAATTGATCGAGAACAACTGATTTTAGAATGGAGCCAATACATTCAAAATCTGATAATATCATCTCTTTTTATTCCTGCTGGGAAAAAACATCTGTATTGAAGAAAACCGTTGAAAGTGGATAACATATGCATGCATAATTCTGATAAAAATAATTATCATTGAGAACACCTTCAGTTGTAGAATAAATTTGAGATTTCCATAATGTGCGTTAATTTTTTTTGCGCAGTGTATTTCTGAAATTTGTTTTTTATCGCTCATAAACTGATCGATGTTACTATTAGTTTATTTACAAAAAAAAATGATTTCATGATATTCCTCTTATCGAGGATATTGGAAGGATTTTTAATTTATGATCTCAAAGTCCTTGGAGATCGGAAATAAAAAAACTCCTCACTTCCAAAAATATCATGTTTTTTCAGGAAAGAGACGATTCTTGGAATCCCAAATTATACAATGTGAGTTTTTGACTCGTACAAAAAATTTAACACTAGATTCTTGAGTTCAAAGGAAACACTTTTTTTCCATACCATTTTTTCCGATTCAGCCCTGATAAAAAGATTCATAAAATAAATGAAAAACTATATTCCGAAATTCATTTCATTCGATAAAACTGTTTGTGAGATAGAACTAAAAATAACATTTTTTTATGATTTTTCAACAGCCTTTATCTTTTAAACCGAGCCGATTCGGAAAAAATGGTAAAGGAAAAAAGTGTTTCTTTCGGCCTAAAGAATCTACTGTAAAAACATTTGTTACTGTTGAAATATTTGTACGAGTGAAACACTGTATGTACAGCTATTGTTTGAGCTCTTAGACATCGTCAAAATATCACTCATCCCAATAATTAAAAAACAATTAATCGTAGGAGGCTTTCTTCTTTATTATTTTTCGTACTGAAGAGATCCATAACGTGGCTTCAATTTCCATCTATCTCTGCACAATATAGTAGTGGGTGCTGACCAACAAGATTTTCTGGAACTTTTCAGTTTTATTTCTGCTAGGTTTCGTTTCATTCTGATGCCAAAATAAAGTATGATATTCTGAATTTGCTATTTTGGAAATAGCCTTAATATGAATGGATTAGAGTCGGTTTTTAGGGTCATGGATCTTTGTACCTCGACGATTCTTGGTAACGAACTTGATCGTTTCTTGCCACTTTCAAAATTTCTCAAAAGTATGACAGCTTTATTCTTCAAATAGCTCCGAGCACTGATCAGCTATTCCACTCGAATAGACTCATTCGAAATTCTTCAGGATTAGGTTGGAACGCGCGTATCGCATGAAATCTGTATTCTTTCCTGGTCGGAGATGGAATTTCAGAGAATAAACATGAAACAAGATTGCTGCGTATTAAACATATTATGACATAAGTACGGTTGAATGTCCTTCCACTTCCCCGCTATTCTTACCAACCCATTTTATTGCTTTGGGACACGTGTACGAGTGCGTAGATGCGACGTTGCGAAATCGTTTGGAATTTCCTTGGGGGGTATTTCAAATTTGTTATGATCGAAATGTTGGTCTCTCGACTCGGATTGAAGCATGAAATTAAATAGAATTCTGAAAACTATGGAAAATGAACTAATAGAATTCGGTAAATGTGCAAAAATTCACAATGTTCAGCTAGTATTTTTTCCAAACATCCGGATCATGAAGAATAAAAAAAAATTACAAATTGCTCGTGCCTTAGAAGTCATACATTATTTGTCAACTGCTCGATGGGAATAGACCATTCGGCTAAATTTTTCACCAAAAGGGGTGAAATTGTATCAAACACGTTTAATAGCTCTGACAATTCAAGAGAATATTTCCTGATGATGAAGTTCGATATATTCCAAGTTAGAATAAATTATTTAATTGTTCATCTTCTTTTCGATGTTATATTATCTACATACAGGGTGTTTCAGTATGAGGTAATTCCGAGATCTTCTTCCTCAGATGATTTTATGTTACAAAGATTCTACGGAATATGGTTCTCTGACGTCTTGTTTCTGAGATACAGGCTGTTGAAATTCAAAACAAAAATTTAGTTTTTTAGATTTTAGTTTTAGTTTATATGAGTATGTACGTACTAGAGCACATTTTTTATATTTTCAAAATTATTTTATATTTTCACCACTGGTGTCCGAAAAAATTTGGTGAAAAAAATGCTACACGATTGTTTTTTCTTTCCAAATTTAAAATAATTTTCGTGATAACCACATAATTCACAGTGAGAATGGTGTCTTGAGTTTTTAACCTGCGATAAATATCTGAAATGAAAAATAATATGCAATTTCATCTGACAGCTACGAAATTGTTAGAGATTAATTCCAAAATCGTCAAGACACTGATTAAGGCAGCTCAGTCGCCTTCATATTTGACGTTTACTACGACAAAAAATTTTTTTTTATTTCAACTTCCTGTTTCTCAGAAACAATGCGCCAGAGACCCATTGTCCATAGAATCTTTTTATCATAAAATCATCTGATTAATAAGTTCCCGAATTTACGGAACCTTATTCTGAAACGCCGTGTATGTAATATAACATCAAAAAAAAAAAATTAATAATTAAATAATTTATTCTAACTTGGAATATATCGAACTTCATCACCAAGGAATATTTTCTTGAATTGTCAGAGCTATTGAACATTTTTGATACAATTTCACCCTTTTTCGTGAAAATTTTGCCGAATGGTCTATTCCCATCGAGCAGTTGACAAATCATGCATGACTTGTAAGGCATGAGCAATTTGTAATTTTATTTTATTTTTCATGATCCGGATGTTTGAAAAAAATGATTGGCCTATTAGACGTTTACGGAGAACGGATCATAGGATTCTTCTGAAAATTTGCTTTTTTTCAACCCTTTCTCGGTGTCAATGAACATAAATTGGGCATAAAATATATAATTCACAAGAAATTACGCACTTTGTGAAGAAAAATCACAGAAAAAAAAATTGAGTTCTGAGATCCTGTTTCAGCTAGATTCTAGAAGACGTTACATCGACATTGAAATGAAAGTAAAAATAACTTGAGCTAGATTCTTGTTAACCATTATAACCAACGAGAATGCTTCATATGGATGATGAAATTGAAACAAATCAGAGCTGCTATGAATTTTTTCAACTTTTTTTAATTGAAAACAAACTACCAGCGAAAAAACAGGTGCATCCTGCATTGCGAATTTGTGAAACTGGATAGCCCTTTGATTCTCCTACTGGAAACCTCCCTCATTAATCTATAACAGTAGATAGGGTAGGTTTACAATAATTCGATATGGCAGAAATTGAAAATTGAATATTCATCCGCTAAAAAGTCGTTAACGAATAGGAAAGTTTGATGAATGGCATCGGCTCGGTCGGCTCTTTTGAATAAAAAAGCGACAAAAAACAACTGTTCTCCGGCTCCGGAATTCGTACACTTTCTCCTGTTTCTATTCGGGGCCCGGAAAACATCAAAAGATCCATATGATTCGTTGATAAGTACGCCCGACCACAAATAACCGTTTCTTTCAAGGCGAATTCCTCTGGCGATGATGCGGCAACGCCGCAGGTGCGTTTTCATTCATACAAATCTAGAGGTTCATTCATGAGACCGTCAACTGTTGCTCTACGCGCTAATAGAAAGCGGCCTATCTTTGCTTTCACTCGCACTCGCATAAAATTTCATGGGGGACTATAGGCACCTATATTGCCGACCACAAAAAATTCGATTAGCATGCCTTGACGTGCGAAATTGGCTTCCATCCTAGGAGCAATTATACTGCTCCATTATTGGAATTCCACTTACCCACTTCTGTCTATAGGATGCTGATGTTACAGCGAAGTTCAACGATGTGTTCAGACTTTGTTTCATATATTCAAGTATTGTTAGAATTCTGGTTCTTCATTTGATTGGGGTCCACTAGGATATGATTAATGCATTTTGAGGGCTTAAATTGAGAGAATAAAGTTGCATTTTCTTCTATAGGTTTCATAAAATTTCAGAAAATGCTTGTTCTACGTAGTACGCTATGGTTACATAGAAATTAAAATATGTCAATCATTCTTTTATTGTGGTTTACTCATTTCAGTTGCGAAAAATACCCTTCAAACAATTGTTCAAATGTTCAACACCTTTGGAAAATGATGCCTAACTATTTTCGAAAAGGTCCTTTGAACTTTGAAATGTTGAATAAAATTTATGAGAAGCCATCAGATATTAAATGCAGTCGGTAAATATTGGTTGAAATTCCTTTCCTCATCAAATAATTTTGAAATCGTCAATAAAATTTTCTTTTATTATTGTTTACTTATCTTATCATCATCTCATTTCAAATTAAATTTATGAAACCATTTTTTACCGTCTAAAAGCTATTTTACCAAATTTATATCGAGTTTTTTTATTTTACCATTTAATGACAAAAATTTCAACTTCAGGCTGAAACATGTTATTTTCTCATTAGTCATTGTTTTCTCCATTTTACACATATTTTTATATTTAATATTTCCTAAAGGTATTCATCTAGCGATTGATTAAAAATTTCACAGTTCATAAAAACGTTCGGAAAAAATATGCCATTTTCATATTCGTTTTTTTTTTTCAACTTTCGCAAAACGTGCTTGAATATATGTATATGGTAGAAAAAATCAGAATCGTGCAAAATTTCAAAAATTGAAACATATATCTACAATTGATTGACAAATCAGTGGAATGTGTTTCAAAATTATAATCAAATTCTTTCAAACCGAGTATCCATTTAGAAGATCCTATACGTTATGTTTATTTGATGTAGCTACCCCTAATGTTGTCAGTTGGAGTAAACGCTTCTTATAAATCCCCAAATCTTGTATCAATTTCGTTTTCTTAAGGCTTCCACAATACGTCAGAAGGTAGCGAACATATTCAATGTAAGAGAATAGAGAATTTATATAATGTTTCATCTGAATCTCAACGACTTATATTTCAGCTGAATATTTCCACAATCAGAAAAATTGTGAATGAAGAGGATGACAAAGAATTTCCTTCTATTGGGAGACCCAAAAAAGTGGTGGCATTTGAGAATTTAATGTTTGAGTGAATTAATGCGAAAAGTTTACTACAGGATTTTCGATGATTGTCATCGTAGAATAAGTTCCCGAAAATTGTTTTTTCTATTTTTCATTTGACCTGTCCTATACATTGTAAATGTCTTAAGGTATCAGTAAATACCTAATTATTATTCTTGTAATTATCTGTTAATTCCCTCGTGAGATACCCATTCCCAATCAATGCATCATATGCATTTTATCTTCAGGTTAATATTTTTGAAATCTACAACTGATGTAACGTATTCAAACTTTAGCCAAAGAAGATAACGAACATTAACTCTCCTCATGCTAGTGCATATTATGATATTATACTGATCTCTTGTATTTTCCATGCAAATAACTGGATTTGGTATGCCTTCAATCAGTTTGTTTAAACTTCAATTATGTTCGTCACATATTTTCCGAAGAGATTCGACATTGTGATTAAATACGTAATAACAGAAACTTTAACGTAGAACGGGCAACATAGCGTTTATTTAAAACCCAAAATTGTTTTGACAAGCGTCATAACCCCACATTTTCGTACTATACAGAGTGAAATGTGTCAAATTTCCATGGCCAACCGAGTGCTAAAATAAAAGTGAATGGAGTATAGAATAAATAACTGGATCTCTGATTGGCTGATTTTTCAAGCAGTTTGTGCATAAAGTGTAAATCCCAGAGGGCTTTATGATTTTTTTGTTCTCGATAACAATTCCTTTATTGGAAATAAAGAACCAAAAATTCATACAGCCTAGGGTGACCTTCCCTCATTTTACGCATCAGCAAATATCCCGTATTATGGAAAAAGCACCAAAAATCTCACAATAAAAATCTGAAGTGACCCAACCGACCTGCAATCTAGCTAAACCAGTGGGGGGAAGTTGTACGAAAGCAAAGCATGAATAAAACCAGTTCAAGTTGAACTCTACAAAGGGATCCCATAAAATTGGGTTGACCTAATTTTTGAAGAAGGGTGGAAGCATTGTCATGCAGAAACTCCGTCGTACACTGTATAGAAACGGCAAATCGATATTTTACGGCTAACTCCGAATATAATCACCTTAAATCGAATTTTGATGGGCTAAAAGTAGACAGTAGGTATGCTATACAGCACAAGATTTCGATTGTGTTTAATTCACCCCTAACTTGATGTTTCGGTCTGTAAAATCTAAAAATGTTAATTGAAATTCTTCATTGATCAAATTTAATTGAAAAAAAAAATAACCAAATTTTCCCCTATACCCTGCCTCAAATTTTTCGATTATACATTCGTACATATATTTAAACAGTCGAATGACACTATTTTCCTTTATCATTTTTCCAAATCGGCTCGGTTTAAAAGATACAGGCTTTAAAGTGATCAAATCTATTGTAGGAATCATAATATTATTAGGTGATTTTTGTCCTAAAATGACTGAACTACAGTACCTACCACGCGGTCAGTGCATTTTCATCTGGCAACGAAATTCGAAAGAAGAATTCTCAGGAATGTTCATTTCTTACATCCTCTTTATTGACCTCCTTCCACTCACGCCTTACATATCATTTCTCCTGAAACAAATACACTCCCACATTCTCGGCATTCTTGATCTTCCGCATTTTTCTCATCTCATCGTATCATTTCAAATTGACTGAATAAAATGTATTCTGTTTACTCGAATTTCAAGTAGCTTTCCTTAGATAGAATCTAGATATTCTGGATCTAGATTACAGTCGCTACGATGGACGTAAAAGCAGTCTTGTAAGATCATCATTTTCTGTGAATAGTCTCTGATTTTGTATAAGGAATAAAATTCTGATTACATTATCGAACTTATATGATATGATTCTTCTCCAATTCCATGTTTTTCAAGTTCTTTCACTTTTTTTAAATAATGAGTTATTGTTTTCAACTATTTGTGTGTATTCTTCTGAACCTGTTTTAATTTTATTCTTATTTCAGGATTCAGAACAACAATGGACATTTCTCATCTGCAGCACACAGAAATGGCAAGACGTTACAACAATTCTCTTCACAGAGGTAAGTGCTTAGATGAAATTGGATCCCAATGCTCTTTGGAATATAGCGTAGTGAAATTACAATGAAAAATGTCTTCATAGTGCTAAGATGCACATTTAGGTTGCGTTCACAAACTTACCCAGAGCAAGCTCTGAGTAAGCTCTGATTACCCGAAGCGTTCACAAACGTACTTTTAGTTCCTCAGAGTATGCTCTCTGAGCATGACCATACTCGTACTCTACTCTCGGAGTAAGTTAATGAACACACCCTTACAGAATCATCGATATATCGATGAACAGATATATCTTTTCTTACTGCAAGGTCAATGGTTTCGGCAATACGGTTCTCAAAGACAGTTTTGTTTGTGAATATTCTCGATTAGTATCTTATATTGCGCTTTTTCATGTAGGAAATTTTTTTACAGCGTTATAACGTTATCAACAATTTTTTTTTTAAATAATAATCGCAAAATTTGTTTGAAGGAGATATCAATTTACACATACGATGCGAATATCAAATTTTTATTCCTTGTTTTTGAAAAGGCATTCGACAAGCATCAACTAACTCAAAAATGAAGGAATCTGATTCAACTCAGATAGGAAAAGTAATAGGAAGATTAAATTTGCTGATATCGATTGAAATTCACTCTTCTGAATTTCTTAGGGTCTCAACTCCCAGTCTCTGAAACAAAATCAATTAAAAAATGAAATAATCGTAAATTCTTGCACTAATTTGTCAGAAAAACAGACTCCGAAACGGTACGAAGTTTTACCATAAAGTTCAATTTTTCGTTCATTGTCAGGCAACTGATTTGCTCCTGACAAATTAGTTCAAGAATGTACGATTATTTCGCAAATCGATTATTTCGAATTTTTAAATGATTTTGTTTCAGAGACTGGGAGTGAAAACATTAAGGAAATTCAGAAGATTTCATTTGCTGTTTGAAAAAATATCGTTGACGTCATACCTCAAATTTGGGCCCTGTACAGGGTGGGCAAAATTCGTTTTCTACTGAGGGGATCTCGAGAACTATAGGAGCTAGAAGAAAACGGATTGCACATTCTCGAGCTCATTTTTCATGACTAATCCAAATATGAAAACAGAATCGGCCTATCATTTTTAGATTTCGAGTTATAAACAAAAATGGAGATTCTGACGATTCCGAAAAGTTCTCATAACTTTTTTGTTTTTGAATTCACAGATGTGTAACTCGAACCTTCTTAGGCACTTTCATACGTAGAATCTACTTAGAAAACATTTCTTTCCAATTCAAAAATATCAAATTCAATAAAAGTTTGCATTTAAAAAAATGAAAGTTTACCTTATGATTCGACATGAAAAAATATTTTGAGATCATCTGTGGATTCTACGTAAAAAAGTGCCTGTAGAAGGTTCAAGTTTCAGATTTGTAACTTCAAAGACAAAAAAGTTATGAGAACTTTACGAAATTGTCAAACTCAAAAACGAAGTATCGTAGGAGGCTGTGGTTTTCACAATTCTTTGTTTCTCCGAAAATGAGCTCGAAAATGTGTCATCCGTTTTCTTCTAGATCCTATAGTTCGCGAGATCCTTTCAGTAGACAACGAATTTTGCCCACCCTGTACAGGGCGAGTTATTGAGTGTAACTACCGTATCTTGGGAACCATATGCCCTATAACTACTGCAGGGAAAAAATCTTATTACATCATCTGTAAAAGAGTGATTTGAAATAATGCAAAGTTCGTAGATGGTGCAATCTATCACACATTTTTTATAAAATATAAATATATATGTTGATAAAAAGTAATGAAATTAGAAACTACTTTTTTTTGTGAACTATTTCACAAAATTAGGTGCTCAGGCTCTGAGCAATAGCCTGAATTACGTACTGAGTCAGTTGAAAAGTAGAAATTACCACGTGAGAGGTTATATTAGGAATATTGATTAATTTTCAGTTATTCCTGAATTTCAGCGTAATTTTGGCATATATCGCTATGAAAATCTTTGCAATATATTAAGAATTGAATGGCTGATGTCACCCTGTCGTTATTTTTATCGAAATATGTCAAAAAACCGTCGGAAAATGATTGTGAAAACAAGTTTTATTGACTCTAAAGTTCAAGTTTTTTTTTTCATAAAAAACCACTAAATTGGAAAAAAAAAGTGACGGGCTGACATTAAGACGTCCTTTAATTTCAATTTTAAAAAAATCAATGCTTCACGTAAAAAGTGAAAGCGTAAATTAGGAACTAGTGAATGCCGTTTTTGAATGGAAATTCTTGAGGTATTACTTCCCCTTAAGCTCTATTCGAAGGGCACTCAACGCAGATTTTAGAAACAGATAAATACAGCATATCGAATATTTCAATTGGCTTCTACAGGGCATTATGTAGCATCTTACTGTATTCTTGATTTTTTTCTGAAAATTTCAAAGGTATTATTCAAATCTAACCTACTGATAGAAGGCCAAAAATAGCATTAACCATTGACCTGTCAAAATCGCACCCTCTGACGGGAATATTGTCGGATGATACGAGAATTTCGTCTTCAAACAACCTATCGAATTTTCAGGCGGGGGTGTATTAGATTTGACTTTTTCTAGCCCAGTTCCAAAGGTTCATCATTGGAAATAACGAACCGGAATGCGAATTCAAAATTGCGCACCGTTCAAATCGACAGATTCATATCGTGGCGCTATCTGAGATATCTCTTCCGGTAAAAAAGAGCGGAACAGTGACAATATTCGAATTTTCCTCCCACAAATCGAGTACGTATAAGAAATATCAGCACGCGGGATACCCAGTGGGGGCCCCTGTCGGTCGTCACGTGCTCCTGGCTACGACTCCCATGATCATCCGTGTGATATATTGGGGGAAACCCAGGATAACAATGATATTCCGTTCGCATCATTCCTTGCCTGCGACGTGGAATAATTCACCGTCTGATATTCTTCGCGATTTTAGTAACACGTACAGAAAACTCAACTCAACATCGAATTGAGAATTAAAAAAATTCACAAAATTTTTTAAAGAGTCATTCGACTATCAGCGAAAATAACATGATGGTTGGGCCAATCTATACTGCTATGTCAATTGAAACAACAACAAAAGCACGCTTAATTTTGTCATATTTTTGTATAGGGACTGTCTCATCAAAAGCCTTAGTCATGGATGAATTTTTTCATTAGTTGGAAATGATACATTCTTAAGATATACAGAGTGCAATTCTCTTGAGAAATGCTGGCACACATATAATTTTATTTCCAATTACGCAGCTTTTTACGTACGGTAGATTCGGGTGACTTGGGACAGTCCTGTAACTTGGGACAATTAACCCCCTTGCAGATTACTTTGTTTCTTACCATTTATGAGTGAAGGGACAAACTTATAAGATTGTGTAGCGTCTTTTCGGTTAGTTTAACAATTAATTCCTGTTGAGTTTGCTGTGACCAGAGCGTTTGAATTGACGGGAAAAATTTACGAATTCAGGAGAGTAAAAGCGCGTTTTTTTATGGCCCTTATACTTTCTAGTGTCCTGTACATGTGTTTCACTTTGTGCATGTGTAATTTTTTTTTCTGGATACGTGGGATATTAGATATGTCGTGAAACTAGGTTGTTTAGAAATCAAACGGTAACACGGATCTCATTCATTCATTCTGTTGTTTCATAGGGTGACTTGGGAAAATGCCGAATAGATACAAGCAGGACATTGACAGCAGGAAATATGCCGATTTTTCGCAGGATATTATTATTTACGTTATTTCCACAGAGAAATCACCAAAGAATGAAGGAAATCAAAGTTCTCTTGTTTTGTTTAGTTTTTTTCACATTTGAGTTGCAATATATTTACTTTCGCTGTAATAGGGGTTTATCATTTAATTTCCTTACCGAATTTCAACTATATAATCACAAATTCTAATTTTTCAAAACTATACACCGTCCCAATTCACCTATTTCATTTGAGAGTTGAGAAATCAATAGATTTTAACTTGTGTCCCAAGCCTCCCAAATCGGTGGGTGACTTGGGACAAGTATATTTCATTTTTTTCAAAATTTATATCCGAATTCTGAAGCATGGTATATATCCTAATCAAAAGTCTGATTCATTTAGCATATTCAAACCTCTTTTTCAGATAAAAATAGGTCAGCGTTTTGAAAATATGACTAGTTGAATTCAACAATCATCTCAAGTCACTCGAATCTACGGTATAATTGTCAGTCATGCACCATCTACGAGAGGTGTAGAGAAGTTGAGTTTTTAAATGACAAACCTTACTTTTCGTGCTTCCGTTGCTAAGAATAATTTGTTAATTGATGGGGTTTTCATCAATCCTTTTTTATTATGATTATTATTATTAGGTATAAAAAGGTTTAACTTATTGAATTGAGAGTTTTCCTCAATAATTATTTGTACAAGACTTATGCTTTGTTGCGTTACTTTTTTGGCACGCTGTGTACTATATACTACTACCATACTAGTAGTATAGGTAAATATGAATCAGTCATGTCGAAATTTTCCTTATTTTCTCATTTTCCTAGCATGTTATTAAATATCCAGAATGAAAGTAATCCTCAAGTTAATTATTTTATCAATGAAATAACGTGCCAACTTGACTCAACTAATTTTTGAGGTCTTTTTAATGGGAAACACAAATAGAGACACTAAATTATTTTGAATCCGAAAAAAATATGCAATTGGAAAATGAGACAAAATATAGGGTTCATATTTCAAAAAAAAAATAAGTCATGATTATATCACTGAAGTGGCGGACTGGAAAAAATCTCTGACTGAATTGTACAGGCTGTCCAAAATTCTATGTCCAGAGAGGAAATCTCGGAAACAAGGAGATCTAGAGCAAAACCGAGCTCTTTTTCAGAGAAACATACGATGGTGAAAACCGTAGCCTCCTTCTATCCTTCGTTTTTGTGTTATTAGCAAAATTTGAGGTTTGACGATTTCGAAAATTTCTCAATAACTTTTTTGTCATTGAAGTTATAGATCTGAAACTTGAACTTTCTACTTGGACTTTCATACGTAGAATCTACTGACGAAACGATTTTCTTCCAATTCAAAAATAACAAACTCAATAAAAGTTTGCATTAAAATAAAGTTTGCCTAATAATTTGAAATCTAGAACTGGAACAAATTATTTGAGCTCGTCAGCGGATTCTACGTGAAACAGTGCCTGTAGAAAGGTTCCAGTTTCAGATCTGTAATTTCAAAAACAAAAAAGTTATGAGAACCTTTCGAAATCGTCAAATCTCATTTTCCGCTAATAACTCGAAAACGAAGGATCGTAGGAGGCTACGGTTATCACCATTCCTTGTTTTTCTGCAGAAGATCTCGGAAATGTGTCATCGGTTTTGTTTTAGCTATTCTAGTTTCTGAGATCTCCTCACTGAACATCAAATTTGGGACACCCTGTACACAAGAAAGTGACCGTATAAATGTATATGTTACATTTGTTTTTCGATATTGCTGGAATTTAACGAAATAAGGGCCCAATTGCAGGAAAGTCCATTGAAATTTAATGCCCCATTGAAATTAAAAATTGATCTTTCAAGGGAATAATGGAGGATTAAAATTTTAATGGAGCATTAACTTTTAATGGTCTTTCCTGCAACTGGGTGAAATACGCCGATTTAAAGAGACGAAAAATGACTTTTCACTGAGAGGTAACTTGAAAACAAAAGAAGATAGTTGGTTGCGGTTTTGTTTTGACCGTTACTGATCTTTCGAATATCGAGGTCGAAAAGTGACAATCATTTTCCCTAGCCCTTACCCTAGCTGTATTTGCGATTTTAAATTTGATTTGATTTCTCTACGAACTTCCTCGGTATCTATGTGACGCCATGTTGGCACGGCATATAAGTTGTCCCCAACATTCGAAACATTGTGAAACACGCGAAAAATGTCTCTGCGGACATCGCCTGGCACTATAAGTATTCAATGCAAACTGCTTAATCGTCTTCAAACAATTCTTCCGACCTTGGGCTTTATGGCGGACATTAAAACACAATAGATATATTATGTTGAAGAGAAAAATTACTGTCGCATTCATAATATGTGCTCTGACCTACTCTAGTTATTGTTTATGTGGAAATTGGGTCACTCATTTGGCCCGATTCTAATTTTGTCGCTATATCGGAAATTTCAATGACAAAGGTGAAATTTTATGTAGAATTCCCTCGAATTGTCTATCGCATATGAGCGATACCTTGAATGAATGAATGGTGGGGTAGGAAATGGTCAAATTGAAGAAGTTGACTAGTTTTGGTACAAACTAGAGAGTTGCCAGGAGTTTTTCGTATCTGAGGGTGATATAAATAATATGAAATTCTCTGAAAGTTCTTTTCTTAAACACAAGAAATTTTCAACCGGGGCTCCTTCAAATTTTTTTTTCCATTGTGCCATCATAGCAATCGATCCTCGTGAATATTCAATTAAAACTACTGTTAAAAAAAGGATTATGGTTTCGGTTAACTGACTTTCTAAAATAAAGGAATTTGTTGTTATTGTTTGAAATGAAACAACACGGTGTGTCGTCGGGTACACGTTTACTCTTGTTTCTATTTTAAGAGTAGATCTACATTCGAAATAGATCAGAGGAAGGGTCTTCAACCAAAATCATGGCGTTTCATTAAAACCCCAAAAATCTTCCCAGTTACAGTGATGTAAACAAACAACTGAAAACACACAAAGTACTAATTCTAGTTACAAAAATTGATACCTTAGAGTTATCTGAATCTACCTAAATTTTTGAACATCTTCATCACTCTAGAGTTGTTCCGAAAGGCATTGTAATTTTTCGAAGAAAATGACCTTAAAAAAATGTCAATAAATCCATGTTTTCAAATTGCATATCCTGAACTTTTTGGTCTGTTTGATGCTCTACTAGTGGGTGGTCTTCATTTTAATGGAACGTTTCAGGAGTAAAATGAATTTTAAAATTATTTTCTTTGTCCAAAATTTTTAAGAATCATTGTAAGTGTGAGTTTTCTTTCCTAAAGATTGATATAAAAATGTATAAAGTAAATCATCCTCAGCAACTGGTCTATCCACATCTGGAGTATCCTTTGGCATATGCCACACGATTAAAAAAAAATAAATCAATTTGTTTCCATGAAGATTGGTAAAATTGTAAAGGTTGATTACCTTCCCTTGTAGCATTCAAAAAAAATGGAGTTCGGTATGCAAAAGCAAATTATGGGACCTATACTCCATTCACTTTTATTTTGGCAGTCGGTTGGCCATGGAACTTTGACACATTTCACTCTGTATAGTACGAAAATGTTGGGTTATGCTGCTTGTCAAAACATTTTTGGGTTTTAAATCAACGCTATGTTGCCCGTTCTACGTAAAAGTTTCTGTTATTACGTATTTTATCACAATGTCGAATCTCTTCGGAAAAAATGTGACGAACATAATTGAAGTTTATACAAACTGATTGAAGGCATACCAAATCCAGTTATTTGCATGGAAAATACAAGAGATCAGTATAATATCATAATATGCACTAGCTTGAGGAGAGTTAATGTTCGTTATCTTCTTTGGCTAAAGTTTGAATAAGTTACATCAGTTGTAGATTTCAAAAATATTAACCCGAAGATGAAATGCATATGTTGCAGTGGTTGGGAATGGGTATCTTAAAGGAAGTTTCAATCAAGATGAACTTCACCTTTGAACAAAAATTTCACATGAATAAACAATTAGCAGGACAACTGGCGCGTATTTGTGGCTGTTCATCTCAATGCATTGATAAAATAATAATAATTAGGTATTTATTGGTACCTTAAGACATTTACAATGTATAGGACAAGTCAAATGAAAAATAGAAAAATCAATTTTCGGGAACTTTTTCTACGATAACTTTCTACTTTAAATTTTATTTATTATTCTACGATGACATTTATCGAAAATCCTGTAGTAAACTTTTCGCATCAATTCACTCAAACACAAAATTCTCAAATGCCACCATTTTTTTGGGTCTCCCAATATAAGGAAGTTCTTTGTCTTCCTCTTTATTCACAATCTTTCTGATTGTGGAAATATTCAGCTGAAATATAAGTCGTTTAGATTCACATGAAACATTATATAAATTCTCTTACATTGAATATGTTCGCTACCTTCTGACGTATTGTGGATTTTGGAATATAAGGCATAACTATTTGAATGAGCTGACATGAATTCTAAATAGCACTTCCTGAAACCCTGTCTCTTTTTTCAATCACTTTCGGCATTTTCGTAATAAAAATTGATATAAGTTGTGGCAACGGCGTTATGACATTAACGTCATTTCATGAGTGCCAACCTTACTCCGTTCTAGTTACAAAAACTTGAGAAAATTATTTCATGGCCAACCGACTGCTAAAATAAATGTGAATGAAGTATAGAACCTTTTCACACAAAAAAAATAATACCACGATACATTCAAGATTCATGTCTCTTATAATATATGAAAATTGTGGACTTCGGTTAAAATTTTCACCAAGATTGTTTTGATTCTTGTGATCTGACTCAATGAATGATTCTTTTCGCACGTTGGGTAAAATTTACAGGTAATTTTTCCTAAAAAGTGCTTCTCCACTTTCGATACAGAATTACGATATATAGGTTAATGTCATCATTGTTTACATTTTGGAAAGATGAAGTAACTCAAGGAAAGACACCGACAACCTTCAAAATACCATAGCCTACTTGATGACGAATTTTTTTGAACGCACGTTATATAGAACTGCCTACTTCGATATGGAAACGTGAAATATCGCAGATAAGGCTAGCGCGGAACCGGAAAATTAAAGACCACATACATAGATCGTTTCTTAATGAATGCGTGAGGACATTCTTGCCCCCCAAATGAACCGTGGGCTCGTCTAAAACCGAACTACGACACAGTCAAATTCATGAATTGATCATTATGAATGGAGCGGATGGAGCCTATCCCCTGGAGTCGGAAGAGTGGAGCAGCAGCAGCAGCACCAGTCGAGTGTAGTTTTCGATCTGCCCTCTCTGTCTGCCCCCTCTCGCTTTTCGCTGGAGTACAGTTAGGAATCTGAAATTTCTTCGTTGTTTTTGTTGAACCTCTCTCTTTTCGTGTATCCCCGTGTTCTGCGTTGGAATGCACATCGGAATTCAACCAGTTTCGAATCCGATGTGCAGCGTTGTCGTCACGATGTGAACGGAACATTATCGCTGGTTCATTATTTTGTGATAGGTACCTTCTTCGGTTGAGACGTTTTTGTGCGGAAACTACTTTGTGCCCGGCCGTCCATCTACGTTTCTGCTTATCCGTCTTCTTTTCCCGTTCGATCCAGACACATCTAACGTAAAGGGTGAGTAACACGATTTTCGATTTAAGGGGTGAAAATTTTTTGAGGGGCAAGCTCTTTCCACGTCAATCTCAATGATCGAACTTTGAAAAAGAACAAGAATGCAAAAGCTGCTAGTCTATACAATATTTTTAGAAATTGTTTCGAATTCCAATGTTCCAAATAAAAATTCAAAGGAAAATTAGGCCTTAGAAACCCCTGAACCTACCGAATAACCCTTCATGAAGATCTCCGCACCACTCAAGCAGTTCTATATGGATTGCCTTGAAGTCAATTCAATTGTGAATAGAAAATTTTAAATTATGGTTGGGCTACAAAGTTACAAACTTTATACCAAGTGAACACTTACGAAGTGATTCTTTTTACAATTCATCCACTAATTTTCGCCCCTCAGACTGAGTAGGTCAAGGCGAAAAGCTGAGACGAGCTTTTACAAGTTGTAGATATCTGTAGGTTACGAAATTGCAAAAAAAAAGGATAAATTTGGTTACTTTTACGATTATATGTCAAAACGTAAACTGAAAATTCATGGGTATCGGTTTTTTTTTATTGATTATATTAATTACCAAAGTTCATTATTGGCAGCAATGAACCAAAAATTCTCGTGAACTCGTGAAATTCAAGACTGTAATTTCACAATTATACTTTTCATCACGTTTTAATAAAAGTGTTCTTGTCCTACAGTTTATTTGCTTCTATCACATTTTTTCCCTTTGCAATTTGAAATATGTAATTAATTTTTTGAAGATTGATCCAAAACTCATAATCTGACTCCACCACTGACCATGTGTCAATTTAATCTTTGCTTGAAAGGTGCGATCGTCTACAAAACAATCGAATTATTTTGCGAATTGTTTTACAATACTTAACTGGAAAAATATTCTTCGATATAGATTGGAGTTCGAATTTCGAAGAAATTTTCGATCGATGAACAGGGTGGGCAAAATTCGTTGTCTACTGAGGGGATCTCGAGAACTAGAGCAGCTAGGAGAAAACGGATGACACATTCTCTAGCTCTTTTTTTATGACTAATTCAAATCTGAAAACAGAATCGGCCTATCATTTTTAGATTTCGAGTTATAAACAAAAATCGAGATTTTGACGATTCCGAAAAGTTCTCATAACTTTTTTGTCTTTGAAGTTACAGATCTGAAACTTGAACCTTCTTAGGCACTTTTATACGTAGAATCTACTGGCAAAAAATTTTTTTTCAATTCAAAAATATCAAATTCAATAAAATTTTGCATTTACAAAAATGAAAGTTCACCTAATGATTCGAAATGAAAAAATATTTTAAGCTCATCAGTGGATTCTACGTAAAAAAGTGCTTGTAGAAGGTGCAAGTTTCAGATTTGTAACTTCAAAGACAAAAAAGTTATGAGAACTTTACGAAATTGTCAAACTCAAAAACGAAGTATCGTAGGAGGCTGCAGTTTTCACAATTCTTTGTTTCTCCGAAAAAGAGCTCGGAAATGTGTCATCCGTTTTCTTCTAGCTGCTATAGTTCTCGAGATCCTCTCAGTAGACAACGAATTTTGCCCACCCTGTACACGGTGAGTCTTCGACTCGTACAAATATTGAAACAGTAGATTCTTGAGGTCAAAAGAGACGGTTTTTTCCTTCGCCATTTTTTCCGAATCGGCTCGGTTTAAAAGATACAGGCTGTTGAAAAATCATAGAAAATGTTATCTCACAAAAGGTTGTATCGAATGGAATTAATTTCGGAATATAGTTTTTCATTTATTTTATGAATCTTTGTGGAACACGAGATATCACCCACGTCTTTCAGTTTCCTCAATATGACCATTACGTACCATAAAAATACCAGAAATTCAAAGAACCCAACTATCAAAACTAAGTTGGACGCTATTTAATGAATATTTGAACGGTTTGTAAAATAACAGTATTCTTCATATTTTCTCGTATGTTCTAGAGTAAATTTATGTTCGAAAATTAAACATCTGAAATTCAAAAAATTGGTTACCTACTTTGACGGAATGCAACTCTTTTTAAAAGATCCACAGATGTGTAGTGTCATTGATTCAGCTTGTTATTCTAAAAGGAATTTTGTTTCTCCAGCTGTGGAATTGCTCATTATGAAAAATTAAATGGCTATATCTCTTTATCAGGTCCGAATCGGAAAAATGGTATAAAAAAAAGTGTTTCCTCTGACGTCAAGAATCTACTGTCAAATATTTGTACGAGTCAAAAACTTACCCTGTATAATGCAGCCACCGAACGTTTGATGATTATATTGAAATGAATATTGGTCAATTACTCCTCCAGATCATAATATTAATTCCAATCAGAGTGTAATTACATGTATGAGCATACGTTGAAAATTTCTCTGAACTGATGAACACCGAGATGAACACCCAGGGACAGGACAGGATGAACTTAGGGGTGCCAAATCCCTCCCAGAACACGTTTGGACTTGTCTGAAGAGTTTTATTGAAATCACCTGCGGAAAAAGCTATGGAGAGTACGGTACCACTTCCACCAGCGCCCCAGAGTTTATTCAAATAAGACAACCCTAGGGGGGGTTCGTTTCACAGTACCTTTTGATTGACATGTCATTTCATTTTTATTTATAGCACTGGGTACTTTCGTCACTTTCTAGTAGCAGCAAATTAGGAACGTAGGGGTACTGAAGACTTTCTAATTCGATCTTTCAACATAGACCTGTCAACGTTAGAAATCGTAATCCTAAATTCCTTCCAACTTGGCTAATTATTGCGGACAAAGTTTCCGACAAAGAGCCGTGAATTGAACCGACAAGTCGTATATCATCGCTCACTTAATAAACCTCCTCTTTCTGTTTTTTCCTTATATACCTTCATTTCGGTGAGAAGTTGTTAGAACATCCTTCTTGTTGCCTATGGTAATTTTATTGCTGCCGAAACAATACGTTGCATATCATCCGTATAATTCTACGCAGATAAGTATCTATCAGATTCGAGGATCTGTCGGATTCGCTATCTGGCTAAGAATCAGCCGTTTTTCCCGAAAAAATGTTCGTCCTGATCTCCTGCTGTTGATATACCAGATTTTTTGAGTTGTGGGGGTCTGTTCTCGCTCGAAGAAACATCCGGATTCGAACGTGGTAGTTTGTTAAATGAGGCGATTCCTCATTAGAATTTCTGTTTTTTTCTCTCCCTTATTCATTATAGTTGTTGCTTACGTAGTTGGAGTTTTGAAAATAAGCGTCATTTTGCACATAGGGCAACAATTACCAAATTTTCTGTATGAGTTGTTGCAACAAATAATTGGCCAACAATATATTGTGACTGATCACCGTTGGGGCATTTCGTAGTCAATTTGTAATGTGTATTGGTTAATTTTATATTACCTATATTATTTATGTTATATAATTCATATTGAATATATTGACATTAATAATAACTTATAATATTTAACACTTCTATCAATGAAGAAAACTCTGACTTCTTAATCGAAATTATCTTAAATTTAAAATAAAAATCTGATATTTGTTACAGGTGAAGCGAAGAAGAAGATAAATAATTTCAGAACACAGAGAACTACATGTAAGTAATATCTATACTATAACTTCAAATCTGTAGGCTGTATGTGAAATTTAAAAGAATTGATAATATGTGAAATAAAAAAAAAAGTTTAAAATCGGAGAAATTGACATCAGGGACATGATCAAAATGGATATGTCGTTTAGGGAAACGAATCCGATATATGAGATGGACAGGTTGATGCAAAATATGCCACTGATATTAATAGAAACGACAAGGTTTTTTTGACATTTAATATCTGAGGACCAAGTTTTTTCTTTCATTTTATTTTCAACTCTCTTTGGAGAAGAATTAATTTCTTGTAATATTAATAGACAATTTTCGAGAGCAAATGAAAAAAAAATTGTTCTTATTGAAAAACGACACTTCATATCGACTAAAAACGTGAGAATTTTTTGTTTCCTGTGTGAATACAAAAGCTTCTACAATTGAGAGGCCTGATAGTAACAGTTCAAGTGCACATGTTTCAAAAAATGATAGAATACCACTCCTACAAATTAATCTAAAAAAATCATTTTTTCTTCGACCTATTTTTTCATAATGTAAAATGTATTTATACATAATTTTTATTCCTTTATAATAATTGTATAATATAATACTTAATATAATTATAAATACAGGGTGGTCCAGATCGTAACCAAAAAATTTTAACCACGTATTCTACATCAAAAATAAGCCCTAGTTTGTCATATAAACATATGTCGAGAAATGTTTCCTCTCCTAGATACGGGGTGTTAAAATTATAGAAAATAAAAGTTTTTTATTAATAACTTTCACACTGCCTGAAGTATTTTTATGAAATTTGAGACATAGGTTTTGAGCGTCAAGGTGCACTTTTTGCATAATATCATTTCTTTTCTATTCTACCAGTGACTGTATATTTTCAGATAAAAAAATGATACGCCACTGGTTTTTCCGACAATAGAAATTACTATTTAAATCCTTATTTAATTTGGAGCAAGTTCGGTCTCTTGACTTTTTGCTGTACGAGGCACCGTTTCCGGTTAAAAAAATAAAACACATTCTCATGCATGAAGAAATCGCTAAAATTTGAAATGGTAGATACATAATAATAATAAGACTATTTTTGTGAACGACTTCTTCATGCATAAGAATGTGTTTTATTTTTTTAACCGGAAACGGTGCCTCGTACAGCAAAAAGTCAAGAACCGAATTGGTTCCAAATTAAATAAGGATTTAAACAGTAATTTTTATTGTCGGAAAAACCAGTGGCGTATCATTTTTTTATCTGAAAATATTCAGTCTCGCTGCAGTACGGACGCCACTGGTAGAATAGTAAAGAAATGATATTATGCAAAAAGTGCTCCTTGACGCCCAAAACCTTGGTTTCAAAATTTATAAAAATATTTCAAGCGGTGTGAAAGTTATTAATAAAAAACATTTTCTTTTCTATAATTTCAACACCCCGTATCTCGGAGAGGAAACATTTCTCGACATATGTTTGTATGACAAACTAGGGCTTATTTTTGATGTAGAATACGTGGTTAAAATTTCTTGGTTACGATCTGAACCACCTTGTATAATATAATGAAAAAATAAATAATTCTCTAATGTTAATGATACTTTGACATCCTTTTTATCTGGCGTTCGAAAGGATTCATCGTCAAGTAGACTAAGATATTTTGAAAATTAACGTTTTGGTCTGGAATTTCAACAAGTGTCAAAATTCCAAAAAAACTTGCATTCCGTAGTCTCGATATTGAAACCTGTCGACCGTTAGGCCAATTCTGTCATCTGTTTGGACAATTTCGAAGGATTGATAGGCCAAAACATCCAATGTAACTAACACAGAACACAAATTGTTGTCAGTCGGCCGGAAATATCGCCGCACCGGTCGGAGCCGACAACTACCGACCGAAAGGCTGACAACGGCCGACATTCCACCGAACCCGGCCGATTTTCCGAAACCGGTCGGCGCGCTCTCACTCAAAAACGGACAGTTCGGCTAATTGGCTCATCTACTAGGTGGTAACAATCTCTTCTTGACCTCACGGGCGAGAAGGAAGGCCGTTTGACGGCCGCAGCCACCGCCGCCGCCCGGCAGTGGGGAAAGATCGAGTCGGCGCTTGGCAACGTCGCAAATTCCTCGACGTACGGAAACCACCGCGAGGACCGTATCCTTTGAGACGCCCCTTTTTTGAAAACTAGTTCGCGAAAAAGACTAGCACCACGCATTGTTCGCGCTGAAACCGCAAACGGCCGACACCGGCGGATCATCGAACTGGATGCTGCTGACGTCCTGCATTTGCACCACGGTTTGGCGAGGGTCGATCCGTTCGGGTTATCAGAGTGGCCCTTTGGCAGCTGACCGAACGGATTCGTTCCCTTGCACGGATTTTATGGCATGCGGGATGTACAGGGTGGGCAAAATTCGATGTTTTAGCACTACAGCTTTTGAACCAGAGGAGATAGACAAAATCTGATACCCCATTCTCGTTCTCTTTTTCTGAGAAACTTACAATAGTAGTAGTCATTTTTAGACACTTTCTTTTGTTTTCGAGTTATAAGCAAAAATTGGAAAAATGGCGATATCGAAATTAATTTATATCTCCGCTAATACTGATGATAGAGCTCTGAAATTAAAACATTATTCGGGCACTTTTTTAAGAAGAATCCATTGGCGTGCTTGTCTTTTTAGCAAGATTTTTAATTACGAAGCTATGACCCAAAGTTATGTTTTTTTAAATGATTTCTGTGCAATTTTTTGAAAGCTTGATTTTTACTGATTTCAAAAATATATAACATCATATGGTTTGTATCAATATAAATAAAAGAAATTGTTCAAAAACATTTTTTCACAACATATCTATGGTTTCAACTTTTGATGAGCATAGAAAAATATAGCATCGTATGATTACCACTGTCTCCTTCTATAAGTCCTTTCATTATTATAAAAATTTATGAAATATAATATCTAGATTCAAATTTTGTGAAAATTGGTAAAAAGCATGTACATAATGACATTGCCGGAAGGAGACTGCTCTTGCTATAGGACGCTCTATTTTTCTGTGTTCGTCAAAAGTTGAAACCATAGAAATATTTGGATTTTCTATTATTTATATTGATATAAACCATATGATGATATATATTTTTGAAATCGGTAAAAATTAAGCTTTCAAGAAATTGTACAGAAATCTAATGTTTCCATTTAAAAACCATAACTTTGGGTCATAGCTTCGTAATTAAGAATCCTGCTGAGGAGGCGAGCACGCCGCTGGATGCTACGTAAAAAAGTGCCGGTATAATGTTTTAATTTCAGAGCTCTATCATCAGTATTAGCGGAGATATAAATTTATTTCGATATCGCCATTTTTCCAATTTTTGCTTATAACTCGAAAACAAAAGAAAGTGGCCAAAAATGACTACTACTATTGTAAGTTTCTCAGAAAAGGAGAACGAGAATGGGGTATCAGATTTTGTCTATCTCCTCTGTTTTAAAAGCTGTAGTGCTAAAACATCGAAATTTTCCCACCCTGTACATGCAACTGGCAACATCCGTAGATTAGAGTATTTAGAAAGAAACGTTGCAATGAGCTTTTTTCCTAAATTTCAAAATATGTATATGTCATTAAAATCCTCATAACTCAAATATATCGAAATATATTTATTCGAATTTAAACATATTGCATTTGTTCTGTATTCACAATCTGGCAACGCCCATCGAGTCGATGCTGGCCACATATACTCCACTCACGTTTATTTTAGCAGTCGGTTGACCATGAAATAATTTTCTCAAGTTTTTGTAACTAGAACGGAGTAAGGTTGGCACTCGTGAAATGTCGTTAATGTCATAACGCCGTTGAAGAATTTAACATTATTACATTATCTGTAAACTCCTTCGGGAGATACCCATCCCCATCCACTGCATCATATGCATTTCATCTTCGGGTTAATATTTTTGAAATCTACAACTGATATAACGTATTCAAACTTCAGCCAAAGAAGATAACGAACATTAACTCTCCTCAAGCTAGTGCATATTATGATATTATACTGATCTCTTGTATTTTCCATGCAAATAACTGGATTTGGTATGCCTTCAATCAGTTTGTATAAACTTCAGTTATGTTCGTCACATATTTTCCGATGAGATTCGACATTGTGATAAAATACGTAATAACAGAAACTTTTACGTAGAACGGGCAACAAAGCGTTGATTCAAAACCTAAAAATGTTTTGACAAGCTTCATAACCCCACATTTTCGTACTATACAGAGTGAAATGTGTCAAATTTCCATGGCCAACCGAGTGCTTAAATAAAAGTGAGTGGAGTATACCTTTCTGCGATCTTTGCAGAAGGCACTTTTTGATTAATCGAATTGAAAGCTTTCCTCGCAATTCCTTCAGTCATATTGGTGTCATTCGTTCAATCTATTTATGGAATCGTACGACCTTCATTGGTCAATTAATTCTAGTTTCATCAGTGACAACACAACGCATAACTAGAATGTTCGGTGAGCATGTTGCTGAGCAAACACAATCGGACGAGGTACATCATCAGTTCAAGAACCGTTTTGAATGTCAGAGCCTGAACAAGGACTGAAATTTCTAGGTTGCCAAGCCAAGGCAGAAAAATGAGGAACTTAATATATGTTTGGTGTGGTTGATCACGACTCAGATTGCTTCGTTTAGCATACGACCGTTGAAGGAATCTGTTAGAACGTAGATTAATCGGTCAAGGCTCTGGTCGTCAGTCAGCTGTTCGAAGGACTAACGACAATGAAAGAATGCAGAAAGAAAGGAAGCTGTTAACTTTCCACCCATCCGGATCACGGGCGTTTTCAGAGAGGAATCCGATGCGTAATCTTTCGAATTGTTCCATGTGCTCGACTGATTGGCTGAGTATATTCTTTTCATCTTGAGGCGAGCATCAAGGAAAAGAAATTTAGATTCGAATTTATAGGCTATATTCGATCGAATGATTGTAGAATTGCCCTTGTTTTGTTTGGATTACACTGGGATGTTTCTAATTGAAGATTTTCAACTAAATAAAGAGCACTTCCCTATATACAGTTTTAATTTTGAGTTATGCGCAACTTTACTTGTATAATCGATTAGTTTGTTATGCTCCGTTTGCAGGGAGTAGAGGGGAGTTTAATTTTTATTGGAAACAAAACGTTTGTTGCTGAGGACGAGTTTGTCACTGATGTTGCTCTCAATTTTTACTTTTTCATGTTTTTCGAGGTCAATGACATGTACTTAATTCACTTCTATGAAACCACTTGGTTGGCCATGGAAATTTGACACATTCCACGCTGTTATAGTACGAGAATGTGAGGTTATGACTCTTGTCAAAACATTTTTTGGTCAGCGCTATGTTGACCGTTCTACGTAAAAGTCTCAGTAATTACATATTTGCCGCAATGAGAATTTACGACAGAAAAAAGTGTCCCCGAAAACGGGGAATGTAGGACAGGGGTCGCTGCGATCGCTACGTTTATCGATAAGGATAAGGGGTGGGGATTCAAGCGTCAATTTGCAATGAACAGCCTTCATTTTTTTTAGGTTATGTGTCATCGTAGTTTTTTCTGATGATTCTTCGAATACCTTTCTTCAAATCTATATTAAATATGAGTTCTCTGAATTATATGCAATAAAATACAAGTCATATTATAAAGGGTACTATATTATCAGCTTCATTCATTCATAATAAATGACGAAATCAATGAAATTCAAAAGGGAGTAGTACACATCAAGACAACAAAAGGTAGCAATCTCAAGATTTATCACTTAGGTATTAGAGTAGATTCTGTTTCCAATACTCCATGTATATAGTTTTATTGGTTAGATATTCTTATTCAGAAGAGTCCACTTCTCACGAGGGATGACAATCTCTATTTCGTTTATAATGAATCCATCATCTTTTCGATATCTTCATCGCACACACAAATTGATTCGGAGTCGATTCTTGAGGTAAGGTTTTTCCCAATTTTCTCTCAAAAATGCTCTCGGAAATTTTATCTCTTCTCCTTTTAGGGGACAAAAAATCTATGGTCTCAAAGCAGCGATCGTTCTCCTTCTCTCTACTCTCCATAATTTAAACAAACCCCGATTGAAAGGATCCCTAATCTAATTATTTACATGAAAGGGACAAGAAATCAGTTCATAAATATATTTAGTTGCTTGAGAAGAGTCATCTTCTTTGGCTAAAGGTTGAGGATATTACCTCTGTTATTTAATAAAGAAAAATCAACCCAAAGATGAAATGCATCTGATGTATTGGTTGGAAATGGGCATATCTCAAAGAAATTACTTAATAGTTACAAGAATGTCGAATTCTTCAACAAAAATCATCTTGAATTAACAGTCGAAATAGTTCTAATAATAATAAGGCAAGAGGAACTTTACCTTGAAAGGACAATTTCACATAAATCAACAATTGACAAGACAACTAGATCATATTTATAGCTGTTCATTTTTAATATTTCAATACGATAATAATGGTTTTATTTATTGATCTCTTAAGACATTTACAATGAAGACCAGTCAGGTGAAAAATTAATCTTCTGAAACTTATTCTACGATATTCATTGAAAATATTTGACACTCCAGTAACTTTTTTCATATACGAGATACATTTGATGATTTTTTCAATTGTGTTTTATTGAGCAACTTAACAGTGTTAGGCAGATGAATATTAGGGCCTGAAACACTGGAGATGCCTCATATTTACTTCCTGCATGTAGAACAGTAAACGTTCACTTTCAGACTTAATTTTAGATGGATTGCTCGTTATATCAGATGTGTTCATGGACGAACAGAAGGACCATTTTGGTAAATCCAAGTTTCATCAAGGAACACAAATCTGATATTTTCATCCAAAGATCCACATTGCAAAAATTTTCGCGAGAAATTGATTTTGGCTGCAAATACCTTTCGTATTTATTACCCAATGATTCTGAAATTTCGAAAAGTGATTTCCTCCCCATTAAATTCCGTACCTACTACAATTAAGTACTGTGTCAACACTGAAGAGTTCATTTTTCAAATTATAATTGAAAATTTGTCGTTGCCGATCTTTTCTACAAAAACTCGAGAAAATTATATCATGGCCAACCGAGTGCTTTTATAGAAGTGAATGGATTATACGCTCTAGAGCCGTACAGTTCTAAGAGTTCTAATGAACTCCAGTATCACAGAGATGGCTGCAAGTTCCTCGTTCAAAATGAGCAATAGGGAGGCATTCTTTCTTCAGGTGATCTGGAGTTCTTCACAGAATCTTCACTCGTCAGTTTCTGCTAGACTAGGTGCTTCCTGAGGTGACAAATGTCCTTTGAAGAATTCAGTGAGAAGGTGTATACTCCATTCACTTTTATTTTAGCACTCGGTAGGCCATGGAAATTTGACACATTTCACTCTGTATAGTACGAAAATGTGGGGTTATGACGATTGTCAAAACATTTTTGTGTTTTAAATCAACGCTATGTTGCCCTTTCTACGTGAAAGTTTCTTTCTGTTATTACGTATTTTATCACAATGTCGAATCTCTTCGGAAAATATGCGACGAACATAATTGAAGTTTATACAAACTGATTGAAGGCATACCAAATCCAGTTATTTGCATGGAAAATACAAGAGATCAGTATAATATCATAATATGCACTAGCTTGAGTAGTTATTGTTCGTTATTTTCTTGGGCTAAAATTTGAATACGTTACATCAGTTGTAGATTTCAAAAATATTAACCCGAAGATGAAATGCATATGATGCAGTAGTTGGGAATGGGTTTCTCCCGAAGGAATTAACAGATAATTACAAGAATGTTAAATTCTTCAACAAAAATCATCTTGCATCGATATAAGTGAAAGGAAGTTTCAAGTCAAGATGAACTTCACCGTTGAACAAAAATTTCACATGACATGACATAAACAATTAACATCACAACTGGCGCGTATTTGTGGCTGTTCATCTTAAAACATTGATATAATAATAAAATAATTAGTTATTTATTGGTATCTTAAGACATTTACAATGTATAGGACAAATCAAATGAAAAATAGAAAAATCAATTTTTGGGAACTTATTCTACGATGACATTCATCGAAAATCCTGTAGTAACTTTTCGCATTAATTCACCCAAAATAAAAATTCTCAAATGCCACCACTTTTCGGGTCTCCCAATAGAAGGAAATTCCTTGTCATCCTCTTCATTCACAGTCTTTCTGATTGTGGAAATATTCAGCTGAAATATATGTCGTTTATGTTCGGAAGAAACATTTTATGAATTCTCTTACATTGAATATGTTCGCTACCGTCTGACGTATTGTGAATTTCAGAATATCAGGGTATAACTATTTGAATGAGCGGACCTGAATTCTAAATAGCACTTCCTGAAACCCTGTCTGTTCTTTCAATCACTTTCGGAATTTTCGTAATAAAAATTGATATTAGTTGTGGCAACGGCGTTATGACATTAACGACATTTCATGAGTGCCAACCTTACTCCGTTCTAGTTACAAAAACTTGAGAAAATTATTTTATGGCCAACCGACTGCTAAAATAAATTTGAATGAAGTGTGGCATATTCTTCCTAAGATACATTTTAGCTCTCACAGTGTTAAAAATCTCAAGGAATTTTTTGGACAGTTCTCCTAAAAAGCTCTCTTGTAGGTACATTTACCTATACCACAGGGATAATGAAAGCATTATCCCGGATCAGTTTGAGTGATTATTAGACCCAATATTTTCTTTTTATGTAGGTAGGTATATTCAAATGAATATTTACTCAGAACATACATTTGTGGATGGTAATTTTACCAGTTTTCGAAAAAAAAAAAAAATTCCTTGTACCGCGGATATTTCGTCAGGTGCGGCAACGCTGTCGGAATTCCAGCGTCCGGCGCGGCGGCGGTCCGAAAGCGAATTAATCTTTGCCGGTGCAAACGACCCGGCACTCACGTTAACATTATTTGTGTGGCCCCCGATCCAGTTAGCAGTGTAAAGATATTCGGTGGTCGGGCGGCTGCGCAAAGACCGTGCGACTTTTTCATAAGCTCCTGTCCCACGGTCCGTCGCTTTGCCGCCTGCCAGCTTTCGAATCTACCTATATACTCCGACTTGCAATTTCTTCGCTCCTTTAATCTCCGGAGACCAATCTATCTACCGCGAGCTTTTCGCCCGCGCGTCGACCTGTTTTTGCTCGGAAAGTTAGATCGGGCCGATCGTCCGGCGGGGTTGCCGGTAGTGGGGATCCTCCCTAGAATGAAGGGAAATTTTTCGGCGAAGAAAATCGTGGGGATAATCTGTGGAATAGATTTCATTCACTCTCCTCAACCTGTTGTGAATATTTGATTCCTAATTTACAATCGAACACAAAAAAAACATAGTCCTTTCTGAAATTTTCATTGCTGATTTTTTAAGGCTTGAGGATTATCTTTGCTCCATAAACGGCCATTTTGCTTATTGACGTAGCCAACTATGTTGATCGTAAAATGAACATCGCGAACAGATTTATTTTTTCAAAGTAAATTTCAACGATTTATGAGGCATTGCCAAACCTAAGATGTCTTAAAACATGGTGTACGCACTCGTCCATTGTTGACATTTGACCAAATATTTCGTGGCGGCGCCACCATGTCATTTGTCATTGTCAAAAAATGACATTTTGTCAGCTGTCAACGAATGTTCGTGATTTGCACTTTAATTTTCGTTGTAAAAACAAATCTGCAGATATTCCAACATAGGAGTACTTATTATATTCGCTTATAAATACAGCACACTGGTAAATCGTAGGAATGTATTCAAATTATATGAATTATATGAAATATCATTTAACAATGAGCTGTCAATCTTCTCTAGTCAGGTATTTTGTCAATGAAACCTGCATTTCTAATTTTAATTTATTCAAAATCTTGTGCTCGGAAAAAATAAAAATCGAGCGTTCATTTTAGAAATATCCTTTTTATGGAAAAAAATCATTGAATTACTATGTATACTGCATTCACATTTATTTTAGCAGTCGGTTGGCCGTGAAATAATTTTCTCAAGTTTTTGTAACTATAACGGAGTAAAGTTGGCACTCATGAAATGTCGTTAATGTCATAACGCCGTTGCCACAACTAATATCAATTTTTATTACGTAAATGCCGAAAGTGATTGAAAAAAGAGACAGGGTTTCAGGAAGTGCTATTTAAAATTCAGGTCAGCTCATTCAAATAATAGTTTTACCTTATATTCTAAAATCCACAATACGTCAGACGGTAGCGAACATATTCAATGTAAGAGAATTTATATAATGTTTCATGTGAATCTAAACGACTTATATTTCAGCTGAATATTTCCACAATCAGAAAGATTGTGAATGAAGAAAATGACAAAGAATTTCCTTCTATTGGGAGACCCGAAAAAGTGGTGGCATTTGACAATTTTATGTTTGAGTGAATGAATGCGAAAAGTTTACTGCAGGATTTTCGATGAATGTCATCGTAGAATAAGTTCCCGAAAATTGATTTTTCTTTTTTTCATTTGACTTGGCCTATACATTGCAAATGTCTCAAGGTCCCAATAAATAATACCTAATTATTATTATCATATCAATGTATTAAGATGAACACCCACAAATACGCCCCAGTTGTCCTGTTAATTGTTTATTCATGTGAAATTTTTGTTCAAAGGTGAAGTTCATCTTGACTTGAAACTTCCCTTAATTCCTTTTACTTATATTGATGCCAGATGATTCTTGTTTAAGAATTTAACATTCTTGTAATTATCTGTTAATTCCTTCGAGAGATACCTATTCCCAACCACTGCATCATATGCATTTCATCTTCGGGTTAATATTTTTGAAATCTACAACTGATGTAACGTAGTCAAACTTCAGCCAAAGAAGATAACCAACATTAACTCTCCTCAAGCTACTAGTGCATATTATGATATTAAACTGATCTCTTGTATTTTCCATACAAATAACTAAATTTGGTATGCCTTCAATCGGTTTGTATAAACTTCAATTATGTTCGTCACATATTTTCCGAAGTGATTCGACATTGTGATAAAATACGTAATAACAGAAACTTTTACGTAGAACGGACAACATAGCGTTGATTTAAAACCCAAAAATGTTTTGACAAGCGTCATAACCCCACATTTTCGCACACAGAGTGAAATGTGTCAAATTTCCATGGCCAACCGAGTGCTAAAATAAAAGTGAATGGAGTGTTTTTTATTAGTGTAGATACTGGGTGGGCAAAATTCTATGGGATTGAATGGCAGCTCTGTAACCGTAGGAGCTAAGGATAGATGGCAAATTGGCTCATATTCGACTTTGATTTTCAAAAAATAGATAATGCTTGAAACCGCTTGTCTCTATATCATCTTTGTTTTCAAGTTATAAGTGAAAACTCATTTTTCGGGTTTTGGTGTCTGTATCTCATTGAGTATAAAGTTTTAGTAATATAGAGGAACAAATGTTACATTCAGTGGCGTTATCAAAGATTATTTTCAGTGCACCACTTCAGTGATATAAACTTTTATTTTTATATTATACCCCTGAAATGGTGTTCTGGAAAAAATCTAAAAATTAGTTCTTGCTTATTACCAGAAATAATTATATTGCCTTTTCATCTGATTTACTTGTGTATGTGAATTTCTGCTCAATCGAATGCTAGCAAGATGTTTCATTTAACAAGGATTAAATTCTTAAACCACATTTATGTCAGAGAATTCTATGAAATATTCGTGAATTAAACCATCGTTTCATGAAACGCCATCAGTCACATGGGAACTGACCTAGTTAAATGAAAACTTGTGAGAAGAATTGAAAAATCATTCGATATGCCTTTTTCTGTCCAAGATTTTCCTAGAAAACACCAGAATCTGATCGGAACACTACTTTACGTCAACATTTTAATGACAATATTTTTTGCGCCGTCGAAAGTTAAATCGGCGATTGTTTCTTAGGACATGTGCATGAATTTATCCGACCGAATAATAAAACAATTTCTCATAAGTACTATCATATATTATTTCGAGAAAATTATCTATCAACGTCCATATATGGAATAACCCAGACATGTAACTTTTAAATTCTTCAATTTATTAGAGGAGAAACCTGGTAATCTTGTATTGTTGTGTCTATGGGCCATTTTCCCAACCCATTAAGACCATCATAAAAAGTGCATCGAAACAACGCTGGGAATTGCGCAATATTGGGTCTCAATCGCAAGGAATTTATGGACTTGGCCAATAATCTATTCGACGCTCATTTTATAAGGAAAAAATTCAAATTGTCGCATGTACAAAAACTTTTCAAAATAAGTCAATACAAAGTTGCGTTAATTTCGAAAATATAACATTTTCTCCCAACAAAAAGAGTACAACTTGAAGTACTAATAATAAAATGTTAGATTCTGAAAGGTAATGCTATGAAAAAATAATTACCTAATTATCGTTATTTTTTCAATTTTTGAAAATCAATAAAATCAAAATTTATTAATTAAAATTTCAAACTAAATTCGAAATAGGATTAATATGGGTAGTACTGAGTTAAAAGCCGAAAATCAAATTTTCCCCACGGTGGAAATATCGGTTAATTAAGTCCGAGTGGCTCATTTAAAATGCCACACATTAGCATTTTCCTGAGGCGAACTGAATGTCTTCATGCCGGTGGTCAATGATGCCGAGGCAAGAAAGGCACTGCTTGGAAGTAGGCGGTTGGTTACTGAACTACCTCTGATCAGTTTCTAGGAATTGGGCCAGACTCATTTCAGTATCGGGGGATGGAGGCAGGTTGCACATCTGCTTTTTTTTATTTCGAAAATGTACCCAGAGGAATCGTTCGACATTCAGACATTCCATTCAGAGCGAGGGGCTATGAACTTTCATCCCAATCGGAATCTTGATTCATCGTGCCTTTATCGATAATTGATCGACTTGGTACTTGGAAAATGATATTTTTTATTACAGTGTGAGTCAATACATCCATTCATTCGAATGTGAGGAGTTTTCCTTGGAATTTTTTCTTGTTTCTGAATTTTTATTGAATAATTATAGATATTTTTATCACTAGGTATAACTGTATTCTCCTTGACATAATATTTTCTATATATACAATGTATTTTAAGTGTTCAGGTTTAATACCATAGGAAGCCATTTGTATAATATTTACATTATTCTGATGGTCATTACTCAATTCAATTATTTCCGATACAAATCGAAAATAATGTCGAGGGTTTTCATCTTTACATGATCGATTGCGAAAGCTTGTTATTTTATTAGAAAAAAATTAGAGTCGCATCTCGATAGAATAAATTGATTTATGATTCGAAATATAATTTGCTATAGAGTCATTCGGGGCGCACTTTTGCCTTTCAAGCCATACCCTGTTTCAAATGTTGAAGCTAGGGAAATTAAAACATATTCATAAGATAGAGAATTTTCTTATCTATAAGAAAACATCAAAAAGCAAACAAACAAAAACGTTTTCTTTCCGCAAAAAAAGAATTTAATAGAGAAAGTCGGAGTGCTCCGTATTGCGGGTAAGTGTGCGCACCCTCACGGGGTAAGTGAACGCAGTGCTTAGTGAACCACACAATCAAAACAAATTACAAAATAATGTCATCAAAATGTTACAAAATTAGAGAAATGCTGTTTATTGTCAATACAGAAGCGCCTTTTTACAAGCAGTGCAATATTGTTCGTGCCACAATTCTTGGTGAACACAACACTTGATACATTCCCCTGTTGGTGGCTCTTCATATTTTTCTGAACAAATAGGATAATATTGATAGAGTCTTAACCAAGAAAATCAACAATGTCATAATTTATTCCTCACTGAACTAATGCCCATATAATAAATCTATGCGCACACTTACCCGCGCACACTTTCCCCAGTAAGCCAAAATTTGAATTGACGTTCTTATAGAGTTGAGCAGCTAAGAGAACCTAAAATTTTTTATTATATATTTAGATTAATATGCCCATGATCGAATAAAAGATTGTTTATCAGTGAGGGACTCGGAACTTGGACCTGGCAGAATGTGCAGAGATGCTAAAAATTAACAAGAAAACTAGTGAATTTGATTGATTGCAAATAAAAAGTTAAAGAAACGTGGCACGGCGCACTCCTATGAAAAACTAATATGACGATTCTGCGCCCTTGCTTCATCCAAATGAACCCCTCTTTCATACATTGCATAGTCGAGATATACACACTGCGCTCAGTTACCCCGAATGACTCTATAGCTGAACTCATTTTCGTTGCACTACTTTAACACAAATGAGTCTCTGTTAGGACTATTTGTGGCCTTCAAAAGCTGATTGGTCTAAAATTTTGCATTGAACTGCTTTCAATCTGAACAATGTACAATCTGCTACCTACGTGTTTTTTCCAATGAAATTAATCTTAAGGGGATGAATACCTCAAGAATCTCCATTCAAAAACGGCATTCGCTAGTTCCTAATTCACGCTTTCCATTTCTTACGTGAAGCCTTGATTTTTTTTAATTGAAGTTGAAGGACTTCTTAATGTCACTCTGTCTCTTTATTTCCAATTTATTTGTTTTTTCATGAGAAAAAAAACTTGAACTTTAGTGTCAATAAAACTTGTTTTCACAGCCATTTTTCGACGGATTTTAGACATATTTCAATAAAAATAACGACGAGGTGACATCGGCGATTCTATTCTTTATATATTGCAAAGATTTTCGTAGCGATGTATGCCAAAATTAAGCTGAAATTCTGGAATAACTGAACATATTCCTAATATTACCTCTTACGTGGTAAAATCTACTTTTCAACTGACTCAGTACGTATTAAGGCTGTTGCTCAAAAATGTGGCACATTTTCGTATTTGGGGTAGCATCCGTAAAGCAACCTATGTCGATCGTCTTGATCTCGAATCGTATGTGTACTACTTACCCTTAATACCCCTATAAATTTTTTCCATTTTGACCAGAATTTTTCATACTTATGGTTAATTTTCGTGATAATATAGTTTTCTATTTATATGTTTTATTGTCTTGTTATCAGAATAATTTCCAATTGCCACAAACAGAACTCAATTATCAAAGGAATAAATAAAAGGTTACGCCTTGCGCATTCGCCATTCTGCACCCAATAGTCAACTAGCTGAATAATATAAAATACAATCTTGAACCAATCAAATCTTACTTGTTAGACGTTTTCTTCTTTTTTTCATCATAGTTTCCTTCGTTGCAATGCATGCGTGTCGTTCAATTGTTGTACCTTTATTAGCCAATAAATTGAAGTACAGGGTGGGCAAAATTCTTTATCTACTGAGGGGATCTCGAGAACTATAAGAGCTAGAAAAAAACAGAGGACACATTTTCGAGCTCTTTTTCAGAGAAACAAAGAATGGTGAAAACCGTAGCCTCTTACGATCCTTCGTTTTTGAGTTATTAGCAAAAAATGGGATTTTGATTATTTCGAGAAGTTCTCATAACTTTTTTGTCTTTGAAGTTACAGATCTGAAACTTAAACCTTCTTAGGCACTTTTATATGTAGAATCTGCTGAAAAAAGCTTTTTTCCAATTCAAAAATACCAAATTCAATAAAAGTTTGCATTTGAAAAAACGAAAGTTCGCCTAATTGTTCGCAATGAAAAAATATTTTGAGCTAGTCATTGAATTCTACGTAAAAAAGTGCCTGTAGAAGGTTCAAGTTTCATATCTGTAACTTCAAAGACAAAAAAGTTATGGCGACTTTTCGAAATTGTCAAATTCTCGTTTTTTGCTAATAACTCAAAAACTAAGAATATTGGAGGCTACGGTTTTCACCATTCTTTGTTTCTCTGAAAAAAAGCTTGGAAATGTGTCATACGTTTTCTTCTAGCTTTTTTTGCCCGCCCTGTACATTTCTGATTAGTGCATCGAAAAATAATCTGTCGTTGGATAACTTCTTCGGATGTAAGGACATTTGTTTTCTACACGTCATATTATTGGCAGAGAATCCTGTTTTAACAGGTTATATACCAAAAAAGTGCGAAATTTTGAGGGGGTGATTTTTTGTCGAAAATTGAAAGGGGGCCTTTCATGTAAACTAAAGCTGCTAGGCTTTTCCTCGTTAAGTTACACGCTTTCGAAAATTAGTAAAAGAATATTTTTTGGCCATGGGCATGGTATGTGGGCATGTTCTACAAATAAAAAGGCTACCTATGAATATTCCTCAATGTTGTGATCTTTTAAAGAGGTAAAACATACATCCCCTTCTATTTTTCATTAGAAATTTTATATTTAACAGAATTTTTCAATTCAATAGTTATGTATTTATAAAACAAGTGAGTTAAATTAATGTTTAAGAATAAATTAATATTCATAACTCACATGATGTATACAAAATTTTATTCCATTTTGATTCAACGATGACTCTTTTCAGAGGATTGTTCAACATGAAATGTATCCTTCGATTGATTGTTGCTAGTCCCTTTTAAATCCATAGCAGCAAGAGCAAGATGACGTGTATCCACTTATGCTCATCTTATTTTATTTCACTTGTGAATGAATAAACTTCGATTTTGTTTTTGTTGCTATGGGTTGAATAATGTTGACTTGAAACGTCAAAATGGAATATGTGATGATATCGATTGATTTTGAGTTTTGATTAAGTATAAACAAACCTGCGATCCCCTCACACATGAAAACTTCGTTTATTTGTGAAAACACACAAGCGTTCAACTGTTAAATCGAAAATTCCAGATAAATATTCCCAAGAAACGGTTGAAATGTCAACTCAAACGCTCAACTCCCGTGTCATAAGTCCATTGTGGTTTGTTTTGTCATTTCCACAGCGTGTATTATTGGCCTTATTGTATCGGTGGATACGGATTATTTCTTCTAGGAAAATCCGGATAATACTCCACAATAGTTTGGCTATTGTAGTGTCCGCGTGACGAATTCAGTTTTAAGGTCATCGATACCGCCAGTCTCTATACTACACCGCCCCACCTTCTTTGAAGAATTCATTACCAGCATATTTTCAACGAAGAAAGTTCTTGTTTATGAATGAGATACCTAGAATCCTAGGAGTGTGGGCTTGGCTCACTAGAATATTCGAGCTATTCACATTCGAGTACTAGAATAATCTGAAAATTCGTATGCGTGCACGATTGTTATGGAGAATAATAATATATGCTTCCTTAAACACGCATAATTTTCGAATTACCCGGTTTCATTCACTGGACGGAAGCACGGCACCTGATATTGTCACAAAATATTTGAGTTTTTTCTCAGATAGGTTCAGGGTGTTCACAAAACTAGAAAAGGCAAAAATGCAATGGAGATGATTCCAACCACATATCGTGAAGGACCATGGGGTCAAATTGCACCCTTCTAAGAAAAGGGGGTGAAAAAATCTCGGTAGCAGATACAGGACGATAAATGCTCTGTCAAAAAATATAGTATTGAATGGTAATCTTGCCGTAATAAGAGTATACAGGGTGAGTTTTTGACTCGTAAAAATATTTTAACAATAGATTCTTGAAGTCAAAAGAAACACTATTTCTCTATATCATTTTTTCACATTCGGTCCTGATAAAAAGATATACCCAATTTAAATTTTCATAATGAGCTATGCCATCCTTGGAAAAACAAAATCACCCTCAGAATAAATCTGTGGCACCACACATCTGTGGATTTTTTTAAACAGAGTTGCATTCGTTCGAAGTAACCAATTTTTCGAATTTCACAGATATTTTTGAACATCAAATTACTCAAAAACGGCGCATTATACGACAAAATATGAAGAATATTTTTATTTTACATTACGAAACGGTCCGATATTCATTAGATAGCGTCCAACTTAGTTTCAAGAGTTGTGTTCTTCGAATTTTTGGTATTTTTTGGTACGTAATAGTCATAATGAGAAAACTGGAAGACGTGGGTGATATTTTGTGTTTGAAGAAGATTAATCGAATAAATGAAAAACTATATTAAACTATATTCCGAACTAAAAATAACATTTTCTATGGTTTTTCAACAGCATGTATCTTTTAAACCGAGTCGATTCAGAAAAAAATGGTGAAGGAAAATGGTGTTTCTTTTGACCTCAAGAATTTACTTTTAAAATATTTGTACGAGTCAAAGACTGTATACCTGTATAGTACCTAACACTTAACTCTATCCTTCACCTGCATTTTTGCCACATCTTAAGTAAACTCCCTGTATAGATAGAAGAGATATGTATATAATAAAGTCCTTTCGATTCCATAAATCAGTCGGTTGGCCATGAAATAATTTTCATCGGTTTTTGATCATTTCTTTCATGGCAAAAATAAATATATTTGAACGCTGTACTTCTTGCACTTTCATAACTAGATATAGAATCCCTTAAATCACTTCATATTAACGTTAATTTTATTCGTATTTAATTCATTTTCCAAAGTAAATTCACATCATGAGAAATGAGTACCTAATTACTAAGATCTTCATATAGAACGGACAACATAGCGCTGACTTAAAACCCAGAAATGTTTTGACAAGCGCCATAACCTAACATTTTCATCCTATACTCTATGGAATATGTCAAATTTCCAAGGCCTACCAACTGCTTTTTTTAGTGAATAGACCATAGATATTCTCTGAAAAATTACTTTTCAATATCACAACACTAGAGTTGAAATCGCTCAACGTATGTATTTGTTTCAGGCATCATAACAAAACCTGACCACTTCCATCTTCGGTGTAACATCTTGAATTGGAATTCTTCGACCTGGATCTACCTTCCTGTCTGTTTCATCGAGTAGTGACCGACCAAGACCCTTCGCCTTATACATAATTCGCAGAAGAGCATTCCTTCTGCTGCAGGTCCGTACTCCGTATTGCGTACATGAAATTCCACTGAAATATTTTTAAATTAATTCGTCGTTTTTCGCAAGGAACGTTTTCCATAATCAGAAATGTTGATGATTCGTGAGGAAGAAGTTGTACTCTCTCGCTGACATAAAATTATCAAAAAACATCGCACTTTATGGAGTTGTCCTTAATAAGATCGAAGCATGGGTAGTTGAATATTGATAGCTCTTCAATTTCAAACCATGTCAGAATAAGTAGTGGCTTGCACCTTAATTGTAGCAGCATTAATTGAAAATCGTATGGCACAAAATTCACACACCGAATTTTATACAGGATGATTAAAATCCACAGAGAAATTAAGATGAAGATACAAGTTACAAGAAAATACGCTGCGAGAATCTCACTTGGAATAAATTCAGTAAATCAGACAATTTTTTTAGTAAATATGCTGACATGAATTGTTTGGTGTATTAATTTGTTATTTTCGATGTAAGAATATGTTATACAGCCAAAGTTTAAATATGACGTCATCGATTAGTTTTTTGATAAGCAATGCTAATTCTTGCTTACCAAATATCAAATTCTTATTCCTTATCGTTAAAAAGTTATAAGAAACATCAGCAAATTCGAAAATCAACCCAATGGAATAATTCAGCCAGTTTTGAAATGGAATGTCAAGAAGTAATAGTTTTTCATTTGTCAAACAAAAAAGTTGATTGAAATTTTTAAGAGAGAACGGTTATGGATAAATCGGATAAATGCCTTAGGAACTTAACTATTTTGTTCAAACTTCCTGAAATATTTCATTGGGTTTCATCAGATTTACTTAATTTATTTCAAGTAACAGATTCGCACTGCATTTGACAATTAAGACAAACTTGCCTCATACCAATGTTGTTAGTTTACGAGATACAGGGTGTGAAATTTTTTTCTTACAAAAATTAAAAAATATCGTCATTAGGTTAATCTTCATTACCCTGTACATTTTCGGAACAACATTGCACTTATGGAACTTGAGATACCTAACTGTAACAATAATGCTTTGAGTAATAAAATTTAACTGAACGTTGGATCAGTTCTTTCCGTTTGCAAACTCTCAGCAGGGGGAGTACGGGAGACTTGAACCACCTCAAATATTTCAATTCAAATTTCGCGCTACCGGTATCGTAAATAGTGGGAGGGTTGATGAACGTGGTTTTGTTGTTAGGAAGTAAGAAATTGAATAATTTTTGTTTGTTACACTGTCTGAAAAGAGTAATAGGTGCGTAGTGCTATTTACTTTTAGTGTTTTCATTGATTAATATTTTTTTTTAAACGATGAGCCTTTTTAATAATAGTTGTAAAAGTTTCAAGAAAACAACTGTTGAATAGACTAAAAGGGAGTGCGGAAGACTTGACTCATGCTATGGTCGGGAGACATAATCAGTGGTCCAAGTTTCCCGCACTGAGCTTTGACAACAGTTTGCTTCAAAAAAAGAAAATTGAATAATAGGAATAAATATAAAAAATATTCAAAAGTTCAAAAAAGTAAAAAACATCTCGGAAGTAAGTGAGAGTGACTCTGAAATAGAAAATATGTATTTCGTATGTTGATACATCTGATGATGAAAACCTTGAAATAGACTATCGTTGGTCATTGGAAATTGTTTTCTGTCAATGTTTCTCCTGAAAAACAAACGCATGGTCAAGTTTCTCTTGCCCCCCTGTTCAACTCTCCCATGGGATAGGGAGACATGAGCCAATTTTTGGTTCCTAAAAAATGAATTGCTGTGCTTAAAATGTTCATCTCACCATCTCTCTACCATTATCTATCGTTACCTCTTTGTGCATGATATCTTCACACAAAAAAATGAGTTGCTCTACCATTTACAGACACAACTAAAGTGGCTTCAGAGTGAAAAGGGGTTCAACTCTCCCGGACTCCCCATAGTCTCTTTAAATTCCGTTTACCTCAAAATCAAACATGTGAAAAATTTCCCGGAAAAGCTCATCTGCCAATGAACTAAAGTTTCCTCAAAAAGTTTTGTTACTCGTAACGTAACCGTTGGAAAGAACGGCAGTCTTGGCACCGCGGCATGCAGAGTTCATTCCAAAGGTAAACAGAGAACAGAATGAGAACTCGTTCTTCGGAGAAAGATAAGTAAGCCTTGGAATCCGAAGAATGCTCCATGCAGCCTCACACAAATATTTACCTTAGAGCAATGATCAAACACATCGGTTGTACTAAACAGGAAACGGCGGTGTGTTAATTCAAATTCGACCACGTGCGTCTTCGTGGTACTAGAAGGACAGGAATGGCTTCAGCTAATTCGTCCAGGTACCATTTCACTTGAGAAATGGGAATATAAGTTTTTGATTCAAGATTTATCCGATGGTGAACAAGTCAGTTCTAAAATTTTGGTACTTGTTCAAATATTTTAGTCGTCGAAAAGTCTCATTTGCAAAAAACTGGTTATTGTATACAGGGTGAGTCTTTGACTCGTACAAATATTTTAATGGTATATTCTTGAAGTAAAAAGAAACACTTTTTTTCATCACATTTTGTCTGATTAGGCCCTGATAAAAAAAAAAATCCATTTTGAATTTTCATAATGAGCTACACCACCCCTGGAAAAACAAAATTACCTTCAGAATAACTAGCTAAATCTGTGACACTACAAATCTGTGGATCTTTTAAAAATAGTTGCATTCGGTCAAAGTAGGTACCCAATTTTTCGAATTTCACAAATATTTTTCAACATTTACAATTACTCGAAAACGGCGCATCATACGAGGAAATATGAAGAATATTTTTATTTTACATAACGTTTAAATATTTATTAGATAGCATCCACCTTAGTTCCAAGAGTTGGGTTTTTTGAAATTTTGGTATTTTTATGGTAGGTAATGGTCATAATGAGAAAACTGAAAGCGAAAGGTGATATCTTGTGTTCGAAAAAGATTAATCAAATGAATGAAAAACTATATTCCTAATTTGATTTCATTCCATAAAACCGTTTGTGAGATAAAACTAAAAATAACATTTTCTTATGGTTTTTCAACAGCCTGTATATCCTAAACCGAGCCAATTCGGAAAAAAGGTAAAGGCGCGAATCTGTTGAAGAATCCATCTAATAGGACCGTTGTTGCTACCAAATTTCACTAATTTATCTTCGTTGGTCGCAAAAAGCTTCTAGGACAAACTTTCATAGAATTTGTTTTCCAAAAACTGAATATTTCAGGGATTTCTGTCTCTGATTTCAAGTGCTGAAAATATTTCGAATTCGGGAATTAGTTCGTTTGCTGGTTCGGCTCGAGATCCGATCCGGCCCTGTCTTTCGTCTTCAGCTGCCATATCCTCAAATTAATAGATAACTTTGGCATACTTTTTGGAGGTCGCTGAAGATCGATCGATATTGCTTATAGGCGGCGATGAAAGTATGAATGGAATGCGTTTTCTCGAAGCTTACACCTCTAATGTTAAGAATGTACATAGTAGAGGTCCTTGACTTATACAAATGTCATTGGATATCAAAATATTGTTCGCTTCGACTTAATTGTATTGGGAAAATTGACAACAAGGAAAGCACTTCTTTATTATAATATCAGGAGTGATTTCACAAAAGTAACTTATGAATTGGAATTTAAATATCTACTTAAGCACGTTTGGAACAGCCGAAAATTCTCTAGAGAATTTACTCGTGAATACATGCACCTTGAATTCTCTGCAGTTACATACGTAACTGTCTACTGAGAGGATCTCGAGAACTACAGCAGCTAGAAGAAAACGGATGACACATTCTCGAGCTCTTTTTTCATGACTAATCCAAATCTGAAGACAGAATCGGCCTATCATTTTTAGTTTTCGAGTTATAAACAAAAATTTACATTTTGACGATTCCGAAAAGTTCTCATAACTTTTTTGTCCTTGAAGTTACAAATCTGAAACTCTAACCTTCTATAGGCACTTTCATACGTAGAATCTACTTACAAAAGATTTTTTTCCAATTCAAAAATAAAAAATTCAATAAAAATTTGCATTTAAAAAAATTGAAGTTCACCTAATGATTCGAAATGAACAAATATTTTGGGCTCATCAGTGGATTCTACGTAAAAAAGTGCCTGTAGAAGGTTCAAGTTTCAGATTTGTAACTTCAAAAACAAAAAAGTTATGAGAACTTTACGAAATTGTAAAACTCAAAAACGAAGTATCGTAGGAGGCTGCGGTTTTCACCATTCTTTGTTTATCCGAAAAAGAGCTCGGAAATGTGTCATCCCTTTTCTTCTAGCTGCTATAGTTCTCGAGATCCCCTCAGTAGACAACGAATTTTGCCCACCCTGTACAATTGCGTACAAAATAATTTCTGCCGTTTTGTAACTGTTTAATAACAGTTTTCTGTTTTATAATTGAGGGGCGCGAAATTCGAATTCTATTCCTGGTATTGAATTTCAATATTGACCTTGTTGAGACCAGAAAACAAACATCCTGAGCGACAAAACAAAAGGATGGTTTTGTTTTGTGACCAGGATGTTAATTTTCATCCGAACATTGTTTGGAATCAATTGGTATAAATGAAATATGCAGTTGGATTTGATAAATTTTTATTTGCAATCTATAAAAAATTTGAAATTATGGACAACGAATAGAGCTTTGACTAGGACACAAGAATATATGGTTATCTGCTATAGGTACGTCGAAGGTGTTTTTTCTGTGAAAACGTTTTGAATTTGTACAATTCATATCAGAAATTAACATGAACCAATATTCAATTTACCGTCATAGGATACACATTTCCGTTACTTACATATTATTTACAAAATTTTCAGAACCACAATTGAAATAACCTTACAGAGGTATACATGACCTGTATTCAAGCCCGTCAGTATAATTTCTTCATTTTTTATGATTTATTCATGGTATGGTCTCTTATGACACAATATACAAATTGATTAATGAATGAACAAAACATTCACAGAAGGTTTAATAAAACTTTGACTTCCCAAACATCAATTTGACAGTTACCCGATTCACAAATCAAATTTTGCATTTCCGAATATATTATAATAAGGCAATTGGGAATCTTTGAATGGACGTATAAAAGTCATAATTTCCCCTAAATGGGCCCTTCATGCAAGGGATGCTTCCTGCATACAACAATTTACGTGGATGAACAGTTCTCAATTGAATTGAAATAAAATGTTCATTGCACATGGTGTAGTCCATAGAATTTGCAGGCCTTTACGCCTGGAAATTTCATCCACTTCGTAGCACTGAAAATAAAAATCAATGAATGACCGAGTCAAATTTTACCAGTTTCAATATTCACATTCCCATTTTCCTTAGTAAAATTCGTTTTATTTTATCCACAGTTCTTCACAATGCAATAATTTTCGAACGATATTTTGAGGTTTTCACCCAGAAATAAGAAAAAATTTCAATAATCGAACGAGCTTAATAAACAAAAAGCGGTACGAGAATCAAAACTTTTCAAAACCTCTTTGATCAAAATGGCCATCTGCAATCTCAGAAAATTCATATGTTTCTGAAAATGTCCCTCGAATTGATATTTTAACCAGTCTCAGGGCCTTAAAAACACATTTGAAACACAGATGGCGCTCACATCACTTTAGTAGCTTCGTTTCCTATCTTTCTACTCTATAATCTTTGTGAAAACGCCAAAGGTCATGATTTTTATTCGCGCTTCAAGATACATCATACAACTCAATATCAAGACCAACAGAAAAAAATTTCGGTTTTAGCGTCATCTGTGGAAGATACTGGTACTAATCCACATCTAGCGGCCCGTCCTCAATTGAGATGTTAATGAAACGAGCAGGTATGTGATGACCTCAGTCTCCCAGCATCAAATGACAATATAAACAGAATGTAACATGTACGGTTGGGATCTTTTGGTACCATCAACCGGCTTGCGAGGTGGATTACCATAAGAATGCCAGCGTACTGCATTCGCGCATTCCAACAGATGACCTTAGAACTTTCTAGCGATGACGTAAGTTGCATTATTTACAGCTCCGATGCAATTTTATCTCGCTGACGACCCACGTCCGTGGTCGTGTTCTTCGAAATACTCCTGTTTGAAGGTGCAACGCAATTGAAAAGTATAATGGCTGGTGGGCGTTTGATCTAATGAGTCTCTGAACTACCTTGTCACTCTTTCTGGTTATTTTTAGTAACGGGTCACGTGTTATTTCTCATCGAAGTTACAGCATCTTCAACTGGACTGATAATTTGTTTTTTTAGCAGAAAATATGTATCTACAAGTCTATACAGGTTGAGTCTTCGACTCTTACAAATACACTGCGCAAAGAAATTAACGCACATTCTGAAAATCTCAATTTTAATGAATATTAACTGTACGTTGACTTTATAACTTATTTTTTATGTTCTCTCGGGAAGGTTTTGAACGAAACAAGACACATTAAATGGAAGAAAAATTCAGGATTTCACCGAATCTTATGTGAAAGAAGAGAAATGAACAATTTTCAAAATACTGAAATGCTGATAAGTGATTTAATACTTGGCATTTCCACCCCTTGCGTTAATTACAGCTCGGCAACGACGGTTCATAATCAAAATGAGTGATCTTAAAATGTTCTGATCTAATCCTTCCCAGATTTCTCCCAGTTGGATTCCTAAGTCATTAAGAGTAGCTGGATGATTTTCTGAACTTCTCAGCCTTCTATTGAGGTTGTCCCAAACCTGCTCAATCGGATTGAGATCTGGACTTCTTGCTGGCCATTCCATTCGAGAGACTTCAACCTCTTCAAGGTACTCCTGAACGATGCGCGCACGATGGGGTCTGGCATTATCGTCCATAAAAATGAAATTTTCACCAATGTATGGGGCAAATGGCACTACATGCTCTTCAAGAATGTTCCTTATATACTCATCAGCATTCATAGCTCCATTATCAACGACCACTAGGTCTGTGCGAGCAGTCAAAGATATTCCACCCCATACCATAATCGATCCTCCCCCGAAACCAGTAGTATTCAGGAAATTGCACTGAGCATATCTTTCATGTGGACGTCTGTATACAAGGGAACGTCGATCACAATGGTAGAGACAGAATCTAGACTCATCTGTGAAGAGAACTCTTTTCCAATCGGCCTCTTCCCAATAAATATGCTCTCTCGCAAAATCCAAACGCGCCCTTCGATGGGCTGGGGTAAGAGCTGGGCCTCTTGCCGCGACACGAGGCCTTAAATCATATTCTCTGAGGCGATTTCTTATTGTCTGAGTGCTAATTTGCACCTCATGAGTTGGCTCAAGCTGAATTTGAAGGAGGCGAGCGGTTGCAAACCGTTGTCGAAGAAACTCTCAAGTAACGTTCTTGAATGGCAGTTGTTACCCGTGGTCAACCCTGTCCTGGTCTTCGGACATTCATACCTGTCTCCCTGAATCGCTGCAACATTCTGGACACACTTGTAATGGAAACTCCAAACCTTTCTGCAATTCTTGTGTATGTCCACCCTTCTTCTCGCAAAACTACCGCTTGATCACATTCCTCTTGGTTAACCCTTAATAACCTGAGTTATGATCACTATTCTAATTGAATAAATATTCTTTATAGAGTGTACAAGACAAAAACAACTCAATTTCTGTTTGAAAATTGTATAGTTTTTGTTTGAGAAAAATGGTGTTACATATATGTAACGCTAATAGCTACAGTTACTGAGAAATAAAATAGATTTGCCAGTGAAATTTGCGTTACATATGTGTAACACTAGGTTATTATGGGTTAAATTGCGTGTTTCGCGTTGCATAGCGATCGAGTGTAGAAAATCAAACGAAAGAAAAACTATGATCACTAGAATTGATCGAGAACAACTGATTTTAGAATGGATCCAATACATTCAAAATCTGATAATATCATCTTTTTTTATTCCTGCTGGGAACATCTGTATTGAAGAAAACCGTTGAAAGTGGATAACATATGCATGCATAATTCTGATAAAAATAATTTTCATTGAGAACACCTTCAGTTGTAGAATAAATTTGAGATTTCCATAATGTGCGTTAATTTTTTGCGCAGTCTATTATTCCATTCAAGGTCCAACTTCAGCTGTTCTCTGCACCAAGCCAGTCGATCATTTCGGTGCGTAGAAGTGAGAACTAGGCCAAACTGAGTTCTGTTTCGGCGATAATTCTATGAAATTTATAGTTTCTAAAATTTTACCTTCAGAACCTTATAAGCGGCAATGATGATGATTTATTAGTAAAACAAATCTAGAAAATCCCATAGTGTTTGCCTAAAAAATACGTTTTGATGGGAACCTTCTGCTCGTTTCGTATGAAACAGGTTCATTTATCCATATATACATAATGGCGCATTTAATGAAATGTATACACCGCATATATTTGAATATATTAGTCCACCAAAAAAAAGATATCATTTAATCGTAATTAGATTTTCACTGAGTTGCCATTACGATTGCCTTTATCTTATTCATTATTTAGGTTTTCATGTGCTAATGACTCAATTAACATTGTCGCGAAGGAAGAAAAATTATTAATAGAATCGCTTTACTCCGTCTACGGAAGGTCGTTCGTTTTTTTTTTTGATTATTTTTATGTGTGACAACTAGTTGAGCAATAATTCATTCTGAAATATGTTCGAAGTAAAGAGTGGTAAAACATTTTAATCGTTCTTAATCTATTTGTCCTTACGAAAAAGTTTATAGGTGGAAGGAAAACTATCGTTTTCGTACCAAGTGTTCGATGTTGGGGTATTACATACAGATTTCCAGGGAAAAACTGAAATTGCCGTCCGCCCTATGATTGTGAATTTTTGTAGATCTAAATGTGATACATATTCTGAAAGAGCAACACTTCTATAGTTATAGTAATAAATCTGAGAATTTCATCCATCTCGGCACAACCGTTCGGTCTTAAGGAAGTTTTAACTGAACCCAACTTTTTGAGAATTTTTTGAAGGTCATCTTTAGAGTAATTTATCTTCCAGGAAAATTATCGTAGATCTAAACGTGATACATATTCTGAAAGAGCAACTCTTCTAGTACTAAATTTTGAAATTTCATCATTCTGTCTGCAGCCGTTCGGTTCGCTTTATATTTACTGAGATAAACTGCTCCACATGAGTTAGGGATATTGACTTTAATTGCAAAAAATATAGTTAAAATAAGACTTTTGTGATGAAAATTCATATAAATATGATTTCAAGTTGCAAATTAATTTTAGCCTGTAGGTCTGCAGCGTATACAGGGTGGTTAAGAACAATTGATTAAAATAACGAATGTTGCCTTGCCCATTCCAGTCTTTGACGCTTATGGTCACGTGTTAAAGGAACTCCTCTTAATGGACGTCTAGAACCTAGATTCACCTCTCTCAAACGTCGTCTGATGGTTTCGATGGAAACTTGGACCCCATCTGCATTTTGAAGAGTATTCCGTAGCATTCTACACGTAGATGTAGGGTTTCTTCTCGCCGAAACGATCATGAGCAGGTGTTGTTTTTCGTCGCCCACCAAGCCTTGGTCTTTCCAACACGTAACCTGTGTCCCTGAACCTATTCCAAAGTCGAGATATCACACTTTGGCTGACTTGGAGCCTTTCCGCTACAACAACCTGAGTTAGGCCACCCTGTAGCATTCCGAGAGCCCTATTAGCCTCAGCGTTTGTTAATTTACGTCTCGGCATTTTCGGAAAACTCGTTTCAAATCGAAGCCGTTGATGAACTAACTTCATTTCAAAATAAGAACATTCATGAAGCATATGCAAAGAACCAAACTTCAGAAAAAAGGCGACCAGATTGACGAAATGTCTCATACTGATTTTTATTGGATCGATTCAAGTTGTTATTGAGTTTTAAATGATTTTACAGCGATTTTCTCGAAGATTACATACTTTTAAAAACGATTGAATACGATATCCCTAACTCTTGTGGAGCAGTTTATTTTCAGTGGACAAACAGCTTCACATAGCAACGCCAACTATCTTGGGGCAGTATTATGGCTTCTAAGCCAAAAGGCGTAGCAGCTTTTATAAAGTCGTACGATACTTAAAATAAACCTCTCTGAACTTCGACGTATCGAGAAATCACTCGGCTCAATATTAGATCACTACTCTCCGAATTCGAAAACAGCCTTTGAACTTCGAGATATGTTGACCGAGCCACTCGAACTGATTGAGAGTCACGGAAGCCATTCTAAGTAACAAATATATATCGACAATTACGCTTCTCCGTACTTTTATCGACTTATTACAAAACACGTTGTTGAAAATCCAATGTGTAACATCGGTCCTTATTTGTTTTACATTCGATGGAAGTATATTCTTGGAGATTACGGGTTTAATTAATCGTTTCGTCACCCGAACGAAAACATTGCCAAAGGGAGGACACACACTTCAGGGATTCTGTGACGTTTCACAGCAGAAAGCTATGGAAAGACATTTGAACTCAGAATTTTTTGGCTATTTTCAAATCTCAACTACGAGGATGTATTGATATCTTGTTAGCCACGACCAGTTCCATGCATAAAAAAAAATATATTGCGTTACCATAGCAACGAACAATAACTCATTAGTAGTGTCAGTGTGAAGTTTGAGGTCAAAAAAGTAAACCAGAGTTACGCAATAAATTGAAAGAAAGAAGATGTCCACCGAAATTGTAAAAATCGAAAAATTGGAGTATCGAGCCATCATCGAGTATTCAAAAGGGTTAAGAGGTATGCAGATTTACGAAGATATGCTTAATACCCTTGGTGATCAATGTCCTTCGTATGCGACCGTGAAAAATTGGACTGCAAGCTTCAAAAGAGGTAAATTTTTTCATTGAAGATGATGACCGATCGGGAAGGCCAGTTTCTGTGTCAGTTCCCAAAAATATCAATGCAGTTCATGACATGATTTTATCAGACCGTCGAATTGGGCTAAAACGGATATCTGAAGCACTGAATATTTCATACGAACGCGTTCATCATATAGTTCACGTCAATTTGGACATGAGAAAAATTGCTGCAAAATGGATCCCCAAATGTTTGAATGTTGACCAAAACCGTGCAAGGGTAGAAGCATCGCGTTCGATCTGTGCTCGATTTGAAAACAATATAGATTTCTTAAACCGAATTGTTACTATGGATGAGACTTGGGTACATTTCTACGATCCAGAAACAAAGCTACAATCGATGGAATGGCGACACTCTGGTTCTCCAAGACCTAAGAAGTTTCGTGTTAAAAAATCTGCTGGAAAAGTTATTGCTTCAGTTTTTTGGGACTGCCATGGAGTAATCATGATTGATTTTTTGGATAAGGGTAGAACAATAACCGGAGATTACTATTCGACATTACTGACCACTCTACGGGAAAAAATTAAAGAGAACAGACGCGGAAAGCTATCCAAAGGTGTTTTGTTTTTGCAGGACAACGCCCCTGCACACAAATCTCAATGTTGCCAAGCAAAAAATTCGTGATTAGGGTTTGAATTACTAGAACAACCCCCTTATTCACCAGATTTGGCTCCCTCCGACTATCATCTCTTTCCTCAACTGAAAAAAAGTTTAAAACGTCGTAAATTTTCTTCCAACGAGGAGGTAATAAAATCTGTGGGGGCCTGGTTTGCAGAGCAAGGAGAAACATTTTTCTTTAAAGCTCTAGAGACGTTGCAGGTTCGCTGTAATAAATGTATCCAATGAAGAGGAGAATATGTTGAGTAATAAAATATTTTGAGACATTGAAATTTTGTTTAGTTCTATAGTAGGCTAAGAATTTTTTCAATATAGCCTCGTAGTTTACCATTAGGTCAGCCATCCATTGGGTAGCATCATTTTTATGTTCATATCCCGGAGTTGGATCGCGCAGAAATCCCGCCGTGTGTGTCCCCCCTCACGCTGGCATTAAATATGAATGAAATCGGGGGGATTCAAGAAAGTCGCATGGAGCAGAGTCGAACACTTCCTGTTTTGAATTTATTCATGGTTTCGATCGGGCCGAAAAATAGATCATATCAAAGAGCAGCAGAATTCTTATTGATGATATTCAAATTCTGAATGATAATCGATGGTGAATGAGGTCATTCGGGTCATCTGCTCATTATCGACAACTTCCTATGTAATGTCATTTTAACGTAGAGCCTCGGAATAATTATTCTGAATGGACAGCGTTTCGCTTTCCTATACCCATTCATGTCCATTCAATAATTTTGCCAGTGTTTTTGTTGCATACGCCATCTACGCTCAGTGGCTGTGCTTCTACCTATACTCCATTCATAGCAGTCGGTTGGCCATAAAATAATTTTCTCAAGTTTTTGTAACTAGAACGGAGTAAGGTTGGCACTCATGAAATGTCGTTTATGTCATAACGCCGTTGCCACAACTGATATCAATTTTTATTACGAAAATGCCGAAAGTGATTGAAAAAAGAGACAGGGTTTCAGGAAATGCTATTTAGAATTCAGGTCCGCTCATTCAAATAGTTATACCCTGATATTATAAAATCCACAATACGTCAGACGGTAGCGAACATATTCAATGTAAGTGAATTTAAATAATGTTTCATCTGAATCTAAACGACTTATATTTAAGCTGAATATTTCCACAATCAGAAAGATTGTGAATGAAGAGGATGACAAAGAATTCCCTTCTATTGGGAGAGCCAAAAAAGTGGTGGCATTTGAGAATTTTATGTTTGACTGAATTAATGCGAAAAGTTTAATACAGGATTTTCGATGAATGTCATCGTAGAATAAGTTCTCGAAAATTGATTTTTCTATTTTTCATTTGACTTGTCCTATACATTGTAAATGTCTTAAGGTACTAATAAATACCTAATTATTATTTTAATATCAATGTATTAAGATGAACAGCCACAAATACGAGTCAGTTGTCCTGTTAATAGTTTATTTATGTGAAATATTTGTTCAAAAGTGAAGTCCATTTTGACTTGAAACTTCCTTTAATTCCTCTTACTTATATTGATGCAAGATGATTTTTGTTGAAGAATTTAACATTCTTGTGATTATCTGTCAATTCCTTCGTGAGATACCTATTTCCAACCACTGCAACATATGCATTTCATCTTCGGGTTAATATTTTTGAAATCTAAAACTGATGTAACTTATTCAAACTTTAGCCAAAGAATATAACGAACATTAACTCTCCTCAAGCTAGTGCATATTATGATATAATACTGATCTCTTGTATTTTCCATGCAAATAACTAGATTTGGTATGCCTTCAATCAGTTTGTATAAACTTCAATTATGTTCGTCACATATTTTCCGAAGAGATTCGACATTGTGATTAAATACGTAATAACTTTTACGTAGAACGGGCATCATAGCGTTGATTTAAAACCCAAAAATGTTTTGACAAGCGTCATAACCCCACATTTTCGTACTATACAGAGCGAAATGAGTCAAATTTCCATGGCCAACCGAGTGCTAAAATAAAAGTGACAGGGGTATACTTGGTACCCGATATCAACCTTGAAATTTTCCTAGATAATCATCAGAAATAGAGTTTTCAATTTTTGTGCTAAATAAATCAATTTTTGTCGAAGGGGTATGTTTCACCATTGATAATGAAAAGTAAATCGTTCAAATGTCCTCTAGGAACACTATGAAAGTGGTCATTCTGAAACGTTAATTCTTGACGTATGTCAATTACATATCTGGTTATCCTGTAAAAATTAATCGGACACTTATGAAGTAAGATGAAATAATTACGCACCTTAATTCATTAAACATGCCTTTAATTTTTTACTCGTAGTAAATTTTAACATTTACACTATCTAGAATAACCACTTGTTTGAAATTGACGTGTGCACTTATGGGTGTTTTTCTTTTGCAGTGCAGAAACCTGGTTTGCTTGTATTCTGGTGGAATATTAATGCCTCATTCGGATTTCCTTGTCACAAGGTAGGTTACAATTTAAATAATTGTATGTATTTATTGAATTCTAGCAAGCATTTCTGAGGAATGAATTTTTAGCTAATGAGAAATATCAACTTCGGTTGTTAGGCACAAAGATAACGGTGTGTGAGTATGTAAGCAGCACATTCCTAACAGTATATCATTCTTTTATTTCGTGGTAGATGCCAGACGTCAATTGAAGAGGTGCGAGATGTTCAATTCGACAATTTTGGTTCATCATTTCCAATAATGAATCAACAATCGGTACATCAAAAGGAGATTTGGTACAAAACCATTTAATCTTTAGGTAGTTTGTTTTGGAACGAATGAAATACGAAAAACAAATTAATATAACTACTATACAGGGTGAGTCTTTGACTCGTACAAATATTTTACCAGTAGATTTTTGAGGTCGAAAGAAACACTTTTTTCCTTCACCATTTTTTCCGAATCGGCTCGGTTTGAAAGATACAGGCTCTTGAAAAACCATAAAAAACTATTTTTAGGTCTACTTATCTCACAAACGGTTCTATCGAATGAAATGAATTTCGGAATATAGTTTTTCATTTATTTGATGAATCTTTTTCGGATATAAGATGTCACCCACGTTTTCTAGTTTTCTCATTATGACCATTACGTACCATTAAAATACCAAAAATTCAAAGAACCCATCTCTTGTGGACGCTATCTATTGAATATTTGAACGTTTTGTGAAGTAAAAGTAATCTTTGTATTTTCTCGTATAATGTGCCGTTTTCGAGAAATTTGATGTTCAAAGATGAAAAATATATGTTCTCATCTTAAAAAAAATGCAGCAGAAGCCTTGTCTTCTGCACTGTTATTCATTTGTAAAAATTCTTATGGATTTATTCTTAATACATCAAGTTGGTCAGGTAATTTTTATATTTTGTGCCATATTTTTCTTATAGTTATGCCTACCATTTCGTGGTTATCTTTGAAATTTTATATGAACAGTTAATTTAACGTTTCTTAATTTTCCGCACTTTAAAGATTAGGGTATCAGAATGTACAATATATTTCTGAAATTAATTTAAAAAAAAAACAACTCTTAAAAAAAGTCGGGAAGAGTTTATGTACGGTGTGTTTCACGTAGTTGGATTACTGATGGATGTTGTGACTCAGTAATGTTATGATAGTGCTATCCAAAAGTGGCCTCGGTAAAACTATTGAACATAGGCATGAAAAGTTATTACGAAAAATTCATTTTTCAAAAATTAGTATTTTTTCCAGTTTTATTGGTTTGGCAAATTGAATGGTATAGAGACCATTTCTGATAATTTTTTTCTCATTTCAACATACAGTTTTCCAAAACTGCAAAATTTTTCTTTCACGATTCATAAAGAAAAATTTTTGTCGTATTTTCTGAATTCTCAATAAGTTGTCAATCGAAATACTTATATAATTAATGAAGGTAATTTTTCATTTATTTCAATCCTTTGTATTCAAAATTACTCTGAGGAAATAAAATCAAAAATTTCACAATTCAAGTTTAAAATACATATGTATATGCATTTTCCTCATTTCGATTTGGGATTTTTGAGTAATTTTGAATGGAATTCCTTGATACAAATTTAAGACCACCATTATATTCAGATATGTATTTTGATTGAGAATCTACCGGGCATTCACAAAATATCAGCAAATTTTTTCAAATAAATTTTGTCAATTTGCAGAAAATTCAGCAGTAGTCGAACTGAAAAAAACTATAATAATAGGCACAAATTGTTTCCATACTTATTTCAAAAACCAGTAAAATCTACGAAAAAAAGAACCCTTAAAAAATACTATCATACTGATCGTCCACTTTTCAATTTTGTTGAATGAGTAAGTCACAAAATCCAGTGAATCGCTTACGTAAAACACACTGTACCTACCAGATGAAAAATCATTCATTGGTTACTATTTTCGTGAAACAACTTGAAATTTTTTTTTGACGTTCCAGCAAATGATCTTCAAGTTTATACAGGGTGATTCATAACTATTGGGACATAGGCTAAGGGCAGATTGTTTGGACCAAAATATGGCGATAAGACCAAATATACCTCAATAAAATATTGATGCAGAAAAAGGTAGAGGGCGTTAAAGTTGAGTTTTTTTTTCGTTTTTTGCTAATAATTTCACTGTATATTTTTTCATCCGTTTTTAAGAAAAACACAATTGAACAGTTCAGAGCATCGGAAGGGAATTTGAAGTAACGATTTACTACGATTTACTTTTATTTATTTCGACGATAAAGCATAATTAAAAACAATGTAACATAAAAAGAATAAACTTAAATTAAATGTTCTACGTGGCCTCCTCCGACTTCTATGCTTTTTCTAATTCTTTAAATAAAGGACTTTCGAACTTCGAAGGAAATATTATTCTGTCCCCTTATAAAAAATTCAACTTTAACGCCCTCCATCTTTTTCCACAGCATTATTTTATTGAGGTATATTTGGTCCTATCGCCATATTATGGTCCAAACAATCTGCTCAGTTGTTGTCCCAATAGTTATGAATCACCCTGTATACGCTAGATATTAAGGTCATTGACATATACACATAAGTATTTTTAATCGCGAATGATGTAGTGTTCAGAATTCTATTTCCTACTTGACAACGAGAAATCTTGCACACTCCGAAAAACAGTGAGACACTTCAGCACTTGCTAGAAAAAAATTATAACAGAAAAACAACACGTTGATCGAGTTGAGGTATTGATATCGTTGAGACTCGTTAACTCCCAGATAACAACCCTTCTATCGGATGTAGGAAAGGCGCCATGACGTCAGTAATTTACATTACTACATTCCAAGCGGTACTGAGATATTTGATCAATTATCGTGTTACGTTATGCAAGGCATGAATCATGAATGGGCTAATGTAAGAACTGTTGCTGCCTCGGCTAGTAGTGATCAAGGCGGCGGTGGAACGTGAAGCATCAAAGAAAAATTTGAGCCGCGTCCGCTGTATCGATTTAAACTGGCACTTAGTAAAAACGTGATACGTATATTTAAATATAGAAAAAATAAAGACGTGACTTCAGTTCCTGATAATGCCAGTATTGATAACGGAGCAGGATTCGTTCCATTCATAACTAACAAGTGAATTAGCAGGTCGCGCCGTGTTTATGTTTGCGCTCTGTGTTCCTCAAGGTGCTCCTTTCAACACGGATTCCATTGTTTTTTTGCCCAGTTACATCGGATCCCGTCCACACCGATCTCTTATCGCACGGTTGAGTAATTTTTTATCAATGAAAATTGGAATTCATTCATGTAAGTGATTAGTACCTTATACTGTGACCGCGTACGCCGTAGTCATTTCCTACAGCTAGACGGAACCGGAAATAACGTGGATAGCTCGGTTTGTGAATGGCCGCGTAGTGTCTTGAATACCTGCGGAAAACCTTTCATTCATTCGTTCGATTTTCCCATGCTGAAACCCCAGTGTAGTACCTACCATTCTCCCAGCTCGAAAATGTGAACCTTGATCGTAATGAACTCATTCTGTTTCAGATATCGGTGTCGGATCTCTCGTGCACGATTCTGGGAACGGAGGATGGACTATCGCACCAGTTCAGAAATGTTATCATGTGACCAGGAGTTGTGTTTTTCTCTGATAATGTTGAAACGAAACGGGTTTTCACAGTGATTTGCCAGATTTGTTCGATTTCTGAGATCATTGTGAAAGCTGATTTCGTCAGCACATCGACGGACTTGGATCGAAGGAAAGCAGGACCATCATTTTAGCTTTTTAATTTAGTTGTTATTCTTCTATTCCAAATGTCTTTATTACTCTTATCAGCTCATAGTTCCTCTCACACTGTGGCCTATTTAACTGCAATCATTTCAATAGTTTGTTCTACTGAAAGAAATCATATTCAACAAATAGTATTTATGTTTTTATTAGAAATTCAAATTTGAAAACTTTTTCTTTGATGATGAAGTACCGTTATCTAGCCTTCGAATACTAAAAAGTGTGAATTCTAGGCAGACAATCCAAATAAACTGAACATTTTAATGTTGAAAACAAAAATGGTCAATCTTCTTCTTACAAAGAAAGAAAACATATAATTATTAAGAAACAAATTGGAAAACAAAGTATGTGCAGTTACATTGTTCAGTATATTCTTGTTTGTTTTGTGGATCTTCTTTAGAGTTTCCTCGATAGATAGTCAAGAGTAAGCTGTTAGAAAAAATGGAAATTAATGCAGAATTTACAGGTGATAGTAATTGAATCTTGCAACTCTCTAGCTCTGACTTAAGAGACACATTTAACCAATTTGTAACCTAACCAATTTGTAGAGATTATCGAAGTTTGTCGATATTAATTAATTTTGTTATTTTGGATTGTATCAAATATGTATTCATTTGAAAAGAGAAGGAATGAGTGTTCTTTGTGATTTCACCAAATATAATTTATTTTTACATGTATCCTTTTTATTGTATTTATTCTAGTTCCCGCAGTAACACAGAGACAATATGATTCATTTCATCAGTGTTTTTTTCGAATAACATAATGATGAGGTGGAGTTCTATTCGGTCCCAGAATCAACATTTCCCATATGAATATTTAATAGAAAAAGGTATATGTGATTCATACTTGTTCGCACAGATGGAATAAAAACTCTCTTATAATCATCATAATCATTTTCGATACACAGACGTTAAAGTTCAGATGATTGCGAATTGCAAAATTCTGGAGAAGAAAGAAAAAGTTTGTTCACGAATGATACACATCAGAAATTTTTTTATTAACTTCATAGTTGCACTGAAAATTTCATTTTGTTTGAAAATTTTTTTCTTAAAATAATAATTATTCATGAATAACAAACATGTCATGGATTTCTTTTGATGTTTTTCTATCGACATACACGAAAATTTAACTACATAAATTTAAAAAAAGGATGGTTTCATCCCCCTCCTCGCAGAAACTCGTGCGATATATCAGAAAAGTCTTTTTTCAATTTAAGTGACACAAAACGTTCAATATATTCAACTTATTGCAACAATGAATAATCAAATTAATGCTCGGATCGCCTTCTCAATTATTTTATAATCATCAACAACAATGATTCACTGAATTTAGATTAACACCTCCCAATATTGGGCAAAAATGCGAAAAGTTTGACAGTACATAAAAATGCAATGCAGCAGTCACATCCCCCTATATTTTGTATACCAAATTCGAAGGAAAAGTATTTCAATTATTGCTAAAAAAAAGTATCAAAAGTAAATGTCAATATGAGGAAATTAAAAATAACCATGAAAATCCAGTGCTTTAGTTACCTACATATATAATATATATATCTACATAAAAATGGTAACAAATCTCACATGGACAAAAAAACTCACCCTTATTCTAATTGTACGATATATATCTACATATATATCATTTTTTTGCTTCTCCTTATGAAACTAGAAAGTAATTTTGATTATTTTTCTCGGTATTCATCAATTGATAGGGGTACTTTCGAATGTATCACGTTTACAGCATTATAGAGAATTACCTGAAATATTAAATTTTTCACCCCGATCAAACACTAATACACTTTCCAAAAATTCCCCATGAAACGAAATGGCATATGCATGCATATTAACTGGTAAACAATAGAAATAAGAAGAACCAAACTCTCAAAACAAAAAGAAGAATGACAAATTGTTTTTTGACTTACTCAATACCAAACTCCAATTTTCTGAGCACAGGAAATGGAACAATTTATCAGATCTTTGGCTAACACATAAACACATTGAAATTATTGATAAAAATCAATAGAAACATTTGAGTAGACAATCCTGAATCTGCAATTCGTCAATAGGATACCTCCACTTTATACTCAGTAATTTGATTATAAATGATATCAGATACAGAAAAGGTTAGTGCTTAATAGTGCATTACTTTCAAAAACAGAACTTTCGAAATTCCATTTCCATAGCACACTTTGCTATCGATTGGAGTTGTCGATCTCTTTTAATACCGAATATGAATCTCTGGTGGGTCGAAATTACACAAAATTTAGAATAAAGAGACATCGCTTTGGAATATCTCAAGAAGCTAGAGAATTTCAAGAGCCAGAATATCAATCATTATGATTCTACAAATATTAAAATATTATTGGGAGAGTTTGTGTCTTTAATTATTATGCTGACCATATCAGTAATACATGTGAATCACTAAATATCAGAGATTGTAGTAGGTATGAACTTGTGGGGAATTCTAGAGTTGAGACAACTATTTTTTAATACACCTCGCGCATTCGCCAATTTGTAATCGAATTCTTGACATGAAAATTGATGAACAATATATCGTGATATGCGCATCCATCCTTCAATTTTGATATATGACACTAAAAACGCTTCGAAAATATTTTACTCCGTAGTTTATACAATCTACGATACTGATTAGGAAAAAAAATAATTTGGTAAAAATAATAATTCATTCCAGGGTGTTATTGTTGCCTCACTAGCAAATAATGATTATATGCAGTTGAGTAAAATATAACGCACAAACTTCATATCATATATGGTACATATTTATCATTTTGTTGTTAATTTACCCAACTGGAGAGTTTGTTATGCATCCTCTTCGACCATTTCATCTCTATAATAAAGAAAGAGTTTATAAACAATCAATCGAGGTCCAAATCATCTTCCCAGCAACAAAATATTTGCTTATATATCCATTTGTGGTTCAAAAAAATTAGAGTAGCCAATCAAAAAATTCAACAACCCACCATAACCCTCATAGGAGTAGTGGTAATGAAAATAGTGAAGGCTCTAATTGCTCTCAAGCTACTGGTTAGTTGGGTGAAATAAGAAAAACTCTCAACGTTCAGAAAAGATAATAAGAAATGGAATAGTTCCCACTCACAGACCTAATAAAATAAGTATTATTAGGTCTATGTTCCCACTTGACACAGAAAAAGAATTTGTACAAAAACCTTTATGATCAAATCCCAAAAGGTGATATTGAAAAAGAAATTGTTGTTTTCGGGCAACAAGTACCACAATTTCAATTATTTCTGGTTAATATTCTATATTTTCGAATGAGCTGAAAGAAAATTTCGTAGAATTCTGACTTGAATTGATGTGGCCGATACTTGATGAAAACCCATAATTCAACTACCGAATTATTTGATTTGCACTAACATGAGTTGTTGAACCATTGCAAGTGTTTCGCTATCACAATGACATCTTCAGGTGGGGGAAGGTAATCTCAAGTTTAATTCAATCATGTAAGTGAAAATCAAATAATTCTGTAGTTCAAAAGAATAGTGAAAAATCTTACGAAGAATAGAAATTTCTTTCCAAGAGTTTGAAACAGTGAGAAAAAAATGACAATACATAATTAAATATTAGGACAATTATTTTCTGGATGTTATTCTTGCCTCACCGGCAAAATATTTATATACAGAGTGAGTCAAAAGTAATACACAAAATTGGAGAAAAACAATCGAGTAAATCATTGCAGGCAGATGTAATGGATTCTGTCGATTCGTATCACGCTGTCATTATGCATCCTAGTAATGAGGCAGATTGGCAAGTCATTATGGGAAGAAATATTCTCAGCATCATGATGTCATTCCAATCTATTAAATCAATTTGATCCGTCAACAATCATGACTTTCATTAGTTCTACGTGAAGAAAGGTTTCGACATTTGCTTTTCACAATGAGTGATTACAATTTCATGCTTATCATTGTCAGGAAATTTTTCTTGATCAATGTAGTTCAATCCATACCTGTGAATAATATTCTGCCAAATAAATCTGCAGCTATATGCATAGGCTAACGAATTTTTTTGGATGGAATTCATAATAATCATTCAGTTTTTCAGTTAATACATGAGAAATATGAGCATTTATTTTCTGCATATAGCTGAGTAAGTACCTACACCCAAATCATGATACATAACTCGCCAATCGAATTTGTGTAGTCGAGAGAAAAAGCAAGTCATTAGTCATTTTTATCTTAATCCTTGAATAAATTTCGTTTTATGGTGGAAGAATTCACGATTGAAACATAATAGAAATTCAAATATCTAATTTTTTTATAGCTGTTGCAGATTCAACATGGTCCTTCGAGTCGATCCAAAAAAATTTGGATCGATGTTAAATTGGAGATAATCAAGAGCATTCATTGAAAAAGGTTTCTCTTCGTATAAGGACAATGTACAAAGCCCTTATTTATTAGATCCCTAGACCATATTTACAGAATTCGAATCACTTGTATAAGGAATTTACTGTGTTGACTATCTTCATCAACAGAGGACGCCACAAATATCGAAGCATTTCCTATATTTCATAAGAATTCAATGAAATTTTATACAATTTTTAGCAAATAATTTTATTTTTACTCACTATGCAAAGAAAATTCTTTCATTTGAGAAAAAATCTGCCTTAATTTAAAAAGAATACATCCTCGATAATTTTGTATCGTTCTTGTTAATTTCATCGCTAATTAGAAAGGTCGTTCGTATTTTTCTGTTTTACTCATTTGGAACATGATGTTCATAACTATTAGGTCAAGAATGAAGAAATACTTCTAGTTACTTTTAATAGCATCAAAAAATCCTTTTATTCGGTATAGATCATTGTCACCACATTTTTAAACTTCGAATATCAATCAACCCTTTTCAATTTTTTCGCCATTCCATAGGTAATCAAATCAAGCTCGATGTTTTCGTTTTTTCAAGTTCAATTGCCTCTTCGTCACTCCTAAATATGGACATTATTAATATTCAATGCATTTAGAAGTAAGAAATTTGTTCACCGCTTATATCTCCTCTATTTGTTCGAAATATGAATGTTCGATAAGGTTACTTTTCAGCTATACAAAGTTAATTGACACCCTTAAGGTAAACTTCGAATAGTCTTAGATAAGAGGGCCATATAAAGTATATATATATATCGTTTTGATTCTTTAAATCCCCCTTGTTTGAACAACAGTTTCCCATGGCATATTTGTCCTGATAACTTACTTTCTAGGAGTGCTTCGCGTTCAATGTTATGAAAATTCAATGCAATGCAATAATTTCTTGCAGATAGTGTAGTAAGTAGTGTACCTACCTTATTATTTTCTAAACAAACAATGGGATGTTGGATTCCAATTCACTAGTGTTGCTCCTTAGATTAATATCCAAAATTTAGCCTTAAACGTGTGTAGAATTTCTGCTTTTGAAACTATGACAATGAAACAAAAAATATCCTGAGATTTAATAAGGTCATTTTGTTTTGAGCAAAGCACTTTTCTGATTTCTGCGAATACCATAGTTTTTTCTTTCATTCAATGTTCATTTTGAACGGGATTTTATTAAATATTTCAATATTTATCTAAAATAATAAATACGATCTTTCAAGTTCAAGAACTGAGATTGCTCAACACTGTTCCTTTTAGTTGGAGAGCCCAAGAGGGAAATTTGGGATTACTGGAGCTTGTCAGATTAATATAAGAGGAGATAACTTGGACCCTGTAGAGTACCTCTAACCAGGGACCTCTTTCATATTATTATTGTTAGCAGAGACCACCTGTAATAAACCTGTATTAAATCTGAAAATTTTATGGAGTTCGATGCAACCGTTCGATTTTGACGATAATTTAATTGATTCCATCTTTTTGGAAATTTTTTGATGCAACCATTAAATTTTTACGTATAATCACAATTGAAGTTTGCAAATAAAAGTTCGAAGGTTATCTTTAAAAATGAATATATTTGCGACGTTCTCAAATTTTTCAGCAAGTTTGTATTGACTGTACTAATGTGGGAGGGCGCCAAACTTGCAAAAAAAAAGCCACGTGTACAGGGTGGGCAAAATTCGTTGTCTACTGAAGGGATCTCGAGAACTATAGCAGCTAGAAGAAAACGGATGAAACATTCTCGAGCTTTTTTTTCCTTACTATTCCAAATCTGAAAACAGATCCAGCCTAACGGTCATAGATTTTGAGTTATGAACCAAAATTGAGAAATTGTCATTTTCAATGAAGCTGAATAACTCGCTTATCTGAACTCGTATTCGAAATCCGTTGTTACATTCTACAGGCACTTTTTTATGAGGAATTCGAATATGATAACAATAAATTTTTCGATCCAGTCATTTTCGAGATACGACAGGGATTTCTGATTTTTCAAATATAAACTATAGTTGAAAGTTCTTTCAACTTGCTGCAATTTTTTTGCTGATTTCAAATATGTATCATATGTCGCTATTCACATGAATATAGCATAAGAAAAAAATTCAATACTTTTTCTTGCTTTTCGATTCTCTGCTGAATTAGAAGTAGGCTGGCTCACTATAGCAACCGTTGAATATGCACTATATTTTGTGAACCTGAGCCTCTATGATTGGAATCACGGATTGCTGAATAAATACTTCGATGATTACTTTCTCATCGTTTGTTCTCGCGATGTTTGGCATGCTTATCTTACGATGGTTCACAATTAGAACAGAAGTACCTATTTTTCATCATCTTACTTTTGTAAAAATTATAATTATTGATAGCTAACGTATTTTATTTATAATATTACTGGTTCTTAAAGATTCTTTCATAAATAGAAAAACGATAATTGAATAAATTTTCTTCTTCAATAATCGGACGAAAGTCTTTTACTCTCTTTTAAAGGATATCGATCTCGATATCGATATATAAAAGAAATAATTATTCGTCAGTCGATGATTCCTATCGCAAAAGATTGAGTTCACATAGGATTATGTGGAGTTCACGAATCATAATGCATTTTCAACGGTCGCTATGATTACGCCAGCCTACTGAAAATTCAACAGTGAATCGAAAAGCAGGAAAAAGTATTGAATTTTTTTCTCGTGTAACATTCATGTGAATAGCAACATATGATACATTTTTGAAATCAGCAAAAAAATTGCAGCAAGATGAAGGATCTATCAACTATAGTTTACATTTGAAAAATCAGAAATCCCTGTCTCATCTCGAAAATTACTGGATCGAAAAATTTCTTAATATCAAATTCGAATTCCTCATAAAAAAGTGCCTATAGAATGTAACAACGGATTTCGAATACGAGTTCGAATAAGCGAGTTATTCAGCTTCATTAAAAATGACAATTTCTCAATTTTCGTTCATAACTCAAAATCTATGAACGTTAGGCTGGATCTGTTTTCAGGTTGGATTAGTCAAGAAAAAAGAGCTCGAGAATGTGTCATCCGTTTTCTTCTAGCTGCTATAGTTCTCGAAATCCCTTCAGTACACAACGAATTTTGCCCACCCTGTACGTCCAGCCCCACCACGTAAACTGTCAGAATAACATGAATTTATTATCAGAGATACGTAGAGCATATACAGTATCTTAATCTGTTACGCTCGAGTATGTACACCTGACGATTTTTTTATATCTTTGAAAACCTGCAGATGCTTTTCCCACCGCTGAAAGTGCATACATCATAGGACCTTTTTTGTTTCTACCATCTAATCTTCAAAATCCACAAGGTCTCCACGACGCTCGAGTGAATCCCGATTTACTATCGTCCCCAACTAAAGCACTGCTTTATACTTATTTTCAAGCAATTAATATTCCAGAAGAAATATTATACTTACCTATGTATAATCAGAGACCAGAGTGAATAATGAAAATAAATTTAAAGAAGAGGATCCAAAAATAATATACTAACTCGTGAAATTTACAACGTTCTAATATATAAAAGAATTTAAATAATTACCTACATCTCACCTAAACACACAATACACAAATAGTAATAATAATCACATGATAACTAGACTGACAACACTGATTGGGGTCAAATAAAAACGCGTCATAATCGAAGATTTCCATCAAATTTAAGAAGGATAATTCCCCACACATAACAGTTGTGTCTAAAATATTCACAATAAAAATGATTCGTAAGAATTCGGTCTTACACCCTATGAGCGTTTGATTGAGTATTCAAACCACTCCAGTGCATGAAAGGAGTTGATGAAGTGACACCTAAGGGTCAAGAAAAGAATAAAATAGAGGACCATCATCGTGGGTTCAGATGACGACCTCACGGATTGTTTACTTGATTGAGAATCCGACCGTTGAAAGGAGTCGTGAGGTGTGATGACTTTCTGATTTCCATTCGGAACATGATCGTGTGAAGGGGTCTTCAATCCATGAAATTAACAGATATAGGACCGTGAAATATTCGATTCTCAACATCTGGATATTATGCAAATCGTCCACTGGAGATGAACGATGGATAGGCCGATCCACCGAGGGCCCATTGGAAAATTTTCATCTCCCTGTATTGGTGACGCTCAAAAAAATATACAGGGTGAGTACGAATATTTGAACAGTAGGTTCTTTAGGTCAAAAGAAATACTTTTTTCCCATACCATTTTTTCCGAATCGGCTCGGTTTAAAAAATACAGGCTCTTGAAAAACCATAAAAAAATTATTTTTAGGTCTACTTATCTCACAAACGGTTCTATCGAATGAAATAAATTTCGGAATATAGTTTTTCATTTATTTGATTATTTTTTTTAGAACACAAGATATCAACCACGTCTTCCAGTTTTCTCATTATGACCATTACGTTCCACAAAATACTAAAAATTCTAAGAACCCAACTCTTGAAACTAAGTTCGATGCTATCTAATGAATATTTGAACTTTTAAAATAAAAATATTCTTCATATTATCCCATATTTCGAGTAATTTGATGGCAAAAAATTAAAAAGTATCTGTGAAATTTGAAGAATTGGGTACTCTGGCGGAATCTTCCATGAATGGATCATTCCAAAAAGCTCTGAATCTCAGTAAGAATAAATTACACTTCCTCACTAGCTTGCTCACAGGACACTGTTGCCTCAAGGGAGGACGCATCTTATTACAATGAATGAAACTGACTGGTGTAGATTATTTGGGAAGGAGGAACCTTTTATTCACCTGGTCACAGTGGCCTTGCCATTGCTAGCAACAGAGTTAGTAGTGCGAACGATTCAAACCAAACAGTGTTTGGATCATTCATTTATTCATTGCTGTAAATAAATCTACAGAAAGACTCAAAAACAAAGCTATCGGTGCTATCAAACTGTGTGCCCTCATGTGACTGAAGAGACCCAACCGTGACCTACACCTACAGAATCCTTCCACACTCCGGGCATGGATAGTCACCAACCAGATCTGGCCGCAGGTGTATTCTTTTCGAGTCTCCATTATAACTGTGGACCAAAGACCTCCACTGTTTACTGTCTAACGCTAGTTGTTCCCAGTTATAATTGGCATTAACTGATTTTAGGGATTGATGCATTATATCCTTAAACCGCTTATACTGGCCTCCTGGTTTCCGAGCTCTCTCTGTGAATTCGCCATACAGAGCTATTTTGGGGAGTCTTGGGTCTTGCATCCTCAGAATATGGCCGCTTCATCTGAGTCGGGCCCTCGTTACTTGAGTCTCAATTGTTTTACAACTCGCGCTCTGCAAGACTTCTGCATTTGAAACTTTGTGGAACCATCTGGTGTGCGTTATTTGTCCTAAATGACGTTGTTGCGTTTGTTCAAGCTGTTTAATGTGTCACCTGTAGGGAGTCCAGCTTTCGCTTCCGTAAAGAAGCGTTAGGACTATTGCTTTGTAAACTGCTGTCTTGGTCTTCAGATTGAGGTCGTGATTTTGAAACACTCTGACCTTTAGCTTCCAGAATGCCCGTGATGCCGAATTGATACGGTTGTGTATTTCAGTGTCTAGGTTAGCCCTAGTATATATGAAGCTTCCCAAGTATTTGAACTGCTCGACCTGTTCTAGGGTTTCATTCTACAGGCTGATATCTGTTTGAAGGCTTTCTGGCGGACTTACCAGGATTTTTGTTCTGTCAATATTGAGTCTAAGACTTAAAGCTTCGTATATATGTATATAGGTGTCCAACATTATCTGTAGATCCTGCTGGTAGCGATAAGTGCGCAGTCGTCTACATATTGAAGTTCCGAGATAAACTTTGTACGGATTTTCGCTCTGAGGCACTTCAGGTTAAACAAGCCTCCATGAAATCTGAATCTTAATCCAACACCTCTTACAGGCATACTCATGTCCAGACAGCTATGGCGCAAATATCGAACAGTAAAGGCGCTAAGCACACGCAGCCTTGTTTTATTCCAGAGTTGGTTTAGAAATGTTCGGTTGTAGTGCCATTATGCTGTCTTCTAACGGTGTTGTTGGTATGGAGGCTTTAACACACTGCTGAGAATTTTTCGGGTACTCCAAGGCGTCCTATGATTTTCCATAGCGCTCTCCAATTCAACGAGTCAAAGGCCTTGGTCTTTGAACTAAGAAGTACGCTTTCTAATTAATATTTGCTCGTTTTGTAAACTAAAAGTATTCTTCATATTTTCTCGTATAATGCGCCGTTTCCGAGTAATTTGACGTTAAAAAATTAAAAATTTTCTGTGAAATTTGAAAAATTGGGTACTTTGGCCGCATAGAACTCTGTTTAAAAAATCCACAGATGTGTAGTGTCACAGATTTAGCTAGTTATTCTAAAGGTAATTTTGTTTTTCCGGAGGTGGCACCATAATGAAAACTTAAAATGGCCGAATCAGAAAAAATAGTGTAGGAAAAAAGTGTTTCTTTTGACCTCAATAATCTACCGTTAAAATATTAGTACGAGTGAAAGACTAACCCTGTAAATACGAGAGAGTATACTTATATCATCGAACTTTCCTTGACAGAACAAAGCAAATGGCATGATGGCACCGCCACGAAACAAATCTCTCTCATTCACAATTGACCAGTGTGGTGTACACCATCTTTTCAGACCACGCGAAACATTTGACATTTGACAGCTGACAGAACGAAAACGTCAAATTCCAAAAAAATCTTATATGATCAACTTTCTAACCTGAAAACGTGTAATGGAAGCCGCAGATCCAGAAATATTTCTGACAAGGGGCTTCGTGAGCTCTCGTATGAAGTCCAGAAACTCGTCCATTCGATACTGGCTCCCCTTGAAAAACAATTTGAACCTAAACGGTTCGTTTTCATGCATCGGCTCGTAAAAGCTCCAATCTCGGCGTTCATTTTACAACCCTCTGAAATTAAGCAGGGCAGGTCGGTTTCATATCGTTCCCATTACATTATGACACTTTGACGCCATTGATTGACAGCTCCGCCACCCCACTCGATTCGGATTATTCAGAATATATGAAAATCCGATACGCGCCCCGGCGTTTAACGCAAAGCATATGCGGCAAGGGGCGCTGCACGGGGTTGGGCAACGGGATTTTTATGTTGATTTTACGACGTTTTAAGTAGAACTCGTTCTTATTCTGTTTTCGTTATCTTCGTTTTGTGATTTATCACGCACCAATAAACCTCGAAAACCCGGATTTTATTGATATTGAAAAGGAGCAAAACATAACAAGTGTGTCATTAAATTCGTACGATGCTGGATGGTGGGTGTTCTAGTGAAATTGTAAGAGGACGCATGATTTATGGGATGTCAAGAGGCGAGTGAAATTTTGAACAGACTACTAAAATTGTTACTCTGTTTTTGTGGAATTATTTTAAAAAACACTCAGGTTCTATATTGAGACAAACAGAAATAATTAAAAGATTTCCTGGGAAATCCTACATATTTTATTCTCTTTCTTTTTTTTTTACATGGTGGTGAATGTTCTCACTACAGCCATCTAGTATTCAATTTATGCATACTCAAGACATACTTAAAAAAATATTCCTTAAAAAATAACCAAACAAGATACATGGTTAGCCGAAAAATGAAATATGTATGTAGCTATGAATTTATCAGGAACATTTTTCTTATTTTGTTCAGTTTTTTTCGGGACTTTACTTGGTTTCCATTTTATTTAATACATTTTGTTACATACTTTCTAATTTGTAAATGAGGGTCATAGGTGTTTACCCTCCCCTCTTCTCTTTTGTATAATAATAATAATAAATAATAAAATAAATTTTCCATCTCGAATTAAGTAATATCCTCACTACTTCTCATCAATGAATAATGTTTTACTTAGGTGAAAAATTATATTCTTCCTTAAAAGATAACAACACAAGACTGTAAGGCTCAAAAATTGAAAAAAATTTATTTAACAATGGAAAAAAATTGTGACTAAATCCATCTGAAAAATGGGAAAATTGAGTAGACATTTTTATTTTACGTGTTTTCAATCTCGACATATGAAAAACAAGAAAAAAAGAAAATTATTGTTTAAATACGAGCATGTATTGATATCTAGTTAGCCTAGAGCAGTTCCATGCATAAAAAAAATATTGCTTTACCATAGCAACGAACAATAACTCATTAAGAGTGTCAGAGTGGAGTTTGAGGTCAGAAAAGTAAACCAGAGTTAGGCAATTAATTAAAAGAAAGATGATGTCCACCGAAATTGTGAAAATCGATGCAAGCTTCAAAAGAGGTAAATTTTCCATAAAAGATGATGATAGATCGGTAAGGCCAGTTTCTGTGTCAGTCTCCGAAAATATCGATGCAGTTCATGATATGATTTTATCAGACCGTCGAATGGGGCTAAAACAGATATCTGAAGCACTGAATATTTCATACGGACGTGTTCATCATATAGTCCAAGTCAATTTGGACATGAGAAAAATTGCTGCAAAATGGATCCCCAAATGTTTGAATGTTGACCAAAAGCGTGCAAAGGTAGAAGCATAGCATTCGATCTGTGCTCGATTTGAAAACGATGTAAACTTCTTAAACCGAATTGTTACTATGGATGAGACTTGGGTACATTTCTACGATGATCCAGAAACAAAGCAACAATCGATGGAATGGCGACACTCTGGTTCTTCAAGACCTAAGTTTCCAAAAATCTGCTGGAAAACTTCTTGCTTCAGTTTTTTGAGATTGCCATGGAGTAATCATGATTGATACTTGGATAAGGGTAGAACAATAATCGGAGAATACTATTCGACATTACTGACCACTCTACGGAAAAATTAAATAGAAAAGACGCGGAAAGCTATCCAAAGCTGTTTTGTTTCTGCAGGACAACGCCCCTGCACACAAATCTCATGTTGCCATGCAAAAAATTCGTTGAATTACTAGAATACCCCCCTTATTCACCAGATTTGGGTCCATCCGACTATCATATCTTTCCTGACCTGAAAAAAAAGTTCAAAAGGTCGTAAATTTTCTTCCAACGAGGAGGTAATAAAAGGTGTAGAGATCTGGTTTGCAGAGCAAGAAGAAACCTTTTTTTTTGAAAGGTCTAGAGACGTTGCAAGTTCGCTGTAATAAATGTATCCAATTAAGAGAAGAATTTGTTGAGTAATGAAATATTTTGACATTGAAATTTTGTTTGGTTTTATAGTAGGCTAAGCTTTTTCAATATATCCTCGTACTTGAAATTTAATGAAATTTTGTCGAACTTCTAGGGGTTGTAGCTCAGTCATCTTGAATATTTTCTATAGAAAATTTTTGGTAAAATGACTTATTTTGATGACTTCTTCAGTAAAAAAAAGCCTCACCTCCGAAAACACCTTGTATATGGGAAAACCTCTAGAGGTACGACGCAAATTCCGTCGAAAAAGGAAATAAAAATGACCCCGGCGCAAATAACGGGAAGAAACTCAATAAAATATGAAACTTGACAATTTGAAAATAGGCAAGCTGAGCAAAGCAGAAAGATAAATCTATTTACTGTTTGTGCACGTGTGAGAGAAACCACCTGCCTGATATAAGTCGATGATAAGATTGAACTCGAAGTGATTCACATCCTACTGAATCGAGAAGATCCCGATCAGACTAAACAACCGCCTATCAATGGGTACGTCTGTCAGTGCGAGGGTGGACACATAATTAAGAAGTGTACTTCGAGTCACCTACGTGTGATTCCGAATGGTATCTCAAAGTCGTTCGGAATATGTTAATTATAACATTCCGGGAAACCGGGAACTATAAACTGCTATTTCTGCAAGAAGAGAAAAACTAGGATTACTGATGGATATAACACCCACCAAATTTTAAATTGTATGGGTTTTTCCATATGGTGAATGTTCGAAATTGATGATCTTGTTGTTATACAGGGTGGCCATTTGAAAACGAAACAGACGAGATTACAGACGAAATAAATTTTTTCGATAGAAATGCTCGGACAGGTCGATTTCTGTTTCGAGGGGGCAACTTAAGATGTAGGTTACGGACGCATAGCGCTTCAACCCTTGCTACTACAACCCTCACCCCCAATTTTTGAATAGGGAAGATGGGGTGAGTGATACCTCATTTGAAAGGTATTTTTATACTGATTTCAGCACAGTAATTGTTTTTTCATTTTATGCAGTAGTTCTCGAAATATTCTTAACTAAGTATTTGAAAATGAAGTGGTGTTTTCATGGCACTTGTAGTGTTTTTTTGTGAAAAATCGACATTTTGAGCTTCAAAACAACCATGACTGTGGCTTCCTTTGAAGCCACAAGTTGATTGAAGAATTCTGCGGTTCTATTCGCACATTGATTGTTTGCAAAAAAAAAGTGAAATTATTTCCACCCGCCCTGCAATTGAATAAACCATGTCGAACAATGAATTAGAAAACATACAAGTCTCGATTCAAAATTAAGAATAATTCACATGTCAAAGAACCAGTAAGCCAACTTAATGATCTGTTCGTAATAAATAAAAAATTATCGATTCTCATTTTTTTGAAAAAGATATGAATTCAATAATCAACAAAATGAAAACATTATTGAAGCCAACTGAAAAAACACTTCATAATTAAGTCGGAAATCGTTTCACGAATTGGGACTGGAATATTTCTGTGGCATCATTGATGATTTGATTTTCTTACCTGGTAATCTGATTAGAGATATGTACGTATTTGGACTTTTTGGAGATTTCTATCGATCAAGTGTTACCGCATGTTATTGGAAATACTGCAAATTATATCGAAGATAATTTAGATTGAGTTTCAGCAAGATTGAGCTCCTTCGCAATACGCTTTGTTTGTTCGACATCTTGATTAAAGATTTCTATGTCAGTGTATTGGAGGAAGGAAGCCACAGTCATGGTTGTTTTGAAGCTCAAAATGTCGATTTTTCACAAGAAAACACTACAAGTGCCATGAAAACACCACTTCATTTTCAAATACTTAGTTAAGAATATTTCGAGAACTAATGCATAAAATGAAAAAACAATTACTGTGCTGAAATCAGTATAAAAATACCTTTCAAATGAGGTATCACTCACCCCATCTTCCCTATTCAAAAATTGGGGGTTAGGGTTGTAGTAGCAAGGGTTGAAGCGCTATGCGTCCGTAACCTACATCTTAAGTTGTCCCCCTCGAAACAGAAATCGACCTGTCCGAGCATTTCTATCGAAAAAATTTATTTCGTCTGTAATCTCGTCTGTTTCGTTTTGAAATGGCCATCCTGTATACCTAATTCATTTCCGCTGAATTGAAGGATATTCTATCCCTTGCCTTTGGCTATCTGTTCATTGTCGCACTTTACAATTTGTGATAGCTACGAACATCTATATCATAAGATACGTATTTTGATTTTCTCTGAAAATATGATATAAGAACCAGGGGGTTCCATTTGAAAAAATCAACATTTTGCCGTTCTTGTATCGAATGACAAGACGAAGAATTTTGGAACACCCTGTATATCACACCAAGTTTTTTTTTCACCTGAAACTCATCTTCAGGATCTCAGTGACCTATTCTCAAAATTTCAGCGTCTTAAAATAAGGAATGTCTTTTCTATACGCCTATTTCATTGAAAATATGGCATTTTTTGAGTAAAACCGTTAATATCTCCCAAAGTATCAGGAATAGGGATAGGGAGGTACTTGACAAAAATGCTTAGACAGGGAAAGAGAAGCGAAAAACGTTATAATTAATAGAGTGTCCCATTTGAAATAAGTTTCTAGTCTCTTAATACACTTGTACCTATCTGGACTGGAACAGGGATATACAGTTTTTTCCAAATCCTCCTTACATAGATTCTCAGGATCATCTTGGTCAATTGACATTCCACAATCCTCTTTTCAGGGTCCAAAATTACCGGACGAATTCAGAGGAGAATGTAGATTGCGTCGGATATACAGGCTGGTCCAGATCTTAACCAAGTCATTTCAACCACGTATTGTACGTTAAAAGTATGCCCTAGTTTGTTATAGAACATATGTCGAGAAAAACTTCCTTTTCGAGATACAGGGTGTTAAAATTATAGAAAAAAAAAAGTTTTTTATTAATGACCTTTCCACTGCTTAAAATATATTTGGAACATGGGTTTTAAGGGGGAGTATTACCTCAAGAAATTCAGAAATTCCATTCAAAAACGGCAGTCACTAGTTCTTAATTTACGCTTTCAATTTTGTACGTAAAGCCTTGATTTTTTCCTAAATTGAAGTTAAAGGACGTCTTGATGTCACACCGTCTCTTTTTTTCCAATTTTGTTGGTTTTTATGAGAAAAAAAAAAGTTAAGGTAGTAATGGGCATTACTACCTTAACTACCTTAAGAGTCATAGTTACTTTCTGGACGTATATCTACGTCAGAATGTTATAGTTAGAAGAATTAAAAGTAACTATGACTCTTAAGGTAGTTAAGGTAGTAATGGGCATTACTACCTTAACTACCTTAAGAGTCATAGTTACTTTCTGGACGTATATCTACGTCAGAATGTTATAGTTAGAAGAATTAAAAGTAACTATGACTCTTAAGGTAGTTAAGGTAGTAATGCCCATTACTACCTTAAGTAGTAAGGGTAAGTAACTATGACTCTTAAGGTAGTTAAGGTAGTAATGCCCATTACTACCTTAAGTAGTAAGGGTAATGGGCATTACTACCTTAACCACCTTAAGAGTCATAGTTACTTTTAATTTTTCTAACTATCACATTCTGACGTAGATATACGCCCAGAAAGTAACTATGACTAACTATAACTACCTTAACTACCTTAAGAGTCATAGTTACTTTTAATTCTTCTAACTCCAACATTCTGACGTAGATATACGTCCAGAAAGTAACTATGACTCTTAAGGTAGTTAAGGTAAAAATGCCCATTACTACCTTAGAGTTAAGGTAGTTAAGGTAGTAATGGGCGTTACAACCTTAACTACCTTAAGAGTCATAGTTACTTTTAATTCTTCTAACTATAACATTCTGAAGTAGATATACGCCCAGAAAGTAACTATGACTCTTAAGGTAGTTAAGGTAGTAATGCCCATTACTACCCTAACTCTTAAGGTAGTTAAGGTAGTAATGGGCATTACTACCTTAACTACCTTAAGAGTCATAGTTACTTTCTGGACGTATATCTACGTCAGAATGTTATAGTTAGAAGAATTGAAAGTAACTATGACTCTTAAGGTAGTTAAGGTAGTAACTATATAGTGACTTTTCATAACTATGACTCTCTTAAGGTAGTCCGATGCCCTTTACTACTACTATGGTAGTTAAGGCAGGTTAAGGTATAGGACTACCTTAAGAGAGTCATAGTGACTTTTAGTAAGTATGACTCTCTTAAGGTAGTCCTACCCGTGTGTGTGTGTGTGTGTGTGTGTGTGTGTGTGTGTGCGTGCGTGCGTGCATGCGTGCGTGTGTGTGTGTGAGGGATTTGTCGGGTGTGTTTGCGTGTGTGTGTGGGGGGTGCAGGGTGTGTGATTCGAGTGTCGAGTGTCGTGTATCGTGTGTCGAGTGCCGAGTGTCGAGTGTCGAATGTCGAGTGTCGAGTGTCGAATGTCGAGTGTCGAGTGTCGAATGTCGAGTGTCGTGTGTCGAGTGTCGAGTGTCGAATGTCGTTTTACTTTTAATTCAAAAAGTAACTATGACTCTCAAGGTAGTTAATGTAGTCATGGGCATCGGACTACCTTAAAAGAGTCATAGTGACTTTTTATAACTATGACTCTCTTAAGGTAGTCCGATGCCCATGACTACCTTGAAAGTCATAGTTACTTTTAATTCAAAAAGTAACTATGACTCTTAAGGTAGTTAAGGTAGTAATGGGCATCGGACTACCTTAAGAGAGTCATAGTGACTTTTTATAACTGTGACTCTTTTAAGGTAGTCCGATGCCCATGACTACCTTGAGAGTCATAGTTACTTTTAATTCAAAAAGTAACTATGACTCTCAAGGTAGTTAAGGTAGTCATGGGCATCGGACTACCTTAAGAGAGTCATAGTGACTTTTTATAACTATGACTCTCTTAAGGTAGTCCGATGCCCATGACTACCTTGAGAGTCATAGTTACTTTTAATTCAAAAAGTAACTATGACTCTTAAGGTAGTTAAGGTAGTAATAGGCATCGGACTACCTTAAGAGAGTCATAGTGACTTTTTATAACTATGACTCTCTTAAGGTAGTCCGATGCCCATGACTACCGTGAGAGTCATAGTTACTTTTAATTCAAAAAGTAACTATGACTCTTAAGGTAGTTAAGGTAGTCATGGGCATCGGACTACCTTAAGAGAGTCATAGTGACTTTTTATAACTATGACTCTCTTAAGGTAGTCCGATGCCCATGACTACCTTGAGAGTCATAGTTACTTTTAATTCAAAAAGTAACTATGACTCTCAAGGTAGTTAAGGTAGTCGTGGGCATCGGACTACCTTAAGAGAGTCATAGTGACTTTTTATAACTATGACTCTCTTAAGGTAGTCCGATGCCCATGACTACCTTGAGAGTCATAGTTACTTTTAATTCAAAAAGTAACTATGACTCTCAAGGTAGTTAAGGTAGTCATGGGCATCGGACTACCTTAAGAGAGTTATAGTGACTTTTTATAACTATGACTCTCTTAAGGTAGTCCGATGCCCATGACTACCTTGAGAGTCATAGTTACTTTTAATTCAAAAAGTAACTATGACTCTTAAGGTAGTTAAGGTAGTAATGGGCATCGGACTACCTTAAGAGAGTCATAGTGACTTTTTATAACTATGACTCTCTTGAGGTAGTCCGATGCCCATGACTACCTTGAGAGTCATAGTTACTTTTAATTCAAAAAGTAACTATGACTCTTAAGGTAGTTAAGGTAGTAATGGGCATCGGACTACCTTAAGAGAGTCATAGTGACTTTTTATAACTGTGACTCTTTTAAGGTAGTCCGATGCCCATGACTACCTTGAGAGTCATAGTTACTTTTAATTCAAAAAGTAACTATGACTCTTAAGGTAGTTAAGGTAGTCATGGGCATCGGACTACCTTAAGAGAGTCATAGTGACTTTTTATAACTATGACTCTCTTAAGGTAGTCCGATGCCCTTTACTACCTTAACTACCTTGAGAATCATAGTTACTTTTTGAATTAAAAGTAACTATGACTCTTAAGGTACTTGAGGCAGGTTAAGGCATAGGACTTCCTTAAGAGAGTCATAGTGACTTTTAGTAAGTATGACTCTCTTAAGGTAGTCCTACCCGTGTGTGTGGCGCGTGTGTGTGTGTGTGTGTGTGTGTGTGTGTGTTTGTGTGTGTGCGTGCGTGTGTGTGTGAGGGATTTGTCGGGTGTGTTTGCGTGTGTGTGTGGGGGTGCAGGGTGTGTGATTCGAGTGTCGAGTGTCGTGTATCGAGTGTCGAGTGTCGAATGTCGAGTGTCGAATGTCGAGTGTCGTGTGTCGAGTGTCGAGTGTCGAGTGTCGAGGTAGTTGAGGCAGTCATGGGCATCGGACTACCTTAAGAGAGTCATAGTGACTTTTCGTAACTATGACTCTCTTAAGGTAGTCCGATGCCCTTTACTACCTTAAATACCTTGAGAGTCATAGTTACTTTTTGAATTAAAAGTAACTATGACTCTTAAGGTAGTTAAGGCAGGTTAAGGCATAGGACTACCTTAAGAGAGTCATAGTGACTTTTAGTAAGTATGACTCTCTTAAGATAGTCCTACCCGTGTGTGTGTGTGTGTGTGTGTGTGTGTGTGTGAGGGATTTGTCGGGTGTGTTTGCGTGTGTGTGTGGGGGTTGCAGGGTGTGTGATTCGAGTGTCGAGTTTCGTGTATCGTGTATCGTGTGTCGAGCGTCGAGTGTCGTGTGTCGAGTGTCGAGTGTCGAGTGTCGAGTGTCGTGTGTCGAGTGTCGAGTGTCGAGTTTCGAGTGTCGAGTGTCGAATGTCGTGTGTCGAGTGTCGAGTGTCGTGTGTCGAGTGTCGAGTGTCGAGTTTCGAGTGTCGAGTGTCGAATGTCGAGGGTCGTGTGTCGAGTGTCGAGTGTCGAATGTCGAGGGTCGTGTGTCGAGTGTCGAGTGTCGAGTGTCGAGTGTCGAATGTCGTCTTACTTTTAATTCAAAAAGTAACTATGACTCTCAAGGTAGTTAAGGTAGTCATAAGGTAATCACACACACACACACACACACACACACGGGTAGAATTAAAGAGAGGAATTAAAAGTTACTATGACTCTTAAGGTAGTTAAGCCCTTTACTACCGTAACTACCTTGAGAGTCATAGTTACTTTTTGAATTAAAAGTAACTATGACTCTCAAGGTGGTCATGAGCATCGGACTACCTTAAGAGAGCCATAGTTATAAAAAGTCACTATGACTCTGTTAAGGTAGTCTTATGCCCATGACTACCTTAACTACCTTGAGAGTCATAGTTTCTTTTTGAATTAAAAGTAACTATGACTCTCAAGGTCATAGTTACTTTTTGAATTAAAAGTAACTATGACTCTCAAGGTAGTCATGGGCATCGGACTACCTTAACTACCTTGAGAATCATAGTTGCTTTTTGAATTAAAAGTAACTATGACTCTCAAAGTAGTCATGGGCATCGGACTACCTAAAGAGAGTCATAGTTATAAAAAGTCACTATGACTCTCTTAAGGTAGTCCGATGCCCACTACTACCTCAACTACCTTCAGAGTCATAGATACTTTTTGAATTAAAAGTAACTATGACTACCTTAACTAGCATGAGAGTCACAGTTACTTTTTGAATTAAAAGTAACTATGACTCTCAAGGTAGTCATGGGCATCGGACTACCTTAAGAGAGTCATAGTTATAAAAAGTCACTATGACTCCAATACTACCTTAACTACCTTAAGTGTCATAGTTACTTTTAATTCTTCTTACTATAACATTCTGACGTAGATATACGCTCAGAAAGTAACTATGACTCTTAAGGTAGTTAAGGTAGTAATGCCCTTTACTACCTTAACTACCTTAAGAGTCATAGTTACTTTTAATTCTTCTAACTATAACATTCTGACGTAGATATACGCCCAGAAAGTAACTATGACTCTTAAGGTAGTAATGCCCATTACTACCTTAAGAGTTAAGGTAGTAATGGGCATTACTACCTTAACTACCTTAAGAGTCATAGTTACTTTCTGGGCGTATATCTACGTCAGAATGTTATAGTTAGAAGAATTAAAAGTAACTATGACTCTTAAGGTAGTTAAGGTAGTAATGGGCATTACTAAACTACTAGTAGTAGTTAGGTAGTAATGGGCATTACTACCTTAACTACCTTAAGAGTCATAGTTACTTTCTGGGCGTATATCTACGTCAGAATGTTATAGTTAGAAGAATTAAAAGTAACTATGACTCTTAAGGTAGTTAAGGTAGTAATGCCCATTACTACCTCTTAGTATACATAATTCAGATCGACGTCTAACAGATCCGACATCAGCAGTTAAATTTCGATTTCTTACTTTCTCGCAAGCCTTTTGAATGTATCTCGGAGAGGAAGCATTTCTCGACATATACAGGGTATTTCCTGATTTAATGTCAATATTCATGGGGGTGATTTTTGGGCCCATTTTAAGAAGAAAACTTCATATGAACATATGTCCTAAACGTCTTACCTTTTGAGATACAGGCTGGTATTATTTAGACAGTCAATGGCACGCCACTGACTATGAGCAGCTATGAGCAAATTTGATCTCTTGAATTTTTTAAGTCCGACTCACGGGTTACATCTAAAAAAATTAAATCTACGTATGTCTCTTCATGGTGATATTGTCATATTTATGTATTAAAGATATTGTTGTGATCATGCAGAGAAACGGTTTTTATTTTTTTAAGCGGAAACCGTGAATCGCATTGAAAATAGTCAAGTGATCAACTTTGGTAAGAAATGATTGGGAATTTCGAAGATAATTTTTATTTCAGGAAAAATCTGTGGCGTACCATCAATGTCTGCCAAATAGGTAGGTCAAATTACGTACGAACGCCACTGGTGGAAATTAAGAAAAAAGTGATACATTAAAAAATGTCTCTTGATTCATAGTATACAAGTATGACAAATTTCATTGAAATATTTGAAGTGATATTGTAGATATTGATAATAAATGATTTATTTTTGAAAACTTTACCACTCTGTATCTCAAAAGGTAAGAAATTTAGGAGTTTTTTCCTCAAAATGGGCCCAAAAATTACCCCCATAAATATTGACATTCAATTAGGAAACACCCTGTATGTTTATATGGCAAGCTAGGGCGTATTTTTGACTTAGAATACGTGCTTAAAATTTCTTGGTTAAGATCTGGACCACTCTCTATTTATGTAATTTACATTCAAGAGAGATTGAAATCTTCAATTATTCCTTATTCAACTGCATTCCTCTATATTCTTTTTGGAGTTATAGGCCAAAATTGAAATTTGGGCGATTTCAACTTTGGTCATTATCTCCGTTTCTGTTTTCACTAGGATACGGAAAGAATTACATTATACAGACACATAGTACGCCACAGGATTGCTATAAAAAAAGTGACTGTATAATGTAAATAATGTAATTCTTTCCGTATCCTTCTTCAGGCAGAAACAACAAGCGGGATATAAACATCACAATCGATCATGAAAAATCTTACAAGATTGTATAGTTTTTTCTAGGTAGGAATTCCTTTGTTATGAGTGTTTAATTGTCGTATATATATGTAGATTTAAAATTTTCATGATCGATTGTGATGTTTATACTCCGCTTGTTGTTTCTGCCTGAAGAAGGCCTAAAAAGTGCCGAAACTTTTTGAAGGAATAGTAGCGTGTTTTTGAAATTTACAAGTTATATTATGATAAGTCATTTACAGAATTGTTTCTACGGATTTTGGCCTGAGGACTCATTTCGACGACATCGAGCAGTCGCCAACGCGCTAATTGGCTAGATATGCCTCTGCATTCAACCTTATCTGTCATCTTTCCTCATTTGTTTTTGAAAATGAGACGAGCAAAAGAATGTTTCGAATTAATTTGTCTGGCAGTAATACGATCCCCCAGTCGGTTTGTCCGTCGGTCAGCAAGTTTGAACTTCATCTGACCGGAAGTGCGTCAGATTAGGGCCCTCTGAGCTCGCGCCGTCCCCGACTCAGTCAGTCTATACTTGCGGTTTATCATATCGGTAAATTCCGAACCAGACTGCATCATTTCTAATTAACCTTATATCCTCGGCGTGGTCGGAGACAGGGATGGAGCGATTGAAATGAGAGGAACACCCAGTTAATCCATGGGATATTTTCATCATTTTTGGTAAGTAAACGTGCTTCATAGACTCTTGCAATTAATCTAGGTACGAGGCTATATTGAAAAATTCTTAGCCTACTATAGAACCGAACAAAATTTCAATGTCCAAATATTTTATTACTCAACATATTCTCCTCCTAATTGCATACATTTATTACAGCGAACCTGCAACGTCTCTAGACCTTTAAAAAAAAACGTTTCTTCTTGCTCTGCAAACCAGACTTCCACAGCTTTCATTACCTCCTCGTTGGAAGAAAATTTACTACCTTTTAAACTTTTTTTCCAGTTGAAGAAGGAGATGATAGTCGGATGGAGCCAAATCTGGTGAATAAGGGGGGTGTTCTAGTAATTCAAACCCTAAATCACGAATTTTTGGCATGGCAGCATGAGATTTGTGTGCAAGGGGGTTGTCCTGCAAAAACAAAACACCTTTGGATAGCTTTCCGCGTCTTTTATCTTTAATTTTTTCCCGTAGAGTAGTCAGTAATGTCGAATAGTAACCTCCTTTATGGTTCTACCCTTATCCAAAAAATCAATCATGATTAATCCATGGCAATCCCAAAAAACTGAAGCAAGAACTTTTCCAGCAGATTTCTGCACACGAAACTTCTTAGGTCTTGGAGAACCAGAGTGTCGCCATTCCATCGATTGTTGCTTTGTTTTTGGATCGTAGAAATGTACCCAAGTCTCATCCATAGTAACAATTCGGTTTAAAAAGTCGTTTTCAAATCGAGCACAGATCGAACGCGATGCACGCATTTGGTCAACATTCAAACATTTGGGGATCCATTCTGGAGCAATTTTTCTCATGCCCAAATTGACGTGAACTATATGACGAACACGTCCGTATGAAATATTCAGTGCTTCAGATATCCGTTTTAGCCCAATTCGACGGTCTGATAAAATCATGTCATGGACTGACACAGAAACTGGCCTTCCCGATCGGTCATCATCTTCAATGAAAAATTTACCTCTTTTGAAGCTTGCAGTCCAATTTTTCACGGTCGCATACGAAGGGCATTGATAACCAAGGGTTTTATGGATCTCAGATTGTCTACTTCGAAATTATTGATAATTTTCGAGAAAAATTTGTATAACATTTAAAACGATGTAAGCAGGTTGCCTTTACAGTTATCGAGTTGCAGTTGCCAAAAAATTTTAGGATACCTACCAAACCTTGAATTTTTTTTTGGAAAAAGTTCTCGAAAGCTCAAAAACAGTGTTGCCAATATTTAAAAGTTCATAGCTTACTTTTTTGACAGGACATCCTGTATACAATATCCTCTTTAGAGATTTCTTTAAATGCCGAATCCGACCATTTTTATATCGTGATAGGCATGAAGCTAAGTTTTTAGCTCGTTGATGATTTTTATAAAAATTAACAAAATTGTCCAGCTTCCATCTCGATGTCTTCCATGACCTGATTCAAGCAAAACCACTTACTTGAAAGAAATTTGAAACAATTTTCTGATAACGAGGGTGTATTGATATCAAGTTAGCCTAGACCAGTTCCATGCATAAAAAAAAAATTGCGTTACCAAAGCAAAGAACAATAACTCATTAGAAGTGTCAGTGTGAAGTTTGTCAAAGTCAAAAAAAAGTAAACCAGAGTTACGCAATGAATTACAAGAGAGAAGATGCCCACCGAAATTGTGAAAATCGAAAAATTGGAGCCATCATCAAGTATCTGTATTTAAAAGGGTTAAGAGGCAAGCAGATATGCTTAATACCCTTGGTGATCAATGTCCTTCGTATGCGACCGTGAAAAATTGGACTGCAAGCTTCAAAAGAGGTAAATTTTCCATTGGAGATGATGACCGATCGGGAAGGCCAGTTTCTGTGTCAATCCCCGAAAATATCGATGCAGTTCATGACATGATTTTATCAGACCGTCGAATTGGGCTAAAACGGATATCTGAAGCACTGAATATTTCATACGAACGCGTTCATCATATAGTTCACGTCAATTTGGACATGAGAAAAATTGCTGCAAAATGGATCCCCAAATGATTGAATGTTGACCAAAAGCGTGCAAGGGTAGAAGCATCGCGTTCGATCTGTGCTCGATTTGAAAACGATGTAGACTTCTTAAACCGAATTGTTACGATGGATGAGACTTGGGTACATTTCTACGATCCAGAAACAGAGCAACAATCGATGGAATGGCGACACTCTGGTTCTCTAAGACCTAAGAAGTTTCGTATCCAAAAATCTGCTGGAAAAGTTATTGCTTCAGGTTTTTGGGATTGCCATGGAATAATCATGATTGATTTTTTGGATAAGGGTAGAATAATAACCGGAGATTACCATTCGACATTACTGACCACTCTTTGGGAAAAAATTAAAGAGAAAAGACGCGGAAAGCTATCCAAAGGTGTTTTGTTTTTGCAGGACAACGCCCCTGCACACAAATCTCATGTTGCCATCAAAAAATTCGTGATTTAGGGTTTCAATTACTAGAACACCCCCCTCATTCAGCAGATTTGGCTCCATCCGACTATCATCTCTTTCCTCAACTGAAAAAAAGTTTAAAAGGTCGTAAATTTACTTCCAACGAGGAGGTAATAAAAGCTATGGACGTCTGGTTTGCAGAGCAAGAAGAAACATTTTTTTGAAAGGTCTAGAGACGTTGCAGGTTCGCTGTAATAAATGTATCCAATGAAGAGGAGAATATGTTGAGTAATAAAATATTTTGACATTGGAATTTTGTATGGTTATATAGTAGGCTAAGCTAAGAATTTTTCAATATATCCTCGTACTTCCTTCTAGGATCATAACAATAGCCCCTGTTGGCTATTATTGAGAAACAAATTTTCAAATTTTGAAACAAAGTTGTTTGTAGGAACAGGAACTTTCTTAACTTCTGTGGAGCACTAAATTTTTCATATGGCATTAAAACATTGATCATCGGAACCACTTAATAACGTACAAATATGTAGATGTGACCCCACACATCTTACAAAGAAGGGGCCCAAATCCACCCTGCTACCAGGTCCTTCAGTTACCCTAGTCCGCTGCTGGGCTTCACGATAACCCCGCAGCGAGTCCGACCCTGCCATATGGACCATGGGCCGACATGCAAAAGTGCCAACGCGTGCCTTGGAAATAGACAGTTTTAATTATACTTAAAGATGACATAATTTTTGGAAGAATTCCTTTGAGATACAAGAGACACGACGTCGTTAACCGTCACAATGTGAGAGGGCCCGTAAAAAACGAATCGGGCGCTCATATTGAGCGTCCGGCCGTCTCGAACAGAACTCGTTTATTCGCAATCAATGCACCGTACAAATTGCACTTCTTTGATGATAAGCTCGCCCTGACTTAATTATCCTGTGTTGATTCGTGGTCCGTTTTTGCCACCGCAGCTTTACGCCATTTGGAGCTCTACGTGATTTATTGGCCTCGAGAAATGATCATTGATGCATACGTTGTAGGAAAGGCGTTTGCTCCAGACCAAGACTAGCATCATGCCATAGTATAACTAAAATACAGGGTGGTGACGAATTAGATGCTCACCACTACAATCTTCGAAACTATACCGAATAGAAATTCCGTTTATTGACAAAAGAGTAGATTCTGGTGACTTGGGACAATCCTGTAACTTGGGACAATTACCCCCCTGCAGATTTCTTTGTTTCTTACCATTTATGAGTGAAGGGACAAACTTATAACATTGTGTAGCGTCTTTTCGGTTAGTTTAACAATTAATTCCTGTAGAATTGTCGTGACCAGAGCGTTTGAATTGACAGGAAAAATTAACGGATTCAGGAGAGTAAAAGCGCGTTTTTTTATGGCCCTAGGGTCCTGTATATGTGTTTCACTTTGTGCATGTGTCTTTTTGAAATTCAATGAAATTTTGTCGAATATCAGCCATCTTGAATATTTTATATAGACAATTTTTGGTTGAATGACTTATTTTGATGAGTTCTACCTTCTGTCAAAAAAAGGCCTCACCTTTGAAAACACCTTGTATAGAAACACCCTGTTTCTGAATTGATGCGAAAGATTTCAATGGGTGATGCTTTGGCAAAAATTAAGGGGGCTCTTCCATATATCTTTTTGTACAACACCTTCTTCCCTCCAAGTGATAGCACTTCAAAATTAGGTGAAAAAATTCAACACATATACTCCATTCACATTTATTTTAGCAGTCGGTTGCCCATGAAATAATTTTCTCAAGTTTTTGTAACTAGAACAGAGTAGGTTGGCGTTAAGATGTCTAAAACTCTGGTGTATTCACTGATTCGATTTTGTTTTTAATTTCGTGGGGATATGGGATCAGTTTCGTTTCTCTCACTGTAGGTAGCGCTGTTTGGAATTTGACAGAGCATTGTCAATTGATATTTGAAAATAATTTGAATACTCGCTACGACTCACGAATATGTTCTATTTATAAACGATTATTGGTGTGTGAAAATGTATTAGTTTCGCGAAAGGGATGTAGAACATTCATTTATTAAACATGTCGTTCAGTTTTCTGTATGGACAATCAAGAACTACAGCTAAGAATTCGGTGTTGTTGGAATTTGAAGCAGAACCAAATGAGATGAACGAACATTCGGGACCGATATAGCTAAGTTTTATGGAAACTTCAGCAATATTTCAAAGAAACTGTATTGGAAATATGTAATGTGAATAGTGAGCATGTATTGAGAATCAGAAATACATAAATCTATTCGAGTCTGTTACTTAAAATATTCTTCCTGAGTAGATATAGTGAAAATTCCCTTTCCGTCAACTGAATATATTGGATATTTGACCAATCAACTGTGTTTTATTAATATCATATTGAATTATCCCCGCTCACGAATTCAATTTGTCAAACGGAAATTATCTTGAAGAAAAATAGTAAATACTCCTTCGAACCCTTATTCGATAGTGTTGAAAATACTGAAGGATTTGTTTTTACAAAGAAAATTAAAGTGTAAATCATAAATAATCCTTAACAGCTGATAAAATGGGCCAGTTCATATTTTGAACTCGTTGATCGATATTCGATATATGAACGCAAAACAAAATAAAACGAGAGATCATTGGACTTCCTTTGGTAGAACAAGGATAGAACGAAGCAAATGACATGGTGGCGCCGCCACGAAACTGATCCCATATCCCCGATTTTCTGAAATGTTGATGCTTGCAAAAAGTGACAAGTGCACACACCAGTGTTTTAGACATCTTAGTTGGCGTTCATGAAATGTCGTTAATGTCATAACGCCGTTGCCACAACTTATATCAATTTTTATAACGAAAATGCCCAAAGTGATTGAAAAAAGAGACAGGGTTTCAGGAAGTGCTATTTAGAATTCAGGTCCGCTCATTCAAATAGTTATACCCTGATATTCTAAAATCCACAATACGTCAGACGGTAGCGAACATATTCAATGTAAGAGTCTTTATATAATGTTTCATCTTAATCTAAACGACTTATATTTGAGCTGAATATTTCCACAATCAAAAAGATTGTGAATGAAGAAGATGACAAAGAATTTCCTTCTATTGGGAGAACCAAAAAAGTGGTGGCATTTGAGAATTTTATGTTTGAGTGAATTAATGCGAAAAGTTTACTACAGGATTTTCGATGAATGTCATCGTAGAATAAGTTCCCGAAAATTGATTTTTCTATTTTTCATTTGACTTGTCCTATACATTGTAAATGTCTTAAGGTACCAATGAATACCTAATTATTATTATTACCTATATGAATGTATTAAGATGAACAGCCGAATACGCGTCAGTTGTCCTGTTAATTGTTTATTCATGGGAAATTTTTGTTCAAAGGTGAAGTTCATCTTGACTTGAAACTTCCTTCAATTCCTCTTACTTACATTGATGCAAGATGATTTTTGTTGAAGAATTTAATATTCTTGTAATTATCTGTTAATTGCTTCGGGAGATACCCATTCCCAACCACTGCATCATATGCATTTCATCTTCGGTTTAATCTTTTTGAAATCTACAATCGATGTAACGTATTCAAACTTTAGCCAAAGAAGATAACGAACATTAACTCTCCTCAATCTAGTGCATATTATGATATTAAACTGATCTCTTGTATTTTCCATGCAAATAACTGGATTTGGTATGCCTTCAATCAGTTTGTATAAACTTCAATTATATTCGTCACATATTTTCCAAAGAGATTCGACATTGTGATAAAATACGTAATAGCAGAAACTTTTACGTAGAACGGGCAACATAGCGTTGATTCAAAACCGAAAAATGTTTTGACAAGCTTCACAACCCCACATTTTCGTACTAAACAAGTGAAATGTGTCAAATTTCCATGGCCAACCGACTTTAAAAAAAATTAACTGATGCTAATAAAATGGCAGTTTTTGGGTGTATTTGAGCTCACTTGATTTTTTTTAATAAAAGATAACCTTTCTGTGAACTTTTGGGAAAGCAGTCTGAGCAGTATTTCATTTTTTGTGATCAAGCTAACGACTTTAGGATTAAAAGTCAGGTTCTGGTGCGAAATATTATAGGGGTTGTTTTTCAGCCTCTTGTGATTACATTTTAGGGTAACAACTCAAAAACTGCCATTTCATTAGCATCAGTTATCTGCCAAATTTCATTCTTCTTAATTCTTCCAAAGTGGATATATTGAATAAAAACAATTTTTTTTACCTAATTTTAAAGGGCTTTAACTTGGAAGGAAAAGGGTATTGAACAAAAAGTTATATGAAAGACTCCCCTTAATTTTTGCTGAATAATGGCCCTTTGAAATCTTTCGCATCAGTTCAGAAAGAGGGTGTTTCTATACAGGATGTTTTCAAAGGTGAGATTTTTTTCGACAGAAGGTAGAACTCGTCAAAATAAGTCGTTTAACCAAAATTAAAGAAAAAGAAAGAAAAAGTCTAGAAACTCAAAATATTATCTAGGATTTCAGAGTGGTTGTTAATAAAGTAAGTACTTTTAATAAAACCGAAAAATGAACTCAGGAAACGTATATCCTTCGAGAAACTGACCGATGTTGAATCAAGAAAATTTCCTTTTTTTTTTCCATCCGACAGAACCAACTTTGAACTCTGGAAATTAAGTGTTTCCCTTTCAATCACCAAATAAGCCTCGTAAAATTCCCAGTTACACTTGTCAACTTTCGATGTTTTATAGCTTGAAGTTTATGCACTTGACTTCCTCTGATTACTACATAAACCCTGGTCCATAAACATTCACCAGGACCCGACCGAAGTCATTGTTTACTTTCAGGCCACTTGTACGAGTCGTTAAAATAATTCCCTAAATGACTCGTTGAATTGTGGGTCGAAAGTAACAATTTCCGATGTGGACTGGGATTATGCTAAGTTAATCTATCAATTTCTAATTTTTTTCAAAATTTCCGCATTGACCTCCATTATACAATTAAGCCATCAGCGAAAGAAAAGCTAATTTCGTTGAGATCACAACAGTAGAAAATAAAAAAATTTCAGAAAATATTCTATACGCGATGACGCTCAAATTGTACAGGAACAGGGACAGCTAAAAATTCCTACGTTTCAATAGTACTATTTTAACATTACTTTGGTTATGTTGGCCAAAAACTTTCGTTTTCAGACGAAGGATTAGAGATTTGTGGAGGACCATAAAAAGCTTTTTTTTGAAGCTGGGTATATTTTTTGGTCTTGGAATGTCTTTGCCATTTCTCGGATACATCGTATCGCTATGGAAATATGGACATTTTATAAAATCACCATCATAGCGTTTTCTCGCTCATGTTGGATTTTTCACCAGTTGCATCGAGGTCCATGAAATTTCGAGATTTATTACTAGAAGAGTTGCTCTTCTAGAGTATGTATAATATACTCTTGAGAATTCGCTCTTTTTTTTGCTGGGAGATATCGAACTTTAATCTTCGAAAATTTCAAAAAAAGATGGGATCAGTTAAAAATACCTGAAGACCAAACGGTTACACCGAGCCCTATGAAATTTCGAGATTCATTACTAGAAGAGTTGCTCTTTGAGAAAAATATTTTTTGAAATATTTCCCTCTTCAAATAAGAAGTTCATAAGTTGTTTTCTTTCAAACATATAGTTTATATAACAATTATAAAGATATAGGAGGTACCTATTTTATTTTATCAACATCTAACTGGTTTGAATTGGTGTTAAGTGAAAAATATCTCACTTTCAAGATTTGAATGTGAATTCACCTGAGAGTAGAATGAGTTCATTGGTCTTTGTGAAAATAATGTGTGAGCATTCAATAACCAATATAGCATGGTTTAATTGTATGAAACATTTGAACAAAAAACGTAATTCCTCTTGTTCAAAAAAGACCATTTCAATCTTATTCATTCAACATTCAACACGCAGCGTGGTCTCAAAACCGCATGCAAAAAATAACAATTCTTGAACAAACTGAAGGGAACAAGTAGGTATTTTTAGTGTTGGTCCTTGTCTAGCCTGAATATTTCCCCGACTATAAGTTCAATAGAAAATGAATATCAGAGAATAACGATCACCTGAAATTCAAAATTGAATAAAAAGACCAGCCTGTAAAAGCCTTATGATCCAAAACATGCTCAAAACCTTGGCTACTTGCTGAATGTGGTTTCATTGCTTAGACCTGACTTATTCCATTAAACGAATCTATTCACCAAAATAGGTAATGTCAAAGTTATAGCTTGTAAAACTTGGGCAATTTTTAGCAGTAGCACTTCATATGCTATACTCCATTCACTTTTATTTCAGCACTCGGTTGGCCATGGAAATTTGACACATTCCACTCTGTATAGTACGAAAATGTGGGATTATGACGCTTGTCAAAACATTTTTGAGTTTTAAATCAACGCTATGTTGCACGTTCTACGTAAAAGTTTCTGTTACTACACTTACTACGTATTTTATCACAATGTCGAATCTCTTCGGAAAATATGTGTCGAATATTATTGAAGTTTATGCAAACTGATTGAAAGCATACAAAATCCAGTTATTTGCAAGGAGAATACAAGAGATCAGTATAATATCATAATATGCACTAGCTTGAGGAGAGTTAATATTCGTTATCTTCTTTGGCTTAAGTTTGAATACGTAACATCAGTTGTAGATTTCAAAAATATTAACCCTAAGATGAAATGCATATGATGCAGTGGTTGGGAATGTGTATCTCCCGAAGGAATTAACAGATAATTACAAGAATGTTAAATTCTTCAACAAAAATCATCTTGCATCAATATAAGTAAAAGGAATTAAAGGAAGCTTCAAGTCAAGATGAACTTCACCTTTGAACAAAAATTTCACATGAATAAACAATTAACAGGACAACTGGCGCGTATTTGTGGCTGTTCATCTTAATTCATTGATATAATAATAATAATTAGGTATTTATTGGTACCTTAAGATATTTACAATGTATAGGACAAGTCAAATGAAAAATAGATAAATCAATTTTCCTGAACGTATTATTCGATGACATTCATCGAAAATCCTGTAGTAAACTTTTCGCATTAATTCACTCAAACATAAAATTCTCAAATGCCACCACTTTTTTGGGTCCCCCAATAGAAGGGAATTTTTTGTCTTCCTCTTCATTCACAATATTTCTGATTGTGGAAATGTTCAGCTGAAATATAAGTCGTTTAGATTCAGATGAAACATTATACATTGAATATGTTCGCTACCGTCTGACGTATTGTGGATTTTAGAATATCAGGGTATAAAAATTTGAATGAGCGGACCTGTATTCTAAATAGCACTTCCTGAAACCCTGTCTCTTTTTTCAATCACTTTCGGCATTTTCGTAATAAAAATTGATATAAGTTGTGGCAACGGCGTTATGACATTCACGACATTTCATGAGTGCCAACCTTACTCCGTTCTAGTTACGAAAACTTGAGAAAATTATTTCATGGCCAACCGACTGCTGAAATAAATGTGAATGGAGTATACTCAGTTCAATTTCCAACTGAATCAGATCTTTATCTTTGGGAATATTGGAAATTTTTTGGGAGCCAAACAGCGATTTGTTAGTTCAGCATTTGGATGGATGGGCGCTTTGGTTCTGAATTCGAACAAGCGTTCAATGCATCTATGACTTCACGTCAGTAATTTACTTTTTTTTGCTGTTATTATAAATATCTCACGCGAAATTATTTTGACTTCGCATGCGAGATGACGAATGAAGTAGACTATGGGAATGCTTTTATCATTCAGACACCAGTCGATAGTATCTCAGGTATTCATTACCAAACGATTCATGCGGAGTCCCAGACAACACAGGTCTTAATTCCTGTTTACATTCACAAGCGAGTCGATAAGCTTAGACGGTGAGAAAAAATTAAACGGTAGTCAAGTGGGGTACACAGAAATTATCCACTTTCAATTTATAGCGAGATAAAACATTGCCACCCATGAGAACTGAATTAATTGTTTATGAAATGCCTCCATTATCTCAATGGCCTCAATCGATTCGAAATTTTAATATTCTGAACCAACCGCATATCGAGTTCCAAATGATCTTCGGCAAGATTGTTTAAAGAGCAAAAGTCATTGCAATTGCAGTTCAGGAGTGGCATTATTTATATTTGGAATTCTTATTGAAAATTATCAACAAGAAATATCCATCTCCATTTTCGGACCTATAGAAGCAGCAAGTATTGAATCAGTGTGATATGGATCACTTTATTAAGTTTAATAAATATATATTATTACTTCCACCCTTGAGTATTTTCATTACTGAAATATATATAATATTGACATAAGAATTATCAAGAAATTTCTTCAACGTGATATTTTGGCATCAAAATGAGTAAATAGTTAAAGGAGGCCTTTATTAACAGTGTCAACGTTTTATGTTTGACTATTTCGACCCCTAGTTTTTGTTGAAGATTACAATTATACGACCAATATTATTAGGGTTTGTTTTCACAAATTCAATGAATGTAGCAAAATATGATCTCACATAATACAGTCTCCCCTACTTTAATGTGTGACCAGATGATAATAAAACCAAATTGACAACTGTCAGAACTGACACTTACCACAGAACGTCGAGATAGGCGCTTTGGACAATATTCTCTAACATTGCAAGCCTAAAATGAATTTTAAAAACTATTCATTTCAGGCCTGAAATGTTTCCATGAAAACGAACAACTACCCAAGAGGGTATCCAACAGATAAAAACTTCAGGTCTTGCCATTTGAAAAATGGACATTATTGACATTTTTTAAAGGTAATTTTCGAAAAATCGCAGTGTCTTCCGGACCACCTGTAGAGTAATCTGAAAGGAGACTCTTCGGAATTCAATGAAAAATATCATTTATCTCGAAATTTTCACAATACATATGTGATCTCTCGGTAAAAATCCATGTAGATTAAGAATATGATATAAAAATTGGGTACCACCCTCATTTGAATCAGTAGAGTGGTACCGTGTTTCGCCACTTTCAGACCATCTATAAAGTCAAAAATAATTTAAGGTTATGTAGAATCGATCCTTCCAAAGTTTAAATGATTCTCCTAGCTCAAAATTTATAAGAGTTATAGACCGATCAAGCACCGTTGTTTCACCCTGTATATTAACGTCCTGAAGCACACATTTCTCGTAAAATTTACGATTTGCATACTTTCCTCTTGAAATTACTACAAATTAGCAATAAAAATCATCAAAATGAAATAAATTCATTGGAGTTATAATCTACTTCATCCATATTTATTTGATTAATTAATCTCATATAGTTTTAGTGAAAATGTTTGAAGTGCAGATGAATACAGCTCATTGTCTTAGGTACCCTGTTCCAAAGGGTCATTTCCACCAACCAAAAAAATTACCTATAACACGTGACAGCACCTATAAAATTTAAATTACTATCAAGCCCACTTTTAAAGTTCAATAATTGTTCCCTTTTTTACAGGAAAAACATTCTACTTTCATTTATTTCAAATAATAAGAAATTTGTTCTCAGAATTATCTGAAAACAAATTCCATATGACCTGAACTGATCTATATCTAGATTTTTGAACTTTTTCTAAAATATCTTATTAGGGCCTTATCAAGTCGGAATCCGGCCCTGGAAAGATCGTTGCCGTACAAAAAGAGTAGTTGCTGACCATTATTTAGGACTTTTTTTTTCTTTTTAAGTAAGGAAAACATCTCACACCTCCATAAAAAAGTTGTTGGTGAAATAAAAATCTTCTTTATTTAACAATAAGGAATTTTACCATTATGCAAAGCAAAGTATCCGAAAATACTTTTAGATGTTACATTTTACCTGACAATCGTGATATATTAATCGAACCAGCAGTAATGGAATTGAAGGAATTATTCTAATTGATTGGATAGCTCTCAGACATTCTTATACCACTTTTCTTCAATTGAAGAACAAATTGTTATCGAAAATAAAATAAAACAAATTCCATACAAAAATATTTATTGTTAGTATAAAATTGTTCATAATTGCAACATACCTATCCTAATGCAGTATCAGAACTATCTTACTAAATCAAACGCAAAATTTACAGCAATAACATAAACTATTTGTACATTTTCGAATAGAACATTCAATCACACGTTAAACAACTCATACGAACTAACCTGATCTAAAAAATCTACAATCTTCCTAATAAACAGAAATATCACAAACACAAAGTGTCTGTATTCAACAGATACTCTTCCAGAAGGAAAAAATATGTATAAATATATGCGGAAACTTCTGAGATACATTGAAGAAAGTTTCACGAATATTAAAATATATATAAATTTGTTTTTTCATTCTATTCGAATTAACTAACTCATCATAAGAATTGGTTTCGTTCTCGAGATTCAACATGGAGATTTAACAATTAAAATTGGAGAGATTTTCTTTGTAAATATCCTGAAGTTTTGTAACACACTCCACCAACAGCTGCCTCAAATTTTCACCGGAAGAACCTCGTACGTAACGGTTTATAAAAGAGAGCAAACGTTTTTCTTGGCACTTGTATCACTGTATTCACATGGAGTAGTGGTTCCAAGTGTCTGAAGAACCATCAACACCAAAACCACTCAACGAACTGTTTCCAAAAACCGACCGTTGTGGGAGGTACTGGTAAGATTGTAAATACTGATTGTTACTGTAGTATGTTGTTGAGGGTGTCAAAGGCATACCACTCTGATAATTGTAGACTGAGGAAGCTGTTGGGATAAACCTTTCTGATTTCACTCCACTGGGTTGCAGCTCATGGTATCTTGCGTAAGATGTGTGAACACTGTCGTCGAAAGTCTCATTCGAATGCTGCGATGAGAAATTGTCTAGACATAATCTTTTGCATTTCTGGTTGTTATTCGTTTCATCTTCGTCTTTGTTATAACTGGAGTAACCAGAGTATTGACTGTTACTCTCTGAAGGTAAATACTGATCGAAATCGCTGCTATCTACACCATCTTCTGCTATGTAACTGTTTTCTATCTCAGGCAATCGGCCGATATTGAAATCTAGGCTGTGTTGTTCTAAACATCTGAAGACTTGGTTCGGGCTTTGAGGCTGCGATGAACAACTGGAAGGAGAAGTCGACGTGTGGCTCCTAGGGCTTCCCGGGGGATCTTCCTGCTTCATATTCCTAGAGAATGTGACATTTTGTCCATGAGGTTGTGTGAGACCCTCATGCCCCTTGGTTTGCTTTCTACGTCTTGGTTGGTATTTGTAATCTGGATGTTCTCTCTTATGTATGACCCTCAAACGCTCGGCTTCTTCTATGAACGGTTTTTTATCAGCGTCACTGAGGAGCCTGTAAAAAAAATCATGAGTTAATCATTTGGAAGTTGAGAAAAATCATTAAGAATAATTTCAGTCAAAAAGACGCTGTTTGGATAAGAGGTATCCCCTCATTTTATTGAACCAGGTGTATGATATGGAGTCATGATTTGAGATAATAAAAGTCGAGTAAATAAAGGGTAAAAGCCGGATGAAGTATTTTTTGCAGAAATGTACTAGTTGCTCGTTTTATCTTGTTGAAGTATTACTAATTCTCTCCGAATTAGTCTTATCATATCAGTTTTTATGATGCTAGCTTCCACTTCAGACTTCAGTTAGATGCTATTGATGTACGATTGTCCATTTGATAGAGGACTGAAAGTTTGGGAGATGTACCTAAAATTTTTCAATGTTCTGAAATAAACGGCGAAAAACGAAAATTCCCTTCAACAAGCTGTAACTTTGAATTATACAGGTGAAGATTTGTAGGAATCATTATTTTTTCTAATTTTCGATTCATTTGGATTTTCAAAATATAGTTGAATTAAGTGGTTGGATGGGACTTTTTTATTCTCATATCTCGTGATATGACATGTCTATTCCGTTTATGGTTTCCCTGAAGTAGAGAGGGGTCTTACTTTTCATTTTATCTATTTTATTCACTTTTATTTTAGCACTCGGTTGGCCATGAAATAATTTTCTCAAGTTTTTGTAATTAGAACGGAGTAAGGTTGGCACTCATGAAATGTCGTTAATGTCATAACGCCGTTGCCACAACTAATATCAATTTTTATTACGAAAATGCCGAAAGTGATTGAAAAAAGAGACAGGGTTTCAGGAAGTGCTATTTAGAATTCAGGTCCGCTCATTCAAATAGTTATACCCTGATTTTCTAAAATCCACAATACGTCAGACAGTAGCGAACATATTCAATGTAAGAGAATTTATATATCTAATGTTTCACCTGAATCTAAACGACTTATATTTCAGCTGAATATTTCCACAATCAGAAAAATTGTGAATGAAGAGGATGACAAAGTATTTCCTTCTATTGGGAGACCCAAAAAAGTGGTGGCATTTGGGAATTTTATGTTTGAGTGAATTAATGCGAAAAGTTCACTACAGGATTTTCGATGAATGTCATCGTAGAATAAGTTCCCGAAAATTGATTTTTCTATTTTTCATTTGGTCCTATACATTGTAAATGTCTGAAGGTACCAATAAATACCTAATTATTATTATTATATCAATGTATTAAGATGAACAGCCACAAATACGCGCCAGTTGTCCTGTCAATTGTCTATTCATGTGATTTGTTTTTCAAAGGTGAAGTCCATCTAGACTTGAAACTTCCTTTAATTCCTTTTACTTACATTGATGCAAGATGATTTTTGTTGAAAAATTTAACATTCTTGTAATTATCTGTTAATTCCATCGAGAGATACCCATTCCCAACCACTGCAACATATGCATTTCATCTTCGGGTTGATACTCTTGAAATCTACAACTGATGTAAAGTATTCAAACTTTAGCCAAAGAAGATAACGCTAGTGCATATTATGATATAATACTGATTTCTTGTATTTTCCATGCAAATAACTGGATTTGGTATGGCTTCAATCAGTTTGTATAAACTGACGATTATGTTCGTCACATATTTTCCGAAGAGATTCGATATTGTGATAAAATACGTAATAACAGAAACTTTTACGTAGAACGGGCAACATAGAGTTGATTTAAAACCCAAAAATGTTTTGACAAGCGTCATAACCCCACATTTTCGAAGTGAAAGAGTAAAATGTGTCAAATTTCCATGGCCAACCTACTGCTAAAATAAAAGTGAATGGAATATAGGTAAACCTGATATTCTAATATCTACAATATATCAGACGGTAGCGAACATATTCAATGTAAGTGAATTTATATAGTGTTTAATCTGAATCTAAACGACTTATATTTCAGCTGAATATTTCCACAATCAGGAAGATTGTAAATGAAGAGGATGACAAAAAAATTTCCTTCTTTTGGGAGACCCAAAAAATTGGTGGCATTTGAGAATTTTATTTTAGTGTGAAGAAATGCGAAAAGTACTACAGGATTTTCGATTAATGTCATCGTAGAATAAGTTCCAGAAAATTAATTTTTCTATTGTTCATTTGACTTGTCCTATACGTTGTAAATGTCTTGAGGGATCAATATCAATAAATATATAATTATTATTATTATATAGAAGTATTAAAAATAAAGAGCCATGAATATGAATCAGTACTAATGTTAATTGTTAATTCATGTGAATTCTTGCCTAGAAACTTCCTTAACTTCTTTTGACTTCCATTGATGCAAGATGATTTTTGTTGAAGAATTTAATATTCTATACAACATCCGTTAATTCCTTCGAGAGATACCCATTCCCAACCACTGCATCATATGCATCGAAAATTATAGAGTTAGCTAACCTAACCTAACTCTACTTATAATTTTTAATAAGCATTTAATCTTCGGATTGATTTTTTTGAAATCTTCAACTGATGTAAAGTGTAAAATATTCAACCTTTAGCCAAAGAAGATAACCAACATAAACTCTCCTCAGGCTACTGCATATTTTGTGCCAATAGTTCAATTTTCTTCCACAGCAAAAATAAGTATATGATGAAAATGATCTCTTGTATTTTCCATGCAAATAACTAGATTTGGTATGCCTTCAATCAGTTTGTATAAACATCAATTATGTTCGTCACATATTTTCGACTTCATATTTTCGGAAGTTATTCGAGATTGTTATAAAATACGTAGGGGAAGTACGTACAAAATGACATGGTGTTTTGTTTTTTCATCATATTTATTTATTTAAAGCAATTTTAAGCAATGTCCTTGGTTTTCACTCTTTTCAAGTACATTGACTAACAGTATCAAAGTCTTTCTAATAAAATACATATTAAGAAAAAATGCAACCGATCACAAAATCCATTTTGTCCATATAGTACGGACATGATGACATACTAAAATATTAACAACACAATTCACAAGTATATAGTTTGGTAGACGTTGGAAGATCAGCGCATAAGCATGAACCAAAAAGAGAACAAATTTATCAATTCCACAGATATTTGATTCACATACTTCATTCTTGAAAATATGCGAGCTAATTGAGAAAATGGGGTCAAGATGATCCCTGGGATCATCTAAACCATACCACAGGGATCATCTTAAACACCAGGGTGTATAAGATGATCCTTTTGTAACGTTTTGGAAAATCGAAAATATTTCAAAAAACCTTTTGTGACCGACTATTTCGAGTAGGGCAATAGAAAGATGGATACTTCTATAATAGAAGTACACGTTATCATTTTTGTGCTACCCGAAGAAACTAAGGAATTACGTAAATTCTTGCTTAAGGGGATCGTCTTGGGCACCTTTCCCCTATATTGAAGAAATAGCAATTGAGAATAATTGAATGGACGTATAGAGATCACAATTTGATGCAAGAATGATATTCTGAATGATCATGACTGAATTATTGGAAATTCAAATGTAGATTGCAGCGACATGGTGATGACAGTTCGAAATAAAAAGTTAATGCAGTCATTGTCATTTTTGAAGGGGATTTTGAGATTTTCGTCAAATAAACCTCTTTTTCTCAGTTAATAGTTGGTTTTTCTCAATTTTGAAGTTTGGTTATCGCAAATGGATTCAAGTGTGTTAATTATTATCAATTTTAAGTCAATAAATGTATTAGTATACCGGGTGTCCCAGAGCTTTTAGGCCAGCAAATATCTCAGTTACCTGCGGAAAAAAAAAATTGAAAAAAATACTTGTCGTAGGAGACCATACGCTCTTTCATGCAGCATAGCAAAATCCACCCCCTGACAAACAACCCCCGAGAAACCACCCCTAACTTTTGTTTTTCAAATGGCACCCCCATGTTTGTTGTGCTTCAACTTACAGTTTTTTTCATTTCTCATTCAATGATGTATCATGGTAGCTAGAATGGCATGCAGAATTATGGAAAATGAAAATACAAATGAAATACGAATTTATACGCTCAGCTGTATTGTGACCAATTTGTCATCCAGATACCGTAGGAATAAAACAAAGCACAAAAAGTTCTAACATTTTATTGACTCTTTTTTTCAACATCCACTTTTTCTTGTCTCTACAATGTAGACTAATTCGATCAGTCCAATTCACAGTACCCACTAACGAATTCAATTTTATCGAGTGACTATCTTTACAACTACATATTATGATATATCATTGATTGAGAATTAAAAAGAGCTGTCAGTTGAAGCCAAACAAACATGGGGGTGCCATTTGAAAAACAAAAGTTAGGGGTTGTTTCTCAGGGGTTGTTTGTCAGGGGGTGGATTTTGCTATGCTGCATGAAAGAGCGTATGGTCTCCTACGACAAGTATTTTTTTCAATTTTTTTTTTCCGCAGGTAACTGAGATATCTGCTGGCCTAAAAGCTCTGGGACACCCGGTATATGAAAAAAATTCCGACTATGTTCTGAATCAGCTGATAAAAGAGAGCAAGATTTTAAATCTGAACTTCTTGGCTCTTTACACGATCATAATAGAAGAAAATTGATTATATGGAGAGCCTCAATTTGATATTTTGCCTTCTCCATTATATAGGTACCCATTTTTATTTTTCATTTTTGAGTACTTAAAATTATTTTCTCTTGGGAAACGGTTGAAATGGTTATTTCAGAATGAATACAAATACATCATTTTCGTCAGAAGGAGTATGCCCTATTTGAGGCATTACTCGATAAATGGATTCCCAACTTGGATCGCCTCGAAAGGAATTTTTTCAAGATGAAACTCTAAAATTGCCTGAGAGGTGCAAAAAAGTAGTAGGCAGCGATGGAGAATACTTTGAATTATCTGTTCATTCATTTTGTTCTGGAATAATGGCATTTTCCACCATAAAAACGGATCAAACTGATTTGTACTCAGAAGAGGTGTCGAAGGTAGTTGAATTTTTTAAATTTCAAATGGCACAAAAGGCATTTACCCTCACCTCTTCGGCATTATCCATCCATAGACTGGATGACGCTATACAATGCCGCATATTTCCGATATCAGTCAACGAGAACAGTACAATTATAATAATGTGTCTTTATGAATGAACCTAATGTATAATTACTTGAATGGATGCGAATTTACTAGAATCTTACTCCATTCGATTGACCGAGACCATATGGTTTTTATGAATGGATCCTTATCTCAGTTTTGCAACGGATACATTCGAAGATAACCGTACGAAATGTCAAATAGAGTCGATCGTTGACTCAACCGGACTGATTGTTGTGATCAACCTGACCTCTTAACGACCCCTTTTATTTTATCTGGAAACAATTACTTTTAAAATTGTTATTATCTTGGCTCGATGTGATAAAATATTTAAATTGGGAGAGGAATAATTTTCGATGCAGATAAGAGTATTTTGTCATATGTGCCGACTAGATTCATTTGGGGAAAAATAAAAATAAATGGAAAATTATCATCTATGATAATCGCCAATTTCGTGTAATATGTCACATAATTTGTGATTGACTTCCTGTCGTTTATAGCAAGAAAGTACCTTTACTTCCTTCTTCACAGTTGTTTTTTCTTCAATAGGTTTCGGAATTAATATAGATATCGAGATTCCATGATTTTTTTTTGTTCGGAAGCATGCACTATAAAATCTACCCTTCTCATCGACTTTACAAGTTATTATAAAGGCATTTTCATCCGCTCAATCTCTCTTCTGGTGAATTTGCATTTTCGTATAAATAAAAAGTTTTTGAAAATATCATCGCTCAGTAGGCTATGAATAAAAGAAAGGAATTTCTTCTTCTGAAGTGAAATTTAATTTGAACTCTGTAGGCCTAGTTACAGAAACGTCCATTAAGATTTAATTCTCCATTAAAATTTAAAACTACTAACTTGAATAATTTCGAGGGTAATAATGAAGGATTGAAATTTCAAAGGTGCATGAATTTTTACGGACATTCCAATAACTGGGCGTTGGTGTTTACAAATTACAAATATCAATTAGAGGTGACAAGGTGAAAAAACGATTCCCAATATCAAAGAAGAAAATATTATTAGACTATTCAATTTATTATGGCCAAGTTGCAGGAAAGTCCATTAAGATTTGAGGTCCAATCGGAATTTAATACTGTCATTTTTGAAGGAAATAATGAAGGATTAACATTTTGATGGAGTATTAAATTTTAATGGACTGTGATTGGCCGTAAGTCAATGTAGATTAAAATGTTGTCTTCATGTCCAAAATTTCAATCCTATGTCCTGAAAAATGTAGATTTTTTCTGGAGGTGAGCGTGGTTTCTGTGACACCTGGTATCCTTTCGAAAACATGAATTTATGGAAGACAATTTTTTTATAGAATACAGGGTGAGTCTTTGACTCGTACAAATATTTTAAGAGTAGATTCTTGAGGTCAAAAAAACACTTTCCAAAAATTGTCTATATGAAATATCCAAGATGGCTGAGATACAACCCCTGAAAGTTCGACAAAATTTCATTGAATTTTAAGTACGGGATTGTGGAAGGTGACTTCGGCATGTCAAAAACGAAACAAAACACAAATAACATATGGCTGGACAATGAATGGTTCAGTACCAAGTTCATCGGATTAAAGGCATCAGGTCACTTGAGAGAATAATAATTGTTGTATTGTACAATTTAGGGTGAAAAAAGTGTAGAAAATCGAGGCAGTTTCTTGAAAGTGCTTATGTTAGTTATGTTGAAGAAGTGCTATGATGTTTCTCCATTTCATCCCATTTTTACGACGATTGTGATGCCCATTGTGAAAAATTCATGATTAATTTAGACAAATTTTATTGGTGAGATTTTGAAGTATTATTCCTTTTTTTTACACTTGTGTCCTAAGTCTCTTCTGTTAGTTGGTATCGAAATGAACCTTTTCATAAAATCGTGTAAGTTACTAAAAAGTAATGAGAACAATTCGGCAATCCTAAGTTTCCATTTTCATTACCACGTAAATATCGAACGAGCCAATATCCTAATCGAAACCACATGGTCGAATCAGGAGATAAGTTTTTTTCCTTCTGCTTTGCGATAATTCAGCTAACAAACGGTCTAAGGTCGTATAAGGATCTATTTCAGTAATCATTTTCAATTTTTTTTTCAACTTTGTCAATTTGAAAGTTTCGTATAGGTGATTTTTGATGAAACGCTTTATTTTGACCAGTTCTACCTTCTGTTGAAAAAATGAGCCTCAGCTTCAAGTACACCCTGTATATGAATTCGAATATTCGTTAACAAAAGCAACTTGTATTTCCGGAAATGATCCACGTTCTTATAGAATACTCTGTGAAGGGTCGTACTTAAATAAAATTCTGAGATATTTAGACAATCTTTTTCTGAATTATGAGTCCTTTCGACAACTAACAGCAGTTAGAGTTGAGTGGTTCATATACATACAATTTCCCGAATAATTTTCAACTGCCGGATTTATAGGCGTTCCAAATGTTCCAATTAAAAATTTGAACGAATTATCAAGGATATTCAACCAATCTCCTAAACGCTGCCCATCACGGTTAATCCGAAAGATTCTGCATCTTTTGAACATCAATCATATACATTTTGTCGGAATAGAAATCAAACGTTAATTTTATCGCTATTAGAATTTATAGATCTTTTCGTGATTCAATTAATTTGTCAATCATTTTTCGCAAGGTTCAAAGAATGTCGGCGAAGAACAAACACAGATAGGTATTTTACGTATCAAATAAATAAATTCGTTCATGGGTCATTGAAATTTAATTAGTGAAACCTCCATATCATTGTTGATTTGATGTATGCATATGGATCGAGATCAAAATAGATATGACTGTGATTATGAGAACGAAAAATGTTTTGCTGTACTTTATAAATCACGTAGGTTTTAGGATAGTGCGGGACGTTATTGCTTTTCATTATAAATATACCTATAGATTTCCTTTCGGAATTTTTTCATAGTACAGGTAGTAGGTATACTCCATTCAAATTTATTTCAGCAGTCGGTTGGCCATGAAATAATTTTCTCAAGTTTTTGTGACTAGAACGGAGTAGGGTTAGCACTCATGAAATGTCGTTAATGTCATAACGCCGTTGCCACAACTAATATCAATTTTTATTACGAAAATGCCGAAAGTGATTGAAAAAAGAGACAGGGTTTCAGGATGTGCTATTTAGAATTCAGGTCCGCTCATTCAAATAGTTATACCCTGATATTCTGAAATCCACAATACGTCAGACGAACATATTCAATGTAAGAGAAATTATATAATGTTTCATCTGAATCTAAACTACTTAGATATATTTCAGCTGAATATTTCTACAATCAGAAAAATTGTGAATGAAGAGGATGACAAAGAATTTCCTTCTATTGGGAAACCCAAAAAAGTGGTGGCATTTGAGAATTCTATGTTTGAGTGAATTAATGCGAAAAGTTTACTACAAGATTTTCGATGAAGGTCATCGTAGAAGAAGTTCTCGAAAATTAATTTTTCTATTTTTCATTTGACTTGACCTATACATTGTAAATGTCTTAAGGTACCAATAAATACCTAATTATTATTATATCAAAGTATTAAGATGAACAGCCACAAATACGTGCCAGTTGTCCTGTTAATTGTTTATTCATGTGAAATTTTTGTTCAAAGGTGAAGTTCATCTTGACTTGAAACTTCCTTTAATTCCTTTTACTTATATTGATGCAAGATGATTTTTGTTGAAGAATTTAACATTCTTGTAATTATCTGTTAATTCCTTCGGGAGATACCCATTCCCAACCTCTGCAACATATGCCTTTCATCTTCGGGTTAATATTTTTGAAATCTACAACTGATGTAACGTATTCAAACTTTAGCCAAAGAAGATAACGAACATTAATTCTCCTCAAGCTAGTGCACATTATGATATTATACTGATCTCTTGTATTTTCCATGCAAATAACTGGATTTGGTATGCCTTCGATCAGTTTGTATAAACTTCGATTATGTTCGTCACATATTTTCCGAAGAGATTCGACATTGTGATAAAATACGTAATAACAGAAACTTTTACGTAGAACGGGCAACATAGCGTTTATTTAAAAGCCAAAAATGTTTTGACAAGCGTCATAACCCCACATTTTCGTACTATACAGAGTGAAATGTGTCAAATTTCTATGGCCAACCGAGTGCTAAAATAAAAGTGAATGGAGTATAGTTATTATATTCATCAAGTTTTTCCGAAACATTTGATAATGATGTGGGATAAAAAATAGAATTTTCTATCGTGATCTCATCACATATTCCCAGGAAACTTCCCGACATCGCCGATGTCTGCAACGAATCATCTGTAAACTTTCCCAGATCATATAACAGTTATATCAGCCGAGTAATGTCGATAAGACAAAAAAAAAGGACGGAGGAAAAAATGGTCTCATGCAGCAGTCTGGCCGAATAATCCCAGCAATTAAGGGGACCATGCTCTCTCCGGGTGGCAAAATCAAAGTCACCGCCCGCCAGAGCAGTGCCAGTGCAGCGGGATTATCGTATAGCAATTCGGCGTTTGCTATCACACGGAGATGTCGGTCATTAGCGTACAAGCCGACAAGAACCTAAAACAAAACATGTTTACAGGTACTGTATGTACCGTTCAACATCACCCTGAGTACGACATCCCGTAGGTACTTCTTTCTGGTAAAATCATGGGCCTAGACAGTATGCAAATTGGACCAATTAAGGATAACTGTATGAGAGGGTGAAGCAAGACCACCTGGTAGAGTGAATGTTGAGCTTAAGATCTATTGTGACCCTGATTGTAGCTGTTTCACCATTACCCCCGGGTTTCATAAAGCTTGATCGGGGAACGTTTGATTGACGAATAGACGTCAATTTGTTTTTGATCAGCTGGGAATTCCAAGCAAGCGATATGTTCCTGGTGTCAATTTCTGTAAATAAAAAGTTAATGCACTTTTGTTTGTTCACATCGAGGAACGGAGAATATTTTAGTGTTTCAATAAGATTTTTCTTGAAAAATATATCCATAATGTGTTGAAAATATCTACATCTATCTCGTGACAATGGGGAAAGCTTAGTGAAGTCTTCATAATTTGCATCCTTTGAACAAATCTTCGATTACGAATTTCTTGTGGAGATGTCAGTTTTTACTAATAAAAATAATATTATTATTATTATTATATATGTCAATCATTCTTCAATGGACCATAAATGTTATGCTTCTGTTTCCGATATTCGTTCGTTACACGTTAGAAGAAAAGTTGCCAATATGGGGAATCAAGCTGGCCGATAGCGCTATGCAAATGCAGCAATAAAAGCCAAAGCACAATATAATCCTTCGGAATTATTTTCTTTGAAGCAATACTAATATATCTTTCGACCAGTCAGGTTTATGTAACTGGTGAAGTTTATATCACCAGTGGTATAATATCTTCTCTGCCTTTATCAGCGCAATTAAATTGATTAATTCAACTCCTATTTGATCCCACAACTTGAGCTTGCACGTTCAATTAATATTTAATGACGATGAATTTTTACAGCTTCCACTGATACAGTCCACTTCCTGTTTACTCGCATGGAAGTATATTCAATAATCCATGAGTTATCTAGAATTAATCGATTATTTTTGATGACACAGTTGCCAACCGAAAGGAAATAAGAGAAAGATTGCCCAATCCCACCAACATTCCCAATGAAATACTCTGAGATGATAAAACACCATTTACTTCATAGACCAATATTCATATCGAAATATTCAAATTCAAAAATTCATTCATTTCCATCAAGGATTTTGAAATATATCAATTCCATTCAAAGAACTATAAATAGTATTTCCAGGTCAATTATATCCAGGGTGGTCCAACGAAAATTAAAAACAACTTTTGGCTTTTTTTATCCACGTAACTTCAACCCCCTAACGGAGGTGAGCACAACCCCTTGATTTTGAGTAAGGATGAGGGATGTTGCGATGACTAATTTTAAAGATCGTATCGAATACTATCTGCCCCTAAATTTCGCTTCAAAATTTCCATCGATAATGAAATAACTCTCCATCGTTACTTGAGTCTCAATTGTTGTACAACTCGCGCGTTGCAAGACTTCTGCATTCGAAACTTTGTGGAACCTTCTGATGTGCATTATTGGTCTTAAGATGAAGTTGTTGCGTTTGTTCAAGCTGTTTAATATGTCGACTGTAGGGCGTCCAGCAGGACCACTGCTTTGTAAACAGCTGTCTTGGTCTTCAGATTGAGGTCGTGATTTTGGAACACTCTGTTCTTTAGCTTCCAGAATGCCCGTGATGCCGAATTGATATGGTTGTGTATTTCCGTGTCTAGGTTAGCCCTAGTATTTATGAAACTTCCCAAGTATTTGAACTGCTCGACCTGTTCTATACTCCATTTACTTTTATTTTAGCAGTCGGTTGGCCATGGAAATTTGACACCTTTCACTCTGTATAGTACGAAAATGTGGGCTTATGACGCTTATCAAAACATTTTTGGGTTTTAAATCAACGCTATGTTGCCCGTTCTACGTAAAAGTTTCTGTTATTACGTATTTTATCACAATGTCGAATCTCTTCGGAAAATATGTGACGAACATAATCGAAGTTTATACAAACTGATCGAAGGCATACCAAATCCAGTTATTTGCATGGAAAATACAAGAGATCAGTATAATATCACAATATGTACTAGCTTGAGGAGAGTTAATGTTCGTTATCTTCTTTGGCTAAAGTTTGAATACGTTACATCAGTTGTAGATTTCAATGATGAAATGCATATGTTGCAGTGGTTGGGAATGGATATCTTCCGAAGGAATGAACAAATAATTACAAGAATGTTAAATTCTTCAACAAAAATCATCTTGCATCAATATAAGTGAAAGGAATTAAAGGAAGTTTCAACCAAGATAAACTTCACCTTTGAACGAAAATTTCACATGAATAAACAATTAGCAGGACAAGTGGCGCATATTTGCGGCTGTTCATCTTAATGCATTGATATAAAAATAATAATTAGGTATTTATTGGTACCTTAAGACATTTACAATGTATAGGACAAGTCAAAAGAAAAATAGGAAAATCAATTTTCGGGAACTCATTCTACGATGACATTCATCGAAGATCCTGTAGTAAACTTTTCGCATCAATTCACTCAAACATAAAATTCTCAAATGCCACCACTTTTTTGGGTCTCCCAATAGAAGGAAATTCTTTGTCATCCTCTTCATTCACAATCTTTCTGATTGTGGAAATATTCAGCTGAAATATAAGTCCTTTAGATTCAGATGAAACATTACATAAATTCTCAGTTCTCTTACATTGAATATGTTCGCTACTGTCTGACGTATTATGGATTTTAGAATATCAGGGTATAACTATTTGAATGAGCGGACCTGAATTCTAAATAGCACTTTCTGAAACCCTGTCTTTTTTTTCAATCACTTGATTTTCGTAATATTAATTGATATAAGTTGTGGCAACGGCGTTATGACATTAACGATATTTCATGAGTGCCAACCTTACTCCGTTCTAGTTACAAAAACTTGAGAAAATTATTTCATGGCCAACCGACTGCTAAAATAAATGTGAATGCAATATAAATGTACCTACAAGAAAGCTTTTTAGGGGAACAGCCCAAAAAATTCCTTGAGATTTTCAACACTGTGAGAGCTAAAATGTGCTCTGAGGCGCTTCAGGTTAAATAGGCCTCCATCAAATCTGAATCTCATTCCAACACCTCTTACAGGCATACTCATGTCAGCAATTATCGAGACAGCTATGGCGAAAATATTGAACAGTAAAGGCGCTAACACGCAGCCTTGTTTTATTCCAGAATCGAACTAACAAACTACCATCGGTCAAAGTATTACCAGAAATTTCATTTCGACGACAAAGAGTAGATGCTGACCATGGTTTCGTTCTCATTTGACCTCGTCAGAGCAACAAAACTCCTTCGTCAACGAAACTAGAATGAATTGCCGACTCTTCGCTTCGTGTTAAGTTTTCGTTGGACCACACTCTTCTTATTGATAAGAAGTAAGAAGTAAGAAGTAGTCGATGGAATAAATCAATAAACAAGAACTATTAGCGACAATAAACGTATCTGATTGAAATTGTTGATCAATAACAACATCCAAAGACGTTTTTCAAACAAGAGCCATTTTTGAAACAGCATTTGTTTGACTAGCCATAATGGCTCTCTCTCAAGGAACATACTGTATACCTTATAAAAATTTCTAAAGATTAAAATTTTCACCATATTCCTCCTAATGGATCATAATTTTCACCTTACCCTCTTCGGAAACTTCATGCTAAAGAATTATGAATCATAATTCATTGGATAAACAAAACAGAAGACATCCGCAAATACCGATAAACAAATCATGACACAGGCTGATAAAAAAGGTATACGTTTCTTGATATATCATATTTCGATAATTTCAGGGTATATAACGGCTCGAGATGGAAATTGTTCATTTGATTGAAGTATTTTGTAAGACGATAGCAGAGGATAATCGTGAAGCTGCAGCGGTCCGGGTTCTGAACTGGAACGCAGCACATTTGGTTTTAATTATGTTGACGTTATCAATACGCATCTTCAATGGAAGGTCCATTAGATATCAAGGCCGAAAGGAGCGTTTTTATTATGGAAGAAGAATAAATATTTTGCGTACAATGCATATGCTCACTCCTATTAGCCACTGTTAAATAAGTGACAATAGTTTCAACTTTAGTGAATGATGAACATAGATATGTTAAGAAACAAGGACAATCTCTAATGACGATGTGGTCATTATCACATAATCTTCAATCCCCCCTGAGTATTCCACAGATATTCGCCTTATTGCTCTATTTTCCACCCTCTATTGATCCCAGGATAATTGTTGGATTGTACCATAGACATATACACATGGACTGTGCCTTCCCTTTCTATCTATGCATGAAATACGGTCTTTTTCTAGAATTTGATTAGTCCACACTCACCTCTATGTGAACAAAAAAGAGACAGCTAAATGCCTGACGATCATTTCTCTCTTTCTATAAAAAAGCCAATTTCATGCTGACATTGCTCAGTCCATGTCTCTATGTCTATGGATTGTACCCACTTCCAATATATCAAAGATTATAGAGTAGAAAGATAGGAAACGAAGCGACTAAAGTGATGTGAGCGCCATCTGTGTTTCAAATGTGTTTTTAAGACTGTTTAAAATTTTAATTCGAAGGACATACGAAATTTTGTGATATGTCAGAGTCAGATGGCCTTTTTTATCAAACAGGTTTTGAATGTTTTGATTCTCGTATCCATAGACAACCTCGTATCGCCTTTTGTTTTTCAAGCCCGTTCTAGTTGCTGATTATTGAAATTTTTGTCTAATTTCTTGGCGAAAACCTCAGAATATCGTTCGAAAATTATTGTATGGTGCGGAACTGTGGATCAAATAAAACGAATTTTAATAAGGAAAATGGGAATGGGAAGTATTACAACTGGTAACATGTGACTCGGTCATTCATTGATTTTTATTCTCAGTGCTACGAAGTGGATAAAATTTTCAGGGCGTAAAGGCCTGCAAACACTACTGACTACACCATGTGCAATGAACATTTTACTGCAAGTCGATTGAGAACTGTTCATCCACGTAAATTGTTGTATGCAGGAAGCATTCCTTGCATAAAGGGCTCATTTAGGGGAAATTATGACTTTTATACGTCCATTGAAAGATTCTCAATTGCCTTCAATATATTCAGAAAAGCAAAAGTTTTATGTATTTCGATTTGGGAGTCGGGTGACTGTCAAATTGTTGTTTGGAAAGTCAAAGTTTTATGAAACCTTCTGTGAATGTTTTGTTCATTCATCAATCAATTCGTATATTGTGTCATAAAGAGACCATACCATGAAGAAATCATAAAAAAGCATGAAGAAATTATACTGACGGGCTTGAATACATGTCTTGTATACCAGTATACCTCTGTAAGGTTTTTTAAAATTGTGGTTCTGAAAATTTTGTAAATAATATGTAAGTAACGGAAATGTGAATCCTATGAATATTGGTTCATATCAATTTCTAATATAAATTGTACAAATTTAACTCAGTTTATTAATTCAAAACGTTTTCACAGAATAACACCTTTGACGTACCTATAGCAGATAACCATATACTCTTGTATCCTAGTCAAAGCTCTATTCTTTGTCCATAATTTCAAATTTTTGTAAATTTTTTAAAGATTGCAAATAAAAATTTATCACATCCAACAGCGTATTTCATTGATACCAATCGATTCCAAACAATATTCAGATGAAAACTAACATCCTGGTAACAAAACCATCCTCTTGTTTTGTCGCTCAGGATGTTTGTTTTCTGGTCTAAACTAAGTCAATATTGAAATTCAATACAAGGAATAGCATTCCAATTTCGCGCCCCTCAGTTATAAAACAGAAAACTGTTATTAAACAGTTTTTCTGTAATGATTATACGTTTTCAGCGCCATCTCATTGTCAAATGTGTTTTCACTGGCCAAAATGTGGTCGGTTTTTAGTACTAGCGATATAAGGGCTTTTCCTATCTTTCTACTCTATAATCTTTGCAATATATTACAGACTTTTTGACAGAAAGTCTGAGATGAATGAATAAAACTGAACGAAAATAATTTGCATTAAGACGGATTTTAATTTCTTCAATTTCCCTAAAAAATGTCTAGGAATAACGTTGAGATAGTTGGACATAAATTAATTTCAAAGTCCTTTGACAGGCATTAACTTGGCCAATAATCGCACCATCAACTTCGAGAAGTCACCAAAATGTATCTTGACAGAATGTTGCGATATTTGGATTGCTACCAAAATAGTTTGTCACTGTAATGATCCTGCTCATTATTCCAACTTCATATTTTTGATGGATCCATTCCATATTCATGTCATAAGTAGCTGAGTCAATGACATTTCATTCGTTTATCGCCTTGCTAAGTAGCTAAACTCTTTCTCATAAAAATACGATACGAAGTCTATGATTTTGGTGCGAAGTCTATGATTTCTGCTGTTTTGTCAATTCCACAAGAAAACACTCGATATAATACAAAGGCTAGCCTCTGTTTGAATCACTGGAGCCAAGGAACCAAAGGAAATGAAATGCAAATACACTTGGCGATAGGAAAAACAACATATTATGCACTAATAGGTATTGAATAATGACCATATACCGGGTGGTGCACCCCAGACGCGGCGCTCATTTTGAGGTAGTAAATGAAGATATTTTGGAAATCTTTTCTTGTGGTGTGTGTAGGATGTCCCAAAGCACAATCTAAAATTATTGTCATACATACATAGTGTTCGAAAACAAAGATATAGACCAAAGTTACACTTTTTTAAATGTAACACCCTATATTTGACCTCAAAAATAGAATGGCAAGCACAAGATATGATGAGTTTCTTCAGATTATTTTATAGCTCAGAAGCACCTTTTACGAGAAAATGGCGAAAAATTGAAAATATGGAGTTTTTTTAAATAGCAATTAATGAAGAAACTAGTTAAGCCAGCGATACAGACAGAGTTTTTTCGATTAGATAAGTTGGCTAATCCTACATATAAAAGAAAATTTCAACTCTGGAATATACAGAGTGATCATAATTAATTCTCAAACATCAACTTCAAATAGGCGACGAAACTTTCTTATTTCAAATGGCACACCCGGTATTTCTATATCTCGTTGAATGTAAAAATTAATTTCGAAACTTCATAAATCTTCATAAAATTTTCCTACTTCTAAACCTGATAGTTTCTGAGCAATTTTCGATTTTCAATTCAAAACTAGTAAACCATTTTCACCATTATCTCGTAATAATTCCATTTTTGAGGTCAAATACAGAGTGTTACATCTTAAAAAGTGTCTATATTTTGACCCTTATGACAATAATTTTAAATTGTGCTTTTGAACACCCCACACACACCACAATAAAAGATTTTCAAAATATCTTTATTTACACAGATATAATTCCAAAGCAGTAGCAAACATGCATACCAAAAATTGGCGTTTTTATTATTTCCTTTTCATTCGATATATTATGTAGTACTAGGAACGTACAAACCAAATATTAGGTACTTAAGATTGCGTCATAGAGTATATGAACTTCGATAGATGTAAGAAACCTGTGGGAGTATATAATTCCAAATGTACTCAAGTGTCAAAACTCAAAGTAACAGTAACAAGATGCATCGCAAGAATGTTCCGATGACAGAAGATCTATAAAAAATTATCTTGTACTTGGATTTTTGTTAGCATTCTACAGAACTGGGATGTATAGTAGTTCAATTACTTTTGATGTTATCCCATGAAGCATAAGGAATTCGGCTTGGAATCAAATAAACAAGGAAAAAATGTATGAATGAAGAAAAAATCTTAGGCTTTCAACTTCCAAAACGCAATTAGGTAGAGATTTGAAAAATAAACTTAAAAACTTCGATAACGATCCAAATATTTCTCTTGGGGTGTTTAGATTATATGTATAATTTAACATAGATTCAACTATGAAAATTAATGGAAAAGTGAAATAATATCTATCAGCAAATTAATAATTGAATTTATTTTTCATAAAATGAATATAATTTTTTTTGCCCATATATTGTTATTTTTGGATATTTCACTTCTATTTTGCCTTAGTTTCGGTAGTTCCATTAATTATTTTAGGTTTTGTTTGATAGAATTAATTCATTTTCCTCGAAAGGTATATGTTTCTATGTTTCGTTCTTTTTTCTATTACTTTATCCTAATCGTCTTTTGTTGTGAACTTACCTCCACAATTTTCCTAAAGTTTTCGACAGCTCTGCATTATGAAGTTGGGGATATTGATCTGCTAATTTTCTCCTAGCAGCTTGTGCCCACACCATAAATGCGTTCATAGGTCTTTTTACGTGTAATTTTTTTTTGTCTGATGCTGCCCTGAAATCAGAAAGCGAAATCATTAAACTGGGGAGATTTTTAATCACCTTCCAGAAAACCATGTCAAAACAGGACTGGTTAATTTTATTTTGCTACAAAAATTTTTCTCTGTTTTTGTAATCATCAAATGCCATTTAAAAAATTGCATTCATACAATCATATTATATTTCATTAGCATTATGTAAATAAGTGAAAAATTTCTTATCTTTTTATTTCATTTTATGACTGGACATTTTTAAAATTTGTTTTGAAACACTCATTATAGTTAACATTCTACAATTCCCCATAATTCATAATAATTATTTTCATCTCTGATCAATGTGCTGCTAAAAAATTTGGAAAAACAAACAAATCAAGCTTAAAATAAAATGACAATAAACAGTAAAATTTTTTTTTCGGTTCAATGTTATTTTTATGACTAAATTCAACTCGATTTTCTGAAACAAATTATATTTCTTCATTCTTTGTGACCATTTGAATTGCATGCTGCTTGTTGTGAACAGAGCTCGAAACATATTATAAAGACAAAAAAGACATTTATTTTTCCTTCATGACTCAAAATTTGTCAACAGAAGTAATCAATCATCATACTACATCTCTTTGAAGTGATGACATGATGGAAAATTTTTCGTTCGGCGCTTGACTTTGGTCAGTTATTATTTTTAGTACGTCATATTTTCACTAAGTGGAATCGAACATTTCGAATACCCTCCACAAAGCCATTTACACCGTTCTAATGTTTTCACTCCCAATTAGACAACGTGAAAGACAAACATCACAGGATTGTGTTCTTCTATTTCACTTAATGAGTAATTTTAAAACAGTTGGTGTTAATTAGTGCTATTGCCCGTTTCAGTAGCCACTTAGTTTTAATTTCATCATGTTTTAAGGCGGTACTTTCTGTCGGTAATCGTTAATTTGCACCTCTAAAAAATATTTCCACACACCAATATTATCACTATATTTATCATACTGAATATTTTCTAAAATGGTGTGTGAACTATCAACTATGATTATCATTACTGCGATCTATATATTCTAATCAATAGACATAAATATCTTCTACATGTGTCTATTAGTTTTACGGGATTTAAATTTTCACATTTCATATTTTGTTTCATCTTATGAAAAAAAATTTCAAGCTTGTGCAAATATATAATTTTTTGGATAATTCTATCAAAGAACTAAAATTTCATAGATCATACTCAGGGCAGCAGCCTGAATAATTGTTATTCATAAATAAAGATTAAAATACTGATATAAGTATTACAAAAATCGAAAATTTAATTTTTTGAACTTGACCATATGCGATCGATAAATCATCATTATACACACCTATAATTACATTTGTACAGTGCACCTCTCATATAGATTTGTATATCTATATATACATAACTTAATTAATTCAGGTATAATTACAGCTACCGAGAAAATTCAATTAATATAAGAGGAAAATTTGTATCAGCAACGTTTATTTTAGAAGCGAGTGTCTGCCAATTTTTTTTTCGCGAAAGTAAGATTTATTTCCAAAGTTAAATATAAATGGCACTTGGTCAAACTGTTCTCGACATACCAGAAAATGTTTTACTTTTTACATCATTCTGAGATTCGAAGCGAAAATGTAATAAAATGACATTCTATGCATAGGTATTCTTCACATCTTCATGGGTAAGAATAATCTTATTGAACTTATACAATTGTCGATATTCCAAGATATACTGGGTGAGTCTTTGACTTTTAGGTACATATATTTCAACAGAAGATTCCTGTCTAAAAAATAAAAGATACAGCTCGGTTGAAAAGACACGGGCCGAGGAAAAACAATAAAAAAAATTAATTTCAGTTACCTATATCTGACAAACGATTTTATCGAATGGAATAATTTTCGGAATATAGTTTTTCGTTAGTGTGATAAACCTTCTCCGAACACAAAATTCTACCCATATATTTCAGTATAGGATTATGAATTTGATACTTTCAATATAAAAGAGCGTTTTTGAGTCTTTGATTTGATGATCAGATATCAAAAGCATTTCTCTGCATATCTTAACGATAAAGAATACTCTAAAAAAGATTATTCCTCATTTTATATGGAATTGCTGAAAATCTTTCCTGATCTTTTGGAAGCAATACACCATCAGAGATCATGGATCTTCCAATACGATGGTGCAACTGTATTTCTCAGTGGCAGCATTGAGTATTAATACTCAATGGTGGCAGAGAAAAATTGTCCCGATCCAAATCGGTGGATAGGTAGGGAAAGTCCTAGTAAATGGCCAGCACATTCTCCTGATCTTACTCCAATGGGCTATTTTTATGTTGTCATTTAAAATGGTAAATCTATAACGAAAATGTCACTACCAGAGTCCATAGCTCAATTAATTCAGATATTAATTCTCTTATACTTAATTATAGCGGTATAAAAGCCACCCTTAACATTTGTTTCGCAAGAAACTTTTTTCCTTACTCATATAATACTATTAAAACTTTTTGAATGACTAATTAATTAAATTCTCTTCCAATTTCTTGCTAGAAGTAACGGTTTTTGGGAAAAAAAATTATGAACAGTAAGGTATGAGCGTCAGTCTTATATGCTGGAGTGAAATTCACCTAGTAGGCGGATATATGGTGACATTATAAGCAACATTTTTTTTTGCGTTGCGTTTTTGCTCCCATAGAATGTCCGCTCAATTTAATTTCTGTTAGTTTTCTGGATTATAAGAAAAAAATTTGAAATTGTTTTTCATTAGCTGTCATCTTTAGGAAGGTATACCTAAGCAGAATCTACTGCTAAAAAAATTATATGAAAGACCTACACCCTACACTATCTCTTGACAGAGAATCACCCCTTAAGGTTACACCCTGTATATGTGACAACAAAAAGATCTGGAGCACTATCTTTTTATTTATTTCCTGAAAATTGCTCAGGATCTAGCATGAGGTTTATCGTATCATATACTTAAAAATCCAGATTCAAAATAAAATTGAATGAATGAGTTTCACTACTATTGGAGCTAAGTATAATAAATCGAATTCACACCAGCTCTTATTGGAGGATTCTCGCAACTACCAAGCATTGATATTCGGCACCGAATATGCTTTACGAGGATGAATTCATGGTGGCAAAATCTGAAGTGATGAATTGAATTGCGAAAAGGAATTTCTGGGATTTCACACCAATAACACCAGATGGTGAAAACAGCGTTACTTCAGAAAAATACCCCCCAAGATGTTAACAGATGTTGAGAAGCGGAAGAATTATTGTACCTTGCACCTATATACTTAGTTTTTCCGGTTTCTCCTAGAATTATTGGAATAAGCTCCTCCCTTTAGCACACTTCTACGTTATTCAATAAAAGGTTAGGTACGTGTTGTCACATTTTCAATGTGTACCTACAAGTAAATGAAAATGAAAATTCAACGTACACACGTTTGTTTTTTTTCAATCGTTTCAGAATAAATCATAACAAAATACATAATTTGATTTATGGATGCTACAACGCTACAAGTCAATATATTTGTACCATCACCCAAGAAGAATTACTTTTTGAGAATATTGTCAGTTGCAACTTCTTCCTCAGAAGCAACGAATTTTTTATCAAGCTTAATTGCAGCCATTACACTCAGTTTTTCCCAGAATTCGGTCACTGCAGATGTGACGTTTTCGGCAACATGTACATCTGTCAAAAATACCGACTATATGAAGGCAAATACCGTAATCATCATTACATTAAATTATATGAAGATTTAGTGCCCCGAAAGAAATCCATCATCTCCTTCCTTTGCGAATTATAGGCTCTATCTACAAATTAACTTGTGAAAGACAAACAGCCAAACACCTCACTTCCGTTGAAAGCTATATATCTTGGTTTTACCTGGTCCTTGTGAAATGCCGAACGCCCTAGTTGATAATACCTAGGATATTATTATATCTTGTTTAATTCGTTATTTATTCGATAAATATTTACTAAATAAAGAGTCTGATGAAGTCCATATAAAAAATTGAAACATTCGAAATGAACCCTTGATTTTCAAGGATAGGAAATGAATATGAATTTCAGATATAGGTAAGACTAAGACAATACTGTCTCACTATGCGTGGTGCTATATTGAAAATTTCAGGTAGAAAACAGATAATTTTTGTAGAATTAGAAGAATTTAAAAAGTGAGAAAAATATATTGCATATTATGCAATTCATTTTTCTCACTTTTCCTTACTACAATGAGAATTGACAAAATTTTATATTTTAAGTATCGGGACTTTGAAGATACTGTTTTGCGGTAAAACCGTAATTGTTGAAAAATTTAACTCTTCCACAGAAATTTAAGGGTGGATGAAAACATTTCATTGACTACTCATTTTTTCGAAACACTGTTCAGAGATGCCTAACAATTATCGTTAGTAAAAAAAGACCAAAAACTACAAAAGTGCAGTATCGATCAAGAAATGCTACCAAAGATTTCTTAATATCCCAACTTTCACTATTCAAAATCAAATTCTAAAATGAACCCGATACTCAAGTTTTAATTACCTATTGTAAATAATAAACATGAGGGCTAATGTAAGTATTTGGAACAAAAAGGTATGCTATTTTCAGTTTTTTTCTTTTCTCAATTCAATTCGTATTGAATGATTTTCAATAAAATAATTATTTTTTATCGCTTGTCAGATGTTTTTGTTGTTTATTTATCATCCGCATGTATAACAGTTATGAGAATTAACCTAGAAGTATTTTTAAATAAAAAAAATCCCATATCTTACTCGATATTTTTTTTTCAATTTAGATTAGATACATGCAAATTTAGCATGAAAATAAAAATGCTCATAATGAAAAATTGTTGAGAATTCATCAATAATTCATAAAATTATTTATCGGAACATCAGATTTTAGTTTTTCCCAAGGTTTCCGGAAATCACAGTTTTTCTTCGATAATTTTGAAAGTTTCCATTTTAGGTAAAGGGTTTTTTATGTAACCCTCATCTTTTACTTCGTATAATCAAATGAAACAAAAAAAATTATTGGTTGTTATTCGAAAATCTTGAGTTTTGATGAAATCGATTTGTCCAACTTGGTGAACTTTTCATAAACACCCTGTCCATTTTAGGTCCAAACAGCAAACTGTGTTATAATACTAAAAACTGGGAAAATTGTTCAGATCTTTCCGAAGAAATATTCAAAAAAGTCTGACCACTTATTTTCACCTTTTTTTTCATAAGAATTTCAATAACTCTGAAACCATTGAGTTTATACCCAAGGTATGATACACTGTTGAAATTGCCATCAAATCAGCTACTCGTATTATACGATGCGAAGATAGACTGAGTATGCCTTTTAGAATGAGGAAGTAGTAGATCGTTTCCGGTATAACCGAAAGTTGCAGAGGTCTGAAAATATTGTCGAAACCCTCGACATGCAAATTTTCAGCACAAAATTATGATTAGTTCTTCATAAACGTTTAATAGGCCATCGCGGTGAATCGCCTTGTATACCCATGTTATCTGTGCTAATGATTATAATATATTTTATATACAGGGTGAGTCTACATACATGTTTTCAAAAAAAACATTCCTGACGTCAAAAGACACACTTTTTTCCTTCATTCTTTCCTACTTGGCTCGGTTGAAAAGATACAAGCTCTGCTGTTGAATATCCATAAAAAAAGTAATTTTGAGTTATACGCCTCAAACTATTCTATCGAATGGAATAGTTTTTGGAATATAGTTTTTTCTTGATGTGATCAATAGGTACTATCAAATTCCACCCAGATATTTTCCAGTTTCTTACTTATAACCAAAACATACCACAAAAGTACCAAAAGTTCAGAGAACGCAACTCTCAAAAGTAAGTTGAACTCGTACTAATGAATATTTGGCCATTTTGGAAAATAAAAGTATTCCTCATCATATTTTCTCCTATGACGGTTTTGAGTAATTTGATATTCAAAAATAGAAAATATCGGTGAAATTCCAAAAACTGGTTACTTTGGCAACTTTTTCAAAAGATCCACAGATGTGTACAGTCACAGATTTCGCTTTTCACACTGAAGGTAATTTTGCTTTCCAGGGATGGCACAGCTTTTTAGGAAAACTTAAAATGGCTATATCTTTTCATCAGGGTTAAATCGGAAAAAATGGTGAAGGGATAAACTGTTTGTTTCGACCTCAAGAATCCACTGTTGAAATATACAGGGTGAGTTTTCGACTTGTACAAATATTTTAACAGTAGATTCTTCAGGTCAAAAGAAACACTTTCTAATACTATTTTTTTAGATTCAGCGCTGATAAAGGGATATCGCCATTTTAAGTTTTTATAATGAGCTATGCCATCCCTGAAGAAACAAAATTCCCTTCAGAATAAAGCCCGTTTGCAACAGCCGAGAATTCTCTGGAGAATTCTCTACAAAATTCTCGCAAGAAAACGGCAAAGATTATTTTGTATGCATCTGAATAGAGAATTCTACCGAAAGTGCGTATGTAACGGTAAATAATTCACGGCGCATGAATTTTCGAGTAAATTCTCTAGAGAATTCTCGGCTGTTGCAAACGGGCTTACCAAGTAGGGCTGTGTCGATCACGATCGATCGAATCGTTTGGATTCGATCGTAACCCGTGCGGGAGTGATCGAGTCACCGATCTCGAAATGACTCAATCATTTCGATCATTCGGTCATATTCGAGTTCGAGCCGCCTGCGCCTTCTGGACACGAGCATTACTACAGAATTCGACTGACTGAAGTGACTGACAACATTAAATGACTATTTTCTCAATAGATTGTTCATTTGACAAAAGATGGCAACTTTCAGTTTCCCTCTATAGATGGATTGGTTATTTTGGCATTGGTTGTAGGGTGTATCGCGTATCGATGGTTGTCTATTCAAGAATAGGTATTGTAGCCTGACAGAGTCGAGATCGAAAGATCGAATGCGAGGCGACGCGATGGAAAAGATCGAAATGATCGAATGATTGAATTGTATCTTAAAGAACCCATAAGGATCGATTGTGAATTATGGAGTTGGAAGCGATAGATTAATTGGACAAGTACATATAAATATAAAAGCTGGGAAATTTCTCATTAAGCGGAATTGAAGAGAAACTTTTCGGAAGAAATGAAATTCTACTAATTTAATGATAACAGAAACCTCTTGATTTAGGACGACGAAATTTTTGGCCACATTCAGGCCGAAAATGCTAGACCATTTAATTACGATCTTCTATCACAAAAATACATCTTTAATTAGAAAAATTAATTTCCTGAGTCGATCTTTAAACTCGAAACTCAATAAAATTTTAACAGGCTCGATAGTCGGTGAATGAGTCAATGCCATATAACAAAATCGGGTTTTATGATCGAATGATCGAATTAGGTGTATGATAATTGATAAAATATCAATTGTAAATATATTTCATATATAAAAAACCCGTTAAAATCATTTCTGACCACAATCTAGAACCCACTCTTTTCATTTCTGAGCCCGATCACATTTGAACAGGCTTGATACACGATAAATGAGTTAATTTAGCATATTTGGGTTCTGTGATCGAAATGATCGAATCTTTTGACCCGATCCCTGAGCCGGTGGGTCGCGATCGACCCGGGTTACGAAAATACCCTGATCGACACAGCCCAATTACCAAGCAAAATCTATGATACTACACATCTGCACTGTGGTTATTTTAAACAGACTTGCATTCAGCCAAAGTAACCAATTTTCGGAATATCACAGATAGTTTTTAATTTTTGAACATCAAATTATTCGAAAACGGCGCATAATACGAGAAAATATGGAGAATACTTTTATTTTATAAAACGTTCAAATACTCATTAGAGAGCTGCCAACTTAGTTTCAAGAGTTGGGTTCTTTGAATTTTTGGTATTTTTATGGTACGTACTTAATAGTCATAATGAGAAAATTGAAAGACGTGGGTGATATCTTGTATTCGAAAAAGATGCATCAAATAAATTAAAAACTATAATCCGAAATTCATTTAAGTCGACAAAACCTCTTGTGTGATAGAACAAAAAATAAATTTTTTTTATGGATTTTCAACAGCCTGTATCTTGTGAACCGAGCCGATTCGGAAAAAATGATAAGGGAAAAAAGTGTTTCTTTCGACCTCAAGAATCTACTATTAAAATATTCAGACGAGTCAAAGACTCACTTTGTATGTACAATTCGAAGACTCACCCTGTATATTTATTTTCATTATTTCATATTTTCATTGGAAATTTCTTCCTCTATGAATTTCCTTATATACAAATAAGAATCCGCCACTGCACAAACACACAAACATACACAAAAATAGAAAACATACAGAAAATTTGTATTTTGAATTTCAGGACATATCTTTCGGGTCAGGCGTTAACCAGAGAGCCTTTTTCTTTAATGTGGGTAAATAAATCAACTCACTTGGATGCTATGGGAACCAATGACCAGTCATACCCTTCCAGAACTTTAGTCACCGCTTCATTTATCTCCCTTTTGTCCAATGTAATTTTGCCATTTTCCTGTTCTTTAGCACCAGAACCCTCCGACGACGGTTTATCCTGCAGGACCTTCGCGGGGGCCGCTGCGACGGACGTCGGCGCGACTGAAACATTTGACGTACGCGACGGCAACATGACGAGATAAAAGCCGAAGGTGAAAACCGTCAAATATTTACGCGAATGTAAGGACTTATTTTTCGAAACTCGAAATTATGAATGGACACGTTCAAACCACCTGACAGTCAGCGTGTAACAATGGCAGTCTGTGTTCTTGGTACACGCACGACACGTCTCTCTGCCACACGAATCAATGAGCGCTTTGAGAAACTGAGCAATGCTGTTTCGAATAACTCACTAAAGATTAGATGATTGCTGACGACCCAAACTCCCAGCTTGGACAGGGTAAGAGCCAATCGTTCCTTCTCTCTCGACCGTCTTAGTCGGCATTACTTAAGTAAGTTCCTCTTGGCCAATGACAGACTGGGATCTTGGCGGATACCGCCTCGTTAAGTGATCATTGGTCCCTGGACTGAATGTATTTTTTACTTATTCGGGTTCACACTTTGCGGAACTCGATGAGATCGTGGCTAATAGCTCGTGTCTTTTTACCGAGATGTTTTTTCAACAACAGTTGATCTATGTTTAAATTGAGTTATTTATATAAGTATGGCACACTTTTAGATACATGATCGCAAGGTTGGTTCACACACAATACTTTCATACAGTGCGTTCGCACATCAATCTCATTTATCTGATTTCGTATGGTTGGGGTCAAGTGTACGCATTTTTTAATTTTGTGTTTGACTAAGGTCATGGATAAGTCAGAGAGTGGAAAGACATAGACAGAACTGGTCCACTTCAGAATGAAAAATATATCGATGAATGTTGATGAATATCGATTCAATCAATAAGTAAACCACGTATCAAACGAATGAGACATAACATAATATACTTCTCAACAAAAACAGGATAAAAATAAACTATGACCCATAAAATAATTACATAAATGCCTATTATAATATGCGCAAAAAAATTAACGCACATTATGGAAATCTCAAATTTATTCTACAACTGAAGGTGTTCTCAATGATAATTATTTTATCAGAATTATGCATGCATATGTTATCCACTTTCAACGGTTTTCTTCAATACAGATGTTTTTTCCCAGCAGGAATAAAAAAAGATGATATTATCAGATTTTGAATGTATTGGCTCCATTCTAAAATCAGTTGTTCTCGATCAATTCTAGTGATCAATAGTTTTTCTTTCGTTTGATTCTCTACACTCGATCGCTATGCAACGCGAAACACGCAATTTGACACAAGAGGAATGTGCCCAAGCGGTAGTTTTGCGAGAAGAAGGGTGGACATACACAAGAATTGCAGAAAGGTTTGGAGTTTCCCATACAAGTGTGTCCAGAATGTTGCAGCGATTCAGGGAGACAGGTATGAATGTCCGAAGACCAGGACAGGGTAGACCACGGGTAACAACTACCATTCAAGAACGTTACTTGAGAGTTTCTTCGTTAAGACAACGGTTTGCAACCGCTCGCCTCCTTCAAATTCAGCTTGAGCAAACTCATGAGGTGCAAATTAGCACTCAGACAATAAGAAATCGCGTCAGAGAATATGATTTAAGGCCTCGTGTCGCGGCAAGAGGCCCAGCTCTTACCCCAGCCCATCGAAGGGTGCGTTTAGATTTTGCGAGAGAGCATATCCATTGGGAAGAGGCCGATTGGGAAAGAGTTCTCTTCACAGATGAGTCTAGATTCTGCCTCTACCATTGTGATCGACGTTCCCTTGTATACAGACGTCCACATGAAAGATATACTCAGTGCAATTTCCTGAATACTACTGGTTTCGGGGGAGGATCGATTATGATATGGGGTGGAATATCTTTGACTGCTCGCACAGACCTAGTGGTCGTTGATAATGGAGCTATGAATGCTGATAAGTATATAAGGAACATTCTTGAAGAGTATGTAGTGCCATTTGCCCCATACATTGGTGAAAATTTCATTTTTATGGACGATAATGCCAGACCCCATCGTGCGCGCATCGTTCAGGAGTACCTTGAAGAGGTTGAAGTCTCTCGAATGGAATGGCCAGCAAGAAGTCCAGATCTCAATCCGATTGAGCAGGTTTGGGACAACCTCAATAGAAGGCGGAGAAGTTCAGAAAATCATCCAGCTACTCTTAATGACTTAGGAATCCAACTCGGAGAAATCTGGCAAGGATTAGTTCAGAACATTTTAAGATCACTCATTTTGAGTATGAACCGTCGTTGCCGAGCTGTAATTCACGCAAGGGGTGGAAATACCAAGTATTAAATCACTTATCAGCATTTCAGTATTTTGAAAATTGTTCATTTCTTTTCTTTCACATAAGATTCGGTGAAATCCTGAATTTTTCTTTCATTTAATGTGTCTTGTTTCGTTCAAAACCTTCCCGAGAGAACATAAAAAATAAGTTATAAAGTCAATGTAGAGTTAACTTTCATTAAAATTGGGATTTTCAGAATGTGCGTTAATTTTTTTGCGCAGTGTATTTTAGACTGCACAATATCAAATTCTAACATCATGAATAATATAGTCTATATAAATGATTGTAACATGGACTATATCATAAAAATCATTCAAAAAAAATGTGCACTTCAATGTAACAATCATTATAGGGCCCCTGTATAGTGCTTTAAACACAGACTGGAGGTTGTACAGTGCTAGTATCTAACTTGAAATTATGTAATTCATTGAATCAAAGACAGTTTTTTCCTCTTAAATATGCTAGGAAAAATCAGTTAGTATTTTAAATTGCTCCCTCTTTGATGAAAGAAAATGTTATACATCGTCATGATTTTTTATGACTAAATAAATAAATAATAAAAGGTATATCAAGGTAAGCAACTTTCCTCTAGTATATGGACATCACAATTTTCCAAAACATGGTAGTACTGGAAGGAGTATACACAGGGTGAGTTTTCAACTCGTACAAATATTTTTACAGTAGATTCTTGAGGTCAAAAGAAACACTTTTTCCCTATACCTTTTTTTCTTATTCGTCCCTGATATAAAGATATATCCAGTTTATATCTTCATAATGAGCTATACCTCCTCTGGATGAACAAAATGCCCTGCAGAATAACAAGATGAATCTATGACACTACACGCATCTGTGGCTCTTTTCAACAGAGTTGCATTCAGCCGAAGCATCCAATTTTTCGAATATCACAGATATTTTTTATTTTCAAATTATTCGAAAATGGTGCATTAGATATACGAGAAAATATAAGAATACTTTTATTTCATAAAACGTTCAAATATTCATTAGATAGCATCCAAATTGGTTTCAACAGTTGGGTTCTTTGAATTTTTGCTATTTTCATGGTACGTAATGATAATAATAAGAAAAATGGAAAACTTGGGTGGAATCTAATGTTCGAAAATGATTCATCAAATAATGAAAAACTATATTCCGAAATTCATTTCGTTCGATAAAACCCTGTGTGAGAACCAAAAATATTATTTTTCAACAGCCTGTATCTTTTAAACCGAGCCGATTCGGAAAAAAATGGTGAAATAAAAACTCTTTATTTTGACCTCAAGAATCTACTGTTAAAATATTTGTACGAGTCACAGACTCACACTGTATATGCTTATAGCTTCAGTGAGGGCTCTCTGACGATGATTACATACAGATATCTTTTGCCATTCGATTTTAAATCCGAATTATTCCATTGAGCTGAATCAGATTCCTTCATTTTAGAATAAATTGAAGTTTATTAAGTAAATACAGGGTGATTCAAAACTCAAGGCGAAAATTAAGGGACATATAGAGACTGATATTCTTAATTGAACGTAAAAAAATGTTTGGCCGATGAGGCTTCGTTTCCTAGTTTTTTGACAATAATGTTTCTGTATGCAACCAACTGAATTTCATAAATTACCACCGCATGTTGGACGAAATGTTGTCGCCTGACAACAAAATTTCAATGGTAGATGGATTGGTCGGCGTGGTCACGTGCTATGGCCAGCGATTTCACCTGATTCGAATCCTTTGGATTATTTTGTATGGGGACATTTGAAACAACAAGTTTACGCAGTGGAAATTAATGATAAAGGACAATTAATAGAACGAATTATTGATGCAGTCGAATCCACTCAGAATAGGCAAAACATGCAATTAGAGTGCAATTCCTGCGTTGCCAAGCATGTATCGATGCTAATGGAGGCATTTTTGAACATTTGATTTAATTTTTTCTGTTTTTTTTATCAGCTATTAAAGTTTAAAATTTATGGCATGCAGAAATTTTGAACACTTATATATTGGAAACAAGACAATATCCAAAAATTTTATTATACTTTTTATCAAGAATAGTAGCCTGTATACGTTCCTCAATTTTTCGCCCTGTATACATATTTTCATCGACAAGAAATAAGTATTTGATACACGCAAGTGTAAATTGATAGACCCTGTAAGAATAGTCTAGAAAATAAGGATTGGCATTTAAAAGATTAAGACTTCATATATGTCAAATTTGGGATACGCTTTATGTATAACATTTTCCTACATCAAAAAATGCACAATTTAAAACACTATTCTGTCTGCCCGAGCATATTTACAACAAAAAAGCTGGTATACTTGATTAACTAAATTAATCTGCACTTTATATTGTCATGTCAACTCATTTATCGTATTTATCACATTTTGAATTGAAGAATAGTATAGTTAAAGGCCAGTACAATAAATATTTGAATGTTAAGTGTGTTATACTTACGAAATTAAATATTCCGTTCAGATTTTCATCCCAAAAAATCACAACGAATATATAAGTATGCTGTATGCTTCATCTATTGGCATATTACATGAAATATATTCTATGGATTTAATTAATTTGCAACTGTGTTACAGAGAATAGAGATAGAACCATCGGCCGTCGAAATGTTTTCATTTTGCAGATTACAATAATTATTTTAGGGTTTTGGAAACAGAAGGTTCGCATAATTTTAATAATAGGTAAGTTGGGAGACAATTTTAGAATGACTGAGAATTTTGAAATTTCATACCTTCTTTAGTAATAGAGCGGCAGATAATAGTCCAAATTCACTGCGATTTTAAAACTCTTCGGGAATTCAACAGAAAAAAGCATTCATCTCGAACGGTTTTCAAGATAATCTCTAGTTAAAACCATCATAACTCATAACCATGAAATTTGACTACGTCAAAAAGACCCACCGATGAATTTTGATGAATGATGTTTTGGGAAGTGCATAAATGCAATCTTCTTGAAATTTCTGATGGGATTTCTCTCCCAAGATCTGAAACAAGGGGGAATCGAGGATACAATTGAAAAATTGTTTGCAGAAATCGACTCTGCATTAGAACTTACACAGTCTCAGGTCTGAAACAATGTTGCCCAACAAATATTTTCGAAACAATGCCGTCCCTTAACAATAAATAAGTAAATAAAACAAATGTAAGTATTATTTATCTTCTGTTTCCCTTGTGTTGAATTGCTTTTTCAAAATACAGATTTCTACCATAGTGTTAGATCACAGTGAGTTGGATTTTTATCTCAATCTGCCTTTCCATACCACAGAATATCATGGGATTTCGAAATTGCGAGTGATTCTAATTATTGTCTTCTCAATTATTATTAAAATTTCGTGAACCTTCTGTTTCCAAAACTATAAATTAAATTCAAATGTCACTCAATCCTTATCTGAAACTAATCTAGATAAACACAAAACTATTTCAGGAGCGATAAGGATCATCAGTGCCATAAATTATTGCCGGAGATCTACTTCTAGAATACATCAAACTTTGAAGGTGCGTTTCCAAGTTTCTTGCTAATTATCCACAAATGTAACATTTTCGAGAATAAACTTCGTCAGGATTCACCTACATACCGACAGAATACCAGACTTTACGGAACGCCGTTTTTCATGTACTATCTTTGAGAATTCAATACTGAGTATTAAATACTCAATGCTGTAGAAAAATGTAGAAAAGTTCTAGAGTTTTAATTTTAAATTAGGTACCTACCCAACTTTTCATGTAGGAGCTTAACTTCCTTCTACAAGGTGTTAAGTTTTTTTAATGGTCATTTTCGGCTTATTTCTCGAAAATGACGGACATTCGGTTGAAATGATAACCCTGTATTGTTGCTATAAGAAAAAAAACACGAAACTAACTGCTAACTGCGTTGATGATTGGCCAGTATTTATTTTTGTGAATGGCAATCAGAAAATATGCAGAACCAGCAGAATGGTTCATTGCTACCGTTTATCCAACGATGAGCAATCATCTAGATGCGATAAAAGTTTAATTATATGCTGATGTTTTATTCGAGAGTACCATTGCAATAATGAGCAACAATTTTTTTTCTCTGGTGAATTCGCTGAGATTTCACCTATCACGCTGAACGGACCAAATATAAGACATAATTAAATTTATACATTATTATGAGATTTTATTTCTATTGCGTATAATTCAAAAAAACTGCATAAAAGTTAGACTTTTAAACCTGAGTTGCCGCCTTATCCCTCTAAATGATACACATTGCCAATGTCAGGATGGCCGAGCGGTCTAAGGCGCCAGACTCAAGGTTACTTGCCTGTTCTACAGGTTTCGGGCGTTCTGGTCCTCTCTGAGGGCGTGGGTTCGAATCCCACTTCTGACAGAACTTTTTTAATTTTTTTTATATAAACGGAAAATTCATATCGGTAGAAATTCTAACGGAAGCTTTTTTTGTAAAATTGTGTTCCAAAAAAATAGCGACCATGATTCGGCTTTTGCTTTTCTCACCAACTTTTTTGTTGAAGGCGACTTATTGCATATGTATGCCCAAATTGACATGATTGCTTCTTTTTCATCACTTAATCCACGGTTAAAACGATCTAGTCTAGATCTGCACCATCTCACACTCTTCTTTTCGAGCTCAAGCCAAGTCCAGTCAAGTTCTGAGTAATCCACCAAGAATAAAGCTCACTGGCTGTCAAATGTTCAAAAAATCATTGCTTGCTAGGTAGCCTAAAAAGGAGTACATACCTACATCATAATCATAGATTAAGGTAGTGTAGATAGGAAACTCTCACAATATTTTGAAACATTGTTCACCGCGACCTCTGGTGGACTGGGGTGAAGCTTGAGTAGATCTGGTTTTGAAAAAAAAGCTGTGTGTTGTCAAACAAAAAGAACGAGTATAATTTCTGTGTTTTCAGTATATTCTCCATACATTGCAGGAAATTCGAGTTGTCCATGTGAACGCAAGAAAACTACTTGACAATTTATTAGTATCAAATAATATAAACACCAATGTACTGGTATTTAGTTCAGATGAAATATCAGTAGTTTAGTATTTTTATGATACGAATAAATCACCGCAGTAGTATTCTCATTCGCATAATTTTCAAAGTGAAAAACCGATTAATGCAAAGGAAAAAATAAGGATAATATGGCATTCTTTATTGTATTATTTTATTAATTGCATGGATCAACAAGCAATAAAATATACTCTATAAAGGTTTATTCTTTCGTTTATACCAGGACTCCAGTCTTAAATTCGAACCATTTTAGTAGGTATAGGAAAGTTTTTCCTGATAAGCTATTTCACAGTCGCCACAATCGTAACTTTCACGTAGAATTACGCCTTCTTCAGCACGGGAATGAATTTTTTTTTCTAATCGGATATCCGGAAATATAGTTTGATATTTTCCCTTTTGATATTTACTCTTTCCGATACCTTATTGATCAATAGTTGAAAAATATTAAAATTAAGTCATTTCATAAGTGAGTAAAATTGGTAGTATCGTTCGTTACAACTCCAATGTATCGAATGTTAACAAGTCCATTTGAAAATGCATAATTCAATAGGTAAAAATAAAACAGTTGACTAAAAATGTTCTTCGCATTACCTGAAGGGGATGAAAAAACCTCACAAAATCATGGGAATAATAACTCGCTGCCTAAACTAGGATATATAAAATATTTTCAAACATTTCAATTCAAAAAGATTAATCTTCAAAATTTCAAATGACAGAACACAAATCTCTCCTTGTCCTGTGAATGAAGTTGAAGGTTGAAGGAAATCTACTTTTTCCAGCGTCATCTATTAATTGTATATTGAAAGAAACACCCATTAATTCACCCCAGGTTAAGAGAGGGCGCAAAAAAACGGTTTCGTCTCGTAGTATGAAAGTTTCCAATCTACATAACTCTAATCTATGATCATAATATAATGAATAGAATGAAAAATTGTTGAAATTCTCGCGGTTTCAGGGGAGGTAATAGAATCTTTTGGTGTGTTGCTTATATGCTTTGTTATTTTTTTTTTAATTACCCCCCAAGCCAATTGGCTGGAAATGCCCCTGCTGCTCCATCTAGTCGAAGTTCCTGTGTTGTAGTATCAAAAAGAACAGCCAAGCTAACGGATCCTCAATTGAGGCAGAGTTTCAGCACGGAGATTTAGATAAGGAAAGGTTGGTTCTAAATTTCCATGTTCTATTTCAATGGTCATTAGCGCGCTGAGATCCAGGTAGATAACTGGGAGACGACGACATGCGTCACGGCGCGCGTCACGCCCCATAACTTGCATATGCTTTCGGTGCTAGTGATCCCTCTGCCACCAATTTATACATGACATTTGTCTGAGGCTTCAGCGGCATATTTCTCATGTAATACCAGATGGTTGGACAGCGGAGTATGATGAAGTGCCGAAAAGTTATGTCTATGTGTGAATTATGAATTCGATGGAAAATCGTTCGTTATACGGGGATTTTATTCTTCCCTCCTCATACGACGTATGCAAGCAAACTTAAATGGAATATGAATCATTCACAGAAACGTTTGTTCTGTGGAAAATGTCCCCCTGCTGATACCAAAATATTATATGATTTTTATCGGGCTATTTCTATCATTTTGTATTATTCTATATGCCAGTGTCGGATTAACCGGTACGCGCTTATTAGTACGCTTGAGCGTAGGGCCCCGAGGTACATAGGGCCCACGATCGTATCAAAATTTTTTCAGAAAGAAAATTCGTTCTGCAAGTGAAAATGAAAAACAAAAATGTTGGCCTCTTCAGAATAACGTAAGTTGTCACAGTCACACGAAATGCAGCCAGACCTAAAGCAAAATTCAGCTGTCAGTAAAATATAACATCAAATAAAAGGTTCCGCATATTCTCTCTAATAAAGCAATAAAGTTTTCGGCATCCCTTTGAAATCTAGGTACATCTTGGCCATATTCATTCAATAACCCTAAGGAATAGTGTTTTTGGTGAGGAACTAGTATTTATTCTGCGTTCTACTTGCATGTTTCTTAAGATAATACAATATTTATTGTGGAAAACTGAACAGTGGTGAAATAAATGAACAACATCTTTGGACCTCTAATCCGAGTAATAATATATTCTATCTGAACTATAAAAGTAAGCTATTCTTGAAATCCCGTTCTTCCATATTGTTTTAATTCCAGGCTTCTCTGATATTTCATAAATAATGTTTTGGGAAGCATTAGGCACCCCTCCTTCAGGGTAGTAGTTGCCTAAACGATGAACCGAATGATCTGATAGGAGTAGCCTGATAAATTTTCCACAAAATTAATATTATTATACCGCTTCATATAAGAATGCTCGAATGTTGTTTTTACTGATTAGAATTATTGGAGCCGTGAAAACTTACCATAACTTATGGTAGTATCGATCTCGATCTCGATATAAGACAAATGGCAGATTTTGTTAATAGTGATATTTTTTGAATGCTTGGAAAAAAGGCCTGTTTTGCAAAAGGAGAATGGCTGCAGTAGTAGAGCCAAATACAGGGTGAGTCTTTGACTCGTACAAATATTTTAACAGTAGATTCTCGACGTAAAAAGAAACACTTTTTTTCCGAATCGGCTCGGTTTAAAAGATAGAGGCTGTTGAAAAACCATCAAAAATGTTATTTTTAGTTCTTTCACAAACTGTTTTATCGAATTACATCCACACATAACAAAACATATTCAATTTCGTAAAATTCGAATATGTTAACCCAACAAACCTGAAACACAGCTTCAAAGAATTCCATTCCTGCAAACATCCGTTTATGTATGATCTCAAAGTGAAACCTACTTGACGCAATTGTATATTTGGCCACCAGGTGGCTTGAAAATGAACACTGGTGAGCAGTGATTCTATGTTCTGAAAATATCGGAATTCTGAAAATATTATGGACATCCCTGAGTACGCATCCCTCTAAACGCATAGAGGAACCAGTAAAAAAGAGTAAGAATTAATATTTTTTGCTCGTAGTTAATTTGTCTTGACGTCATCCGAAACCGCGCAACAGCTGTTAACCTTAGATTATTTATTTTAACCTTCAAACAAAAATATTTGAAATTTTAAAGAAATATAACAAAATGTGTGCATATTTTACATTAAGTGAGTTTTAATTATTTATTGGGTTATAATGGAATTGATAGATCAATCGGAAAAATCACTATACGATAAATGTAAATATGAAGTTAAAGTTTGGGAGCATAAGTTTAAGAAGACAAATGGAAGACTTCCGTCCAGATTAGACATCAAAGAAGCAGATTCTAAAGTTAGGAATGCGTATAAAACATATTTTAGACTCAAAACAGCTGCCTTGGAAAGAAGTTTCATGGGGATCGATGGATTTTGTTCAGATGAGGAGCAACCTATTTGTGACACTCAACAAGCAGATCCAGTTAGTAAGACTGACGAACATTGTGATATGAAGAAAAATTGTCTGCCTGATTCCACTTGGGGTAAGCACCTCAATAAAAAGCCATTGGAAAAGAGCCATTCAGAACCGTTGAAACCGGCTGCTAATTTGAATCAAAAATTTGTTAGTAAACTCTCAGTTGGTTCTAAACTCGTTAAGAGAAATCCAAGAAAATCTCTCTCACAAAATAAACATACTACAACAAGTTCACAAGAAAAACAAAATCTTAATATAACTAGCACTTCCGTTCCTATTTGTCGTTCCTACTCAGAACCAGTTCAAGTAGAAACAAATTCTGTGGATCTCAGTTCAGAGATAAGTCATCCTCAACTCAATACACAAAGGGTAAAAATTGTACCTGCGAATAAGGTTGCACCCACATCTATAAATATTATTAATGATTTGATGGACAGAAAAGTAGGAACAACTCCCAAACTAAGAAATGTTGATGTTAAATGGCTTGAAAGGGTTGAAATTAATACTGAAGTTCACAACAAAAATGAGACCCAAGTAACCAAAATTGATTCCATAAGTGATGAAGATATAATTGATAATTCTGATGATGATTCAAATTGTTCAAGTCACGTAGCTAAGAGATTTAAATATAGCAATAATGTTACTCCTAACTTCCAGAAATTCATTAAACATAATATTATTTCTGATAAACTAGCTGCAGCAACAAGTGTAGCAAATTGTGCTTCTAGCACACAAACTTCAGAGCTCTCTCAATTGTCCACTGTACCATCTGCAGAAAATTCCATTTCCAGTGTTTCACAAAAAGGAATGGGAACAAAAGATTTGTCCACTAAATCATCACAAGAAAATGAAAACGATTCTAATAAGATTGAATCAGGTGGATGTAGTAGTTATAATAATAGAAATAAAGAAATTGATGAACACGAGAATGAGGCATTGACTAGTTTGAAAAAGAAGAAAAATTTAAATGAGAACTTTGTGCGGGTAAATCTAAAGAAGAAAATTTACGCTAGAGGCAAAAAAACAATGAACTTTTCTACATACAAAAAAAATTTGTGGAAGAGCAGGAAAAAGTTTATGGAACAAATGGAAGAAGGAAGTGACTCATCTAAAAAGAAGTTCGCTAAACTTATGCCTCTGGAGGACTATGCTTCGGATGAGGAAAATAATTTATTGGAGACTCTGAATGAAGCATCTGGAGAAGTTGCTTCCTATGACCCTCCTTCATCAACAGATTTGATAACGCCTGTTTGTGAAGAAGAAGATGAAGATGACCTGCCATTAGCTGTATTAAAACAAACCTTGCCAACATCTTCCCAGAAAGAAATCAAGAGCACATCAAGTAAACCACAACTGAATACCGCTAAGCGAAAATCAACCAATATAAGAGTTTCACAGAAAAAAACAGGCAGAAATCAGCAAATAAATTCAAATTCCAAAAAGTTGAAGAAAAAAGATGAGAATGAAGATAATCTGATTGAAACCTATGATGATACAATGGAAATAGAAACAGAAAACAAAGTAATTGCACAATCAAATCAGCACAATTTTAATGATGATGATGATTTTAATTTATTATTGGAAACTATCAGAGTAGAAAATATGCTAGATATGAAAGGAGTATATCCATTGTATTCACCTGAAGATGATGGATCTTTGATTGAGACTCCAGCAGAGGTATTCAATGCTTTAAGATTATTTGGGCATAAATCATTCCGGGAAGGTCAAGAAAGAGCAGTGATGAGAATTTTATCAGGAAAGTCCACATTAGTGACTTCCAGCACTGGCTCTGGAAAATCCCTATGTTATCAACTACCTGCCTACTTATTCAGGCAAAAATACCGTTGTATTTCTCTAGTCATTTCACCTCTTATCTCATTGATGGAAGATCAAATAAAATGTATGCCAGGACCGTTGAATGCTGTCTGCTTGCATGGAAATCAAACAAAAACTCAACGTGATATAATTATAAAGGCTTTAACAGATGGCGATGTGAGTATTTTAATGGTTTCACCAGAATCAATACTGTCGTGTGATTACTCGTCTGGTTTTGGTTCTATTCTCTCACGTATACCTCCTATAGCTTTTGCTTGTTTAGACGAAGCTCACTGTTTATCTCAGTGGTCTCATAACTTCAGACCAAGTTATCTAGTAGTGTGCCAAATATTACAAGAAAAACTTGGTATTAAAACAATACTTGGACTCACAGCCACAGCTACTCAATGTACGAGAGACAGTTTAATTAATCAACTACAAATACCTGATGGAGAAAGAGGGGTTATTAGAGATATTCCTATCCCATCGAATTTAATATTAACTGTATCAAGAGATATGAATAGAGAGCAGGCTCTTCTGGAGTTACTACTGTCCAAACCATTTGTGGATTTCACAAGTATAATTATTTATTGCTTGAGACGGAATGATTGTGAGAAAGTAGCATCTTTTCTCAGAGCGTCCTTAAAGGATTATGTTCCTCCCAGTAATTCAAAGAAAAGGAAACGTATCAGCTCTCAAGTGGAAGCTTATCATGCTGGATTATCTGGAGCAAAACGTAAAACCATCCAGAATGCATTTACTTCTGGGGATTTAAGGATAGTAGTTGCCACTGTTGCCTTCGGTATGGGTATAAACAAAGCGGATATACGATCTGTTATTCACTTCAATATGCCAGCTAATTTTGAGAGTTACGTGCAAGAAATCGGTAGAGCTGGTCGTGACCGACTCCCAGCTCATTGTCACATATTTCTCGACAGACAACATGGCGATGTTTACGAACTTCGACGACATATATATGGCAATAGCGTTGACCGCCACATCATAAGAAAACTTTTAAGGAAAGTCTTCATCCCTTGTAAGTGTGAAGGCACTTGTTTGAAACATGAAATTATGTTCTCTGTGAATTCTACAGTCAACACATTGGATATACCAGAAGAAGTGATTTCTACCCTTCTGTGTTATTTGGAATTACACGAAAGGAAATACATTAAAGTTTTGAAGCAGTCCTATGGGAAATGTAAAGTGGTTTCATATGGTGGGGGTGCTTTGATACATAAAACAGCCCTCACATGTGAGCCATTAAAACAAGCACTCCATCTGAATGAAAATCAGTTGGATAATTCCAACTCGATAGAATTTTCTATAATGAAAGTTTCGAAAGTTTTAAATTATGATACAGGTATATGCAAACAAATCTTGAAAAATTTGGAATGGACCACTATCAACGGCCAGCCTAAACGCTCAGCTCTCAATGTTGAGTTTTCTGATTTAAGCTTTCATTTACTCTCCCCTGGGAACTTACCTGATGAAGATTTGGATGAAGTTTTAGATACTCTATATAACAAAGTTCTAAACCAAGAAAATGTTGCCTATGCACAATTGATTGATATTGATCAAACTTTATCGAAAGTAGCATTGCCTACATGTAAAAATCTGAATGGAATAGAAGAGAAAAGTGATATATTGAAAAAAGATATACGAGAATATTTCGAATCTAAAAAAAATATAGGAACCGTCCAGATTCCAGAAATAACCGAGGAAGAAAGAAATGCAATTATTCGAGATATAAAATTGATAGTTGATAGATATGGGGATGAAAATTTTACAGGACGATCTATTGCAAGAATATTTCACGGTATTGCAAGTCCTAACTTTCAACCTCGAGTATGGGGAAGGACAAAATTTTGGAGAAGTCACTTGAAAGTTCATTTCAATACCATTTGCAAAATTGCAACTAGTGAATTGATCAGGATTCATGCATAATCAATTTTATCTCCAATCTTCCAATAAATTTTATTTTCATATTGATGTTTTTTTTTTCTGTTTGCTGCATGTTTAGTACCGCTTATCGTTTGCCAACTTGTTAGTTGTTAGTTGGCAGATTGATAGGTTCGTGTAAGATGTCTAAAAACACATCTTAGGTGCGTGTAATGACCAACAACACTAGCACCGAAAGAATATTATACAAACATGAAGTACGTTTTCGCCCTTTACCGGGGTACCTATTTTTGAATTTCAGAAAAGTAAGGATTGAGTAAACTACCGATCTACGATGGGAGATACTACCAATAGTGCGGTCTGCGCGATTCAAAAGCGCATTCACCAAAAAGATATATACTTTGCTTAGGCTAAGCTATGGAGGGTAGAGTCCATAGGCTAAGCACAAGCACATCTTCTTGAACTAAGCACTTATGATCTGTGCTCATAACCCTAAACTACGTACACCATAGACGTCTCTATGACGTACACTTTTTTAGGTTAAGTAATAACAAGCTGCTCATTAATCGGAGACAACCTGATCTAATATAAATATTTAAACAAAATTCAATAATTTTAAACAAATATCTATAAAAGAGAGAAAATTTTCCAATTATGGCTGCTAAAATGAATGTTCTGGAGCCTCTGTCGTCGGCTAGTTCTGAAAGGTATTCCTTTTATTCTTCAGTTATTAGTACATGAAACAATCTATAGAGAATAGAAGTCCTTTGGAAATTCAAACGTTTTAACTCTTTAATATAAATATATATATATATACACAACTGAGGCTACGATCGGAATTAATTTTCGGGATGAATGTTGACGATTTCTTCACGTTTTTTCGAGTTCTTGAGTGGAAAAATTTCAATATCAAATTCATTAGCATCTAAAATAAGGGTGACCTTAAGTTTATTAAGATTTTCGTCAAAAATAGTTATATGTGTTTATTCTGTTTTATACTAGATGTTGGCTTTTTGATTCCAACTGTTTCATAATTCTTTTTGATCTTCCAAATTCAGTATCATCTCATGCAATTTGAATGATTGTAGTGATGATGGAATAGAAGTACAATCTGATTGTATTGAAGTATTTGCTGAGGGAGAATTAGATGAAGAAAACAGTCCTGATATATACAATCATCCTGCTTTTCAGTCAGCTGTTTCTTATCACCCTAGGCCTCCTTCCACTGGTGAGTATTAATTGTAATTATTCTTTATTATTTATCCGCGTAAATATGTGTTTGCTGTTATTTTCAGGTTCCCAAAAATCACCTAAATGCAGAAGACAGAGAACTACTTCATTAAATCAGTCTTCAAATAAGGGGTCTAATGAATCAGTGATAAGAACCTCTCATCGAACCATTTATACTGCAGGAAGACCACCTTGGTATAATAGTGAAGGTCAAAAAGTTGAACCTTTTGTCATTGGTGTGTACCACCAATATGAATATTTTAGATATCATTTATTATTTATCAAATAATTATGGTTTTTAGGTATATGTGGAGGCAGTGCTTCTGGCAAAACAACAGTTGCTGAAAAAATCATTGAATCTCTTGGGGTTTCTTGGGTCACACTGTTAAGTATGGATTCATTCTACAAAGTGCTAACGCCTAAGCAGCACGAGGAATCACACAGAAATGAATATAATTTTGATCATCCAGAGGCATTCGATTTCGAAATCTTAATTGAAACTTTATCAAAATTAAAGGAAGGTAGAAAAGTTGAAGTTCCTATTTATAATTTCGTTACACATTCTCGTGAATCAAGAACTGTAAGTATGAACAAGCATAACTAATTGTTTCAAATGGGGGTGTAAATCATCATTTTGTATCATTTTTGTATTTCAATCCTTGTGATATATTTCAGAAAACAATGTATGGAGCAAATGTCATAATTTTTGAGGGTATTTTAGCATTTTACAATAAAGAAGTGAGAGACATGCTGGATATGAAAATTTTCGTCGATACTGATGCTGACATAAGGTTAGCGAGGAGGCTAAAGAGAGATATTGCTCAACGTGGTAGAGATTTGGAGGGCGTTTTGAAACAGTATAACGGCATGGTGCAACCATCTTTCAATCATTATATAGCACCTCTTATGGTCCATGCTGATATCATTGTACCTAGAGGAGGAGAAAATGAAGTGGCTATTCAATTGATTGTACAGCATGTTCACACTCAACTACAATCGGTGAGTTCTTTGCAAGAAGAACAGTATTATTTCCCTTCTTTCTGTGATTTTTTTAGAGAGGTTTAAAAATCCGGGAAGAATTAGCCCAATCACATGCCTTTAGTGGTCAGCCTCTACCAGACACAGTGAAACTATTGCCAACAACGCCACAAATTAGAGGTCTGCATACATTCATCAGAAATAAAGACACTGCCAGGGATGAATTTATCTTCTACAGTAAACGATTAATAAGACTTGTCTTGGAATATACATTATCCTTGATGAAATTCAATACAACAATAGTGGATACCCCACAGGGTTTCACTTACGAAGGTCAGTGGAATTTGGGAAATTTCTTACAATATACACTGCGCAAAAAAATTAACACACATTCTGAAAATCTCAATTTTAATAAAAGTTACCTCTACATTGACTTTATAAATTATTTTTTATGTTCTCTTGGGAAGGTTTTGAAAGAAACAAGACACATTTAATGGAAGAAAAATTCAGGATTTCACCGAATCTTATGTGAAAGAAGAGAAATGAACAGTTTTCAAAATACTGAAATGCTGATAAGTGATTTAATACTTGGTATTTCCACCCCTTGCGTTAATTACAGCTCGGCAACGACGATTCATACTCAAAATGAGTGATCTTAAAATGTTCTGATCTAATCCTTCCCAGATTTCTCCGAGTTGGATTCCTAAGTCATTAAGAGTAGCTGGATGATTTTCTGAACTTCTCAGCATTCTATTGAGGTTGTCCCAAACCTGCTCAATCGGATTGAGATCTGGACTTCTTGCTGACCATTCCATTCGAGAGACTTCAACCTCTTCAAGGTACTCTTGAACGATGCGCGCACGATGGGGTCTGGCATTATCGTCCATAAAAATGAAATTTTCACCAATGTATGGGGCAAATGGCACTACATGCTCTTCAAGAATGTTCCTTATATACTTATCAGCATTCATAGCTCCATTATCAACGACCACTAAGTCTGTGCAAGCAGCCAAAGATATTCCACCCCATACCATAATCGATCCTCCCCCGAAACCAGTAATATTCAGGAAATTGCACTGAGCATATCTTTCATGTGGACGTCTGTACACAATGGTAGAGGCAGCATCTAGACTCATCTGTGAAGAGAACTCTTTCCCAATCGGCCTCTTCCCAATGGATATGCTCTCTCGCAAAATCCAAACGCGCCCTTCGATGGGCTGAGGTAAGAGCTGGGCCTCTTGCCGCGACACGAGGCCTTAAATCATATTCTCTGAGGCGATTCTCTATTGTCTGAGTGCTAATTTGCACCTCATGAGTTTGCTCAAGCTGAATTTGAAGGAGGCGAGCGGTTGCAAACCGTTGTCCCAACGAAGAAACTCTCAAGTAACGTTCTTGAATGGCAGTTGTTACCCGTGGTCTACCCTGTCCTGGTCTTCGGACATTCATACCTGTCTCCCTGAATCGCTGCAACATTCTGGACACACTTGTATGGGAAACTCCAAACCTTTCTGCAATTCTTGTGTATGTCCACCCTTCTTCTCGCAAAACTACCGCTTGGGCACATTCCTCTTGGGTCAAATTGCGTGTTTCGCGTTGCATAGCGATCGAGTGAGGAAAATCAAACGAAAGAAAAACTATTGATCACTAGAATTGATCGAGAACAACTGATTTTAGAATGGAGCCAATACATTCAAAATCTGATAATATCATCTTTTTTTATTCCTGCTGGGAAAAAACATCTGAATTGAAGAAAACCGTTTAAAGTGGATAACATATGCATGCATAATTCTGATAAAAATAATTATCATTGAGAAAACCTTCAGTTGTAGAATAAATTTGAGATTTCCATAATGTGCGTTAATTTTTTTGCGCAGTGTATTTCGAATCTCCATTTTAGGAAAGAGAATGGCAACTGATAAAATTTGTGGTGTGTCCATTTTGAGAGCCGGTGAAACGATGGAACAAGCTGTATGTGATGTTTGTAAGGATATAAGAATTGGAAAGATTCTCATCCAAACAAACCTCCAAACAGGAGAACCTGAGGTTAGTGAGATGAACGAATTGTTTAAACAAAATTTCTGAAAATTATTTTTTTAATTTCAGCTGTATTACCTAAGACTTCCCAAAGATATAAAAGACTATAAGGTTATTTTAATGGATGCCACAGTAGCTACAGGCGCAGCAGCTATGATGGCAATCAGAGTTTTACTCGATCATGACGTACAACAAAGCAACATTATTATAGTATCGTTGTTAATGGCAGAATCTGGAGTTCATTCTATAGCATATGCCTTTCCAGATGTTCAGATCGTTACAACAGCCATCGATCCTGAAATTAATGAAAAGTTCTATGTCTTGCCAGGTATTGGTAACTTTGGTGATCGTTATTTTGGCACAGAGTACGATTAAATGAATTAGCGTGTGTGATTTTAATAAAATTTTATTTTATATGTGTAATCAAGGTTTTTCTGTTCTATGGTATCCCCACGCTATTGCCAGTATCCTGTGTATCATTTATATGCAGCAAAATACATTCCTAATTGTACAGGGTTGTTCGAAAGCAGAGTCGTGCATAAACAATGAGAAGCGAAATTTTTCAAATTGGATGCTGCTGTATCATAAACAAAAAACTTGACACCTCGATTTTCCGACTTGATGATAAGAAAATATGGAAAATCGCTCTGTCCCGTCAATTTCATTCGAGGGGGAACAACTTTTCCCCATTTTTCATCCCCGTAACTTCAACCCTTAACGGAGGTGAGCCCTCTTGATTTTTAATAGGGATGAGTGGTTTTGCGATTTTAATCATTATCAGACATATCAGAGAGGAATGGCAAAATTTCTAAAAAAAAATTCCTACCTTAGTAATACTGAAGCCAGTTTTTTTTCATTATATTAATTCAAGGATACATAAAAAATCTCTCATTTTAAACAAAATAAAATATCACATTCGAAATACTAAATAAATAAAATTTCCATTGAAGATCTATTTTTTAGTGAGTAAAATATTTGGATACATTTCCAAAAGTAGAATATCCAGAAGCTGATAAGCTAATTGTTTGTTGAATAACGGATTTTGTATCACTTCCCAAAAGCTAACTACTCCATTTGAAAAGTTTTTACCCAGTAAATTGTAAGGAAATTCGTTAAAAATACGCGTCATAACCTTCAAGGCTTCCTCTTTATGTTTTTCCGATTCTATCAATGTTGCTGGGGATTCCAGATCTTCAAAAATCACTTCTAAAATTAGAACATTAGCTTCCACCAGTACTCAACAGCTGTGAAATAATCTCACCTTGTAAACATGTTACTAGATATTCCAAGTGCTGCTGACAAAACCAAGCCAGCTTCTTCTGAATAAAGATGCACCAAATATACTCTAACGTGTCACCAACCATGTTACACGTTGCAACATAAAATCTTAAAACTATTAATGGAACATTCAAAATGTGTTTAGCTGAAAAACAAACAATAAATATTTATATAAGTCAAACAAAAAAGTATTGAAGATGAGATTATGAATGTAGTTTCTAGTTTCCTACTTTTTCCTTGATATATTAAGAATATTTCTGAAAATGTCGTTCTTGGGTTTTACTGCAAAATTTGAGAGCTCCTGAGGTATATGCTAAATTGAGAATTTTTCATTTTATTCCCTAGCAATACAATTCCCATTATATTTCACACAAGTTTACGTACGGTTACTTTACAACTAATAACTGAAACCAAGTTAATTAATTTTTTTTTTAAATATTATAATAATAGGACCCTGAAGATTACTCCCTTTTTAGCTAGTGTTAAATTAAAAATGGAAAGAAAAATTAGTTTCATTGAAAATTATCATTCAGTAAGATCAGCTTGAAAAAATTTACCTATATAAAAAAGACATTCCAAAATGTTGAGTGGATTAACACTACTAGTTGTGTTCCTCCTGGATTTATTGAACAGTATTTTGAAATTATCATTGAAAACAGAGTTATGGAATGTTTTTGAAGGAATATCTTGAGACATTGCATTTAAAGGATCTACCTCATCACCAACCTCTAGAGTTGAGAACTTTCTGAAAAATAAATTGATCCGTATTGCCGAATAAAGAAATGCCAAACATTATTAAGATTACCCTGATTTCTCATTTCCTGTAGATGACATGAATACATTCATGAAATTATCCAAATGCTGCCCCTTTTCTTTACGAAGTTTCTGAGTAACTGACTGATAAATATTACTCAGATCTTGTACAGGTGCTCCACATGTTGATAAGTACAGAGAAAAATCATCTTCAGTTGTGAGGAATGTATATAATAAATCGCTTCCCCTTAGTGTGTTATTTTGTAGAATTTTCTGAAGAAACTTCTCATAACCAGCCATCCTTGTGCCAATATCTGAACCAGCTCTAAATTTTATATAAAAATGTGCATATGACAAAATATAAGATGTTGAAAATTGTAGTGGATAACCAAGAGGAAACTTTTTGCACTTGAATGAAATTTTCAAAATTGTTATACAGGGTGGGCAAAATTGGTGATACCTGAATTACAACTTTTTCAACCCAATGAGATAGAGGAAAATGCATGGCACATTACGGTCGTCTTTTTTTGAGAAACTAATAATGCCATCACCTGCATTACTCTATCTTCTTTTGTTTTCGAGTTATAGGTCAAAAATAAAATTTCAACTTTGGTCATTATCTCCGTTTCTATTTAATCTAGGATGTTGAAATGAATACATTATACAGACACTTTTTCGATAGTAATCCAGTGGCGTACTATGATTTTTTCCAACAGGTATATTTGCTGAGCTATAACATAAAGATGTATTTTTCTTATGAAAAGAGTAGTTTAAAATGACTTAGAAAGACTGAGGGTGGTGTATAATATATTTCTGAAATGGTAAAAAAATGGCGATTCTTTCTAAGTCATTTTAAACTACTGTTTTCATAAGAAAAACACAACTTTATATTATAGCTCCGCAAAAAAACCTGTAGGAAAAAATCATAGTACGCCACTGGATTGCTATCAAAAAAGTGTCTGTATTGTGTCTTCATTTCAACATCCTAGCCCAAACAGAAACGGAGATAATGACCAAAGTTGAAATGGCCCAAATTTAAATTTTAGCCTATAACTCGAAAACAAAAGAAGATAGAGGAATGCAGTTGATGGCATTATTAGTTTCTCGAAAAAAGACGACATGAATGGTACATTCATTTTTCTCTATCCGTTACGTTAAAAAGTTGTAGTTCAGGTATCACCAATTTTGCCCACCCTGTACATATAATAAGGAAAACCCGATGTTTGCATATTACACACAGACAAAATATGGTCCTCATGATACTTAATGGCTTGATTTCAAAAAATACAGGGGACTCATTTCTTATAGGTGTATGATTTTTTTTTGTAGTCCATTTGAGCGGAAATGGGCTGTTGCAACTTCCTGATGTTGTGTAGCATTAATTTTCACATGTTTAACAAGCATTTAGATGCCCACCAACTCGAACAAGTGTGTTGGGGAAACAAAGTTTTAACCTTTATCAGTACAGGGTGGGCAAAATTCGTTGTCTACTGAGAGGATCTCAAGAACTATAGCAGCTAGAAGAAAATGGATGACACATTTCCGAGCTCTTTTTTATGACTAATCCAAATATGAAAACAGAATCGGCCTATCATTTGTAGATTTCGAGTTATAAACAAAAAGTGAGATTTTGACGATTCCGAAAAGTTCTCATAACTTTTTTGTCTTTGAAGTTACAGATCTGAAACTTGAACCTTCTTAGGCACTTTCATACATAGAATCTACTGACAAAAGATTTTTTTCCAATTAAAAAATAACAATTTCAATAAAAATTTGCATTTAAAAAATGAAAGTTCACCTAATGATTAGAAATGAAAAAATATTTTGAGCTCATCAGTGGATTCTACGTAAAAAAGTGCCTGTAAAAGGTTCAAGTTTCAGATTTGTAACTTCAAAGACAAAAAAGTTATGAGAACTTTAGGAAATTGTCAAACTCAAAAACGAAGTATCGTAGGAGGCTGTGGTTTTCACCATTCTTTGTTTCCCCGAAAAAGAGCTCGGAAATGTGTCATCCGTTTTCTTCTAGCTGCTATAGTTCTCGAGATCCTCTCAGTAGACAACGAATTTTGCCCAGCCTGTACTGATAAAGGTTTTATTACCCTTTATATAGTTGGTATTGCATGGATGCAAATTATCCGCTTCAATTTTTGAGCAGTGTATTTTCAATACTTACTTTCTTGCAGGTAGTGGAGAATCTGTTATTTCATTCTCACCATGAAATTCAACCAATTTTGCTTTCAGAGTAAAAAAGTCCTGATCTTTTCTGAGAACCACTCTAGATGTTTCTGCTTCATTATTAGCTGAAGAGGGCCTTTTCACATTCACATGGAAGTAGATTACCTTATTCAGAGACTGAAAACATCGATATTTATGAATAAGACAAAATAAAAGAAACCTAAAAGTAAATTGATGGCGAATTGAAAGTTATCTGATTGTTGTTATCTGATTAATATTTGAAAGGAACATGAATATTCAGATAAATAATTATGTTACCAAATTACTACTACGACTACCAAACCAAGAATCATCAATATGTTCAATTATTTCCATGTTGTCAAGAACTTACTACATACGAAGAGATTGAAATTGTCCAAGTACTTATATCTCTGAATATATTATAGCAGATAGGAGAAATAATCTCTCCAACACTATCAAAACTTTGTTTTTCAGGTAGTACTCTTGATCCTTCTACAGGAGATGAATTCATGAAAGCTGATTTCAACTTTCTGAGACCGCCTAATCGAGGTGTTAGGGGTGCAGTTCCCTGCTTATTGTTTCTGGAATGGGAAAAATTAAAAAAATGTATTTTCAATGTATAGTTATAGATTTTACTCATTATATTGAGCCCTATTGAATTGCGAGGATGATTTCATTCCGCACAGATATTTATAAAACTGAAAAAAAGCAAGAATATTAAAAGGGAAAATTTCAGATTAGGCAACAAACTAACCTCATTACTTTTATAAAATAAAGGCAGCCAATTCTCCTCCAAATTATTGAAGACTACCTTATATGCTTCCATTAATGGTGCTGAAATTTTCAATTTGGCAATGCTATGTATGCCATCTTTGAGGAGATCCTTCATCTCTTGGGAAATACTATTGTTGCATTTTATGAAATTTGAACTTTCTAAGCAAAAGTATTCATTGTAAATGGCAAGGGCGCTTCCATAAAGTTCATCCAAAGTTTTTTTGCTGTGATCGGGCGTCATTAAGATGTTGCTGAATTGATCTGAATTGGAAAATAGAGGATTTATTTAGAAACTGCCTTTTCTACTTAAATGGGGAAATGTATTCCTATTAACTTTTCGGAGTTTTTGGTTTTAAATTTCAAAATCCCCAACAAAATGTTCTTGGGCACAAAAAAATTGTATGATAAGTTTTTGTGATACAGGGTGTCAACGATGAGTGGAGCTTTAGGCTCAGAATTTGTAACAATTTCGAGGTTCCAACATCAAAGAAGGTGTTTTGGAAATTGTTAAAAATTCTTAGGTGAAAGCTTAACTTTGCATCAAAACACCCTGTAACTAGGCATACGATTTTTTCGTAGCTACTCATGGACACTTTTGCCAGGGATCTTGAAATCTAATAACACCAAAAATTGAGGAGATTTAACTGAAAGCCGTCATTTTCATTCAAATATCATTCAGTGAAAGAGGTTGAGCACTTGTTGTCTACCAAATTGTGGATTGAAAATGAATTACTACTCACCAACATCCAAGCAGAACTTCAGCAAATGAACTTGATCCTCATCCTTCAGAAATTGTATGAAAGTATAGAGCAATTCAGTATTTTCTTTCACCTCATTCAAATCCCTGTAGAAAAGTGATTTTTTCTGATCTACAGGACATTCGAAATTTTGTAGGTAATATACTTGGGTGGTGTATTCTTTAAGTTTTGAATGCTTTGGTTTGTAATTTGCACCCATCACAATCATGGAATTGATAATATTTGGATTAAAAGCAGTATCCATCACTGGAAGCAGAACCCAGCCTGCAATGAGCTCTTGAAAAAGAGTAGATGAATTCCTACAACATTTAAGGTTCATTTTCACTGTTGGAATTCAGTTTTTGAAATGAGCTTGCAGATAAATCTACCTGCACTGGAAATATTTCGGAGGCAAAATAATTGGCAAGAGAGAGGCAGCAAGTTCTCGAAGGTATACAAGTTCGTTACTCCTATTTGTAACTGCTCCATGCAATTTATTTCCCCAATATTCAATTGCCACATCATTTATGTTCCTTTTCTTTAGTTTTGCTATATCTTCTATATATATGACGTCATCTACATGCTTTACAATGCAAGGTAAAATTTTTCTAGACATTAATGTTGCCAAATCAATCTCTATTATTCTTCTGATTACAATAGCAGTTGAATATTTTAGAGCGTATCGTAACTCATGTATAAAACTTTCATCTTTGGTTAAATGGCCATACCATGACGATACAAACATGTCCAAGAGTTTTGAATAAAACTAGAAAAAAGAAAGAATGTTGATTTCAAACAAATCATTGCTATCATTCTTCTGAAATACAGTGTATTCCTTGTGTGAAAAATTTGAAATAACAAATTCTAATAAGATTTCACCTTCTCAATCGCTTTATTAAGCTGATCATCAATTAACAAATCATTCCATGGCGCTACAAGGAAATCTTGGCGATGCCTATCACAAGAAGGATTATGACATACTGTACAAGATCTTCCATTTTTCTTGGATGCTGAAATATGGCCTTTATAAAAATATACCAGGCGAAGTAAACTTGATGATGCAAATCCTTGTAATTTAATGAATGCATAGCATATTACCAAACCTATCACATAAGCACTCAAGAGAAAACATGTCAGTGAGTAACTGCAAAAAAAGTATTGGGTAAGACTTCATGTGTTGAGTCATTGTAGAAGTATGACTCCTATAACTGTGGTTGAATTAATCAAACCTTTTACAGTTTTCTGAGCACTAAAACCAATGTATCTTGGAAAAACAAGAACCTAGCACAGTTCATTTCGTTTAAGTTTTGTGTTATTCGATGCAAATTTATCTAATTTTTTTACCCACCTCAATACCAAGGAAGAAGTTGCTAGTATTATGAATAAAATAATCGCCCCATCTTTAGAAAAGCGATCCTTTCTCAAAATTCTGATTGTTTCAGTGAAATCTTGATGGATTGTTTTAATCATATTGTATCTCTGGCTTCTCATATAAACCTTAACTGAATCATCAAAGCTCAGAATAGACACATACGCTTTTATTAAAGGATATATAATTCAGATTTGAAACATCCATTCTGTTGATTTGTTTGATCAACAAATTTGACATTTTGATAACAAAACAAATAAAATCAGCTGATCGTGACAGATCGATATCATAACCTACTTTGTCATTACATAGAGTTCTTTTTCTTTGTTCCTCTTTGACCGCTGTTTGTTTTGTGGTCAGCAGTCTATGGTCCTAATAAATAACCTAACAAATTGTTGATAATAAATGTTTTGTGTATGAAAATCCATTTTTTGCATTATTTATATATCATACTATCCGTCTCTTTTATCGAATACTACAATTTTTTATTGAACCATTTAGCATTTCAAATGTTTTTGAGAACTTTGAAAAGGCAAGAAAGATGTTTGAAACTAATGATTGTTATGCAAAAGGCAAACAGTGCATCAATTTCTTCTTTGAAGAATGCCCCAGCTGCTTTTAAGCAAAAAGAAAATGAATCACCAATTCTAAGGACTCCTTCAGAGACGACTGCATCTCCAACTTTAGCAGCCACCTCTGAAGCAGATTTCTTAGTGAAATTAAAGAATGATCCGGATAAGTTTGGTTCCTCGACAAATAATGATATTCTGGACGAAGGTGATTTAAAGGAAGAAAAATTTATTGGGCAAAGAACACCACGTTCTAAAAAACTCTCAACGAAGCAATATGCTGACATGATAAAAAAATATATTAGCAGTGGCAATTTGAAGCAAGCTATTAATGTAGTAGAGATAAAAATGATCAAGGAAGATCAAGTTAAACCTGAAAACTATATATACAATTTATTAATTGGTGCTTGTGGTAGACAAGGACTTCTTAAAAAAGCCTTTTCTCTTTATAATGATATGAAAAGAAGAGGATTAAAAGTAACTGGTGGAACATACACAGCTCTATTTAATGCTTGTGCTAATAGTCCGTCTGCAGCTGATGGTTTGAAAAGTGCCAAGCATTTGAGAAATATAATGGTTGAAAAAATGTATGAACCAAATGATACTAATTACAATGCTATGATAAAAGCATTTGGAAGGTGTGGTTGTCTTTCCACAGCATTTGCAATTGTAGATGAAATGATAACTAAGAAAATGATCATTACCAGTGATACCTTGAATTTCTTACTGCAAGCATGCATACAGGATAAAAATTCAGGCTTTAGACATGCTTTGCTGGTTTGGAGAAAAATGATAAAATTAAAAATCAAACCATCTATATATACATACAATCTGATGCTTCATACAATTAGAGATTGCAATTTAGGAGATCTTGAAGTTACTCAAAATGTGATATCCCAAATCGTTAATGAGAAAATTCAAATTGGAAGTGAAACTAATAAATTACTTTTGAATGGAACTGACCAAAAGCTATTATTATCAACAGAAAAAGATTTAGTTCCCTCAACAGAAAATCCGATTCAAAATTCATCTCTGAATGACCTTAGTTATCCAAATTTAATGGCCAAAACACCCAAACTTGGAAACTTGATTTCTCTGTGTGAGGTTGTGAAACCTGAGGATAAGTTGTTACTGGTTGGAGGAATGAATTCTTATTTAAATGATATGAAGGAAAATGATTGCACGCCAGATATTAAAACATATACTTTACTTCTGGATGTCATACCAAGTTCATTAGCTGCAGAAAATCAGCTCCTTTTACACATGAAAAAATCTGGTATCAAAATAGATGTAGACTTTTTCAATATGTTGATGAAAAAAAGAATTATGCGCCAAGATTATGATAATGCAAAGGTAAAAAATTATTATTTAGTTCAAAATGTCGATAGTTGTTAATTTGTTCTAAAAATTGGATATTTTAGGGAGTTCTGAAGCTTATGGAAAAACTTTCACTTCGACCAAATTTATTTACTTATGGAGTACTTGCCCTTTGCTGTAGAACTGAACTAGAGGCTTTACAGTTTCTAGACGAAATGAAAAGTTGTAAATATAGGTAATTTATTATTATCCTTTTTTTTTTCAAGGTTGAACGATAAAATTTGAAAATATCTTAGGAAGATAATTTTTGTTATATGTATTTATATAAGTACTTATCAGATGAATTCTTATTGAGATAGTTTCTCTATAGGTTGAATGCAGAAATTTTGGGATCATTACTACACCAGGCTTGTTATTCTAAAAATTTTATGTATGTTATGAAAGTTATGCAAATATGCATTGAAGAAAATGTCAAGCCTAATAAGAAATTTATTGATCATTTGGATGAGTTGAAGAAGGAATGTAGGAGGATGATCAATAATAAGGTAAGTTGGTTATAACTATTGAGTGAATATTTCAAAAATGTATAATACAATTCGATCCCCCAATGATAGTTATGAGTGAGATAAAATTCAAAGCTCGCAAATATGCCGATTTTATTTCATAGGGAAAGTTCTTATCACATTCATGATAATAATTTCTGAGAACATATATTGGTTCATTTTTAATTTACTTTCAGAATGACCGAGTGGGACAATCAAAAGCTTTCCAAAGAGGATTTCAGCTGTTCAGGTTACGATATAAAAAATGGTTGAGTGAAGTCAAAATGGATAAAATGGAAGAAAAGAACCCTTTGGAACAATTTGAGGAAGATGCAGATCCAAATGCAGATAAATATTTTGTTGACAAAAATAAATCTTCACACTTTAAACCTAGGCGAGCAACCAAACCGAGTAAAATGGATACACCAAATAAAATAGCAACTTGAAATGTTTTGATTTATTTTATGCCAAACAACATTCAGTCATTCAAATCTAAAGGTTTTTATTTTATTTGGGGAGCACTGAAGAGGTATCTAAATCATTGCAGCCAAATAAAGGTGCTGAAAATCACTGTTTGAGCTTCACTTAAGTTCTCAAGACGTAAAAAAGTTGGATAATTTGTTTCACCACCTAGTTGTCAAGCTCTCTGTAAGAAAAGTGGCCTATACAGGGTGTTTCATCATAAACTGGACAAACATATATGGTGGCTAAATGACACTGGGAGAATCACTTTTGCCTTATGACATATACCCCGTTTTCGATGCATAAGCGAGATATAGGGTGTTCAATGTCATATTTGAGCAAATTCTAATGAGTGTGGTCAGTTATGTATAAACCTAAAAGTAACAGTTTCTGGTCACATCGGAGTATTTTTGAGTGCTCAATTCAGAAAAGATGAAGAAGTCCGAGAATTTTTTTTCAAAATGGCGGAAAACCTTCCATGTTCGTGTTTTTTTTTCCGGTTGCCAAATTAAATTTCATTTTCTGAATGAACACAATTTTTTCATGAATCGAACACAACTTTTTTTTTACATGTCTACAGCGAAAAAGAAAATTTCACCCGAAATTGTTGAAATGTTTCCCGATTGTACTTCCTTTTATACCTAACACGAATATGGAAACAGAATCGAAAAATATCAAACCGTTTCTTTACTGTAGCCGTCCAAATATCTCGTAGGAACCTCTAACATAATCCAAAACAAAAAACTGGTTTGGTTGGAGCCCAAAACTTTAAAATTGAGCTGTCGAAACATTCCAGATGGTAATATGAATTTATCAAAAAAAAAAAAAATTTTCGATGAAACTTTGTTGGGAGTCGAACTCGCGACTTTGTGGTATTAGCCTCACCTGTGGAATGTAAATTTAAACTAATTGAAGGATATGAATTTTCGTCACCAAGCAACGGTAATTCGAATGCACTGTCAAATTCTGTGTATTGCTGTTGCTTGGTGACGAAAATTCATATCCTTCGATTAGTTTAAATTCACATTCCACAGGTGAGGGTAATACCACAAAGTCGCGAGTTCGAGTCCCAACAAAGTTTCATCGAAATTTTTTTTTTTTTTTTTGATAAATTTATATTACCATCTGGAATGTTTCGACAGCTCAATTTAAAAGTTTAGGGCTGCAAAGCCAAACCAGTTTTTTGTTTTTGATTATGTTAGAGGTTCCTACGAGATATTTGGACGGCTGCAGTAAAGAAACGGTTTAATATTTTTCGATTCTGTTTCCATATTCGTGTTAGGTATAAAAGGAAGTACAATCGGGAAACATTTCAACAATTTCGAGTGAATTTTTTTTTTCGCTGTAGACATGTAAAAAAAAAGTTGTGTTCGATTTATGAAAAAATTTCTTCACAGAAATTGTTCGAAAATTGTGTTCATTCAGAAAATGAAATTTACTTTGGCATCTTTTCTCAAAAATACTCCAATGTGACCAGAAACCGTTACTTTTAGGTTTATACATAACTGACCACACTCATTAGAATATTGCTCAAATACGACGTTGAACACCCTATATCTCGCTTATGCCTCGAAAACGGGGTATATGTCATAAGGCAAAAGTGATTCTCACGGTGTCATTTAGCCACCATATTTGTTTGTCCAGTTTATGATGAAACACCCTGTATATCTTGAAGAAAAATTATCACGTAATTTGTTTTGAAAGACGTAGATTCAGAAATTTGTTTCTGTTTGTGTGTATGTAATCTGTTGTGGACAGTTTTGAAGTTATCTGCTCAATTTCCACAATGTAAAGAAGCCTTTTGATTCTGGTGGAAGTCAGCAAAACGGTTTTCCAGTTATTAAAATTATTGTGGACTTACTTTTAATTTTGTTTCATGCAAGCACCTTGAATCAACGAATAGAATGACAAAAAGTAAGGGAATGTTTTTATTGCAAAAAAAATTGCATCCTGTGCAGAATCATAAGGGATATAAGCCATATCTCTTATGTGCAAACACATGATCGGTAATAAAAGCTGTGATATATTAGTTTGAAATAAAGCACTTAATTGTAGACATATATATTTCTGATAACAAACAGAGGCTTTCTGTTACTGATTTCCAATAACTGGAATGATTAAAGTATAGTAAACATTCGTGACTAGGAGATAAATATCAAACAGTAAGGATTAACATGAGTATAGTTTCAACCCATCAAGGTAGTTATAGACTAATTGTTCATCAATTTACTATAGTATTAGAACGTCAAGTACCACCTCATTCATATCAGGAAACTTGTCAATCATACCGTCACTATTTGTCTTTTCACAATTTCTGCGAAACTATTTTTTATGTAGTGATAATTACTTGGATATGTGAGGATTTTATTGAAGAGACGAATGCTGAAATGTTGAAAATTCATATTCAATTGATCACCCAAAAAAATAGGGGTTTTTCTGTAATAAACTAATAAATAAATAAAATTGGGCGGCTAGAAACGACTAGTTAAAAAATTCATTTGTAAAGAATATTATTCCTATAACAAATTGACTAATATAATTTCCGATAAAAAAAAATTGAAACCTGTGATGACATATTCTGGTCATGTATTGGATATTTAGAGAATATTCTTAGATTACAATTCAATTAAACATTTCATCTAGATAATTTCAGCTAAGAACATCAAGTCAACATATTAATGATCATTATTGGTTATTCAAGAGATCAGCTAATTTTTTCAACGTGTCGCTTTTCTTTCTCATGTATACTTTAGTTTCCCACAACATTTTGCATAGTTTTTCATCATCTTTTTCATTTAGTGGGAATTCTTCAGACATATGGGGACTGAATCTAAAATAGGGAACCCCAATTGAAGCACACCATGATCGTGCTCGATCAACCACTCTCCCATCACTGCTGGTAGCCTAAAATGAATTTCAACCAAAAGTAATCAAAATTAACCTGAATAACTGTCTTACCTGATCCACGAGAAGAGTTCCAAGCGCTGATATACCAAACACCAATCTGGCATTATCGACAAAACTATCAGGTCTGTACATATCCATGTTTCTTACTTCAATTACAGGAATGTGACCAGTACCGATGCTTACGACTAGTGATACAGGTGCTGCTTCGCTTTCCCTGTTCATTGCTTTCAAGGCAAGACAATGCTCTTCAATTTCTGTCAATGCATCAAGGGTTGGGTTGTTGGCTATCAAACCCCCATCGAGATATTTCCCAAAAGCCCTTGAATATATTTAATTCCTTGATATGCATTAAGATTTAAGATACTTGAAAACAAAACAGCTTTCAATGGCATTGAAGTACCTTTCTTTGGACTTGGAATGTATTACATTGGACAGCACTGTACAGGGTGGACAAAATTGGTGATACCTGAATTACAACTTTTTCAAGCCAACGAGATAGAGGAAAATGGCACATTACGGTCGTCTTTTTCCGAGAAACTAATAATGCCATCAAATGCATTACTCTATCTTCTTTTGTTTTGGAGTTATGGGTCAAAATTCAAATTTCAACTTTGGTCATTATCTCCGTTTCTGTTTAAGCTAGGATGTTGAAATGAAAACATTATACAGACACTTTTTTGATAGCAATCCAGTGGCGTTCTATGATTTTTTCCAACAGGTATATTTGCTGAGCTATAACATAAAGATGTATTTTTTCTTATGAAAACAGTTGTTAAAAATGACTTAGAAAGACTGAGGGTGATGTATATTACTGAAAGGGTAAAAAAATGGCGATTCTTTCTAAGTCATTTTAAACTACTGTTTTCATAAAAAAAAAAACACAACTTTATGTTATAGCTCAGCAATTAAACATGTAGAAACAATCATAGTACACCACTGAATAGCTATCAGAAAAGTGTCTGTATAATGTCTTCATTTCAACATCCTAGCCCAAACAGAAACGGAGATAATGACCAAATTTAAATTTTGGCCCATAACTCGAAAACAAAAGAAGATAGAGGAATGCAGTTGATGGCATTATTAGACGACATGAATGGTACATTCATTTTTCTCTATCTCGTTGGGTTAAAAAGTTGTAGTTCAGGTATCACCAATTTAGCCCACCCTGTACAGGGTTTTAACAAATCATATCCCTGTATCTTCTTTTGTTTTCAATTTAGTTTAAGTGAAAACTCATCTCGGCTCTTCAAGTTGGTTCCCCTATCTTGTGAAGTTTAAGTAATGTGGATAAACAAATATAACATTTCAGTGGCGTAGGAAAAGTTTTTTTTTTTTTTGATTTATCATTTCAGTGATATAATCGTACCTTTTTTTTTAATATAAAAAAGTATCTCTGGATTGTAACAATTGTTTTTCGATATTATTTAAACTTTATAAGAGGCACCAATTAAAAGAACTAAAAAATGAGTTTCCACTATTACTTGAAAACAGAAGAAAATATAGGGATACGGTTTTGGCCGTTATCTATACCTTTCCAACTTCGAATTGAGACTAATCACATTCGAATTGAGATTAAACAGATTCAAAATGAGAATAAGCAACTTCAAAATGGTAAACACATCCGAATTAGGAATAGACACATTCAAAATGGAACTAAACAATTTCATATTGCGAAAATTCATTTTCAGTTTTATTTCATATTTCAAGAAAATTTATTTTGCAACTCAGAATTGTATATAAACTTAATCTAACGCTATTTTATGAACAATTCAATTGAAAAATTTGAGAATCAATACAAAACACTCAAAATTATCTGATCAATACCTTTATTATTCATCATTTCCCAATATAAAATTGTTTAGTTCCATTTTGAATTCGTTTATTCCCAATTCGATTGTGTTTACCATTTTGAAACTGCTTATTCTCATTTTGAATTTGTTTGATTCCAATTTGAATGTGATTAGTCTCAATTTGAAGTTGAAAAGGTATAGATATCCTTTGAAAATCGACGTCGAAAATGTGCTATCCATTTTTTACCTAGCTCTTACAGTTACAGAGCTGCTATTCAATCCCATCGTATTTTGTCCAGCCTTTACTAGCTACCTCCATCTTTATATTTTCAAATATGTAATCTTTGAAAATTGCGTGTCAATCTGTTTGGAATAAAACTTGGTATTTTTTTCAATTAATAACATCAAAAACATTAACATTTCATGAATTACATATAACTAATTAAAAAAACGAATAAAGAATTGGTTTTTATGGACCTACAACTTGGCCTCCCGGCTCGCAAGATCTAGCACCACTGGACTAATATAAAAAAAATTGGTTTATCAGACACAATCTGTGGATTTAGGATTTAGGCAACCACGTTTTGCATTTTGCATGTATTCTACACGAAAGAAATTTGAAGACTTGCTACCAAAGGGCTGTCAAATGTAATTTACATATTTCAATGCCATTCAAAGCAGTTTTATTTTCTATATATTGTCAAACAAGCGAAATATTGTCTGTATTCGATAAATTGAGGCACTCTGTAGACGAGATGGTAGTGAATACTAAAATCAAACACTCACCTGTAATATGTCGGAGCTGCGCCTGTAGCCCTAGCTGCTTCCCAAATTAATTGCTCCCCGGGTTGAGCAGGTGGCTCATAAGATGAATCAGGCTCAATTTTCAAGATGGAACTTGGACTCTCGTAATTTCTAAACAAATGTAATTCGGCAGGTTTTCTGTCAGCGAGTGTCCCAGTTACAATGATTTTCGGATGATCTATGTTAGTCATAACAGTGTCACTACCGAACGTTTCCTTCAAAATATTTTCTAAAATATCACTTGGGTACGGTCTCATTCCCACAAACGTCTGTTCTTTGAGGCGAAAATACAGACAAAGACATTCTTTCATTGTTCTTCCACTAGCAATTGCTAAAGCTAGGATACCTCCTGTACTTGTACCGGCTATCCAATCGAACAAATGCACAATGGGTTTTTGAAGGACGTCCTCTAGTTCTAGTAGACATTGCACTAAAATTAAACCTCTTATACCTCCACCATCTAGACATAGTAACCTTCCTTTTTGTGGTAGTTTCGCATCCTCATATTTCTCACTCAATGTTTTCAATGTATGCTCCATCAGAATTTCATTCAAAGTGTCACGATTTGTTGGCATTGGTACTGGTGGTGGAGGAATACCTTCATAAGTACCATCGTACTTACAACCATCTTTGCAATTAGTCATGTCTTCAGAACACCGCTTTGCGCCAATTGCTGATAAATAATAGAGCAGTTTTGGACTTATCAAGTGTCTTGCTGATTCACCAGCGTTATTGAGAATATCTAAATCCGCACCGAATATTACTAGACACTGTATAATTGGAATGCATCCAACTTGTGCAGCAAAGTGAAGAGGTCTGTTGCCTTCGTTATCCCCTAAATTAGGATCGGCACCCCTACTAAGTAAAGCAACAGCACAATCTAATCTCCTTCTGAGGACCATTATGTGCAATGCAGTACGCTTTTGAAAGTTTCCCATATTGATGTAGCAATTCCTATCTATCAGTGTTTCAACCACAGTTTTGGAACATGCCCAGTGCAATGGTGTACCACCCGATTTCATATCCCCTCTATATAAATCGTTTGAAGCTGTTTCAACATAATCATGCACGTAACTGGGTTCCAAGTTTTCTTCTCCTTCATATAAAGCTGCCGTTCTATTAACATCTGCACCTGCTTTCAACAGTGCTAAAACGCAGTCGGTATTGTCGGCAGAGCATGCTTTGTGTAATGGTGTTAAACCCTCGTTGTTCCTTGAATTAAGGCATTTCAAAGGTGGGTCTTGGGCTAGAACCTAGAAGAAGTAAATATTAAATTTAACCTGAGTGCCACTTAATTTTTTTTAAATTTTTCAATAAATTTCCACAAATTGAGTTTAACATCTTCAGTCCAAATACATATGGAATGGGCATTCACAATTAATCCGCCATTTCGAATATTTTGTGTATCGATGCAATTTTTCCAAAAGACTGAAACATACTCAACTCATTTTGTTCAGAGAAAAATAACTAATTGAATATACTTACATATGTATATCAAATTTTTTTCTTACTTAAGTTGTATCAAATATTGAGTACATAATACAAACTTACAGCCACTATCTCCTTCGTACTGTTTGCTGCATAGTGATAAATAGAATTCTTCTTTCTGTCAAGATGTTCAAGAGAACAATTAGCACCAACTAACAATTGCACTGTTCTAAGATTTTTGCTAGCGATCGCTACCTGCAGAGGGGACACCCCACTAACTTCATCAGCACTGTTCAAAAAATTACTTATCTTTGGGTTATTCAGACAATCATATAGCGCAAAATGAGCCGCTAAATGTGCTAATGACCATTGAGGATGTTCATATAAGGTATCACAAATCTTTTGAAGTCCTGCAGTAGTGCACATCTGGAAATTATATGTTGCCATAATCATTAATTTCCTCTTAGTTCGCTGTACTCACTTCCACAGAAATATCGATAAATTCAGGTAATTTATCCTTCAAAATAAGGAATTTTAGTTCGGCATCATCTCTGGTTTTTGCTCGATACAAACTGAAATGTTAAATTATGACTTAACATCAGCTGTTTAATATGATACAGAATAATGCACAGAGTTACGATTATGACAACAAATTTGGAAAGCACTGATGTGAGTGAGCAGCTTTTGTAGACTTCCTCAAATTCATAACCAGAGCAGTCACCCATTCAGGTACAGAACTAGACTATTGCTCTTACTTGCTTCCACATGCAATAAGCAAACAAGTAAAACGAATATTTTTCATACCTAAAGGCTTGTCTAGGTAAGTGGCTATTAGCTGTTTTATGCAATACTATCTCAAAGATAGGTGTATCTCTTTTTGAAGAATTAGAATTTGGTAAATAAAGTATAAGTCCTTCGCCTCTATGTAAAACTCCTCTAGAGGTATATGCATCATATTTTGTCTCAACGACTTTATGGGGTGGATCTTCAGACCATAAGTTTTTGAGAACTGGAAAAATAAATAGTTATAAAAAAGAATTATTTGAACTTTTATGAAGGGAAAAAAATGAAGGTTGACCAAAATACAGCTTGAGGGTTTATTATTTAATTCAAAATCTTTAAAAAAACAGAAAACATTTGTATATTTTTCGAATAACCATGTTCAAAAATTTCGATGAGAATCCCTATAAATGAGGAGGAGAAAAGAATGATCAAGGACGGTCATGATCAAATTAGAAGATAGCCCAAATATTCACCTGGCCATATATTCATATTTAATATGGGATAATATTTACAAATAATAAATATATGAAAAAATTTATAAATACACGTTCAGGTTAATGAGAGCCATAGAAATAAGCACAGAACACTAATATAATAATAAAATAAGATTATAGGCCTGTTTTGGTTCGCTTTTAGGATGGTTCCAGAACGGTTCAAAACAGTCGCACATTTATTTATTCAGCGTAAGCTCGCGCGTAGCATCAAAGATATTACATATCTTTGCGTAGCATGCGGGTAGCTTCCCATAGCATTGCTGCGCCACTACTTTGAACCGATTCGGAACCGCCTCAAGTGCGAACCAAAACAAAGCATATTTTTTCGACTTGTTCCTTGTCTCTTTTGTCCTAAGCATAGAAAATACAAAAGAACGACCAGTTTCAATAGGCCTGTTTTGGTTCGCTTTTAGGATGGTTCCAGAACGGTTCAAAACAGTCGCACATTTATTTATTCTGCGTAAGCTCGCGCGTAGCATGCGTGTAGCTTCCCACACCATTGCTGCTCCACTACTTTGAACCGATTCGGAACCGCCTCAAGTGCGAACCAAAACAAAGAGAATAAAAAAAAATTTCTTGGATCCCCACAAGCTCATTAAGGATTAGCTTGGACCTATTGATATTTTCACTCTCACCTATTATCATTAAAATGATGAGAACATCAGCATCAAATGTTTCGTTTATTTGTGAACTGATGGGAGAAACGGAACCCAGACCACCATAGAACAACAATTTCGTTTCTGTGTTCAATGGAGGATTCGGTGTTCTGTAGGTCTGTGTTGGTCTGTGTCTGTGATGCAAACGTGAATTTTTTTTAACCTCTTCCAATTAATTGTTGTGACAATGGATAATAACGAGCAGGTATTATTAAATTTTTACATATGAGTATTGTTATACTCATATGAATCAAAAATATGATTTACGTTAAAATATTCAGAGTCTTGATAAAGTTACATACCTACGTATTTTGCTGCACCTAGTCCCATCAGGCACTATATATTAATATCTAATCATGACAATTTTTGGTTTGACATTGAATTAATCGATTCTGTATGTTTTAAGGGATACAATGATTATACTTATGATGACTACGGGGCCCACACTGGAGATCCTAATCTGGATAATGAATACAATAGGCAATATTACAAAATGCCAGATTACGTCAGTAACTTTTTAGGATACTTCAAGAATTGTGTGAAGGAAGGAATGGTTTTTGAATTACAAACACTATATGAGTCCACATGGCCAAAATTGACTGAAGATCACTTTGAGAAAAAACCTTGGCCGGAAGAGACCGAAGTAGCTGCCCTAGTTGGTACTGATCCAGTAAGTGTCAATACTCACCTCTTAGTCCCCTATCGGAAACATCATTTATCTTCGATTTAACATGGCTCTTTGCATTTTTGATATCCTCCCTGAGATGATGATTCAGTTCTTCGGTCTTATTCAAAATTTGCTTACAGTGCTCCATATTTGATGAACTTCAACTGAAACGTGTTTAACATTGACCCTTTTCTACTTCTGATGATCTCAAATGTTGAGAAATCAATAGAAAAGTAATCATCCCACTCTAATCTATTATTCAGTTGCTTTATATCCTTCATTGTTTATTAGGAGATATTTGGTCTGAATATTTTATATTTGAGTCATGAAGAGAATATGCTTCTTCTGACTATTAATTTGTTGATACAAATGAACAAAGAAATTTACTTGATTTGAATACTTGCCAGTTCTCATCATTGAAACTCTTTTTTTTTAAACTATGGAATATCTTATTGATTTCAATTTATCTGCCGCATGCTATCAATAATTCATATATTAAATGAGTGGAATGAAGACCTCAATGATGAAATTTTTCCATAATATTTTTTTTAGGGATTTATACTTTATGATGATATATATTATTAATTTCAGATTTCAAAATACATTGATTAACTTTAGAAAAATTTATTATTTTATAATTTATGTGATAGGTTTTCTAATGTACAATATTATCTTGATTCCTAAAGTATCTTTGTAATATACTCCAAGTTTTGCTTCATTCTCTGGTCATTTAACAGTAACGTAGTTTCAATATAATTTGTTTGTTCTTTAGCCACATATTTTATAGTTGAGGGTCTTGATTAGACAGGCAGTTATGAAGAATACAACTCCGCTTTTGGTCATGATTTTAAAGACAAAATTCATGTTTTTATTCAAAACAATATAAAATGTCTGTAATTTTGATCTTGTGATATCTAAATTGTGAAGTTATCTAAGTCCAATATTTTGTGTGTTTGGTTCATGTTTAAATAATGTTCTTTTGAAGTTAAATAATCTAAATTTCAAGTAATTCCTCAAGTTTTCACTGAAAAGATAAATAAAAAGGAAGTCTTGAATTTTGTATAAAAATTAAGTTAAAGGCATATTTTTTTTTTGTAGGTATTTATGATTCTTTATAAAGAATTGTACTTTCGTCACATTTATGCTAGAATTCAGGGAGGGCCAACACTCGAGCAGAGGTTCAATTCTTTTTACAATTACTGTGACCTTTTCAATTACATCTTGAGTGCTGAAGAGCCTGTACCTCTGGAACTACCCGATTTATGGTTATGGGAATTGATTGATGAGTTTGTTTACCAGTTTCAATCTTTTGCTCAATACAGAGCACGTTTGCAGAAGAAGACTCCTCAGGAGTTAGAAACCTTAAATTCAAACAATAAGGTGTGGAATGTACTTTGTGTTTTGAATGTATTGCATTCTCTTGTTGATAAAAGTAACATTAAGGAACAGCTGGAGGTATATGCTAGCGGTGGTGATCCAGATTCTGTTTCTGGTGAATTTGGAAGTCATTCATTGTACAAAATGCTGGGCTATTTCTCCTTAGTAGGATTATTGCGTCTACATTCCTTGTTAGGGGATTATTACCAGGCTATCAAAGTGTTGGAGAACATCGAGGTTCACAAGAAATCCCAATATGCACATATACCTGCTTGTCAAATCTCAACTTCCTACTATGTTGGATTTGCCTATATGATGATGAGAAGGTACTCCGATGCAATTAGGACTTTTTCATCAATCCTGCTGTACATTCAAAGAACGAAACAACTGTTTGCTTCAAAGAGTTACCAACATGAGCAGATCAATAAACAAACCGATCAAATGTACCATCTTTTGGCTATCTGCTTGGTGCTACATCCTCAATGCATTGATGAATCAATCCAACAAACTTTGCGGGAGAAGAGTTATCATGAAAAAATGTATAAGATGCAGTATGGGGATCTGCAAGAATTTGAAAATTGCTTCACACTTGCCTGTCCGAAATTCTTATCACCATGCCCACCTTCGGTAGATTTTCCACCAGATGATTATTCTAAGGAAGCTATAAGACATCAGACAGCAATGTTCATGGAAGAGGTACAACAGCAGAAGATGTTACCCACAATAAGAAGTTATTTGAAATTGTATACCACGTTGCCACTGAGTAAATTGGCCAGTTTCATGGCACAAAACAACAGGAATAACGATGGTAAATGGGATTTGAAGAAGGAAATGCAGTCCCTCATTATCCATCTGCTGTGTTTCAAGCATAAAATGAAGAATGTTGTTTGGTCTAAAGGTGCTTCTGGATTGGAAGGCAAATTTCAATCAGGATCTGAGGTAAATACATTTTTCAGATGATTGATTTTGATGAATCCTGAAATCAAATGAACGTACCCAAAAATTATGTACTATAAAATGTTTTTCTTTTCTAGTTGGACTTTTACATTGACAATGACATGATCCATATTGCTGATACGAAAGTAGCTCATAGATATGGTGATTTCTTTATAAGAAAAATTTTGAAATTCGAAGAACTCAACAGGAAGTTGCATCATATTAAAATTTAATATGTAATTTACAGCATAATATCATTTAACATTACTCAAATGATTTTTATGTTTAATAAATGATTGCCACTTCATTCCATGAACATTCTTTTATGTACCCTACCATGACAACATTCTCCCTCAGCATCATTGACCAAGGTAGCTGCTGTGAGTAGCTAAGATGAGGATTTATTTCTTGGGTCAGCTTTATGTATTTATGTAATTGTCAACATGTTGGATAAGGGAGAAGAGATTGTAGGTAACCTTATAGGGAGCAATGGTAGATAGGTGTTCCCTTAGTTCATCCTTACCGAGTTGGCTGTAAAACCAACGTTCAGATTAGGCATTGTCAAAAACTCAGTATACACCAAGAAGATATGACTATATCTTCTTGGTATACACGGCAAATTAAAAAAAATCTGGTAGCCAAGTAAAGTCTAAATCCAGTATTATCACGTAATCAATTATTAAAGAAAATATTCATTTTTCCCGGGGTTCAGGTCTTTTGAAATTTGGTGAATTGAAAATTCGATGTTCGTTGGCGACTGCCAACCAGAGATATCTCTGCTGCCAACTTGCGCAAAAGCGCCTTTAAAAACACTATTTAGTTAATTTATAATCTTTGAAAACACGGTTTCTTGTTTCAATGAGAATGATATGTAGAATTTTTTCGAATTCTAAATTTCTCAGACCCAGATAAAAAAACAATTAATCTTGACATTTTTCTATGGATCAGGTATACATACTCTGTGGTGGTCGTTCGCATTTCTCTTTCTCTTTCAAGATTCGTGTTCTGGCTGTTCTGTGCTTTATATTCGTGTTCTGTGTTTTCAAGTTTCAAGACGTTTCTCCAAGTGTCAGATCATCGTTGAAGTGTTGGGGTTATTCATGCATTAGATAGTTTTATTTTTAAATATCACCCCTAAAATTGAAGTTGAAATAAATTGAGAAGATGGAAATCAGAAAAACTATTGAATTACTTCGGGCTACTATAGACCCAAATCAGCGTCAGCAAGCTGAGACTCAATTAGATCAGGTTCGTGCACATGCATGTGCTTTTTGTCAGTTTATAACATTATTCATTGCATTTTAGATACACAAAATCATAGGATTCGCTCCTACATTACTTCAAATTGTCATGATGGGGGATTGTGATATGCCTATTAGGCAAGCGGGCGCTATCTATCTCAAAAACTTGATAAATAATAGTTGGCAGGAAAGGGAGGCTGAATCTGGACAGCCTTTGCCCTTTTGTATTCACGAACAAGATCGAGCGTTGATAAGGGACAGCATTGTTGATGCGGTTGTGCATGCACCAGATCTTATTCGGACACAGTTATGTACATGTGTCAACACCATGGTGAAACATGATTTTCCTGGAAGATGGACCCAAATTGTCGATAAAGTGAGTTAAATATCTATCTCCTGGAAAAAATTATCCTATTACTGCTGATAATGATGTGATTAGTCATATATGATGTACATCCTTAGTATAGGTTAGGTGTCATTTTAACAATAGTTGTTCAAATGAATAAAATCAACAGCAGAAGCATGCAATGTAAATCACAGTGTTGAAGAAACAGCCATAAGAACCATATTTAGGATATTTAGGAAACACTTTCATTATTTATGGAATAAGGCAAAATTAATTAATTGGAAAAATAAAGTAGGGCATACTGAATCTCTTCATCATAAAAAGTCTGGGAGGTTCTGTTGAAACATGAAGAAGTCAACTAGGCAAAATAGCACTATGAATATAACATGATTATTCAATTCTTACACCAACATCACACTAGAAATCATTTAATGAGGGCTACCGTTTTTGTGCTTGCCAGTGGGTGCCTCTGTAGAGTGAGCTCCTGAACATAGACCACCAAAAAAATGCAAGATTTATTTTTCTACGATGAGAGGGAACTTGTCATTTCACAGATCATAATATTGGAGAAATTGAATTTAGAAATATTTGGTTACTAATCAATATCTCAGTCATTTTTGTATTTTTAGTTCTTGCGTGTGTGCAAGTTCCTTTCTGACGATTTGGCTTCACTTCTTTTATAGCATAAAACACATAATATCAATATAAGTATAACAGATATATGGATACCATAAACTTAATATTAATCATTTAGTCTATGATGTGGACCTCACTCTATACCAACACATCTAGCGTCCAATTTACTCACGGCAGCCTCATTCTGCATTGTCTATTTGAATGGTTTATGCAATATCATTTTTACCAGTAATTCCTCAAGTTTCAGCTTTCATAACCTATTGTTGAGTCCTATAGTTGATCCGAGTTATTTATTAAGGCAAACCTCAATCGTTTTCTGACTAGTAACTAAAAAGTACGCTATCAAATAACTAATTTGTTGCCAAATTCAGTTGGTTTTAGAAATAAAATTAAGTTAGGATACATTCATCATTTGTTTTTTATTCCAGAAACTGATTTTGTTTGTATATTTCATCCTGCTCACTTAGAAAAATTCATGGTGCTCTAAAAGTTAATTAAGAGTTATTTATATTATGTACAATAATATTCTAAAGTGTTCCCTATAAAATTCATGTCCTTTTCAGATAAGTGTTTATTTGTCCAACCCCGAACCAAATGGTTGGCTTGGGGCAGTTTCATGCATGTACCAGTTAGTTAAAATATTTGAATACAAAAAAATGGAGGAAAGGAGACCATTGCATGAGGCCATGAACTTGTTGTTACCCCAGCTCTATCAACTTATTGTACGCTTGCTTCCGGATAACTCTGAACAGTCAGTTCTTTTGCAGAAAGAATGCCTCAAGGTTAGAATTAATCTCTGATTCAAAATAGTATTTTTTCATTTAAGTTCGGTAATTCTGCATCATTTTTCTTTATTAGGTATACTTTTCAATAGTTCAGTATATACTACCACTTGACATAATCACTAGAGAGACTTTCACGCAATGGATGGAAATATGCAGACAAGTTATAGAAAGACCTGTACCACCTCAGGCTTTTGAGCCTGAAGAAGACGACAGACCTGATCTGCCATGGTGGAAATGTAAAAAATGGGCCCTACATATAATTTATAGAATGTTTGAAAGGTATAGTTTTCAGTTTAGTTTTTTATCTAATGGAAAATACCACTTAAATTGAGTCTATTTCACTACTTGGATTTTAAGTATTTTTCCAGTGATAAAGGTTTTTTGAGTATTTTGAAGTGTGGTAAGAGTTTTTGAACTCGTTCATTTAATATGTTCATCAATCATTATCAAATTTGTTACCTACAATTTTTATGTTCCTTATTCAGGTTTGGTTCCCCAGGACATGTTAGCAAGGAATATAACACATTTGCCGATTGGTATCTTTCTACCTTCAGCAATGGTATCTTAGAGGTTCTCTTGAAACAGTTAGATTCTTATAGAGGTGGCACATGGCTGCCACCTAGATGCCTACAACAAACTCTCAACTACTTGAACCAGGCAGTGACACTTGCTCATACCTGGAAAATTTTGAAACCACATATGGCAGCTGTTATTCAAGATGTATTGTTCCCTCTTCTCTGCTATACCGCTGAGGATCATGAGCGTTGGACGCTGGATCCACATGAGTATATAAGGATCAAATTTGGTGAGTCCAGGCTATAACTACATTCAAACATACACTGCGCAAAAAAATTAACGCACATTCTGAAAATCTCAATTTTAATGAAAGTTAACTCTACATTGACTTTATTACTTATTTTTTATGTTCTCTCGGGAAGGTTTTGAACGAAACAACATACATTAAATGGAAGAAAAATTCAGGATTTCACCGAATCTTATGTGAAAGAAGAGAAATGAACAATTTTCAAAATACTGAAATGTAGATAAGTGATTTAATACTTGGTATTTCCACCCCTTGCGTTAATTACAGCTCGGCAACGACGGTTCATACTCAAAATGAGTGATCTTAAAATGTTCTGATCTAATCCTTCCCAGATTTCTCCGACTTGGATTCCTAAGTCATTAAGAGTAGCTGGATGATTTTCTGAACTTCTCAGCCTTCTATTGAAGTTGTCCCAAACCTGCTCAATCGGATTGAGATCTGGACTTCTTGCTGGCCATTCCATTCGAGAGACTTCAACCTCTTCAAGGTACTCCTAAACGATGCGCGCACGATGGGGTCTAGCATTATCGTCCATTAAAATGAAATTTTCACCAATGTATGGGGCAAATGGCACTACATGCTCTTCAAGAATGTTCCTTATATACTTATCAGCATTCATAGCTCCATTATCAACGACCACTAGGTCTGTGCGAGCAGTCCAAGATATTCCACCCCATACCATAATCGATCTTCCCCCGAAACCAGTAGTATTCAGGACATTGCACTGAGCATATCTTTCATGTGGACGTCTGTATACAAGGGAACGTCGATCACAATGGTAGAGGCAGAATCTAGACTCATCTGTGAAGAGAACTCTTTCCCAATCGGACTCTTCCCAATGGATATGCTCTCTCGCAAAATCCAAACGCGCCCTTCGATGGGCTGGGGTAAGAGCTGGGCCTCTTGCCGCGACACGAGGCCTTAAATCATATTCTCTGAGGCGATTTCTTATTGTCTGAGTGCTAATTTGCACCTCATGAGTTTGCTCAAGCTGAATTTGAAGGAGGTGAGCAGTTGCAAACCGTTGTCTCAACGAAGAAACTCTCAAGTAACTTTCTTGAATGGCAGTTGTTACCCGTGGTCCACCCTGTCCTGGTCTTCGGACATTCATACCTGTCTTCCTGAATCGCTGCAACATTCTGGACACACTTGTATGGGAAACTCCAAACCTTTCTGCAATTCTTGTGAATGTCCACCCTTCTTCTCGCAAAATTACCGCTTGGGCACATTCCTCTTGAGTGAAATTGCGTGTTTCGCGTTGCATAGCGATCGAGTGTAGAAAATCAAACGAAAGAAAAACTATTGATCACTAGAATTGATCGAGAACAACTGATTTTAGAATGGAGCCAATACATTCAAAATCTGATAATATCATCTTTTTTTATTCCTGCTGGGAAAAAACATCTGTATTGAAGAAAACCGTTGAAAGTGGATAACATATGCATGCATAATTCTGATAATAATAATTATCAATGAGAACACCTTTAGTTGTAGAATAAATTTGAGATTTCCATAATGTGCGTTAATTTTTTTGCGCAGAGTAGATATCTCGAATTCACTCTTCACTAATTCGATCTTTAATTTGAGACTAAAAATAATTAATTTTTTTCCAGACGTATTTGAGGACTTTGTTTCACCTGTCAATGCAGCTCAAACACTTCTGCACTCTTGCTGTAAAAAACGTAAAGAAGTATTACCAAAAACAATGGTTTTCCTGACGCAAGTTCTGACCAATAATCAGACAGAGGCGCCCCAGAAAGACGGTGCTCTGCACATGATTGGTTCTTTGGCGGATATACTTTTGAGAAAAAAATTGTACAAGGAGCAATTGGATCAATTCTTTGTGAAATTCGTTTTCCCAGAATTCAACTCTGACAGGGGGCACTTGAGAGCTAGGGCCTGCTGGATTCTTCACAATTTTGCAGAGCATGAGTTTAAACAAGATGATATATTGGTGGAAGGTGTCAACCTGGTTATTAAATCGTTATTGTATGACAAGGACCTTCCGGTGAAGGTAGAAGCAGCAATTGCCCTGCAGTCACTCTTAAGCTATCAAGAAAAAGCATATAAACATGCAGAACCTCAGGTGAGAGCTTTTCAGACATAAAAAGACAGGGTCTATCGTGGAATGTAATAGTTCATTTTACGATTGACTTGCGAGAAAAACATTTCATATCGTTCCGTTTACAGATCAAAGATATTTCCCTTGAATTGCTTTCAATCATACATGAAACAGAGAATGAAGATGTTACGGGCGTAATGCAAAAAATGGTGTGTATTTACACCCAGCATCTCATTCCCATTGCTTCGGAAATTTGTGGACAATTGGCGAGAACATTCACACAGGTAAATATCTCCCAAGTTCCATTTTGTGCGAGTTGACAAGTCCCATTTTTGTTTAATTCAGGTGGTGGAAAACGACGATATACAAGACGAAAAGGCGATAGCAGCGATGGGTATTTTAAATACAATAGAGACTCTATTGACTGTGTTGGAAGATAGTCCTGAGGTAGTCAAAGTTTTGGAACCGACAGTTTTGCAAATTGTTGTAAATGTTTTGCAAAATGAGGTGAGAATGAAAAATTATTCTTTATCTTTTTCAGTTAGGAGTTATTTCCCTAAAATATTTGAGCGTTGATCCTTATTTGTCCTTTTTTCCATGGGTGAATTTAAAAAAATAATGTGGGGTTACGAGGTTTTGTTTCAAATATTCTTTCCTTGTGACTTGTTTTATCATTTTTTTTATTTACTGTTTATTTACTGTTTGGTGTTCATCTCCATGTATTCCTTAAGTTAAAACATTCACAACATTTTTTCATGTTTCACATGAAATATCTTCAAAATTTCGCATTTCAAACACATCATTTGAACCTTTTCCCTGAAAAATTCATTTCAAGTTCTCAAAAAAGAAAAATTTAAAAAAAATCATTCTTCAAATATGGGGTTTTAAAATTTAAATCGCTTCGTTTCTAGTTTACGATTTGGCAACAGCGCCTACTAGACAATGAAAAGAACAATGTCCGATCAGCTTGTTTATAAAATAACAGCTGTTGATTTACAGGCGCGTACTTAGTGGCGAACCTCAACTGCAACCGGCCATAAAAATCCCATAAAATAACATTTTACGACCTTCCTCGTTCGTCGCGGACTTCATAGACAGCCATCTTTGTCTATCTCATCAAGATAATGTATTTGTTGTCCTTTATTATCAAGGCATATTTCAGTCGATGTTGCCAACTTGTGCAATATAAACGAAACGCTTTAAATTTTAAAGTGCTTAAAATAATTTTTTTTGGGAATCGGTTGAAATGTTTATTTAAAAATGTGACGTTTCAAAGACATTTCCTAGAAAATACATCATTTTCGTCAGGAGAAGTATTCCCTATTCTCCAAATTTATGAACACGACTCAATTTAAGGGGCGCATTTGTACAGGGTGGGCAAAATTGGTGGTACCCAAACTACAACTTTTTAACCCGCCGAGATAGAGGAAAATGCATAGCACATTACGGTCGTCTTTTTTCGAGAAAGTAATAATGCCATCAACAGCATTACTCTATCTTCTTTTGTTTTCGAGTTATAAGTCAAAATTAAAATTTCTACTTTGGTCATTATCTCCGTTTCTGTTCGAGCTAGGATGTTGAAATGAAAACATTTTACAGACACTTTTTTGATAGCAATCCAGTGGCGTACTATGATTTTTTTCCAACAGGTATATTTGCTGAGCTCTAACATAAAGATGTATTTTTTCTTATGAAAACAGTAGTTCAAAATGACTTAGAAAGACTGAGGACAATGTATGATATATTTCTGAAACCGTAAAAAAATGGCGATCTAAGTCATTTTAAAGTACTGTTTTCATAAGAAAAACACAATTTTATGTTATAGCTCAGCAAATAATCCTGTAGGAAAAAATCATAGTACGCCACTGGATTTCAATCAAAAAAGTGTCTGTATAATGTCTTCATTTCAGCATCCTACCACAAACAGGAATGGAGATAATGACCAAAGTTGAAATGGCCCAAATTTAAATTTTGGCCTAAAACTCAAAAACAAAAGAAGATAGAAGAATGCACTTGATGGCATTATTATTTTCTCGAAAAAACACGACATGAATGGTACATTTATTTTCTCTATCTCGTTGGGTTAAGAAGTTGTAGTTCAGGTACACCAATTTTGCCCACCCTGTACATGAGAAACGAAGTTAGAACCTCATACATGTTTGATTATCAAATCAATGTTGACCCGTCAATAAAGCAATGCTTCCCTGATCAACCTTAGTGAAACAGCACTAGAATTTAAAAACTTGTGATTTCGTGATTGTCTGAATACATAAATCTTCTCTTAGATGCATGAGTATTATGAAGAAGTGCTCGCCTTGGTGTATGATTTGACGAGCAAACATATATCGGAAGACATGTGGAAAGTGTTCGAGTTGATGTATCAGGTGTTCATGAAAAATGGTATGGATAATTTCATAGATATGATGCCAGTTTTACACAATTACATCACGGTGGATAAAGAAGCATTTTTGTCTGATACTAAGCGTCTATTAGCTGTTTACAACATATGTAAGGAAGTTCTCGATAGTGGCTCTTTGGGAGAAGATCCAGAATCTCATGCAGCTAAATTACTTGAAATTTTACTTTTAACATATTTAAGGCAAATTGACCAAGCAGTACCTATGTTGGTGGAATTGGCGGCAACCAGATTATTAAGACAGGTAAGAACTGATTTCTTCGACCCTAACACATAAAAAAATCAGTTTTATTGAACATGTTTCAATACTTAGTAGTTATGGTGAGAATCTAGAGAATAGATCTACAAATTTTCAAAAAGAACTCTCCTCGGTTCTCTAGTTACTTCTAGTGGACATTTTGCATGAAACACCCTGTATACAGAAATCAAATACTAAAATAGTTCACGAATTTCCCCTCTGAGCCTTCAAACTTAAATTCCAGGTCAAAACGAGCGAATTGAGGACAATGTGTCTGCAAGTGTTGATAGCCGCACTTTACTACAATCCCCAAATTCTTTTCACAGTGCTTGAAGGCATTCCAGATTTCACCAAGCATTTCATCAAACAATGGTTGTGCGATGCTGATTGTTTCTTAGGTATCCATGACAGGAAAATGTGCGTTATCGGTATCTGCACGCTGATCAGTCTTCCAAATAAACCACCGGCTCTCGTCGAAGAGGCACAGAAAATTGTGCCTTCTTTGATCATGATCTTCGAGGGGCTCAAGAGAGCTTACACCGCTAAAGCGTTGGAAAATGGGGAAGAAGAAGATAGTGAAAGCTCTGATGATGATTTCGAAGGTGATTTAAAAATTCCCAACAATGCAATGGATGAAATTCATAATTGAAATTTTTTTTTTATATTTCAGAAGTTCTTAGTTCAGACGAAGACGATATCGATGATGAAGGACAAGATTATCTAGAATCTCTATCGAAGAAGGCAGTTAGTGCAGGAACTAATGCTGGATTGCCCATTAATGCAACAATTAACGATATAGATGATGGCTCTGATGACGATGACTCTGATTATAAAGTAACAGATGAAACAGTCTTGGAATCATACTCTACTCCTCTGGATGAGGAAAACTGTGACTTGGATGAATTTATCCTCTTCAAAGATGTTATGTCTAGTAAGTGAAATTTTTTAATGAATTTCGGTATATACAGAAATCATGGATTCATATCACCAAGAAACTCCCTACTTATCTTGGAATTACAAATATTTTTGTCTTTCAGGATTAGAAACTTCTGAACAAGAATGGTATAATAAACTTTTGTCTTGTTTAAATGATCAACAGAAGAAGGCCCTCATGGATATTTGTGTTCTGGCAGATCAGAGGCGTGCTTTCAGAGAAAGTAGAAAAATCGAACAACAAGGAGGTGAGTTCACTCAAATTTTGAAACAAAATGTGGTTAAAAATTTCAGTGAGTCTCAAATGAATATATAATTCTGATACACAAGAATTTGGAGTCACTCTGTGTATTCTTTTACTACTTTAGCTGTTTTTCATATCAGAATTCGTATTTAGGAATATATTCTAAATTGAAATCTTTTCAGGTTATGTTTTTACCCAGCAGGCTGTACCAACAACTTTCAAATTTGGAGATTCTAGTTTGGGATAATCTAAAATTTTATTTATTCTGACTGATGTAAAATTGACTGTAACAAATGAACTATGCAGTTTTAATTTTGTGTATCTTCTTTTTATTAAGTGCCTTTTTATTATGTACATATGTTACAAGGAACATACACTACGATATAAAGATGAACCCAACAGTTCATCTATATTCTATTGTATTAACAAGTCTCAACTGTAATCTGAATTTCATTGTTTCATTTATTCAATGTTATGAGAAATCCTTTTATTGCATAAAAGCCTTTGAAATTTGGACTCAAATTTAATTGAAGGAAAATTTCAAATCAATATCTAATCCCAAAAGGTTGAGTCTTATTGGTAAGTCATGACATAATTACTTGGTTTGTTGAATTAACATCGGTGAGAAATGTCTTAGTATAACAAGTATTCTATTTTGAAAATACTGGTTAATCATATTGGTTAACATCACTGAGAAATAATATGGAAAAAATGTTTTGTTATGCTACATTCATAGTTTAAAATCTCATAATTTTTGACAAGGACTTTTCCAACTACTTGAAGATGACACAAAAACATTCATAATTCTCATCATTTTTCAAGCACTTTCTGAAAGAAGGATTAGGGTTGTGATGAAGAAACATTATCTTAAATGGATTTTACTTCGATCATCAACTACATTATTGGGGTACTTCAAATTCATATCCATAATAAATACCTTCTGCATATACTTTATATATATCCTCTGAATTCCTACGTATTCTTCTACCGAATGGTTCTAAATCATTGTAACATTTGGTGAACACTTTATTTATAGCTTTCATAGCTTCCTCCTCTGTTACATCTCTAACGGCCATAATAGAACTTAAGGCCTTATTCTTCACACAGTATTGATGTGTTTCTTTGAACTTGAATATTGAGGTGTCGCCATTTATCCATGCAGAAAGCCAACTGCAGTGCGCCAAGTTGGCAGCCCGAATTTCAGTACAGGCAAGATGTTCAAGGTTATTAAAATCTAACTTATTTTGGCAACTATCCAGCATGTGAATGAATTCATGAGTGAGTACTGCCTGAACCATACCAGGACGTGTTACTGTGTTTTGGCATACAACTACTTGATTCAAAATGGGATCATAACCACCACTAACATTTGGGCTGCATTCTTCGCAAGATATATGTCTTCTTATATCTATTTCGCAACCAGACTTTTTCAAGGCCCCCATCATCAACTTCACCAAGGGACTTTTCAATATGCATTTATAAACATTTTGTTCGCACTTGCCTTTATCGATATTCGTTCTACCTTTGAGAAATTTTGCTATATCACCATCTGTAGACGGCTTCCTTTCAGGATACAAATCATAACCCCATTTAGTTTCACCCGATTTACTTTGTTCAGAGTCAGATTTTTCTTTATTACTATCGTTTGCTGAAGTTTCCGGTGTTATTAAAGTCATTTTGAATGAAGAAAATGGTTCATAATTAGAAAAAATTCAAATTTCAAACTTGAGGTTATTTAACCTCAATTTGACGGCTCCTGCTCATAGACTTAATTATTATGTCTATGCTCCTGCTTGAATTATTAGGTCTATGGCTTGAATGAACTACCGAGGTTCATAGAAAAATTGTCAATCAACTTTTGGAAGGTTTATGCGATTTCATCTTTCGTTTTAATTCAAATTTATATTTATTTTCCTAACAAGAAAAGTGATTCCCACATGCGACTGCCGTACAGTCGCGTGCCGGAACAACTTAACAAGCAGGAAAGAATACTCCTGAACAAAGATTACTTTGCCTGCAGAGGCTTTAATACTATACTTTTCCTACTATCACCAAAAAACAGTAAATTTGCAAAATTCATCATTTTCACCACCTATCACAACTTTTATGTATAGAAGGATGCCAGATAATTCGTAATGACTTATGGTGGGATTACGCAGAGATTCCTAAGAACTAACAGCCGGTTTCATAATCAATCTTAAACTTTGAGCTTGAAGGGACTTTAAAGTTGAATATGAAACTGGAAGTTAGTCCTAAAAAAGGAACTTCCGGGAATGCCGTCCCTATGAAAGTATGCACAATTCTTCGTATCGGTACTTTATAACTATATCTCTACTCTTCTAAATTTCCTAGGAACTTGACTATTCTCTATACATAGTTTCGTCCGATTCAAGTTCCTTCAAATTATCTGATAGTTTCTCCACTTCTCATTATTATTACCAATCATTCAATATATTTACTCCCAAATATGTTACGTATAACATAACAATATAAATACCAGAAATTGCAAAATGGCGAATGCTCTTAACAAGAACCTTCCTCCGCTCCTTCATTGATACGCTTCATTGCGGATCTATAAAGATAATATTTCAATAAACAATCGAGTTCTGAGTCTTCCATATAGATATCATTTTTGCAACAAGCTATGATCGATATACGTCCATTTAATAATTCCCAATTGCTATAGATACCTACTTCTTCATCGAATAGGACTCTTAATTCTATACCAGCATTGTTGAGATTCAGGGAAACGTTCCACATGATGCAATCCAACCAACTATACCATCAGAGACCTTATACCATGATGGTCCAGTCGATAGAGCAAGTGCTTGTGACATGGATCTGTTCTCCGCATCAATTTTTTCACTAAGAAGATATTTCGAATCTTAAGGTTTAGTCAGTGGAAATTCGTTGAAAAATTATCAATATTATCAATAATTGATTACGTCCATTGTTTCATAATAATCTGGAAATGAATAAATAAATAAATGAAACATAGGTAGGTATTTACGAAGCGAATGAAGTGATTTAAATCGAATTTGGAAAAATAATAAATTTTACATCGTTTATGCATCTTTCAAAGTACTATATATTATAGCCATATTTCTTAGGCCTTTTTGTTTGGAAAGCAAATGACTTCATCAGCTGTAGCATGAAACACACGTTCTAAACTAGGAATGAATTCAGTAAATCAAAGAAAAGTTTTTTGTTGTAAATATGCTCGGAACTGTCGATTATTATTTGAAATGGTCCTCTTTTTGATGTAGGAAAAATGTTATATAGCGTTTCCCAAATATGAGATATGGATTCAAACTAAATTAAATAATTCAGGCAGTTTAAAAATGGAATATCAGAGGTATTTATTTATCTTTTCTCGTAAAAAAATTGGGTTGAATCAGATTTCAATTTTCTTATCAGTTGATGATAGTCATAAAAGATTAGTGTATTATTGCCATTCGAAACAAAATTATCGACTACACGTCGTTTCTAAAATTTGGAGTAAAAGCTGTATAACATTTTCTTTCGTCGAAAAAAGAGCAATATTTTCAGGAAACATTTATCTTGAAAGAAAAATATGTATTTTTACTATAGTCAATCCTCATATCTCTTCGACCAATCTTTGTGTTAAAAGACAAATATCTTGTCGGAAGAACGCTTTGTCTTTAGATACAATCTTAAATCGTCACAAGACTTCAGAGAAGCTTTAGTTATCAACCTCTATAAGAACAAAGGCGATACGTCAAATTGCAACAGTTACAGGGGCATATCGTTGCTCAGTGTGGCCGGTAAAATTCTCGATTATGGCTAATCGTCTGATTCCACTCTTAAAAAAGCTATTACCTGAATCCCAGTGCGGCTTTCGACCCAATCGATATACGGTGGACCTAATTTTTACACTGCGACAGCTGCAAGAGAAGGCCCATGAACAACAATCAAGGATCTATACAGCCTACATCGATTTAAGTAAGGCCTACGACTCGGTGAATCGGAGAGCGCTATGGAAAATTATGGGACGCCTTGGAGTACCCAAAAATTTTTTAGCAGTGTGTAAAAGCCTCCATACCAACAACACCGCTAAAATACAGCATAATGGCTCTACAACCCACCATTTCTTAACCAAATATTAATAAAATAAAAAAAGGCTGCGTGTTAGCACATTTGCTGTCTAGATAATTGCTGACATGAGCATGGTTGTAAGAGGTGTTGGAATAAAAGATTCAGATTTGATGCATGCCTGTTAAACCTGAAGCGCCTCAGAGCAAAAACCCGTACAAAGTTTATCACGGAACTTCAATATGCAGACGACTGCGCACTTATCGCTAGCAGCTCAGAGGATCTACAGATCACAGAACACGAATATACAGATAATGCTACAGATAATGCTGGACACCTATAAACATATATACGAAGCTTTAGGCCTCAGACTCAATATCGACAAAACCAAAATCCTGGTAAGTCCGCCAGAAGGCCTTCAAACAGATATCAGCCTGGAGGGTGAAACTTTAAAACAGGTCGAGCAGTTCAAATACTTGGGAAGCTTCATAAATACTAGGGCTAGCCTAGACACGAAAATACACAACCGTATCAATTCGGCATCACGGGCATTCTGGAAGCTAAAGGACAAAGTATTTCAAAATCACGACCTCAATCTGAAGACCAAGACAGCTTCTTTACGGAAGCGAAAGCTGGAAGCCCTACAGGCGACATATTAAACAGCTTGAACAAACGCAATCTAAAATTGACGAAAACCTTTTATTATTTTCATAAGAAGTTATGCTCACTTTTATGTATTTCATCATGAATCAAATTAAGTTCTTCGATAGGTTTCGAATTCGACTCTATAGGTCCTTTTACACCAGTGTAGAGGAGGTGTAGTTTATCTACATCTCCTTTTGACTATGTGTGGATAAACTACACTTCCTCTACTCTGGTATAAATCAAATCGAGTGGAGAAAAGTGCTACACTTTTTATGCAAACGAAAGGACCTTATTATTCTGATCTGCTACCGTAAGTTCCTTCGCCATTTTGCAACTCCGACACGAAAGTTATTGTAAATGATAAATTTTTCCTTAGGAAATTGATGATATTCATAAGCATAGTCAGCAAATTGTAAATTACGTCACCTTCTTCCTATTAGAGACATTATAGTGAAATTAAACGTGCATAATAAAAAACTGTGGGTGTGTATACATACATCGTAATGATGATATGAGAATCTAATTCATTGGTTGATTTCAACAATCTATATTGAACACAATCAACCCTATTAGGGGTCAATTCCCTTCCCAATTGACTTACTTCGTACCTCAAAAATTGGGGAATAAATATAATTGAATAATACGGAATATAAGTATAGATACATACTCCTGTGCTATTCTATTCCATTGGTGTGTACGAACTACCTTGATAAATTAAATATAATTCTTGTATCTATGTGAATTAAACTTGAAACAGTTATACGAGTTTCACAAATTGAGTTCTAAAACCACTAATGATATTGTTATTATACATAAACAAACATTTAAGTTAAGGTGTCAAAAATAGTGCGGGTCTTTTATATAAAATACTTTTGATCATCCCCTGCTTGAAAACAACCTCCTAAAGATGACACCTGAGAAGCAATTTTAATTTTTTTTCTCAGAAACCAGAAAACTGACATGAACGATTTAATTAATAAAAAAATATCGAGTGGTTATTCCCGATTGTTATACGTTAGCGTTACCGGATAGAACAATATCTGCCCAATTAAAGTGAAGTTAAGTGGTGATCAGGAACATTTGAAATATGTTATAGACAGACGATCGTCTAAATTGAAAGTTCAGACATTTGGAGTATCTGGCATTCTAATAAGAAATGAAAGCTGACTTGCAGTTAGAAGCTTTTGCACACCAAAGAGTCACCCAGAAGAAAAATTGGTTATTTTCTATTTCCGTGCGTTTTACCTACTTTTCCGTACTCAAGTTTCAAAGAGACTTTACAAACTGAAAATAGAGAAAAAAATTCAAAAAACATGCGTTAATTATTTCGGTTTCACTGTTTCACTCAATAGTTTGTGCAGATGAAAGTCACTTCCAGGTACTTTAGCAGGGAGAAATTCATTTCTCGCACTAGTGCGGGAAAATTATAAAATGAGTGATCAGAAAAGTAGGTAGTCGAAAAATGATTTTCCCAAAACAGAGTTTTATTACTTTCTATCCCCACGAGATTCTGGAAAATTTTTTGTTTGGATGCTTAACAACTTGTTATTGAGTTTTAATTCAATTGTATGTATAGGTATTCATTTAAATATTGGGAAAAAATGTTACATTTCCTTTTTGCAGATGGCTAGATATGAATTCTTCATCAATGAGTCAATCCCTATTGTTTAAGATCGTTTTCGATACAAAATTAGAAAATTATAGATATTTGAGAATAAGAGAAGAAAGACTGCGCTTTCGTTCTTAGGAATAAGCGCAAAAAACGTTTAAAATACTTATTTTCGTTTACATTTTTATATATGTTTGTTCTTCAACAACATTTCCTCAAACTAATGTCATTTCTGCTGATAATACAATTGATGAGTAAACAAAAATAAAACGACAACAACTTTTCGTGAAATTAATAGAAATACACGCTTCTTATCGAAACTGCTCAAAAAATACATATTTAGGGCCTAAGGACCTAAGCTCGACGGCCCTTTGTATAAGTTCTGATATTATTACTATCACTTATTTTATTCAGAAATTTTAATCTGAACTATGAAATAGCTTCTGTGTCAGAAACAATACTTATTTATGCTGGAAAAATATCAGAACCATCTGCCATAACAAGGAAGAAAAATCAACTGAAATTTCAGTTTATCCATCTTTTGTAATTGTTTTAAAGGCTTTATTTCTGAAAATGAGGTTCATTTTTCAATTGTAACAAGTATTATTATTGAGGTAAATTGGATTAATAACGCAACGAATATTTTGTTATTTGAATATGCGTATGTTTTCCGAGCAAATGAACTCTCTCTAAGAACTGACCACTTGATCGCTAATTGGTGATTTACTATTTTCCCAAATCTTATGAACCAAAAGCAGTCAACAAGAATGATCTATTACTTTATGATACTTAATTGTGAAGAAATGAGAAAAAAACTACTTTTTTTAAATTTTCTATCGAGTTTTATATTAATTCAAACGTGTTGACCTCCTCTTCTTGAATAATAAAACGATATTGGGAATTAATGGAAACTTTATTAGCTTTAATTCGAAAACAACGCGCTAGTAAAGTTTTCAATATCCCAGTAACTTAAAAAAAAAATAGAAAGATTTTGCAATAAAAATATGGAAACCCAAATTATTTTAAGGAAAAATTGATTCATTTTCGTTCAGGATCTCTAGGATATCGTGAAACATCTTTAAGCAGTTACGTTTTATACGGGGGTGTATTTAGTTGAAAAAAGCGCAGTATATAAAATTTCTGGGAAAACTATATTTTCACGAATGCGATTTTCAATTCCTGTTACTAGAACAAGAAAAATGTGATGCCGAAATGTTGGCTTGAAGATCCTCGTAAGAAGGAAGTATTTGCATGGTAGGTCCTGTGATCGTGAAAATTTGCGAAAAATACAATATTTGCATGATTTATAAGGATCATAATAGTCATCATTATTAGAAAGCGTTGGAGAGAGACGAAGCGTAGTTTGCGTTGAGGAAAAAGTTATAAGATACGGAGAGTGAGTATATGAACAAAATGAGGTTTGGGAGAAACCATTTCCAACTCGAGGGGAGTCCGCTCCAGATTTTTACCGGGTGCAGTAAACTTATTCTGATACTTTCTCCCAATATGAATATTAATGAGAAAATTGCTCCCTATTTTTTTTTCTCTCATCAAAATTTGAAAATATCAGTAGTTGGCTCAGAAAACATATCACCTCTGATGGAGGTGATTTTTCATATCGGGGCTATATGAAAAATTTCTTCGATTTTTTTTTCTATATCGACGAAAGCGTATATATACATATATCTATTCGGATTTTCTGAAACATCTTGAGAAAAACGCCGAACTACCTCGTCAAATAAAAATCTTGACTAATAAGTAGGAGTTAAATAAAAAAAAAATTGAATTTCAAAATTGGAAAATCAGAAAAACGCGGAGAGAATGCTGCTATGTTTCACAGGTATTTCATTTTCAGTGATGGAATAATAGAAAGTATTTTCAATTAAGGAATAATTATCCGAAAATATACCGGTGTGCCTATCTCACGAAAAAAATATATACCTGAGGTATATGAAAAAAATTGCCGACGAGAAAAACATTTTTCGTTTGGGAAAACTGAAAGATCGCAATATTCCTCAACGAATTCATTATTTAACTTGACCAAAACTTTTCCGAGGCCCAAGACGCTTACGTAATGAAAAAAAATTGAGACATCGTGAAGAGCTACGTCACTATTTGGTCACGTGACGTACCGTTAGACGCCATATTGGCAGTTTGGTGCTGTGCTAGGGTATAGTGCTAGGTTTGTCACATACCGTTCTCTGTAATGTTTAGTGGAAAACACAAGGAACAATTGTAATTTCATTCGATTGTTAATTGTATCGTTATGTTCAAACCCAGTTTGTTGTCGGAGAGTAAATTTGAATATCCCGGGTTACAGTTTCACAGAACTTCGGGTATTTACGATTGTCATAGCCTTCTATTGGTAGTGCAGTGATCACTCCGATGCAGATTTTCTCTGAATATCCATGTGCTTTGGCGGGAATTTAAATGCGAGTACCATAAACAGGTAATTTAAGCTCTAGGTAATATTTTTCATCGGTTGTTCTGTATTTTTTCATCTGGATGAATTTTCTGGAATAGGTTATGTGATACCATTCCTGATAACTGTTCCTCTGAAAGATTTCACAGTCAGCGGCGTCGTTCTGGGTCCAAAGAGGTGTAAAAACCTCCTGTCGGCCAGTCTGCTCTCAGTGGCGTACTTCAGTAATTTATGCAATGGTTCGATTGTTGAACAAAGTTAGGATAAATCTTAAGTTATTGTAATATTTATGGGAGATATCTTTCAAAACAGATTGTTTTGATTCTTTTCTTGTATTTGACTTGAATAAAAATAATTCCGGGCGCTATTTTTTTATTTGTCAAGTAATTATATGTCAAACTGATTGAAAATTTACAGGTTTCACCTTTTGACATGGCAGCGATAGCGAATATGGGTGAAGTTGAAGACATGCAATCTAAGGAAGAAGGTAAACATTGAGAAAAGTCTTTATAAAAATTTGAATGTTTACATAAATATTTATAGGAGCTACTGTAAATGGAGATACAAGTGATACTGAAATGAATAGTGTAGAATGTGATGATATAAATAAGGATGTTGCTGGAAATTCAGATGAAAAAATGGAAATTGAGGAATCAGAAAATTCAGTGGATGAATCTAAATCCTCCGATGAAATTCAAGTTCCTAATGACACAAATGAGGGATCAAACCTAAACAATGGTGATTCAAATGCCGATTCTAATATGGAAGTTAGAGAAGAATCAAATATTACTGACGAAACTACTGAAGATGATCAAATTAGTTCCAATATGGATGAAACCAGTGCAGATAAGTTATGTGATGATGTAAACATGGAGAAAAATTGTGAAAATTCTAAAGATGAGGATGAGAATGAGGAAGATGATGAAGATGAAGCCAAAGTTGAAGATAATGACTCACAAAGTCAAGATAGTGAAGATGAAGTGATAGAATCAACACAAAATACTTCAAGTCCCAAGGACAGTGGGGATGAAGAAGATATTCATGAAATAGAAGATGATGATGATGTTATTCATGTTGAATCAAAAGAAGCTGCTAGTGATAATGAAGATGTAGAAGAAACAATTGAACTGAATGATTCTGGAGCTGAAGAGGGTGAAGTTATGATAGTTGATAATCCTCGACGATCCCCTAAACAAAACGGAACGTCTAGACAAGATGAAACTGAAATAATAGAGTTGACAACTCCAGAAAAGAAGATACCAGAAGATGAGAGTATTACACCTCGAAGGAGTTCTAGGAATATAAATAGACAAAAGAGCTATGTTGAAGAAGAGAAAGAGGAAGAAGAATCGAAACGTGTTTTGGCAGCTGAACAGTCCTCTGAAGAATCGGATATTGAAGAAATTCTACCGGAGGATCCTCTTGCTAATATTGGAGATGCTATTCAAATTGAGAGAATACCTTCAAAAAGGAAAATTTTGCCTAAGACTTCTGATTCATCAGCTATTGTTGTAAAAGTAAGTGAAAGCTATATTTATTTAATTGAACTTAATGTTTTTGGAATTACTAAACTTTTTAATTGGTTTGACAGTTTAGCAATACTAGTTAATTATCCTATACCATAATAACTATTATCTTTCCTTGAAACATTTTCAAACAACATCACTTATAAACAATCATTTCACCCTGGTTAATTTAATGATTGCGTATTTTTTTATCAGGATACTAAAAGATTAGTTGAAATAGCATCCAAATCAACTCCAACAACATCTGGGAAAAAGGAACCAACCCTTGTGATAATTGATACAAACTCCATACTCTCCGGTAAAGGCCCTATACCAATCAATAAATCTTTGAATATACCGTCACAGACAACAGGATATTCTTCCGTTTTACCGTTGGCATTGCCTGCCCAAGGAATGTACCCTCCTAATATGAGAGCCACTATCACGCCCATTCCAATGGTTAATCAAAACCAAACCGTTATTAAACCATCTACGTCCCAGCCCAATACGCCTGTATTGCCCACTCTAACCGATGACATGTTTGTTGTCGAGGCTCCTTCTTTTATAGTTCCTTATGTGTATGAAAAACCTCCAGTTGAAAATCTGAAGGAATTTTTGGTGAATTACAAGAAGGAAGTCCAGAAGGAACTGGAAAAGGAAAAGACAGACAACAAAAGTGAAAAAGGGGAAGCAGAAGATGAAAAAGAAGAGCTTGATGAAACTGAAGAGAAGAAAGTATCAGAGAAACAAGTAGAGAAGAAGAATGATGATGATAAACCATACAATTATTTCACAAGTCCATTAGGCAAGTTTTTCAGTGAAATTGGGATTGGCCTTGTGCAAGAATTTGTTCAAACCGATCTACTCAAACAGCAAAAGAGGAAAAGGGATAGAGAACGCTCTAGGAATCCAGAGACTCTCAAAACTATTCAATCTTTGAGTAAGAATCTGGAGTTTACCAAAGAAAATAATGAACCCTACAAGTGAGTTTCATTTCTGGCTATTCAGTTTTTAAAATGGAATAAAAAAGTTTGAAATTTTCATTTTCTTGTTATTTTTCAGACTGGCATTCAAAAAGTGCGAATTCTGCTCCTTCAAGACGGAATCTTTACTTGCTATGTCTTATCATCTGGAAACTCCACATGTTAAGAACTATATCTATAAATGCAATTTCTGTGCCCATGAAACCAGAAGTCCTCATGATATTCTCTACCATATGGAAGCTGAGCACATGGTGAGAGGACGCCTTGAAAGAGCATTATCATTCCATCAATGTCCCAACTGTCCATTCGAGGAAAACCAGAAGGGTAAACTGTCCAGGCATTTAATGGCTTGCTCAAGGAAGTACAAGCCAGAAAGGTGAGTGCTTTAGAATTCATTGCAACAATTTCATAATTAACGGTTAGTGAAACTTGGAGAACAGGAAAAATTTTAAAATTTTTGCTGTGAAATCCTTCTCTTATTTGAGCATGTTGATTTTCTACCAGTTTGAGGTATATAAAAAAAGTCACTACAAGTAAATTTATAAACTTCAAGTTTATCTTACTCATTCAGTATACAGGATGGGCGAATTTCGATGTTTTAGCACTACAGCTTTTAAACCAGAGGAGATAGATAAAATCTGATATCCCATTCTCGTTCTCTTTTTCTGAGAAACTTACAATAGTAGTAGTGATTTTTGGCCACTTTCTTTTGTTTTCGAGTTATAAGCAAAAATTGGAAAAATGGCGATATCGAAATAAATTTATATCTTCGCAAATACTGATGATAGAGCTCTGAAATTAAAACATTACACAGGCACTTTTTCAAGTAGAATCCAGTGGCGTGCTTGCTTTTTTAGCAGGATTTTCAATTACGAAGCTATGACCCAAAGTTATGTTTTTTTGAATGGAAACACTATAGATTTCTGTGCAATTTTTTGAAAGCTTAATTTTTACTGATTTCAAAAATATATAACATCATATGGTTTGTATCAATATAAATAAAAAAATGGTCAAAAACCTTTTTTCTCAATATTTCTTTAGAATCCATGAAATATTGATGAAAATAGAAAAATGTAGCATCTTATGATTAGTCTCCTTCTATTAGTCCTTTCATTATTTCAAAAATTTATGAAATATATCTAGATTCAAATTTTGTGAAAATCGGTGAAAAGCATAGAAAGAATGACATTGCTGGAAGGATATTGCTCTTGTTATAGGAAGCTCTATTTTTCTGTGCTCGTCAAAAGTTGAAACTATAGAAATATTGAGAAAAAAGGTTTTTGACCATTTTTTATTATTTATATCGATACAAACCATATGATGTTATATATTTTTGAAATCATTGAAACTTAAGTTTTCAAAAAATTGCACAGAAATCTAGTGTTCCCATTTAAAAAAACATAACTTTGGGTTATAGCTTCGTGATTGAAAATCCTGCTAAAAAGGCAAGCACGCCACTGGATTCTACTTAAAAAAGTGCCTGTGTAATGTTTTAATTTCAGAGCTCTATCATCAGTATTAGCGGAGATAAAAATTTATTTCGAAATCGCCATTTTTCCAATTTTCGCTTATAACTCGAAAACAAAAGAAGGTAGCCAGAAATGACTACTGCTCTTGTTAGTTTCTCAGAAAAAGAGAACGAGAATAGGGTATCAGATTTTGTCTATCTCCTTTGGTTTAAAAGCTGTAGTGCTAAAACATCGAAATTTGCCCACCCTGTACAGGGTGGGCAAATTGGTGATACCTGAACTACAACTTTTTAACCCAAAAATGAATGTACCATTCATGTCGTCTTTTTTCGAGAAACTAATACTGCCATCAACTGCATTCCTCAATCTTCTTTTGTTTTTGAGTTATAGGCCAAAATTTAAATTTTGGCGATTTCAACTTTGGTCATTATCTCCGTTTCTGTTTGTGCTAGGATATTGAAATGAAGACACAATACAGACACTTTTTTTATAGCAATCCAGTGGCGTACTATGAGTTTTTCCCACAGGTTTATTTGCTGAGCTATAACATAAAGTTGTGTTTTTTCTTATGAAAACAGTAGTTTAAAATGACTTAGAAAGAATCGCCATTTTATTACCGTTTCAGAAATATATTTTACATCACTCTCAGTCTTTCTAAGTCATTTTAAACTACTGTTTTCATAAGAAAAAATTCATCTTTATGTTATAGCTCAGCAAATATACCTGTTGGAAAGAATCATAGTACGCCACTGGATTGCTATCAAAAAAGTGTCTGTATTGTGTCTTCATTTCAACATCCTAGCACAAACAGAAACGGAGATAATGACCAAAGTTGAAATTTTAATTTTGACCTATAACTCGAGAACAAAAGAAGATAGAGTAATGCAGTCGATGGCATTATTAGTTTCTCGAAAAAAGTCAACCGTAATGTGCCATGCATTTTCCTCTATCTCGTTGGGTTGAAAAAGTTGTCATTCAGGTATCACCAATTTTGCCCACCCTGTACCTCCACTTACCTGAAGATGCTACTATAATGGCGAAACATAAGTAGTGGTTAAGCAACTCATTTTAGTGAAAATCATGTAATTCAGTTTTTTAGTTCGTCAATTCAATACTCATCAGAATTGTTGTTAATTTTTTTTTACTCCCTAGAAACTTAGAACCTCCTTTGGATTGGGAACCCCCAGCCAAGATACCGAGAGTTCCGAAGATGCGTCCTGGTATGAACGTATCGGCGTATCAAGCCCTCTCGAAGAACAGCCCGCAACAGCAGCAACAGTTCCAGTTGCTCAACAAAATGCAGCTTCAGAACAACAGCCAGATGAGTAGAGGTCGTGGTAGGGCTTCCATGCCGCAGCTGAAAGGGGCACAACTTATTAGACAGGGTAACCTTCCTGGAATGGTCTATAAGCCAACCATGTCCGGAGGGTCTGTATTGGTGCCTACATCTTATCAATTGAGCGGAAATCAGGTATTCACAGTAAGTAGTTTATTAGTAGTGTTTGTCTGGGTATGAGTTGAGGAATAATTCCCTTTGGTGAAGGTAAAATTCGAAGAATCCCTTAGTTGATGAAGCAGACATTAGATTATATCCAACTTTGTAGTTTTATGTTAGAGAACATTTTTCATCGACGTAGTTTCATACGTAAAAAAGATTGATTGAAATTACAAATGGGATTACGAGGATGTATTGATATCTAGTTAGCCTAGACCAGTTACATGCATAAAAACTATTGCGTTACCATAGCAGCGAACAATAACTCATTAGAAGTGTCAGTGTGAAGTTTGAGGTCAAAAAAGTTAACAAGAGTTACGCAATGAATTAAAAGAAAGAAAATGTGAAAATCGTAAAATTGGAGTATCGAGCCATTATCAAGTACCTGTATTTAAAAAGGTTAAGAGGTAAGAAGATTTACGAAGATATGCTTAATACCCTTGGTGATCAATGTCCTTCGTATGCGACCGTGAAAAATTGGACTGCAAGCTTCAAAAGGGGTAAATTTTCCATTCAAGATGATGACCGATCGGGAAGGCCAGTTTCTGTGTCAGTCCCCGAAAATATCGATGCAGTTCATGACATGATTTTATCAGACCGTCGAATTGGGCTAAAACGAATATCTGAAGCACTGAATATTTCATACGAACGCATTCATCATATAGTTCACGTCAATTTGGAGATGAGGAAAATTGCTGCAAAATGGATCCCCAAATGTTTGAACGTTGACCGAAAGTGTGCAAGGGTAGAAGCATCGCGTTCGATCTGTGCTCGATTTGAAAACGATGTAGACTTCTTTTACCGAATTGTTACTATGGATGAGGCTTGGGTACATTTCTACGATCCAGAAACAAAGCAACAATCGATGGAATGGCGACACTCTGGTTTCCAATACCTAAGAAGTTTCGTGTCCAAAAATCTGCTGGAAAAGTCCTTCCTTCAGTTTTTTGGGATTGCCATGGAGTAATCATGATTGTTTTTTTGGATATGTGTAGAACAATAACCGGAGATTACTATTCGACATTACTGACCACTCTACGGGAAAAAATTAAAGAGAAAAGACGCTGAAAGCTATCCAAAGGTGTTTTGTTTTTGCAGGACAACGCCCATGCACACAAATCTCATGTTGCCATGCAAAAAATTCGTGATTAAGTGTTTGAATTACTAGAACACCCCCCTTATTCACCAGATTTGGCTCCATCCCACTATCTTCTCTTTCCTCAACTGAAAAAAGTTTGAAAGGTCGTAAATTTTCTTCCAACGAGGAGGTAATAAAAGCTTTGGTGGTCTGGTTTGCAGAGAAAGAAGAAACATTTTTTTTGAAAGGTCTAGAGGGCAATAAAATATTTTGAGACATTGAAATTTTGTTTGGTTCTATAATAGGATAAGAATTTTTCAATATATCCTCGTAGTAACTAAGGTCTATTGCAACAATCAGTACTTCCTTCTGGCATATAAAAGAGTATGATTCTTTAGAGTATATAATATTACTTTTTTAAATCATGATAAGTAAGTTACAGATGCTATCTTAACAATGAAATTACAGTAACAAATTTTGAATGACAGATTACTCTGGGTGTTACATAAAAAAGGAAATAAAGGTCTTTTCTAGTAAAAAAAATCAAGATTTTTCAAGATCGCTCGCACTTTTCAATTTCGTCTTGAGGGGGATATTTTTTTACCTAAAAACCATCACCATATCATTTCATCCCTCTGCGCGGCAACCCCAATGTTTTAAGTTGGAAGGGGAAAGATGGGTTGTGCGATTTATTGTTGAAAATTTCATTCCCCTTTCTTCTGAAAATTATCATTTTTTTTTGTGATCTGAATAATTCGTTTACATAATCTTCTACTTTAAATAAGGAAATTTCACCCAATTTATCTGGAGCATAAGATGATTACCAATTTCAAAGGAATAATCCAGGAGGGGAATATTTGTTCAGGAAAACAAGATAGTTTAATCTAACAAACTCTGAGTTGTGCCAACTGCCAAACACTTGCTCGAACTTCCTCCTCACATTCTGAAGAATTTCAGGGGTAATTTGGGCTACATCCCTCGACAGATGGAGTAATTCTTCCAAAGAGGCGCATTCTATAGCCTAACTTTTCGATTTTAAGTCCGGAGTGGTACGATAGAATGGCCAGCCAGATCTCCGGATCCGTCTCCTCTAGACTTATTTCTGTTTGCGCCATTTGAAACGAAAAAATGACACGAAAGCAAAAATCTTGATTCTTTTCTATTAGAAAAGACCTCCGTTTCCTTTTCAACGTGACAACCTGTACAAGCACTTATATGAACCCAACTTTAGTGAGTTGCTTTAGGCACAAGCAGAATAAGACCCTGTATATCCAGTGAATTATGTACATGATTTCAGTCATTTAAATTTATGCAACTAGTGAAAATCGGGTAATTCAGTTTTTAGTTTCATATTGTCAAATTTTGGATATACAGGGTGGTCCAGATCGTAACCAAGAAATTTTAACCACGTATTCTACATCAAAAATAAGCCCTAGTTTGTCATATAAACATATGTCGAGAAATGTTTCCTCTCCGAGATACAGGGTGTTGAAATTATAGAAAAAAATATGTTTTTTATTGATAACTTTCACACTGCTTGAAATATTTTTATGAAATTTGAGACATGGGTTTTGAGCGTCAAGGAGCACTTTTTGCATATCATTTCTTTTCTATTCTACCAGTGGCGTCCGTACTGCAGCGAGACTGAATATTTTCAAATAAAAAACTGATACGCCACTGGTTCTTCCGGCAATAAAAATTACTATTTAAATCCTTATTTAATTTGGAGCAAATTCGGTCTCTTGACTTTTTGCTGTACGAGGCACCGTTTCCGGTTAAAATAATAAAACACATTCTCATGCATGAAGAAATCGCCAAAATTTGATATGGTAGGTGCATAATAATAATAAGACTATTTTTGCTATATCAAATTTTGGCGATTTCTTCATGCATGAGAATGTGTTTTATTATTTTAACCGGAAACGGTGCACCGTACAGCATAAAGTCGAGAGACCGAATTTGCTCCAAATTAAATAAGGATTTAAATAATAATTTTTATTGTCGGAAGAACCAGTGGCGTATCATATTTTTATCTGAAAATATTCAGTCTCGCTGCAGTACGAACGCCACTGGTAGAATAAAAAAGAAATGATATCATGCAAAGAGTGCTCCTTGACGCTCAAAACCCATGTCTCACATTTCATAAAAATATTTCGAGCAGTGTGAAAGTTATCAATAAAAAACATATTTTTTTCTATAATTTCAACACCCCGTATCTCGGAGATGAAACATTTCTCGACATATGTTTATATGACAAACTAGGGCTTATTTTTGATGTAGAATACGTGGTTTAAATTTCTTGGTTACGATCTGGACCACCCTGTATAGGGTCTTTATAAATAATTATAACATCGTACAGGACTTTGAATTATTCCATATTAATGAATATCATGGAATTTTGAAATTAGCAGTCATTCTAATTGCTGTGTTCTCAATTCTTAATTATGAAATTTGATTCGATATTAGTCGAATGTATTTTCACCCTGTGTTTTCACTTTTATGAATGCTCCCTTTGCTATCTTTGATCTATCTTGAGTTGAATTTTTGGTGAAACATTATTAATTAAAGGATTTTTTAATAAATACCATAGAGTCGGTTCATGCATAGTAAACGCCGTTGAATTGAAGCATCTCTTCTAATTCAGTTGATGTATCAGGTGGTGGGTGGGCAAGACTTGAATGGACGCCTAGGCCCCAACAGTCACATGCTCCTTCCTGCCACCTCGAGCCTGGCGCAGGTATGAAATAATGCCTGGTCTCAAACTAATTATCAATGATTTTGTGTTTTGCTTTCATTAACTTTCTGTTAAAATGTATTCATGTGAGATATTACCAAAAAGATTGGTTCTCTTAGAATTTAGCAGCTTGAAAATTATTAACAATTCACATCCCAACCCAATAGCTATGATCTGAAAAATATCCACATCTGTATTTTTTTTACTTCAGTAGATTTAGGCATGCTATAGGTTGTTTGTTAGAGTGGGAATTGAATGATAACCTATATTTCACATAATATGTTTTATAATGAGTTCTTGCTCTGTTTATGATATACGAAAATTGGAAAACCATATTTTACCAAATTTTGACAAAAAAGGACAGAAAAAAGTAACTGGTTTTACTTTAACACAAATTACAAAAAATTAAAAACTACAGGGTGTCCCAAAACTAGCGAATCAAACGTCACACCACGATAGAGTAGATCAAATACTATCGAATGACACCAACATTAGTTGAGCGAAAATGTACCGTTTCTGAAAAAACCTAACCTAAAGTTACCGATTTTCGAACTATTTTTTCAATCACAAGGCCAGTTTGTGATTAAGGATAGCGTTTTTCTCCCATATTATCATCCCTATAAAGGGGGTTTATTCTGAGTAATAAAAATCATGTAGAATAAACAATTGTTTTAATTTACATTTACTTAGGTTATCGATTAACTACTTGAAATAATTTCAATTAGGGGAGATAAAACAATAATCTTAGATTAATATAATTTAAAATCGATATCCCTTTTCACAAACTGGTCCTGTGTTTAAGAAAAATAGTTCGAAAATCGGCAACTTTAGGTATTTTAATAAAATTCTGATTATTTTGGAAACGATACATTTTCGTTGAACCGATGTTGGTGTCATTCGATAATATTTGGTCTACTCTATCGTGGTGTGACGTTTGATTCACTAGTTTTGGGACATATCGTATATATCTATCTCTATCTCAAAGGTTCACAAAATTCCTTCTTAAGAAGTTTTTTCATTAAAATGTGTCACAGAATATCCCCCTTGAATATTATGATGTCTTCAAAGACCATTCTGTATAAGTTCGTTCCCCTGAGAAAAATTTATGGAATACAGGGTGTTTTATGCAAAGTGTCCACTGGAGAACCCAATGAGATTTTCTTCTGAAAATTCGTTCAGAATCTATTCAACTGAAATACTATTAGTATTGGTTTTCTATTCGGTTACACCGGAAGTTGAGCCCAACTTTGTTTTTGAATTCCCCACAAATTTCAACGATTTATTTAAACTTCCCCATACCCAAACCTCAAAGTTATGCTAGATTTGTCTCAAATTTGACAAAAAGTTTGTTTTAAATTAATTGTTAAAATTTCTCGAAAATTTTCAGAAAGGTGTGAAACATTGTTAGATAGAGATTTTTGCGTTCCATCCAAAGGTCTATCAAAACTCAGGGTGTTTTATTTTGAGAAAATAATTTTTCGTGTTTAACTCCCACTCTTAGTTGGAATCAATTTTTTACTCCCCATGATTAACAAAAAGTAGAGTCTATAGAATTTTATCTTAGGATTGTACAATGGGGAATTCTCCTCAATTTGGGTTATCACTGCATATGCAAATTTAAACTGAATAATTATGAGTTTCATTCATGATTTTTTCAAATTCACCGCGGAAACTATTCAAAATCATCCTTCAAATATGGGGTTTTAAAATTTAAATCGCTTTGTGCGGAGTTTAAGATTTGGCAACAGCGCATACAAGACAATGAAAAGAACAATGTCCAATCAGCTTGTTTATAAAATAACAGCTGTTGATCTACAGGCGCGTACTTACTGGCAAGCCTCAACTGCAACCGGCCATAAAAATCACATAAAATTTTACGATCTTCCTCGTTCGTCGCAGACTTCATAGACAGCCATCTTTGTCTATCTCATCAAGATAATGCATTTGTTGTCCTTTATTATCAAGGCAAATTTCAGTCGATGTTGCCAACTCGTGCAATCGAGATGAAACGCTTTAAACTTTAAATACCCATTTTTATTTTTCATTTTTAAGTGCTTAAAATATGGGGAATTTCTTATCAACCGTATTCAAAATTCTGTGAGGAATCCGAAAATGTGTTGAATATAGGATGTCCCATTCGAAATAACAATGTTTGGCTTAACTTCCGGTACAACCGGACGTACTGCCGAGACGAGAATATTTTAGTTAAATAGACCCCAGCCACCCATTTTGGTCCACAAATTTCTTGAAAGCGTCACATTCAGTTCTCTAGATACTTCTAGTGCGCGAAACAACCTGTATATCAAAGTTAAACCGTTTTGTTATTATCAATTATTTTTTTGATATTTCTACCACAAACGGAGTCGAATGATCATGTTCGAAAATTAACCCTTGTGTCTTACGATTTCTTTTGTACAATTTGAGCTTGTGATATATTTGCATGGGAATTATTCCAAAACAAATAATTCAGGTTTTAAAAATTTTATTGAATCTAGCAATACATTTTAACAGCGCCACCGCTCTTTCTGTACCATCATAAAACACCAAAATATTTTTTTTGCAGCAACAACAGTCGCCGAAAGCGAAATCAGTAAATACCCCCAGCATCTCCATTACACCACTCCCGAGGACAACTGCACCTTCCCCCCGTGCATCGACATCGTCTGGAAGTCAGAATGCGCCAGCTTCGCAACAGGCTAAACCAGGCGATACCAACTCGAAGAATTCCTTTGTTATCTGTGAAATATGCGACGGTTACATCAAAGACCTCGAGCAACTCAGGAATCATATGCACTGGATACATAAGGTCAAGATACATCCGAAGATGATCTATAACAGACCACCCCTGAACTGCCAGAAGTGCCAATTTAGGTTTTTCACCGATCAGGGCTTGGAAAGGCATCTTTTAGGGTCTCACGGTCTGGTTACTTCTAGTATGCAGGAAGCGGCCAACCGAAGCAAAGACGCTGGCAGGTGTCCAGTTTGTGGAAGGGTAAGAAAGTCTCGACTAACCAATTTTATTTTCATTAGGAAAAACCTATACTCCATTCACTTTTATTTTAGCAGTCGGTTGGCCATGGAAATTTGACACATTTCACTCTGTATAGTACGAAAATGTGGGGTTATGACGCTTGTCAAAACATTTTTGGGTTTTAAATCAACGCTTTGTTGTCCGTTCTACGTAAAAGTTTATGTTATTACGTATTTTATCACAGTGTCGAATCTCTTCGGAAAATATGTGACGAACATAATTGAAGTTTATACAAACTGATTGTAGGCATGCCAAATCCGGTTACTTGCATGGAAAATACAAGAGATCAGTATAATATCATAATATGCACTAGCTTGAGGAGAGTTAATGTTCGTTATTTTCTTTGCCTAAAGTTTGAATACTTTACATCAGTTGTAAATTTCAAAAATATTAACCCGAACATGAAATGCATATGATGCAGTGGTTGGGAATGGGTATCTCCCAAAGAAATTAACAGATAATTACAAGAATGTTAAATTCTTCAACAAAAATCATCTTGCATCAATGTAAGTGGAAGGAATTAAAGGAAGTTTCAAGTCAAGATGAACTTCACCTTTGAACAACAATTTCACATGAATAAAAGATTAACAGGACAACTGGCGCGTATTTGTGGCTGTTCATCTTAATACATTGATATAATAATTAGGTATTTATTGGTACCTTAAGACATTTACAATGTATAGGACAAGTCAAATGAAAAATAGAAAAATCAATTTTCGGGAACATATTCTACGTTGACATTCATCGAAAATCCTGTAGTAAACTTTTCGCATTAATTCACTCAAACATAAAATTCTCAAATGCCACCACTTTTTTGGGTCTCCCAATAGAAGGAAATTCTTTGTCATCCTCTTCATTCACAATCTTTCTGATTGTGGAAATATTCAGCTGAAATATAAGTCGTTTAGATTCAGAAGAAACATTATATAAATTCTCTTACATTGAATATGTTTGCTATCATCTGATATATTGTAGATTTTAGAATATCAGTGTTACCTACTATTTGAATGAGCGGACCTGAATTCTAAATAGCACTTCCTGAAACCCTGTCTATTTTTTTCAATCACTTTCGGCATTTTCGTAATAAAAATTGATATTAGTTGTGGCAACGGCGTTATGACATTAACGACATTTCATGAGTGCCAACCTAACTTCGTTCTAGTTACAAAAACTTGAGAAAATTATTTCATGCCCAACCGACTGCTAAAATGAATGTGAATGGAGTATAACTTCTTCACCAAAATCTTTTTTGTGCTTTAAGTATGAAATTGGAACTTACAATGAAAATATTTACAGGTTTACCAGTGGAAACTTTTGAACCATGTAGCCCGCGACCATAATATGACGCTGAAACCGGCCCATCTATCGTATAAATGCACCGTTTGTACAGCCACCTTTGGAATGTATAAACAATTTGAGAATCATGTATATTCCGCACATAGCGTTGTTGCTAAACGTGTAATGGACAAAAAAGGGTCATCGAGTAGTAAATCCTCTAGCACTGAACAAGCTTTAAAGCCTCTGAAGATAAACGACGAGATAACGATTATTCCCCAGCCTGCGAAAGCCGCTTCAGGAAAAGAAGAGACTGGTTCTAACAAAAGTAGGTAATTTTTCAAATGTATGTAAATCAGGAGAATTACATGTATACAGATCGTCATCTTCTTTACAAGTATTATAATTTCTGCTGTGTATTTGATTTTCGAAAAGTTCCGGAATGAGTAACATGTACAGATTGTTTAGATATTCTAAAAGATAAAGTTGCATTTCTTTGAGATTTTGGACTGGCATAAGCATTTCTCGAAGTTAAATATGTAGGAGGGCGCTTGTTCATTTTACTGAACCGTTGTACTGTCCTGAAGGTTTTTAAAAAAATTGTTGATAAATTGACAATGACAAAGTTTGCGAATGGCAAATCTCATGGTTCGAAGATTTTTTTACATTGGTTGTGTAGATACTTATCTTATGATTCATTGTAACTTGTATCAATATAGGAATATAGAAACTTGCTATATTTTCTGGCTTGTATCACATCCCCAAATTATTGACTCAATTGTTTTATAAAGTTATTACGATGGACAAAAACCATCACATTTTTTCAAGCTGGAATCGATTAATATTTACAGGCTGATTCGTCTCGATGGCCTAGAAGGCGTTTATGGAGAACTGATCACAATTTCGTGCTGAAAATTTGCATTTTGGGGTTTTCGATAACGAACTTTCTTACTGAAATATTTTCGCGTCTCTGCAACTTCCGCAATAATAAACCCAATATATCTTTGCATTGGTAGATAGCTGATTTGATGACAATTTCAGCAGTATTTCTTTGTCTTGAGTTATTGGGATTCTTATAAAAAAAATTGTGAATAGAAGTAACACTTTGTCAAATATTTCTGAAGAGGAGGTTTGCAGTTTGACCAATATGTAGTTTCATAACATTTTTCGCGATTTGGATCGAAAATTTACTTATTTTCCTTCTGTAGTTTCCAGAAGTCACTGATTAATCGAGAAGTTCAAAATTACCTCAGCAGAAACATTAAAAAAAAAGATGACTTTGTTTTCACGATTTTTTCATAACAATCCCAATAATTCGTAAACCGCTGAGTTTTTGCGGAAGGTACAGCTGTATATTGTTGAAATTTCCATCAGATCAGCTCTCAGCAGATGCAAAGATACACTGGGTGTCCCATTTGAATTAAGAAAGTAAAGATGGTTTTCGGTAAAGTTGCCATGTCTGAAGATATTTCAGGGAGGCAGGTCATTGTCAAAAATGCCAACATGAAAATTTCTAGCAGAAAATTATGTTTAGTTCTCCATAAACGTATGATAGGCCAGACGAATCATCCTGTGAAAGGATCATTTGATTTTATACTTCTATGAAGTAGGGCAATCATATCAACAAAACAGGGGTTTTCACTCAACTCCTACCAAAGATATTCAAGAAACCAAAAAAAAACCTTGTTAATTTTTCAAAAACTATTTGGGTAGAGAAGATTGAAAGTGGAAAAAAATTTTCTAATAAAATTTACTACGAATCTAAGCATAATATTTTATTGAAGTGTTGTGATTGAAATTCAGCATATTTATCATTTCTGACCTAAGGCTAACTTATCTATTTCAGTTTTCGATTAAACATTTTTAGTATTGAGTGAAAAACTTCTGTTTATTAATTTTTTTAAATCTACAACTAAAGACCAGGGATTACTAAAAATTCTCGACTTGAGCTCTCTTTTAAATACTCAATGATGATTTAAATGTCAGACACTCAATAATTTGAGGCTGCCACTATTTCATGTAAAATGAACTACGAACCACATTTACTAAGGAAAAGTGTATCTGGCTAATTTATTCATCAAATAAAAACGATGTAAGTGTAAAATATTTAAAAAGAATAAGTGGTAAAATCAAGAGTATTTTTGAAGTCGTATAAAAGTGTATTTAGAAATTTCATTGCATTTTTATGTATTTAACAAGTTGGCTGTCAGTTACATGAAAAGAAATTATAACAAAATAAAACCATTGTGACCATTTTTCACATATGCAGAATCATTTATCATTTACCTTTTCATTAATTATTAAATTATTTCAAACGATTTGTTGTCGATTGGCAGCAAACATGAAACTCCGAAATATAGTTTATTGATTGATTTCCAATTCCAAATCGTAGCCATAAATTGACAATTATTTTTTGTAATTTTGAAAAATTTAAGAAGTACTTTTTAAGTGAAATATCCCCATTAAATGTTTTTCTCTATTTGGACAATTTTTCAATTAACTTCATTATTCTGAACTGGCAAGTAAGTAAATTTTCAAATTGATTTTTTGATACTTTCTTATGATTCACATCAACTAAGGAAGAAGAAAATGGTAAAACTCGTGATTAAGTGATTCATGGAGAACGAATTTCTATTAGTTGTTTTATTTCATACAGGAAAGTCTTTTCTAAAGAAGAAGGCAATTCAAGAGTCTTGATTTAATTTGAGGGGAGTAAATTAATATCTGCAGAACCAGAATTCCGGTGATTCAATATGATCCACAAATTTTCACAAAAAAATCTGATTCGGTCTAATAGATACTTCTAGTGGGCACTCTGCCCAAAACACCCTGTATATGAAGCCAACGTTGGGTTATAGGCTGTCTAGATCATAAACTCAAGTTGAAAAAAGGGATTTTATAATGAAATGAGTAAAAAACAACTATAATTTATTTAGTAATCTGTAGATCTTTTCTAAACAACTTTGAGCACTTTACATCACATTTAGTAGTCTTAATCTTTGTATTTTCATTGATTTTCAGGTAAGTATTGTGCAAAAAATAAATAAAGACCTCTCTGAAACGGTAACATTTGATGTGGTACCATAATTAATTTGAAAATTGATTGGAATTGTGCCAGAGGTGGTTGAAGAATTTTTTACGACTTGGTTAAGAGAACATTTTGATTTTTAGAATCGTTATTGGGGCAGATTCAGTGAATCAAATTTTTACATACATGGGAATGAAAATTTTTAGGGAATGTATAATACTTTCGCCTCTAACATGCAATTTTTTTCAGATACCTGAATACCTAGCAGTCTTTAAGAGAAACACTCTAGACGCCTTATTTGATAACGGAAACTCAAACCAAGATATACGGGATAAATTTGTTGTATCCAAAACTTGAAGAAGTGCATTATTGAGCACTGCCAAATGAACATTATATTGTGACATACTCAAGAATTAGTGACAGTGAATCAGTGACTCATTTTTATTTGGAAAATATCCATTATTTTTATGGAAAACATGCTTCTTTATAGTTATTGAAGGTACAGTGTTTTGAAAATGTTTAATCTGAAAAAATTACATTAGTACTATTTATTTATGTGAAAACACATGATTTTCATAAGGTATAGGTAGAAAATTACAAAACAAACTTGCACTTGTAAAAACTAAAATAGATTATATTATAAATATTTGAGTTTTCATTGATCTGTTTTTAGGAAACATTCATTTGTAGTGCTCATCAATTTTTTTTACAATGAGGTTAAAAAGGATTTATGTACATATTAACCAAAAATAAGTTGATTATATTCACTACAATTTTACAAGAGTAGAAATGAAGAAAAAATAATGTAAAATAGTTGAACTTTATGTTTCTTACGATTAGTTTGTTTTTTTATTTCAGAATTCAATAAAGTTATGTCCTTTACGAACAGAGAAAACTAGTTGATTTTTTTTTGAGCCAGTTTATGAAAAATCCAGTAATGGATGTAATCTGAACAAAATGAAACATCACATCCCAGTTGATTTTGATTCATTCTTTGCTGCTCTTCATATAGGATCCACACATCATATAATTTAAAACTTTACTTTCCTTCATAGGCAAAGCAGGTATCAATGTTAGGAAGAGTTTGTTACAATTTTTTTCTGGGATTTAGTTGAGCGGAGTTATCGTCGTTTAGTGAAATTGGCCCTAAATGGGGCTGCTCCTTTTATTCTGATTCAAATCCTTGTATACAAACTCAAATCACTTTTGAGTCAGTAAATTTTTTCTAGAAAAAGTGACAAATGAAGCTGGTAGAAAATAATAAATAATGAAATATCAAATGTTTTCTCTCATGATCAATCTTTTTATCGATAAAATCCCTAGTTGAAGTTGAATTTTTTTTACTCTTCCCAAAGGTGCGGCTACGCATGAATTGGGAACATTCTTTTTTGTTTTTCCATTTTCCTACACCTATTTCAGTTCCTAGAATATCACTTTCCCGCACTAGTGGGTAAAGAATTCTTTTTCCGCCAATATAGCAGAGCAGAAATTGAATAATTTCGAAACTGAAAAGGTAGGTAAAAACGGCCGCCAGTAGCAAGAAGTTTTTTGTCCATAGAGAGCTCACATTAGACTTCCCTAATCAAATTAATAAGAATTATCGTGGATCGCGCCTATACTTGTATTGAAACATTTTTGAATTCAAGTTCATTTTTTGATATTTTGAGCATGTCCTAAATCATTCATGCACGTACAGGATGGGCAAACTTTGATGGGATTGAATGGCAACTCCGTAATCGTTTCCGACCTCGATTTTCAAAAGATGGATAATGATCAAAACCGTATACCTCTATCTTCTTTTGTTTTTAAGTTATGAGTGAAAACTTATCATTTTCGGCTCTTTGAATTGCTGCCTCTATTTCGAAAAATTTTAGTGTTATCGAAAAACAAATGTAACTTTCTTCAGACACTTTTTCATGTAGAATGCAGTGGCGTAGTCAAAGATTTATTTCAGTCCCTCACTCCAGTTATATAATGGTAATGTTCATTTTTCAAATATAATCCCTGTTATTTTTACACACTTTTCGTCCTATATTTTTTCTTATTCGGAATACATAATATACATTGTGTCTCTAATTGTTATTCCAATAAAAAAATCTCAAAAACAAAAACTAGTTCGGTCTAGTTGGCAGGTCATTTTCATTGATGATATGATAATGAACTTGATGCTTCTATGTTGTGTCAGATTATGAGAGACTTTGAAGGTCACTTTCATTCCGGATATTCGAGAAGATACTCGGAAAATGAGAATTCTCATAACTATTTTATATTAACTTATACTAGTACTAGCACAACCGTCTTTATTTGAAAAGATGAAAAGTTGAAAAGATTTCGGAACCTATGAAAGCGATCTTCAAAGTCTCTCCATATTAGTGATAATAATGAGATTTATTCTTTTAAATCTACAAAAGGTTATTGCTACAAATATTGACATATCTGAATAATAAACTTAAAGAAATCCAATAAAGGCAAAGCTTGTGTGTGGAGACATAACCTGACACAATGTAGAAGGATAAAGATCATTATCATAATCAATGAAAATGACATGCCAAAACTTGACCGCACCATGTTTTTGTTTTTTTTTATTGGAAGAACAATCAGGGACACGACGTATATTATTTATTCTGAACCAGAAAAGAATAAGGGACTGAAATATGTATGTAAAAATAACATAGGGTTTATATTTAAAAAAAAATGAAAGTTATGAACATATAACTGATAAGTGGCGGACTGAAAGAAACCTTTGACTGCGCCACTGCATTCTACACGAAAAAGGTTCTATAGAATGAACCATTTGTTTTTCGATATCACTGAAACCTTTCGAAATAGAGGTACCAATTCAAAGAGCCGAAAAATGAAAGTTACCACCATATAACTGTAGTGCCGGACTGAAAAAAATCTTTGACTGCGCCACTGCATTCTACATCACAAAGTGTCTGTAAATAGCAGAGACAGTTGTCTCTGGTAAATAGTATTTCGAGGTCCGTATGTATGTGCCATACATTTTTCCCTAGCTCTTAAGGTTACAGAGCTGCCATTCAATCCCAACGATTTTTGCCCACCCTGTACACGCACAATTGGCACGACCGCATAATAAAACTCAAGTTATTCAAAAAACATCGCCGGACCTCAGGTTTTTCCATCTGATAGTTCCATAGTCGTACAAATGGGAATCATTCCGCCAAAAATCCAAATAAGAACATTTGTTCTCGTAGAAAAATGCTGTTTATCGCGTTGAGACGCCAGCTATTGAGACTTTACTACCAGAGACGCCGGACGCCAGTGTCAAGGTGGCGCCTAGCGTCGATTTCCGAGCTTATCCGGAAAATGTCGTGCGATCTCGCGATGACAAAGCAACTCGTTGGCGTCCCGACGTTTGGAGTGCGGGCAAGAATTATCGAGCATTTGTGTCAAAACAGCTGTTGGAAAATGGAGAACGCAATTTTCTCGTCCGGTTCATTGAGGAAGTTTGAGTGCGTTACCTGAAGGGTGTTTAGTTTTATCGGAGGAAATGCGCCGGCAAAATCAATCCATGACCGAACAAAGCGACGATGATTGTACATCATCGACGGTAAGTGCTTTTCGTATTGCCACCTATTGTTGTTAACGATTTATGTGAGCGAAATGCGAAGGACAAATCGGCTAATTAACCGCAGAGGAATATACCTATTATCTACAGGGTGGTCCAGATCGTAACCAAGAAATTTTAACCACGTATTCTACATCAAAAATAAGCCCTAGTTTGTCGTATAAACATATGTAGAGAAATGTTTCCTCTCCGAGATACGGGGTGTTGGAATTATAGAAAAGAAAATGTTTTTTATTAATAACTTTCACACTGCTTGAAATATTTTTATGAAATTTGAGACATAGGTTTTGAGCGTCAAGGAGCACTTTTTGCCTAATATCATTTCTTTTTTATTCTACCAGTGGCGTCCGTACTGCAGCGAGACTGAATATTGGTTTTTCCGGCAATAAAAATTACTATTTGAATGCTTATTTAATTTGGAGCAAATTCGGTCTCTCGACTTTTTGCTGTACGAGGCACCGTTTCCGGTAAAAAAATAAAACACATTCTCATGCATGAAGAAATCGCCAAAATTTGATATGGTAGGTTCATAATAATAATAAGACTATTTTTGTGAACGAATCGTGTAACTAAAAAAAAATAAGCATTAACAACCACACTCAGAACGAACTTAAAGAAGATGTTCGAAGTATGAACCATTTTGCTGAACACATAACTCACATAGACGTCTAACATATCCGACAGCGATTCCTTCATGCATGAGAATGTTGTACCCACGTTCTAATAAAAGAGTGTTTCTTTTAAATAAGACTTCAACTCTTTTATACCTCATTATTTAAACCCACGATATCTACCCGCGCTTTGTACCCACGATCTAATAAATGGACCCACGTATTCTACCCGCGCTTTGGACCCACGTTCTAATAAATGAGTGTTTCTTTTAAATAAGACTTCAACTCTTTTATACCTCATTATTTAAACCCACGATATCTACCCGCGCTCTGAACCTACGATTTCTACCCGCTCTTTGGACCCACGATTTTCACCCGCGCTTTGACCCACGCTTTCTACCCGCGCTTGGACTTACGTTTTCTACCCGAGCTTGGACTAACGTTTTCTACCCGCGCTTTTGACCCACGTATTCTACCCGCGCTTGGACTTACGTATTCTACCCGCGCATTGGACCCACGTATTCTACCCGAGCTTTGCACCCACGTTTTCTACCCGCGCTTGGACTTACGTTTTCTACCCGCGCTTTGGACCCACGATTTCTACCCGCGCTTTGGACCCACGTTTTCTACCCGCGCTTGGACTTACGTATTCTACCCGCGCTTTGCACCCACGTTTTCTACCCGCGCTTTGCACCCACGTTTTCTACCCGCGCTTGGACTTACGTTTTCTACCCGCGCTTGGACTTACGTATTCTACCCGCGCTTTGCACCCACGTTTTCTACCCGCGCTTGGACTTACGTTTTCTACCCGCGCTTTGGACCCACGATTTCTACCCGCGCTTGGACTTACGTATTCTACCCTCGCCTTGCACCCACGTTTTCTATCCGCGCTTGGACTTACGTATTCTACCCGCGCTTTGGACCCACGTATTCTACCCGCGCTTTGCACCCACGTTTTCTACCCGCGCTTTGGACCCACGTTTTCTACCCGCGCTTTGGACCCACGATTTCTACCCGCGCTTTGCACCCACGTTTTCTACCCGCGCTTGGACTTACGTATTCTACCCGCGCTTTGCACCCACGTTTTCTACCCGCGCTTTGGATCCACGTATTCTACCCGCGCTTTGCACCCACGTTTTCTACCCGCGCTTGGACTTACGTTTTCTACCCGCGCTTTGGACCCACGTATTCTACCCGCGCTTTGCATCCACGTTTTCTACCCGCGCTTGGACTTACGTATTCTACCCTCGCTTTGCACCCACGTTTTCTACCCGCGCTTTGGACCCACGTATTCTACCCGCGCTTTGCACCCACGTTTTCTACCCGCGCTTGGACTTACGTTTTCTACCCGCGCTTTGGACCCACGTATTCTACCCGCGCTTTGCACCCACGTTTTCTACCCGCGCTTGGACTTACGTATTCTACCCGCGCTTTGGACCCACGTATTCTACCCGCGCTTTGCACCCACGTTTTCTACCCGCGCTTGGACTTACGTTTTCTACCCTCGCTTTGCACCCACGTTTTCTACCCGCGCTTTGGACCCACGTATTCTACCCGCGCTTTGCACCCACGTTTTCTACCCGCGCTTGGACTTACGTATTCTACCCTCGCTTTGCACCCACGTTTCCTACCCTCGCTTTGGACCCACGTATTCTACCCGCGCTTTGCACCCACGATTTCTACCCGCGCTTTGGACCCACGTATTCTACCCGCGCTTTGCACCCACGTTTTCTACCCGCGATTGGACTTACGTTTTGTACCCGCGCTTTGGACCCACGATTTCTACCCGCGCTTTGGACCCACTTATTCTACCCGCGCTTTGCACCCACGTTTTCTACCCGCGCTTGGACTTACGTATTCTACCCGCGCTTTGCACCCACGTTTTCTACCCGCGCTTTGGACCCACGTTTTCTACCCGCGCTTGGACTTACGTATTCTACCCGCGCTTTGCAACCACGTTTTCTACCCGCGCTTTGGACCCACGTATTCTACCCGCGCTTTGGACCCACGATTTCTACCCGCGCTTGGACTTACGTATTCTACCCGCGCTTTGCACTCACGTTTTCTACCCGCGCTTTGTACCCACGTATTCTAACCGCGCTTTGCATCCACGTTTTCTACCCGAGCTTGGACTTACGTTTTCTACCTGCGCTTTGGACCCACGATTTCTACCCGCGCTTGGACTTACGTATTCTACCCTCGCTTTGCACCCACGTTTTCTACCCGCGCTTTGGACCCACGTATTCTACCCGCGCTTTGCACCCACGTTTTCTACCCGCGCTTGGACTTACGTTTTCTACCCGCGCTTTGCACCCACGTTTTCTACCCGCGCTTGGACTTACGTTTTCTACCCGCGCTTTGGACCCACGATTTCTACCCGCGCTTTGGACCCACCTATTCTACCCGCGCTTTGCACCCACGATTTCTACCCGCGCTTTGGACCTACGTATTCTACCTGCGCTTTGCACCCACGTTTTCTACCCGCGCTTGGACTTACGTTTTCTACCCGCGCTTTGGACCCACGATTTCTACCCGCGCTTTGGACCCACGTATTCTACCCGCGCTTTGCACCCACGTTTTCTACCCGCGCTTGGACTTACGTTTTCTACCCGCGCTTTGGACCCACGATTTCTACCCGCGCTTGGACTTACGTATTCTACCCTCGCTTTGCACCCACGTTTTCTACCCGCGCTTTGGACCCACGTATTCTACCCGCGCTTTGCACCCACGTTTTCTACCCGCGCTTGGACTTACGTATTCTACCCGCGCTTTGGACCCACGTATTCTACCCGCGCTTTGCACCCACGTTTTCTACCCGCGCTTTGCACCCACGTTTTCTACCCGCGCTTTGGACCCACGTATTCTACCCGCGCTTTGCACCCACGATTTCTACCCGCGCTTTGGATCCACGTATTCTACCCGCGCTTTGCACCCACGTTTTCTACCCGCGCTTGGACTTACGTTTTCTACCCGCGCTTTGGACCCACGATTTCTACCCGCGCTTTAAACCCACGATTTCTACCCGCGCTTGGACCCACGTTTTCTACCCGCGCTGTGAACCCACGATTTCTACCCGCGCTTGGACCCACGTATTCTACCCGCGCTTTGCACCCACGATTTCTACCCGCGCTTTGGACCCACGTATTCTACCCGCGCTTTGCACCCACGTTTTCTACCCGCGCTTGGACTTACGTTTTCTACCCGCGCTTTGGACCCACGATTTCTACCCGCACTTTGCACCCACGATTTCTACCCGCGCTTTGGACCCATGTTTTCTACCCGCGCTTTGGTTCCACGTTCTAATAAATGAGTGTTTCTTTTAAATAAGACTTCAACTCTTTTATACCTCATTATTTAAACCCACGATTTCTACCCGCGCTCTGAACTTACGATTTCTACCCGCGCTTTGGACCCACGTTTTCTACCCGCGCTTTGGACCCACGATTTCTACCCGCGCTTTGCACCCACGATTTCTACCCGCGCTTTGGACCCATGTTTTCTACCCGCGCTTTGGTTCCACGTTCTAATAAATGAGTGTTTCTTTTAAATAAGACTTCAACTCTTTTATACCTCATTATTTAAACCCACGATTTCTACCCGCGCTCTGAACTTACGATTTCTACCCGCGCTTTGGACCCACGTTTTCTACCCGCGCTTTAATCGCACGATTTCTACCCGCGCTGTGAACCCACGTTTTCTACCCGCGCCTTGGAACCACGTATTCTACCCGCGCTTTGCACCCACGTTTTCTACCCGCGCTTTGGACCCACGATTTCTACCCGCGCTTTGCACCCACGATTTCTACCCGCGCTTTGGACCCATGTTTTCTACCCGCGCTTTGGTTCCACGTTCTAATAAATGAGTGTTTCTTTTAAATAAGACTTCAACTCTTTTATACCTCATTATTTAAACCCACGATTTCTACCCGCGCTCTGAACTTACGATTTCTACCCGCGCTTTGGACCCACGTTTTCTACCCGCGCTTTAATCGCACGATTTCTACCCGCGCTGTGAACCCACGTTTTCTACCCGCGCTTTGGACACACGTATTCTACCCGCGCTTTGCACCCACGTTTTCTACCCGCGCTTTGGACACACGTATTCTACCCGCGCTTTGCACCCACGATTTCTACCCGCGCTTTGCACCCACGATTTCTACCCGCGCTTGGACCCACGTATTCTACCCGCGCTTTGCACCCACGATTTCTACCCGCGCTTGGACCCACTTTTTCTACCCGCGCTTTGGACACACGTATTCTACCCGCGCTTTGCACCCACGATTTCTACCCGCGCTTGGAAACACGTATTCTACCCGCGCTTTGCACCCACGATTTCTACCCGCGCTTGGACCCACGTTCTCTACCCGCGCTGTGAACCCACGATTTCTACCCGCGCTTTGGACCCACGTATTCTACCCGCGCTTTGGACCCACGATTTCTACCCGCGCTTTGCACCCACGATTTCTACCCGCGCTTGGACCCACGTTTTCTACCCGCGCTTTGGACACACGTATTCTACCCGCGCTTTGCACCCACGAATTCTACCCGCGCTTGGACCCACGTATTCTACCCGCGCTTTGCACCCACGATTTCTACCCGCGCTTTAAACCCACGATTTCTACCCGCGCTTGGACCCACGTTTTCTACCTGCGCTTTGGACACACGTATTCTACCCGCGCTTTGCACCCACGATTTGTACCCGCGCTTGGAATCACGTATTCTACCCGCGCTTTGCACCCACGATTTCTACCCGCGCTTTGCACCCACGATTTCTACCCGCGCTTGGACCCACGTTCTCTACCCGCGCTGTGAACCCACGATTTCTACCCGCGCTTTGGACCCACGTATTCTACCCGCGCTTTGGACCCACGATTTCTACCCGCGCTTTAAACCCACGATTTCTACCCGCGCTTGGACCCACGTTTTCTACCCGCGCTTTGGACACACGTATTCTACCCGCGCTTGGACCCACGTATTCTACCCGCGCTTTGCACACACGATTTCTACCCGCGCTTGGACCCACGTTCTCTACCCGCGCTGTGAACCCACGATTTCTACCCGCGCTTTGGACCCACGTATTCTACCCGCGCTTTGGACCCACGATTTCTACCCGCGCTTTAAACCCACGATTTCTACCCGCGCTTGGACCCACGTTTTCTACCCGCGCTTTGGATACACGTATTCTACCCGCGCTTTGCACCCACGTATTCTACCCGCGCTTTGGACCCACGATTTCTACCCGCGCTTGGACTTACGTATTCTACCCGCGCTTTGCACTCACGTTTTCTACCCGCGCTTGGACCCACGATTTCTACCCGCGCTTGGACCCACGTTCTCTACCCGCGCTGTGAACCCACGATTTCTACCCGCGCTTGGACCCACGTATTCTACCCGCGCTTTGGACCCACGATTTCTACCCGCGCTTGGACCCACGTTCTCTACCCGCGCTGTGAACCCACGATTTCTACCCGCGCTTGGACCCACGTATTCTGCCCGCGCTTTGCACCCACGATTTCTACCCGCGCTTGGACCCACGTATTCTACCCGCGCTTTGCACCCACGATTTCTACCCGCGCTTGGACCAACGTTCTCTACCCGCGCTGTGAACCCACGATTTCTACCCGCGCTTGGACCCACGTATTCTACCCGCGCTTGGACCCACGTTCTCTACCTGCGCTGTGAACCCACGATTTCTACCCGCGCTTGGACCAACGTTCTCTACCCGCGCTTCGCACCCACGATTTCTACCCGCGCTTGGACCCACGATTTCTACCCGCGTTTGGACCCACGATTTCTACCCGCGCTTTAAACCCACGATTTCTACCCGCGCTTGGACCCACGTATTCTACCCGCGCTTGGACCCACGTATTCTACCCGCGCTTTGGACCCACGATTTCTACCCGCGCTTGGACCCACGTTCTCTACCCGCGCTGTGAACCCACGATTTCTACCCGCGCTTGGACCCACGTATTCTACCCGCGCTTGGACCCACGTATTCTACCCGCGCTTTGGACCCACGATTTCTACCCGCGCTGTGAACCCACGATTTCTACCCGCGCTTGGACCCACGTTCTCTACCCGCGCTGTGAATCCACGTATTCTACCCGCGCTTTGGACCCACGATTTCTACCCGCGCTTGGACCCACGTTCTCTACCCGCGCTGTGAACCCACGATTTCTACCCGCGCTTGGACCCACGTATTCTACCCGCGCTTGGACCCACGTATTCTACCCGCGCTTTGGACCCACGATTTCTACCCGCGCTTGGATCCACGTATTCTACCCGTGCTTTGGACCCACGATTTCTACCCGCGCTTGGACCTACGATTTCTACCCGCGCTTGGACCCACGTATTCTACCCGCGCTTTGCACCCACGATTTCTACCCGCGCTTGGACCCACGTTCTCTACCCGCGCTGTGAACCCACGATTTCTACCCGCGCTTGGACCCACGTATTCTACCCGCGCTTTGGACCCACGATTTCTACCCGCGCTTGGACCCACGTTCTCTACCCGCGCTGTGAACCCACGATTTCTACCCGCGCTTGGACCCACGTATTCTACCCGCGCTTGGACCCACGTATTCTACCCGCGCTTTGGACCCACGATTTCTACCCGCGCTTGGACCCACGTATTCTACCCGCGCTTTGGACCCACGATTTCTACCCGCGCTTGGACCCACGTATTCTACCCGCGCTTGGACCCACGTTCTCTACCCGCGCTGTGAACCCACGATTTCTACCCGCGCTTGGACCCACGTATTCTACCCGCGCTTTGCACCCACGATTTCTACCCGCGCTTGGACCCACGTATTCTACCCGCGCTTTGCACCCACGATTTCTACCCGCGCTTGGACCAACGTTCTCTACCCGCGCTGTGAACCCACGATTTCTACCCGCGCTTGGACCCACGTATTCTACCCGCGCTTGGCCCCACGTTCTCTACCCGCGCTGTGAACCCACGATTTCTACCCGCGCTTGGACCCACGTATTCTACCCGCGCTTGGACCCACGTATTCTACCCGCGCTTTGCACCCACGTTTTCTACCCGCGCTTGGACTTACGTTTTCTACCCGCGCTTTGGACCCACGATTTCTACCCGCACTTTGCACCCACGATTTCTACCCGCGCTTTGCACCCACGATTTCTACCCGCGCCTTGGACTTACGTTTTCTACCCGCGCTTTGGACCCACGATTTCTACCCGCACTTTGCACCCACGATTTCTACCCGCGCTTTGCACCCACGTTTTCTACCCGCGCTTGGACTTACGTTTTCTACCCGCGCTTTGGACCCACGATTTCTACCCGCACTTTGCACCCACGATTTCTACCCGCGCTTTGCACCCACGTTTTCTACCCGCGCTTTTGACCCACGATTTCTACCCGCGCTTTGCACCCACGTTTTCTACCCGCGCTTGGACTTACGTTTTCTACCCGCGCTTTGGACCCACGATTTCTACCCGCACTTTGCACCCACGATTTCTACCCGCGCTTTGCACCCACGATTTTTACCCGCGCCTTGGACTTACGTTTTCTACCCGCGCTTTGGACCCACGATTTCTACCCGCACTTTGCACCCACGATTTCTACCCGCGCTTTGCACCCACGTTTTCTACCCGCGCTTGGACTTACGTTTTCTACCCGCGCTTTGGACCCACGATTTCTACCCGCACTTTGCACCCACGATTTCTACCCGCGCTTTGCACCCACGTTTTCTACCCGCGCTTGGACTTACGTTTTCTACCCGCGCTTTGGACCCACGATTTCTACCCGCACTTTGCACCCACGATTTCTACCCGCGCTTTGCACCCACGTTTTCTACCCGCGCTTGGACTTACGTTTTCTACCCGCGCTTTGTACCCACGATTTCTACCCGCACTTTGCACCCACGATTTCTACCCGCGCTTTGCACCCACGTTTTCTACCCGCGCTTGGACTTACGTTTTCTACCCGCGCTTTGGACCCACGATTTCTACCCGCACTTTGCACCCACGATTTCTACCCGCGCTTTGCACCCACGTTTTCTACCCGCTCTTGGACTTACGTTTTCTACCCGCGCTTTGGACCCACGATTTCTACCCGCACTTTGCACCCACGATTTCTACCCGCGCTTTGCACCCACGTTTTCTACCCGCGCTTGGACTTACGTTTTCTACCCGCGCTTTGGACCCACGATTTCTACCCGCACTTTGCACCCACGATTTCTACCCGCGCTTTGCAACCACGTTTTCTACCCGCGCTTGGACTTACGTTTTCTACCCGCGCTTTGGACCCACGATTTCTACCCGCACTTTGCACCCACGATTTCTACCCGCGCTTTGCACCCACGTTTTCTACCCGCGCTTTGGACCCACGATTTCTACCCGCACTTTGCACCCACGATTTCTACCCGCGCTTTGCACCCACGTTTTCTACCCGCGCTTTTGACCCACGATTTCTACCCGCGCTTTGCACCCACGTTTTCTACCCGCGCTTGGACTTACGTTTTCTACCCGCGCTTTGGACCCACGATTTCTACCCGCACTTTGCACCCACGATTTCTACCCGCGCTTTGCACCCACGATTTTTACCCGCGCCTTGGACTTACGTTTTCTACCCGCGCTTTGGACCCACGATTTCTACCCGCACTTTGCACCCACGATTTCTAATCGCGCTTTGCACCCACGATTTCTACCCGCGCTTTGCACCCACGATTTTTACCCGCGCCTTGGACTTACGTTTTCTACCCGCGCTTTGGACCCACGATTTCTACCCGCACTTTGCACCCACGATTTCTAATCGCGCTTTGCACCCACGTTTTCTACCCGCGCTTGGACTTACGTTTTCTACCCGCGCTTTGGACCCACGATTTCTACCCGCACTTTGCACCCACGTTTTCTACCCGCGCTTTTGACCCACGATTTCTACCCGCGCTTTGCACCCACGATTTCTACCCGCGCTTTGGACCCATGTTTTCTACCCGCGCTTTGGTTCCACGTTCTAATAAATGAGTGTTTCTTTTAAATAAGACTTCAACTCTTTTATACCTCATTATTTAAACCCACGATTTCTACCCGCGCTCTGAACTTACGATTTCTACCCGCGCTTTGGACCCACGTTTTCTACCCGCGCTTTAAACCCACGATTTCTACCCGCGCTTGGACCCACGTTTTCTACCCGCGCTGTGAACCCACGTTTTCTACCCGCGCTTTGGACACACATATTCTACCCGCGCTTTGCACCCACGATTTCTACCCGCGCTTGGACCCACGTTCTCTACCCGCGCTGTGAACCCACGATTTCTACCCGCGCTTTGCACCCACGATTTCTACCCGCGCTTTGGACCCACGATTTATACCCGCGCTTTAAACCCACGATTTCTAACCGCGCTTGGACCCACGATTTATACCCGCGCTTTAAACCCACGATTTCTACCCGCGCTTGGACCCACGTTTTCTACCCGCGCTTTGGACACACGTATTCTACCCGCGCTTTGCACCCACGATTTCTACCCGCGCTTGGACCCACGTATTCTACCCGCGCTTTGCACCCACGATTTCTACCCGCGCTTTAAACCCACAATTTCTACCCGCGCTTGGACCCACGTTTTCTACCCGCGCTTTGGACACACGTATTCTACCCGCGCTTTGCACCCACGATTTGTACCCGCGCTTGGACCCACGTTCTCTACCCGCGCTGTGAACCCACGATTTCTACCCGCGCTTTAAACCCACAATTTTTACCCGCGCTTGGACCCACTTTTTCTACCCGCGCTTTGGACACACGTATTCTACCCGCGCTTTGCACCCACGATTTCTACCCGCGCTTGGACCCACGTATTCTACCCGCGCTTTGCACCCACGATTTCTACCCGCGCTTTAAACCCACAATTTCTACCCGCGCTTGGACCCACGTTTTCTACCCGCGCTTTGGACACACGTATTCTACCCGCGCTTTGCACCCACGATTTGTACCCGCGCTTGGACCCACGTTCTCTACCCGCGCTGTGAACCCACGATTTCTACCCGCGCTTTGGACCCACGTTTTCTACCCGCGCTTTGGACACACGTATTCTACCCGCGCTTTGCACCCACGATTTCTACCCGCGCTTTGCACCCACGATTTCTACCCGCGCTTGGACCCACGTATTCTACCCGCGCTTTGCACCCACGATTTCTACCCGCGCTTTAAACCCACGATTTCTACCCGCGCTTGGACCCACGTTTTCTACCCGCGCTTTGGACACACGTATTCTACCCGCGCTTTGCACCCACGATTTGTACCCGCGCTTGGACTCACGTTCTCTACCCGCGCTGTGAACCCACGATTTCTACCCGCGCTTTGGACCCACGTTTTCTACCCGCGCTTTGGACCCACGTATTCTACCCGCGCTTTGCACCCACGATTTCTACCCGCGCTTTGCACCCACGATTTCTACCCGCGCTTTGCACCCACGATTTGTACCCGCGCTTGGACCCACGTTCTCTACCCGCGCTGTGAACCCACGATTTCTACCCGCGCTTGGACCCACGTTTTCTACCCGCGCTTTGGACACACGTATTCTACCCGCGCTTTGCACCCACGATTTCTACCCGCGCTTTGCACCCACGATTTCTACCCGCGCTTGGACCCACGTTCTCTACCCGCGCTGTGAACCCACGATTTCTACCCGCGCTTTGGACCCACGTATTCTACCCGCGCTTTGGACCCACGATTTCTACCCGCGCTTTAAACCCACGATTTCTACCCGCGCTTGGACCCACGTTTTCTACCCGCGCTTTGGACACACGTATTCTACCCGCGCTTTGCACCCACGTATTCTACCCGCGCTTTGGACCCACGATTTCTACCCGCGCTTGGACTTACGTATTCTACCCGCGCTTTGCACCCACGATTTCTACCCGCGCTGTGAACCCACGATTTCTACCCGCGCTTTGGACCCACGTATTCTACCCGCGCTTTGGACCCACGATTTCTACCCGCGCTTGGACTCACGTTCTCTACCCGCGCTTGGACCCACGTATTCTACCCGCGCTTTGCACCCACGATTTCTACCCGCGCTTTGCACCCACGATTTCTACCCGCGCTTGGACCCACGTATTCTACCCGCGCTTTGCACCCACGATTTCTACCCGCGCTTTAAACCCACGATTTCTACCCGCGCTTGGACCCACGTTTTCTACCCGCGCTTTGGACACACGTATTCTACCCGCGCTTTGCACCCACGATTTCTACCCGCGCTTTGCACCCACGATTTCTACCCGCGCTTGGACCCACGTATTCTACCCGCGCTTTGCACCCACGATTTCTACCCGCGCTTTAAACCCACGATTTCTACCCGCGCTTGGACCCACGTTTTCTACCCGCGCTTTGGACACACGTATTCTACCCGCGCTTTGCACCCACGATTTGTACCCGCGCTTGGACTCACGTTCTCTACCCGCGCTGTGAACCCACGATTTCTACCCGCGCTTTGGACCCACGTTTTCTACCCGCGCTTTGGACCCACGTATTCTACCCGCGCTTTGCACCCACGATTTCTACCCGCGCTTTGCACCCACGATTTCTACCCGCGCTTTGCACCCACGATTTGTACCCGCGCTTGGACCCACGTTCTCTACCCGCGCTGTGAACCCACGATTTCTACCCGCGCTTGGACCCACGTTTTCTACCCGCGCTTTGGACACACGTATTCTACCCGCGCTTTGCACCCACGATTTCTACCCGCGCTTTGCACCCACGATTTCTACCCGCGCTTTGCACCCACGATTTGTACCCGCGCTTGGACCCACGTTCTCTACCCGCGCTGTGAACCCACGATTTCTACCCGCGCTTGGACCCACGTTTTCTACCCGCGCTTTGGACACACGTATTCTACCCGCGCTTTGCACCCACGATTTCTACCCGCGCTTTGCACCCACGATTTCTACCCGCGCTTGGACCCACGTTCTCTACCCGCGCTTTGGACACACGTATTCTACCCGCGCTTTGCACCCACGATTTCTACCCGCGCTTTGCACCCACTATTTCTACCCGCGCTTTGCACCCACGATTTGTACCCGCGCTTGGACCCACGTTCTCTACCCGCGCTGTGAACCCACGATTTCTACCCGCGCTTGGACCCACGTTTTCTACCCGCGCTTTGGACACACGTATTCTACCCGCGCTTTGCACCCACGATTTCTACCCGCGCTTTGCACCCACGATTTCTACCCGCGCTTGGACCCACGTTCTCTACCCGCGCTGTGAACCCACGATTTCTACCCGCGCTTTGGACCCACGTATTCTACCCGCGCTTTGGACCCACGATTTCTACCCGCGCTTTAAACCCACGATTTCTACCCGCGCTTGGACCCACGTTTTCTACCCGCGCTTTGGACACACGTATTCTACCCGCGCTTTGCACCCACGTATTCTACCCGCGCTTTGGACCCACGATTTCTACCCGCGCTTGGACTTACGTATTCTACCCGCGCTTTGCACCCACGATTTCTACCCGCGCTGTGAACCCACGATTTCTACCCGCGCTTTGGACCCACGTATTCTACCCGCGCTTGGACCCACGTTTTCTACCCGCGCTTTGGACACACGTATTCTACCCGCGCTTTGCACCCACGATTTCTACCCGCGCTTTGCACCCACGATTTCTACCCGCGCTTTGCACCCACGATTTGTACCCGCGCTTGGACCCACGTTCTCTACCCGCGCTGTGAACCCACGATTTCTACCCGCGCTTGGACCCACGTTTTCTACCCGCGCTTTGGACACACGTATTCTACCCGCGCTTTGCACCCACGATTTCTACCCGCGCTTTGCACCCACGATTTCTACCCGCGCTTGGACCCACGTTCTCTACCCGCGCTGTGAACCCACGATTTCTACCCGCGCTTTGGACCCACGTATTCTACCCGCGCTTTGGACCCACGATTTCTACCCGCGCTTTAAACCCACGATTTCTACCCGCGCTTGGACCCACGTTTTCTACCCGCGCTTTGGACACACGTATTCTACCCGCGCTTTGCACCCACGTATTCTACCCGCGCTTTGGACCCACGATTTCTACCCGCGCTTGGACTTACGTATTCTACCCGCGCTTTGCACCCACGATTTCTACCCGCGCTGTGAACCCACGATTTCTACCCGCGCTTTGGACCCACGTATTCTACCCGCGCTTTGGACCCACGATTTCTACCCGCGCTTGGACTCACGTTCTCTACCCGCGCTTGGACCCACGTATTCTACCCGCGCTTTGCACCCACGATTTCTACCCGCGCTTTGCACCCACGATTTCTACCCGCGCTTGGACCCACGTATTCTACCCGCGCTTTGCACCCACGATTTCTACCCGCGCTTTAAACCCACGATTTCTACCCGCGCTTGGACCCACGTTTTCTACCCGCGCTTTGGACACACGTATTCTACCCGCGCTTTGCACCCACGATTTCTACCCGCGCTTTGCACCCACGATTTCTACCCGCGCTTGGACCCACGTTTTCTACCCGCGCTTTGCACCCACGATTTCTACCCGCGCTTTAAACCCACGATTTCTACCCGCGCTTGGACCCACGTTTTCTACCCGCGCTTTGGACACACGTATTCTACCCGCGCTTTGCACCCACGATTTGTACCCGCGCTTGGACTCACGTTCTCTACCCGCGCTGTGAACCCACGATTTCTACCCGCGCTTTGGACCCACGTTTTCTACCCGCGCTTTGGACACACGTATTCTACCCGCGCTTTGCACCCACGATTTCTACCCGCGCTTTGCACCCACGATTTCTACCCGCGCTTTGCACCCACGTTTTCTACCCGCGCTTGGACCCACGTTCTCTACCCGCGCTGTGAACCCACGATTTCTACCCGCGCTTGGACCCACGTTTTCTACCCGCGCTTTGGACACACGTATTCTACCCGCGCTTTGCACCCACGATTTCTACCCGCGCTTTGCACCCACGATTTCTACCCGCGCTTGGACCCACGTTCTCTACCCGCGCTGTGAACCCACGATTTCTACCCGCGCTTTGGACCCACGTATTCTACCCGCGCTTTGGACCCACGATTTCTACCCGCGCTTTAAACCCACGATTTCTACCCGCGCTTGGACCCACGTTTTCTACCCGCGCTTTGGACACACGTATTCTACCCGCGCTTTGCACCCACGTATTCTACCCGCGCTTTGGACCCACGATTTCTACCCGCGCTTGGACTTACGTATTCTACCCGCGCTTTGCACCCACGATTTCTACCCGCGCTGTGAACCCACGATTTCTACCCGCGCTTTGGACCCACGTATTCTACCCGCGCTTTGGACCCACGATTTCTACCCGCGCTTGGACTCACGTTCTCTACCCGCGCTTGGACCCACGTATTCTACCCGCGCTTTGCACCCACGATTTCTACCCGCGCTTGGACTCACGTTCTCTACCCGCGCTGTGAACCCACGATTTCTACCCGCGCTTGGACCCACGTATTCTACCCGCGCTTTGCACCCACGATTTCTACCCGCGCTTGGACCCACGTATTCTACCCGCGCTTTGCACCTACGATTTCTACCCGCGCTGTGAACCCACGATTTCTACGTCAGAATGTTATAGTTAGAAGAATTAAAAGTAACTATGACTCTTGAGGTAGTTAAGGTAGTAATGCCCATTATTACCTTAACTACTTTAAGAGTCATACAGTAGAATCCGATTATTATGACGCCGGCTATATTGACCAATCGCTTATGATGACGCAATTCCACTGTTAAGTTTGGTTTCATTCAAAACTCCTTTCAACAGGATTCGGATTTAATGACTTCGCTTATAATGACATGTCGCTTACAATGACATGATTTCAGATACAACAACATTATTTGTAGAAAATTTCTCCGGTTATAGTGACATCTCGATCGTTTTCTCGAACCACCCCACCCCTTTTCATGCGACGAGGTTTGATACGATACGAGATATATCTGATTTTTTTTGTGAAAACGAAAAAGTTCTTCATATTTAGTTGTTTTTGTGAAAGAAGCTGATAATTTTAAATTTTTTCAATAAAGGAAACATATAATTTGTCGTTTTTCTTTCAAATTGAATCCATGAAAAATATCATCAATTTCGCTTTTTGTGACTTCCGGTTATTATGACGTGTTTTTCATTTCCCCTCAATGTCATTATAAGCGGATTCTACTGTAGTTACTTTCTGGGCGTATATTTACGTCAGAATGTTATAGTTAGAAGAATTAAAAGTAACTTTGACTCAAGGTAGTTAAGGTAGTAATGGGCATTACTAATGGTGTGTGACTTTGGTCAGAAACTATGTTTTTTAGTCAAAATTATGGAGCGCAGAGATAACTACCCTCTATAGTAAAAATTCATAACTTTGTCTTTTAGATCTCGATATACTTAAAATTTTCCAATTATCATCAGCTAGGTAGGTATATATTTCGCATTATTAAAAAGTGAAACGATCAATCTAATAAGTATATGGAATATGGAATGCTAATCACGTCCACATAATGAAAATGTATGCATGCATGATTCATACATGACATTTGTGTTGATATATCGATATATGACATTATATAGCCCAATTGTTAATTTCATGATTAGAATCTTACCAAAGAGTAACCAACTTACGCATCTAAAGTTGAAGATATGGACTCTAATAAGCTTTTCTGCCACTTTAAGGGTATAGTTTAAATTTTTCCTTTTCCTTTTGTTATGGAAGGTATACTTGCAGCTTCTACTGATAAATATGGAAAGAAAACTGGAAATTTTGGAAAGTTGCTGATTCCAGATGAATCATTTGTAAAATATGTTTCATCAATGGAGGAATTACTGATTACAAATGTGAAATCAGTGGCAACCAGAACACCTAGACAGACTCTTTTTGAAAAATTGAGAGCTATTCCCTTTTATCACCCTTGCCCTCAATTTCCTTATGTGTATTTGATACATTTATTCATAAGAATGAGAATATTTTATATTGTGAAATATGCAAATCAAAATTTCAAATCGGATGAATATAATAAGAGGAAAAGCAACAAATTGAGAAAGCTACAAATATTGCAACATGAATAGTGAGTTGCTCTCAATTTTTCAAAAATCGAGGATTGTGGATAATATGTTTCTTAGGGATTCTATCCCATTGTAAGCATATCATTATGTGATCAGAAGTTTATTCCACTCAATATACTCTTTTCATAGTCGCAATGAAGCTATACAACTTGAAGGATTACAAAAAAATATTGGAAGCTATCAAGGAGGAAGTATAATGATTAAATGGATTCAACTTCGCAGGTGTTCCTACTGCTCTCTATTTTTCATGGATTATGAATATGCTCAGGGATCCTATCCCATTGTAAGAATCTTGCATTATGTGAACAGAAGTTTATTCCACTCAATATACTCTTTTTCATGGTTTCGAGGAAGCTGTACCATTTGAAGGACACACTGCAAAAAAATACTGGAAGGCTATCAGGCAAGAAGTACAATGATTCATCTTCACAGGATGTTTTTGCAATATATTTAAATTATATTGAATAAATGATTTGAAAAGATATGTGTTATTGATTTAGTGCTGCGAAAAAATATTTGGTACATAAAACTGAATCTTCCAATGTGTGTCATCTCTATCTTATATGAGCATGTAATGTATAATCTCTACATCTTCATGGGGATTCCTATCTTGCAGATCTTTTGAGAATTGATCGATTAATGAATTCATTTTATATGTGCAAATAAAGCCACTCTTCATAAAAAAGTATATTATGGTTCATGTCTTCTAAATCTACTCTTTCAATTTGTGTTGGGTTGGAAATACAGTAATTAAAAATAGATCGTAGATCGTATCAACACCCAACTCGCAAATATTCAAAGGAAAACTATCTTTATGGAATCTTTAATTAATATCCTTCGTATATACATACTCAATTCCATTCAAAAATATTAATATGTAGTAGTGGTGAAAAAACGAACCTTTCAATAATGAAAATTTTACATGTAGATGGAACTTATTCCATATGGATAGATAAATAAAACTTATCTCTTGAAAAAGAAGTACATATATTCTTCATTTCCCCTAAAAGTATTATTTCAATTTATTTATTGGGAATACTCATAATTCGATATTCGAACTATTTTGAAAGAAGTCGCATTATTTTCATAAACGGAAATTGATTCGTTTCCGACAGGATACGAAAACGAAAGCCGATGTCTGCCGATATTCGTTCGGTTCGCAACTCGCAATTTGATTGGACGCCCAGATTCTCCATTTGACTGCGGATGATTCTGTTCGCAGTATTCCTGGCGCGTATCGTGTCCCCACTCCAAGGCTAAAATTCCATGCGTCAGATTTCCCCTTGTAAATTGACAGAGTGAAACCTCTTGTTGGTTACTCTTTGATCTTACAATCTTATTGCGTACCTACTTTGTTCTTCTGAAAATGGAGAAAAAGTTTGAATCCAAGAAGTCGTGCGCATTATCGCCTGATATGAATACAGAATCAGGTCTCGGCATTGTATACAGAGGTACTAAATCAGGCCACTCTTCATAACTTCTTATTAAAAACTGATTTTCACTTGCCATATCTTAACAAGGTTTTGAATGAGCTGTGGGTCGAGAGACACATCATTTTAAAGGTTCGAAGCTTCCAATTGATTTGTTATTATATATACTTGTTTTTTCGGTGCATTTTTTGAGCAGCATACCCAAATTGCAAAAACGTTTTTTTAATGGTATAGATCGTTTGTCTAACGTTGAAAATTGAAATAATTGGGTGGACAAAAAGTGGACTAACGTTGGACAAACAATGCACCGATATTTTTTTCTTCCTATATCTCCAAAACGGTGCTTGGACAAATGAAAAAATAGGGCGGACAAACATGGACCAACGAAGGAAAAACGACCCTGAAATTTTTGTTATGCCAGCTTCACATAGCTGAATTTCACCCCACTTTATTCGGATAAATTGACATTTTTTAAATTCATTGAAAAATCGCTTACTCATCCTCCACTTTTTTAAGTGTAAATCAACTGTGGACCTTGAGAAAACTTCAGGGTATATTATGATTTTTTCTTCGAGCTCGATTATTCCAGAGGTTGAAAATTAGGAAGTAAAATAGAGAGGATGAGAGATTAGGTACTCAAAAATCAATGCAATATATGTTCTAAATACGTCTTCAATATGCTCCTAAGAATAATTTAAGAGTAAAATTAGTTTTTTTTTATTAGAGTAATTAGTAATTTATTAATATCAGGCAGTAGGCAGTAGATACTGTATCACAGATCACAGTAGTACTTGCAAAACTTGAGCCATGATAAAATTACCTCGGCAATAGCGTCATGGGTGGAATTACGAATTTTTCTGCAGATCTTAATATATCCTCGGTAGTATAGTGGTCAGTATCCCCGCCTGTCACGCGGGAGACCGGGGTTCGATTCCCCGCCGGGGAGAATAACTTTTTTAAATTTTTTTATTTCAATTCATTTCATTAAAATTCGAACCATAATGAAAACAGTGAATTTTTTCAATTTACATGGTCAGTTAGACTGAAAAATGAAATCTCATCATGTTATTTCACTTGATTTATTTTGTTCACTCGGAATGATTTTGAATAATATACCTACATATATAAAGTCTGAAAAAGCCTAACATATGCCAGAATAAAATAATCTATAAATAACTATGAATAGATTAAATAATTAGAACCCTAAGGGCACTGATATAAGGCGGAGAGACGGGGTGGTAAATATATATATATATATATGTATATAATACCTACATATGTATATACCCATTAATAAATAAAAAATAAGAAACTTCAAGTGCAAAACTTTTAGTAAAAAAAAAAGAAAGTGAACTTTGACAAGAATCAATTCAATCATATTTTTCGTGGTGTATCGATATAAAAAAAGGTTTGTGTTACTCAATTTTCTTTTTTATGTTTTTTATACTTTGAGAACTCGTAACTCGTCCCTCATTTTTATAAAATGTATTTCAATGAGAAATCATAGTTTTCGTGGTGTATCGATATAAAAAAAGGTTTGTGTGACTCAATTTTCTTTTTTATGTTTTTTATACTTTGAGAACTCGTGACTCGTCCCTCATTTTCATAAAATGTATTTCAATGAAAAATCATATTTTTCGTGGTGTATCGATTTAAAAAAAGGTTCGTGTGACTCAATTTCCTCTTTTATGATTTTTATACTCTGAGAACTCGTCCTTACAAAATGAATTTCAATGAATAATCATATTTTATAATCGATTTTTTAAATTTTGAAAATGAATATGGTAAATATGTAGGTATAGATAGATAATAGAGGTATATTATGAATTCCGAAAAACTCAAATTTGAACAGAATCCTACCATAATCACAAAACTAGTCAGCCATAACGTGGAAGTACCATCTTGAATTTTTTCAATGTTGCCAGAAAAAACATGACACCAGAAAACCGCGTACATATATCAATTTTTGAATAGAAGCGCAACATAAATAACACAAAACTGTGGAGCGTAGAGAGATCTCTATCCCTCCATATACAAAACTAAGAAGATAAACTTGTCCATCATTTTGGAGTCGCCATTATGAGTTTTTCAATTTTGAAAGAAAAATCATAATTTCCCACACCGAAAATCATCAGATACCAATTTTGAATAGAATCGGATCATATATAGGGCCTGTTCCGATATTGCTGCTAGTACTGGCCCGCAATCGAATAACAATAGAACTCGAACGACTGGGCCAATAGGCATCGTTTCTGAAATACTGACAGTACTGTTCAGGAATATCGGAACAGACGGATAATCACATTTATTACTCGTCCGCTATATTTTGATACCGCCATTTTGTTTTTTCTCTGAAAAAATTGACTATGGAGGGTCCCTCATTTTATTGGCATAATGCACATTGTCACCCGCCAAACTTCAAATCAAACGGGTTATATATGTTCTTATAAAACTTGTTCACAAGATTTTACCATGACTTTAATTCAAAAACGTGGTGAAATCTAGCTAGAATATCCCTTGTTTTTGAATGTAAATATTCTATTTTGCCAAATTCTGATCACATAGACATAATGTAAATCGTTTCATACAACTCATATGAGCTAGCACTACAACGTTTGGACTTTATAATCTTTATATGCACATAAAAAGGTCTTTTAGAGTTCAGTGATAGATGGTGATCCATTATATTTTTTTTTCAGTCCCAAATACTGGAAAGAGTGCAGCCAGATAGGGTGACCCTCACAAAGCCAGAAGAAGATCGTAGAAGGCGAACCATTATCGTTGAAAAAAAGAATGGTTCCTACGGCTTCACACTACAAAGCTATGGCATTCATTACAAGAAAGAACAGGAGATCGAAATGATCACTTATGTAGATTATGTCGACTACGACGGTTCCGCATATCGGGCAGGTATGCGAGAGGGTGATGTCATACTGTCAATTAATGGCACCGACATGGAAAAGGCAGACCATAAAACATTAGTCAATTTCATCAAGAGCTGTGATTCTAGGATGAGGATGGTAGTCTTGTTTGAAGATTGTGTGAGAAAGGTGGGTCTCTCATCTTCGAAGATAGTCCATATGTCTATTATTCACTGAAATATATAGATTTAAGTCTGCTGGTTAGCATATATAGTGCTTTCAAAAGCAAGGCCTTTTTTGTCAGGAGGTCAAAAACAATTATTTCCCCACAAATCGCCTCCATAAATTATTCAATATGTCGCAGTTATCATTCCCCCAAATCCAATGCGACCATATGAAATGTCAAGTGCAGATTTGCTGTGAAAAGCATTATCAAAATGTCAAAGGATTTAAACTATAAAAATTGCAAGATTATTCTTCCCCAGAGTTTGTTCACCAATTTTATGTAAAAAGTAAAAAATCATTTCCATAACTGGATGGAGTTTCAGCATAATCCACGACATATTCGAGAGTGGGGCTTCATTATAATCTGAGTAATATACACTGCGCAAAAAAATTAACGCACATTCTGAAAATCTCAATTTTAATGAAAGTTATAACTCGACATTGATTTTATAACTTATTTTTTATGTTCTCTCGGGAAGGTTTTGAATGAAACAAGACACATTAAATGGAAGAAAAATTCAGGATTTCACCGAATCTTATGTGAAAGAAGAGAAATGAACAATTTTCAAAATACTAAAATGCCGATAAGTGATTTAATACTTGGTATTTCCACCCCTTGCGTTAATTACAGCTCGGCAACGACGGTTCATACTCAAAATGAGTGATCTTAAAATGTTCTGATCTAATCCTTCCCAGATTTTTCCGAGTTGGATTCCTAAGTCACAGGGCCGGCGTTAGGGGTGAAACAGTGAAGCGACTGTTTCAGGCGCCACTGTCTGAGGGGCGGCATATCGGCTCAGTTTACCGGCCGCCTTTTGGAATTTCATCCTCAATTTTTAAAAACAAATATGTATATCGCTGTTTTGCACAGAATCAAAATTTCCTTCGCTTGCCAGTTATTTGGCAGTTTGGCTCTGGAAACCGTTTTTTACAGATTTAACACATGGAAAATTACTTCAATTTTGAATTCGAAGCTACTGCCAGATGTATTCAGATTCAGCGGAACAGATGTTTGTTTAGGCGCAAAATCAAGGAAGCTAAATATTTCAGTATAATACTGGATTGCACACCTGACACGAGTCGTACGGAACAAATGTCCTTAGTGATTAGGATGGTTACAAAAGAAGTTGGGGAAGAATTCACGCCTAAAGAATATTTTATTGAATTCCTACCAGTAGAAAAAACCACCGGAGAGGAACTAACCAGTATTATACTAAGAGAACTTGAAATTTTAGGCCTAGGTTTGAAAAATATTCGGGGACAGGGTTATGACAATGGCTTTAATATGAAAGGAGTTCACTTTGGTGTGCAGAAACGAATTCTCAATGAAAACTCGAAAGCTTTCTTCGTTCCTTGTTTATGTCATTCTTTGAATTTAGTTATTAACGATGCAGCTAGTAAATCTGGTGAAATATCAAATTTTTTTTCAATTGTCCAAGAAATCTTCGTATTTTTTTCTAGTTCAACTAAAAGGTGGGGGATTTTGAAAAAACACAATTTAGCACTAACTCTAAAAGGTCTCAGTACCACTAGATGGGAAAGTAGAATAAATGCTATTACGCCGCTAAGGTATCAGTTAGGGGAAATATATGATGCTCTTTGTGAAATAGCAGCGAAGAGCAAAAATTTGGCTTTGAAAATTTCATGTTTCAAGTTCATTTGTTCAGTAGCTACTTGGTACGAGGTTTTAGTTCGTATCGATAACGTTTCCAAGCAATTGCAAAGTCCAGGTATGATAATAAATGTTTGCGTTAGCGAGCTGAACAAAGTCTCAGAATATTTGGCAAATTTGAGAGCTGATGGTTTCGAGCAAATGCTTCGCTCTGCTAAAGAAATGGCAGATAATATGGAAATAAACCCTGAATTTGAATCTGAGAGAGAAGTCCGCATTCGTAGGAAAACAAGGCTTTTTCAATATGAAGGAAGAGATACAACGATAGCAGACCCTCAAAAAAATTTCAGATAGATTTTTTTAATTATTTATTAGATATTTGCATTAACTCTTTGAATGAACGCTTCCTTCAACTGAAAGAACATAGCTCATTGTTTGAATGCTTATACGACGTTAAGGCATCAGCTACAAAATCACCAGAGCACATAATGCAAAATTGCAATGGACTCTTCGAGCAATTAGGAAATGACATTGAGCCCAAAAATCTCAGCACAGAATTGCTTCTTTTGAGCATCACGTTGGAATCTAAAATGTCACCTATCAAGTTGCTGAATTATTTGGAGGGGGGTAATCTATCTGAAAATTATCCTAATATAGTTATTGTTCTTCGGATACTAATTACAATGCCGGTAACTGTAGCTAGTGTTCTTTTTCTAAATTGAAAATTATAAAAAATTATTTGCGCTCCGCGATGCATCAGGAGAGACTTTCAGGCCTGGCAATAATATCTATTGAACACACAATTAGTTCAGAAAAAGATTTTGAAAATATTTTATATTATAGATTATTTTGCCAGGATTAAATCTAGAAAGGTACAAATACTGTGATTTATCTTAGTTCTAATCCTAATGAAATTTTAATGCTATATGCATTTATTGCATATATAAATAAACTAATTTTTTGTTTTGTTATTTTGTAAATTATGTGTACGATATTTTTTAATTATGTATGAATAAACTAGATTTCTTTTTTGCTGTTTTATCACATTCAAAAACCTTGGAAACACTAAGTGAAATATGTATTATATAATAGCACATTTCAATATCCCTCATTCACTCGAGTTTATTTTTTTTACGCACTCATTCAAGGAAGAAAAAATTCTTTTTTTGGCAGGGGCGCCAAAAATTTTTTTGCTTCAGGCGCCAAAATTACTCGCGCCGGCCCTGCTAAGTCATTAAGAGTAGCTGGATGATTTTCTGAACTTCTCAGCCTTCTATTGAGGTTGTCCCAAACCTGCTCAATCGGACTTCTTGCTGGCAATTCCATTCGAGAGACTTCAACCTCTTCAAGGTACTCCTGAACGATGCGCGCACGATGGGGTCTGGCATTATCGTCCATAAAAATGAAATTTTCACCAATGTATGGGGCAAATGGCACTACATGCTCTTCAAGAATGTTCCTTATATACTTATCAGCATTCATAGCTCCATTATCAACGACCACTAGGTCTGTGCGAGCAGTCAAAGATATTCCACCCCATACCATAATCGATCCTCCCCCGAAACCAGTAGTATTCAGGAAATTGCTCTGAGCATATCTTTCATGTGGACGTCTGTATACAAGGGAACGTCGATCACAATGGTAGAGGCAAAATCTAGACTCATCTGTTGAGAGAACTCCTTTCCCAATCGGCCTCTTCCCAATGGATATGCTCTCTCGCAAAATCCAAACGCGCCCTTCGATGGGCTGGGGTAAGAGCTGGGCCTCTTGCCGCGACACGAGGCCTTAAATCATATTCTCTGAGGCGATTTCTTATTGTCTGAGTGCTAATTTGCACCTCATGAGTTTGCTCAAGCTGAATTTGAAGGAGGCGAGCGGTTGCAAACCGTTGTCTCAACGAAGAAACTCTCAAGTAACGTTCTTGAATGGCAGTTGTTACCCGTGGTCTACCCTGTCCTGGTCTTCGGACATTCATACCTGTCTCCCTGAATCGCTGCAACATTCTAGACACACTTGTATGGGAAACTCCAAACCTTTCTGCAATTTTTGTGTATGTCCACCCTTCTTCTCGCAAAACTACCGCTTGGGCACATTCCTCTTGGGTCAAATTGCGTGTTTCGCGTTGCATAAATAAAACGAAAGAAAAACTATTGATCACTAGAATTGATCGAGAACAACTGATTTTAGAATGGAGCCAATACATTCATAATCTGATAATATCATCTTTTTTTATTCCTGGGGCCCGATTCTCGAATGTGTAGGAATGCAATCCTATAGGAAAAAAATGACATTTCCCATGGAATTTTCAAATTCTGTATTCTCGAACTGAAGTATGGGAACATATTCCTCTACATTTCAGAGGAACTGCTTCCTATGGTTTTTTCTATGGGAATGAGCTGTTTCCAGTGGGAAAATTTGACGTTACAGGGTCGTTTGACGTTTATGTTCTCATTTCGACAGTTTCGCGAATCAATATTCTTCGGAATTCAAGATTAGGAACATATTCATTCATTGAATTTTTTGAAATGTGCCTGGCTGGTCGACATCTACACATGGAACGAGCTGCGTTGCAAACTCCGTCACAATAACTGATTATCATAACAATCACCAAACATTTTCGAAATATTTTCTTCACAAACGTCGACAACAGAAAATATTCAAAGACACTTTCAACTCAGGGAGCTCCAAAATGTGACGTGAGGAAAAGTAATCATCCCACCGTAACGACCATTTCGGAAATATTTCCTCTGAATTTGGATGTAACAGTTTTATATCGAACATATTCTTTTTATCACATTTTATGATTATTTACCCCTTATCATGAAATATTCCTTTATATGTTTGAGAACAAAACAAACAGTAGAGAAAATTCAGCGTATATTATCATTGTAAACGAAATTATTATACAACAATTAACGAACAGGCTATGAGACAATAAAACAAGAATCTGAATAATAAATAATTAAACTCAACAAGAAACATTTCAACAAACTAATCTGAAAACTTAATGCTGACTTCATAATATATGTATCTACATATATAATTATTTGGTATATGCCTTTTCTTCGCCAATGACCTAAGTCTCTCAAGTCCTCAGACCCCTCCATTATTTCAATCAGAAGTTTTTTCTACTCCTTACTGATACTGGCCCCTCTTCGATCTCTTTTATTTCCGTTTCTATCCATCTTTCTTCGCTGTCTTATGTATTATGAACAAGTAGTAATAAAAATATATCGAAACATTTTGAACACAATATTGAAGTCATGAAGTTTTCATTCATTGAGTTCAATGTCAAAATAATATAACCTCAGAACTACATAACACAGAATATGTTACATATTACCAACATAATTTACATCTTTCTCATTGGTGTATTCGTTAAAGGACAAGACACTATCATCGACAAACCTCACTCTGTCAATCCTATGGGAAAAACTATTCCATCGAATTCGAGAATAGGTATCACGTCAAATTATGAGTTCCTATGGGAACTGAAAGCATGGGATCATTTTCCTATAGGATCTAATTCCTACACATTCGAGAATCGGGACCCTGCTGGGAAAAAACATCTGTATTGAAGAAAACCGTTGAAAGTGGATAACATATGCATGCATAATTCTGATAAAAATAATTATCATTGAGAACACCTTCAGTTGTAGAATAAATTTGAGATTTCATAATGTGCGTTAATTTTTTTGCGCAGTGTATTTGGAGTCATTTCAAATACTATAGTTTTCAAAATGCATTTCAAAAGGGGATATATAGCCATTTTTCCAAAAAAAATCTAATTGAAGAAATTATTCTGTGTAAATTATTCTCGACACTGTTTTTCATATTAGTCATGATACGGAAATAGATAATAACTTCGACATAATTAATAAATTTTCTTATTGTTACAGGTGGAACTTCATATTCGCTACATACAACTGCAGAGAACATTGCAAAGCAAAATGCTTGAACTGGAAAAATTGTGCACACAAGAGAGGCAACTGATCGAAGGAAAATGGAGAACACACAGTCTCCCAGCCAGAAAAAAAAGCTCTCAACAAACTCCATCTGGAGATTTGGAATCACCTACTCAGACCCCGTATTCCTATTGCAGAACCACTGTTTCAACTGAAGATGTAGCAAAGCTACCGGAAAAACAGCGCAACTCTTCTCTGATTTTGGCCTATCGTTATTTAGATCCCCATTATGGGTATATTTTGCAACCTACAGCAAGTAGTAGCGAATACCTTTTGGCTTTCGACGATGGAAAAAGTTTGAATGAGCATCATTTGTTGGTTAAAACGCCAAGTGAAACGCCGGTAACTAAACAGAACAAAGGTAATCAAACCAAATTTTGCTCGGAGAAAGAAAAGAAGACTAATTGCCACTTGTACTCCGGTAACCTCTGCAATTCCTGTGTTCAAGTACCTAACAACTCCGACAATGTGAGTCTGGATGCTTATGACTTAGCTAGTCCCTGTTGCAATCCACACTGTGTACCATCTAATAGAAGACGTTCCAAGCATCACAAAGATTCTGTGAAAAGAAGGGATTCGAAGAGTGAAGAAACGCAATGCGATCTTTTACCACAAAATCAGAGGCCACCAAGATCTCGACCACATTCTCAAACATCTACCGTATCGCCATCGAGCCAAATGTTTTATGTCCCTAGAAAAAATTTCCACATGGGATCCGGCCTTGTTAGTCAATGTAGTCTCCATTCTTTCACCTCCAGCGAGCATAGTGCTATTGCACCTACTACAACAGGAGAAAGTACCGGAAGCTATACCACTTCTCTTAGTACCGATACACTCTACTGGAATGGTTCCTGTGATATAAATCCTTCGCGGAATTCTAATGGGAAATTCAAATACGAATGCCAAAAGTATCCACCTTCCAACGAACCCGTTTATGTCCAATATAACGTTGTTAAACCGAAGTCTTGGGATAGTTTAGAAACAAAAGCGTTTGGAGGCTATGGCTTCGGCGGTTACGGTTATATAGATTCGGTTGGAAAGAATAAGCCTGGAAGTACACGATCGAATTATAGCAAGAAATCTCAAGGGACACAGTGTGCTAGATTGGAAAAAACCAACTCTTGTTCGGCACAAACCCCTCAGTATACTCCGCATACACAAAGGAGATACTTCAATACGAATAGATCAACAGAAAGCTTATTGTCTTACCAAAAGTATGCAGATTCGAATAAATCTTGCGAATCCCTTAATCCCCTCTCTCCTGGCTTGGAAACTAGGTTTTTCCAGAGTCCTAAAAGGAATTCTATCGCATCAGATGATCCTAATACATATTATAGCAATAAGAATTCCACTTCAAAACAAGTATCTACAAGTTCGGAGGCAACTAGACTTTGAGTGATATGTGAATTACTTGTATTTTACTCATTTTATATCATAAAAACTGAAAAATGTTTTCCCTCGAGGGATCACGTGTTTGTATATTATATATTTCATCATATTACATCGACTTTGTACATTTACTAGAAAATATAAATCGATCGTTGTGAATAAATAATGTGTTATAATATTCTTCTTTTCATTCAAAAAAAAATGGTACTTGAAGTGTTAATAAAATGCCATCTTATACCAAAGAGTTTAATCTTTGCTATTGAGCGTAGAATGCGTAGGTAAATGAGAGCATCAAAGATTAGATAGAGTCTGGGTTTCATAAAAGTTTGATTGTCCGATCAACGATCTGACAGTCACTCGATTTCTAAAATGGAATCACTGAAATCTTTTCATTTCGGAATATATTGAAGAAGTAGCAATTCAGAATCATTGAATGACCGTATCAACATCATAATTTGATGCGAGCATGATATTCTGAATGATCATTTTACTGAAATCAAACGATGGAAAACACATTGACATCTCTTCGTCAATCAAGCGTTGACAAGTAGTTACTAACGCATATCTCTATGTACTAACGTGTTACTAACAGATATTTATCTCTATATCTCTGGTTACTAAAGAATGCAAAAAAAAGTTTCTTCATTTTCTGAAAAGTGGGTGCTATATAACTTCGCATTTTGAAGGTGTCATTTTCCCATCATAGGTTAGGTTACAAAAGAAAACTTTTTATGTTACAAATAGTTACTAACGAGTTACGAACGAATGCAAAAAAAATTATCTTCATTTTCGAAAATGTGGGTGCTAACTTCGCATTTTGAGGGTGTAATTTTCCCATTATAGGTTAGGTTACAAACAAAAATTCTTGTGTTACAAATGGTTACTAACGAGTTATTAACGACTTTATAAATAATAATAATAACATTTATAATTACAGTGACTCTATCAAACATCTATCTCGTGAGAGTCACTGTATTTATAATTATAAAGCAGAGACATCTCTGTTATAAAGTTACTGTAACTAAGTTTCTGCAAAGAGGAATCTTTGGTTTCTGCCTCACTGCCATCTAGTTTTTATCAGAGATTTAAAGAGGGAAGACAGGAGGAGTACTTCCCCTTGTCCCTATTCACGACTTTGTCTTATTATAAGTAATTAATATCAAATAATCTTAGCTTACCAGTTAATTTAAAGAATATTAATACAAAAATAAAATCAAGGACTACGCATCAGCAGAATATTTGACTTATAATTGACAAAATTTAACACAGAAAAAAATTCAACAGAAATTGGGTATCAGTTGTCAAAAATACCCTCTCATTCTGATTATAAGTTTTTGTTTAAATGTTGCAATTTCTAGGAATTAACTATTAGTGATTCGATCTTATTGTTCTTGTAAAAACGAGAAATGATTAAACTATTTTCACTAAAGCAGCAAAAAAAAGATGGCGAATCTTCTCCTAGAGGTGGTCAACAGAAAAAGGCCTCAGCTGCTCAACTGAGGATAACAAAAGGTTTTATTGTCGAGGTTCTAATTTCTAAAACTAAAATTCGATATTTTTTGCAGATATCAATGAGTTAAATTTACCTAAAACATGTGCTACGGAATTTTCTGATCCAGACGATCTACTAAATTTCAGATTAATAATTTGCCCAGATGAGGTTCGTTATTAGTTATTATGTACAAACATACTTATATTTTTACAACATTAAATCCTTATGGTTTCAGGGATTTTATAAAAATGGTCGGTTCATATTCAGTTTCAAAGTAGGACCTAATTACCCACATGAACCTCCCAAAGTGAAATGTGAAACATCAGTTTATCATCCAAATATTGACCAGCAAGGAAATGTATGTCTCAATATATTAAGGGAAGATTGGAAACCTGTCCTTACTATCAATAGTATTGTATATGGATTGCAATATTTATTCCTTGAACCAAATCCAGAAGATCCCCTGAATAAAGAAGCAGCAGAAGTATTATCCAGTAATAGAAGAGTTTTTGAAACAAATGTGCAAAAGGCAATGCGAGGGGGATATGTAGGAGGAGTGTACTTCGATCGATGTCTAACAAAGTGATTTAAAATGATATACATGTTTGCAGGTTATGAAACCTGTTTTGATCTTTTAGAAAAGAGAAACTGTTTTAAGTGGACTAAATTTCACAACATAAGCATTTTGGTTGAAAATTATTCTGAACTTTATTTTAGTGAAGTGTGTACAATACAGGAATGTAATGATTAAATTAGTAAGTCTATATATTAGCCCCATGATACCTTTAACACATTCACGTAATTTTTGTAACATATTAATAATTTTGAAATTTCCAATGATTTTGGAATGACTATAAAGTTTACCCCTTCGAAGTACTTAAATCTGAAAGTATGTGTAATTTTATTTCCAATATATTTTTCAAATTTCCAATTGTGTATAAAAATATTGTATAACTTTGTTGAAATACATTTGTAGCATAATTTTCAGTCATAGCAACTAATATGCAACTTCGAAGAATATGATTGGATCTCCTGTGATCAAATTCTATTTTAAGCCAATTCTTTGTTTTGACTTATTTTTTTTGAATAAACTCGTAAACCTAAAATTTAAGTTATTAAAATCAAAACTAAAAAATGCAAACTTTCTGAGCAACTTTTAAGAAATTATCAAATGTATGATGTTACTAATTGATGTAAAGTCTTTGAACTCAACTTTATTGAGTATGAAGTAGAATTATTATTCTGAATTAAAATTTTAGTTTTGATATTTTATTTTATTTCAATGGTTATATATGATAGTTTGAACTGCTCAACAAAAAAAAAATATTTAGTTGAGTGGTTTTGGAGGAAACAAATTTTTAGTGGTCCACATTATTCATGAACGGTTTGGAAATTTTCTCAAAAATGTTTTCAAAGACGAGTAAAATAAAGGGGAAAAAATAAAAATTCTATTGTTCACCGTAGAACTTTCCCTAGAAATTAATTGAGAAATATCTGCAAAGAATTTCTAAATATTATTGAAAACCTATAGTACATTGACCCCAACTCTATTATGTGGGTACATTACCATTACAATCAATTCATTTCATAATGATTGATGAATTAATTGACCATAAGGGTTTTACGTATCTGATTTTCTTGCGAATTCTGCCTCATTGATGTCTAAAGCGTATTTTAATGGTCACTTTAGTACGTCAACATGCACATTGAAAAGTGTACGTCCAGTTATTATGCCTAAGCATTCATTCACCGATGTTGATGAATAATAGGATCGTTTACTGGAGAAAATTTTTTTCATTTTTTTTTTTTTTGTTAGGGGTTGAGTGGAGTACCTCATGCTAGACTTCGCCTAAAGTGTATTTTTGTTTTTTTTTCCCAAATAAAGACACTATTATTATTATTATTGAAAATTTCTAATGAAACCCACCAGAGCATTTTTCTCGTTTCACATTGACAATGGAAAATATGAATTTTATTTCAAACTTCCCCCTGGCACTTTTTATATCAATGACCATTTTGAGATAGGTTCATTTTTAAGGAATTTATTTCTTCGTTATGAAAAACACTTTTTTGTTTCCACTTTTATAGCAATAGAAAAGAGAAGTAATTTTTCTTATTTCTCTCTCTTTTATATTTTTTTCAAACTATTAATTATTTACAGAGACCATAAGAGCATAATTTCTGCATCAAATAAATTAGATATTTTACAAGCTTTATTTAAATGATTTTTAAAATTCACAATTGTTCCAATTTCTTTCTAGTCTGCAATATTATTTATAAAGATTGGTAGATATTTGGGGTAGCGAAATATTTTATTATTCAACAGAATATTAATATAAAACTGTCTTTGCTACATAAAATAAAAGATTAATTATGAATCTTCCTTTCAAGAATGTATGAAAAAATTTAATAATGCACAAAATTCCAAGTGAATGTTAGGCACAGCTCCATAAATTATTTCTGTTCTCAACTATAATTTATTTTTAGCTTTACATTCATCAGCAGAAGTACAATACAATATTCCACTTTATAATTTATATTTTTCTCAAGTATTTCCAGCAAAATACTGAAAATTATTTGAAAAGCTCATATTTCGTTATGGAGTATATAGATTTTCCATTAGAATGATTGTTGTTAATACTTTTTACTTTCCGAAGAGCTTTTCCCAAAATTGAAAAGAATATCTCCTTAATATCAAGTCAGAACGCGTTGGCGGTGATTCAACGAATTATATTACAGCAGCACTAAAATCATAAACATAATTTTTGTGCAAGTGTGCCATTCTTCACACAGGAAACCAATTATCATCTAAAAAAAAAAATGGAGGGAAGTACTAAGCTTCGATTTTATATTCTAATTAAAATGTGAAAAAAACTTCCCTAAATACAAGAGCAAGGTTCAAATTTGGCTGCATAAAGATGCGTTTTGTAAAATATATAATTCCAAATGAATAACCCAATATCAATGATTTTGACATTTTTGAAAATATCTGAAGGAATCAAAAAGATTCAAAAATCCAGGTATATAAAGTAATTCTAGTGATCACTAAAATATAATTGAAAAAGATAAAGTAGAAAATTCCACTAAAAAGAACGTTAATATAGGAAGAACCAGTAACACTTGAAAATATTATTTTAGAGTCACAATAGTGGAAAAATCATGAAATTTCTTTAAGAAATTGAATCCCTGAACTACCATTTCTTGATATGTTGATACATCATTCATTTGACTTTGGGGAATCATGACACTCTTTGTCCAATGTGTTGATAACAGGTGAAACATTCCTAGAAGAAATCAATTATTGAAACTCGATGTAAGTCTCACTTCTCAATCGTACTAATGTAATGAATAAAACAAAAAATAATATGGAATTTCATTTTTAAAAGATCTTTTCTTCAGATACATCAAAAATTCGTTATAACAAAAGGAAAAAACTCAACTTTGTGTGCATGAAGATCGATATACTTACTTGGACGGCTCATTTAACGTTAATTCACCAATATTGATTTCTGCCTCTTGTTGGCAAGCAGCAACTTCACCATCTGTTGCTTGTTGTATACCGCCATCAGTAATATCACTTTTATTGAATTTATTCGAATTCACACCGACATCGAATAATCCATTCACAACATTGAACAATCTCTCGTCAAAGTCATTTGTTGATTCGGGCAAGTTCGAAGAGGAAGCTGGCTTGCTTATTCCATCTGCATTGCAATCAAGCATATCGGCCGAAATTGATGAGAAGTCGGCCCACGAATCGGGATTATCAAATTCCGACTGTTTTTCATCTGCGGAAGTATTCCAAGGATCCTTCGGAGTTTCCACTTCATCCACTTTTGCCTTCACAGTAGACCAAGCTGAAAATTTGATAAGAAGGTTCATACCGACCCTGAATAAAGCGGCAAATATAGAAATATATATTTGATCATATCTTGAAAACCGTTAGAGATAAATAAGATTTTTTATATTAAATTCCCAGTTTTAGTATCACTTTAGAGGTGGTTCCAAAGACACTGCGATTTTTCGAAAATGACCAATAAAACTGTCGATTCAGTGGGTGAAGATCACCCACTAGGATTTCCGACAATCACAAAAACTCAGAGCATGCCAATTAAAAAAGTCATTGACATTTTTTAAAGGTAATTTTCGAGTAATTTCAGTGTCTCTCGGACCAACTGAGGAGTGATCAGAAAAACTAAAAAAGTCTTGAAAACACTCAGGAATTCAATAAACAAAAAACAACAAAACAGTTGTCAAGATATGATCTCTAGTCTCAACTTATTAAAACTATCATAACCATGAAATTTGTTGAAAAAAGTAGCTTATGTCGAGAAGGCACACAGATGAATATTAGGACATGCAAGTGGAGTATTTCTAAATCAAAATTTCGTGTAGATCCAGAATATGATATAAAAAGTGGGTATTTTCAATCGAAAAAGCAAAGATGGTATCGTGTTTCATCACTTTCTTACCACCCCATAAGGTCAAAAATATTTCAGGTTACGTACAGGGTGGGCAAAATTGGTGATACCTGAATTACAACTTTTTCAACCCAACGAGATAGAGGAAAATGCATGGCACATTACGGTCGTCTTTTTTCAAGAAACTAATAATGCCAACAACTGCATTACCCTATCTTCTTTTGTTTTCGAGTTATAGGTCAAAATTAAAACTCCAATTTTGATCATTATCTCCGTTTCTGTTTAAGCTAGGATGTTGAAATGAAAACATTATACAGACACTTTTCTGATAGCAATCCAGTGGCGTACTATGATTTTTTCCAACAGGTATTTTCGCTGAGCTATAACATAAAGATGTATTTTTTCTTATGAAAACAGTAGTTTATAATGACTTAGGAATACTGAGGACGATATATGATATATTTCTGAAACGGTAAAAAAATATCAATTCTTTCTTGATCATTTTAAACTACTGTTTTAATAAGAAAAACCAAACTCTATGTTACAGCTCAGCAAATAAACCTGTTAGAAAAAATCATAGTACGCCACTGGATTGCTATCAAAAAAGTGTCTTCATTTCAACATCCTAGCACAAACAGGAATGGAGATAATGACCAAAGTTGAAATCGCCCAAATTTAAATTTTGGCCTATAACTCAAAAACAAAAGAAGATAGAGGAATGCAGTTGATGGCATTATTAGTTTCTCGAAAAAAGACGACATGAATGGTACATTCATTTCTCTCTATCTCGTTGGGTTAAGAACTTGTAGTTCAGGTATCACCAATTTTGCCCACCCTGTATAAATTGGAGTCTATTCTACCAAAGTTTGAATCATTCTCCTAGTCCAAAACTGTTCAGAGTGATCAATTCATCCTGTATATTTTGCCACAACCTTGGTAATAAATTGAGTAAGATTTTCTCGATAACTTGGGGAAAAGCATGCAAAGAAGAAGCCAAGCAGTTATTGCTACACCTTGATTCTTTGTGTTGAGGGGGAATAGAAGTAAGAATTTCCATTTTTTGTAAAATTTCATACTTTTCAAATATTGCATTTTTATAACCATGAATACATCATCTCATTGTTTTTGCAATTAAGGCATTCCAATAATACTTACGATCCATATCATCCTCAGTTGTTATATCATCATCACTATCACTACTGTCTAACTTATCTTCCTTTTGATCTTCTTGTTTCTCAATAACTGTCTGGAAAGTGTTATCCTTATCCTCAAATATTTGATCGTCGGCATCATCTAACGTGTTGATACTCTGAGAACACAGTTGCTTGAACGCTTGAAAGGAGAAGGTGTTATTATCTGAGAAGTTCATATCTATGGGTATTTCTGGATCTAAAGACCTGAAAATTTCACGTATTTATTATAAAACAAGAAAATACCTTTAATGGTATTATAATAAGGAAGTATTGATCTAGCTAGAGTTGAAATACACTTCATAAAAAAGTTAACGCACATTCTGAAAATCTCAATTTTAATGAAAGTTAACTCTACATTGACTTTATAACTTATTTTTTATGTTCTCTCGGGAAGGTTTTGAACGAAACAAGACACATTAAATGAAAGAAAAATTCAGGATTTCACCGAATCTTATGTGAAAGAAGAGAAATGAACAATTTTCAAAATACTGAAATGCTGATAAGTGATTTAATACTTGGTATTTCCACCCCTTGCGTTAATTACAGCTCGGCAACGACGGTTCATATACTCAAAATGAGTGATCTTAAAATGTTCTGATCTAATCCTTCCCAGATTTCTCCGAGTTGGATTCCTAAGTCATTAAGAGTAGCTGGATGATTTTCTGAACTTCTCAGCCTTCTATTGAGGTTGTCCCAAAGCTGCTCAATCGGATTGAGATCTGGACTTCTTGCTGGCCATTCCATTCGAGAGACTTCAACCTCTTCAAGGTACTCCTGAACGATGCGCGCACGATGGGGTCTGGCATTATCGTCCATAATAATGAAATTTTCACCAATGCATGGGGCAAATGGCACTACATGGTCTTCAAGAATGTTCCTTATATACTTATCAGCATTCATAGCTCCATTATCAACGACCACTAGGTCTGTGCGAGCAGTCAAAGATATTCCACCCCATACCATAATCGATCCTCCCCCGAAACCAGTAGTATTCAGGAAATTGCACTGAGCATATCTTTCATGTGGACGTCTGTATACAAGGGAACGTCGATCACAATGGTAGAGGCAGAATCTAGACTCATCTGTGAAGAGAACTCTTTCCCAATCGGCCTCTTCCCAATGGATATGCTCTCTCGCGAAATCCAAACGCGCCCTTCGATGGGCTGGGGTAAGAGCTGGGCCTCTTGTCGCGACACGAGGCCTTAAATCATATTCTCTGAGTCGATTTCTTATTGTCTGAGTGCTAATTTGCACCTCATGAGTTTGCTCAAGCTGAATTTGAAGGAGGCGAGCGGTTGCAAACCGTTGTCTCAACGAAGAAACTTTCAAGTAACGTTCTTGAATGGCAGTTGTTACCCGTGGTCTACCAGGTCCTGGTCTTCGGACATTCATACCTGTCTCCCTGAATCGCTGCAACATTCTGGACACATTTGTATGGAAACTCCAAACCTTTCTGCAATTCTTGTGTATGTCCACCCTTCTTCTCGCAAAACTACCGCTTGGGCACATTCCTCTTGCGTCAAATTGCGTGTTTCGCATTGCATAGCGATCGAGTGTAGAAAATAAAAAAAAAAAAAAAAAACTATTGATCACTAGAATTGATCGAGAACAACTGATTTTAGAATGGAGCCAATACATAATTATAATATCATCTTTTTTTATTCCTGCTGGGAAAAAACATCTGTATTGAAGAAAACCGTTGAAAGTGGATAACATATGCATGCATAATTCTGATAAACATAAATAATTGTCATTGAGAACACCTTCAGTTGTAGAATAAATTTGAGATTTCCATAATGTGCGTTAATTTTTTTGCGCAGTGTAGAAAGAGCACACTTTAGCATCATATTTCAAGAAACAACAATAAAAGTTTCAATAAAGGTTTTCAAAGTAAACTCACTGCAAAGGGTTGCCACCAGCTTCATTGAATGCATCATCATTGAAACCACTATAATAACCTTCTATATACCTTGAACTCAGATACTGCATCTGGTATTCAGCGAACATCTTAAAAAAATTAAAAAAAAAGGAATATGAAATTCATTGCAATCGGTAGGATTCAGTAACGACTTTTCCAAATTATTTGAAGATATTTTGTACCAAACATCTTATAAACGAAACCAATATGTTACCTGTTGCTGCGAATCGATAGAATTGGAAAGATTTGAATCACCAAAATCACCACTGTCTTGATTATTTGATCCATTGGGATGGAAACCTCCCTAAAATATCAAATATGTGATGCGAAATTGAAAAAAAGCATAGGAAGAAGGCATACCAATAATATTTTCTGCGTTTTATTAATTTCTGCGAGAGTGGTGTCTTTAAAGGCTTCTAATCTTGTGAGAATCTCGGGATGATTTTCTTTGAGGAAATGACCTAAGTAACTTTTGGAACAACAATTGATTATTTCGTTCATTATATTTATTAAATGGCCCATGTAACCCTGTCGAACACCTTTGGCTTCCTGTTGTTTGTCATTTTCCTCCCAAGCTTCTAATATTCTTTCTATTAGTTTACAATTCTCTATAAAATGTTTACATAAGGCAACTGCAGTATCATCACTATCTTCAGTTACGTAATGTTTCAGAGCAAGTACCAAACACTTCTCTACTTGTGTATGTAGAAAATTATTCCACGAATATTTAAAGAACAGATCTAATATCGTTGAGAAAGTTCCTAAAGACATCATTTTCAGCAATAGTTCATCATTTTTCAATGATATCACTGAAACGAACAACTTCAATACTTGTAATCTAGTTTGACCCAGAGGAGGATCCAATACACCAAAAGTAAGTTCCAACGGCATTTTCTGTTAAAAAAAAAGAAAATGAATATAAATATGAAAATCCAGAGCTCAACAGGGTGTTCGCTTATCGGGACTTCCAATATGATTGCAAAAAGTCATACATATACAGGATGTTCCTAAATTCATGCGAAAAATTCAGGAGGCGATTGCTCATATAAAATTAAGATAGGTCTTTCCTATAGCAAAATTTCCTCAGCCCACGCCTTTCCGAGATAACACCCTTAAAAGGTGGTGACTAAAATTCAATTTTCAATTTTTTTCTACTACCATTCTAAAGCATAATAATTGGAAAGTCAGTAAATCATTTAGTTTATGCAATGTAGGAGGGCTCCACTTTGACAATTGTTTGTAATATCAGTAAAGTTTTTTTTATTTTTTCGTGTTGAGTTCAAAAAATTATTATGATTTGAGTTGTATTTCCATGAATTCAAATTATAGTGAATATATAATAATTTACAAAAAATTCGGGGAAGTCCTTTTTTGAAAATTCTTATACGACTTTTTAGTAGATTTCGAATCTGGGCTCAGATTTTTGATAATACAGGGTGAGTTATTTCTACAAGTACTCAACTTGGAAAAATAGAATATTCTGGTCCTGATATTGGTTTTGTTGAAAGCGCTACTTGTTAGGGTCATTTAGTTTAATTGATGAACCTAATTTAATCCCAATCTTGAATGATGCAAAAAAAATCGTAAATGATCCTTTAAGGTTATTAAGTTAGGGAGGATTACATTCAATCTTCAAGGAGAAACGATGCGAGGACTTAAATCCAATAATAAAATTGTTGGAAGTATTATCTCAGGATGGTTTTTCCGAATTACGTAAACAGAGGTGTGGTAACATATTCTTACCTTAGGGGGATCCAATAAAATATTGTGGAAATCCGCTACTCTTCCCAAAAGAACTGTTGTTATGTTATTCAACACTTGCTGCTTATGTTGAACATCATTAGCTTCATCGTTTATGTCACTATAGCTGGTTAACGAATTGAACTTAGAAATACTGAAACTAATATGCTTAGCTTGCGGGCTTCACAGATTTACCATTTATTTCACAAACCTGGTTTGGTTAACATCAAGAAGTGCAAGCAAGACTTGAATACCTCCTACTATGGAAGACTCACATTTATCTTTATCCAGGATTGTTTCCAATAATAAATCGACTATTTCAGAACTGAAAAAAATACAATTAAGATTCTATTTGAAGTTTCATCAACTGACTGGCCTGATTTGTGCATTATTTTCTAATTCTAATTAGCGATTTTCCTAGCTAGTTTGTCAACACAAGCTTTTCTATATTTGGAATAATTTTTTGTCCCTCATCACATTCTATGTTAACTATTCTTTCAAAGATTTAAAGTTGTTCAATAAGATTGTGTGTGTATGGGTAATGTTTTGCTGTGGAAACACTACAAGTCGCAATTTCAAAGCTTTCGAGCAAAATTTCGACAGGATTATGCGGATTCACGTATCAAAGAGCAGGTGGAAATTGGATAAACAGTTACAGAGATAGTTAAATAAAAACAAATGTGTACAGGGTGGGCTAAATTGGTGATACCTGAACTACAACTTTTCAACCCAACGAGATAGAGAAAAATGAATGTACCATTCATGTCGTCTTTTTTCGAGAAACTAATAATGCCATCGACTGCATTCCTTTATCTTCTTTTGTTTTTGAGTTATAGGCCAAAATTAAAATTTGGGCGATTTCAACTTTGGTCATTATCTCCGTTTCTGTTTAAGCTAGGATGTTGAAATGAAGACATTATATAGACACTTTTTTGATAGCAATCCAGTGGCGTACTATGATTTTTTCCTACAGGTTTATTTGCTGAGCTATAACATTAAGTTGTGGTTTGTCTTATGAAAACAGTAGTTTAAAATGACTAAGAAAGAATCGCCATTTTTTTAACCGTTTCAGAAATATATCATACATCGCCCTCAGTCTTTGTAAGTCATTTTAAACTACTGTATTCATAAGAGAAAATACATCTTTATGTTATAGCTCAGCAAATATATATGTTGGAAAACATCATAGTACGCCACTGGATTGCTATCAAAAAAACGTCTGTATAATGTCTTCATTTCAACATCCTAGCTGAACAGAAACAGAGATAATGACCAAAGTTGAAATTTTAATTTTGACCTATAACTCGAAAACAAAAGAACATAGAGTAATGCAGTTGATGGCATTTTTAGTTTCTCGAACAGAGACGACTGTAATGTGCCATGCATTTTCCTCTATCTCGTTAGGTTGAAAAAGTTGGAATTCAGGTATCACCAATTTTACCCACCCTGTACACAATACAGTTGGTAATTTTGAATTTATGGAAGTGAAATTTTGCACGCCGGTGCTCATCTGATGCTTGAGGAAGTCTACTGAGATTGGTCGTTTTCAAGTGTTTTTGAAATATTTATACTGAAGTTTCGGGTTTTTCCTTAGAAAGTTTCTGGTCGTCAGGTATGAGGATTTTTAGAACATATTTCTTTTCAGGTGATGAAAGAGAAAAATCAAATTTTTATAAAAAAATTCCCGCTGCTAACATATTCTATAGAAAAGCCGCAATTTTGAGTTTATCCTCCATGAAAAACTCGACATTTCTTCATTGTTAATTTTCACACAAAATATCAAGAATAAATAAAGATACATACGATTCTAGAGTATTGAGCAGAGGATCTGGATCAGCTCTTTCTAAAGAATTCTTCTGATTTTCCCTTGCAATCCTTAGAAAATCACATAAAAGTTGAGCTACGTTATAATGTCTATCCTTATCGATACTTGGATTGAACATGCAGACCAAAGACTGTATAATTTGCTGACTGTCTAACCACTGAAATTAAAAAATGTACAAGGACTAAACATAGTTTCAACATTTCCCACGATAAAATCCAGGGCCAACGGAATTCTGCCCAATCCACTTAACAAATTCAAACCAAATTACTGAGGGGTAATCGTTTATTCATGACTTATATAAAAAGTATTTTGTCAATTTTTCAAGCCTATATTTTCCAAAATTTGAAGGATAATCTCAGATGTAGATCATCACTCACGTAAATTATATAAAAAAATTCAACCCAAAAAAATACTCGCATTTTTTGAACATACTAAGTAAATTTTGAATGATACTTACATTCAATATATTCTGCTTAGTTTCGATGCCTTCCACTTGGGTGAATAACTTGAGCATAAGATCCATTATAGCTGACGTGCCTATATGTTTGAGCAGTAATGATATAAATGTGTCCTTGGCTTTTAAAAAGTCTAGGACCTGTAAGCAAGTAAAACGATAGGACAACCAGTTCTGGGTTTGGAAATAATGGATCGATCCCGGAAAAAGAATCAAGAAGGAAACAGGGGAGGAAGGAAGGGAAAAATATCTCATTATAATTTCATCTAATTATATAATATATAAATATATATCAACATTCAGGGAATCAACTCATAACTGGTACTACTTATTTTAATAATTGAAAGAAATTTTATGGTTCAATCACGAAAATGTAATGTGTTGTAATGTTTTCATGAACAACCAGATTTTTGTGGACCATAATATGGTATATTGAATGAAATTGAACTCCCATTATCAATTTATTGTGAAAAAAATAAATGTACAAATAAAAAATGAATTATGGAATTATTTATTGCCTCCCTCATAAGTTTCTTTGACAATGTTCTTCATTTTCATCATTTATACTAAAGAACTCATAATTTCAATTTATATAATCCTGGTTAACATTATCAGGGAATATAAAATGTTCATTATAAATTCAATCAAAAACCCTCAGCATGGGGTAAGGCAATGCCCATTTTACAAAATTGTTCAGCTCAGAAAAATTGATGGTGTATAAAGAAGAAATCGTTTTTGTTTTATCTCCACCTTGGGGTGGCTGACTGACAGAAAATCATTTCGCTGTTAAGAAAATAGAACAATATACAATAAAAGCAAATTCAATCATTCAAACATAAAAACATCAACAAAAAGCAGAATTATATGAACTCAAACAACTGATCTCGCAAATGTTATATTTGTACATGGTATGACAACTTCTCTTGAAAATATTTAACGAATAGAACTTACTTGCTCAGTCTTCTTTGCAATAAGGGCACCCATAATTTTACTGAAGAAGGAAGCCAATAATGGATTCAATGGTGGCTCCCTATCAAGGAAATTATATAATTTTTCCAGAAGCAATTCATCACTAGCAAGTCTTTCATTGAGAGCCGGAACATCGCATGTTAATAATTCACATGCTATGTTAGGATACTTGTAGCGAACATGATCCTCAAGTTCTATAGGTGGCTCATTAGTGGTAAGTATCACTAATTCTTCCAAAATATTTGGCTTTTGTAAACTAAACACAAAAAAATCTCGATAATTAATCATAAGAAAGTGAAATGAAAAGTGCCAATACATACAAGTCTATTAAGGCCTTATTTTGAACTCTACATTCATTGATAATGTCATCAGAATCCATCACTTCGAGAAGAGTAACATCCTACAATTAACAAAAAGTTTTACATCAATGCCTGAGGTGAAAGGCAAATAAAAATCATTACTTCTTTTCCAAGGAGAGCCCCTATTTCCTGAGAGGAGTTCGCATTATGTTTCCAAAACATATCCACTGGTGTTTATTACAGATTAAAAAAAAACTTATTTTCCGAACATTTACGCTTGACGAATAAAGGCACTGGTGCAGGCGATAAATGATTTTGTCAGTTAATTCAAAGGTTGTTGTAAAGGGCTCTGGAATCAATTAATATCGTATCTACGATTAATATAAACATTTTTTTACCATATCAATGAACAATGAACACAGAATATCTACTTACGTTCTGTCACTTGTAGTGATTGCCAGGCTCATGATATTTGATTGGGAATATATTTAGGTGAGAAAATTAATTCAACTATAAACTGTAAATCTGATTAATCATACTTTTTCGACCAAAATACACCATTATTTGAGTTTGCACTTGTTCATAGACAAGATTTTTGATCTTGTGAAAATGATATTGACAGAGCCGGGAAATTTCAAATTTCACTTTTATTCAATTGTTCATCATTCAATGCCATGTTATTTTAATATTTCCATTTGAATATTATTGAGAGACGATACCTCAGAAAGAGTATCTTTCTAAATAACTATATAATTTATCGAAAAAATATATGACCACTAATAAAATTCTCTCATCCCTAGCAATTTATTTCTATATTATTAGGTCTATGGTTCACGGTTCACTAATCAAGTTTAGAGGTTATGATTAAGCAAAAAAATTAAAATTTATTGAGAATATTCATATGAATGAAAATTATGAATATCAAAACTAATAATATAGAAAAAGAATTACCTTCAATTTGGGTAAGAGCATGTACTGCAAATTCTGTGTGGCCCGATAAGGAGGAATTACTAGATGTAATTTATTGGGCCAGGCAAGTCATAGGACTCTTGTTAGGACTTTTATGGGGATTGATTCCGTTGAATGGGTTCATTGGCCTATCATTATTTGTGTTATTGAACGCAGGCATCGTTTACTATTATTTTTCAAATTTTCAAAACGTGGACGAAGAAGAATACGGTGGAGCATGGGAAATATGTAAAGAAGGCTTCATGACTTCGTTTGCTGGATTTTTGGTAACATGGATAATAATATATTCTGGACTGCATAGTGAAGTTGACCAAAACCTGTGAAATTAAATACTGATTTTGTGTACCCTGTAAGAGAAAACCTTTATGTTCTTTAACATGGTTTATAGATAATTTACAAATTGCTCAAAACATCCGTAGTCTTCATAAAGAAATGTATTAGTTCACATTTTCAATTGATTAAATATTCAATTCCAAATCAAAATGATCTCTAATACAAAATTTGTATTAAAAATAGAAAAAGCAAAAAACTTATACATTGTTTATTATTGGTATATGCATACATTTATTCTCGATCTTTAAAAATGAATATTTAATATAAACAAACTTAACTATAATCTTCATTGAATTCATTTGCAAACAAATTTGCCACACTTTCCTCAACCTTCCTCTTTTTGAGTACTGGCTCCATTTGTAAATTTTCATCTATACCAATTTCCTTTTCTTTTAAACATATCTGCTCATTCAGAATATTGTTATCTTCTAAATGCATTGATTCATTTTCAGTTATTATTTCCTTCAGTTCTGAATTTGCTTGATCTCTATTCTCTATTACTTCATTTTCCGTTTGAGTAACCTGGGTCTCTACTTCCTGATCATCTGTTTGGTTTTCTATTTTTGCTGGTACCAGCACATTATTTTCCAAAATTCTTATTTCATTCTCCTCTAGAAAAGTATCAGTAGAAAGTTTTGTTTCTGTAAGTCTCTGACCATTTTCAGCTAAGAAATTTTTGGACAATTCAGAATATCCATTTGTGCAAACACTTGACGCACTTATCAATGCATGAAAAATTTTTTCCATACTCCTTAAACTTGCCCCACAAATTGAAGATATGTTCAGGTTTTCACTAACACACCCAGTAACAAGAATCTTATTTATCTGTTGACCATATTTCCAACAAATGTTTGGACGTTCATGCTCAAATACTAAACATAGTATTTCATACAATAATTCTTGGGATTGTTGGTTATCAAACGGAGGTTTGATATTTCCTTTCTGAAGAAGCAAAATATTATCTATGAGAAAGCAGGTAATTTTGTCTAAAGCATCATCATTGAGAGAATTGTTTCGGATGAGAATCAATAATCCTTTTAGTGAACTGATGGAAGCTTCCAACTTAGCCTTTGTCCATGAAGAAGCTTTCTCCATTCTATTATTTTTAGAATTCATGCTTTTAAGTATCATGTTCTGTTTTGTTTTTGATGATTTTCCCACCATATTTGCATGCATTTTCACAGTAACACCATCTTCAATAGGGGTATTATTTTTTATTATTTGTGAAACCAAAATATTCTGAAGTGGTTTTTCTAATCCATGCCCTATTATCGACAAATTTAGCAATATTTCATACAAATACTCTTGGAATAAACTGCAACTCAAATAGCAGTCACAATTTTTATTTTTATTGAGATCTCTTACTATTTCTGAAATCAGAGGATAAAATGGAGCTATACTTGTTTTTAAAGAAAAAATTAAGGTATTCAGCACTTGCAAAACTTTTGTTTGAATCTGCATCAAATTGAAAGAAAAATATTTAGTTTCAATGGAATCCTGTTTCGTACATTTATGTATCGATAATGCTCTTTCAAGAAGGCTGAAAATTTCTGGATACAGCTCAAATGCAGCCCCTTCTGAGAAGAATGTTATTACCCACTGTAAAACATTTACTATAACTTGCGTCCTGTACTGTACTTTCAAGTATGAATTATAATGAGGAGGTGGGCCACTGATATTAAAAGGCTCAATATCTTCCATCTCAAATCTTTCAATTTCCAACCACTGTTCAAAGATCTCATCTAGGCATTGGTGACATGTTACACATAATTTTCTCAGACAGATAGTTAAGTTATTGATACAACTAATTGTCGAGTTGCCACAACTTGGAACTTTCTGACAATGAATGAATGCCACTCCTGAGTCTGCCACTAACTTTTCCGATGGTGATTCCAAGAAGCTCAACAGATAATCTTCAATTTTTCTCCTATGTTGTTTACAAAAACTGGAAAAGTACTTCAAACATGAAATAATGCACTCTAGTGAAGATTTCTTCACACATAAATCTGTTTCATCATTCAATGATACGTCTAGAATGGTGGTAAGAAATTCAGCACCTAATTTTCTACTGAATTCTGAATGTTTCTGTGCACATTCAACAATACTACGGATTGCCTTCAAATGTATTTCTTTATTCAAACTATGTTCATAATTCGTCAAACAACACTTTACCCAAAAAGATCCGTGCTCGAACAGTACATCTGGAGTTATTTCTTCAATACATTCTGTCACTAATTGTAAACCATCCAATCTTGTAGACGATGCACTCAATAACTTGTTTATATGTGAAACAAATGATTTTTCAAATGATTCATTACTTAAAAAACTCCGTATACAGTCCAACGTGATGGATTTTGATCTACTATCTTTATATAAGTTCAATGTTTCTTCGAATAAATTTTCTGTAAACATTTTGATTCCTTACTTAAAACAATTTGCCCGAAAATTTTTTCACGTTTTTATCAGTAGTTTGTCTATGGTTGTTATTTGTTGTGGTTGAGGTTATGAGTTATGATGAAAATGGTTATGTCACAGAAATATATAACCAATCTAAACGTAGTTTTCTGCGATCAGTGACCTATGCAAAGTTGCAAAGCACAAAATTTTTATCTGGTGCCACGTTTTCAAAAAATTATAGCAAATAGCTAAAACTAGCGTTGCACTGGTGAAAAATATATATAAAATTGGAAAAATTAAACCAACTGATCATAAACATTAATTTTTTCGTTAAAAATGCATTCTAGAGAGTTGAAAAAAGTATCTATCGGTTAAAAATCGATACTTCCTAGAAAATATCTAAATTATATATAAATAAAATAGTAATCATAATAAAAATGAGGAAAAATTTGTTTACGGTACTTTTTAATTGGACATTATACATAAAAATAAATTAAAACAGAATTTTTTATGGAAACAGCTTATTTGTTACATTTTATATATATATAAAAAAAATTGAGTAGAATAAATTGCTTTAGGCATGTTAATAGCAAATATAATTTATCACTTATACTAAAAGTAAGTTGCTACCTATTCAATAATAAGAATTGATTTAAACTTAAAACATTTTTCGATGAACAGCTCGCTGCCCTTCTTCATCAAACTCTCTCTTGGAGACCCACATTTTCTTAAATGTGTCAAGAGACGCTAAAATAGAGCCACCTATCCAAGTAGAATATAATCTTTCTTGAGGAGCAGATATTTTTATTTGAACATCCTTTGGTGCAAGTTTTTTTATTTCAGCCAATAGTCTATCTCCAAAACCTTTGAATAATGTTGAGCCCCCCGATAAAACAATATTCTTGAATAAAATTTTCCTCAAGTCCAAATCAGACTTCTGTATGGAAAATACAAGCACTTCATGCAAACCTTCACATTCTTCACCAATAAGATCTGGTCTAAACAAAAGTTCAGGTGCTCTGAATCTAGCTGGTCCTACTTTTACTATGTTTCCATCAGGAAGAGTATAAGGCATGTGTTCAGCTTCAACAGATTCCTCTTTCATAGGGTTAGCTGATAAATAACATACTTTTTCTTTGATTGTGCGAACAGTTTCAAATTCAGCTGTTGTGCGAAGATTAATACCTTCTTTACAGAGCAAAATTTTTAAATATCTAGATACATCTCTACCAGCAATATCTACCCTCATTATACTGTGAGGCATTGCAAACCCTTCATATATTGGTACTGCATGTGTAACACCATCCCCAGAATCTAAAACCACACCAGTTGTTCTCCCTGTAGAATATAAACTCAATACAGCCTGCATAGAAATGTAAAGTGCTGGTACATTGAATGATTCAAAGAGCAACTCTGCAGCTTTCTCTCTATTTGGTTTGGGGTTCAAAGGTGCCTCAGTTAAAAGTACGGGATGTTCTTCAGAAAAAGTAGATAGTTGATCTTTAGAATAAATGTATGTCCAAATTTTTTCCATATCATTCCAGTCTGTTACATGTCCATGCTCCATTGGATATTTAATGGAAAGCAAACCCCTATGTTCTTCAGCTTTGGGTCCAATGAAGACGTCTCCTTCCAATGCTCCTGCCATAACACGTACATGCTTAGGGCGTCCGACATAATTTGGGAATCTGCACTTAGGTATTTGATCACCAGCGAATCCAGCCTTTATAACACCAGATCCATTATCTATCACCACCGGTTGATTGACTATGACATCATATGTTTCCATTTTCATAGTATCCGAAAAAGAATTCTTTTGATTTTTTAATTGTTTTCTCTCAACTCCATAAAAGTAATAAAGAACTATTTTGTTACGTACAGCTTTTTTAATGAAAAATGAAAGTGCATTAACTTAACCATCAATCATCCACCCTGAACTTGCTGTCACTGTTTTGACAGTTAAGTCAGAAACTGTACTCGAAACTGGAGTTGAAAGACTGAATATTCAAAAAAGTTATAATTAAAAACTACAACAACTATCTCCTATGTATATTGCTAGTTCAGTTCCATTCAGCAAAACGATTTTGTTTCACGAAAATTTTTCAAAATCGTCGAATAGTAGTTCACACAACACAACCAATCTGACATCTGGATATGACACTAGGACTACTAGATCTGTCAGAAATAATAAATAAATAAATAAATATATTCACCCGGTAGCTATTTTTTTCTAATAATAATCTGATTAATTGATTGTTTCATATGTAACATATTTGTATATTGAAACTATCAGGTACCCATTGGGAAACAGTGTTGATAATATTTGATGAAGGTTTGTCATTTTGAAGGATAATGACAATGATCGAAAGGTACTATCAGTTGATTTTTTCTACAATTTTACTTTGAAAACTTTGTTCTAGTGAAAATAATATAATGCAAGTAGGTTCAAGAATTGATTGCTCTGGTCATATAGGTACTATAAAATATATGGGCTGTCTTGAAGGTTATTCATCTACTTGGTTGGGGATAGACTGGGACGATCCAAAGAGAGGAAAACACAATGGACATCACAATGGAAAACAGTATTTTGAAGCTAGGTAACAGGCCCATTAAATATATTATTGCTTTTTCGGATTAGGGATATATAATATAAAATAATCTATATATCTATGTATAACACCGATTTGTATAAGTTTAGTTTGTACAGTTTTCAGACGTCTGGAACATTTGTCAGACCAGAAAAAGTTGAACTCGGGCAATCTATTATTTCTTCTATTATGAAAAGATATGGGAAGAAGGATAATGTCTCAATAGCTCAAGATTTTCAACAAGAATTATTATATTTTCAACAATGTATTAATGCTCCATTTTTAGAAATGGTAGGTTTTGAGAAGGTCCTTGATAAGCAGAGGTAAGAATGAAAATTATACTGAATTTTCCAACTCCATTTAATTTTCAATTATATTAATTTTTTTTTATTGCATAGAAAAATTTAACAATTTAATACTATTTCTTTCAAGGTCTATATATTGTAATATTTTTATAGCAACTTTGATTCCCTGCAAGTAGTTGACTTGAGAAAGCAAAAAATAAGTTCAGCTGGAAAAAATAATCAATTGAAAGATCTCTGCCCCAATATCAAAGAATTAGATCTGAGTTTAAATTTGATTTCCTCATGGGAAATAGTTTTTCAGATATGTAAACAACTGGATCAACTGTGTTGGCTGAATGTGAGGTAACACTTCAGATTCTTGAGATAGGAAAGATTTAAGGCAAATGATTACTTCTTTGCTTATGTTTAAAATATTTCATTATATTCTACCTATGCCTCTGTGTTTTGTGAATTTTCTGTACTCTACTCAACTTCTTTATTTGGTTTTACTCAAAATCCAGAGATTTTCTGTCAGTTTGTTTAATTTTTGTTGATTTTTCAGTGAAAATTTACTTACAATTCCTGCCAATATTGAAGATTTCAATTTGCCCACTGTTGAAACCCTAATATGTACAAAGATGCGTTTAACATGGGAGGATATCTTAAAAGTAACATTAGCTTTTCCGAATATAACAGAATTAAGAGTGCCTTTCAATAATATAAAGAATCTAGATACACCATCAGAAATACTCAAAAATTTGAAAGTACTTGACATCGAAGATAACGAAATAGGAGAATGGAGCGAAATATGCAAATTGAGTACACTTGAAAATTTGGAGGAGCTCTTTGTTGGAAATGTGGGCCTTAAAAAAATAGAATTCATAGGTCATAAACCCAAAGTAGACACTTTCTTGAAGTTGAAGAAATTGGCCATCAGCAATAACCTCATTGATAATGTGAGTCATTATTTACCTGATTGTATGTGTTTATGAAGCGATATTATTTTACAGTGGGATTCGGTTAGCCAGTTGAATAGAATGAAAAACTTGGAAGAATTGAGATTTATCAAGAATCCCGTCCTCGAACAAGAGAGTGAGGCCAGTCGTTTCGAAATTATAGTTGCTAGAATAGGAAACTTGAAGGCAAGTACATGTTTTTATTCGGTTTTTTTTTCTGAATAGAATTTCTGTGGAATCATCATCAATGTATTTAATTCTTCAACGACTTGTTTTCAGGTATTGAACGGAACTGATTTGAAACCATATATGAGAAGAGAAGCAGAATATGACTATATGAAAATATATGGTTTAGAATGGTTAAGGGTTTGCAATACTCCAGAAAGAGAACAGTTCATAAGATCGCACAATAGATTTCTGGAGTTAATTGATAGTAAGTCTCGATCTAAATTGAATTCTTGTATAGGGTGGACAAATTTGCATGTTTTGGTCCATACCAAAAAAAAAAGGAAGCAGTGCGAAATCTAAATGTTAAAGACATCACTCATTGTCGGTAACTTACTGGTTGACACAATTTTCAACCTGCACATTGTACTTGCAAGATAAAGTGGATAAGAATTGACTCATGCAACTTGATAATAGACAAAACGTTTATGTCTTTATGATCATTGTGTGACCCTATAGCCATTCCTCTCCACTCTATCCCGGATATACTCGTCCATTATAGAACTCTCTTAATACACTGCGCAAAAAAATTAACGCACATTCTGAAAATCTCAATTTTAATGAAAGTTAACTCTACATTGACTTTATAACTTATTTTTTATGTTCTCTCGGGAAGGTTTTGAACGAAACAAGACACATTAAATGGAGGAAAATTTCAGGATTTCACCGAATCTTATGTGAAACAAGAGAAATGAACAATTTTTCAAAATACTGAAATGCTGATAAGTGATTTAATACTTGGTATTTCCACCCCTTGCGTTAATTGAAGCTCGGCAACGACGGTTCATACTCAAAATGAGTGATCTTAAAATGTTCTGATCTAATCCTTCCCAAATTTCTCCGAGTTGGATTCCTAAGTCATTAAGAGTAGCTGGATGATTTTCTGAACTTCTCAGCCTTCTATTGAGGTTGTCCCAAACCTGCTCAATCGGATTGAGATCTGGACTTTTTGCTGGCCATTCCATTCGAGAGACTCCTGAACGATGCGCGCACGATGGGGTCTGGCATTATCATCCATAAAAATGAAATTTTCACTAATGTATGGGGCAAATGGCACTACATGCTCTTCAAGAATGTTCCTTATATACTTATCAGCATTCATAGCTCCATTATCAACGACCACTAGGTCTGTGCGAGCAGTCAAAGATATTCCACCCCCATACCATAATCGATCCTTCCCTGAAACCAGTAGTATTCAGGAAATTGCACTGAGCATATCTTTCATGTGGACGTCTGTATACAAGGGAACGTCGATCACAATGGTAGAGGCAGAATCTAGACTCATCTGTGAAGAGAACTCTTTCCCAATCGGCCTCTTCTCAATGGATATGATCTCTCGCAAAATCCAAACGCGCCCTTCGATGGGCTGGGGTAAGAGCTGGGCCTCTTGCCGCGACACGAGGCCTTAAATCATATTCTCTGAGGCGATTTCTTATTGTCTGAGTGCTTATTTGCACCTCATGAGTTTGCTCAAGCTGAATTTGAAGAAGGCGAGCGGTTGCAAACCGTTGTCTCAAAGAAGAAACTCTCAAGTAACGTTCTTGAATGGCAGTTGTTACCCGTGGTCTACCCTGTCCTGGTCTTCGGACATTCATACCTGTCTCCCTGAATCGCTGCAACATTCTGGACACACTTGTATGGGAAACTCCAAACCTTTCTGCAATTCTTGTGTATGTCCACCCTTCTTCTCGCAAAACTACCGCTTGGGCACATTCCTCTTGGGTCAAATTGCGTGTTTCGCGTTGCATAGCGATCGAGTGTAGAAAATCAAACGAAAGAAAAACTATTGATCACTAGAATTGATCGAGAACAACTGATTTTAGAATGGAGCCAATACATTCAAAATCTGATAATATCATCTTTTTTTATTCCTGCTGGGAAAAAACATCTGTATTGAAGAAAACCGTTGAAAGTGGATAACATATGCATGCATAATTCTGATAAAAATAATTATCATTGAGAACACCTTCAGTTGTAGAATAAATTTGAGATTTCCATAATGTGCGTTAATTTTTTTGCGCAGTGTATTTTTATGAATTTTCACGCCATTTTTTAATTTTTAGTGTATGGGGAACCAGATGAGGGAGAGTTGGTTACTAAACCACAATCAATATCCAATACACTCATTGAGTTGAGATTTGAGCATGAAGGGAAGGTGGTAACAAAAAAATTACCGAAGACTATTGTTGTCCAGAAGCTAGTAATGCTAGCACAGAAATTCTTCAAGCTTAGTTACAGACCGAATTTGATTCATATAAGAGGGGAAGCTTCTAATTTACAAATAAACCTGGAAGAACAGAGAGAAATTGGTTTTTATTCGATGCAGGATGGAGATAGAATACTCATCAGCCATGAGTGATTTTTTTGGAAGAATTTTATAGGCTCATTTTAATTTATTAATTTTTTTTACACGATATAATTTTCCTAATGAATATTTATCCATAACTCATTTTGTGATACTTATAAATCATATTTAAGTGAAAATAATGAAATTTTTATTAAAGCAATCTTTACCTTATTGGGCTTTTATTAGTTTCAAAAGAGATTTTTTTTCTTGCTTACAAGTGCAAGCTCCTACGAAACTTGTTATACGTCCCCTAAGATCTTGAGAAAATCAATATCTGAAAAAATTATAGACGTTGTTGGCACACTACAGTTCGCAATTTTGAATCTATCCATACCTAATCCAGTGAAAAGTATTCAAAAATATCATTGTGAAGTGAAATGGCAGGAATATTTTTATAATGAATCTTTTTCTGTATGAATTCCTGTTTTAAGTTTCCGAGTTTTTGAGGTATTGAGGTTTAAGTTTTATTCAGAATAATCACGGTGCTTGCTATTCTACTTATTTAATAATTTTTTCATAATTTCATCACACTTAGCCATATCTGCTTTATCCTGAGTTTTCGCGGATAATCTTCCCATTAATGCCTTGTAGACCTTTTTCTTTCCCCCTTTATAGAGGCTGACAATTTTCTCATTTTCTTTTAATACTTCTTCACAACATTTTTCTAGTTCTTGTGCATCAGTTATTTGAAAAAGATCCTGTGTTTTTACAATCTAAAAATATATTGATTTTAATGGGATATACATTTTCCTTTTGTTCCATACCTGTAATGCATCTTCTCTGCAGCCTTCAGATAAAGTCTTGAACAAGTAACGGAGTGTATTTCTGTTAATTTGTCTTGTATCCAATAAATCTACACAATCAGCTAAAAAATGTATCCAATGAGGTCTGAAAAAAGGAATACATGGATGCAAAGGAGAAGTTTGTTTAAAAAATAGATAATATAACAAGAGTAATAAATGGAATTGATGCAGAAGCAAACAACAATTATTTATTCAAAAATTGTAATTTCAATTTCTACATAATTGATACTCACATTTCTTCGTGTCTTGAATCGAAGTCAGTAATTATTTTGGAAAATTCATATATAATTATATTGGCTAACAATGGCGGTTTGAGACTCTTGACCTCCAGAGCTTTTTCAAATAAGGTCAACAATGTAGAATCATTCTGAAATAAATATCCAAAAGAATCTGAAAGTCTTGTTGAACTTGTGCAAACTTAAAAATTACAAATTTCAAGGAAAAAATTTTTTTCATAAAGAATTTCTCTGTTTGAGTTGCACAATATACCTTTGTTTGGGGTTTGGTAGTAATAATGAACTCACCACTAAAAGTATTGCTTGATTTTCAGTCAATCCAAGCTCTTTGTTTAGTCTAATTCTTGTCTGAGCTGGTAATTCAGGTAATGCTTTCTTGAGGGGCTCCACATCGACTGATTCTGGAATGAAATTTCCATAAGAGAGATGAAGAGGGGGAAGATTGGGCTCAGGCATGTAACGGTAGTCCTGAAATGGCGTTGATATGCTGCTCTATCAATTCTTATAAACAATATACCTAGAATACCTGCTTTTCTTCTTTATCACGTAAAGGTAATGTTGATTTACTTGTTGCATTCCATGATCTAGTTTCATTAATTATATTTTGTCCCTTTTCTTTCATTTTAATTTGTCTGTCTATTTCGTACTGAACAGCAGATGCTACCCCTCTAACTGAACCAATATTTTTTATTTCTGTTCTTACACCAAAGGGTTCCCCGTTTCTATGAATGGAAACATTTGCATCAACTCTCAAAGCACCCTCTGAAATATTTTTCAATTAAACTATCCTCAAGTAACTCACCAAGAGTTTTAGATAATTTCACAGGTAAGGTTCATAACAGAAGAGTTGTAACAGTATTGCATAACTTCTCAAGAAAATTTTATATGCTTTTTTTGAGCTACAATGAAGTAGTATTGATTACACTTGTACCTTCTTTCTTAAAGAAAGGCGATTTGAAGTCAAGCCAAGACACTATAAAATACCTTCCATTTTGCAAGAGCAAGTTCCTATTGCTTTTAATATAGCTATTAATTCTTTGACAAGAGCAGCAGCTTCCTCTCCATCCTTCAGATCAGGTTCAAAAACTAGTTCCATTAATCCCATCCCTGCTCGATTTAAATCTACTAAGCTACGATCAGTATCATGTAAACTTTTTCCACTATCTTGCTCCAGTTGCAACTGTTTGATTCTAACTTCTTTACTATAAGGTGATTTATGAACGCCAGGAGTGTATACAAAAAATTGTAGGATACCATTTCGAGCCAGTGGGCTTCTTTGTTGAGTAATTTGATAACCAGCCTAAAAACGCTATGTAATTGAGTGGGTAATGATAGAATTGGATAATAGATGAAAATTGTAGCAATGGCAACCTCTCATTCAGAGGCTATATCTGCAAAGAATGTTTCGTACAGGCATATCTCCATAAAAGTAATGTTTTCTATCAAACATAGACACCATGTTCAGGGTACAATTCAGAGCTAAGGCAGTTGTTACACCAGCTTCAACACAAGATTTATTAAGTACAGGAAGGGTGCCAGGTAATGAAGCATCCAAAAATGAAGCATTACTGTTAACAGGTGAGAAAAATTCCGAAGAAGAGGGAGAAAAAAGCTTTGTTTTCGATGTAATTTGGGCATGTACTTCTAATCCGACTACACTTTTCCATTTCCTAGAAGAAACAATTCATAATTTGAGACAATCCAGATGATTTTTCATAATTTACTCTGTCGAAATTGAAGAATACAGCCGAATAGAGTTTTTATATTTCCAAACTTTTAACATTTTAATATTTCATTTGTTCGATTTGTTTTTAAATAAAGTTAGGTTAGGTGTCGCGAGAAAGGTTATCTATAGAATAAAATTTTAGTTTTTCTTCTTTTATTGTCCTCTATTCGTTTATCGCTGCAAGTAGTCTGATCAACACTCCCTGTTTATTTTCTCACTCGAAACTAAATTTTACTGCACTCAAATATACTGGATTTCACTTTATATAACCGGCTCAACGCTACACTCCACTCCATTACGCTCAACCGCACTCCACTCCACTCTACACTAATGACAAACAGACAAATACAAATTTCAAATTTCCAGCTAATTATGATTCTTTTCCTAAGAACAAATAAATTATGCCCATATCAACCATATACGTAAAATTTACAATTTCAGAGATACTTATTCGAAATAATGATATTAGAAGAATCTTCATTATTTTGGCCAAACTCTATACCTTCTAGCCATTATGAATATAATAACTGGTACCTAATTAATTTACATATTCCACTTCAAGATCGTCAGCTGCAGCTTAGGGTTTTGGCTTTACAAGACCGCTTCACGTCCACAACACAAGGTCCATTCCAGATCAATGGTGTGTGTAGCATGGCACTTCTGAAATTTTCAGTCCTACAAGAGATATGATCGAAAAACCGTAAAAACACCCCTGTAGAAGGCACATTTTAGGCGCATTTTTAACTCAACTCCTCCGAGGGGTAAAGCCTAGGATAATTATTGGGACATATCTGAAGCCATTCCAGCAATAAATTCTTTGGTTGCAATTTTTTCATAATTGGTCGAATTTAGAGTCTGTCGTTACTGGCCTAATATAATAACATCAAATCTCATGAGTCTTTCGAAATTGGCAAATCATTATTTTCATCGATTCCTCATTCACATATTTGTATAACTCTTAAGTCTCGGTGCACACGGGAGTATGCGACTAAGTTATGTTTTGTAAAAGTGCCTTAGTTTTCGAGATATTGGAGATTTTCGAAAATTCCAGAAAATCACACCCTTCGCAACTCGTTTTGCAGGCAAGACTCCAAATGAAGGTATTTTTTCAAACTGTTTTTTGGATGGTATTCCTGGATAGATGTGATATCGAATGTAAATTATTATTTTTGGGGCGCATAAATAGTTTTTTATAAAAAAAAGATCTGACTCAAATTTTCCACGCTGGGTTGAACTTAGGAAAAACAAATAAGCAAAACGGAAAATTTGAGTTAGATCTTTTTTTTATGAAAAACTATTCATGCGCCCCAAAAATAATTATTTACATTCGATAGCGCATCTATCCAAGAATACTATCCAAAAAACAGTTTGAACAAAATTCCTTCATTTGGAGTCTTGCCTACAAAACGAGTGGCGAAGGGTGTGATTTTCTTGAATTTTCGAAAATCTCCAATATCTCGAAAACCAAGGGACTTTTACTAAACATATAATATATTTTTCTGAACCTCCATAAGGTCCTCTACCCGCAGGCTCCATATTATCCATTCATTACGCCACACCCTGTATATATACCTATACCCCTGATGCCAAATAATGAATATCTTTGGATCTTTAATGGGCCTAAAGCCGAAATACAAAGTTCGAGTCTCTTAACGATAAGAAAATCTTGGGCAACAATGAAAAATCCATTACAGGAGGCGGTTCGATGACCAACAGCGCGCACAGAACGAAAATATCCAGCGTTCGATATTGAAACTAGCTCCGGAATTATTCCTGTCAACTATAGCAGTGAAACTCAACGTGTGAAACCTGGTTGGGAGCAAAAATGAGATGGATATTTTACGTTTTCTGCCTTCTCTTGCGAATCAACTTTTTGGGTGCTACAGAAACACCGATAGTTGGAATCCTGGCACTGGAGCCGTACGGTATCCAGAAATTTTATCCCAACCTTCACATCAGCAGTTACATATCAGCTTCATACGTGAAGTTTCTTGAGAGCTCTGGAGCTAGAGTCATTCCTGTTTGGTGAGTTCGATTCCTTTGATATAGATGTATATATTATGACATTAACAATTTTTTTATATAACTCTGACAGTTCATCTCTTATCAAACCAAAATAAAACTTCAATATACATTTTGTTTTCCTTGGTTGGGGGCGTAGCTTGAAAATTTCAAGGGACTAGACAATCCTGATTATCATTAACGAAAACACAATTGCACATCTCGTATGTGTAGAAAAGTTTGGTTTGACTGTCATCCACCTGAAGATGTTGCTGTAATAGCGAAACACGCAGTGGCGGATTTACATATTTTCCGCCAGCAGGCTATTCAAATTTTGCCGCCCTTACCATAATTATTTAGTTCAAGTTCAGCATTTAGTTCAAGTTCAGCATTTAGTTCAGCAACTATAAAAACAAGTAGCAAAGACGAAAACAAACAGCAAATATAATATATACATGGTACATAGAAATTGTTGCGAAAAATTAAATTCTTTGTCAAAAAATAGGGTGGATCTAATAATAATGTAAATTTTTTTTTCTGAGCCCCCTGCTTAGTTACAGCTCCCTAAAGGTGGCACCCGAAAATCAGTTTTTGATTTTTTTCTTGAGAATCGAAAAACTGATTAGAAAGAAATTAAGCAGATATTTTATGCGGGGAAGTTTTCGGTGCTGTTCCTCTATGATTGAAAGTGCTAGCCAGAGACAAGAGGCTCTTTCCCTTTCTCTATGGTGCTAGCTATTGAAAGCCACCCCTAAACATTGTTTGCAAGAAACTTTTTTCCATATCCATATTTCACAATAAAAAAAATTGATTTTGGAGAGCTTGATCCATTCTTAACAAATAAGGTCTTTTGTAGTATCTTGCGAAAATTCAAGGTTTTTCAGAAAAAAAAACCGTAAACAAAGTGAATATCGAACTTTTCTGCGTTTGCGCACACAATCATTTTAATGAGTATGTGACAAAATTCTCAAGATGATAGTCAAATCAACAAAAAATTATAACTGAATCAAAGTTAATCCAAACTAGTCAGTTGTCATATCAAAATTACATCCGCTTACTAGATAAATTCTAGTTCAGAAATGATTTCAGCCTCTACGACTCACGCTATCATCATGATTATTTTTTTATTCCGAGAATTTTAGCACGAAATCACATCAGTCAAGATCATTTAGAATATCATTCTCGCATCAAATTATGATGTTTATAGGTCCAATAAATTATTCTCAATTGCTACTTGTTCAGTATATTCAAAAATGAAAAGGTTTCAGTGATTTCGTTGTAGAAATCAGGTGACTGTCAAATCGTTGATCGCAAAATCAAAGTTTTATGAAACCCGCTGTTCAAATATCTTTCTGCTATGTCATCATATGAAATTTTGTTCATTAGTTCTGACTCTATACACAAAAAAACCAAAGCGTTCAGCTTTTCTTGCATTAATGTGGTTCTTAGGTACCTAACTTTTCACTTTTTTCAAACAAAAAAAGCTTCTCTCACCCGAACCATTTGTCGATGGTGTATACATAGAGCCATAGGTACGAACTGCTATATCGAAATTTGGACAAACATTTCTTGAATTGTGTTTTCGTAGGAACCGAAAAAACACATCCCAACGATTCAGAATCACCAAAAATTTTTCACCCTCACGAACAGTTAAGAGTCCAATGCGGCCGAAATAAGTAGGAAACAGGAAAATAATAATCATGCAGGGCAAAATAATGATGCACTACTTGTTCAGTTTTTTTTATAAGTCGGGAAAATTAGATGTAGATAGATATTAAAATTGATTTGAAATACAAGTATTTCAGTTTCTATAATGGGTTAAAAAAAAATTGTCCCCAAATTTGCCGCCCCCTAAGATCTGCCACCCTAGGCTTCAGCCTACTCAGCCTCTATGGTAAATCCGCCACTGGAAACACGTGTTGTCAATATCGGTCACATCTCCTGAATATTTTTTATATTCATTAAGAAGTTTCATTACAGCTATAAAGAAAAATTATGAGAATATCCTAAGCTTCAGAAAGTGTCAAATGTATGATTTTTATTGTTATTCTAATATACATCAAGGCCGGTCCTACAGGGGGGTAAAGGTGTGTAATTACTCCCCCCCCCCAGAGCCCATAACGAATTCGATTTTTTAAATTTTTATATGAAAAAACTAAGAAAAAACAATATTATAATGAAATGAAAAGGTGAGATACAATTTTAAGAAAAAAATATGGGACTGCAAATGCTACTCTTAATTTGAAATTTTAATTGTTCTTTCAATAATTACTCCCCCGCCCCAGATGAACAGTCTAGGACCGCCCTTGATATACAGGGTGGGCAAAATTCGTTGTCTACTGAGAGGATCTCGAGAACTATAGCAGCTAGAAGAAAACGGATAAGACATTTCTGAGCTCATTTTCGGAGAAACAAAGAATGGTGAAAACCACAGCCTCCTACGATACTTCGTTTTTGAGTTTAGCAATTTCGCAAAGTTCTCATTAACTTGTTTGTCTTTGAAGTTGCAGATCTGAAACTTGAACCTTCTACAGGCACTTCTATACGTAGAATCGACTGACGAGCTCAAAATATTTTTTCATTTCGAATCATTAGGTGAAATAAAAAAAATTGTTATTGTATTTCATCAATTCTTTGACATTGAAATATACTTGCACTGTATTTTATAAAACTACTACATAGATAGTTAGTTAGTTTTCGGAACATTATTGAATTATTATCTGAAATAGTGATGGCGCAATAATAATGCATATAATCATTGAATTATACCTAGATAAATGAGGAAGATAACGCTTTGAATGCTATCAGATGGAACAAATTAATTGATTATATTTTCCATGGTACGCAAATAGCGTTTGAAAGAAAATAGTCAATTATATATCGCAATACTCAGAATGCGTATGAGCGTATACACTTTTTCTATATTTCTAATGCCGTTAATTCGTAGGAATTATGACGCTGCAACATATACAGGGTGTCCCAAGATGGCTGGCCTATAAAACGTTATGGGAGATAGAATCGAATTTGTTCCTAAAATATATTGGTTACATTGATACTTACATCTGTTCTATTGATCTAAAATATTCTAAGCTTTGCGATGTTTCGCTCCTACCAAAAACACTTAAATCTAGTTTGGTTATATATTTCAACTATTTCAAATAAATTTTTAAATTCTACATTGATTCGAATTCTCTCTTGAGTCATTTCAAAGTAATTGACAGTTATTGAATATGCATGAAATTTTAATTTCATTATTTTTGGAATTATGAAGAATCATTTGTGAATATTTAAGAGATAATGCTAATTTTTACTTTTTAGGATAGGCCAAAGTTTGGAGTATTATGAGAGGGTTGTCAGGTTCACAAATGGGTGAGTGTAATTTCGAATGTAAGATTATTATTGGAAAAAATGAAGCAGCGATATTTGCAGTTACATCCATTCATTGATCATGTAAAAAACAGAATGGTCCAACGAAAACGTAAAACCTGATTTTCCGACTTCAAAATAAAAATGTGGAAAACTGCTCGGACCCGTCAATTTCTCATTCGAGGGGAACATCTTTTCTGCTTTTTTCATCCCTGTAACTTCAATTCCCTAACGGGGGTGAGCACAACCCCTTGATTTTTGTACTTTTTTCCTTTTGAGTTTTCTTCAATTTTGATCATCAGAATCTGAATCACATTTGATAATACAAGTGAGTGAATTGACTAATCTGAAATACACTGCGCAAAAAAATTAACGCACATTATGGAAATCTCAAATTTATTCTACAACTGAGGGTGTTCTCAATGATAATTATTTTCATCAGAATTATGCATGCAAATGTTATCTATCCACTTTCAACGGTTTTCTTCAATACAGATGTTTTTTCCCAGCAGGAATAAAAAAAGATGATATTATCAGATTTTGAATGTATTGGCTCCATTCTAAAATCAGTTGTTCTCGATCAATTCTAGTGAACAATAGTTTTTCTTTCGTTTGATTTTCTACACTCGATCGCTATGCAACGCGAAACACGCAATTTGACCCAAGAGGAATGTGCCCAAGCGGTAGTTTTGCGAGAAGAAGGGTGGACATACACAAGAATTGCAGAAAGGATTGGAGTTTCCCATACAAGTGTGTCCAGAATGTTGCAGCGATTCAGGGAGACAGGTATGAATGTCCGAAGACCAGGACAGGGTAGACCACGGGTAACAACTGCCATTCAAGAACGTTACTTGAGAGTTTCTTCGTTGGGACAACGGTTTGCAACCGCTCGCCTCCTTCAAATTCAGCTTGAGCAAACTCATGAGGTGTAAATAAGCACTCAGACAATAAGAAATCGCCTCAGAGAATAAGATTTAAGGCCTCGTGTCGCGGCAAGAGGCCCAGCTCTTACCTCAGCCCATCGAAGGGCGCGTTTGGATTTTGCGAGAGAGCATATCCATTGGGAAGAGGCCGATTGGGAAAGAGTTCTCTTCACAGATGAGTCTAGATTCTGCCTCTACCATTGTGATAGACGTTCCCTTGTATACAGACGTCCACATGAAAGATATGCTCAGTGCAATTTCCTGAATACTACTGGTTTCGGTGGAGGATCGATTATGGTATGGGGTGGAATATCTTTGACTGCTCGCACAGACCTAGTGGTCGTTGATAATGGAGCTATGAATGCTGATAAGTATATAAGGAACATTCTTGAAGAGCATGTAGTGCCATTTGCCCCATACATTGGTGAAAATTTCATTTTTATGGACGATAATGCCAGACCCCATCGTGCGCGCATCGTTCAGGAGTACCTTGAAGAGGTTGAAGTCTCTCGAATGGAATGGCCAGCAAGAAGTCAAGATCTCAATCCGATTGAGCAGGTTTGGGACAACCTCAATGGAAGGCTGAGAAGTTCAGAAAATTATCCAGCTACTCTTAATGACTTAGGAATCCAACTCGGAGAAATTTGGGAAGGATTAGATCAGAAAATTTTAAGATCACTCATTTTGAGTATGAACCGTCCTTGCCGAGCTGTAATTAACGAAAGGGGTGGAAATACCAAGTATTAAATCACTTATCAGCATTTCAGTATTTTGAAAATTTTTCATTTCTCTTCTTTCACATAAGATTCGGTGAAATCCTGAATTTTTCTTCCATCTAATGTGTCTTGTTTCCTTCAAAACCTTCCCGAGAGAACATAAAAAATAAGTTATAAATCAATGAAGAGTTAACTTTCATTAAAATTGAGATTTTCAGAATGTGCGTTAATTTTTTTGCGCAGTGTACAATTGACTGAAATAAACTTTATTAATCTGAATTTCAATTGATGCTTTCTGAATTACAACTGGAAATGGTGTAGTATTACTTACTCTGTAGTATTGTATTTATACTATGTTTTTAGAGCCTCAGCTGTAAAATCCATTGCTCAGTTGAGCTTCATCATAAGTTTTCGATATATCTTTATTACCCGTATGTTAGAGATTGAATTTTTTCAGAATGCTGTTTCCAGGAGGAGCAACTTACTTCAATGAATCGAAGGGCTATGCAGAAGCGGCTAAGATAATATTTCGGTTAGCCGAGGAGCTCAATGATAGGGGAATCTATTACCCTCTGATTGGAATTTGTTTAGGAATGCAGGTATTAGCATTTGCCTCAGCTGGTGGAAAGGACATTCGAATTGGTTGTGACGCCATGAAGGTGTCGCTCCCATTGGAATTCGACCCAAGTAGGTTTCTCGTGAGAAATATTGAGAAAATTACAAAATGATGATTTTATATTGTATTAATTTGTAATAAGGGCATTTCATCGACGCCTTTCCCCTTATTTCGCGCCACTGACTTGATCTGATTCATTTGTTGTAATTCATTTCAAGCAGGCCCAAAATTCGATGAATGTAAACATTTTCGAAAAAGAACAGAAATATTGAGGGAATTAATTTCATTTCATCATCAGACTATTTCGAAAACGGAAGCTTTCAGGGTGTATCTGAATAACACCGAGAAATGTAAGGGGTGATTCTGTGGTGTAAATTGAAGTGGGTTTTAGTTATGAAATGTTTTGAGAAACCTATCCCCAGAAAAGCTATACTATTTCGAAGATTAACAAAAACAAATATTTTTATTTTTTATTTTCCCAGTGTATTAAGCTAAATAGTTGGGGAGGCCACGATGCTAAATCGGGATTTACTCGAGCGTCGTGGAGACCTAGCGGATCTCGAAAATCAGATGGTAGAAAGAAAAAAAGGTTTTATGATGTATGCACTTTTAGCGGTGGGGAAAGCGTCTGCAGGGTCTCAAAGATGTAAAAAAAAAGTCAGGTGTACGTACTCGAGCGTGTCAGATTAAGATACTGTATATGCCCTACGTGTCTCTGATAATGAATTCATTCAGACGTGACGCAAGGTCACAGCGGTCCTTTGAAAATGAAAAAAAAATTTTTACTTGTACAGGGTGGGCAAATTTCGATGTTTCAGCACTACAGCTTTTAAACCAGAGGAGATAGACAAAATCTGATACCCCATTCTCGTTCTCTTTTTCTGAGAAACTTAAAATAGTAGTAGTGATTTTTGGCCACTTTCTTTTGTTTTCGAGTTATAAGCAAAAATTGGAAAAATGGCGATATCGAAATAAATTTATATCTCCGCTAATACTGATGATAGAGCTTTGAAATTGATACATTATACAGGCACTTTTTTACGTAGAATCCAGTGGCGTGCTCGCCTTTTTAGCAGGATTTTTAACTACGAAGCTATGACCCAAAGTTATGTTTTTTTAAATGGGAACACTAGTTTTCTGTGCAATTTTTTGAAAGTTTAATTTTTACTGATTTCAAAAATATATAACATCATATGGTTTGTATCAATATAAATAATAGAAAATGGTCAAAAACACTTTTTCCCAATATTTCTATGGTTTCAACTTTTGACGAGCGCAGAAAAATAGAGTTTCCTATAACAAAAGCAGTCTCCTTCCGGCAATGTTATTCTTTCTATGCTTTTTACCAATTTTCACAAAAGTTGAATCAAGATATATTTCATGAATTTTCATAATAATGAAAGGACTTATAGAAAGAGACACTGGTAATCATACGATGCTCTTTTTCTACGCTCATCAAAAGTTGAAACCATAGAAATATTGAGAAAAAAGGTTTTTGACCATTTTCTATTATTTATAGTGATACAAACCATATGATGTTATATATTTTTGAAATCAGTAAAAATTAAGCTTTCAAAAAATTGCACAGAAAACTAGTGTTCCCATTTAAAAAAACATAACTTTGGGTCATAGCTTCGTAATTAAAAATCCTGCTAAAAAGGCGAGCACGCCACTGGATTCTACGTAAAAAAGTGCCTGTATAATGTTTCAATTTCAGAGCTCTATCATCAATATTAGCGGAGATATAAATTTATTTCGATATCGCCATTTTTCCACTCTTTGCTTATAAGTCGAAAACAAAAGAAAGTAGCCAAAAATGACTACTACTATTGTTAGTTTCTCAGAAAAAAAGAACGAGAATGGGGTATCAGATTTTGTGTATCTCCTCTGGTTTAAAAACTGTAGTGCTAAAACATCGAAATTTGCCCACCCTGTACATACTCGAGCGTGTCAGATTTTCATACAGATGGTTAATCTGGGTGTTATAGACGTGTTGACCCATTAATCTGACACTAATCAGGGGGGTTTTATTAATCTGACACTTTGAAGATGATAAAAATCCCTTTTTTTCGAATATTTCCCTCCCTGTACCTCTAATCGTTTTTGTATTCATTATGAAAGTTGTAGATAATAAAATTCTACACAACTTTTGTCTGAAGCAATTTTACATACACTTAACCGTTCTCGAGTTAGAGGGCAATAAGGGCGAGAAGCTTAGCCACACATGCGAAAGGGCAAGGTCAATGTAGAATCCCAGTCTAATCTACAATTGTCAAAATGACAAGGTATTTCTATGATGACAATTTCGAAATTAGTCACGTAAATTTTAGCGTTGTCTGTGACTGAACCTTAGAATGTACTATTTTCCAACGAGTGAATTTTCGCTTCAGCATGTATCGCTAAACACCTCGCATTAATCGCCATATATCTCATAAACGTTTGAACGTAGTAAAAATTGCTTGGGACAAAATTTGTAAAAAATGATATGCTCTACAACTTTTATAATGAATGCGAAAAAGATTTGAAGCCCAGGGGAGGAGATAATTAAGAAAAATTGATTTTTGTTACCTTTATGGCCAATTTTTATTGTTTCGGATAGCTTAAACTGTCAGATTATATATTTTCCGTTGTTCTTGGATCATTAGCTTCAAAATAAGAAAAAAGCGCCACCGCTCTGGCTAATGTACACGTGACGTTTTTCTTTGCAACTTTGGCGCCCTCCCAGACATTTTCGACACGCTTAAATTGTCAGATTAAGAGAATATATACTTTTCAACATGTAATTAACCAAGCAGCAGTCCAAATTCTCTATATTATTTTTTCAGATTACAGTGAAAGCAGGGTTTTCAAGGATACACCAAAAGAGATCCTGTCAGATTTGAGGGATAAGAACGTAACCTATAACTACCACAAGTACTGTTTGACCGACGAAGTTCTCAATGATAATAACCTCACTGACATCTGGCGGATTGTGACGAGAAATGATGATATTCACGGAAAAAAATTCATATCCATCATGGAGCACAAGAAATATCCATTTTACGGATTTCAGTTTCACCCGGAAAAATCAAAATTCGAGTTCCAGGAGAGGCTGATGATTCCGCATGACTTGTACAACAGGAGGGTCTCACAATTTTTCGCCGATTTCACCGTGGGGGAGTGCAGTAAGAACAACAACACTTTTCCGGATAGGAACATCGAGCATAGGTCCCTGATATATAATTTTAATGTCGTATTGGGCCCCATCAATTGTAGTTATTTGCAGCTTTATTTATTCACCGACAGTGAGCCTGCACAATATCAACTCGTCTGAGTTTTTAAGAACGAAAATTAAACTGATTTACAGTTTTGGTCTAACTGAATCGACCGCTATATATTTTCCATGGCAACATAACAGGAAGGTAGATTTTTTTAAACGAAATGCGTTGTTGATTTGAGACCTTTTTGTTACTGATTGGCTGATTTTGAATTATCAGGTTGAACTTGTTGATTTCAAAAAAAAGTTAGACTGAAGTTCCAGTACTATAAAATTTGAGAATAGATTATTAATTTCGAAACTTGTAAGTATGGAAGGACACTTCCTTTTCAAATTGTTTCAACAATTTCATCAGTTTTATCTACGAGGTTCTACTTGTTTTTCATTGGTAGTTCTGATTCTGGTTGTTGGTAGTTCGTTTTGAAAAGTGTTTATACAGGGGTTGATAATTTCAATTTTTAAATTCTATCCAAACGGATTAAGTGATAATGTCTTATTTAAGGAGAGTTTTCACGTTTCTATTAGGTGCGAGATTTTATTTTTAATGATTTTTATCGTTTGTTATTTTAGAAGTTTATTATACCTATAAAAGGATGCTTTAACAGTGTTTCCTAAAAGTGAGAGATATATTCAATAAAATGGTTGTGAAAAAAATGCATGGACTGATAGATTTTCGTTTTAAAATTTCCAATTAATACCTGTTCTCCATCCCCTAAGCACCACTTGCCAATTATACAGAGTGAGTCTTAAGATTCTTGAGGTCAAAAGAAACACTTTTTTCTCTTACCATGAAAAAATAGTTATTTTTGTATCTAGTGCGCGAAATGCTACTTTGGTGATCGAGAACTGATTTTTTTTAACGAGGCGCTGCCGAGTTAAAAAAAATAGTCGAGATCACCAAAGTATTTCGCGCATGAGATGCAAACAAAATTTTTTCTACAAACGTCAAAAATATTATTCTGAAATAAGAAACATGCTTAGCTTAATATGAAAAAGAGTATTGAAATTTCAGGATCAAGTGCTGTCACCTCTACGCCAGTTGCTTGCAAATCAAAAATGGATAGTCTTATCCAACTCCTAAATCTACGATATCACGAGCTGAATTTGAGTTATCTGGTTTAGGAATACCTAATTATTGGTTCGTGCACTGGCTGCACCATTAATGTTAACATTGTGAATAATAAATAAAATTAGGTAGTGTTAAATTTTCTCACAATTTGAAAGCCTTAATTATTGTCATACATTAATAAATGAATGATTTCTTGGATTTTTGCTTGATTGAGGAACAAAAAGGTTAAGATATAAAAATCCCATATAGTTTACATGCAGTTTGCGAAGTAAGTATTTCGCACACTACTTCGCGCACGGTGTCATGGTAACGAAGGAAAATGAAAAAAAGGGTCACTTCGCATATTGTTGTCAATGCGCGAACCTTGTCATTTTTTGACGTTTGTAGAAAAATAATATTTTTTTATGGACTGTATCTTTTGAACCGAGACGATTCTGAAAACTGATCTCAAGAATCTACTGTAAAAAAATTTGTACGAGTTGAAGACTAACCCTTTATATAGGGTGGGCTTTTTAACGAAACAGACGAGACAATCACCTTAATTCAAAATAGGTTGGTGGTGTACTGTAAGGATCAAATGTAAGCAGGAGAATGATACTCTGTCAGTTCGCCCACGTTTCGGAAATGTATTTTTCCATGAGAAGATGTCTTCTCATAACTTCTGTAGAGCCCTGAAGATGGAAAAATACATTTCCGAAACGTCGGCGAACTGACAGAGTATCATTCTCCTGCTTACTTTTGATCCTTACACCACCAACCTATTTTGAATGAAAATTTTTGGATCACTACTTCAGATCTGTAACCACCTCAATTGTTGAAGAAAGTAATTACCAATAATAATTATTTCGTTGTCTAATGTTGACAATTAACGGTTACTATCGTAACCACAGAATGAATTAGTCAAATAATTGATGATTTCACATAGCATGGTTAGCGGAATGACTGGTACTGTACGAAATTCAAAATGAAATATCTCGAAAACGAATGCAATAAATGAAAAAAAAATTAATACGCTGAATTCAGAATAAAAAGGCCTTTCTGATGAGGTATCACTTATCCTATCTTTCCTATTCAAAATTTAGGGGTTGTTGTTCTAACACTAAGGGTTGAAGCGATATAGTTGACCTCAAAAGTTGTCCCCCTCGAAACAAAAATCGAATTGTCCGAGCATTTTTTCGAAATAAATTTAATCCGCCCGTTATCTCGCCTGTTTCGTTTTAAAAAGCCCACCCTGTATATATTTCAAAAGCAACTTTCTGAAGAGTAAAAAAGAATTAATGCAATATCATCAACTTTCGACGAGGAGTTCAAATGCTTCGCGTTCTGACATGTGTCTTCTTTTTACTTGTCATCATTAGGGATAAAAAAAACCTTTAATTTACCAGTAGCAGTAGATCCATAATTTAAAATTTTCCCATAATATATTGGATATTGGAGAGGTAGATGATTTCACCGAAAATGTGGGGGCTTCTTTTAGGTTGGTATTATTAAGAATTGTTTTTGGATTCCAAGGATTTTCAATCAACTTTTGTTGTTAAGTTTGGTTGAGACTCTATTTATTCTTAAAATCTCAATAGTATAACAAATTATTACTATATCATTTACCTTCTATAAGTTAGAACGAATCATCAACGTTCAGATGAAATTTTTACATTTATATTCTGTAAAATAACCGGTAAGGAACTAACAGGAAGGAATTAGGTACCTATATTAAAAATTTGGGTTGAAGGTGCTTAAGAGAACAGTACATAGGTAATATATTATGTATTTCCAACCACCACATAATAAAACCTCAATTCGAAAAAAATATGATGATAAAAAAGTATAATTCAGTTTAAATTTTTATTCCTATTCTGAAAATGTCACAAACTCTTTGGTAAAATACAAATGGTAACATAATAGCATCACGAATGACATATATTTGTGTGTTTGTGCTAAGATGTCTAAAACACTGGTGTGTGCACTTGTCACTTTTTGCAAGCATCAACATTTCAGAAAATCGGGGATATGGGATCAGTTTCGTGGCGGCGCCACCATGTCATTTGCTTCGTTCTATCCTTGTTCTACCAAAGCAAGTCCAATGATCTCCCGTTTTATTTTGTTTAGCGTTGATATCGAATGTCGATCAACGAGTTCAAAATATGAACCGGCCCATGTTGTCAGAGCTGTTAAGGAATATTTGTGATTTACAGTTTTTCGTTGTAAAAACAAATCTGTCAATATTTCAACACTACTGAATAAGGGTTCGAAGGAGGATTTACTGTCCTTCTTCAAGATAATTTCCGTTTGACAACTTGAATTCGTGAGGGGGTAATTCAATATGATTTTAATAAAACACAGTTGATAGGTCAAATATCCAATATATTCAGATGACAGAAAGGGAATTCTCACTATATCTACTCAGGAAGAATATTTGAAGTAACAGACTCGAATAGATTTATGTATCTCTGATTCTCAATACATGCTCACAATTCACATTACGTATTTCCAATACAGTTTCTTTGAAATATTGCTGAAGTTTCCATAAAACTTAGCTATATCGGTCCCGAATGTTCATTCATCTGATTTAGTTCTGCTTCAAATTCCAACAACACCGAATTCTTAGCTGTAGTTCTTGATTGTCCATACAGAAAACTGAACTTACTGAACGACATGTTGAATGATTTAATGTTCTACACCTCTTTCTCGAAACTTATACATTTTCACATACCAATAATCGCTTATAAATACACATATTCGTACGTCGTAGGAAAGTATTCAAATTATTTCCTAATATCAAATGACAATGCTCTGTCAAATTCTAAACAGCGCTACCTACAGTGGAAAGAACGAAATTGATCCCATATCCCCACGAAATTAAAAACAAAATCGAATCAGTGAATACACCAGAGTTTTAGACATCTTAGTTTGTGCCAATGACATACATAGTTCAATGGTTTGTACTTTTATGTACCCGTTCACGTAGATGATGTATGTAGATATGATCATTGAATAACCTGCAATGATATATGAAAAACAGAGGTTAACCGTTCAACGAGTGACAGCTCTTCCAGAATTATTAATTGTTTCCTATTAATTATTGGGTAATCTTAATCACTAACTCTTCAAAATTTCTACTAACTGTGTTGTGAGCGTAGAAATTGTGGGGTAAGTTGTTTTTTCACTTTATTTTTTATAATTTCACTGAAAAAATAATTGAAGAAACCGCTGAGTGATAACGTAGCAAATCACTGCTAATTTCAATGGATTGGTCGTCGGGGGGTCCCCAGGATCCCCCAGAGGGTAATTCTCCCTTAATTTCTCGTCCTCAAACCCCGCTCTCTCCACAGGTTCTTAATCACCTATCAGCAAAATCGCAGAAAACTTTTAAATCATTGCTAGTTGATGTTACCGAAGACTCCTCATCTCATTTTTCTCTGGCAGACATTTCATTGCTCTCTAGGGAGATCAATAGTATTAGAAGTATATTCCAGGATGATGAATTAAGAACTATTCCTGGAGGCAACAAAGGCATCTCAATCAGTTTCTTCCTTGTTATCTCAGTTATCTGAGAATTCTCGTCCACCCCATAAAAAAAAAATAGTCCACACTTACTCTATGTCAGATTCTGGCCTTTTTTTAGTTATAGTTGAATCTAAATCAGACGCTAACATTGGCAACATGCATCCAATGAACTTTGGTAAGGAACTCGACAGACTCAAGGTGCCTGGTGTCAAAGATGTTAAGAAGAAAGGAAAGAAGAGAATCTCCGTGGAGTTCTCTACTCCCCTAAATGCTAATAAATTCCTATCTGAAAATCCTTTCATTGATGACCCTGATATCGCCGATGTTTTCATTCCATCCCGAATGGTCTCTAGCAGAGGTGTCATCAAAGATGTGGGATCTAGTATCACTGAGGAAGATATTTTGTCCCACGCCAACTCCAGAATAAAAATTATTGGTGCTCGTCTGTTGAAAAGAAGGGTTTTAAGGATGGAACTACCGCTTATGTTCCCTCAAATTCGTGGGTACTCACCTTCCACGGGAAAAACTTGCCAGATAAAATAGGTATTTTTGGTGTTCTAAGAAATGTTTCTCTATATGTTGGTCCAGTTATCCAGTGCTACAATTGCCTGAGATATGGACACACTAAGACAAACTGCAATTCCCCAGCCGAATCAAAAAGATGTCGAAATTGTGGCGAAAAACATGAAGAATCAGATTGCCCAAATAATAATAACCCTAAATGCCTGTTTTGCTCTGGTAACCATGCTTCTACCGATAGGAAATGCCCTGAATTTGCTAGGCAAAAACAAATCAACAATCTCATAGCATTGGAGAACATTTCGTACTTTGAAGCTGTGAAACTGGTCCCAAAATCCTATAATGCAGATATTTCATCTGAAAACGAAGCAGTTAATCCAGTCTCCCAACCTAATTCTTTCCCATCGCTAGTACCTCGAACACTTAGAAATAACTCTCCTCAAGAGGCATCCCTCATTTCAGTTCAGAACAGAAGGTCCCTCCTGCAATCACATCAATCTAGAAATACTTCTTATGCGACTCTTGTTAAGAAAAGAAAAATACCGCAATCCCCAGGTTATAACAGGGAAGCACATAATGACCAGCTTATTCACTTGTCACTCCCACTATCCCCAGTCACTACGCCGAACTCCTTCCATAAATCAAACCCTTCACTCAACCCAGCTTCTAATTCTATTTCTGATGACGATTTGTTCAAACTAATTTCTCAGCGAGTATTAAAAAACCATGAGTTTGTTAAGAGCCTAATGAATTTCATAGAAAATCAATCAGCCCCAGAATTCTCATTCAACTCTTCTACCCACAACAACAATAAAGCTAATAACAATGTTCAGTCCAACATTCCTAACAAATAAATATCAATTGAATATTCCTCTATATGTCCATTTTAAACTCCTACTCCTCATATACTCTATCCCTAATGTTAAGAATACTTCAGTGGAATATTAGATCCATATCTTCCAACATTGACAATTTGAAATATCAAATAGAGGAATACCATCCTAACATCATCCTCCTTTCCGAAACCTGGTTGAGCAGCTCCCACTTCTTCAAGCTGTCTGGCTATAGTATACTTAGACAAGATAGATCTATTTTGGGGGGCGGTATCGCCTCACTTGTTTGCAGAAGTCTGAGTTTTGCTGAGGTTAGTCTTAACATGCCTCTCCCAGATGGAGTTGATATTCATGGATTTAAAGTGGACCAGCTAACGATTGTGCATATCTATTGCCCTCCAGACCGCGTACTTCCCATGAAATTTTGGGTTAATTTAACCTCTAATCTCCCCTCCCCATATCTTATTAGTGGAGACATTAATGCTCAGCATCCCCTTTGGGGTTCTCACTCCAAAAATAGAAATGGTAACATTCTTGATCAATTTTTATCCACCAGTGATCTTTGCCTCCTCAATGATTGCTCTCCTACTAGGATTAAAACCCCGGATAAACCGAGCGCACCAGATGTTACTCTCTGTTCCCCGGGTATTGGAGTTGACTCCTTCTGGGAGGTCCTTCCGGATCCGGGTAGCAGCGACCACTGGCCAACGATGACCAGGATTGCGAATCTCAAATTAACTGAATTTTCCCAGAATTATTTTACAACTTCTAGATATAACCTTAAGGAGGCCAATTGGATGCTGTTCCAGGAATTGATCGCTCGGGAGGTTGAATGTCGAGATATTCAGCGACTTGATGATGTCCAGAAGATCATTATTTCTTCAGCTGATCGCTCTTTCCCTGTTAAAAGGTGTCGTGAGGGTCACTCCAGATATCGGGTTCCGTGGTGGGATGCGGAGCTTATTAACCATATGAAAAATAGGTCAGAGGCCTACAGGAACTTCCGCCTGAACCCTACAAATTCAAACTATCTAAATGCCAAGAAAATGCAAGCCATTGCCAAAAGAAAAATCAGAGAAAAGAAAAAGTCCTCCTTCAGAGATTTCTGTGAAAACCTAAGTATAAAGGACAGCAAAAATCTTTGGAAAAATGTCAGAAGGTTTCGTTCCGGCATCTCCCCATGCTCCCAAACGCGTGCCCCTCCATCTTGCGGCAGAGAAATCCTCTCGAGAATCTGTCCTTCCCCTCAGCTAGTTATCCACGATGCTGATAGTGGCCCTCTGGGCACTAGTAATCTATCCCGTGGATCTTCGATCTCACTACTTCCCTTCTCTCTGTGTGAACTGTCAAAAGTAATGTTCAGTAAAAAAGACTCCGCTCCAGGTAAGGATGGCATAACGTATTCTATGCTCAAACATCTACCCATCCAAGCTAAAACTATTATATAATCCTACGGATATTCAACGGATTGCTCTCAAATCCTGACATTCCCTCATCTCTTACGGAAACAGTTGTAGTACCTATCTGCAAACCTGGAAAGCCCCCTCATGACCCTAATAGCTATCGGCCCATAGCTCTCACCTCCTGTCTACTGAAAATCTTTGCATCCCTTATAGCAGCAAGATTGGAGAGAATTTACGAGCTGAACACCCCCACAACTGAGCCCCAATATGGCTTCCGAAAGGGCAAATCTGTCAATGATGCTCTGGCTGCCTTAACGACCTCCGTTTACACAGCATTTGTTAGGGATGAATTTTCCGTAGTTGTTTTTCTGGATATCAAACAGGCGTATGACTCTGTAAGATTTGATATCTTACAATCTATTTTACTGAAAGAAGGAATTCCTGTCCAGCTAATCAATGTCCTGCAAAAACTAACCGTGGGAAGGAAGGTTTTCTTGGTAGACCCTTGTTTTAACAAACTTATTGGCCCAAAAACATCTTTTCTAGGCCTAGCCCAGGGTTCCCCTGATAGCTGCAATCTCTTTAATTTTTTCGTTAAAGGACTGTCCTCCTTTTTGAACGTCCCAGGCATTGAGGTAATCCAATATGCGGATGATACCACAATAATATCGTCTGGAAAATCCTTTAAAGACGCCTTTGAAAGAATGACCCAGGCACTGGCATTGATTGAGCAATGGACTCAGAGTAGGGGACTCACTGTATCGGCAGAGAAGTCTGCTGCTATGTGCTTCCACAAGAGAAAAACTTTGGTCAATCTCCGTACGCTTCAACTTTCTTCTAGTACAATCCCCTGGAAAACCTCCACCAAATACCTTGGGGTAACCTTACATGTCAATATGAACTGGTCCCTTCATATCGAAAACATGTGTTCGAAAGCCAACCGAAACATTAACGTCATGAAAGCCCTATGTCGTACATGGTGGGGTTCACACCCTCAAACCATGTTAACTATCTACAAAGCCATAGTTCTTCCCTTTCTTGACTATGGGTCTATTTTCTTGGGAAGATGTACCAAGCCCATTCTGTCTCGACTTGATAGGGTCCAGTTTTCTGCCATCCGGGTGGCTTTGGGATACATGAAGTCCACCCCTATAAATGTCCTTCTTGCTGAGAGTAAACAACTTCCTCTTTCCCACCGTCGTATCTGGTTGGCTGCCAAATTTGTTTCTAGGGTAGCTAGAATATCACCTAATCCCCTCCTTCAAAAGATGTCACTGCTGTCATCTTGGCGCCATGCATGGGGTGGTCGATCTGCACCACCTTTATTAGAGGCTCTCAATTTGCTACCTGAGACAGATTGTTTCTTCTCCTCTTGCCGTCTTCCTTGTTTTCAGTTTCCTTTGTCCGTCCACTACCTTGATGTCGACTATTGCTCCTTAAACCTTCGGAAAGAGGACTTGGACAACTCATATTTGTTTGTTGAGAGATGCGAAGAGAGGTTTCCCCATCACTCCCGGCTATTCACAGATGCCTCAAAATTTCGGGACCAGGTAGGTATAGGTGTTTTCAGCTCAGAGGGTATCTCATACAGTGGGCGCGTCCCCTCGTACTTCTCCATCTCATCCGCTGAACTTCTTGCGATCGATAAAGCTTTGTCTATAGTTGAAGAAACGTCCAACAATAATACTATCATCATTTCAGACTCCAAGTCCGCCCTTGAAAAGATAAAAAACTGGCTCCCCCCACTCCAATAATGATACTATAACCCTTTCAATCCGAAACCGACTTTCTACCCTCTCTCAGTCCAACCGTACTATTGAATTTGTCTGGGTTCCCAGCCATACAAATATTTCAGGCAATGATCATGCAGACCGTTTGGCTAAGGAAGGTAGCAAACTCCCTAGTCCTCTTCCTATCAAAGGAGACATAAGAGAACATTGGCCCTGATTTAAACGAAACATATGGGAGAAGTGGAGGTCGGAATGGAAACGATCTTCGCTCCTTAGGGGTCATCTCTATTCTACCATGATTAACATGACCCACTTCCATAAAAAACCATGGTTCCACTCAATTGATCTTCCTAGAGGCAATCTGACAACAATGAATAGACTCAGGGCAAACCATTGCTGTTCACCTGCCCACTTAGCTAAGATCCAGGTCAAAGACAGTGACCTTTGTGAATGTGGAGAGAGAGGAGATTTGCAGCACATTTTCTTTTCATGTTCTCTCAAAGATCATGAATGCAGGGAACTATATGACGACCTTTCTAAAGTATGCGCTAATATGCCTTTTCCTCTTAACATCCAAGATTTGATATTCTCTGAAAATCTGTTGGTATACAAATCACTCTTCGGTTTTTTGAATTCTTGTGGATATAAGCTGTGATATGTGTATTTCCGTGAAGCTAACACTATGTATCCTTTCAGTTTCCCAAGTGATGTCTTATGTGTCACCCCTCCTCACCCGAAGCTGAAACTTACCTCTATAATAAATAAAAGTCTTTATACCTTTTGAAATTATATTAAAATATTAAGCACCTTGAAGATTGAAGTGTTCAATGTGTAGATGGCCCCGCTGCCAAGCACAATAAAAGAAGAAGAAGAAGAAGACTCAATGATATAAAAGAAACTTTACTCAGCAGCTATTATAGCTATCTGGAGTTTTCTCAAATAAAAAGTACCCATGTACCCACATAAGTTAGTTTGTTCTGCGAATGAATCTCACTTTAATCGGATACTTTGTTCTCAGCACCAAATCAGATATACATTGTATCGTTTCCGGTGTATCAATTGGTTCCAGAATATAATTTCGCAGAATAGCTGTTAAGAAGCTTTTCATTTCCATCATTGCGAATTTCTGACCTAAAACGTGAAAACATGTAGAAATTGGAAGGTGTAAATTCCCCTTCTAATGGAGGATTGAAATTAAACTGCTCCACAAGAGTTATGGATATCGTATTCAACCGTTTTTAAAAGTATGTTATCTTCGAGAAAATCGCTGTAAAATCATTTAAAACTCAATAACAACTTGAATCGATCCAATAAAAATCAGTATGAGACATTTCGTCAATCTGATCGCCTTTTTTCTGAAGTTTGGTTCTTTGGATATGCTTCATGAATGTTCTTATTTTGAAATGAAGTCAGTTTAACAACGGCTTCGATTTGAAACGAGTTTTCTGAAAATGCAAAGACGTAAATTAACAAACGCTGGTTGGCGACGAAAAACAACACCTGCTCAGGATCGTTTCATCAACGTTTCGGCGCCAAGAAACCCTACATCTACGTGTAGAATGCTACGGAATACTCTTCAAAATGCAGATGGGGTCCAAGTTTCCATCGAAACCATCAGACGACTTTTGAGAGAGGTGAATCTAGGTTCTAGACGTCCATTAAGAGGAGTTCCATTAACACGTGACCATAAGCGTCAAAGACTGGAATGGGCAAGGCAACATATCAGTTGGAACGATCAATGGCGTAGTGTCCTTTTCACTGATCAAACCAGATATGGACGATTTTCGAATTCTCGAAGAATAAGGGTATGGACAATCCCACGCATACCCCGTAATCGTCGCTATGTCCAAGAAGTCCATCCATTACGAGGGGGTAGTGCTATGGTATGGGCCGGGATATGTTTCAACGGGCGCACAGATCTACACATTTGTCCTGGGAATATGACCGCCTTACACTATAGGGAGCATGCATAGACTAAACCCATGGGGTTACGTCTATGGGAGCATGTCATTGATAATGTTGTGCCAAATTTCCACGCTGCTATTGGTGAAACTTTTCAATTTCTAGACGATAACGCTAGACCGCACCGTGCAGCCATAGTTGAGAATGCGCGCGAGGAGCTTGGTATTCCACATTTACCAATACCTCTGCACTTACCAGATTTGAATTGCATAAAACATGCATGGGATATGCTCCAAAGAAGATTAGATAATCATCAACCTACCCCAGTATCCTTAAATGATCTGAGAGAGCTTCTGCCACGTTCATGGAACCAAATTCCTCAAGAAATGTTCAACAACCTCGTGTGTAGTATGCAAAGAAGATGTCAAGCTGTTATTGATGCCCGTGGAGGCCATACATTGTATTGATAGTCTTAAAATGCTTGAATTCTCTGGGAATAAAATTTCGTTATTTTACTCGATTTTTCTTAACCACCCTGAAAACGCTGCAGACCTACAGGCTAAAATTAATTTGCAAATTGAACTCATGTGGAGCAGTTTATACTTGACGTTTCTGCAACTGGGCGTTATTAAAAAAAATCATTCATGAAAATTAGTAATTTTTCCATCATTTTTTTTTCTATGACTTTTTCTGTACGACTATACTCACCTATACAATTTCTGGGTCCAGCGCTGAATGGTATATAGGCATAGGGATGCTTGTGTAGCACATTTTCCGGCAGAAATCTATCAGGATCGAATTTTTCAGGATTTGGATACAGATCAGCCCTCCTGTGCATCTCGTAAATCATAATTAATAATGTGCTATCTTTCGGTATAATAAGCCCGCCGTCTAAAATAATGTCCTCCTCCACTGTTCTGCTTATTTTGGGAACACTGGGATAAAGTCTTAAGGTCTCCTTGATACATCGTTCCAAGTATCTCAATTCTTGAAGATCTGAAGCGGTTGGATCTCTATCGTCGTCCCCGAAAACAGATTTCAGTTCCTCATAAATTTTATCCTGAATAATAAAAATTGAAAAGTTGATATTATATGGGTAAACGAAGAAAAATGAAAAGATTAGTGAAGGGTTAAACAATGAGAACGATTTGTTGGAATTTGAAAATTGTAATGTAATGTTATATACAGGACGAGTCTCTGACTCATACAAATAATGTTAACAGTAGATTTGACTCAAAAGAAACACTTGTTTCCTATATCATTTCTTCCGATTCGGTCCTGATAAAAAGATATAGCAATTTTAAGTTTTCATAATGAGCTGTGTCACCCCTGGAAAAACAAAACTACCTTCAGAATATCTAGCTTAATCTGCGATACTATACTACATTCACATTTATTTTAGCAGTCGGTTGGCCTTGGCCATGAAATAATTTTCATGGTTTTTGTAACTAGAACGGAGTAAGGTTGGCACTCATGAAATGTCGTTAAGGTCATAACGCCCTTTTCACAATTAATATAAATTCTTATTACGAAAATGCCGAAAGTGATTGAAAAAAGAGACAGGGTTTCAGGTTTCAGGAAGTGCTATTTAGAATTCAGGTCCGCTCATTCAAATAGTTATACCCTGATATTCTAAAATCCACAATACGTCAGACGGTAGCGAACATATTCAATGTAAGAGAATTCATATAATATTTCATCTGAATCTAAACGACTTATATTTCAGCTGAATATTTCCACAGTCAGAAAGATTGTGAATGAAGAGGATGACAAAGAATTTCCTTCTATTGGGAGACCCAAAAATGTGGTGGCATTTGAGAATTTTATGTTTGAATAATCGTAGAATAAGTTCTCGAAAATTGATTTTTCTATTTTACATTTGACTTGTCCTATACATTGTAAATGTCTTAAGTTACCAATAAATACCTAATTATTATCTCATTGCATTAAAATGAACAGCCACAAATACGCGCCAGTTGTCCTGCTAATTGTTTATTCATGTGAAATTTTTGTTCAAAGCTGAAGTTCATCTTGATTGAAACTTCCTTTAATTCCTTTTACTTATATTGATGCAAGATGATTTTTTTTGAAGAATTTAACATTCTTGTTTTTATCTGTTAATTCCTTCGGGGGATACCCATTCCAAACCACTGAAACATATGCATTTTATCTTCGGGTTAATATTTTTGAAATCTACATCTGATGTAACGTATTCAAACTTAGCCAAAGAAGATAGCTAACGAACATTAACTCTCCTCAAGCTAGTGCATATTATGATATTATACTGATCTCTTGTATTTTCCATGCAAATAACTGGATTTGGTATGCCTTCAATCAGTTTTTATAAACTTCAATTATGTTCGTCACATATTTTCCGAAGAGATTCGACACAGAAACTTTTACGTAGAACGGGCAACATAGCGTTGATTTAAAACCCAAAAATGCTTTGACAAGCGTCATAACCCCACATTTTCGTACTATACAGAGTGAAATGTGTCAAATTTCCATGGTCAACCGACTGCTAATATAAAAGTGAATAGAGTATAGATACTACATATCTGTGGATGATCTTTTAAACAGGATTGTATTCATCCAAAGTATGTACTAAATTTTTGAAATTACTTGAAAACGGCGCATTATACGGGAAAATATGAGGAATACTTTTATTTCACAAAACGTTCAAATATTCATCCGATAGCCTTCAACTTATTTTCTAGAGTTGGGTTCTTTGAATTGTTGGCATTGTACGTAATGGTCATAACGAGAAAATTTGAAGACGTGTGTGGTATATTGTGTCCGAAAAAGATTAATCAAATAAATGTAACACTATATTTCGAAATTCATTTCATTCGATAAAACCGTTTGTGAGATAGAAATAAAAATAACATTCCCCATAAGGGTTTTCAACAGAATGTATCTTTCTAACTGAGCCAATTCGGAATAAACGGTGAAGTAAAAAATTGAAGAACACAATTTTCAGTCTTAGGAACACTTTATTTACAATTTATTCACGCAGCAACGTTTCGAGAAAAATTCTTCTCTTCTTCAGGCTGAAATTACAAGAATGGTATGAACAAAATAGATCTAAATACCAGGACAATCCAGAAACTAAATTCAAGAACAGAGCAACAAAACAATGCAACTACAGTTTACGAACAACAATAGTGGAACAACAAAGACTAAGAACAATGACAAAAAACTATCAGAGGAAAAATCCACCAACTCACCTTATGAATAATGAATTAAAAATCGTCTGAAAAATTCAAACTCGTAAAATCATTCGAAAAAAGCAGGTTCATCTCGGGGTCTCAAATTAACGTGACGTACAGGTAGGTATGGACGCATTGATATGAATGAAACAAGAACATCGCACATACGCGGTCGGAATGCATGCACTCGAGAAAAACTATTTATTTATTTCCTTTATCAAATTCGAATACGCAATACTGAGTGAACCAATATCAGATCTCGAGTTCACAGAATTGGGGTGTTTTCTTATAAGCAACATCTCTTTGAAACTACGCTTGAACCAATTGGTCTCCTTGGTTAGAATCTTCGCATTTTCAAAATCAAAAAGATGTCCCTCATTCTTAGCATGTTGGGAAAGTGCGGTTGCCTCAGATTGTCTTTTACAATCTAACTGATGTTGCCTCAATCTGGATCCGAAATATTGACACGTTTGTCCAACATAAATAGCATCACAATTCGAACAACCAACCCCATACACCAAACCGGATTGTCTCATTGGGGGATCAATATCTTTCAAACGGGAAAATAGGCTCTTAACAGTTTTTTTATAATATGATACCACAATAGTAGATGTTCCCTTCATCAATCTAATCAACATCTGACTCAATTTGGGAATGTAGACTAATTTGTAATATCTGAAAATCTCTTTATCGGAACCATTATCAGTCGAAGGTATACTAGTTGAGTATTTCGAACCATAAAAAATTTTATTAACTAAAGTTTTAGGATAACCATTTTGACATAAAATGGTCGCTTGCTGTTTAAAATTCTTCGGATGAAATGATGTATCAGACAAACTAAGAATCTTCTGTTTGATACCCCTGACGACAGCAATTTTTTGCGATGTTGAATGCAGAGAATTGAAATGCAATGTACGGTGGGATGCCATGGGTTTAGAATATAGGTCAGTTTTTATACCACCACTATCCCTTATCAACAATAGGTCCAAGAATGGAATTTTACCATCTATTTCCATCTCATGTGTGAACTGGAGATTCTCATGGAAGCTGTTGAAAATCCTCAATACCTCTTCTAATCTACTCATGGGCACCGACATAATTATATCATCAACGTAAACAAAGACAAACGGTATATGAAAGTTCAAAACAGACAGAACGAATGCGATCAAGTGATTCATAACCAATTCCGCCAAAATTGGTGAGGCTGGGTTGCCCATAGCTGTGCCCCTCACTTGTGCGTAAAATCTTTTATTATATTGAAAAAAGCTGTTATCAAAAATGAATTTAATAATATTCAACAACACATCAAGTGGAACATTAACACAGCTCTCATAAACAGCCCAGTTATCTTTTATTAATCGTTCTACTAAATCTTGTGGTATATTAGTGAATAGGGATTTTACATCCACACTTATGAGAACATAATCATCAGGTACCTGATGATTATGATGATACCTGATGATTATGTTCTCATAAGTGTGGATGTAAAATCCCTATTCACTAATATACCACAAGATTTAGTAGAACGATTAATAAAAGATAACTGGGCTGTTTATGAGAGCTGTGTTAATGTTCCACTTGATGTGTTGTTGAATATTATTAAATTCATTTTTGATAACAGCTTTTTTCAATATAATAAAAGATTTTACGCACAAGTGAGGGGCACAGCTATGGGCAACCCAGCCTCACCAATTTTGGCGGAATTGGTTATGAATCACTTGATCGCATTCGTTCTGTCTGTTTTGAACTTTCATATACCGTTTGTCTTTGTTTACGTTGATGATATAATTATGTCGGTGCCCATGAGTAGATTAGAAGAGGTATTGAGGATTTTCAACAGCTTCCATGAGAATCTCCAGTTCACACATGAGATGGAAATAGATGGTAAAATTCCATTCTTGGACCTATTGTTGATAAGGGATAGTGGTGGTATAAAAACTGACCTATATTCTAAACCCATGGCATCCCACCGTACATTGCATTTCAATTCTCTGCATTCAACATCGCAAAAAATTGCTGTCGTCAGGGGTATCAAACAGAAGATTCTTAGTTTGTCTGATACATCATTTCATCCGAAGAATTTTAAACAGCAAGCGACCATTTTATGTCAAAATGGTTATCCTAAAACTTTAGTTAATAAAATTTTTTATGGTTCGAAATACTCAACTAGTATACCTTCGACTGATAATGGTTCCGATAAAGAGATTTTCAGATATTACAAATTAGTCTACATTCCCAAATTGAGTCAGATGTTGATTAGATTGATGAAGGGAACATCTACTATTGTGGTATCATATTATAAAAAAACTGTTAAGAGCCTATTTTCCCGTTTGAAAGATATTGATCCCCCAATGAGACAATCCGGTTTGGTGTATGGGGTTGGTTGTTCGAATTGTGATGCTATTTATGTTGGACAAACGTGTCAATATTTCGGATCCAGATTGAGGCAACATCAGTTAGATTGTAAAAGACAATCTGAGGCAACCGCACTTTCCCAACATGCTAAGAATGAGGGACATCTTTTTGATTTTGAAAATGCGAAGATTCTAACCAAGGAGACCAATTGGTTCAAGCGTAGTTTCAAAGAGATGTTGCTTATAAGAAAACACCCCAATTCTGTGAACTCGAGATCTGATATTGGTTCACTCAGTATTGCGTATTCGAATTTGATAAAGGAAATAAATAAATAGTTTTTCTCGAGTGCATGCATTCCGACCGCGTATGTGCGATGTTCTTGTTTCATTCATATCAATGCGTCCATACCTACCTGTACGTCACGTTAATTTGAGACCCCGAGATGAACCTGCTTTTTTCGAATGATTTTACGAGTTTGAATTTTTCAGACGATTTTTAATTCATTATTCATAAGGTGAGTTGGTGGATTTTTCCTCTGATAGTTTTTTGTCATTGTTCTTAGTCTTTGTTGTTCCACTATTGTTGTTCGTAAACTGTAGTTGCATTGTTTTGTTGCTCTGTTCTTGAATTTAGTTTCTGGATTGTCCTGGTATTTAGATCTATTTTGTTCATACCATTCTTGTAATTTCAGCCTGAAGAAGAGAAGAATTTTTCTCGAAACGTTGCTGCGTGAATAAATTGTAAATAAAGTGTTCCTAAGACTGAAAATTGTGTTCTTCAATTATTTTGGAACGATACACCTTACATATAGTAAAAAATTGTTTCTTTTGACCGCAAGAATCTACTGTTGAAATACACTGCGCAAAAAAATTAACGCACATTCTGAAAATCTCAATTTTAATGAAAGTTAACTCTACATTGACTTTATAAGTTATTTTCTCTCTTATTATTCTCTCGGGAAGGTTTTGAATGAAACAAGACACATTAAATGGAAGAAACATTCAGGATTTCACCGAATCTTATGTGAAAGAAGAGAAATGAACAATTTTCAAAATACTGAAATGCTGATAAGTGATTTAATACTTGGTATTTCCACCCCTTGCGTTAATTACAGCTCGGCAACGACGGTTCATAGTTCATACTCAAAATGAGTGATCTTAAAATGTTCTGATCTAATCCTTCCCAGATTTCTCCGAGTTGAATTTTCAAGCCTAACTTCTCAGCCTTCTATTGAGGTTGTCCCAAACCTGCTCAATCGGATTGAGATCTGGACTTCTTGCTGGCCATTCCATTCGAGAGACTTCAACCTCTTCAAGGTACTCCTGGCTTTATCGTCCATAAAAATGAAATTTTCACCAATATATGGGGCAAATGGCACTACATGCTCTTCAAGAATGTTCCTTATATACTTATCAGCATTCATAGCTCCATTATCAACGACCACTAGGTCTGTGCGAGCAGTCAAAGATATTCCACCCCATACTATGGTATGAATTCATTATGATCGATCCTTCCCCGAAACGAGTAGTATTCAGGAAATTGCAATGAGCATATCTTTCATGTGGACGTCTGTATACAAGGAAACGTCGATTACAATGGTAGAGGCAGAATCTAGACTCATCTGTGAAGAGAACTCTTTCCCAATCGGCCTCTTCCCAATGGACATGCTCTCTCGCAAAATCCAAACGCGCCCTTCGATGGGCTGCGGTAAGAGCTGGGCCTCTTGCCGCGACATGAGGCCTTAAATCATATTCTCTGAGGCGATTTCTTATTGTCTGAGTGCTAATTTGCACCTCATGAGTTTGCTCAAGCTGAATTTGAAGGAGGCGAGCGGTTGCAAACCGTTGTCTCAACGAAGAAACTCTCAAGTAACGTTCTTGAATGGCAGTTGTTACCCGTGGTCTACCCTGTCCTGGTCTTCGGACATTCATACCTGTCTCCCTGAATCGCTGCAACATTCTGGACACACTTGTATGGGAAACTCCAAACCTTTCTGCAATTGTTGTCTAAGTCCACCCTTCTTTTTGCAAAACTACCGCTTGAGCACATTCCTCTTGGGTCAAATTGCGTGTTTCGCGTTGCATAGCGATCGAGTGTAGAAAATCAAACGAAAGAAAAACTATTGATCACTAGAATTGATCGAGAACAATTGATTTTAGAATGGAGCCAATACATTCGAAATCTAATAATATCATCTTTTTTTATTCCTGCTGGGAAAAAACATCTGTATTGAAAAAAACCGTTGAAAGTGGATAACATATGCATGCATAATTATGATAAAAATAATTATCATTGAGAATACCTTCAGTTGTAGAATAAATTTGAGATTTCCATAATGTGCGTTAAGTTTTTTGCGCAGTGTATTTGAACGAGTCAAAGACTCACCCTGTATAAAAATAATATCCATTGAATGAGGAATTCTCCTCAATTTGGGTTATGACAGCATATGCAAGTTTAAACTGAATAATTATGAGTTTCATTCATGAATTTTTCAAATGCACCGCGGAAACTATTCAAAATCATTCTTCAAATATGAGGTTTTAAAATTTAAATCGCTTCGTTTCTAGTTTACGATTCGGCAACAGCGCCTACTAGAAAATAAAAAGAACATTGTCTTGTTTATAACATAAAAGCTGTTAATTTACAGCCATCATAAGGCGCGTACTAACTGGCGAGCCTCAACAGCAACCGGTCATAAAAATCCCATAAAATTTTACGACCTTCTTCGTTCATCGCAGACTTCATACACAGCCATCTTTGTCTATCTCATCAAGATAGTGTATTTGTTGCCCTTTATTATCAACGCATATTTCAGTCGATGTTGCCAACTTGAGCAATAGAAACGAAACTCTTTAAATTCTAAATACCCATTTTTATTTTTCATTTTTAAGTACTTAAAATAATTTTTTTTGGAAACGGTTGAGATGGCTGTTTGAAAATGTGACGTTTCAAAGATATTTCATGAAAAATACATTATTTTCTTCAGAAGGAGTATTCCCTATTGCGAACAAAAATCACATAATCTTGCTAGAGTGAACGGTTCTAGAGTTACAGGGGCTGTAATAGTGATAATTGTTCGTGTTTTCGGAATATGTACTTGGTGAAAGGTGCAATTATCACTATTATTTTACAGGGTTCAATTTTATGGTGTCAAGATCTGAATATTAATAACTTACTTGACATTCTCTGTTATTTGCCAGAAGCATCAACGAAAATGATAGTCCGACTGCCGTGGTATCATGACCCTGGAATATGAGTTGAATTCAGAATTGAGAAACTCTTTTATCATCGAAATTCCTAGAATAGCTCTTTGAAATAACTTGTTCATATAGGGAGATCACATACAGGGTGTATTTGAAGGTGAGGCTATTTTTCAACAGAAGGTAAAACTGGTCAAAATGAAGCGTTTCACCAAAAACCACCTATACCAAACTTTCAAAATGACAAAGTTGAAAATGATAACTGAAATGGATCCTAATACGACCCTAGACCGTTTATTAGCTGAATTATCGCAAAGCAGTGGGAAAAAACTTTTCTCCTGATTCGACCATGTGGTTTCGTTTAGGATATTGGCTCGTTCGATATTTACGTGGTAATTAGAATGGAAACTTAGGGTTGCCGAATTGTTGTCATTTTTTTAGTAACTTACACGATTGTATGAAATGGCTCATTCGATACCAACTGACAGAAGAGACTTAGGACACAAGTGTAAAAAATAGAATAATACTTCAAAATCTCACCAAATTCTTCACGAATTTTATCACAATGGGCATCTTCTTGTTCGAACATTCCAACAATCGTCGTAAAAATGGGATTAAATGGGAAAACATCATAGCACTTTTTCAACAAAACTAACATAAGCACTTTCAAGAAACTGCTTCGATTTTCTACTTTTTTTTATGCACCCTAAATTGCACGATACAACAATTATGATTCTCTCAAAAGTGACCTGATGCATCTAATCCGATGAACTTGGTACTGAACAATCCATTGAAATTCAATAAAATTTTGTCGAATTTCTAGGGTTTGTATTTCAGCCATCTTGAATATTTCATATAGAACATTTTTGGTGAAACGACTTATTTTCATGAGTTCTACTTTCTGTCAAAAAAAAGCTTCACCTTTGAAAACACCCTGTGTATTATAAAATAAGATTTGTTTTCCTCCACCTCTACGGTATAAATTCATGTTGATCAGAAGATGCTTCACAATTATAGCGAGAAACCGTATTTTGAAGATTTACAGTGAAAATTATGTAAGCAAAGATCTGCATAGCTTAATTGAAAAATTGTTTGCGTAGAATTTTCCATAGTTCAATTCTAATTAGAAATTCGAATTTTTGAATAAAGTGTGATATTTCCAGATAACATTTTTAAAATTTTTCAACGATCTGTTGTTTTTGAATTACCTACTTTTCCTAGATCTATTCAGTGTCTCTTCAAACTTTCAGAAACCATAACAATCTATGCATACAATTAACTATTTTATAGAAATACAAGCACAATTTTTATAATAAAAAAATGACATCTCCTGCTTCTCAACAACACAACAACGAATTTTTAACAGCAGTTTCCCCTTACCCCTCACCTCAAACACGAAAGTATCGACTTCTTCCCTTAAACCTTCATCATCAATATCTTCCCCACGCCTCTGAGCAGAAATCAGCAGATCTAGCATTGGCTCCTTCTTTTTACTCGAATGATTTAATGAATCATCGCTTATGCTTATTTCCTCATTACTGATGAAGGTTTTTTGACGGGCGTCGATCACAGTTCTCGTGAATTCATGGAGGACATCCAAAACTTGTATGTGCTTGCGGTAATATTTAGAAAAACGATGTATTGCATCTACCATTAGCCAAGTTTTGGCCACCCTATCTATTGCCATAATTCCATATTCTCGAACTGCCCAACGATATTTCTCTCCGTTCGCAAGCTCACTCAATTTGGTCCCCATGGCTGTCTCTGGAAGGAATTTATTGATATATACAGTGTGTACCATTTATGGAATAAAATTCTTTGTGTCCTTATAGTTGGAGAGGGAAATTTGGGATTTACTCGAGCGTGTCAGATTAATATAAGGTGAGATACCTTGGACCTTGTAGAGTACCTCTGCCAAAAATTAGACCTGTATATAGGGGGAATTGTCTAGAACAGCCTGTCAGAATAGTAAAAAAAAACGATCATTGTACATACTCGAGCGTGTCAGATTAAGATATATGTTGTTAATTATATGTTGAAAAGTATATATTCTCTCAATCTGACAATTTAAGCGTGTCGAAAATGTGTGGGAGGGCGCCAAAGTTGCAAAAAAAAAGTCACGTGTACATTCTCGAGCGCGGTGGCGTTTTTTCTTATCTTGAAGCTAATGATTCAAGAATAACGGAAAAAATATAATCTGACAGTTTAAGCAAGCCGAAACACTAAAAATTGGCAATAAAGGTCACAAAAATCAGTTTTTTTGAATTATCTCCTGCCCTGGGCTTCAAATCTTTTTCGCATTCATTATAAAAATTGTAGAGCATAACATTTTCTATAAATTTTGTCCAAAGCAATTTTTTATACGTTTAAACGTTTTTGAGATATATGGCGATTAATGCGATGCGTTTAGCAATACTCGCTGAAGCGAAAATTCACTCGTTGGAAAATAGTACATTCTAAGGTTCAGTCACAGACAACACTAAAATTTTCGTGACTAATTTCGAAATTGTCATCATAGAAATACCTTGTCATTTTGACAATTGTAGATTAGGGATTCTACATTGACCTTGCCCTTTCGCATGTGTGGCTAAGCTTCTCGCCCTTATCGCCCTCTAACTCGAGAACGGTTAAGAGTATGTAAAATTGCTTCAGACAAAAGTTGTGTAGAATTTTATTATCTACAACTTTCATAATGAATACAAAAACGATTAGAGGTACAGGGAGGGAAATATTCCAAAAAAAGGGATTTTTATCATCTTCAAAGTGTCAGATTAAGAAAACCCCCCCTGATTAGTGTCAGATTAATGGGCCAACACTTCTACACCCAGATTAACCATCTGTATGAAAATCTGACACGCTCGAGTATGTACAAGTAACGATTTTTTTTTACATTTTCAAAGGACCGCTGTGACCTTGCGTCACGTCCAAATTGTCAGTCCCTTGAAAAGTAGCTTCCTTTGGGTCCAATTAACATATCCTCCAAAAATCTGACACCCTGGAAAAAAATTTTCTCCTTACCATTTTCAACTCTTCCGTACGGCCAGTCCCACCGCGCAAACTGTCAGATAAGCATGAATTCATTATCAGAGACACGTAGAGTATATACATTATCTTAATCTGACGCGCTCGAGTATATACACCTTTTTCTTACATTCTTGAGACCCTGCATACGCTTTCGCTTTCCCCACCGCTGAAATTGCATACATCATAGAACCTTTTTTTCTTTCTACAATCTAATCTTCAAAATCCACTAGGTCGCCACGATGCTCGAGTAAATCCCGATATAGCATCGTCGGCTCCCCAACTATTATACTAGCAAATTATTCAAAACAATGGAACACGTCAACTTTTAAATTCAATGATGCACTTCTTAAGCATAAATTTAAATATACATACAGGGTGATTCGCGCAAGTGCAACAAAGTTTGTCTTTTGAATTTTCTATAGAACACCCTGTATATTTTTTCGAAGATCCTCATCAACTTGATTTCAAGTAACTATCAATGCTTGGTCTATTATTATGTATGATAACCTTGATAACCTGACTTCAACGAACTATATCATGTATGGTGTATTTATGAACAATACCGGCTGACTTGGTTTTTTGGCGATGTAGATACTATAAGATATGTATGAAATTCACCACATATTGTATCCAGGGTAAATTTGCTGATGATTTTCGAAGCATCTGTTTCATTGTGACTATGTCCTTTGAGGCTGTCAACAATCAATCTGCTTTCTTCATTGAATATGTGGAGGAACTTTTGCAATATATTGAAATGGAAAGCTGGTGTGAGCATTTTTCTTCTTGTATGCCATTTCTTGTCTGAAAATTTCGAAAGTGTGAGAAAGATTTTTGTTTTTTCCTAAGGTTGTGATGGCTACCACTTACCATTACTAGTCAGAAGACCATCATTTAGCCAAGGACGAACCATATTGTATGTTACTCCTTTAGTGTTATGGACTGGACTTCTCAGTACTTGCTGTAAAACATGAGTGATACTTTTTCCACGTAAACGCCCTGTGTTCACACAGATGAATGCATAGATATTATGTGCAATGTGCATTCAATTAATGTCTGTTATGTTTCAATTATTATTCTACTACAGTGGTTATATTTCACAGTTCTATTTGTTAGGCAAAAGGATTTCAAGAGCAATTTGATCTATATAATATTTGAATTATTTTTTTACCCTCCGGGCTTTACTACACAGGGTCGGTCTTTGACTCGTACCAATTTATTAACAATTGATTCTCGAGTTCAAAAGAAACACTTTTTCCTTCACTATTTTTTCCGAATCGGCTCGGTTTAAGAGATACAGCTTGTTGAGATACCATACGAAAATGTTATTTCCAGTTCTATCTCACAAACGGTTATATCGAATTGAATGAATTTCGGAATATAGTTTAGTATAGTTTAGTATGAATCATTTTCGAACAAAAGAGATATCACGATATTACGCACCATAAAAATACCAAAAATTCAAAGAACCCAACTATAGAAACTAAGTTGGACGCTATATAATGAATATTTGAGCGTTTTGTGAAATGAAAGTATTCTTCATATTTTCTCGTATAATGCGCCGTTTTCGAGTAATTTGATTTTCGAAAATTAATAATATCTGTCAAATTTGAAAAGTTGGACACTTTGGCTAACTACAACTCTGTTTGAGATTCACAGATGCGTAGTGTCAGTAGGTTTAGATAGTTATCCCATTGAGCTCCCATAGTGTTCAATGAGTTATTTTGAAGGTAATTCTGTTTTTCCAGGAGCCAGCTCATTATGAAAACTTAAAAAGGCTACATCTTTTAATCAGGGCCGAATCGAAAAAAATGGTATAGGAAAAAAGGTTTCTTTTGACCTCAATACTACAAAAACTATACTCTGTATAGTATAGTTATGCCTTTAAAGAGTGAAAGATTAATTACTATTATTATTCTCCGAATTCAATTTCAAATATCTATACTCCATTCAATTTTATTTTAGCAGTCGGTTGGCCATGGAAATTTGACACATTTCACTCTGTATAATACGAAAATGTGGGGTTATGACGCTTGTCAAAACATTTTTGGGTTTTAAATCAACGCTATGTTGCCCGTTCTACGTAAAAGTTTCTGTTATTACGTATTTTATCACAATGTCGAATGTCTTCGGAAAATATGTGACGATCATAATTGAAGTTTATACAAACTGATTGAAGGCATACCAAATCCAGTTATTTGCATGGAAAATACAAGAGATCAGTATAACATCATAATATACACTAGCTTGAGGAGAGTTAATGTTCGATATCTTCTTTGGCTAAAGTTTGAATACGTTACATCAGTTGTAGATTTCAAAAATATTAACCCGAAGATTAAATGCATATGATGCAGTGGTTGGGAATGGGTATCTCCCGAAGGAATTAACAGATAATTACAAGAATGTTAAATTCTTCAACAAAAATCATCTTGCATGAATAAAAGTAAAAGGAATTAAAGGAAGTTTCAATCAAGATGAACTTCACCTTTGAACAAAAATTTCACATGAATAATCAATTAGCAGGACAACTGGCGCGTATTTGTGGCTGTAATAATTGGGTATTTATTGGTACCTTAAGACATTTACAATGTATAGGATAGGTCAAATGAAAAATAGAAAAATCTATTTTCGGGAACTTATTTTACGATGACATTCATCGAAAATCCTGTAGTAAACTTTTCGCATTAATTCACTCAAACATAAAATTCTCAAATGCCACCACTTTTTTGGGTCTCACAATAGAAGGAAATTCTTTGTCATCCTCTTCATTCACAATCTTTCTGATTGTGGAAATATTCAGCTGAAATATAAGTTGTTTAGATATTATTATTATTATTATTATTATTATTACTTTTGGCATTTTCGTAATAGAAATTGATATAAGTTGTGGCAACGGCGTTATGACATTAACGACATTTCATGAGTGCCAACCTTACTCCGTTCTAGTTACAAAAACTTGAGAAAATTATTTCATGGCCAACCGACTGCTAAAATAAATGTGAACGGAGTATATATAGAATTTACTTCCGACTCAACACCTGACTCAACACGTCAAATGGTCATTGAGCTCTAGGTACGAATGGCTGTCACATATATAATTTTTTACATATACATGTACATTTAAAGATCGTCTTTCTTATAAGTCCCAAAGAATGAGGAACATACCTCCAAAACATTTGGCTCTGATACCAATATGAAAGGAAAAAATGTCATCCAAATAACTGCTATTCCATTGCGAGAAGATTCATTGACAATGAGTGTAAATTTTCGAAATACTTCCTCTGAAATTAAAAGAATTCATTAAGGCATAATATTCATGAAAATAAAGTGAAATGAAAGGGACACCAAAAGATGCCTCTATCGAAGGAGAGTAGTGATAGACCGGTTTCGCCCTTATTTGAACTCATCAGTAACGCATAACCCAATCTACGATCTTTATAAATGATTGTGACATTGGAGTGGGTAGTGAAATATTTTTTGCCGTCTTTACTGATAGTTACATCGAATTAGCAGGTTATTCTGATTATTAATAATCATGGTATCTTGTAATCATTGTATATCCTCAATTTTCATTGAAATTTCACAAACCTCTCTTTCCGACACCGTGAAAATTATAGAAATCTGCACCCCACTCGGATATTAAAATCATTCATGAAGATCTTGTACTTCAATATGATAATAATAAGAAAAATTAATATCACCTACTGAAAAAAATTGACCGAAATTTCGTTTATGGCTGTGAATCAAATAATGAAAGATTTACGTACCTGGACCTCCCAGTAAATCCAGAATGTTACCGATTAAAGGATAGCCTTTTCTTGTTGGAAGTTTTTTCACGTGTTTCACAAAACGCAAAAAATTTTTCAATCTGCCAAATTGAATAAATAGGAATATCAGGAGAATTCCCAGCAAGAGCACTGCTATCAACATTTCGATGTACGATGCAGTTCAAAAAGTTTCGAGCTGAATGAATCTAATATCCATTTTGATTCTTTATCACTGTAATTAACCTTCGATAAACAAGAATGGGACAGAGCTATTGGTCTTTCAGATGTCTCACGACACTGAGCGTTAATTTGAATTGAATTCACAATTTCAATATGGAACCGAGGTGAACAGGAATACAGGATTCTTTAAGATTTTATGAGTTGATAAGTGAACGAGGTACTATTTACTATTTCGATGAGATTTCTTCAGCTGTGAAAAGGTGCTTGAGCTGCCGATATGAAAATAACTATCGGTCAAATTAGATTGCAATATACAGGTTGGCAAAATTCGTTGTCTACTGAGGGGATCTCGAGAACTATAGCAGCTAGAAGAAAACGGATGGCACATTCTCTAGCTCTTTTTTCTTGACTAATCCAAAACTGAAAACAGATCCAGCCTAACGTTCATAGATTTTGAGTTATGAACGAAAATTGAGAAATTGTCATTTTCAATGAAGCTGAATAACTCGCTTATTTGAACTCGTATTCGAAATCCGTTGTTACATTCTACAGGCACTTTTTTATGAGTAATTCGAATATGATATTATTAAGTTTTTTGATCCAGTCATTTTCGAGATAAGACAGGGATTTCTGATTTTTCAAATGTAAACTATAGTTGAAAGTTCTTTCATCTTGCTGTAATTTTTTTGCTGATTTCGAAAATGTATCATATGTCGCTATTCACATGAATATAACGTAAGAAAAAAAATTCAATACTTTTTTTGCTTCTTGATTCACTGTTGAATTTTCAGTAGGCTGGCGTAACCATAGCGACCGTTGAAAATGCATTATCGTTCGTGAACTCCACATAATCCTATGTGAACTCAACCTTCTGCGATAGCAATCACCGACTAACGAATAATTATTTCTTTTATATATCGATATTGAGATCGATATCCTTTTAAAGAGAGTAAAAGACTTCCGTCTGATTATTAAAGAAGAAAATTTATTCAATTACCTTTTTCTATTTATGAAAGAAACTTCAAGAGTCAGTAATATCATAAATAAAATACGATAGCTATCTATAATTATAATTTTTACAGAAGAAAGATGATGAAAAATAGGTACTTCTGTCAACGGTAGTGTTCGAATTGTGAACCATCATAAGATAAGCATGCCAAACATCGCGAGAACAAACGATGGCAAATTAATCATCGAAATATTTATTCAGCAATCCGTGATTTCAATCATAGAGGCTCAGGTTTACAAAATATAATGCATACTCAACGGTTGCTATGGTAACCCAGCCTACTTATAATTCAACAGAGAATGGAAAAGCACGAAAAAGTATTGAATTTTTTTCTCGTGTAACATTCATGTGAATAGCAACATAATATGATACATTTTTGAAATCAGCAACAAAATTGTAGCAAGATGAAAGAACTTTCAACTATAGTTTACATTTGAAAAATCGGAAATCCCTATCGTATCTCGAAAATGACTGGATCAAAAAATTTAATAATATCATATTCGAATTCCTCATAAAATAGTGCCTATAGAATGTAACAACGGATTTCGAATACGAGTTCAAATAAGCGAATTATTCAGCTTAATTGAAAATGACAATTTCCCAATTTTCGTTCATAACTCAAAATCTATGACCGTTAGGCTGGATCTATTTTCAGATTTTGAATAGTAAGGAAAAAAGAGTTCGAGAATGTGTCATCCGTTTTCTTCTAGCTGCTATAGTTCTCGAGATCCCTTCAGTAGACAACGAATTTTGCCCACCCTGTACAACAAAAATATAAAAGAAAAGTTTCTATCCTATAACTCATGAAACATTTCTTTGAAGCAACGGGTCTGATGTCGACTCAGCATTTTCAAAATGTTTTTGTGTTGAATTTTGCTATATCTGTGCTGTTTTTGCCATTTTTCTTTATTTCATATGATTCTCAAGATATTCCACTAAATGTACGAAATGACCACCAAGCACTTCTAGAAAATTTGGGTTTTAACGGCTGAAATAAATTGTGCTTTGCATGTACTGAGTTGTGCGTTCAAATTTTGTAAGGCAAGGTCCATCTAATTTACAGGAAAATCTAAAATGAAAAAAGTCATCGAAGCATTTTGTTTTTTCTCGTCGAAAATTAGTCAATTTGTGGCATAAATATTTTCACGAAATTTGGTCGGGTTTTCTGGTAAGCTAGTCCAGCAATTTTATTTTTTTTAAATGCACTGAAAGAGTGCGAAGTAAGAACTTTTGGGCTATAGGAGAACTATTCAAACTTTGGCCTAATCGACTCTACTTAGCGCATAATCTAAATTTTACCCTATAAGGTGGTCCGAAAGTGGTGAAAAACGATACCACCCTGCTTTTCCAAAGGAGAATTTTTATTTCATATTTCTTCATGAAATTTAGATTTCGATATAGGTACCTCAGTTGCGATGATTTTTCTAAGTAACTTTTTGACGTAGGCCAGTTTTCCCGATTATGATGCATATTTAACTATAGAGATCATATCTTGAAAATCGTTCGAGATAAAATATACTATACTTCATTCAACTTTATTTTAGCAGTCGGTTGGCCATGGAAATTTGACACATTTCACTCTGTATAGTACGAAAATGTGGGGTTATGAAGCTTGTCAAAACATTTTTGGGTTTTGAATCAACGCTATGTTGCCCCTTCTATGTAAAAATTTCTGTTATTACGTATTTTATCACAATGTCGAATCTCTTCGGAAAATATGTGACGAAAGTAATTGAAGCTTATACAAACTGATTGAAGGCATATCAAATCCAGTAATTTGAATGTAAAATACAAGAGATCAGTATAATTATAATATCATAATATGCACTAGCTTGAGGAGAGTTAATGTTCGTTATCTTCTGCGGCTAAAGTTTGAATACGTTACATCAGTTGTAGATTTCAAAAATATTAACCCAAAGATGAAATGCATATGATGCAGTGGTTGAGAATGGGTATCTCCTGAAGGAATTAACAGATAATTATAAGAATGTTAAATTCTTCAACAAAAATCATCTTGCATCAATATAAGTAAAAGGAGTTGAAGGAAGTTTCAAGTTAAGATGCAACTTCACCGTTGAACAAAAATTTCACATGAATAAACAAGTAACAGGGCAACTTGCGCGTATTTGTAACTATTCATCTTAATACATTGATATAATTATAATAATTAGGTATTTATTAGTACCTTAAGACATTTACATTGTATAGGACAAGTCAAATGAAAAATAGAAAAATCCATTTTAGGGAACTTATTCTCCGATGACATTTATCAAAAATCCTGTAGTATACTTTTCGCATTAATTCACTCAAAAATAAAATTCTCAAATAACACCACTTTTTTGGGTCTTCCAATAGAAGGAAATTCTTTGTCATACTATTCATTCACAATCTTTCTGATTGTGGTAATATTCAGCTGAAATATAAGTCTTTTAGATTCAGATGAAACATTATATAAATTCTCTTACATTGAATATGTTCGCTATCGTCTGACGTATTGTGGATTTTAGAATATCAGGGTATAACTATTTGAATGAGCGGACCTGAATTCTAAATAGCACTTCCTGAAACCCTGTCCCTTTTTTCAATCACTTTCGGCATTTTCGAATTTTCGTAATAAAAATTGATATTAGTTGTGGCAACGGCGTTATGACATTAAAGACATTTCATGAGTGCCAACCTAACTTCGTTCTAGTTACAAAAACTTGAGAAAATTATTTCATGGCCAACCGACTGCTAAAATAAATTTGAATGAAGTATATATATATTAATATGTAATATATGTAATATGTTACCCATCTTTTTGCAATAGCAACACTTCTTCTAATTACCAATAAACGTACTTCGAAAAGTAAAAAAATATGGTATTTTCCTACAAATATCTACATATACATATATGCTTTTTTGTGGAGACTTGAAAAGCCGGTATTTCTTAATTATGACCTCGTTAGTTGAAAACAACAATCTTTTTCGTTTTGACAGTTTTCGTACATCCAGTTCATTTATCGAACTTCGATAAACTTTTTGCACTCTTTTCATAATAATTGCATAATTTCTCATCGTTTTACCCGAATATTCGTGAATTCCTAATTTTTGCTGGAAATTGTCCAAACGATTGAGTTGGACTCATTGATGAAAAATTCCGGTTCAATATTAATTTTGTATGTTTTTTCTTGCCGTACAGTGCCGATAGGAAGATTTTGTGCACAATATCTGATACATGAGCAAATGAAATAAAAATCATCCCAAAGTTTTGGTTCTCCCTTTACATGCATCCCCTCAACTCCATGTGAAAAAATGACGAGAAAATAATACCAGCCACAACCTTTCTCGTGAAATGGATCTTAAACTTCATGATTTCATGTGCGGAGAACAGAAATCCAATACATACACTGCGCAAAAAAATTATCGCATATTCTGAAAATCTCAATTTTAATGAAAGTTAACTCTACAGCTCGGCAACGACGGTTCATACTCAAAATGAGTGATCTTAAAATGTTCTGATCTAATCCTTCACAGATTTCTCCGAGTGTGATTCCTAAGTCATTAAGAGTAGCTGGATGATTTTCTGAACTTCTCAGCCTTCTATTGAGGTTGTCCCAAACCTGCTCAATTGGATTGTGATCTGGACTTCTTGCTGACCATTCCATTCGAGAGACTTCAACCTCTTCAAGGTACTCCTGAACGATGCGCGCACGATGGGGTCTGGCATTATCGTCCATAAAAATGAAATTTTCACCAATGTATGGGGCAAATGGAACTACATGCTCTTCAAGAATGTTCCTTATATACTTATCAGCATTCATAGTTCCATTATCAACGAGCACTAGGTCTGTGCGAGCAGTCAAAGATATTCCACCCCATACCATAATCGATCCTCATCCGAAAACCTGTAGTATTCAGGAAATTGCACTGAGCATATCTTTCATGTGGACGTCTGTATACAAGGGAACGTCGATCACAATGGTAGAGGCAGCATCTAGACTCATCTGTGAAGAGAACTCTTTCCCAATCGGCCTCTTCCCAATGGATATGCTCTCTCGCAAAATCCAAAGGCGCCCTTCGATGGGCTGGGCTAAGAGCTGGGCCTCTTGCCGCGACACGAGGCCTTAAATCATATTCTCTGAGGCGATTTCTTATTGTCATGAGTTTGCTCAAGCTGAATTTGAAGGAGGAGAGCGGTTGCAAACCGTTGTCTCAACGAAGAAACTATCAAGTAACGTTCTTGAATGGCAGTCGTTACCCGTGGTCTACCCTGTCCTGGTCTTCGGACATTCATACCTGTCTCCCTGAATCGCTGCAATATTCTGGACACACTTGTATGGGAAACTCCAAACCTTTCTGCAATTCTTGTGTATGTCCACCCTTCTTCTCGCAAAACTACCGCTTGGGCACATTCCTCTTGGGTCAAATTGCGTGTATCGCGTTGCATAGCGATCGATTGTAGAAAATCAAACAAAAGAAAAACTATTGATCACTAGAATTGATCGAGAACAACTGATTTTAGAATGGAGCCAATACATTCAAAATCTGATAATATCATCTTTTTTTATTCCTGCTGGGAAAAAATATCTGTATTGAAGAAAACCGTTGAAAGTGGATAACATATGCATGCATAATTCTGATAAAAATAATTATCATTGAGAACACCTTCAGTTATAGAATAAATTTGAGATTTCCATAAGGTGCGTTAATATTTTTGCGCAGTGTATAAAATAAAAATCCATACAAGAAAGTTAGGTTTAACTTCTCCACCCCATTTTTTCTGAATTGTGCTCTGGGCTGATTTTTATTTCAGTTGATCAAGTAGGTATATCGAAAACTTTCCAACATTTTTATGAGAGTTATCAATCTAATGTTGGTCATGCAATAAACGTATGTAAACGTCTTTCTTAAGTTTACTAATCCTTTCAACATTGAGCTCACATTGTAAAACTGTCATTACAATCAAATAATTTTACCTGCAACGTTTTGAATATTCAATAAACTATAAAACAATATTTTTTACTATCATTACGTCCACGTCCATTGGCGTTGACTGCCATTGGGCTAAGGGCGCAAAACAAAAATTCTAAACAAGGTGGATTTAATGCCTGTGAATAATAATTAAGGAGAATTGTATTCAATAATTGTCTGGAATTTAATCGATCTTGGTGCCACCGTACGATATAGACGATTTCTTCTTACCCCATCTTTTTCGGGATTTTTCGAAGATTGAATTTGGACACGCGTATCTCCCAAAAAAATCATTGTAGATATAAATGCTACACCTTTCCTGAAAGAGCAGGTCTTCTTGTAATAAATCTAGAAATTTCATCAGCAGTGGCGCTTCCAGAAATTATTTTGGGGTGGGGGTATAATTTTATATATGAAATTCTGTGAGGTGTTTGTTGATATAAAATAAATAGGTGTATCATTAAAATTGTAATATAAGCTACATATATGTTTGAGAGAAATCTACTTTGAAACTTATTCCCATTTGAAAAGGGAAATAAAATAATTTTTTCTACAAGCGTGCGCGTTCAACCTTTTTCCCGCACGCATTCCAAGTTGCAAAGAGTCACTTTCCGAAAACGTGCGGGAAAAACGCCTCTTATTTCTTTCCCGCACGCATTTGCGTGCGGGAATGGATTAGCAGGGGTTTTTCCCGCACGCAAATATTATAGAGTAAATTAAATTCTATCATGTTTCTATGCACAGAACGTCAACGATGAGAAACCCATAGTAATGACATGCAGAATTACGTCTGTCATTATATATGAATTAATCAAATGAGATATGATCTGTTTCGTGAAATGGAAACATTTATATATTTCAAGCGCTTGTAGAAAAAATATTGTTCCTAACTCTTGCGTTAAGTGTCTTGCCCGCACTCAACTGCTTACCTGAACTCTGCTTCGCATCGTTCGGGCAACGGCAGTTTCGTGCGGGCAAGTGTCACTTTCCGCACTTGATAGGAAAATAACTATTTCGACATTTGAAAAATACACTGCGCAAAAAAATTAACGCACATTATGGAAATCTCAAATTTATTCTACAACTGAAGGTGTTCTCAATGATAATTTTTTTTATCAGAATTATGCATGCATATAAAATCAGTTGTTCTCGATCAATTCATGTGATCAATAGTTTTTTTTCCGTTTGATTTTCGACACTCGATCGCTATGCAACGCGAAACACGCAATTTGACCCAAGAGGAATGTGCTCAAGCGGTAGTTTTGCGAGAAGAAGGGTGGACATACACAAGAATTGCAGAAAGGTTTGGAGTTTCCCATACAAGTGTGTCCAGAATGTTGCAGCGATTCAGGGAGACAGGTATGAATGTCCGAAGACCAGGACAGGGTAGACCACGGGTAACAACTGCCATTCAAGATCGTTACTTAAGAGTTTCTTCGTTGAGACAACGGTTTGCAACCGCTCGCCTCCTTCAAATTCAGCTCGAGCAAACTCATGAGGTACAAATTAGCACTCAGACAATAAGAAATCGCCTCAGAGAATATGATTTAAGGCCCCGTGTCGCGGCAAGAGGCCCAGCTCTTACCCCAGCCCATCGAAGGGCGCGTTTGGATTTTGCGAGAGAGCATATACATTGGGAAGAGGCCGATCGGGAAAGAGTTCTCTTCACAGATGAGTCTAGATTCTGCCTCTACCATTGTGATCGACGTTCCCTTGTATACAGACGTCCACATGAAAGATATGCTCAGTGCAATTTCCTGAATACTACTGGTTTCTGGGGAGGATCGATTATGGTATGGGGTGGAATATCTTTGACTGCTCGCACAGACCTAGTGGTCGTTGATAATGGGGCTATGAATGCTGATAAGTATATAAGGAACATTCTTGAAGAGCATGTAGTGCCATTCGCCCCATACATTGGTGAAAATTTCATTTTTATGGACGATAATGCCAGACCCCATCGTGCGCGCATCGTTCAGGAGTACCTTGAAGAGGTTGAAGTCTCTCGAATGGAATGGTCAGCAAGAAGTCCAGATCTCAATCCGATTGAGCAGCTTTGGGACAACCTCAATAGAAGGCTGAGAAGTTCAGAAAATCATCCAGCTACTCTTAATGACTTTGGAATCCAACTCGGAGAAATCTGGGAAGGATTAGATCAGAATATTTTAAGATCACTCATTTTGAGTATGAACCGTCGTTGCCGAGCTGTAATTAACGCAAGGGGTGGAAATACCAAGTATTAAATCACTTATCAGCATTTCAGTATTTTGAAAATTGTTCATTTCTCTTCTTTCACATAAGATTCGGTGAAATCCTGAATTTTTCTTCCATTTAATGTGTCTTGTTTCGTTCAAAACCTTCCCGAGAGAACATAAAAAATAAGTTATAAAGTCAATGTAGAGTTGACTTTCATTAAAATTGAGATTTTCAGAATGTGCGTTAATTTTTTTGCGCAGTGTACAATTGACTGAAATAAACTTCATTAATCTGAATTTCAATTGATGCTTTCTGAATTACAACTGGAAATGGTGTAGTATTACTTACTCTGTAGTATTTATACTATGTTTTTAGAGCCTCAGCTGTAAAATCCATTGCTCAGTTGAGCTTTATCATAAGTTTTCGATATATCTTCATTACCCGTATGTTAGAGATTGAATTTTTTCAGAATGCTGTTTCCAGGAGGAGCAACTTTCTTCAATGAATCGAAGGGCTATGCAGAAGCGGCTAAGATAATATTTCGGTTAGCCGAGGAGCTTAATGATAGGGGAATCTATTACCCCCTGATTGGTATTTGTTTAGGAATGCAGGTATTAGCATTTGCCTCAGCTGGTGGGAAGGACATTCGAATTGGTTGTGATGCCATGAAGGTGTCGCTCCCATTGGAATTCGACCCAAGTAGGTTTCTCGTGAGAAATATTGAGAAAATTGCAACATGATGATTTTATATTATATTAATTTGTAATAAGGGCATTTCATCGACGCCTCTCCCCTTATTTCGCGCCACTGACTTGATCTGATTCATTTGTTGTAATTCATTTCAATTAGGCCCAACATTACATGAATGTACACATTTTCGGATGAATAGAAATATTCAGGGAATTAATTTCATCATCAGATCAGACTCAATTTCGAATACGGAACCTTTCAGAAAAATGTAAGGTGTGAAAAGGTGATTCTGTGGTGTAAATTAAAGTGGGTTTTAGTTATGAATGGTTTTGAAAAACCTCTCCCTGGAAAAGTTACACTTTTCCGAAAATTAACAAAAACAATATTTTTCTTTTTTATTTTCCCAGTGTATTAAGCTAAAGTCTTGGTAAACTTGGTAAATATCGTTTGTCAATGAAATTACGTATGTTGGAATTTTTTCAACCCTGAAGTATGCTCAGAAAGAGTTGAAATAGTAAAACTCTAAGATATTTTTTCTTACAACTTTTTTTATGATGAAAATTTTCCTTTTAAAAATATGGCTGAAAAGCCCAATTCTATGGAGGGTACCCTCCATACCCAACTCATATACTAACTTTTTTATTTCTGACAGTTTTTTTGACAACTTGAGCATTTACGAAAAAAAAAATGCAATGCATTTTCAAAAAGATGAGCTAAATCGAGGGTGTTTTGCCTTAATATCTATATTCCATTCACTTTTATTTTAGCATTCGGTTGGTCATGGAAATTCGACACATTTCACTCTGTATAGTACGAAAATGTGGGGTTATGACACTTGTCAAAACATTTTTGGGTTTTAAATCAACGCTATGTTGCCCGTTCTACGTAAAAGTTTTTGTTATTACGTATTTTATCACAATGTCGAATCTCTTCGGAAAATATGTGACGAATATAATTGAAGTTTATACAAACTGATTGAAGGCATACCAAATCCAGTTATTTGCATGGAAAATACAAGAGAGCAGTATAATATCATAATATGCACTAGCTTGAGGAGAGTTAATGTTCGTTATCTTCTTTGGCTAAAGTTTGAATACGTTACATCAGATGTAGATTTCAAAAATATTAACCCGAAGATGAAATGCATATGATGCAGTGGTTGGGAATGGGTATCTCCCGAAGAAATTAACAGATAATTACAAGAATGTTAAATTCTTCAACGAAAATCATCTTGCATCAATATAAGTAAAAGTAATTAAAGTTTCAAGTCAAGATGAACTTCACCTTCGAACAAAAATTTCACATGAGTAAACAATTAACAGGAAAACTGGCGCGTATTTGTGGCTGTTCATCTTAATACATTGATATAATAATAATAATTAGGTATTTATTGGTACCTTAAGACATTTACAATGTATAGGACAAGTCAAATGTAAAATAGAAAAATCAATTTTCGAGAACTTATTCTACGATTACTCAAACATAAAATTCTCAAATGCCTTCACATTTTTGGGTCTCCCAATAGAAGGAAATTCTTTGTCATCCTCTTCATTCACAATCTTTCTGACTGTGGAAATATTCAGCTGAAATATAAGTCGTTTAGATTCAGATGAAATATTATATGAATTCTCTTACATTGAATATGTTCGCTACCATCTGACGTATTGTGGATTTTAGAATATCAGGGTATAACTATTTGAATGAGCGGACCTGAATTCTAAATAGCACTTTCCGAAACCCTGCCTCTTTTTTCAATCACTTTCGGCATTTTCGTAATAAAAATTGATATTAGTTGTGGCAACGGCGTTATGACATCAACGACATTTCATGAGTGCCAACCTTACTCCGTTCTAGTTACAAAAACTTGAGAAAATTATTTCATGGCCAACCGACTGTTAAAATAAATGTGAATGGAGTATAGTAGTTTGTGCTTTGCAATGACAATCATAAAAACAATAGTATCGATACCAGCATTGTAGGAATAAAAAAGTTGAGGTATTAATTAATTCGGCTTTTCAGCCATATTTTTTTTTAAGTTTATATCTTAGAGTTTTACTATTTCAACCCTTTCTAAGCATATTTCAGGGTTGAAAAAATTCCAACACATTAATTTCATTGACAAATGATATTTACCAAGTTTCGTGTCTTTAGCTCAAATACAAAGGAAAATAAAAAAAGAAAAACTTTTTTTGTTAATCTTTCGAGGAGTTTTAAAAAAAAAGTTATATCAATTACCCTCCTTACTTTTCCTCAGAATCACCCTTCACATTTTTTCCATGTAATTCAGATACACATATGAAGAAAAACTGTACGTCCAATTTTTTTACGTATAATATATTCTTTAACTTAATTTGGGTGCCCTGTTTAAGCATAATTATTGTGATTGTTGCCTATAATTAGGTTCAAATTGAGTTTTTTGTAAAACTTTTTGGTCGCTTTCGGGGAATATGAAAGGATTCAGGCAAATATGGAGGATGTCGCAAATGAATGCAACAAAATTTGGTCACAGATTGTCGAGACAAAATTAGGAGACTCTTGTTTTAGCATTTTGCCAGAATTTTGCTCCCTGGTAAATATAAAATCTGTGACCAAATTTTGTTTAATCAATTTCGGGATGCCCTGAAAATGAAGAAACAGTCCAAATACTCAACATTATTTTTTCAGACTACAGTGAAAGCAGGGTTTTCAAGGATACCCCAAAAGAGATCCTGTCAGATTTGAGGGATAAAAACGTAACGTATGACTACCACAAGTACTGTTTGACCGAGATGAGAATAACCTCACTGACATCTGGCGGATTGTGACGAGAAATGAGGATATTCACGGAAAAAAATTCATATCCATCATGGAGCACAAGAAATATCCATTTTACGGATTTCAGTTTCACCCGGAAAAATCAAAATTCGAGTTCCAGGAGAGTCTGAGGATCCCACATGACTTGTTCAACAGAAGGGTCTCACAATTTTTCGCCGATTTCACCGTGGGGGAGTGCAGTAAGAACAACAACACTTTTCCGGATAGGAACATCGAGCATAGGTCCCTGATATATAATTTTAATGTCGTATTGGGCCCCATCAATTGTAGTTATTTGCAGCTTTATTTATTCACCGACAGTGAGCCTGCACAATATCATCTCATCTGAGCTTTTAAGAACGAAAATTAAACTGATTTACAGTTTTGGTCTAACTGAATCGACCGCTATATTTTACATGGCAACATAACAGGGAGGTAGATTTTTTTAAACGAAATGCGTTGTTGATTTGAGACCTTTTCGTTACTGATTGGGGCTGATTTTAAATTATCAGGTTGAACTTGTTGATTTCAAAAAAAAGTTAGACTGAAGTTCCAGTACTATAAAATTTGAGAATAGATTATTAATTTCGAAACTTGTAAGTATGGAAGGACACTTCCTTTTCAAATTGTTTCAACAATTTCATCAGTGTTATCTAGGAGGTTCTACTTGTTTTTCATTGGTAGTTGTGAAGTTGTTGGTAGTTCGTTTTGAAAAGTATTTATACAGGGGTTGAATATTAATTTCAATTTTTAAATTCTATCCAAACGGATTAAGTGATAATGTTTTATTCAAAGAGAGTTTTTACTTTTCTATTAGATGCAAGATTTTATTTTTAATGATTTTTATCGTTTGTTATTTCAGAATTTTATTATACCTATAAAAGGATGCCTTTACAGTGTTTCCTGAAAGTGAGAGATATATTCAATAAAATGGTTGTGAAAAAAATGCATGGACTGATAGATTTTCATTTTAAAATTTCCAATTAATACCTATTCTCCATCCTCATTATACAGAGTGAGTCTTTGACTCTTACAAATATTTTAACAGTAGATTCTCGAGGTCAAAAGAAACACTTTTTTCTCTTACCATTTTTTCCGAATCGGTTCGGTTTAAAAGATACAGGCTGCTGAAAAACCATGCAAAAAATGTTATTTTTAGTAGTTCTATCTCACAAACGGTTTTATCGAATGAAATGAATTTAGGAATATAGTTGTTCAGTTATTTGATGAATCTTTTTCCAACACAAGATATTACCTCGCGTCTTCCAGTTTTCTCATTAGGACCATTACGTACCATAAAAATTCAAAGAACTCTTGAAACTAAGTTGGACGCTATCTAATGAATATTTGAACGTTGTGTTAAATAAAAGTATTCTTCATATTTTCTCGTATAATGCGCCCTTTTGGAGTGATTTGATGTTAAAAAATTAAAAATATCTGTGAAATTCGAAAAATTGGGTACTTTGGCTGAATACAACTCTGTTAAAAAGATCGACAGATGTGTAGTGTCTCAGATTTAGCTAGTTTCGGAAGGCATAGCTTAGTATGAAAACTTAAAATGGCTATATCTTTTTATCAGGGCCGAATCGAAAAAAATGGTATAGGAAAAAAGTACCCAATTTTTCAAATTTCATAAATACTTTTTAATTTTTGAACATAAAATTACTCGAAAACGGCGCATTATACGAGAAAATATGAAGAATACTTTTATTTTTCAAAACGTTCAAATATTCATAAGATAGGGTCCAACATAGCTTCAAGAGTTGGGTTCATTGGATTTTTGGTAATTTTTTGGTACGTAATGGCCATAATGAGAAAACTAAAAAACCTGAGCATTTCTTTTGTGTTGGGAAATGATCAATCAAGTAAATGAAATACTATATGTATTCCGAAATTCATTTCATTCGATGAAATTGTTTGTTAGATAGAACTAAAAATAATATTTTTTCATGGCCTGTATCTTTTGAACCGAGACGATTATGAAAAATGATCTCAAGAATCTACTGTTAAAAAATTTGTACGAGTTGAAGACAAACCCTTTATACATATTTCAAAAGCAACTTTCTGAAGAGTAAAAAAGAATAAATGCAATATCATTTTCAACTTTCGACGAGGAGTTCAAATACTTCGCGTTCTGAATTGTGTCTTCACTACTTGTCATCATTAAAGAAAAAAAATCTTGATATGCTTTAATTTACCAGAAGTAGTAAATATAATTTAAAATTTCCCAATAAAATATTGGCTATTGGAAAAAAAGATGATTTCACCGAAAATGTGGGAGCTTCTTTTAGGTAGGTATTATCAAGAAATTGTTTTTGGATTCCAAGGATTTTCAATCAACTTTTATTGTTGAGTTTTTTTTCTCTATTTATATTCCGCAATTTTTCCGATATTTTTGGGTCATTGTTCTCGGAAATAAAAGGAAAATTGATGATGCCGAATTTTCGAACAAATTCTAAATTCGAAATTTCCAATTTCGAATTTTCTTAACAGAAGCTACTCTTAAAATCTCAATAGTATAACAAATTATTATTATCATTTACCTTCTATAAGTTAGATCGAATCATCAACGTTAAGATGAAATTTTTACATTTATATACTGCAGAATAACCGGTGAGGAACTATAGGAAGGAATTAGGTACCTATATTGAAAATTTGGGTTGAAGGTGCTTAAGAGAACAGTCCCTATTCAATATATTATGTATTTCCAACCACCACATAATAAAACCTCAATTCGAAAAAAATATGAGATGATAAAAAATTTTAATTCAGTTTGAATTTTTATTCCTATTCTGAAAATGTCACAAATTCTTTGGCAAAGTATAAATGGTAACATAATAGCATTATGAATGACATCACGTAGGACCTACCACTCTATAAAAAAAGAACAAGCTAGAACACTTGTGTGTTTGTGCTAATATCATATAAATAGTTCAATGGTTTGTACTTTTATGTACCCGTTCACGTAGATGAGGTATGTAGATATAAACATTGAATAACCTGCCAATACTCATTGATATGAAAGAAACTTTATTCAGCCGCTATTATAGCTATCAGGAGTTTTTTCAAATATAAAGTACCCATGTACCCACATAAGTTAGTCTGTTCTACGAATGAATCTCACTTTAATCGGATACTTTGTCCTCAGCACCAAATCAGCTATACATTGTATCGTTTCCGGTGTATCAATTGGTTCCAGAATATAATTTCGAAGAATAGCGGTTAAGAAGCTTTTCATTTCCATCATTGCGAATTTCTGACCTAAAACGTGAAAACATGTAGGAATTGGGAAGTGTAAATTCCCCTTTTAATGGGGGATTGAAGTTATAATGGATCATTGAAGTATACTTGATGTTTCTGAAACTGGGCGTTATTCAAAAAAATCATTCATGAAAATTAGTGATTTTTCCATCACTTTTTTTTCTATGACTTTTTCTGTACGACTATACTCACCTATACAATTTCTGGGTCCAGCGCTGAATGGTATATAGGCATAGGGATGCTTGTGTAGCACATTTTCCGGCAGAAATCTATCAGGATCGAATTTTTCAGGATTTGGATACAGATCAGCTCTCCTGTGCATCTCGTAAATCATAATTAATAATGTGCTATCTTTCGGTATAATAAGCCCGCCGTCTAAAATAATGTCCTCCTCCGTTTTTCTGCTTATTTTGGGAACACTGGGATAAAGTCTTAAGGTCTCCTTGATACATCGTTCCAAGTATCTCAATTCCTGAAGATCTGAAGCGGTTGGATCTCTATCGTCGTCCCCGAAAACAGATTTCAGTTCCTCATAAATTTTATCCTGAATAATAAAAATTGAAAAGTTGATATGATATGGGTGAACGAAGAAAAATGAAAAGATTAGTGAAGGGTTTAACAATTAGAACGATTTGTTGGAATTTGAAAATTGTAATGTAATGTTATATACAGGATGAGTCTCTGACTCATACAAATAATGTTAACAGTAGATTTGACTCAAAAGAAACACTTTTTTTCTTTATCATTTCTTCCGATACGGTCCTGATAAAAAGATATAGCCATTTTAAGTTTTCATAATGAGATGTGTCACCCCTGGAAAAACAAAACTACCTTCAGAATATCTAGCTTAATCTGCGATACTAGATACTACATATCTGTGGATGATCTTTTAAACAGGGTTGTATTCATCCAAAGTACAGGGTGGGCAAATTTCGATGTTTTAGCACTACAGCTTTTAAACCAGTGGAGATAGACAAAATCTGATACCCCATTCTCTTTTTCTGAGCAACTAATAAGAGTAGCAGTCATTTTTGGCCACCTTCTTTTGTTTTCGAGTTATAAGCGAAAATTGGAAAAATGGCGATTTCGAAATAAATTTATATCTCCGCTAATACTGATGATAGAGCTTTGGAATTGAAACATTATACAGGCACTTTTTTAAGTAGAATCCAGTGGCGTGCTTGCCTTTTTAGCAGGATTTTTAATTACGAAGCTATGACCCAAAGTTATGTTTTTTTAAATGGGAACACCAGATTTCTGTGCAATTTTCTGGAAGCTTAATTATATAATATATATATAATTATATTTAATATAACATCATATAATTTGTATCAGTGTAAACAATAGAAAATGGTCAAAAACCTTTTTTTCTCAATTTTTCTATGGTTCTATGGTCTCCTTCCGGCAATGTCATTCTTTTCTGTCTACTTTTTACCAATTTTCACAAAATTTGAATTTTGGAGAAATTGAGTAAGAAGCATAGAAATGAAAGGACTAATAGAAGGAGACTGAGGGAAAGATAAGATGCTACATTTTTCTATTCTCATCAAAAGTTTAAACCATAGAAATATTGAGAAAAGAGGTTTTTGACCATTTTTTATTATTTATATTAATACAAACCATATGATGTTATATATTTTTGAAATCAGTAAAAATTTAGCATTCAAAAAATTGCACAGAAATCTAGTGTTCCCATTTAAAAAAACATGACTTTGGGTCATAGCTCCGTAATTAAACATCCTGCTAAAAAGGCAAGCACGCCACTGGATTCTACTTAAAAGAGTGTCTGTATAATGTTTCAATTTCAGAGCTCTATCATCAGTATTAGCGGAGATATAAATTTATTTCGAAATCGCCATTTTTCCAATTTTCGCTTATAACTCGAAAACAAAAGAAGGTGGCCAAAAATGACTGCTACTCTGATTAGTTGCTCAGAAAAAGAGACCGAGAATGGGGTATCAGATTTTGTCTATCTCCACTGGTTTAAAAGCTTTAGTGCTAAAACATCGAAATTTGCCCACCCTGTACATACCAAATTTTTGAAATTACTCGAAAACGGCGCATTATTCGAGAAAATATGAGGAATCCTTTCATTTCACAAAACGTTCAAATATTCATCCGATAGCGTTCAAGAGTTGGGTTCTTTGAATTTTTGGCATTTTTATGGTGCGTAATGGTCATAACGAGAAAATTTGAAGACGTGGGTGATATCTTGTGTCCGAAAAAGATTAATAATATAAATGAAAAACTATATTCGAAAATTCATTTCATTCGATAAAACCGTTTGTGAGAACTAAAAATAACATTCCCCATACAGGCTTTCAACAGCCTGTATCTTTCTAACTGAGCCGATTCGGAATAAACGGTAAAGTAAAAAATTGTTTCTTTTGACCTCAAGAATCTACTGTTAAAATATTTGAACGAGTCAAAGACTCACCCTGTATAAAAATAATATCCATTGAATGGGGAATTCTCCTCAATTTGGGTTATCACAGCATATACAAATTCAAAATGAATAATTATGGGTTTCGTTCATGAATTTTTCGAATGCAACGCGGAAATTATCCAAAATCATTCTTCAAATATAAGTTTTAAAATTTAAATGGCTTCGTTTCTAGTTTACGATTTGACAATAGCGTCTACTAGAAAATAAAAAGAAAAATGGCTTGTTTATAATATGAAATCTGTTGATTTACAGCCATCATAAGTGGCGTACTCACTGGCGAGCCCCAACAGCAACCGGCCATAAGAATCCCATAAAATTTTACGACCTTCATCGTTCATCGCAGACTTCATAGCCATCTTTGTCTATCTCATCAAGATAGTGTATTTGTTGCCCTTTATTATCAACGCATATTTCAGTCGATGTTGCCGACTTGTGCAATAGAAACGAAACTCTTTAAATTTTAAATACCCATTTCTATTTTTCATTTTTAAGTACTTAAAATAATTTTTTTTTGGAAACGGTTGAAATGGCTACTGAAAATGTGACGTTTCAAAGATATTTCATGAAAAATACATTGCATTCTGACTTTCTTCAGAAGGAGTATTCCCTATTGCGAACAAAAATCACATAATCTTGCTAGAGTGAACGGTTCTAGAGTTACAGGGGCTGTAATAGTGATAATTGTTCGTATTTTCGGAATATGTATTTGGCGAAAGGTGCAATTATCACTATTATTTTACAGGGTTCAATTTTATGGTGTCAAGATCTGAATATTAATAACTTACTTGACATTCTCTGTTATTTGCCAGAAGCATCAAAGAAAATGATAGTGCGACTGCCGTGGTATCATGACCCTGGAATATGAGTTGAATTCAGAATTGAGAAACTCTTTTATCATCGAAATTCCTAGAATAGCTCTTCGAAATAACTTATTCATATAGGGAGATCATATACAGGGTGTATTTGAAGGTGAGGCTTTTTTTCAAACAGAAGGTAAAACTGGTCAAAATGAAGCGTTTCACCAAAAATCACCTATACCAAACTTTCAAAATGACAAAGCTGATAATGATAACTGAAATAATAGATCCTAACACGACCCTAGACCGTTTGTTAGCTAAATTATCGCGAAGCAGTGGAAAAAAACTTATCTTCTGATTCGAACATGTGGTTTCGTTTAGGATATTGGCTCGTTCGATATTTACGTGGTAATGAAATTGGAAACTTAGGATTGCCGAATAGTTGTCATTATTTTTTAGTAACTTACACGATTTTATGGAATGGCTCATTCGGTACCAACTGACAGAAGAGACTTAGTGGACACAAGTGCAAAAAATGGAATAATACTTCAAAATCTAACCAAATTCTTCTAAATTATTCACGAACTTTTTCGCTATGGACATCTTCTTATTCGAACACTGCAACAATCGTCGTAAAAATGGGATGAAATGGGAAAACATCATAGCACTTTTTCAACATAATTAACATAAGCACTTTCAAGAAACTGCCTCGATTTAGTACATTTTTTTCCACCCTAAATTGCACGATACAACAATTATGATTCTCTCAAAAGTGAACTGATGCATCTAATGCTATGAACTTGGTACTGAACCATTCATTATCCAGCCATATGTTTATGTTCTGTTTCGTTTTTCCGAAGCCGAAGTCACCTTCTACAGTCCCGTACTGAAATTCAATGAAATTTTGTCGAATTTCTAGGGTTTGTATCTCAGCCATCTTGAATATTTTATATAGAAAATTTTTGGTGAAACGACTTATTTTCATGAGTTCTACCTTCTGTCAAAAAAAAGCTTCACCTTTGAAAACACCCTGTGTATTATAAAATAAGATTTGTTTTCCTCCACCTCTACGGTATAAATTCATGTTGATCAGAAGATTATAGCGAGAAACCGTATTTTGAAGATTTACAGTGAAAATTATGTAAGCAAAGATCTGTATAGCTTAATTGAAAAATTTTTTGAGTAGAATTTTCCATAGTTTAATTCTAATTAGAAATTCGAATTTTTGAATAAAGTGTGATAATTTCAGATTACATTTTTAAAATTTTTCAATGATCTGTTGTTTTTGAATTACCTACTTTTCCTAGATCTATTCAGTGTCTCTTCAAACTTTCAGAAACCATAACAATCTATGCATATAATGAACTATTTTATAGAAATACAAGCACAATTCTTATATTAAAAAAATGACATCTCCTGCTTCTCAACAACATATTTTTCGAATTTTAAATAGCAGTTACCCCTCACCTCAAACACGAAAGTATCGACTTCTTCCCTTATTCCTTCATCATCAATATCTTCCCCACGCCTCTGAGCAGAAATTAGCAGATCTAGCATTGGCTCCTTCTTTTTACTTGAATCATCGTTTATGCTTATTTCCTCATGACTGATGAAGGTTTTTTGACGGGCATCGATCACGGTTCTTGTGAATTCATGGAGGATATCCAAAACTTGTATGTGCTTCCGGTAATATTTAGAAAAACGATGTATTGCATCTACCAACAGCCAAGTTTTGGCCACCCTATCTATTGCCATAATTCCATATTCTCGAACTGCCCAACGATATTTCTCTCCGTTCGCAAGCTCACTCAATTTGGTCCCCATGGCTGTCTCTGGAAGGAATTCATTGATATATACAGTGTGAACCATTTATGGAATAAAATTCTTTGTGTCCTTATAGTTGGGGAGCCGAAGAGGGAAATTTGGGATTTACTCGAGCGTGTCAGATTAATATAAAGGGACATACCTTGGACCCTGTAGAGTACCTCTACCAAAAATTAGACCTGTACATAGGGGAAATTGTCTAGGACAACCTGTCAGAATAGTAAAAAAAAAACGATCATTGTACATACTCGAGCGTGTCAGATTAAGATATATGTGGTTAATAAATTATATGTTGAAAAGTATATATTCTCTTGATCTGACAATTTAAGCGTGTCGAAAATGTCTGGGAGGGCGCCAAAGTTGCAAAAAAAAAAACGTCACTTGTACATTCTCGAGCGCGGTGGAGTTTTTTTTTATCTTGAAGCTAATGATTCAAGAATAACGGAAAAAATATAATCTGACAGTTTAAGCAAGCCGAAACAATAAAAATTGGCCATAAACGTCACAAAAATCAGTGTTTTTGAATTATCTCCTTCCCTGGGCTTCAAATCTTTTTGGCATTCATTATAAAAGTTGTAGAGCATAACATTTTCTATAAATTTTGTCCCAAGCAATTTTTTCTACGTTCAAATGTTTTTGAGATATATGGCGATTAATGCGAGGCGTTTGGCAATACATACTGAAGCGAAAATTCACTCGTTGGAAAATAGTACATTCTAAGGTTCAGTCACAGACAACACTAAAATTTTCGTGACTAAATTCGAAATTGTCATCATAGAAATACCTTGTCATTTTGACAATTGTAGATTAGACTGGGATTCTACATTGACCTTGCCTTTTCGCATGTGTGGCTAAGCTTCTCGCCCTTATCGCCCTCTAACTCGAGAAGGTTAAGAGTATGTAAAATTGCTTCAGACAAAAGTTGTGTAGAATTTTATTATCTACAACTTTCATAATGAATACAAAAACGATTAGAGGTACAGGGAGGGAAATATTCCAAAAAAGGGATTTTTATCATCTTCAAAGTGTCAGATTAAGAAAACCCCCCCTGATTTGTGTCAGATTAATGGGTCAACAAGTCTACAACACCCAGATTAACCATCTGTATGAAAATCTAACACGCTCGAGTATGTACAAGTAACGATTTTTTTTTACATTTTCAAAGGACCGCTGTGATCTTGCGTCACGTCTAAATTGTCAGTCCCTTGAAAAGTAGCTTCCTTTGGGTCCAATTAACCTATCCTCCAAAAATCTGATACGCTCGAGTATGTACACCTGACGATTTTTTTTACATCTTTGAGACCCTGCAGACGCTTTCCCCACCGCTGAAATTGCATACATCATAGAACCTTTTTTTCTTTCTACAATCTAATCTTCAAAATCCACTAGGTCTCCACGACGCTCGAGTAAATCCCGATATAGCATCGTCGGCTCCCCAACTATCATACTAGCAAATTATTCAAAACAATGGAACACGTCAACTTTTAAATTCAATGATGCACTTCTTAAGCATAAATCTAAATATACATACAGGGTGATTCGTGCCAATCCAACACAGTCTGCCTTTTTAATTTTCTATAGAACAGCCCTGTATATTTTTTCGAAGCTCCTCAACAACTTGATTTCAAGAAACTATCAATGCTTGGTCTATTATTATGTATGATAACCTTGATAACCTGACTTCAACGAACTATATCATGTATGGTGTATTTATGAACAATACCGGCTGACTTGGTTGTTTGGCGATGTAGATACTATAAGATATGTATGAAATTCACCACATATTGTATCCAGGGTAAATTTGCTGATGATTTTCGAAGCATCTGTTTCATTGTGACTATGTCCTTTGAGGCTGTCAACAATCAATCTGCTTTCTTCATTGAATATGTGAAGGAACTTTTGCAATATATTGAAATGGAAAGCTGGTGTGAGCATTTTTCTTCTTGTATGCCATTTCTTGTCTGAAAAATTCGAAAGTGTGAGAAAGATTTTTGTTTTTTCCTAAGGTTGATAACGAATTTTTTATTTATTTCTTCCCAAATTGTGATGGCTACCACTTACCATTACTAGTCAGAAGACCATCATTTAGCCAAGGACGAACCATATTGTATATTACTCCTTTAGTGTTATTTACTGGACTTCTCAGTACTTGCTGTAAAACATAAGTGATACTTTTTCCACAAAAACGCCCCGTGCTCCCACAGATGAATGCATAGATATTATGTGAAATGTGCATTTGAGTGATGTCTGTTAAGTTTATAATATGTTATATGTTATATGTTATATGTTTATATTATTATTCTACTACAGTGATTCTATTTCACAGTTCTATTTGTTAGGCAAAAGGATTTCAAGATCAATTTGATCTTTATAATATTTCAATTATTTTTTTACTCTCCAGTAATGGGAAAAAAGGTTTCTTTTGACCTCAATACTACAAAAACTATACTCTGTATAGTATAGGTATGCCTTTAAAAAGTGAAAGATTAATTACTTTTATTATTCTCCGAATTCAATTTCAAATATCTATACAGGGTGTGTCATTGGTAGATAAACATACAGTAACCTAAGCTAGAGCTTAGAGCTGCTCTACGCCACTCCAGAAAACCCATATATGATAGGTCTAATCAATTCCATAACCGAGATACAGGGTGCTTCATGTATTCACCTAAAATTTCTCATAACTTTTAAACCAACCAGTATAGTCGGTTGATATTTGGAATATATGATTCACTTGCAGAGGTCGATAGATTCACATTTAAATTTCCAAAAAATTCCAGGTCCGCAATTGAAAAATATGGGACATCTTCCAAGCTGGGATTCAACACCCTGTATATCAAAATTTTTTTTTTGATTGAGATATTTGAAAAGAGCTGAAAAAAAAATCAATGAGATTCAGTAGATTTCATTGTCCCGCACGTTATTTTGCTCAAAGGAAACTCCCGGGAAAGCGAAGTGAGAAATGTTTTGGTTAAAAATCGTTCTAAGACAATCTGTTCTGTTTTTGAAGTAAGATTTGAGTGAGCAAGACACTAAGTTCGCACTTTGATCACAAATCTGAACACGCATTTGAATTTTAGGTAAATACATGAAGCACCCTGTATCTCGGTTATGGAATTGATTAGACCTATCTAATATGGGTTTTTTGGACTCGCCTAGGGTAGCTTTAGCTCAGGTTACCGTATGTTCATTTACCAATAAAACACCCTGTATAGCATTTACTTCCGATAACGCCAGATTCAATTTATCATGTTATATTCAGTTATTCGTCTTTAGTCCATTGTGATCACCTGATTCAACACGTCAAATGGTCATTGAGCCTTAGGTACGAATCGCTGTCACATATTTAATTTTTTTCTGTACATTTAAAGATCGTCTTTCTTATAAGTCCCAAAGAATGAGGAACATACCTCCAAAACATTTGGCTCTGATACCAATATGAGAGGAAAAAATGTCATCCAAATAACTGCTATTCCATTGCGAGAAGATTCATTGACAATGAGTGTCAATTTTCGAAAGACTTCCTCTGAAATTAAAAGAATTCTTTAAGGCATAATATTCATGAAAATAAAGTGAAATGAAAGGGACACCAAAAGATACCTCTATCGAAGGAGAGTAGTGATAGACCGGTTTCGCCCTTATTCGAACTCATCAGTAACACATAACCCATTCATTTATAAATGAATGTGACATTGGAGTGGGTAATGAAATATTTTTTGCCGTCTATACTGATAGTTATATCGAATTAGCTGGTTATTCTGATTATTATTAATCATGGTATCTTGTAATCATTGTATATCCCCAATTTTCATTGAAATTTCACAAACCTCTCTTTCCTAAACAGTGAAAATCATAGAAATCTGCATCCCACTCGGATATTATAATCATTCATAAAGTTCCTGTACTTCAATATGATATAAGAAAAATTAATATTAACTACTGAAAAAAATTGAACGAAATTTCGTTTATGGCTGTGAATCAAATAATGCCACCTCTGACAATCCCTCACTTTCTGGTGGAGTGCTCGCACTATGAAAACGAAAGGAGATCCTACAAAATAGAGTCGAACCTAAAGGAAATTCTACACAACTCCACAAACTTTGGAAATCTGATCAATTACCGTAAAGCAACACAACTGTACAGTCAGATTTGAAATTTTGCATTGTACACAAATAGTTAAAGAATAGACTGTAACCGTGTCAATGACCTTTGCAGTCGAGACACTTTACATAAATAAATAAATAAATAAATAAATAAATAAATAAATAGATAAATAAATAAATAAATAAATAAATAAATAGATAAATAAATAAATAAATAAATAAATAAATGAATAAATAAATGATGAAAGATTCACGTACCTGGACCTCCCAGTAAATCCAGAATGTTACCGACTAAAGGATAGCCTTTTCTTCTTGGAAGTTTTTTCACGTGTTTCACAAAACGCAAAAAATTTTTCAATCTGCCAAATTGAGTAAATAGGAATATCAGGAGAATTCCCAGCAAGAGCGCTGCTATCAACATTTCGACGTACGATGCAATTCAAAACGTTTTGAGCTGAATGAATATAATATCCATTTTGATTTATTATCACCATCATTAACCTTCGATAAACAAGAATGGGACAGAGCTATTGCTCTTTCAGATGTCACACGACACTGAGCGTTAATTTGAATTGAATTCATATTGAAGTTTCACAATTTCAATATGGAATAACCGAGGTGAACAACAAAGGATTCCGCAAGACTTTATGAATCGATAAGTGAACGAGGTACTATTTACTATTTCGAAGAGATTTCTTCAGCTGGAATTGAAATATTTCTACTGTCAGACCCAAAAATACTTATATTAGTCATAGTTATGAAAGTGCTTGAGCTGCCGATATAAAAAAAAACTATGGCTCAAATTAGATTGCAATATAAAACAAAAATAAAGAAGAGAAGTTATGATTCTATACAAAGTACCTATAAATCTCTCATTAGTTATAACTCATGAAAAAGCAACGGGTGTGAAGTTGACTCATAATTTTCGAAATTTTTTTGTGCTGTATCTGTGCTGTTTTTGCCTTTCTCTTCATTTCAAGATATTCCACCAAAGAGTTGATACTCTCAGATTCCACTATATGTATGAAATGGCCACCAAGCACCTTTACAAAATTTGGGTTTTAACAACCGAAATAGAATGTGCTTTGTACATACTGACTTGTGTGTTCGAATTTTGTAAGGCAAGGTCCATCTAATTTACAGGAAAATCTAAAATGAAAAAAAAAAGCATTTTGTTTTCTCGTCGAAAACGAGTCAATTTGCGGCATAAATATTTTCACGGAAATTAGTCGGCTTCTCTGGGAAATTGAAAAAAAAGTTAGTCCAGCAATTTTATTTTTTTTAAATTTACTATTTTGATGTGAGAACTTGTTGAAATTTTCTCGAAAATCGATAACTCTTAGAAATTTTGGGCTATAGGAAAACTATTCAAACTCTGGTCTAATCCACTCTCAGCGCATAATCTAAATTTTGAACCTAAAGGGTGGTCCGAAAGTGGTGAAAAACGATACCACTCTGCTCTTTCAAAGGAGAATTTTTATATCATACTTCTTCATGAAATTTGGATTTGATATCTTGAAAATTGTTCGAGGTGAAAAATGTTACCCATCTTTTTGTAATAGCAACACTTTTTCTTATTACCAATAAACCTACTTCGAATAGTAAAGAAACATGGTATTTTCCTACAAATTATTTTTTTGTGGAGACTTGAAAAGCCGGTATTTCTTAATTATGACCTCGTTAGTTGAGAACAACAATATTTTTTGTTTTGATAGTTATCGTACATCAAGTTCATTTATCGAACTTCGATTAACTTTTTTATGCGCTCTTTTTCCTATTTATAGGCACATAATTTCTCATCGTTTTACCCGAATATTCGTAAATGCCTAATTTTATGCTGGAAATGGTCCAAACGATAGAGTTGGACTCATTTATGATGAATTCCTGTTCAAAATTAATTTTGTATGTTTTTTCTTGCCGTAAAGTACCGACAGGAAGATTTTGTGCACAATATCTGATACATGATCAAATGAAATAAAAATCAACTCAAAATTTTGGTTATCCCTTTACATGCGTCCCCCCAACTCAATGTGAAAAAATGACGAGAAAATAATACCAACCACAACCTTTCTCGTGAAATGGATCTTAAACTTCATGATTTCATGTAGGGAGAACAGAAATCCGATACATATAAAATAAAAATCCATACAAGAAAGTTAGGTTTAACTTCTCCACCCCATTTCTTCTCACCCCTGAATTGTGCTCTGGGCTGATTTTTATTTCAGTTGAACAAGTAGGTATATCGAAAACTTCTCAACATTTTTATAAGAGTTATTGATCTAATGTTGGTCATGCAATAAACGTATGTACCTAAACGTCTTTCTTAAGTTTCCTAATCCTTTCAACATTGAGCTCACATTGTAAAACTGTCATTACAATCAAATAATTTTACCTGCAACGTTTTGAATATTCAATAAACTATAAAATAACTATTTTTACTATCATTACGTCCACGTCCATTGGCGTTGACAGCCATTGGGCTAAGGGAGCAAAACAAAAATTCTAAACAAGGTGGATTTAATGCCTGTGAATAATAATTAAGGAGAATTGTATTCAATAATTGTCTGGAATTTAATCGATCTTGGTGTCACCGTACGATATAGACGATTTCTTCTTACCCCATCTTTTTCGGGATTTTTCCAAGATTGAATTTGGACACGCGTATCTCCCAAAAAAATCATTGTAGATATAAATGCTACACCTTTCCTGAAAGAGCAGGTCTTCTTGTAATAAATCTAGAAATTTCATCAGCAGTGGAGCTTCCAGTAATTATTTTGGGGTGGGGGTATAATTTCATATTTGAAATTCTGTGAGGTGTTTGTTGATATAAAATAAATAGGTGTATCATTAAAATTGTAATATAAGCTACATATATGTTTGAGAGAAATCTACTTTGAAACTTATTCCCATTTGAAAAGGGGAAATAAAATAATTTTTCGACATTTGAAAAATACACTGCGCAAAAAAATTAACGCACATTATGGAAATCTCAAATTTATTCTTCAACTGAAGGTGTTCTCAATGATAATTATTTTTATCAGAATTATGCATGCATATATGTTATCCACTTTCAACGGTTTTCTTCAATACAGATGTTTTTTCCCAGCAGAAATAAAAAAAGATGATATTATCAGATTTTGAATGTATTGGCTCCATTCTAAAATCAGTTGTTCTCGACCAATTCTAGTGATCAATAGTTTTTCTTTCGTTTGATTTTCTACACCCGATCGCTATGCAACGCGAAACACGCAATTTGACCCAAGAGGTATGTGCCCAAGCGGTAGTTTTGCGAGAAGAAGGGTGGACATACACAAGAATTGCAGAAAGGTTTGGAGTTTCCCATACAAGTGTGTCCAGAATGTTGCAGCGATTCAGGGAGACAGGTATGAATGTCCGAAGACCAGGACAGGGTAGACCACGGGTAACAACTGCCATTCAAGAACGTTACTTGAGAGTTTCTTCGTTGAGACAACGGTTTGCAACCGCTCGCCTCCTTCAAATTCAGCTTGAGCAAACTCATGAGGTGCAAATTAGCACTCAGACAATAAGAAATCGCCTCAGAGAATATGATTTAAGGCCTCGTGTCGCGGCAAGAGGCCCAGCTCTTACCCCAGCCCATCGAAGGGCGCGTTTGGATTTTGCGAGAGAGCATATCCATTGGGAAGAGGCCGATTGGGAAAGAGTTCTCTTCACAGATGAGTTTAGATTCTGCCTCTACCATTGTGATCGACGTTTCCTTGTATACAGACGTCCACATGAAAGATATGCTCAGTGCAATTTCCTGAATACTACTGGTTTCGGGGGAGGATCGATTATGGTATGGGGTGGAATATCTTTGACTGCTCGCACAGACCTAGTGGTCGTTGATAATGGAGCTATGAATGCTGATAAGTATATAAGGAACATTTTTGAAGAGCATGTAGTGCCATTTGCCCCATACATTGGTGAAAACTTCATTTTTATGGACGATAATGCCAGACCCCATCGTGCGCGCATCGTTCAGGAGTACCTTGAAGAGGTTGAAGTCTCTCGAATGAAATGGCCAGCAAGAAGTGCAGATCTCAATACGATTGAGCAGGTTTGGTACAACCTCAATAGAAGGCTGAGAAGTTCAGAAAATCATCCAGCTACTCTTAATGACTCAGGAATCCAACTCGGAGAAATCTGGGAAGGATTAGATCAGAACATTTTATAATAAGATCACTCATTTTGAGTATGAACCGTCGTTGCCGAGCTGTAATTAACGCAAGGGGTGGAAATACCAAGTAATAAATCACTTATCAGCATTTCAGTATTTTGAAAATTGTTCATTTCTCTTCTTTCACATAAGATTGGGTGAAATCCTGAAGTTTTCTTCCATTTAATGTGTCTTGTTTCGTTCAAAACCTTCCCGAGAGAACATAAAAAATAAGTTATAAAGTCAATGTAGAGTTAACTTTCATTAAAATTGAGATTTTCAGAATGTGCGTTAATTTTTTTGCGCAGTGTATTTCTCCCAAGTTATCAATGGAGGGGATGCGTTCAGCTGAATTTGTGTTACATCAAGTCGATGAAAAAATAATGAAAATAGCATTTTTTCTCGATAGGTACATGGAGAAGTATAGATTCAAAAAGTAGTTTGTCAATCCGCTGTAACCTAATTAAGGTTGTTTAAAAATGTGTGATTTTTCGTTGACCTACACTAGAAGATCAAATACGTAGTGTTATAACGTGATAGTGCGCATCTTCATAATGAGTAGGGATGTCAATTACATCTCATTCAAAGAAAAAAATTCCAGTTCAGATCAAGAGATCATTATGATCATCGATATATCTGAGACCCTCATAAAAAGATCAAAGATATTAAACATGAAATTTTCCATCACATGAAAACCACTAGATACTGGAGATAGAGTTTATTCCGATAAATTTTCAATTCTCAGAAATGTTTTTAGTCAGTGAAAGTAATTGGTGTGCTTTGTCGTTGGATATGCAATTATTTAGTGAATAACTAGCTGCAGATCAGCATTATTGACACCTCTAGTCAGAAGACAAAGAAGTTTTAAGTGAGAGATGATTTTTCTGTAAGCACCTTCATGTACAAAACAAACAAAAAACAAATACATTTTTATTTATCTTTGTTTTCACAACCGAAATAATTTTGGATCTACGCAATGAAGGGATTTCATGAACTAGAAAAGGAAGGATATAAAGTGAATTATTCAAGTATGATTCTTAAGTAATAATTAAATAATGAATAATCAAAGTAATAATAAGATGAAGAAAATATATAGGGAAGAATGAAGAGAAGAATGCTGTAGATCGAAAAATTTATTACATATATATATACACTGTCAAGTAGAATATATAAGAAAATACATCACGAATAGGGGAGTTTGTCATACATATATAGAATATCTTAATCTATTCTAGTATCCGCACAAATATTCATAATTATTTGATGTTCATCAAAAGACTCACTTCTTCATATTTTTCCTCATCTTTCTGCATCTTTCACAGTTCGTCTTCGGTTTGAAGTTCAAAAAGTTTATTTCCGGTTCAAAGGTCACCAAAAAATCCCAGCTGACTGAAATTCTTCTGTCATTCAGCCATTTTCTGTTGGTGTTTTCTAAACAACAATACGCCTCCTCCCACTCCTCAAATACGACGAAACAAAAACCACAAACTTTGCCGTTGTTCATAGCTACCGATATTTTTTTCACTTTACCATATCTTGAGAATAAATTGTAGATTTCTTGTATATTAGTTTTTAGACTTAGATTTCCAACGTACAATCTTGCCAGTTCTTTTTCTTCAGCGGTCTCGACCACAATATTCAGATTTTTATATTCGGATATAACAGATTCCATACTTTTTTCAGGACATCAACCAGTTAGTCAACTGTTTCGTCGTTTCAGCTTCACTGCTTGGGATCTGTTTGTGAATTCTGTGCTATTCTGTACGATTTATGTTCAAAATAGTTTTCATCTTATATCCAGTTGTACTTTTATCAATGACATCTTTATGCGTACATAGGTATAAGCAGCACAAATGTTATTCGACAATTATAACTTTCTCTTATGGTGATTATAGAAAAAAATACAACTCATAAATTAACTATTATCATCAAGTAAACGACTAGAAAAATATTCAAAAGATTGAAACAGTAGATTACATATTAAGAAATAATTGGCACCAACTAACAATTTGGATTGAAAGATAAATAACAAAGAAGATAAGATCAGAAGTATTCATACTCAAGAAAGTAGAAACACCAAAAATAAATCACAGTTAACTCATAATTTGACTAATATTAAAAAAATTGAAATAGAAAATTATTAATAAATAATTGGCACCAACTAACAATTTGGATTGAATGAAAAATAACACAAAAGATAACATCAAAACATCCATATTCAGGAAAACAGAAACAGGAAAAATAATCACAGTTAATACGAAGGATTAACACTAGAAACAAGAAATTTAATCAATATGGGGTCCTATATGGAATATTCATACATATATGTAAACAAAGACTTATTGGATTTCTGGTATTACCTATATCAGAAATTTGAATAAGAACTTTTTTCACATTCATTTTTATTCCATGAAACTACGAATTGAAAATATGGAATTCGAAAGAGCAGGGTGTTATCGAGTTTCATCTATAAAATGAAAAATAATTTTAGCTTATGCGCTTAGTAGAGGTGATTTCGCCAAAATTTGAATCATTCTCCTAGCCCAGAATTTCTAAGTGTTATCGACCTATAGAGCACTGTTGACCCACTCTGTATACAGGGTGAGTCTTTGACTCGTACAAATTTTTTAACAGTAGATTCTCGACGTAAAAAAAAACACTTTTTACTTCTACAATTTTTTACGATTCGGCCCTGATATAAAGATATAGCCATTTGAAGTTTTCATAATGAGCTGTGCCACCCCTGAAAAAACAAAATTACCTTAAAAATATTTAGCTAAATCTTTAACACTACACATCTGTTGATCTTTTAAACAGAGTTGTATTCAGCCAAAGTACTGAATTTTTCAAATTTGATAGATACTTTTTAATTTTTGAACATCAAATTACTCGAAAACGAGTAATTCTACGAGAAAATATGAAGAATACTTTTATTTTCCAAAACGTTCAAATATTCATCAGATAGCATCTAACTTGGCTTCAAAAGTCGGGTTCTTTGAATTTTTGCTATTTTTATTTTACGTAATGGTCATAATGAGAAAACTGGAATACGTGGGTATCTTCTGTTCGAGATTAATTAATCTAATAAATGAAAAACTGTAAATTTATTTCAGTCGATAAAACCGTTTGTGAGAATAACATTTTTTTATGGTTTTCCAACAGCCTGTATCTTATAAACCGAGCCGATTCGGAAAAAATGGTAAGGAAAAAAAGTGTTTCTTCTGACCTCAATAATCTACTGTTAAAATATTCGTACGGGCCAAAGATCCACCCTGTATAATATCATTGAGTTTAATACTCTAAGATAATAGAATATTGAAAAAGTGAACATAATTCTAGGGGGGCAGTTGAATTATTTTTTGGTTGAATCAAAATGATACCTATTACCACCAATACTAATAATTGTCAATATTCATCTTCTCTTATGTAACAATTCAACTCCGTACCTAATTCGAATTCTACTGAAAAAATTATTATTAATTATCATTTGGACAACCAACAGCACTTAGCGCACATTGAAAGTGAGAAGAAGCAATTTTAGTCAAATCATTAACAAATGATCATCTCACTAGAGTTGAATTTCATACATCATCAACAAAACTCGAAAAATTCACGAAATAATATTTTGGGGAATGTCGTAATGACATTCCCATGAAATGACATAAATGTAGTGGGTTGAAATGTTAATATCCTTATAACGACTTTCTTTAGAATTTGAGTATTTTTAAATTCAACTATTCTTCAGAATCTTTTTCACTCAAGAAATGAACATTTAATGCGAAATAAATAAGGGACTTTCAGACCTACCTGAAAGATAATCCTTTTTTGTATTAGTCACTCCCATTCTTTCATCTTACGAAGCAATTATTGTATTGGTGGAATCGATATTGAATATCTATTGCTGGTTCTAAACCTGAACGGAAAGTTTAACTGCAATAAAAATAACTCCTTCCAAGAATTGTTTGAAGAATTGACGCGATTGAAAATCACTGATATTCTGTTTTTTTGTTAACCACTTCGTCCACTTTTGCAGGCAAGAAAATTCGAAAAAACAGATGAAAAAATCCTCCGACATATAAAATTACTATCGATAAAAAGAATTAATATTATGAACTCATTTTAATCGTATAAAACAATCGATTACTTGTTATAACATTATACAGGATGAGTCTTTGAATACGAATATTTTAAAAGTCTTGGGGTCAAAAGAAAAACTGAAAAAAGCAATTTTAAGTTTTCATGATAAGATGTGCCACTCCTGGAAAAACAAAATTGCCTTTAGAAAAACTAGCTAAATCTGTGACAATACATATCTGTGCATCTTTTTAACAGAGTTGTATTTAGCCAAAGTACCCAATTTTTCAAATCACCCTGTATAGTTAAGTGAGCGTCTGTTAGAAAGTTCTTGAAATATTGTACTTTTTATGATTTCGAATCCAAATCGAAAAAATCAATTCACTTTATTCCTCGTTACAAAGCGAAATAAATTTTTCTTTTTACTGGAACTAAGAAACTATGATGTACTTGTACTATCGAAACTGTATTGATTTTGAAGAATAGAGTTAAGCTTTTTCGGACCTCCATGGAAACTTTTTGTATTATTTTGAGGTTCTGAAACTATAAACAAATTTATTCACATTAATCCTGTGTATACAGAGTGAGTCAAAAATGTGTACCGAGCTCTCTGGGGGTGATAGTACATTGAAAAATAAGTACAGTTTGATAAATAATCTCATGGCCCAAAATGCTTACTAAGGGAGATATATCCTTCCAAATTTGATTAATTTAAGAATATTTCTCCGCATAATTGAAATTTTGTTCAAAAATATATTTTGTTAAAATAGATTTTTTTATTATACTTCTACATTTCTGATACTGTTATAAAGGGTGTTTTAGGGGGTGTTTTTGGACAACTTCTTTCGTTGTATTCGTTTTGGTGAAAAAAATAGGAGCATTCGATGGAGCGAAGAAAATTACACGAAAAGAGTACTTAAATGCAAATACAAAAAAATTAACCGTTTTCGTAATATTTTAGTTTTTCTAGTCACATGATGTCAGCAGATTCATTCATCGATAACGATATTTTAGCAGGCCATTATCAATTATGTTCTTAATTTTTTGGATGATATAAGAGTATACCTTTTTCAGGTAATTTTCTTCGCTCCATCGAATGCTTCTATTTTTTTTAACCAGAACGAATACAGCAAAAGAATACAGCAAAAAAATCATGGCTCATCTTCTTGAAACACCCTTTATAACTATATCAGAAATGTAGAAGTGCTACGAAAAAATGTATTTCAACAACATATACTCCATTCACTTTTATTTTAGCAGTCGGTTGGCCATGGAAATTTGACACATTTCACTCTGTATAGTATGAAAATGTGGGGTTATGACGCTTGTCAAAACATTTTTGGGTTTTAAATCAACGCTATGTTGCCCGTTCTACGTAAAAATTTCTGTTATTACGTATTTTATCACAATGTCGAATCTCTTCGGAAAATATGTGACGAACATAATTGAAGTTTATACAAACTGATTGAAGGCATACCATATCCAGTTATTTGCATGGAAAATACAAGAGATCAGTATAATATCATAATATGCACTAGCTTGAGGAGAGTAAATGTTCGTTATCTTCTTTGGCTCAAGTTTGAATACGTTACATCAGTTGTAGATTTCAAAAATTTTAACCCAAAGATGAAATGCATATGTTGCAGTGATTGGGAATGATCTCCCTAAGGAATTAACAGATAATTACAAGAATGTTAAATTCTTCAACAAAAATCATCTTGCATCAATATGAGTAAAAGGAATTGAAGGAAATTTCAAGTCAAGATGAACTTTAACTTTGAACAAAAATTTCACATGAAAAAACAATTAGCAGGACAACTGGTGCGTATTTGTGGCTGTTCATCTTAATGAATTTATATAATAATAATGATTAGGTTTTTATTGGTACCTTATAAGACATTTACAATGTAAAGGACAAGTCGAATGAAAAATCAATTTTCGGTAACTTATTCTACGATGATATTCATCGAAAATCCTGTAGTGAACTTTTCGCATTAATTCACTCAAACATAAAATTCTCAAATGTCGCCACTTTTTTGGGAAATTCTTCGTCATCCTCTTCATTCACAATCTTTCTGATTGTGGAAATATTCAGCTGAAACATAAGTCGTTTAGATTCAGATGAAACATTATATAAATTCTCTATTCTCTTACATTAAATATGTTCGCTACCGTCTGACGTATTGTGGATTTTAAAATATCAGGGTATAACTATTTGAATGATCGGACCTGAATTCTAAATAGCACTTCCTGAAACCCCGGCTTCTCTTTTTTTAAATCACTTTTGGCATTTTCGTAATAAAAATTGATATTAGTTGTAGCAACGGCGTTATGACATTAACGACATTTCATGAGTGCCAACCTTACTCCGTTCTAGTTACAAAAACTTGAGAAAATTATTTCATGGCCAACCGACTGTTAAAATAAATGTTAATGCAGTATTCATTTATGCACGTAATTTAAATCTGGTGGCATTCACCGTTTAGAAGTTATGCGGAGAAATTTTTTTAATTTTATCAACTTTGGAAGCATATATCTCCCTTAATATGCATTTTGGGCCATGAGCTTATTTATCAAACTATACTTATTTCTCAATGGGGTGATAGACCCCCAAAAAGCTCGGTACACATTTTTGACTCACCCTGTATATAATCTTTGGTCAAGAGGTATTCGACAAATTTGACCGATTTTAAAACTTATTACTTATTATTACTTAACTTATTCGAATTGTGTTTGACTGAAATGTTTGCCTAGGACTGTGAAAGGATGCGGCATCAAGATCTCCATAATGACTTCTTATCTTTTTAGCATATTCCACTTCTTGGAATTTACCCTCATAATCACCTGTTTCCGAGAATACATCGATATAATGATTAACAATGGGGTAGTCATCAAAAATGCCCCTTCCTATAGCAAAGAAAATTAACGTGCCAACAACTTCCTACAATATAAGTTATGAAACGAATTCAACTCGACAGTGCAGTCTAGTTCATCCCCCAGTGAAAGACCAATATCATTTGGAAAAAATGGCTAATACAAACAGGGCCATCGTCAGAAAACACTTCACCGAAGTGAACAGAGAGAGAAAGGGAATATTCAGTCACCAGTTATACGTTGGAAATTTGAGTACACTTTCGAAAAATATCATGGAAATATTTTATTTCTTCAAGATCCACCAGGAAGCGAAAGGAATATCAATAGCCATAGGGAAAAATGAAGAGTTTGGATTTTGTTTTCTGAATTTCGATAACGACGAAGATAGACAACGTACTGCTGAAATTCTTAAATCATCACCGCAGCAGAAATTCATCATTCAGCCCAAAGAAGAAGTTACCATCTCACCTGATATACAATTCGTCCATTTCCGTTACAAACGTAGGACCAAGAACTGCTAAGCGACGTTCAACATGTGATATTATCTCGAAAATCATATCGTACTCTTCTTAAATTGTAAATTTATTACGATTATAATAATATTTACTGTATCAGAGATGAATGATAATTTATGTAAAATTGTTAAAAAAATACCCATATTTACAAAATAAATGTCTTCAATATAACTGCCTTATTTTATTTCCAATAGAAATCTTTTCAATTTAAATTTTGTGCAAAAAAAATAACTGAAAGTGATGAAAAAATTGTTGATTCGAAAGAATTGTTTTTGAAATTTCTTTAAAAAAACAACAAAACTTAACTTCAGATTGTGGTGACACTGTTCATCTGAAAAAAATTATTAAAACTCCTGTTTTGTCATCGCAACGAAAAAGTATCTAGCTTAGTAACCTCTCTTTCAGTAAGTTATTTCTTTATTATTTTATCGTTTGTTGAAGAGAACTAAAAAACATTTTTTATGGTTTTTCAACAGCCTGTATCTTATAAACCGAGCTGATTCGGAAAGAAATGTACTGTTAAAATATTTGTACGAGCCAAAGACTCACCCTGTTTGAATATTTTTCATTTATTCATTATTGCATAATTGTAATAATCTCATAGGATGAACTCGGAAGAGCAGAAAAACCAATATACAGGGTGGTCCAGATCGTAACCAAGAAATTTTAACCACGTATTCTACATCAAAAATAAGCCCTAGTTTGTTATATAAACTTATGTCGAGAAATGTTTCCTCTCCGAGATACGGGGTGTTACAATCATAGAAAAAAAAATGTTTTTTATTGAAAACACTGCTTGAAATATTTTTATGAAATTTGAGACATAGGTTTGGAGCGTCAAGGAGCACTTTTTGCATAATATCATTTCTTTTCTTTTCTACCAGTGGCTTCCGTACTGCAGCGAGACTGAATATTTTCAGATAAAAATTGATACGCCACTGGTTTGTCCGACAATAAAAATTACTATTTAAATCCTTATTTAATTTGGAGTAATTTCGGTCTCATGACTTTTTGCTGTACTAGGCACTGTTTCCGGTTAAAAAAATAAAACACATTCTCATGCATGAAGAAATCGCCAAAATTTGATATGGTAAATTACAGTTTTTTATGGTTATGCTTGTAATTGGAAACCAAAACTGTCATTCGAGTTTTTTAATCAAATTATTCTACTCTAAAAATAGGAGTTGGGTGTGTGTTGAATTTATCTAATCTTAGAAAATTGCTACAAAACCGTAACCGTTGTAAGTTTTTTATTGCTATATCAAATTTTGGCGATTTCTTCATGCATGAGAATGTGTTTTATTTTTTTAACCGGAAACGGTGCCTCGTACAGCAAAAAGTCATGAAACTGAATTTGCTCCAAATTAAATAAGGATTTAAATCGTAATTTTTATTGTCGGAAAAACCAGTGGCGTATCATTTTTTATCTGAAAATATTCAGTCTCGCTGCAGTACGGACGCCACTAGTAGAAAAGAAAAGAAATGATATTATGCAAAAAGTGCTCCTTGACGCTCAAAACCTATGTCTCAAATTTCATAAAAATATTTCAAGCAGTGTGAAAGTTATTAATAAAAAACATTTTTTTTCTATAATTGTAACACCCCGTATTTCGGAGAGGAAACATTTCTCGACATATATTTATATGACAAACTAAGGCTTATTTTTGATGTAGAATACGTGGTTAAAATTTCTTGGTTACGATCTGGACCACCCTGTATAGCGGTATATGAACGATGAAAATATTTAAGATCTGGTTTCTGACCCCTAATTATTTCGAAAAAAAAGATCTGGGGTCCTTGAAAATTTTGTCTTATACAAATATAGTTCTAGAGATGCTTCCAGTGAGCATCGATTTTGGGACACAATGTACTTTGGTAAAACCACTTTCAGACACAGAACATAAACCTTCAGAATTCCATTGCCTTCTTGACGCCGAATATTTTTGAACGTCCGGTACCCAAATTTTGAAGGAATTTGTAAATAAGTCAGTTCGTTCTCCGGGGAAGAAGAATAGCATGCCGATTCTATTCTCTGTACCATGTGGTACAGGTAACTTCCCAGATTCCTGGAAAAAGGTTTATTTCAAAACCCTTCTGTAACGTACTTTAACTACATAGTTTTTCGAGTGTAACCGAAATACTTCAATCAGAAATGGCGCCAAAGAAAGTGTTCGTTAGAAATATTTACTTCGATATAAAGGACGAAGAAAGAGAAATTTGTAAAAACCGCTTATACGTTGGAAATCTGGGATCCATATCAAACAGTATACTAGACACATTCTATTTTTTCAAGATATATAAAGCAGTGACAGGAATATCTATAGCCATCCACGAAGAAGGTAAGGGTGGATTCTGTTTTTTGGATTTCCTCACTGAAGAAGATGCCGTTGATACTGCTGAATGTCTGAAGTTATTGCCAGAAAAATTTGCCGTTTATCCAGGAGAAGTAGTATCTGTGACACCCGATATTAAATATATTCATCTTCCTTATAAAAGTGAGTCAAGAAAGTGATTACATAGTTCGTCCAGATTTGTTTGTAGTCATAATCCTATATAGCGATTTTACTGTTGTACCATTTTTTTGTAATTTAAGCCACCCTGTATTTTTAACCCTGTATATAATTTTTCACAAGATATCCAGCTTACAATCTGAATATCTAATAAAAGAGAGTGAAATTTCATGTTTGTATATCAATAATTTTTGTTGTGGAATAATTAATGTTCATATTTTTCGTAGTCAATATGCTTTAATTTATTGTTGAAGTAATTCATCATCAAGTAATTTATTCAATAAATAACTAGTAAAATAAAATCACAGTGCTTTCTTTAAGGTAATGTTTCCACTTTTCGTTTTTGGCTTTCGTTTGGCCCATAAAATTCACTAAAAATTTGTGTTAGGTGATTCAGAATTAACGGATTTATTTGATATATCAAAAATTGCTGCAAGATATAAAGATGAAAAATGTGAGTAGTAAAAAAGTAATTTTATAAAATATTAAATATTTTTTTTTTGTAAAAATCAGCATATTCCTGATAGAAGGTTTTCATATTTTGTAGTAAAAAGTGATGTTTTTTTCCGTAGAGAGAAAACATTGGATGAGAATCCAAAAATTAACTGCTGTCGAGTAATTCGTGTTTAATAATAGTTGTTCGTCTTCAATGAATATAATCTTAGCAAGGTCATTGTATAAAGACATGGTCATTATACCATGTTGGGTATAAGGTTTGTAGCACCCTTGATAAGGTGTTTCGGACATAAATTCATCAGACAAAAAATATCTATTTTTGTTTTGGTTATTCTATCATACTTAGAAATAATGCTCGACCTTTCCGTTTCAACCTGTACAGGGTGAATCTTTGACTCGTACAAATATTTTAACAGTAGATTCTTGAGGCCATAAGAAACACTTTTTTCCTATACCTTTTTTCCGATTGGACTTTGATATAGCCATTTAAAGTTTTCATAATGAGGTGTGCCACCCATGGAAAAACAAATTACCTTCAGAAAAACTATCTGTGACACTACACATCTGTGGAACTTAAAAACATGAGTGGCATTCAGCCAAAGTATCCAATTTTTGAAATGTTACAGATACTTTTTAATTTTTGAACATCAAATTACTTTAAAACGGCGCACTATACGAGAGCATATGAGGAATACTTTCATTTTACAAAAGGTTCAAACATTCAATAGATAGCGTCTAACTTAGTTTCAAGAGTTGGAATCTTCGGATTTTTGGTATATATATGCAACGTGTCCCAAAATTCAACGATAAGACGGCGCCGTAGGGTGAACATGGTCATAACTACTTCAGGAAAAATAAGGAAAAAAATTCAGCTCAATTTTTTATTTAATTACCAAATAAATTATGAAATTCTTCGAAAATCAACACCCTTCATAATATTTCAAGTTTCCACGGCGACAATTCTCAAAAATTTTTGTTTTTTATTTTGTATCGGCAACTTGAGTAGTACTGCTGCCCACCACAACTTCTACAACTCCCAGAATACTTATAGTTTTTACACAAAAAATAATCAAAATATTTTTTTTCCATAAACTTTTGAAAGATTTTTAATTTCATTTTTAATGGACACTATGGCGACAAGTTTTTTCAAAAATTTACACAACTAACCAAGATTCTAAAATGGTATAATACTTCAAGAAAACTAGACGCAAAAAGATCTATATTATTAGAAAAAATAATGAAATTTCTTAATTGCTCTTGTTGGTAGTAAACAACTATGTGCTGAAAATGGGTTTTTGGGGTTGAATGGGTTGAATTAATTTAAAAATGGTATTTATTTATTTATTCGATAATAAACCTAATAATGAATGTTCAAATTGCTTGCCACCAGCATCAATACACGCTCGACATCGACTTAAAAATGACCTTTTAATGCTTCGTGCATATCTTCTCCCACTGATATTAGTTGGGGAGCCGACGATGCTATATCGGGATTTACTTACTCGAGCGTCGTGGAGACCTAGTGGATTCTGAAGATTTGATGGTAGAAAAAAAAAGGTTCTATGATGTATGCACTTTCAGCGGTGGGGAAAGCGTCTGCAGGGTCTCAAAGATGTAAAAAAAATCGTCAGGTGTACATACTCGAGCGTGTCAGATTAAGATACTGTATATGCCCTACGTGTCTCTGATGATGAATTCATGCTTATCTGACAGTTTGCGCGGTGGAACTGGCCGCACGGAAGAGTTGAAAATGGTAAAGAAAAAAATTTTCCAGCGTGTCAGATTTTTGGAGGATATGTTAAATGGACCCAAGGGAAGCTACTTTTCAAGGGACTGACAATTTGGACGGGGCGCAAGGTCACAGCGGTCCTTTGAACATGTAAAAAAAAATCGTTACTTGTACATACTCGAGCGTGTCAGATTTTCATACAGATGGTTAATCTGGGTGTTGTAGACGTGTTGACCCATTAATCTGACACTAATCAGGGGGGGTTTTCTTAGTCTGACACTTTGAAGATGATAAAAATCCCTTTATTTCGAATATTTCCCTCCCTGTACCTCTAATCGTTTTTGTATTCATTATGTTGTAGATAATAAAATTCTACACAACTTTTGTCTGAAGCAATTTTACATACTCTTAACTGTTCTCGAGTTAGAGGGCGATAAGGGCGAGAAGCTTAGCCACACATGAGAAAGGGCAAGGTCAATGTATAATCCCAGTCTAATCTACAATTGTCAAAATGACAAGGTATTTCTATGATGACAATTTCGAAATTAGTCACGAAAATTTTAGTGTTGTCTGTAACTGAACCTTAGAATGTACTATTTTCCAACGAGTGAATTTTCGCTTCAGCATGTATCGCTAAACACCTCGCATTAATCGACATATATCTCAAAAACGTTTGAACGTAGAAAAAATTGCTTGGGACAAAATTCGTAGAAAATGTTATGCTCTACAATTTTTATAATGAATGCGAAAAAGATTTGAAGCCCAGGGGAGGAAATAATTCAAAAAAACTGATTTCTTTGAACTTTATGGCCAATTTTTATCGTTTCGGCTTGCTAAAACTGTCAGATTATATTTTTTCCGTCATTCTTGAATCATTAGCTTCAAGATAAAAAAAAACGCCACCGCGCTCGACAATGTACACGTGACGTTTTTTTTTTTGCAACTTTGGCGCCCCCCCACACATTTTCGGCACGCTTAAATTATCAGATTAAGAGAATATATACTTTTCAACATGTAATTAACCACATATATCTTAATCTGACAAGCCCGAGTATGTACAATGATCGTTTTTTTTTTACTATTCCGACAGGCTGTCCTAGACAATTCCCGCTATATACAGGTCTAATTTTTGGTAGAGGTACTCTACAGGGTCCAAGGTATGTCCCCTTATATTAATCTGACACGCTCGAGTAAATCCCGAATTTCCCTCTTCGGCTCCCCAACTACTACGTGTTTATGTCAATCGCCAATTTGATACAGCGCAAATCCTACCGAGCAAACCCTAGAGCGATCTGAACGTGATTCGATTCTCTGCTTTTTCATGTCCCACTTTGATCCAACGATCAGCTACCGCAATATCGACGGCGCCTTTCATCCAGGAATTGTGTCATTCAGTAACGTGACTCCGCAATTAATTTACTCCCGTAGAGCCCAATTAGCAAACCGTTTGTTAAAAGTTATTCCCTTCCACCCACCACCAAACAAACACGTGAATAATAACGTGATTTTCCCGTTGCCACTGCGTCATGCTCGTCGCTTCGGGACACTTGACGGAAGGCAGCGGATTCGCTATGAGAAAAGATTCGAGGATAAGCAGGCTAAACGGCCGAGAAACGTTTCTTTCCTCGTTCAATGATCAGTGGAAAAATACAGCTCTTCCCTTCCTTAGTTCCGTATGGTAATGTCGTAGTCTTAATGTAAAATCAGTCATATTATAATACGCCTAGGCTTTTTCAATATGACTAGGCATATTGCAATATCACCGAAAGAATCCAGAATCTGACAATTTGACTGACAATTTGAGGCGTATTATAATACGCCTGTTGCTCATATTAGGCTTATTATTGACAAAATTCAAAAGCCCGCGAATACTCTGGATTCTGATTGGTTATACTCGCCGTATGGTAATACGACTGACGGCTTGTCAGGCTAATTGTGCCAATCTATTCAATAATGTAGAAATAGTCATGAACCAAAGAAAAGATCTTCAGGTAAAATGCTGAACGTGAGTAATAAGAAATTGAGATAGGTCAATCTGTAGCAATCAGAGTTCCTAAAGTAGATAGAGGACCTCTGGGTTTCAAAAATATCTTAGAAACCGTAGTAAAGATCTTCAATGATGTTTACCAAATTGGTACCACAGATGGACTGTTAAGCCGATGGTTTTCGAGTGATGAAATGACTGATTGCCACAGTAATGAAGGGATTAATATTCCAGAGGATGAAGTAATTTCCTCAAGAGAAGCTTTAAGTTTATTTCCGAAATTCGAATGACAGGTGTTCTTGCAAACCAAGCAAGTCACAGTGTCGTAACAATAAAGGCCTATGTTTCAAATCCCATATGAAATGTACAACATGTGGACCATGCTGTAATAAATAATCCAAATCTATAAATATTTATTTTTTTTGTCCTATAAGCGATTTCTATGATTTGCCTGGTACACTGCCAGTCATATACCATCATATACCACGTTTTTTATACAGTGAAATTCTAAAAACATCGCGTACATATTCTCTCTCGGATTCTCTTGAACAATAAGACTAAGAAGCGTCAGGCGTATTATAACACGTCTTATTGTCCGATTTTCATTTAGTTTGGTAGTTTTACAATACGCCTAGTCATATTGAAAAAGCCTAGGCGTATTATAAAAAGACTGATATTATGATAAGCCTGCGACAGTAACATGAAATCGAGCATGTTCCCTGCACATAAGAAGGAGAGCGCTGATATGACGTGAAGTTAGGCGCTTTTTCAAATTCTTAACCAGAGCAGCCATCCCTCAGTACAAGGTGTCCGAGTTAAAGTGTTCCTATACCTTATTGTGGAAACTAAAGGAGCTAGAAGAAAAGGTTGAATACGAAACCTGTCTGTAATCGATTGAACTTTTATTTTTTATAACCCACCTTAATACAGGGTGCTCCGTTTTTTACCCGTTGGTATCAACTTTCTTATTTTAAATGGAACACCCTGTATATTATTGCATTTTTGAATTCCTTGTTAAATTTCAAGGTAACTTTGGTTTGACAACCATGGTCCTATATAGCACCGATTCTGAGATATTCGACTTTTTCCTAAAATTTTGACAGCTGTAGGTGTTCACTAAAATAGCTGATATCTACTAGTTTTCTAATGAATGTATCGAAACCAAATTTTGCCCAGCTCTTGTCAACATATTGGATCATACGTTAGATCTCTATTTTTAGCAATCTGATATACAGGGTCTTCAAATTAAAGTTGAAAATTCCAATAGAAGTTCAATCAAAACTTAATTTTTTCAAATGGCAACCTATAGTTTTTTCTTGTTCATCATGTAGAGCAGGTTAATATGAGCAACAAATGTATTCAAACTTTTTCTGTAATGTGAATAGTTTCAGAAATATGGACGAAAAAGTGCATTTTCCCGTAAAAACCAACGATAATTAATTTATTAAGCTGATAGAATATGGTAACTATGGAAACTAGCACTTATCTAATGGTGTATTTTGTATTGTCAGACAACTACTTGATTATTTTGAGAAAAATGTATCTGTTAGTTGAGTCTCCCTTTAAAATTGAAATAATTTAATTTTATTGGGAGCGAGTACTGATTATGAGAAAAAGAGTCTTTTTGACTTTCATTATCTAGTTAATTAAATTTTTAAAAATCAAAGCCAACTATGAAGCAGCAACACTAATTAATAATTATATTTGGTTCTTACGGGAAAATGCACTTTTTCGTCTATATTTCTGAAACTATTCACTTTACAGAAAAAGTTTTATTACATTTTTTGCTCATTTCGACCCACTCTACATTATGAACAAGAAAAGAATATAGGTTGCCCTTTGAAAAAATTAAGTTTTGATTGAACTTCTATTTGAATTTTTAACTTTCATTTTTGAAGATCCTGTATATCAGATTGCTGAAATTAGAGATGTAACGTATGATCCAAGATGTTGACAAGAGCTGGGCAAAATTTGGTTTCGATACATTCATTAGAAAACTAGTATCAGCTGTTTTAGTGAGCACCTACAGCTGTCAAAATTTTAGTAAAAATTCGAATATCTCAGAATCGGTGCTATATAGAATCATAGTTGTCATACCAAAGTTACCTTAAAATTTGACAAGGAATTCAAAAATGCAATAATATACAGGGTGTTCCGTTTAAAATAAGAAAATTTATACCAACAGGGAAAAAACGGAGCACCCTGTATTAAGATGGGTAATAAAAAAATAAAAGTTCAATCGATTACACACAAGTTTTATATTCAACTTTTTCTTCTAGCTTCTTCAGTTTCCACAATAAGGTGTAGGGACACTTTAAATCGGACACTCTGTACTGAACTCACTCAACCCAGCGGCTCCTACAAAATATTTTATTTGCCTACTAGCGTTTTGAAAGTATCAGTTTCCAAACGCACTTAAGTTTGGAGAGAAGCACTTTTCCAAACAAAGGAGAACTTTTCCACATGAAGGAGAACTTTTCCACATGAAGGAGCACTTTTTCACACGAAGGATCACTTTTCTGCACGAAGTAGAACTACAAATATATATGAATACGTGGGCATACAGATCGATCACAAGATGAATTCGAAAGCACACTTAAAAATCCAAAAGAAAACAGCTACTACACGAGTTGGGCACTTCAGGTATCTAACTGGTATGAAAACCAAGGAATCAGCAATAAAACGGCTACTAGGATTTACAAAAATAATCAGACCTTCATTGGAATACGAGGATATATTGAAAAATTCTTAGCCTACTATAGAACTAAACAAAATTTCAATGCCGAAATATTTTATCACTCAACATATTCTCCTCTTAATTCGATACATTTATTACAGCGAACCTGCAACGTATCTAGACCTTTCAAAAAAGATGTTTCTTCTTTCTCTGAAAACCAGACCACCAAAGCTTTTATTACCTTATCGTTGGAAGAAAATTTACGACCTTCTAAACTTTTTTTCAGTTGAGAAAAGAGATGATAGTCGGATGGAGGCAAATCTGGTGAAAAAGGGTGGTGTTCTAGTAATTCAAACCCTAAATCACGAATTTTTTGCATGGCAACATGAGATTTGTGTGCAGGGCGTTGTCCTGCAGAAACAAAACACCTTTGAATAGCTTTCCGCGTCTTTTCTCTTTAATTTTTTCCGTAGAGTGGTCAGTAATGTCGAATAGTATTCTCCGGTTATTGTTCTACCCTTATCCAAAAAATCAATCATGATTACTCCATGGCAATCCCAAAAAACTGAAGCAAGAACTTTTTAAGCAGATTTTTGGACACAAAACTGTAAATGTCTACATCGTTTTCAAATCGATTACAGATTGAACGCGATGCTTCTACCCATGCACGCTTCTGGTCAACATTCAAACATTTGGGGATACATTTTGCAGCAATTTTTCTCATGTCCAAAATGACGTGAACTATATGATGAACGCGTTCGTATGGAATATTCAGTGTTTCAGATATCCGTTTTAGCCCAATTCGACGGTCTGATAAAATCATGTCATGAACTGCATCGATATTTTCGGGGACTGACACAGAACTGGCCTTCCTGATCGGTCATCATCTTCAATGGAAAATTTACCTCTTTTGAAGCTTGCAGTCCAATTTTTCACGGTGGCATACGAAGGACATTGATCACCAAATCAGCTTACCTCTTAACCCTTTTAAATGCAGGTACTTGATGATGGCTCAATACTCCAATTCTTCGATTTTTACAATTTCGGTGGACATCTTCTTTTTTTTAATTCATTGTGTAACTCTGGTTACACTGACACTGACACAATGAGTTATTGCTCGTTACTATGGTAACGCGATATTTCTTTATGCATGGGATTGGTCTAGACTAACTAGATACATTCTCGTATGTGCATACAATATTCTCGAATTCACCAAAAACAACTTATGGAAGTAGCAGAAAGAACCTGCTTAAAAAAATTACATAACTAAGACACCTCAACAACCGAATCCACAACTACAACCCATCCAATCAACCTTTATACGAGATAAAGGAAATAGAGCCAATACTGGAGAGAATGCAAAAGCTCACCAAAAAATTCATCACAAATCAAAACAATATAAAATGATCGTGCCACTACAATAAAGAGTCTATACCAAAGGCAAAGTTGCCAGCTTTGCCACTTTTCGATCACCTAAAATCATTAACATAACAATAATTATTACCTTCCAATAGTTTTTAATAAGTTTTATGTTCAATTGTTTTAAACAAAACCAATTGGTTGGAAGAGTGCAGTCGATAGCCGTTTGATTGAAATCAATGAATTTAATTTACCTCTCGGGGACACAAAAACAGAATAAACAAAAGTATAATAAGTAGAACGCATTGCTAGATACATATGGCTCTGAACATTGGATAATAAGTAAAAAAAAACGCATCCAATGTGAATAAAGTGTTGGCGTTCATACTTATACAAGTTTCTGTTTTATGCATTTCTTTAACACGGACAACTTATTTTCGATATAGATGGCAGCCTCCGTTAATGCTTTTATACAATCTTCCAACAAATTTATTTGATTGTTTGTTTTTTCATCTCTTTATCGATCACTTGTAAATGAAGATAATGATATTTATTCATGATTATATCCATAATTCTTCTATCAAAGTTTTTTCTCAACTCAATTTTATTCAATTTGTTCAATTGATTTTTCTCAAGGGTGTGACTTGGTTGTGTTTCTCTTTTTTTATTTATGAATAGCTGTTGAATTTCCTACATCAAAATTGTTAATCCTTTTATTCATATTTTTTTCTGAGTACTGAAGAGGGTATTATACAGGGTGAGTCTTTGAAAAGTACAAATATTTTAACAGCAAATTCTTGAGTCCGAAATTCATTTCATTCGATAAAACCGTTCGTGAGATAGAACTAAAAATAATATTTTTTTATGGTTTTCCAACAGCCTGTATCTTTTGAACCGAGCCGATTCGGAAAAAATGGTAAAGGAAAAAAGTGTACCTTTTGACCACAAGATTCTACTGTTGAAATATTTGTACGAGTCAAAGACTCACCCTGTATATACCGAAACATCTGCGTCGGCTTCCAATAAAATGGTTTTTTTGGGAGTTCACCGATTAACTGTAAAGTATAATCAATTCAAAGGTTGTTAAACATCGCACATCTTTTTTAGTTTTGACTCCGTACTGATTTAACCATCAGTCAGAATTCGAGAATAACCTACGGTTGGAATCAATGCCCTGTTGGATGAATTGACGTCATCATCATTGAGAAATGTAGAACACACATAGAATGACCTAGTGACCTGGCCAATCCCGCCCTACTACCTCATTCCTGCAAATGTGAAAGGGGCCGTTCTAAAAATAATTCGTTCAATTCAGATTTTGAAATTCAACGAGTTCATTCCATCCCTATAATGAGGAAAGGGTTGCTAAAAAACCCATCAATAACAAAATTATCCATAACAACTAAAAGTCTATCCATTTCTGGCACAAAAAGAATACCGAAGAGAATTATATACGTTACTTTTTATATTTTCATTATTTCTACTATTTTTTTCTTGCATATTCTTCTATTGTAAGTATTTCGAATAAAAAATCCATTATTTTCCAAAACTTTCGAGTAAACAAAATCTAAGCAAGGGCTAAAACTAAAAAGAAAAAGACGTGCATATTGTTTTTTATTCGAGAATTTTATTCATGTTGGTACTAATGAAATAGGAAGGATGAAAAATAATTAATCCTTCCTATTGATTAACCACCTCACACTGGATTTCCTTCAAATAATACTAATGAAATAACTTGCAGTAACAAACTCGTTACTCTGGGTTCATTGCAAAATTGAAACATTATTATACTTTTAATAATATTTAATAATATTAGGAAGGAATACGAAAATAACTCAATTATACTTTTATGCGTTCAGATAATTTGCCAACATAGTTCAAGGATCTGAAATTTACATTTGATGTATTCGGTCAGCCTTAATGAACTTTGATAAATAGAATTTCTTTCAACAAATAACAAAGGGCCAACCCAAATACGTAATCGTGTCGTCACTGGTCTATAAATAGAACAGCCTTGGGCAATAACCCCGAAAATAGGTTAACGTCCCGATGCTGCATGCGCCGTATTATAGTCCTGGATGATGCTCATCTCCTGCCTTCTGCAGTATTGACAATTCACCTCTTCTCATCACATCTCCGAAACCTGAATGAATGAGGAACTCCAGTGGAAGATTCATTCATTGTGGTAAAAAGGCGAACCTTTCTTCCACAAAAAAATTCTTTTTTCATGTGAAAATTTGAAGTTTTGAGTTATGAATCGAACAAAATGATGATATTTATATATAAAAAAAAATTAAATTACTCTTCCAACCTTTGTAGAGGATGAATGATACACTCTTTAATTATACCTGAAAAGTTGCCTAATTTAAACTAAAAATTGACCCATTTGCGTATTTTTCTACAAAGTAGGGAATACCGGATATATGAATTTTGTGCGTTACTTTTTACTCGCTCTGTATATTTCGGACTGAATGAAAATCATTCTGTTCTGTCTCTCTGAAATATGAGAACTCGGGAACTCGGGGGTGTATTCCTCTGCAGGTTTTTTTTTGCAACCTGTCAATTTCCATCCATGTAATCAATCCTGAACTCAAAACATTTGTCAATGGAAGGTTTTCAATTATTTCGAACAGTCTGTCCTACTGTGAATTAAATGTTTTTAAATCTTTTTTATAGTGCATGTCCGTTACTTGAAATTGATTAGGTAAATCAAAGGAGTTTTTTTCTTATTAATATGCTCGGACAGGTTCATTAGTATTTTAAAATGCTCTCTTTTCGATGTGAGGAAATGTTAAGCGCTTGTGGCAATTTTGAGATATGACGTCAGCGATAGTTTTGTTTTAATGACAATCCAATTTTTTATGATTATTTTTAATGGGCATTTCACGTCCATTATCATACCAAATATCAAATTCTTTTTGTTTATTGTCGATAAAAAGATATTAAAAAATACCAATTATACGAAATGGAAGGAGTCTGATTCACTTGCAAGAAATAATTCAGGCAGTTCAAAAATCGAATGTCAAGTACTTGTTTATCATTTTTTGTCGAATAAAAAAAGTGAATAATAATTATTGAGGAGAATAGCATCATACCGAGTAATGATTTGCGAGGACTTCATTAGTTTTTCCTTTTGTGAGAATAAACGTTTGTTGAAAAATTGGTCAAAATGCCGTAGGTATACAGTATATATACTCCATTCACATTTATTCTAGCAGTCGGTTGGTCATGAAATAATTTTCTCAAGTTTTTGTAACTAGAACGGAATAAGGTTGGCACTCATGAAATGTCGTTAATGTTATAACGCCGTTGTCACAACTAATATCAATTAATAATGCGAAAATACCGAAAGTGATTGAAAAAGGAGACAGGGTTTCAGGAAGTGCTATCAAGAATTCAGATCCACTCATTCAAATAGTTATACCCTGATATTCTAAAATCCACAATACGTCAGACGGTTGCGAACGTATTCAATGTAAGAGAATTTATATAATGTTTTATCTGAATCTAAAAATCTAAACTACTTATATTTCAGCCGAATATTTCCACAATCAGAAATATTGTGAATGAAGAGGATGACAAAGAATTTCCTTCTATTGGGAGACCCAAAAAAGTGGTGGCATTTGAGAATTTTATGTTTGAGTGAATAAATGCGAAAAGTTTACTACAGGATTTTCGATTAATGTCATCGTAGAATAAGTTCCATAAAATAAATTTTTTTATTTTTCATTTGACTTGTCCTATACATCGTAAATGTCGTGAGGTACCAATAAATACCAAATTATTATTATTACATCAATAATGTATTAAGATGAACAGCCACAAATACGCGCCAATTGTCCTGTTAATTGTTTATTCATGTGAAATTTTTGTTCAAAGGTGAACTTCATCTTGACTTGAAACTTCCTTTAATTCCTTTTACTTATATTGATGCAAGATGATTTTTGGTGAAGAATTTAACATTCTTGTAATTATATGTTAATTCCTTCGGGAGATACCCATTCCCAACCACTGCATCATATGCATTTCATCTATGAGTTAATATTTTTGAAATCTACAACTGATGTAACGTATTCAAACTTTAGCCAAAGAAGATAACGAACATTAACTCTCCTCAAGCTAGTGCATATTATGATATTATACTGATCTCTTGTATTTTCCATGCAAATAACTGGATTTGGTATGCCTTCAATCAGTTTGTATAAACTTCAATTATGTTCGTCACATATTTTCCGAAGAGATTCGACAGTGATAAAATACGTAATAACAGGAACTTTTACGTAGAACGGGCAACATAGCGTTGATTTAAAACCCAAAAATGTTTTGACAATCGTCATAACCCCACATTTTCGTACTATACAGAGTGAAAACTGTCAAATTTCCATGGCCAAGCGACTGCTAAAATAAACGTGAATGGAGTATAGTTGCAATTTAAATGATGATTGTGTTCGGAGATTGGACAAGAACATGAAATGTTTCGTTAATGAGGTGGCAGATAATTAAAAACGAATAAATGGCCTTCCCCAAATACTTTTCCATATTCATCCCATGAAATCATCAATCCTTCTTATTTTTTTAATTACTGGATCCTAATTTCATTGAAATACGAGAGGACATGTCCGTTACTGAGACAAATTATTATTAACAGCAGCTGAGTCCCAAACATCCGGTATGAGTAAGAAAATGATCATAGCATTTGTTCATCGCAATAACTTTGGAACAAATCTAGAGTACAAAGGTTAAACAAAACAGAAAATCAAAAAACTAGAATTTTCTTTATCCGCACCTTTTAATTTTTTCAGCTAGAGTATGCTCATTTTCCCACTCTTCTGATGTATTCTCGGTAAGAATAATAAAATACAACGGAACAGTTTGTACGAATTGATTAGTTAAGTAAATACACTTTAGGTACCTATTAAAATTGAAAGCATTTTTGGATGTCGAAACTTAAGTGTATTTTTAAAACCTTTAACAATGCACTGCTTTATTTTACTATTATCATCAATAATACATCAAAATAATTGAAAGATGACCATACCCTCGTTCTAGCCAAAAAATGTTAAGATGTTCAACCTTAGAATTTGGAAATACAAATTGTTGCAACATTTTTTTTGTGTAAAAAAAGGCTTTCCTCCAAAATGAGAAGTTCTTCTCCTTTTTCAATATTTTTTTTCAATATGGCGCAATATGATGATAAATTTACGAATACAAGTTGTTTGAAAGTTAGTCATTGAGTTATTGATTATAAAATTTGTCCATGCAATCTCGTTTTTCAATAACGTTGGGATCTAGAAACCAGGAGAATAAAAAATAGTTGATGATTCAAGTTGGAATAGTACCATTTGGGGAAAAAACCCTAAAAAATGCACCACCTCCCTGTTTTACCCTCCACCGACTGGACCTGAGCCTTTTTTGTAGTTTATTTCATAGTGTCTCTACGGAGTCTTAAGAAGGTAAAAATTTTCATCCATTTTCGTGCACACCATCACCACAACAAAGTTATGACATCCTTTATATTCCTCATGTAACAGACAAAACAATCGTAACAATACCATGAAATGACAACATAAATAGATACAAACATACAATAGGTCCTCCGATAGACGTAGGTACACAAATATAGCGATGAATACGTTCATTTTCCTTTCAGTTTTCGCAAATATAACGAACCAGGAATATCTGCAGGTCCTGCCCGTCGCTGTTGAATAGAAATCCTTTGTTTTGAAATCAGTGTAGATCCTTGCAACTCCAACCACGACCTCGCCCCGGTCACTGTCCCAGTTTCTGATTTGCCTCCGTCCCAGTTCACACCGAATGACGTCATATCGCAGTGCCTTTTACGTCACTACCTGCATTTCAGGTGGGGCTCCCATTCATTCACCCCTTTTTTTCGTTTTGACTTGTTATCATAACCCAGATTAGAAGTGGAATGCCTCAATAGATTTTACAATATGAAGGATAGGCTCATTGGCCGAAAATAAGGGTTTAATGGGGCAGCAGAACGCTGATAGAGTAGAAATTAGGTCTGAGAGATTCTTCTTCTTCTTGAACTCCCCATACAGAGTTGCAATGAGCTCAAAAATTTGGGGAGGAATTATTCCTTTAGGTATATTTCCTAATCGTTTTTTGCATCTTGCATCTTTCAATCACAAGGTGCTTGGGAGGATTTTTCTCCATGACCTACTTTTTTGATAAGTCTTATCTCACCGTAAGTTATATCACGTAAAGTGTGTACTGTAACTCTGTACATTTTTTCTTTGTCGGATTCCTAAACTATATTCTTTGTTCTCTGCCTGTCCTACACGGGGCGTTACAGCCTTTTTGCTAGTTGTACATTCTTTTCCAAAGCTCTCCGTGTGGGTCTGTTTGCTCATCCAGTAAAGAGTCTTGGCTCTTCAAGACCATCTTCTCCAGATCATTGATGTTCTAGTTCTCCTGTTAACAGTGTTCAGGAACTCATCGATTTGGCGATGAAAAAGTCTTAAATTACAGGCCAACTTGCCTGTACAAAAAAACCAGGACAGATGGTCATTCGTTGACTAGACCAGAAAAATCACAGCTGCCCTTAAATTGACATCACAATCTGAATATATGCACACCTTGAGTTTTTGATAAGGTATGGCAGAACAAAGTTCTGGAGTTTTTTCAGAAAATTGTGCTATTCTTCATATTCGAAAGTACAAAGTTGTTGCTGCTTTTTCAGGTTTTCTAGTCGTCATCAAAATAACTTCAGCAGGCATCTGTAGTTATCGATCGAATTACTATTTATTTGTTAATGGACTGTATTTTTGAAGATTCTGGTGCAGACTACAACAATAATTTATACAGGGTGCGTAAAAAGCACTAAATTTACACTTTCTGTATTTGCAATTTTGTAGAAAATGTTCGAACAGGTCAAATTCTATTTCACATTTGCTTACAAATTTTCATGAATTGAGAAGTTTGTCATGCAACCTCTACGAGGGGTGGATGGTGTATTAGTTGGTTTAAAAGGCAACCCTAACTCTTTGAGTGACTTCGAGGTAGGTAACTCTGGATAGACATTTTGTTGCTGAGGACTATTTGATCATTTTGGGGTTTTTATCAGCTTTTTTATTATAGCGATGAAAACGTATTGAAATTCCACTTTTTCTTATGTATTTTGAGGACAACGACACTTTGAGAATTATTGCATGATGATTGCTATGAGTATTATCGAAAACATGCTTTTTTTGTTGGTTAGTAATTGATGATAAGATATATGAAATAAAAATCACAATCCGAAAAATAATAATAAAATAATTTCATTCGATAACACCACAGAAAACAATTTCTCCTAAAGTTTATGTCATTGACCTCAAAATACCTAAAAAAGCAAAACTTCGGATTCGACAAGTTTGATAATTTTTTTTCCCTAAAATAGAAAAGAGGTTGTTAAAAAAGACACCATCAATAAACTATCCTGAGCAGCAAAAGTTCTATCCATTTCTACCACAAGAAATTATGGGTTTGCCATTTAAAAAAACTCAACAACCCCTTGACGGTGCATGACAAACTCTTCGTTCATACATGAGATATTGAGTAATTTAATATAGAATTGGCTTGTTCGAGCATATTTCTCCAAAATAGTTAGTGAATACCTACGAAATTCTGAGGGCTATCTTTTATTCACTCTGTTTATTCATGATGCAATGATTGGATTTGACAGTGCAGGGTTATCATTACGAATCTATTATCACTCATATGTAGAAAGTATAAGCATATTTCAATTCAGACGAATGCTTTATGAAATTAACGGTGGTATTCTGCTTTCATCTGCAAGCCAATCTGTAACTTTTCATAAGCTTACTGGAAAATTATGCATTTCTGGACGTTTTTAGTGATCTGTAGCTTACAGGAATACGTATTTATTCACGATAAGTAGTTCAAAACTAACACTGTAAAGAAGATAGTTACAGGAACATTTCCAGAATTACATTATTTACGAATCTGTCAACCGGACACAGATAGATCGATCGTACGCTACAGATTTGTAACTTGATGATATTATCAGATTTTGAATGTATTGGCTCCATTCTAAAATCAGTTGTTCTTGATCAATTCTAGTGATCAATAGTTTTTTTTTTCGTTTGATTTTCTACACTCGATCGCTATGCAACGCGAAACACGCAATTTGACCCAAGAGGAATGTGCCCAAGCGGTAGTTTTGCGAGAAGAAGGGTGGACATACACAAGAATTGCAGAAAGGTTTGGAGTTTCCCATATAAGTGTGTCCAGAATGTTGCAGCGATTCAGGGAGACAGGTATGAATATCCGAAGACCAAGACAGGCTAGACCCCGGGTAACGACTGCCATTCAAGAACGTTACTTGAAAGTTTCTTCGTTGAGACAACGGTTTGCAACCGCTCGCCTCCTTCAAATTCAGCTTGAGCAAACTCATGAGGTGCAAATTAGCACTCAGACAATAAGAAATCGCCTCAGAGAATATGATTTAAGGCCTCGTGTCGCGGCAAGTGGCCCAGCTCTTACCCCAGCCCATCGAAGGGCGCGTTTGGATTTTGCGAGAGAGCATTGGGAATAGGCCGATTGGGAAAGAGTTCTCTTCACAGATGAGTCTAGATTCTACCTCTACCATTATGATCGACGTTCCCTTGTATACAGACTTCCACATGAAAGATATGCTCAGTGCAATTTCCTGAATACTACTGGTTTCGGGGAAGATCGATTATGGTATGGGGTGGAATATCTTTGACTGCTCGCACAGACCTAGTGGTCGTTGATAATGGAGCTATGGAGCAGGTTTGGGACAACCTCAATAGAAGGCCGAGAAGTTCAGAAAATCATCCAGTTACTCTTAATGACTTAGGAATCCAACTCGGAGGAATCTGGGAAGGATTAGATCAGAACATTTTAAGATCACTCATTTTGAGTATGAACCGTCGTTGCCGAGCTGTAATTAACGCAGGGGGTGGAAATACCAAGTATTAAATCACTTATCAGCATTTCAGTATTTTGAAAATTGTTCATTTCTCTTCTTTCACATAAGATTCGGTGAAATCCTGAATTTTTCTTCCATTTAAGGTGTCTTGTTTCGTTCAAAACCTTCCCGAGAGAACATAAAAAATAAGTTATAATGTCAATGTAGAGTTAACTTTCATTGAAATTGAGATTTTCAGAATGTGCGTTAATTTTTTTGCGAAGTGTAGTTTTCAAGAAACAATTTAATGTGTTATCTTTAAACAAAAAAAAAAACGTCATGGCAAGACAAACTGGCTCTTTACTTCAATAAGTGTTGAAAATAGCCCCTAACTAATTGAAAATTTTACAAATTATCCCAAGAATGCAAAAATATTTTAAACAATTTGCCTTGTTATTCTCGCAATTTTGAAACGCTAGGAAGCAAATGAATTGAAGTATATTATATGGTCCATAAAAATATTTGAAATTGACTCGACAACCAGAATAAGCAATAATATATAGGGTGTTCCTTCAAAAAAACTATCATTCTCAACTACTTTGTGGTCGACCGTGTATATTTCAATTTATCACAGATATGTAGATTTTTAACAGGCTTTCAAGTTTTATGAAAGAAATTTTTGAGAACCCCCGTATATTTTGAAATAATTGACCATTCTGGCATTGAGTATTAACCCCCTTAGTTAGGTAGGGGGTTGAATAATTTTTCTGGTAATTTTTCTCAAACCGGTATAATAGCAGAAACCCCCTTCAGAAGAGAGAAACAGACACTGAAGAACGAATGTTCTATTTTCATCCACTCAATTTATGAAGATTTCAGAGGTTATTATAATTTCGATACCCTCCGATTACGCAGGGTAATATTTCCGTCCAGCTGATAAATATTTTCCGTAAAAACAAGCACGTTTGTTCAGCAATCGTGATGAATTTCTTTCCATTCTATGGAGCAAACAGAAAAGACACGTTTGAGTTATGCAAGAAACTCATTTCTTTACACGTGTACCGAAGTTTCAGATAGCAGCTTCAGTTTCAGTTTTCAATTAGTCCCCGATTAAATCCAGAATCAAATCCGATAACTCATACTGGAAGTCATTGTGATGTGGAAATTGAAAAAAAAATAACTTTGACCAAGAGAAAACCTTCAAGTCTGATCATCACGGATAAATAGACTTTCTGTTTACAATACTCAATACAACTTGTATAAGATTACAATCTTACTTACCTTGGAAAACATTAAATCATAATCGGAGATGTTCTGATTTGAAGCAATTTTCTTGAATATTCAAGCGCGAGCTCAAAAAACATTAACTAAAAATTAATTCTTGAAGTAATTGGAGAAATGTGCATGAATATCAGAGTATGTACGCCCTGAATATTTCTCAATAGAACACTTTTTACTTGATGCCTTGAGCTTGTAAGGATTAAAAGGGGTTTCGCAGAAAGGTATTCTTATGAAGATTATCATTTTTTGTTGAATTGAGACCACTGGTTCTGATCTCGCCATTCTGGCTTGGATCATACGTTGGGAGTTGAAAGATTGGAAGATATCTCAAATTCACATGTGTAATTTCCATTGAAATCGGCATTTGTAAGCAAGCCTTATTTTCCTTGCTAGCCTCTGACAGCTAGTAACTTTTCTGCTCTGTCTCTGCTGAATTGGCTCATATCCTTCATAAAAAAATTGGATATGCACATGCAATATAACCCCTTCGTCTTTTCTCAATACTGGTTGAGTCCAATCATTATGTATTAAAACATTTTAAGGTGTAGTTAATGGCTTTAGCAAGATTGAATCGATTTCTTCAGGGGAAGGTTTTTGAAATTTTATCTGGAGGTATCCAGATAAATGACAATTGTACCTGGGTACCTATTTTTTTTTATGTGATTTATGTATTTTGATGAATTTACGAAAAATTCTGTCATGGCTATCATTCATCAAGGGTGTGAGAATGGATTGAATCGAAAAAAACCAGAGAGATCAATATTGAATATTTTAATTGGGATATTATCTACAAGGCACTAATTCGAAACCTCAATAATAAAATATTTCAATTTCATATAGAGATGTGCAGTCATTCGTGAAATCATGAGTTTCTGGAAGATAGAAGCTGCAAAATTGAGTTTTCTCGGTATTTGAAAATCGAGAACAGGTGCTTTTAATGAGAACTTAATTCTAGATTTACAATAGTGAATTCTTACAATGTATAACAAATGGACATATACCTTCAGGTATAGTCAGTATAAAAATGTTGATTTATGTACAATTGTTGAAGTTGAAAAAGTCTTCATACAAATTTTGATATATACTAGATATATTATTAATTAACAGTCTTATCATTCTATGAATTGAACGTGTTTTTTGTTTGATAATCTTGATTACCGGTTAAGTCCCATGTAGAAGGTGTTGCACCCACAAGTATTGTAGTTGCTCATACAACTTTTGGGCACCCTTTGTGTCGGTAAACCTGATAGTCCTTTAACGTAAGTGTAAGCAACTGGCGATCTCAGTATTTTCTTTGGCGTCGTCTTCTTAACGGCTTTTCTCTTGCAATCTTTTGAATTCGTGCAGCTTTGTGATCTGGTGTTCAGTTCCAAATTCTGGATCACCTGTCGAATGCTTTCGGCTGAGCTGGAATGGTGATGTCTGTGGCGATTTGGGAAATCGCTACCTGTCTCGCTGGAACTGCTGGATAAGTGGTTTGGCGATGATGTTCTACCTTGTCTCCTTGAGCATCTTCTTTCGTTTGAAGTGAGGGAGCAGGTGTCTGTGCTTGAAGATCTGCTGTCTTCATCGAAGAAACTTATGTTTTCGTTGGAGAGTTTGCCAAGTTTTCTACTGATGGCTCGGAATAGTTTCATCCCACGGGCTTCTTTGAAGAAAGTTGGGGTCACTGGGGATGTGCTACGACTGTCGTCGGAGCCAACGCTCAAAGATGTTAGCATTATGTTGTGGTCCACTGAAGGCATCTTCGCACTTTAATATTGGACGTTTTCACTCTTAACACACAAGGTCCAAGTGGTAAACTGGGTTGCTTGAACGATAACTGCCAGTCCTGCGATATCGCTCCCTTATATAGGCGCCGTTTAGTGGCTGTCACGATGTGGCGCAGGTCTGGGGGTTGGAATATCCACGTGAAGAAATGCACGAGGTGCGAATGCAATCGGGCGCTGCGATGGGGCGTGGGAAAGGTAAGTAACTGGACAATGAATGAACTCTGGCGGAGCGATGTTATCACACAATCACCTACGACTTTGAGGAGTTACATACACAGTTTTATGAACTGTGATGCGTTTGAAAGTTTCCACGTTCAGATTCGTTGATAAGATGTTATAGTGCCCAGATGCATGAAGGTTCTTTCGAGGTCGATCAACCACCTGTATTATTTAATGACGTGCATCGAGATTTCTCGTTTTATGCAAGGATGAATGGGTGATGCGTTGGAGTCTTTTATATCATCGAATTTCGAGGAAAAATACAATTGTAGTAGGATTTGAATTGTGTGCCATTTAAATATACGAGGGAGTTATCAATCGGATTATGAATTTTTTTATTTGGAGTTGGAAGAGTGAAACATAGAAAGAAATAGTTTGTATACTGCATTCACATTTATTTTAGTATTCGGTTGGCTATGGAAATTTGACACATTTCACTCTGTATAGTACGAAAATGTGGGGTTATGAAGATTGTCAAAACATTTTTGGGTTTTAAATCAGCCCTATGTTCTCCGCTGTACCATTGAGAACCCACTTTGTACGTAAAAGTCTCAGTAATTACGTATTTTATCACAATGTCGAATCACTTCGGAAAATATGTGACGAACATAATTGAAGTTTATACAAACTGATTGAAGGCATACCAAATCCAGTTATTTGCATGGAAAATACAAGAGATCAGTATAATATCATAATATGCACTAGCTTGAGGAGAGTTAATGTTCGTTATCTTCTTTGGCTAAAGTTTGAATACGTTACATCAGTTGTAGATTTCAGAAATATTAATCCGAAGATGAAATGCATATGTTGCAGTGGTTGGGAATGGGTATCTCCCGAAGGAATTAACAGATGATAACAAGAATGTTAAATTCTTCAACAACAATCATCTTGCAACAATATAAGTAAAAGGAATTAAAGGAAGTTTCAATCAAGATGATGTGTAGTAAGTAACTGGACAATGAATGAACTCTGGCGGAGCGATGTTATCACACAATCACCTTCGACATTGAGGAGTTACATCCACAGTTTTATGAACTGTGATGCGTTTGAAAGTTTTCACGTTCAGATTCGTTGATAAGACGTTATAGTGCCCAGATGCATGAAGTTTCTTTCGCGGTCGATCAACCACCTCTATTATTTAATGACGTGCATCGAGATTTCTCGTTTTATGCAAGGATGAATGGGTGATGCGTTGGAGTCTTTTATATCATCGAATTTCAAGGAGAAATACAATTGTAGTGGGATTTGAATTGTGTGCCATTTAAATATACGAGGAAGTTATCAATTGGATTATTAAATTTTTTTATTTGGAGTTGGAAGGGTAAAACATAGAAAGAAATAGTTTGTATACTGCATTTCACTCTGTATAGTACGAATATGTGGGGTTATGAAACTTGTCAAAACAATTTTGGGTTTTAAATCAGCCCTATGTTCTCCGTTGTACCATTGAGTATCAAACCCTATTTGTACGTAAAAGTCTCAGTAATTACGTATTTTATTACAATGTCGAATCACTTCGGAAAATATGTGACGAACATAATTGAAGTTTATACAAACTGATTGAAGGCATACCAAATACAGTTATTTGCATGGAAAATAAAAAAGATCAGTATAATATCATAATACGCACTAGCTTGAGGAGAGTTAATGTTCGTTATCTTCTTGGGCTAAAGTTTGAATACGTTACATCAGTTGTAGATTTCAAAAATATGAACCCGAAGATGAAATGCATTTGATGCAGTGGTTGGGAATGGGTATCTCCCGAAGGAATTAACAGATAATTACAAGAATGTTAAATTCCTCAACGAAAATCATCTTGCAACAATATAAGTAAAAGGAATTAAGGGAAGTTTCAATCAAGATGAACTGTAGTAAGTAACTGGACAATGAATGAACTCTGGCGGAGCGATGTTATCACACAATCACCTTCGACTTTGAGGAGTTACATCCACAGTTTTATGAACTGTGATGCGTTTGAAAGTTTCCACGTTCAGATTCGTTGATAAGAGGTTATAGTGCCCAGATGCATGAAGGTTCTTTCGAGGTCGATCAACCACCTCTATTATTTAATGACGTGCATCGAGATTTCTCGTTTTATGCAAGGATGAATGGGTGATGCGTTGGAGTCTTTTATATCATCGAATTTCGAGGAAAAATACAATTGTAGTGGGATTTGAATTGTGTGCCATTTAATTATACGAGGAAGTTATCAATTGGACTATTCATTTTTTTTATTTGGAGTTGGAAGAGTGAAACATAGAAAGCAATAGTTTGTTTACTGCATTCACATTTATTTTAGTAGTCGGTTGGCCATGGAAATTTGACACATTTCACTCTGCATAGTACGAAAATGTGGGGTTATGAAGCTTGTCAAAACATTTTTGGGTTTTAAATCAGCCCTATGTTCTCCGTTGTACCATTGAGTATTAAACCCACTTTGTACGTAAAAGTCTCAGTAATTATGTATTTTATCACAATGTCGAATCACTTCGGAAAATATGTGACGAACATAATTGAAGTTTATACAAACTGTTTGAAGGCATACCAAATCCAGATTTTTGCATGGAAAATACAAGAGATCAGTATAATATCATAATATACAGGGTGGCCATTTGAAAACGAAACAGACGAGATTACAGACGAAATAAATTTTTTCGATAGAAATGCTCGGACAGGTCGATTTCTGTTTCGAGGGGGACAACTTAAGATGTAGGTTACGGACGCATAGCGCTTCAACCTTTGCTACTACAACCCTCACCTCCAATTTTTGAATAGGGAAGATGGGGTGAGTGATACCTCATTTGAAAGGTATTTTTATACTGATTTCAGCACAGTAAGTGTTTTTTCATTTTATGCATTAGTTCTCGAAATATTCTTAACTAAGTATTTGAAAATGAAGTGGTGTTTTCATGGCACTTGTAGTGTTTTTTTGTGAAAAATCGACATTTTGAGCTTCAAAACAACCATGACTGTGGCTTCCTTCCTCCAATCCACTGACATAGAAATCTTTAATCAAGATGTCGAACAAACAAAGCGTATTGCGAAGGAGCTCAATCTTGCTGAAACTCAATCTAAATTATATTCGATATAATTTGCAGTATTTCCAATAACATGCGGTAACACTTGATCGATAGAAATCTCCAAAAAGTCCAAATACGTACATATCTCTAATCAGATTACCAGGTAAGAAAATCAAATCATTAATGATACCACAGAAATATTCCAGTCCCAATTCGTGAAACGATTTCCGACTTAATTATGAAGTGTTTTCTCAGTTGGCTTCAATAATGTTTTCATTTTGTTGATTATTGAATTCATATCTTTTTCGAAAAAATGAGAATCGATAATTTTTTATTCATTACGAACAGATCATTAAGTTGGCTTACTGGTTCTTTGACATGTGAATTATTCTTAGTTTTGAATTGAGACTTGTATGTGTTCTAATTCATTGTTCGACATGGTTTATTCAATTGCAGAGCGGGTGGAAATAATTTCACTTTTTTTTGCAAACAATCAGTGTGCGAATAGAACCGCAGAATTCTTCAATCAATTTGTGGCTTCAAAGGAAGCCACATTCATGGTTGTTTTGAAGCTCAAAATGTCGATTTTTCACAAAAAAACACTACAAGTGCCATGTAAACACCACTTCATTTTCAAATACTTAGTTAAGAATATTTCGAGAACTGCTGCATAAAATGAAAAAACAATTACTGTGCTGAAATCAGTATAAAAATACCTTTCAAATGAGGTATCACTCACCCCATCTTCCCTATTCAAAAATTGGGGTTGAGGGTTGTAGTAGCAAGGGTTGAAGCGCTATGCGTCCGTAACCTACATCTTAAATTGTCCCCCTCGAAACAGAAATCGACCTGTCCGAGCATTTCTATCGAAAAAATTTATTTCGTCTATAATCTCGTCTGTTTCGTTATCAAATGGCCACCCTGTATGTACTAGCTTGAGGAGAGTTAATGTTCGATATCTTCTTAGGCTAAAGTTTGAATACGTTACATCAGTTGTAGATTTCAAAAATATGAACCCGAAGATGAAATGCATTTGATGCAGTGGTTGGGAATGGGTATCTCCCGAAGGAATTAACAGATAATTACAAGAATGTTAAATTCTTCAACAAAAATCATCTTGCAACAATATAAGTAAAAGGAATTAAGGGAAGTTTCAATCAAGATGAACTGTAGTAAGTAACTGGACAATGAATGAACTCTGGCGGAGCGATGTTATCACACAATCACCTTCGACTTTGAGGAGTTACATCCACAGTTTTATGAACTGTGATGCGTTTGAAAGTTTCCACGTTCAGATTCGTTGATAAGATGTTATAGTGCCCAGATGCATGAAGGTTGTTTCGAGGTCGATCAACCACCTCTATTATTTAATGACGTGCATCGAGATTTCTCGTTTTATGCAAGGATGAATGGGTGATGCGTTGGAGTCTTTTATATCATCGAACTTCATGGAAAAATACAATTGTAGTGGGATTTGAATTGTGTGCCATTTAAATATACGAGGGAGTTATCAATTGGATTATTCATTTTTATTATTTGGAGTTGGAAGAGTGAAACATTCACATTTATTTTAGCAGTCGGTTGGCCATGGAAATTTGACACATTTCACTCTGTATAGTACAAAAATGTGGGGTTATGAAGCTTGTCCAAACATTTTTGGGTTTTAAATCACCCTATGTTCTCCGTTGTACCATTGAGTATTAAACCCACTTTGTACGTAAAAGTCTCAGTAATTACGTATTATATCACAATGTCGAATCTCTTCGGAAAAAATGTGACGAACATAATTGAAGTTTATACAAACTGATTGAAGGCATACCAAATCGAGTTATTTGCATGGAAAATACAAGAGATCAGTAATATCATAATATTCACTAGCTTTGAGGAGAGTTAATGTTGGATATCTTCTTTGGCTAAAGTTTGAATACGTTACATCATTTGTAAATTTCCAAAAAATCAACCCGAAGATGACATGCATATGATGCAGTGGTTGGGAATGGGTATCTCCCGAAGGAATTAACAGATAATTACAAGAATGTTAAATTCTTCAACGAAAATCATCTTGCATCAATATGAGTAAAAGGAATTGAAGGAAGTTTCAAGTCAAGATGAACTTCACCTTTGAACAAAAATTTATAGTAGCATCTTCAGGTAAGTGGAGGTACACTGAATAAGTTAGATAAACTTGAAGTTTATAAATTTACTTGTATACTCCATTCACATTTGTCGGTTGGCCATGAAATAATTTTCTCAAGTATTTGTAACTAGAACGGAGTAAGGTTGGCACTCATGAAATGACGTTAATGTCATAACGCCGTTGACACAACTTATATCAATTAATATTACGAAAATGCCGAAAGTGATTGAAAAAAGAGACAGGGTTTCAGGAAGTGCTATTTGGAATTCAGGTCCGCTCATTCAAATAGTTATACCATGATATTCTGAAATCCACAATACGTCAGACGGTAGCGAACGTGTAAGAGAATAGAGAATTTATATAAGGTTTCATCTGAATCTAAACGACTTATATTTCAGCTGAATATTTCCACAATCAGAAAGATTGTGAATGAAGAGGATGACAAAGAATTTCCTTCTATTGGGAGACCCAAAAAAGTGGTGGCATTTGAGTATTTTATGTTTGAGTGAATTAATACGACAAGTTTTTTAAGTACAGGATTTTCGAAGAATGTCATCGTAGAATAAGTTCCGGAAAATTGATTTTTCTATTTTTCATTTCACTTGTCCTATACATTGTAAATGTCTTAAGGTACCAATAAATACCTAATTATTATTATTACTATATCAATGCATTAAGATGAACAGCCACAAATACGCGCCAGTTGTCCTGCTAATTGCTTATTCATGTGAAATTTTTGTTCAAAGGTGAAGTTCATCTTGATTGAAACTTCCTTTAATTTCTTTTACTTATATTGTTGCAAGATGATTTTTGTTGAAGAATTTAACATTCTTGTAATTATCTGGTAATTCCTTCGGGAGATACCCATTCCCAACTACTGCAACATATGCATTTCATCTTCCGGTTAAAATTTTTGAAATCTACAACTGATGTAACGTATTCAAACTTTAGCCAAAGAAGATAACGAACATTAACTCTCCTCAAGCTAGTGCATATTATGATATTATACTGATCTCTTGTATTTTCCATGCAAATAACTGGTTTTGGTATGCCTTCAATCAGTCTGTATAAACGTCAATTATGTTCGTCACATATTTTCCGAAGAGATTCGACATTGTGATATAATACGTAATAACAGAAACTTTTACGTAGAACAGGCGCTGATTAAACCCAAAAATGTTTTGACAAGCGTCATAACCCCACATTTTCGTACTATACAGAGTGAAATGTGTCAAACTACCATGGCCAACCGAGTGCTAAAATAAAAGTGAATGGAGTATACTTTGAAACAATTGAATAAATCCATAACCAATTCTTCATCTTTCAAGTAACTTAACACTTCAACGAAGCGTTTCCAGGCCATAGAAACTTTTCGTATTATTTTGAGGTTTTGAACTTATATCCAAATTTATTCTCAATAACCCTAGAACATTCTGTATATCAGAATCCCTTTTAGATTTCTAGGAAAATACCGTCAGATCGGTTCCCTGAAATAAAATCCCCTTTATGAGACCATAAATTCATTTTCGTGTTTTTACCTATTTCACTTCGGCTCTCGGAAGTATATGAGATCCCGCATACATTTCCGAGAAGCTGATCGTGGGTATTGAAATTCGTTTTATTAATTTGGAAATCTCTTCGTAGAACACGTGAATATCCCCAATGGAAGCGTGAGGCTGCAGGATTTCAATATCAACCCTGTTTTGATCACCTGAATCGTGATTAACAGGCTCACGTTTCTCAATGTGCAAACGTTTGATTGCTTCGATTCTGTTGAAAGTTTTGATTGAAACATTCAACATTCAGGTATCAATTCGTTATGTTATGTGCTACACCTATATACGACAGTTTTCTATTGTTAGGAGAACTTTTGGTGATTGCTTCAGAGCGATCCAAAGGGTTCTCAACTAAAACATCAATTTCTCAATGCGAAAATAACAGTATTTCTGGTCTTAAATTTTTCACAAAAATTCCGAATATGTTAAAAATGTCCAATCGATCCAGTATCAAGATAGATTTTCATTTAATGAAGCAATTAGTACCTACCTTTGTAACGGTGAGACTTCGACTCGTACAAATATTTTAACAGTAGATTCTTGAGGTCAAAAGAAACACTTTTTTCCTATTACTACACCATTTTTTCCGATTCGGCCCTGATAAAAACATATAGCAATTTTGAGTTTTCATAATGAGCTGTGCCACCTCTGGAAAAACAAACTTACCTGCAGAATAACTAGCTAAGGCCCGGTACTTTCACGTGCGAATAAATAAATGTATTCGATAGATAAGTCTTATTCTTAGGATAAGTAAAAATGCTGTCTTTTCACTTTCAGATAGTGTTATTCATCGAATACATTTGTCATAGAAACTTAATAATAAGAGTTTATTTGACATAGATCGAATGTCGGTACGTCATTATTGGTTGAATTTTTTAGATTCTGGATATATGGTTATTCTTTGTGTGATTTTCACGAAATATTTGCTTTCTAGTTGGAATTATGACAATTTCTACAATGCGGTGTCTTATTTTACATTAATCAGTGAAAAGTAGTATACCGTGCTTTCATAGAATTGTTATTCGACAAATAATTTCATCTGAAAGCACCGAAATAAGGTATCCTTCAGATAGGAAATTATTTGACAGATACTTATTCACACTGAATAAAATTAATTCGGAGGTGAAAGTACCGGGCCTTAATCTGTGACACTACACATTTGTGGATCTTTTGAACAGAATTAAATTCTGCCAAAGTACCCAACTTTTGAAAATTCACAGGGACTTTTTGATTTTTGAATATCAAATTACTCGAAAACGCCGCATTATTCGGTAAAATATGAAGAATACTTTTATTTCACAAAACGTTCAAATATTCATTAGATAGCGTCCAACTTTGTTTGAAGAGTTGGGTTCTTTGAATTATTGGTATTTTTATGGTACGTAATGGTCATAATGAGAAAACTGGAAGACGTGGGTGATATCTTGTGTTCGAAAAAGATTCATCCAATAAATGAAAATGATAGAATTCTATGGAACCATTCACTATAAAAATGTTCATTTCCAATAAATCTCCATTAATATGATACGAATTAAAACTTAATTTGTTAGCTGAAACATCTATAACTTCAATAAAATCATGTAATTCATGTTACGAGCAGGATTTCTATAATCAATTTTAATATAACTAATGAAAAGTTCTCTTTGAACAAATTCGACATTTTTATCTAATAGAATTCACTGTATTCAACAGCATAACGCAGGAAATGTCTCTGATTTTTTGCTCTTAGTCGGCCCTATTTAAGACTGGCTTGAAAATTTTATTTTTAACAATAACCTGTTCGAAAAAATCCAAACGATTGAGGTCTGGTGATCTTGCTGGTACGCCAATAGGACCATGGGTTCTCGGTTCCCATCTACTGGTTGCCTATATCGATGGAAATGTTTCTCTTTGATAATAATCTAGGGCAAAATTCATGAAAATTCATCTCATTCTATATGACCTTCACTATTACAATGTATTGAAGTATTGTAGTATTGTATGTCCACTTCATTCATAGAATAATGTACGTGAGACCCATTTTGAAAAGCTATTTTATTTGTATGATATGAAACAAAAAAGAAAGCATTCGTATTAAAAGAAAAAGTTGTTTTTTTCCACGAAAGATTTAAAAAAGATGAATATAGTGTCGTATTCCCAGTGAAAAAGTGTCTGGACAAAGTTTTTATCGTTTTTAGATATTTTCGAGTATAAAAAAGTTATGGCACAATTTCGAAATCGAAAAAATATCAAGATTTGGTTATATCTTCAAGAAAAATGAAGATATCGTAATGGATTATTCACGAATATCGAGCACAGGACTCCTTTCAACGTTTTTAGCTATCTACTCTAGAAGTACCAAGTACCAGAAATAGCCAAGAACATGCTATTTGGGATACCTTTTACAGGAGGCATTCAACTGCCTTGCATTTGAATGATGCCCATGGAGTTTAATAATTGAACGGAAACTGCTTGTTGAGTACAAGATTCTGCAAGTGCCCATTCTATTTGACCTGGATTTTCATCATCATCATAATTTTTTGTCGGTCCAGAGAGAAGTTTTTGTTCAATGGTGCACCATTCTTGAAACATTGCCTACAAGATTTATCAGTTGGAGCAGATGGTTACCATGTACACTGCGCAAAAAAATTAACGCACATTCTGAAAATCTCAATTTTAATGAAAGTTAACTCTACATTGACTTTATAACTTATTTTTTATGTTCTCTCGGGAAGGTTTTGAACGAAAGAAGACACATTAAATGGAAGAAAAATTCAGGATTTCACCGAATCTTATGTGAAAGAAGAGAAATGAACAATTTTCAAAATACTGAAATGCTGATAAGTGATTTAATACTTGGTATTTCCACCCCTTGCGTTAATTACAGCTCGACAACGACGGTTCATACTCAAAATGAGTGATCTTAAAATGTTCTGATCTAATCCTTCCCAGATTTCTCCGAGTTTGATTCCTAAGTCATTAAGAGTAGCTGGATGATTTTCTGAACTTCTCAACCTTCTATTGAGGTTGTCCCAAACCTGCTCAATCGGATTGAGATCTGGACTTCTTGCTGGCCATTCCATTCGAGAGACTTCAACCTCTTCAAGGTACTCCTGAACGATGCGCGCACGATGGGGTCTGGCAATATCGTCCATAAAAATGAAATTTTCACCAATGTATAGGGCAAATGGCACTACATGCTCTTCAAGAATGTTCCTTATATACTTATCAGCATTCATAGCTCCTTTATCAACGACCACTAGGTCTGTGCGAGCAGTCAAAGATATTCCACCCCATACCATAATCGATCCTCCCCCGAAACCAGTAGTATTCAGGAAATTGCACTGAGCATATCTTTCATGTGGACGTCTGTATACAAGGGAACGTCGATCACAATGGTAGAGGCAGAATCTAGACTCATCTGTGAAGAGAACTCTTTCCCAATCGGCCTCTTCCCAATGGATATGCTCTCTCGCAAAATCCAAACGCGCCCTTCGATGGGCTGGGGTAAGAGCTGGGCCTCTTTCCGCGACACGAGGCCTTAAATCATATTCTCTGAGGCGATTTCTTATTGTTTGAGTGCTAATTGGCACCTCATGAGTTTGCTCAAGCTGAATTTGAAGAAGGCGAGCGGTTGCAAACCGTTGTCTCAACGAAGAAACTCTCAAGTAACGTTCTTGAATGGCAGTTGTTACCCGTGGTCTACCCTGTCCTGGTCATCGGACATTCATACCTGTCTCCCTGAATCGCTGCAACATTCTGGACACACTTGTATGGGAAACTCCAAACCTTTCTGCAATTCTTGTGTATGCCCACCCTTCTTCTCGCAAAACTACAGCTTGGGCACATTCCTCTTGGGTCAAATTGCGTGTTTCGCGTTGCATAGCGATCGAGTGTAGAAAATCAAACGAAAGAAAAACTATTGATCACTAGAATTGATCGAGAACAACTGATTTTAGAATGGAGCCAATACATTCAAAATCTGATAATATCATCTTTTTTTATTCCTGCTGGGAAAAACATCTGTATTGAAGAAAACCGTTGAAAGTGGATAACATATGCATGCATAATTCTGATAAAAATAATTATCATTGAGAACACCTTCAGTTGTAGAATAAATTTGAGATTTCCATAATGTGCGTTAATTTTTTTGCGCAGTGTATATTTCAGCTGCACTTTTCACACAATATTTTTATTTTTTATAGAGAATAGGAATATCTAAAGATGAAAATAAATGAGCATTCTCCATTGTAGAACATCACACAGAAATGTAGGGGAACCGAAAAAATGAATACCTAATAATAAGTTCCGCCCAATAACAATTTTATCGAAATTACTCGATCAGATAGTTTCTGAGGGAAACTTATTCCGATCATTAAACTCGTCCATGCGAAAATAGGGTTCATCCATTCAACAATATTTGTTGAAGTGCTGTCGGATCCGAGTTCAACATGGAGGTTAACACGAAAATACTAATTTTCCCTCCACGCAAGTTCATCCATTCATTAGTTGGAGTTCATATACTCTATGAATCGGAATATAGATTCACGTGTTGGACGAACAATGAACTTGCATCGATTCTGTTTTCAACGTCAGCTCATGGATCCCAGCTTTTTACCGATGTAGGTATTTGTCCGTTCGATCTCTCTCCACACGTGAAAAAGTGTAACTAAAGTTATCGGAGAGGCAAATTGAATTCGACGAACTTCTAGAAACGATCAGATGTTGATGGGAGTTGACTGAACCATGAAAAAATTATTTTATAAATCAATAAAACTTTTCTAATCCTTTTGCTTTGTATCATTAGACAACTTTCCCACAACTCATGTTTTTACTGCAACGTAGTAGCTCGAGTAGATCAACTCTCTCAACATAAAAGCGAATCCTATTTTCAACCAAAAATAGTTAACAGGTGAGCAAGGTTTACGAAAAATTCCACGAATAGTTTTGCTTCCACGAATCTGGGTGTCCTCCTCCAGCTTATGGTACAACTGCTACTGCTGAATAGTGAATAGCATATGGTGTTAAAAGCACAAAGAAGGGTTTGGGCAAAGAGTACCAACTGTTGACACTCTTTGGTTTGGGTCCAGTAGGTATTAACAGAGACAACCAGAGGTTTGATACCCTTTCGGAAATTTATAACCTTTACATTTTCCCAATACCGCAGTACCCTGGTACCCATCGAACAGTTACACTGTGCCTCTGGTCAATTGCTTTATGGTAGTACGACTTTATATTGTATATAAATATGCCTCCATTTGAGACTCCTATTGAGATACTCTTGAGCACCTATAAACAGGCAGTTAGGGATCCTACCTTCTGAAAGGAGGGTGAAGGCATGAATGGCCTAAGTTTAGACCTTCTCTGTTTTCAACAATCCATACTCATGGCACGTGTGAAGGGAACTATATAACCACAATATCATTCAAATTATACTATAAACTATGAATATTTTGAGGAGAGTATAATTTTTTTCGTACGCAATTACGAACGGTATTTTCCATAGATAAACTAATATTATTTGTCTATGGTATTTTCACCTTCGAATAATTTTTATTCAATGTGAATAAGTATCTGTCAAATAATTCCTATCTGAAGGATTCGCGAATCCAATTACCGTTGAGGGCGCTGCGAAATGAAAACAAACTTTGACGTTTGTCAGTACTCTTTTCAAGATTTGTACGGCCTAACAGAGTTTTTCTAGAAAATCAAGATATTTATCGGAAGTGAATTGATTGATTTAGTTTCGTAAAAAAAGATCAACATTTTTTTGAAATATTTCATTTGAAAAGGATGAAATGGGGAATAAAATCGAGCGATGATATTGGTGATCCACTGTACCTAGACACAAAATCCTATATTTCACAGATTCTTTCTTGAATCGAAACTAGCTAATAATGTTGAGGCAGCATATACTGAGTTTGTGAAGTTTCTATTTAAAGTATTTCAATTCCATGTTATGATATAGGTATTCCTCATAATGAAATCTGAAGAGACATAAATATAATTCAGTTCATGGAACAAGTTCTACAGATGATAAAAAGCATTTATTTGGAAGTATGAAAATTATGAAATTGTATTTCTAAATCGTCAATTGAATTCAGCAGAAAACTCTCGCAAAGAAAAATCGTTTAACCTAACTCCTGCATGTTGAAAGCACTGGTATAAATACCTTTTCCAATATTTTTTCGGAATCAATATTTCTATTCAGAAACCCAGACAATAATCTCAATATAACTTCTCCCAATAATAATTATAATACTTTGTTGGAGAACGTGAGATAAGAAAAAACATAAGGAACTAAACTTGTTTTGACTTTGCCGTACTGACAAAGTAGTTTCGTAATTCAGTCAGCAGAGGGCGTCTAGATTTTTGGATTCGCCAATACCTTATTTCGGTGCTTTCAGATGAAATTATTTGACGAATAAAAATTCTATGACAATTCTATGAAAGCACGGTATACTACTTTTCACTGATTTGTAAAATAAGACACCGCATTGTAGAAATTGTCATAATTACAACTAGAAAGCAATTATTTCGTGAAAATCACACAAAAAATAACCATACATCAAGAATTTAAAAAATTCAACCAATAATGACGTACCCACATTCGATCTATGACAAAACATTATTATTAAGATTCAATGATAGATTTATTCGATGAATAACATTATCCGAAAGTGAAAAGACAGCATTTTTACTTATCCTACGAATAAGACTTATCTATCGAATAAATTTATTTATTCGGACGTGAAAGTACCGGGCCTAAGTATGACAGATGAACCAAAATAAGAATGCTGTTATATATTCTTAATTTGAAGTTTATATCATTATATTCTCCAAATTAATGAGTCTTCTGATTTCTCAATGAATCAACCAAAATCGTATACGTACCTATGAATATAGGGGAAAAAACTGCGACAGCCTCATTAATGATGTCCTTCATTCAGATCCTACTGGGAATTTCCCGAAATATTCCAGCAAAATGAGTGCTGATCGAAATCCAGAGTAGGGGGATTATTATGCCTTCGGGAACTCATTAATTCAGTCGTATGAGTAGGACATATCTCTCAGCAACGTCATTCAATCAGAATATAATTCAGCACCTCCCAAGCTAAGCTGTTGGTTTATTATTCCTACACGTAAGCTATAGCAAGAATAATCTTTTTCCATTGAAATGGTTCACGATTGAACTTGAATTATCTATTCAACGTTAAATTTTTCCTCGAAAACTCTTCAAAAATACACGTTCATTCGAATTTCTCATGAATACACAAATAATAGGTCTTCTTCATTGATAAAATTGATAAGCTATAGCAAGAATAATCTTTTTCCATTGAAATGGTTCACGATTGAACTTGAATTATCTATTCAACGTCAAATTTTTCCTCGAAAACTCTCCAAAAATAAACGTTCATTCGAATTTCTTATGAATACACAAATTATGGATTTTCTTCATTGATAAAAAGTCGTTTTCATCATCATTCAGTGAAGAATTCAACTGACCTAAGCCTCTTTTACGACTTTGTATCTGTATCCTTCCACGTGTATAAAACGAAATTATATCTGACATAGAATAAGGTCTAAGTGAAAATAATTTGTGGTCGGTATGTAAGTGTGAATTATAAGAGGCTCCTGTTGTGGTGAATTTTTAGGTAATAAGGATAAAGATGTTTCGTCTAGAATTAACTGAAAGAAATATACGTCTGCACAGTTCATATTATTCGAGTAGCTTTTCAAGATCCAGACTAACGTCTCAGAAGTTGATTCATTCGAAAACAAATTATACAAAGCGAGTACGAAGTAGGTAATACACAAAGTAAATATCTTCGGCATTCTATATTTTTATTATTTATAATAACGCAACGTTTCATATACATACAGAGGGTGTCCGCGCCATGAGGCAGCGTTCGAATACTCTAATTCTATTAACTTTACAAAAAAGAGTCTCAAATAAAACTTCCCTCTTTTTAAGTAGAACATTTCCTTAAATTATTTAGAACTATACAAAATGTTTCGTTTCTTCAGCACAGCTATCAACTTCGTTATTTTAAATGGAACACCCTATATATTTTCACATTTTTCAATTCCCTGTTAAATTTGAATATGAGTTCGATGAGACAACTATGTCTGAATTCTCAACGGTTTTCGAGTAATTTAATTTTTTATCAATATTTTGACAGTTTGAGGTACTTACATAAAGGACTATAGCTTCGTCCGTATTCTATGTAATTGATTCAAATTTGGACTGGGTCTAGTCAATAAATGAAGCACTAAAAATTTTCTTTATAAATTACCATATTATATACAGGGTCTACGAAAACGTAGATCCAATATCAAAACTTAAATTCATCAAAATCTTCAGTTTTTTAAATAGCAACGCATAATTTTTTTCTATTCATTATTTGAACATTTTTTGTTCACTTCAACTTGTTTTAAATAATGAACAGAAAAAAATATGGGTTGCTATTTAAAAAATTAAGATTTTGATGAATTTCTGTTTTGATAATGAATCTACGTTTTCGTGGACCCTGTATATAATATGGTTATTTACAAAGAGAATTTTCAGTGTTTCATTTATTGACTAGACACAGTACAAATTTGAATCAATCACATTGAATAGTGTCGGAGCTATAGTTTTTTATGGAAGTACCTCAAACTGTCAAAATATTTATAAAAAAAGTCAAATTTCTCGAAAACCGTTGAGAATTCAGACATAGTTGTGTTATCCAACTCATATTCAAATTTAACAAGGAATTCAAAAATGTAAAATTGTATAGGGTGTTCCATTTGAAATAACAAAGTTGATAGCTGTGAAGAAGAAACGAAACAATTTGTATAGTTCTAAATAATTTAAGGAGATGCTCTACTTAAAATGAGGAAAGTTTTTTTTGAAACTTTTTTTTGTAAGTTAATAGAATTCGAGTAATCGACCGCTGCCCCATGCCCCATGGCGTGGACACTCTGTATAATTGAGAAGTTTGTCATGCACCTTCTAGGAGGGATAGAGGAAAGTTCAGTTTTTTAAATGACGAACTAAATTTTTTTTGACTGAAATGAATAGACCTTCTGTTGTTTAGAAGTCTCTGGTCAATGATGGGAAAGGGTTGATAAAAAACTCCTTGATCAAACTAATTCGAAGACTTGATTATAACTAATGAAAAATTAATTAATTATAGGTACATAACTTGTTACCCAATTGCACTGTGAAAAACATCATCTCTGCTTCAAAGAATTCTCTGTTGATTTTGGTGGAGGATCACTCTCGTCGTCAGAAATCCCATCAGTATCGAGATTAATAATATTTCAAATCTTGTTTTCGACCAGATTCGGTCTTCCAAGTGATGATTCTCCTTTTCTTATTCTTCAGTTGTTCGAGGTAAGCTACCAAATAATACTAAGCAACAGAAGGTCTATCCATTTCTGGCAAAAACGACACTAGAATCGTATTGGGGAGACATGGGGGAGCTCTATGTTCCGAAGGGGATAGAATGGACTGGTTTATCATGATGATAACTTGGAGCGAATAAAATCTTCAGATTTTTCGCAAATAAATAAATTGGGTTTGAATATTTTCGAACGCTGCAATCCAATGATGAATCTGAATGAAAGTTCGCAGACCCCAGATTCGAGTTACCTGGGGATAGTACTCTCTAGCAATAACGAGCATCTTTTATTCATCCAGTCGTAGTCAAATCCTACAGTTGAGTAATTAGCTAGTTCGATTGGACCGTGAAATCCCTTAATTACTGAATCCTTTGAGTAGTATCCCGGAGTTGTATATGTAACGAAGAAATAACAAATAGTCTCACGATCTTATGACATGATGAACATTGAATTTCGACTCTTTGGAGCTGGAGGGTTCAATGACCAGAGATTATTATTCATCCCGCCATATGTTTCACGCATTTCGGACACTTTATAACACCCTTAATTGTCCCTGATTATATCACGAATCAAGTATTCCATTGTTCATTTCAGTAATGACATATACATTTGATGCTCCTAACAAGAACCATCCACCGAGCAAAAATTTTACACCGTCTGCTGTCCTCGAAATTCATCAACTCAAAAAATAAATTACCTGACTGAGCTACCATACTAAGAATTTCCACAGACAGACACTTGCATATCATAGGCGAATAATTTTGGTCAAAATTATTAATTGAAAAACAAATCTCGATGTCGAATGAAGAAGATTTCAGGTAAATGGCTCGTCAAAAATTTTTGAATTGTATTATATCTCTGTGTGTGCACTTACTTATTAGTATACACCATTTCAACCCAGCGCATTCGCCAATTTGTAACATACAGGGTGTCCCTTAAAGACCACGTCAAACGAAAACAGAAAGTATATCAGAATGTGCTCTACCTGATGTGAAAAAATCGTTCATATGAAAGTCTCACAGTTTTCGAGATATTTGATGTTTTATGAAAATGTTGAATTTTTTCACTTAAAATGCTTTCTCTCTTGTGGAAACTACAATTAAATACTTTTCGAATCAGTTTTTTTTCCGTAAATTTTGTTGAATGATTAACTCAATTCATGCAATGAAAAATTCCACAAAATATTATACACGGATTCTGAAAAAAAATATTAAAATTCATGTTCTGAAGAAAGTGTTTTTTTGTGCTGAATTCTATCTGACGTGGTATAAAAAAAAGACACTAGACCTTTTCTGCATATTACGTTGAAAAGTTGCCCATTTTGTGAGGATTCCGAAAAGGTAAAATACAGGTGATAACCTTTGTCACGAAAAAAGATATTTGAATGTTTATCGAGAATGGAGCATTTCTGTGAAAAACTGATTTTGTCACCTTCTCCACAAATTCTTTCATTTTGAAGATTCTGCTGTAAAATATTGAATAATTTTCTTGAAAAATGTCAGTTAGTCCTTAAATTTTTTATAAAATGAAATTATTCATTAATTGCAATGATATAATGTAATAACGCACAGGACCTTCAACATCAACAAATCTATTGTGAAGAAACTTTATAAAAATATCAATAATAAAAATTCAGGATTCTTATTAGAGCAAATGCTCAAAATGACCAACCCCTTCGCTAATACATGCCCATCATCTATTGAGAAATGCCTTTTTCAAACCATACAAACTTCTCCCCGCTATTTTGGCTGCTGAAATACGAATGCGGTGTCCTTCATCTCTTATAGGATTCGAATAAATTTCCTTTTTTTAAAAAACCCCAGTAAAAAAATCCAGAGGATTTAAGTCTGGTGAATCATTGAATCGCATCACATCATATCGATGTTCGAGAGTTCTTTAGGCAAAGAAAAAGAAATAAAAAAACTCAGTCAGTGAATTAGCATCTTAATAACATTTTATTGATTTGTTGATTGATTATTTTCAGCAGGAAGTGCAAAATGAAAGTATTTATGGAAAAGGTGAAAAAATCAGTTTTTCATAGAAATGTTCCATTTTCGATGAACATTCAAATATCTTTTTTCGTGAAAAAGGTTTTCACCTGTATTTTACCATTTCGGAATCCTCACAAAATGGGCAACTTTTCAACGTAATATGCAGAAAAGGTCTAGTGTCTTTTTTTTATACCACTTCAGATAGAATTCAGCACAAAAAAGCACTTCCTTCAGAACATGAATTTCAATTTTTTTTTTCAGAATCCCTGTATAATATTTTGTGGTATTTTTCACTGCATGAATTGGAGTAATCATTCAACAAAATTTACGGAAAAAAAACTGATTCGAAAAGTATTTAATTGTAGCTTCTGCAAGAGAGAAAGCAGTTTAAGTGAAAAAATTCAACATTTTCATAAAACATCAAATATCTCGAAAACTGTGAGACTTTCATATGAATGATTTTTTCACATCAGGTAGAGCACATTCTGATCTACTTTCCGTTTTCGTTTGACGTGGTCTTTACGGGACACCCTGTATATTCAATTCTTGTGGGTTATGAAAATAGGCTGGTTCTTCATGGGGTGCTGATGCCATCACACTTCTTACGTCAGCTTTAGGCTTGGGTATTTCTGCTGCTGAGTACTGTTGCTCTGTTTGGTTCAACAGTGCTTATGTCAATAAAATCGATACCCTACTCAGTGATTCTATGAGGATTGTCACTGATGGAACCATCAAATCTACACCTCTGCATTGATTACCCGTTCTGTCAAACATCGTACCACCTCATATTCGCCGACAGGTGGCAGTCTCGAAGTCTTGGAATAAATTCCATTCCTTCCCAAATTTATTCCCAATTTAATCATATTTACCAGATTCTAGAAGTGCCAGATGGAAATCTCGTAAGCTTTTATGGACTAAAGATTTTCTTTATTGGACTTATAGCCATAAAGAATTTTGGCAATCAGAATGGAATTCGTGTAATCTCTTTGATACACGTTTGATTATTGATCCTTCAAAAAAGTCCTTGGCTTTGATCTTCCAAGAAAAATTTGGTGTACTCTAAATCGACTTAGAACTGGCCATGGTCGGTATAATAGCAAGCTCTTTAGGTGGAATGCTGTTGATAGTCCAAAATGTGTGTGTGTCGTAGAAGAAGAAACTACAGACCAATTGGTAAAGAGTTGCAGAAAATATAAATTTTCGAAGGCATTCATTCGGTGACCGTTTCGTTTTTGAGATGGGTTTCAAATTTCAAAATTATTTGATAAGAAATATAAAATTCAATACCCCTCTCGTTTTTTTCTTTCTTTTTTGTTTTCAGATTATTCTCACTTCGTCAACCATCATAGTAGAAAGAAGGGGAGGAAGTTTTTGGATTTTGTTCTATGAAGAAGATGTCCTTCGACATAATAATTTCAGCTCATTCTTTAGACAAATTCATTATCATTACACTTATACAGGCAGACAGAGAGTTTTTTCTGAGCTTTTTATCTCTATTTTCATGTATCATACGAAGATATGTATGGTACCCCGTTGACATTTTTCCTCTGCTTACACTGAGATCTGGAACAAGTAAAAGGTTTTAACATCAGTCTCTTGTTGATATTTTTTTACATCCGCGTCATTGATTTATATTGTAAAAGTTTCAAAGTTTGTAACATTCTATTTCAAAAGAATATTTATATCTCTGTATGAAGTCTGAATAAATGCAGCTTTCTCAATTTATTGGCATATTGGCAATATTGTTGAAAAATGGAAACATTGGAAGTGATGACATCTAAAAATCTAGTTGTCTTGTATCCTAAAAATCAAAATCTTGAAATCTACTTCTTATTTCCAATTCCAAAACAATGATATGTCTAACTGCCAATAATTAAAATCGTATCGTGTCATTTTTATGGAAAGCAAAGAAGTTAGTACATTATAAACTATTTTTGTAATCAATCTTGGTTTAAAAAGATATAATAACTATCTTTCTACGATTTTTGGGATAAAAATTATAAAGTTAATTCTTCTGAGAGGCTTGTCATGAAAAAAAATGTTGTGAAATAACAAGGTCCTTATATAATTTTTTGGTTTCGTCCACCCTGGATTGGAAATAATTTTTGCATTTTATATGTTCCTTGAAGGAATTCAATAACTTTGTGAATTTTTTCTTGTTTTGAGCTTGAAAGTCTCATGTAGATTGGTCGTTCATTTTAACAGTTAACTTTGAAAAATCAGGATATATAATTTGGCTACTGCAAAAGTACAAGTATTATTTTTCTGAAGTAACCTGCCCCCCATGTAAGGGGTTGATAAACTTGTTCATAACTTTTAGATTAAATTATTCAGATGCATATTTGAAGTCTAGTATATATGAATAAGTAAAAAAAAATTACAGATGCTGCCTCAGCACTGCACTGCGCGCTAGATTTCTCATATTATAAGAAGTCATTATTGGAGAGCGAATTCATAACAGTCCTTGAAATAATTTTTATGCACAAAAAAGCAACCTTTGTTTGTTATGAGAGGAGTTCGGAGCCAGTATTATGAAGGGCAGAGTCCAAATAAATAAAGGAAAGTTTTCTACATCGAGTGACGAAATGTTGGCTGAGGATTCTGAATAAATCTGATCAATTTCGATGTAGTGAACGTGCAAGTAGGTGGAACGTTAGAAGAATAATTGGAATTGGAATCATCGCTTATACTACTGATTTTCTTCCCATAATAATGCGAATGTTTTGATGTCCAACGGAATTTTGAAATCGAATTTGTCATTTAGGTATGACTTTTATGTTTGTCAACAATTTTATTCCATCTCAGATGAGTCATTAAGTCCGACCCTGATCCATAAAACTTATTTTTTATGCCCAAATAAAAATTTTAATCTATAAATTTCGTGTGTATGAGTAATCAACCAAAAATTCGAAGTTATTTCTTTTTCATCACATTGAAATATTCTTCTAAACAATCGTTCTTGATTTAAGGACTCAGAATACAAGTAAAAGTTGAGTGATATTGTTTTAGATACACATAAATTCAATTTTCAAGAATTCAGTCATGAATTCATCTTATAATAAGGGGATTACGGAAAAATGTATGAAGGAAATGCAATATTTCTTCTAGTTGCATAAGTAACGGTTTCGTGAAAATCCGAAGGATCTGTTTCATTTAATTAATCTTTCCAGCTTTTCTAGTTTTAGCTCAAGGGTCTTCTCCGGTATCAAAATACATGTCGCAGCTCGTAGCAAAAATCTTCTATTTCACCGAAAGAAAATTAGTGCCGTCGTTATTGAGACTTGTTTGGGTATTTCTCTCTCCACGATTCTTCACCTCGTAATAAATCGAGGATTCTTTTTTTTATTCCTGCTATTGAGTTATAAGACAGCTAGCGTAACCTTCATTATAAAACGCCACTCATTATTACCTTTTTTTCTAGAAACTAATTAGTTATCGAATTGATTAGGGGAGACTGGGGGAATCCCGGCCATCGAGATTCCCCTACCCCAATAGGAATTTTCCATAGATTTGTATTCAACGGCCAAGCACATCGAGAAATCTAACCTCAGTACACTCTGTAATCTGTGCCTCAGTATCATTTGGGCAGCTCGGAGGTGATGATTGTTCCTAGTGTTGATCATTTGGTGAAATAGACGTGTTGCTTACAAGAAAACTGTGACTTCGAGACGCCATAACTTCAAAACGGTAAGTGGCAAATATAGTTAGCGCATATCAAAATGAACTGAATACTCTTGGTGATCATCCACTTCACTCAAAAAAGGTATTCCTCCACACATTTTTTCATATCGTGATTATTGTTGAATGACTGTTTTGCGGGTAATTCCGGCCCTTGCCTTGCGGGTTTTACCGGCCCGGCCGGTATTACCCCATAGATAGATTTTGAATTTTTTCCCAACTTTCAGATGCCGAGGACATACAAAAGGAAGACCGAAAAAGCTTCTTGGACTTCGGAGACTCTGAGGGAAGCTTTGTCAGCTATACAAAATGGGCGTGCTGTTCGGGAAGTGTCAAGAAGTTTTGGGATTCCGAGAGCGACTCTCCAAGACCGTCTTAGAAATGGCAATGTTTCGAATCCTCGATTGGGACGATGCCCTATATTTAACCAAGAGCGAGAAAATGAATAAGCAAATCAAATAATTAATCTCTCTAAGCTATTTTTTGGAATAACGCCCGGCCGATATTACCCCCACGGTGCGGGTAATGCCGGCCACTTAGTAATTTTTTGAAAATTCATTATGTTGCTACTACTCATTTGTACCCTTCTGTTTTTTTTATAAATTTTGTTTCTGAATGTCTTATCTTTGATTTACACCAACCCGTTTCCTTCTGAATCAATAATAAACCTTCATGAAATTCCAAATTTTCCTTAGGGGGCCGGTAATCCCCCACTCTCCCCTATTCATTTGTTATTTCGTCATTGCAGTGCAGTCTAATTTTATTTGGATTGATTTCATGAAAAGAAAATTTATTTGCAATATTTAGAGGTGACAATATACAGGGTGAGTCTTTGACTCGTACAAATATTTCAACAGTAGATTCTTGAGGTTAAAAGAAACACTTTTCTCCTTTACCATTTCTCAAGAATCGCATCGGTTTAAGAATAAATTATTTATATATAATTTATCTCACAAACGGTTTTATCGAATGAAATGAATTTCTGAATATAGTTTCTCATTTATTTGATGAAAGTTTTTCGAACACAACATATCACCCACGTAATCCAGTTTCCTCATTATGACCATTACGTACCATAAAAATTACGAAAATTCAGTTAACCCAACTCTTGAAACTATGTTGGACGCTATCTGATGAATGTTTGAACGTTTTGTAAAATAAAAGTATTCTTCATATTTCCTCGTATAATGTGCCGTTTTCGAGTAATTTGATATTCAAAAATTAAAAAGTATTTATTAAATTTGACAAATTGGGTACTAAGGCTGAATACAACTCTGTTTAAAAGACCCACAGATGCGTAGGATCACAGATTTCTAGTTATCTTGAAGGTAATTTTGTTTTTCCAGGTCTGGCACAGCTCATTAGGAAAACTTAAAATGGCTATATCTTTTTATCAGGGCCGAATCGGAAAAAATGGTATGAGAAAAAAGTGTTTCATTTGACTTCAAGAGTCTACTGTCAAAATACACTGCGCAAAAAAATTAACGCACATTCTGAAAATCTCAATTTTAATGAAAGTTAACTCTACATTGACTTTATAACTTATTTTTTATGTTCTCTCGGGAAGGTTTTGAACGAAACAAGACACATTAAATGGAAGAAAAATTCAGGATTTCACCGAATCTTATGTGAAAGAAGATAAATGAACAATTTTCAAAATACTGAAATGCTGATAAGTGATTTAATACGTGGTATTTCCACCCCTTGCGTTAATTAGAGCTCGGCAACGACCGTTCATACTCAAAATGAGTGATGTGAAATGTTCTGATCTAATCCCTCCCAGATTTCTACGTGTTGGATTCCTAAGTCATTAAGAGTAGCTGGATGATTTTCTGAACTTCTCAGCCTTCTATTGAGGTTGTCCCAAACCTGCTCAATCGGATTGAGATCTGGACTTCTTGCTGGCCATTCCATTCGAGAGACTTCAACCTCTTCAAGGTACTCCTGAACGATGCGCGCACGATGGGGTCTGGCATTATCGTCCATAAAAATGAAATTTTCATCAATGTATGGGGCAAATGGCACTATATGTTCTTGAAGAATGTTCCTTATATACTTATCAGCATTCATACCTCCATTATCAACGACCACTAGGTCTGTGCGAGCAGTCAAAGATATTCCACCCCATACCATAATCGATCCTCCCCCGAAACCAGTAGTATTCAGGAAATTGCACTGATCATATCTTTCATGTGGACGTCTGTATACAAGGGAACGTCGATCACAACCTCATGAGTTTGCTCAAGCTGAATTTGAAGGAGGCGAGCGGTTGCAAACCGTTGTCTCAACGAAGAAACTCTCAAGTAACGTTCTTGAATGGCAGTTAGTACCCGTGGTCTACCCTGTCCTGGTCTTCGGACATTCATACCTGTCTCCCTGAATCGCTGCAACATTCTGGACACACTTGTATGGGAAACTCCAAACCTTTCTGCAATTCTTGTGTATGTCCACCCTTCTTCTCGCAAAACTACCGCTTGGGCACATTCCTCTTGGGTCAAATTGCGTGTTTCACGTTGCATAGCGATCGAGTGTAGAAAATCAAACGAGAGAAAAACTATTGATCACTAGAATTGATCAAGAACAACAGATTTTAGAATGGAACCAATACATTCAAAATCTGATAATATCATCTTTTTTTATTCCTGCTGGGAAAAAACATCTGTATTGAAGAAAACAGTTGAAAGTGGATTACATATGCATGCATAATTCTGATAAAAATAATTATCATTGAGAACACCTTCAGTTGTAGAATAAATTTTAGATTTCCATAATGTGCGTTAATTTTTTTTCGCAGTGTATTTTTAAGAATCAAAGACTCACCATGTATATGCTCAGAAAATAAATGAAAAATCTGGTGCCCATTTCCAACAATTCATGTAGTTTGGAACTCTTTTTGATATAATTGGTTGGTCAGTTGCTTAAATAACCGGTTCTTAATTTTTTACTGAAAAAAGTGGTGCATTCTAGAAGAAAAAAGATGCAGAAAGTCTTCACAATAATGACAATAAATGAATGAATAAAATATATATTTTTGAATGTCATACATTATCTTTGAATTGTTTGATACTTTGAGACAGCTAGGTCAATAGTCTCATTCCCTGAAACAAAAAAGGATGTTATTGAAGGACAAGGAAATCCCGAATGGACATCTCCACAGGATATTGAAATACTGTATGATTAGAGCCAGGGTGAACGAACTTCATTGATTTGCATTCGATGTATGAATCTTCACCTGTAGCCTCATTTGTATTCGAGGGTGAGTTATCCTTGAAACAACTGGCAATTCCATGTGAAACGAGACGTTTATCTAATAGGGGGTGAACGCTGATCAACTGTTTATAGTTTCAGCGTAGGTTCAAGGATTCGACCTTTCGGTCATTTTCACTTTCTTGTGATGAAATTGGTTAGTTAATACCCTAAAGACAAGGCGTTGAATTGTGTCATTCACATTAGCTGACTCGTCTTTTCGATTGGGATAGATTAGGTTCACCCCTTTTTTATGATCGTCTGATACGGCTTATAAGTATGAGATGTTCTTTCGGACTCCCAGAGCAAGTTAAGATATACAGGCTGTCCATAATTAATGGATAAGACTAAACTCAATCACAGAAGAGCGTTTTGAATAAAACACACAAAATATTTATCTTGTAGAACCGTATTTTCTGCTACACTATATTAAATTAATTCCATACGTATTTCCGTGAAATGTGGCAATCGAATGAAATACTAAACTGCTCAACAAGAGTTAGGGATATCGTATTCAATCGTTTTTAAAAGTATTCTATCTTCGAGAAAATCACTGTAAAATCATTTAAAACTCAATAACAACTTGAATCGATCCAATAAAAATCAGTATGAGACATTTCGTCAATTTGGTCGCCTTTTTTCTGAAGTTTGGTTCTTTGCATATGCTTCATGAATGTTTTTATTTTGAAATGAAGTCAGTTTATCAACAGCTTCGATTTGAAACGAGTTTTCTGAAAATACCAAGACGTAAATCAACAAACGCTGAGGCTAATAGGGCTATCGGAATGCTACAGGGTGGCCTAACTCAGGTTGTTGTAGCGGAAAGGCTCCAAGTCAGCCAAAGTGTGATATCTCGACTTTGGAATAGATTCAGGGAGACAGGTTCCGTGTTGGAAAGACCAAGGCTTGGTGGGCGACGAAAAACAACACCTGCTCAGGATCGTTTTATCACCGTTTCGGCGAGAAGAAACTCTACATCTACGTGTAGAATGCTACGGAATACTCTTCAAAATGCAGATGGGGTCCATCAAAACAATCAGACGACGTTTTGAGGTAAATCTAGGTTCTAGATGTCCATTAAGAGGAGTTCCATTGACACGTGACCATAAGCGTCAAATACTGGAATGGGCAAGACAACATATCAATTGGAACGATCAATGGCGTAGTGTCCTTTTCACTAATGAATCCAGATATGGAAGATTTTCAGATTCTCGAAGAATAAGGTTATGGACAATCCCACGCATACCCCGTAATCGCTATGTCCAAGAAGTCCATCCATTCCGAGGGGGTAGTGTTATGGTATGGGCCGGGATATGTTTCAACGGGCGTACAGATCTACACATTTGTCCTGGGAATATAACCGCCTTATACTATAGGAAGCATGTCATTGACAATGTTGTGCCAAATTTTCACGCTGCTATTGGTGAAACTTTTCAATTTCTAGACGATAACGCTAGACCGCACCGTGCAGCCATAGTTGAGAATGCGCTCGAGGAGCTTGGTATTCCACATTTACCAATACCTCCGCACTCACCAGATTTGAATTGCATAGAACATGCATGGGAACTGCTCCAAAGAAGATTATATAATCATCAACCTACCCCAGAATCCTTAAATGATCTGAGAGAGCTTCTACACTGTTTATGGAACCAAATTCCTCAAGAAATGTTCAACAACCTCGTGTGTAGTATGCAAAGAAGATGTCAAGCTGTTATTGGTGCCCGTGGAGGCCATACATTGTATTGATAGTCTTAAAATGCTTGAATTCTCTGGGAATAAAATTTCGTTATTTCACTCGATTTTTCTTAACCACCCTGCCTACGCTGCAGACCTACAGGCTAAAATTAATTTGCAACTTGAAATCATATTTATATAAATTTTCATCACAAAAAAATGTGAATGGAATATACATGAGTATTTCGACTAAAGAATTATTGACGAAAATATTAAACTTGTTGAAATTTATGCTTTATTCTTTGAGTAAAAATCATATCCACATCTGGTATATGGAATATCAGATGATGAAATTCCTAAAAGGATTGAATCTTTCCATAGACAAGGTTTACAAGAATTTGTCGCAGATTATCTGTTGCAATGTCTCAAAATATTACATTACATGTAATATTTGATAGTTTGAGATTTCAAATGATTTCTATTCGAGTGGTGATGATGCGTGTATGGGTTTCGTCTAGTACTCCATGAAGTTTATATAAAAATCGTGTTAATCCTTAGATCTTGTATAATATTAACTTGAAAAGAGAGTGTTTTTAAAAAGAATGACTCAGTGAATCGAGTGAGGTGTTTAGTTCTTCCTAGCAGAATATGATGAATATAAGGAATATTCTCCACATTTTTCATCAATTTTTGATGTGCAGATTTAATTTCCCTTCACTTTCTGGTGGAAAGTAATAAACGACTCTTTCAACAGAAGTGGATTCAACAGGTCAGTTTTTGAGAAACAAATATCAATTTTACATACAGCGTGTCCCAGTAAAAAATGCCAACTGCTCAATTAGTCATACAATAGATTTCATTGTTCATTCACCCTTGTGTCCAAAGCTACCTCTGCAAATTTTTAATGCGAATGCAATTACACAACATATTGATGCTGTTTTCAGTCAGTCAGGTCAGGTCGTGTTTGCGTTCACACTTTGATTGAAAAAAAATATAATCCAACAGAACAAGTCAACATGTTAATCTCAACAAGTGGAAATTGAAAAACTTCCAAATGGAAACTTAAAATTCGCGTTTGTTTTAGATTTACAGGACCTCTTCCTTTACTGAAAGAAATAAAATTAATTTTCCATTTATACAGGGTGTTTCCTCTGAGGGATACTTTTTCAAGGGTAATATCCAATTTATTCTCACTGAAATTTTCTTGTGGTACCTGGTACCCCTGTGCATCCTGAAATACGAAATGAGTTCTCTGTTTTCCTAAGATCTTCATTATACTCCTAATATTTGGCCCCTTTAGTTTCCCGAATCATTGATCGTTATGAGGTTATATGGAAAAGAATTTTTTCTGATTCTAAATTGAATTGAATCCTTTATTAGGCTCTGAATTCTATTGGACAATCTATTATTCCTTTTATATGTGCAGAATAATTGGAAGTTGGCAAGAGCCAAATGAGAAAAAAACAAAATCTCGAAATTATTACCATGGATCAGTTACAGTTACAATTTAGTTTCTGACCTATTATGATATTCATATGAATTTTAATCAAACCCCTTCTGTTTTAACACGAATTTCAGTAACATACTGTATATGAGATATTATAAATCTATTAAATCATAAGTTATGAAATTTTGATGGATTTCTATTACTGTTTCAATTTTCAAGATTTGGTTGGACGCTTTTAGAGGCACTCTTCTAAAGAAGAGTCTAAAGACTTGTTCTTCTCGACATGATATATACATTTTTTGATCGAGAATAGGGCGTTGTTGAAAAACTGGATCGTTGTAAACGAGTTAGCGTTGTCCTTGATTCAAAATCAAGATTGGTAGGTTGGATATATTACATATTGACAAAAATTCAGGAATATTCTCAATAGGAACTTCAAGGATATACTTCCATTTGACTTTGATAAATATCATAAAATTTTAAATTATTATCTTGATTATAGAAATGTTGTATTGATTGAAGTTGAAACTCATAAAATTCCTCAGCAGAATGTGAAGAATTTAGAAAATATTTTCGGTAAAATTTCATTACTGAAATTTCAAACTTTTATGTATAGTAGGTTCTATTATACGTATATGGATTATCCTCTCTATTTTGATAGTTATTTCAATTCAGTGTATGATAATAGCTTTCGGAATAAATTCAGGAGTTTGGTTTGATCATGACCTTTAATCCTTCTTTCATTTCAACCATAAAATTGTGAAAATTGATCTTCAAATTTATGTACTTCGTACATGATTTATGGAATTATCAAATATTTTTCTTACATTGAAAAAACACCAAATATTTCAAGATTTCAAAACAGTGACCATGACGTTGAGTTTGTCATATTGGTGGGCATTTCAGCACAATAGCAATCAAGGTGTGAAAATTCTTCTCCCTTTCTTAGGTTTTGATGGAAAAAATTTGTAGATTTTTATTTACTTCTATAAAAATATGTTGAAAATACTACCTTTACAAACACTCAGAGATTAAACTCAACTGATTACTCTTGTTTATTGGAGTGAAGTGAGAAAATTGAAATTTGAATTTCAATATTGAAAAATCTTGAAGGCCTCACGAAAAAGAGATACCTATACAGGGTGTCTGTAAACAAATGGTAGGGACTTAGGGAGATGATTCCTCGATGAAAATAAGCAGGGGTAGTTCCTATAAATTTTTTTCGAAATCGACCTCCCTTCCAAGACACAGCCTTTGGAAGGCGATGAGGAGTTTACTGTTTTAATTTTTTTAACGGGTTCTAAATAACACTAGTCATTAGTCATAAATTCACAATAAAATACATTTTATTTTTTCTAATCATTTGCGATGTAGTTCACCTAAATATTGTTTTTAATGTCAGCAATGCATTTTTTTGGTTTGAATATTTAATATAGCATGCGTATGGGTTGTAGTATAATGGTGAACCGTGAGAAAATGTTTTGTACGAAAAATGGAATTGATCTCAGTTCAAACAACCTATTCTGAAAATAGGTTTCTGAATTGAAAGTTATGACGAACAATGAATTAGTATTTTTAGTCTATAATAATATGCAAGGCGACAAAGAAATCTAGAACAAATATTTTAGGTAATAAGCAAATTATAATTCATTTTTAATGATTCGAGTAATATATTCTCTCCTCTTTTATCAGTTTATAGGATTACATTGAATCAATCCATTTTGTTTCTTACGGCTAGTTCCATAATGAAATTTCAAGTGCCTTAAAGCTTTAGTGCCAAGTATCATACTAGTAGGACTAAAGTAAAGGCAGCTTCAAAATTAAAGGGACATAAAGTTTGATCATGAAACTAGCCATTAATATTGACGATAAATTATTTGAATAAATTTTGAGATCATAAAAAGTTTTGAATCTGTCGCCACATAATGGAGACGGAATACATTTGCATTCCCAAGTTGACATTTAAAAGTTATCGCAGCTTCTGTTGACAGTTGTGTAGCGATTGAACACAATAACCTACACAAACGTGAAATCTGATGATAGTCCGGGTTCAAGAACAGGTGGTTTCTCAGGATGCCAATAAAATATGCAAAAACAAACGTTCTTGTTTCATAACACAATAATTTATTCTGTTCCTGAAATTTATGCCGAAATTTTTACGGAGTCTTATTATAATATTATGTAGTGCTTTGTTTCTATTTTCTGAATTTTTCGAAATGATTCAAGATATTTTCTGGATGTATGGAACACTTTTTCGATTCTTCTGATTCTTAATTGTTTTATAGCTGAGTCTCTGTGATTCAATGAAATGAATTTCGAATTGTTTTCATTTACTTATACAGAATGTTCCTAAATTCATCCGACAAAATTCAGGAGCTCGTATGAAATCAAGATGGATCTCTCCTATAACGAAATATCCTCAGCCCACCCCATTCCACCTAAAAGGTGGTGACTAAAATTCAGTTTTATTTTTTTTCTGAATTTCCAGTAAAGCTAGAAACTCGAAATTCCGTAATTTTCGTGCAGTCGCAAAAGACTAACTACGGGTATTTTTTCAATATTTCTGTTACATTATACGGGTGTGAAATTAGCAACCCTTACTTTATTTCATATCAAAACTTTTTTTCGAGAAGTTCCATCAAATGAAATTAAAAATTAAAATCCTCGTTTCATCTACCAACTCTTTGTTATTCTCGAATTTCTTTCCCAAAACCAATAGCTGAAGAGAAAAACCATATTTTATAATTATTTCAATAAATTGAATGGAAAAGAGTAAAGTTGTAAAATCTGGAAGAATTCAGAACAAATGCTGGAAATGATCACCTCCAGCTCCAGCCAAAATATACGAACGTAGTCTACGTGTCATGGATTGCCGAAAAATAAACACTGAATTTCAATCACCACCTTTTAACGGTGATATCTCGGAAAGGGGTGGGCTGAGGAAATTTTGTTATAGGAAAGACCCATCTTAATTTCATACGAGCATTCACCACCTGAATTTCTGCGCATGAATTTAGGAACACTCTGTATATAACAGAAGTAAAACTGTTCAATTGTTGCTCTACATTCCCTTATATTTAATTATTATTTTATAGACAAAATCTTCAAAAAAAAAGCTCGTAACGAAAAATAGTGTATAACTTTTGACGTAGGAGCAGTTTCAAAAAACAACAATCAATCTATGAATATTTCAGGATGAGAGGTTTTTAAATTTTTTTCCATGCTTGGTACCAAAAGTCATTATTACAAATATCTCTTAATGTCTCAATGTCACCCAAATCAACTACTGTAAACAATTCTGTAAATTTTCTGTTAGGTCCAATTTTAACGAATTCATGAAATAATGAATCATTCCACACAAAATCAAAAATATTGAAGTGATTTTAGTTAACTGGTAACTGGTTCGTTACTGGTAATGAAATACATTTTATTACCGAATTTTTCTTTATTTTTATTCATATAGGGGAAAAGCAGAAATGTTCGCAAGTATTCGGATAAAAATTGTATAATTCAATGCAAAATATAACGTGAAGTCCATTCATTGCTCGTCCGAAAGAAACAGATATTGTTTCGACCTTTTCATATAAAATTTTTTATATTCGATTCCGAAATTGTGTAAATTAATTAATTGATCTTGGTCTATCTCATTTGAAATTCATATGAAGAAGCTTGATGTACTATAAAAGTGAATTCAACTGAAACCCTGGACAGAAACAGATCAGTTTTCATTCAATCAACATGTTCAAATACGTAAGTACTTCTTTGGGAAATAATAACGTACTTTTTTATATATGAATTTACATCGTTCAAGGTTCCACGAAATTACACTTTTCGGCTAACAGTTACTATTTAATTTCAGGCTTGCTTTTTCGCTCTTCTGGCTATTGCCCTCGCTGAACCTGCTGCCAAGCCAGGTTTTGTTGCTACTGCTCCAGCTGTAGCTGCAGTTGTACCTCACGTGGCATCCTACGTTGCCCCATATGCCACTGCATATTCTAGACCATACGTTACTTCATACGCTGGACCATACGCTTCTACCTACTCTGGACCATACAACTACGGATACAACTCTGTCTACAACCACCCCTACAGTGCTGTTCATGGTTATGCTCCATACGCTCATCAATACAACTCTATTTACAGATCTGCATTTAACTACCCCCAGTATACTTCCACTTATGCTGCCCATCCTTACAATTATGTATATTAGAACCTTAATGTAGAATAAAATAAATATATCCATCTTATGCATTTGCCTTTTTTTTTTTTTAATTTTACATTCTTAGTAACAACGTATAATTTTCGCCTAGACAGTTTTTGGGTTTACAGTGCTTCATTACTCAGCACCTCAGCTATTTCAAGTCTCAGTCTCAAGTAGGCCAATTGACTCCTCAAACAGGCCTTATTTAGACCCAATTTTATTGAAGAATAAAATGTGATTTGAATACAAAATTCACCTCAACTGTCAAATCTGGCGACTTTGCAAATCGACGTAGGTAACAATAGTGAGAGTATCTTCTACGTCTCTACGAAAATCGAATATGCAAACTTCATATCGATCATCCACATCTCTTTGCTTCAAATACATAAATTATTATCTATGTTCTGAAAATGTTATGTATGTGGGCAATACTGCTGGAAATATGAAATTCTTTTCGAATAACATATGTTGTAGACTTAGAACATAGATATATCTATGTTCTAATGTTGTAGATATGCATAATATACTTATAATATATAACATATGTCAAGAAATGGGTACATTTCTTTTTTCATTTTGTATATTTCCATGCATGTTACCTACTACTGAAAATTTATTATATAGATCTGATAAAATAGATTTGTTTGAGAAAAACATAAAAATCAGTATTATACAGGGTTACTCAAAAAGAAAGAAAACTGTAGATACTATTACACCTAATTTACGATTGAGCCAAACTGGCCCAGATACCAGTGTTGCTATTTTAGAAGATAGAGGGAGAAGGGGAGTGAGAAGTATTTAACAACAAATGAAAGAAAGATGTAAAGAATGATAGCAAAACCAGTCAAATACTATTGATTGAAATAAAAAGCCATCTCGCCCATCTCGGCCTTTTAGTATTTCAAGATACACAAGTTGAAATACTCTATTACAGTAGACAAATTTTATTTAGTGTTAAGAGTTCTTCATTACTCAGGACCTTTTACTGAAGATTGCAATGATATTGGAATACGAAGAATCTCCCTAAATGTCACATCGGAAAGAGAAACTTCAAATAGAAATACTTAATTAAGTAGCTTACAAAGCTTCTAGGATGTTATAAATTTGGGCAATCCTAGTAAAAACATATAATTCTTATCAAATAACCCGAATTGTATGCACAGATATGCTAAATAATTGATATCTAGTTGGCCTAGACCAGTTCGATGCATAAAAATAATATTGCGTTACTATAGCAACGAACAATAACTCATTAGAAGTGAAGTGTGAAGTTTGAGGTCAAAAAAGTAAACCAGAGTTACGCAATAAATTAAAATGAAGAAGATGTCCACCGAAATTGTGAAAATCGAAAAATTGGAGTATCGAGCCATCATCAAGTAACTGTATTTAAAAGGGTTAAGATGTAAGCAGATTTACGAAGATATGCTTGATACCCTTGGTGATCAATGTCCTTCGTATGCGACCGTGAAAAATTGAACTGCAAGCTTCAAAAGAGATAAATTTTCCATTGAAGATGATGACCGATCGGGAAGACTAGTTTCTGTTTCAGTCCCCGAAAATATCGATGCAGTTCATGACATGATTTTATCAGACCGTCGAATTGAGCTAAAAGGGATATCTGAAGCACTGAATATTTCATACGAACGCGTTCATCATAAAGTTCACGTCAATTTGGACGAGAGGGATGAGACTTGGGTACATTTCTAAGATCAGAAACAAAGCAACAATCGATGGAATGGCGACACTCTGGTTCCCCAAGACCTAAGAAGTCTTGTGTCCAAAAATGTGTTGGAAAAGTACTCAAAGAGAAAAGACGCGGAAAGCTATCCAAAGGTGTTTTGTTTTTGCAGGACACCACCCCTGCACACAAATCTCATGTTGCCAAGCAAAAAATTCATGATTGAGGGTTTGAATTACTAGAACATCCCCCTTATTCACCGGATTTGGCTCCATCCGACTATCATCTTTTTCCTCCAACTCAAAAAAAGTTTAAAAGGTCGTAAATTTTCTTCCAACGAGGAGGTAATAAAAACTGTGGGGGTCTGGTTTGCAGAGCAAGAAGAAACATTTTTTTTGAAAAGTCTAGAGACGTTGCAGGTTCGCTGTAATAAATGTAAGTGTAATTAAGAGGAGAATATTTTGACATTGAAATTTTGTTTGGTTCTATAGTAGGCTAAGAATTTTTCAATATATCCTCGTATCTAAGAACTGCACTGTAATGCATTTCATATTCCGGTTGGTAAGTGTATAGGTAACTAACTGCTTTTTTAAAGGCATAATCATTTTTTGACTTGGCAGTATTAAGGAAGAAGTGAATTGAAATGAAAAGAAAGAAATTAGTAATTCGATGAAAAATATTGTGTGCAAGTAGTTTACAGTTATTAGATATTATTCAATTGCATGAAATAAAAAATTAACCTAATTTGAAATATTGTATTCGATATGCCGGCAGAAATAGATACAGTATCGACCTTTTCATATGAAAAATTGTTATATTCGATTCCAAAATTGTGCAAATTAATTAATTGATCCTGATCTATCTCATTTGAAATTCATATGAAGCAGTTTTATGTAGGTATCTACTATAAAAGTGAATCCAACAGAATCCCTAGACAGAAACAGATTCTATTTCATTCAATCAACATGTTCAAATACGTAAGTACTTCTTTTGGAAATAATAATGTACTTTTTTATATATGAATTTACATCGTTCAAGGTTCCACGAAATTACACTTTTCGGCTAACAGTTACTATTTAATTTCAGGCTTGCCTTTTCGCTCTTTTGGCTATTGCCTTCGCCGAACCTGCTGCCAAGCCAGGTTTCGTAGCTACTGCTCCAGCTGTAGCTGCAGTTGTACCTCACATGGCATCCTACGTCGCCCCATATGCCACAGCTTATTCTAGACCATACGTTACTTCATACGCTGGACCATACGCTACTTCATACGCTGGACCACACGTTTCTACCTACTCCGGAGCATACAACTACGGATACAACTCTGTCTACAACCACCCCTACAGTGCTGTTCATGGTTATGCTCCATACGCTCATCAATACAACTCTATTTACAGATCAGCATTTAACTACCCCCAGTATACTTCCACTTATGCTGCTCATCCTTACAACTATGTATATTAGAATCTTAATTTAGAATAAAATATAGACTGTTATCGTACATATGTATTTTTTTTTTCTCTTTCATATTCTCAGTTCACCTAACACGGTATAGTTTTCTCCAATTTGGCGTCCTCAAATTATTGTGGATCTATTCACAATGGCAAACTCGATTGAGTGTTTAGTGCTGCACTACAGCGCCTAGGCTATTTAAGTCGAAAAAAGTGAATTATTTTAAGAGGTTTTAATTTCACCCATTCCTGCTGAAGAATGCAACGAGATTTGTATAGGAAAAAACTGCCTAAGGCCCACTTGCATGAGCTTCCATTAATATTTATTGTTGATGCATTCAGCTGAGTGAAAACATTTGTCAGCTAAGGTTACTCTGAAGCTTGATGGCGTATATCTGACATCATTGATCAGTTGGGATGAAACATAAGAATTTATATTATACAAGGTGATTTAAATGGAAAGAGAAATCCAGAAATTGTAGATATGACACATTACACGTTATAATATGACGTGAGGTATACAGATGTTCCAATTGTTGCTTGTTTATGAGAGACAGGTTGGGAAAATTCTTCCACGAAAAATGAAAGGGAATTGTATATAGTGATAACCAAAACGGCCGAATACATTTTACAGAAACCTACGTGTTGTAAACAAACAAAAGCTATTTTGGCCAGCAAGAATTATTACTACAGCTATGCCATACTCAAGTAATTTTTTACAACTTGTGCCATCTGAAAGCTACATTGAAATTGAGTTTCATATTCCGGTTTTTCTTTTGAAATTCACTTCTATTGTCAATTTTTATGTTGCTAATGCCAAAATTGTTGTAATTATAGCTTTTTTCCAAAGTTTCAATTTCACACGCTATATATTAAGTAGACTATAGCAACATTTGCTGAGAGCATGTTTGGCTATAATGGGCAAGTTTCCTAAAACTCCAAAATCGAATTTAAAATTATTTATGGAAACCCTTTTCCATAAAACACACGTAAAAGATTCACTTCAAAATTCAGAAAGAAAGTCTAGTAATTTTTTTTTATTCGACAACAATGGAGTCGATCAAGAAGATATCCACAGATTGCATGAAAATTTTTTCTGTAATCTGTAATCTTCTTAAAATCGATGACATTTTGTGTCATTGTTTGTTTTGTTTTTCTTGTCAAATGTGATCACAAAACTTGATATTTATTACGTCTATGTTGATCAGAAAACTTTCATGACCATTGTTGACTCCATGGGCTTTGCCTGATTGTGAAAATGACGTAGAATGTTCATAAGAGAGCATTTCTGAAATCAGAATTTTCGTAAGTGAATACAGACAAAATGCAATATGTTAAAATTCGAAAGAATATATTTCGATATATTCAAGTTATAAGGATTTAGGAAAATACCCCATTACGTGAAGAATATCCCAAGTATCTAGATTTTCCTTTCGTATTGAATCACCCTGTATATAACAAACGGTTTTTTCGAAGGAATGATCATTTTTTGACTTGATAGTAAGAAAAACAAAATGAAAAGGAAGGAATTTGTATCGATCGCCACCATAAATTCCATGGACTTCTCTTCCACTTTTTATTTTCGATTATACTTAGATCTAATGGAACTTTCAATTTATTGTGCACTATTTGAGAAAACGCTGCAAAGGTTGATTTTCATTATCTGTGCATTATTTTCTACCAACTTTCCTCCTAATTATACAAGGAAATTTCTCCTGCCTGAGTGGATCATTAACCTACAACACGAAAATAGTTTTTCATTTTTATGTTTTGAGTGTTTCAAAACCATGCAGATAATTTTTTGGCTAAATGTAATATTCTTGCTATAGTTTTTTTCGGAGATGAATTCTTTTTATTCGTTTCTATTATATCCAGCTTTCAACCTTCACTCCAAGAATACAGAGAATTATTTTGATAAAATTATGAAAAAAATTCATTGAAAACTTCTTTTAGAAAAACATTCAAATTGGATTTACCAATTTTCCAACATTGATTATATAAATTATCACACATACTTGAGTATTTTATAATTATTTGTGAGGTAATATAATTTCGAAAAAGCGCCCAAATTTTTCATTTTCGATTCTTGCTTTCGTTTCAGAATTTAGACAGACTTGACACCAAGAGATTCAAGAAAAATTTGTGTACCTACCAGAACGTATTTCAATCAATATTTTAGTAATCTTATCTACACAGCTCAGTGCTTGATTCAATTATATTTTGGATCCTCTGGATTAGGTGATATTTAGTTTTCAACAATAAAACAAATTGAAAGTTTCTCATACCAGAAACTCCTCCAGTATAACACGCATAGAGTTCAATAACCATTATCATCGTCATCCATCTGAGTATGATATTGTTCACCCCTTGAATCAGAATGTGCCTGTGAATGTGCAGAGAAACGAGATTATTCCTGTTTTTGACACATCATTATCCAGCAGTGTTCGGGATGAAAAAATTTGACTCGAAGCAAACATTTAAACTTATTTCACAATTTTATATAAGCTATAGAACATAATTTGAAATGTATCCCATATCCGTATATCAATATCGACCTTTTCATATGAAAATTTGTTTGATTCGATTCCAACATTGTGAAAAATAATTCAATAATCCTGATCTATCTCATTTGAAATTCATATGAAGGAGGTTGATGTACTATAAAAGTGAATCCAACTGAGTCTTTGGACAGAAACAGATTGGTTTTCATTCAATCAACATGTTCAAAACCGTAAGTTTTACTTTGAGAAATTATAATTTTTTTATATTGATATATTATATCGTTTGAGGTTCCATGAAGTTCTACATTGTCTTAACAGCTATCCTTCAATTTCAGGTTTGCTTTTTCGCTCTTTTGGCTATTGCCTACGCTGAACCTGCTGCCAAGCCAGGTTTCGTAGCTACTGCTCCAGCTGTAGCTGCAGTTGTACCTCACATGGCATCCTACGTCGCCCCATATGCCACAGCCTATTCTAGACCATACGTTACCTCATACGCTGGACCATACGCTTCCACCTACTCCACCCCATACAACTACGGATACAACTCTGTCTACAACCACCCCTACAGTGCTGTTCATGGTTATGCTCCATACGCTCATCAATACAACTCTATTTACAGATCTGCATTTAACTACCCTCAGTATACTTCCACTTATGCTGCTCATCCTTACAACTATGTATATTAGACCCTTAGTTTAGAATAAAATATAGACTGCTATCGTATGCATGTATTTTTTTTCTCTTCAAATTCTCAAGTGACCTAACACAACAAAATGATTTCTTCGTCCTTCGACTTAATCATTTGCTATAAACTGTGCACAAATAAAATTATTTAGAGCCTGTATATGCATCCTCTCTGGAACGTGTTTGTTAACTTTGAATTCAGTGACCACCTGTGACTATTTTGGATATATTCATAACCATAACCATTCGTCGTTTTGCTAGTTAGTGAAGAATGAAGATATATGGAGAGGTTTATGTTTCTAAACAATAGGGATGGTTTATTGATCAACCTTTAAACTGTCCAATAGCATTAATGATAGGTAAATAAACCGGACCTTAAAGTACTCAATTCCTAAGCTTAGCTCTGACAATGAGATTTTCTAATGGAAAATTTCAATAAATGTCACGAATTTTCATGACTTGAAATATTGGCGTACTTATATTATAGGTACATAATAATATATTGGAATTGAAAGGATAAGGCGAATTAAATTATTCCCAGCACAGAAATCTCATAGTTTAAATACCACTAATTTTCTTGGAAGATTTTACAACTACCCACGAAGGAACTGTAATTTTATTAATGAGCTATCCTCAGAAGTTCTGTCATCATCGATTACTAAGTATAAAAAGACATAACGATTTATGCTATTCCTAGCAAATCGCTTTTTCGAAAAAGCCATCATTTTCTAACAAATCAAGCAACTCTCGATTAAGAGCTCGTGGTTCCCCTCAACAGTTGTTAAGGGTGGAAAATTGATGAATGGAGCATCGAAAACTCTCATTAATACACAAACCATTCGAGGTAAACTAAAACGGATAATAGGAATTTATTATTAGATGGATTAATTTCAATTACTTTTGGATAACGAAAATATTAATTCTATGCTGTGGTATTAAAGGTGTTCTTGTTTGGAGCCTATTTAATATAACGAGATTATAATATACCTTCAAATAGTAATTTTTTGTAATTTTTTTTGTTGGAAAAACCAGTGGCGTATCATTTTATTATCTGTCTCGTTGCAGTACGGACGCCACTGGTAGAATAAAAAAGAAATGATATTATTCAAAACGTGCTTCTTGACGCTCAAAACCTATGTCTCAAATTTCATAAAAATATTTCAAGCAGTGTGAAAGTTATTAATAAAAACATTTTTTTTCTCTAATTTTAACACCCGGTATCTCGGAGAGGAAACATTTCTCGACATATGTTTATATGACAAACTAGGGCTTATTTTCGATGTAGAATACGTAGTTGAAATTTCTTGGTTAAGATCTGGACCACCCTGTATAGCGAACTGTAATTATTGTTTCATTCAGAATCACCCGTTTGTCGCACTTCTTCACAGCCTGTATAATATTAATAATAGGTAGATATATAAAATGAAGCGAAATATATGGAGAGGTGTTTCTCCACCTAAAATAAAGGAGATGTTGATCGTCTTTCATATTTCTGTTCGTTCTCAGCATCTTTTCCTACAAGTTGATTCCCTTCGAATTTTAGAGAAAAAAGTAGTTTTGATTGAATATCTCCTATATGGAATAATCAAGAAGAATTTTATTTGACAGATGGCGCACGATGGGTAAATGAAATTTTCTGACAGATTGTGTAATTCTGAAATGTTGTCACAAAACTGTGGAAATTTCAGCCCCTACCATATTTGGCATCAGAAGTTTTTCAAATTGACGATTGGAATTTGAAAAAACCAATTCAATACGCAACTTTTAATCCTAGTAGTACAGTTCAGGTTCAAAATCGAACCCAGCTCAAATCAATTCATCTTATATTAGCTCTATTCATGCATGAAATATTTTCAAGAACAATTTTTCTTACAATTTCAAGACGCAGTAACTTGAAGGAAAATAGATTTAGAAACTGTTATCAGAGGCTCTTCAATTTTCACCCTACCTATAAGCTGTAGCAAAATTTTTTGATTCCTTTTCTCCGTAAATAAATGACTCAAATACGAGAGTATGAAAAATTCCTTTTTTCTACAAACGTCAAAAAATGACAAGGTTCGCGCATTGACAACAATATGCGAAGTGACCCTTTTTTTCATTTTCCTTCGTAACCACGACACCGTGCGCGAAGTAGTGTGCGAAATACTTACTTCGCACACTGCATGTAAACTATATGGGATTTTTATATCTTAACCTTTATGTTCCTCAATCAAGCAAAAATCCAAGAAATCATTCATTTATTAATGTATTTATAACAATAATTAAAGGTTTCAAATTGTGAGAAAATTTAACACCACCTAATTTTATTTATTACTCACAATGTTAACATTAAAGGTGCAGCCAGTGCACGAACCAATAATTAGGTATTCCTAAACCAGATAACTCAGATTCAGCTCGTGATATCGTAGATTTGGCAGTTGGATAAGATTATCCATTTTTGATTTGCAAGCAACTGCCGTAGAGGTGACAGCACTTGATCCTGAAATTTCAATACACTTTTTCCTTAGAATATAGAATAACAGGAAGGAGCATATTGCTCATTTCAATTTGACCGGAATAGAGGAGAAATATGGCCGACACATATTTCCGTTACAACAGTGGCGTAGGACAATGAAGTTTCCAAAAAACTAACTTCAATAGTCAGTTGATTCTGATTAATCAAAAAAATTAGGGAAGCACTGACGTTAAGTCAGAAGCTTTTTCACGCTCGTTCAAATTGATAATCAAAGCGGAAATCCACCCCGTCTAACACTGCTTGGCTATATACTTAATGGTATTAAGGTCTATGACTTAACATCACCTACGCCCATGGAGTGTTATTGTCATGGGATAATCTTGTTATGTCATGAAATTCTCATAATTAATACCTGATATTCAGCTTTAAAAATCACCTACCTATAAGTTATTCACGCTAAAATATCCAAAATCCTTATTTCCAGCAAATTTCAAGAATCCAAATTACCAAAATTAAGTTAAAACATCACTTTGTTCATTTGGCCACAGATAACAGAATCATTTGACTTCCAAGTCTGCCACTTTTCAAATCAGAATTTGGAAGACCAATATGGCCGTTTCCGTCGCACAATTCTCGTCACATTTATTCGAAAAAGCTCCTTCCTGATATTCTATGTTCTAAGACTTTTTCATATTAAGCTAAACATGTTACTTATTTTAGAATAATATTTTGGACGTTTGTAGAAAAAATTTTGTTTGCATCTCATGCGCGAAATACTTTGGTGATCTCGACTATTTTTTTAACTCGGCTGCGCCTCGTTAAAAAAAATTAGTTCTCGATCAACAAAGTAGCATTACAAAAATAACTATTTTTAAACAAGGGTTGTGTAATAGCTTTTCATGATATACGGTAAAATGAATTGAATGCATTGATTTTTACTATAATACATTTTTTGGTTTTCAATGATGAATCTATTGCAGCAAATTCCACACGTAGGAACAATCTATATTTTACAAATTACTGATTAATTGATGACAAAGATAGATTATCTAATGGGTAAAAAAAAAGAACAGCGAAGGCGTAATTGACAAAACTGAAATCTATGTTCAATTCACCTAATATTTGAGAACTGCAATATAATGATTATTCATAAAAAAAAGTTTAGCATTTCTTTCGTAAAAAAATTATAAACGAATATTTCCATCCGAATTGAATGATAATACTTATACAAATTCATATCAATATCAATCTTCATCATTATTCTGCAGAAATATTATTTCAAACCGAGTTTCAAACTGAAGCGACGAAGAGGGACGAAACACGTCTCGAAGAACATGATACGGAAACCTTGAAGGCCGTCATAAATATCGAATGAATATTTCAAAATTAAATATTCCTAGTTCCAACTATTTTTAAATGGATTCAGTCCAGTTATTTTCATATATAAACAATCGAAAAACATTTCTCAACAGATCTAGATCGATACTCAACCAATCAACATGTACAAATTCGTAAGTATTACTTGAATATTCTGATTAAACTTTGTTACATGAAATATTTTGTTTTATTCTTTGATTATAATTTAATGAAACTTTTCAGGTCTGCCTTTTCGCTCTTTTGGCTATTGCCTTCGCTGAGCCTGCTGCCAAGCCAGGTTTCGTTGCTACTGCTCCAGCTGTAACTGCAGTTGTACCACACACTGCTTCTTATGTAGCTCCATATGCTACCGCCTATGCAGGACCATATGCTACTTCATACGCTGGACCATACGCTACTTCATACGCTGGACCATACGCTACTTCATACGCTGGACCATACGCTTCTACCTACTCAGGAGCATACAACTACGGATACAACTCTGTCTACAACCACCCATACAGTGCTGTTCATGGTTATGCTCCATACGCTCATCAATACAACTCTATTTACAGATCTGCTTTCAACTACCCCCAATATACTTCCACCTATGCTGCTCATCCTTACAACTATGTATATTAGACCATTATTAAAAAATAAAATTGAATCTTAAAACAAAACTTTGATTTTTCCCTTGAAAAGTCCTGTTTTTACTCAAAAATAATGTTTAATGTCGACCATTTCGGCGTCTATTTTTTGAAGAATTCCAAAAATAGCCTAAATAACTGTATATCGCTTCGCTGCTCTGATGATAGCTTGGATGGAACCTTTCAGATTGTAGATTTGAGGGGTCTATTGTGCTCACTTCCTCACTTCTACAAGATTCTTGCCCACATTTTTTGACTGTGGGCATTTCTGCCTGACAGAAATTTTGACAGGGACCTAGAGTAGTAATCATTAGGTTCCATCCCCAAAAACCTCCTCCAGCGGTACCATCGATGAACCAGCTTGGAACCATGTACCTACCATATATTATTTGGGTAGTCTGAGAGGTTGTACAGGGTGATTTATAACTATTTGGGCATGGGCTGAGGACGGTTTCTTTTGACCCAAATATGGAGCTAGGTGGAAATGCTTGTGCGGAAAAAGATACAGAACCAAAAAAGACCCAAAAAAATCGAGATTTTCGTGAACGAGTTTTTGTGCTAGGATAGGAGCCTTGGCAATGCTGACTATAAAACCGGATATCTCAATTGGATCGGAGAAATATAACAGAAGATATGGCAGATTGAAATTGTAATTTTTTAATTTCAACGATGAAAATCCTGTCGAAGGAAACCTATCTTAGTTACGGAATTTCTCGCAATAGATTTAGCGTGTTCGAAAACCTATAATTTCATACCAAACTTTCGAATATCTGACAATGTTCACGAGAAAATATTTTTTTATTGTTTTTCCATTTTTATTTTCGAGTTTATTTTGAAAAACCCTCTGGAGTGTGATTCTCTATCGAATCATCAACTGTTTGGTTTTCTGGAATCTAAAAAATAACTTCTTTGCACTCCATATTCTGGTACAGTAATGGGACATCATGATTTTAGCAGAGGAACAAATAGATCATTTTACGGGGGTCAAAAAATAACTTCTCATTTTTCACCCCAAGAAATCGAGATTTTCGACATCGAGTTTTCGTGCTAGGGTGGGCCTATATTTTTATAACAAACTTTCGAATATCTGACACTGTCCATGGGAAAAATTTTTTTTTTTTGGTTTTCCATATTTCATTTTCGAGTTTACTTCGAAGGGCTCTCTGCAGTGCAATTCTCTATTGAAACATCAATGGTTATGTTTTCTCGAATCTGCAAAAGCACTCCTATGCACTCCATATCCTAGGACAGTAATAGGACACCCTGATTTTTAGACAGAGGAGCAAATAGGATATTTTTGGGGGTCTAACCCCTTGCTCATTTCAGACCCAAAAAAATCGAAATTTTCGATATCGAGTTTTTGGACTAGGGTGGAAGCCTGAACGCTGATTATAGAACCGGAAATCCCAATTGGATCAGACGAATGTAAGAGGAGATATCGCAGATTGAAATTTGCAATTATTGAAAAGAAAATTTCACCGATTTCACCGATGAAAATCTAAACGAAGGGAGATAGGCCTTCGGGATTGCTCGCAATAGATTCAGCATTTTCGAAAACCTATATTTTCATACCAAACTTTCGAATATCTGACACTGTTCATGGGAAAAGAATTTTTTTTGGTTTTCCATTTTTCCTTTTCGAGTTTAGTTTGAAGAGCTCTCTGGAGTGCAATTCCCAGGGGTAGTCTTGAACGTCTCAGGTCCTAGGTCATCGTCATGTAGTATGTTGAATTTAGTCAAATAATATTCACTAATTCTGAATAGGCACTTTGAATTTTTTTTTATCATCTGGAAATTTTTTGTCATATTAGGGGCGGCATGCACCTAATATAACAATATGACCTTAAGGCAAATCCGCCACTGTGCATTTAGATACAAACAGGTGCCATTTAAATTCTGGATCTTCAATTAACGTTTCAAACAATAAAAAAAATAATAAGAATTTATTTGAGGATTTGTTTCGATCAACAATCAGATCAACAGGCGAGAAATGTTGAACTTCATCAAAAATATTGAAGTAATGAAGAAAAAGATAATGACTAAACTTCTTAAAGTATCATTGCTTTGTCAATATAATGTTCGATAGAAAAAGCCCTCCAAATTGAATCTTCTTTATCTTGATGAATTGTAGCTCATCAATATATTCCGACCAAAATTTAAAAGGAAATGGAATAGATAAGAAATCAATGAAAATTCTCACGGACGGTAAAAAAATCCAATTTGCTGATTATTCCAACACAAAAGTTTTGTATTAAACTGAAGAATAGAAGACGAACCAAACTCGCCTTCAAGTATTCGCTACGGAAACCTTGAAGGTCGCCATAAATATCAAATGTGTATCGGGTTGATCAATCTATTTCAAAATTACATATTCCTAGTTTCGAGAGGTTTTGAATAAATTTAACATATCTGCTTCCCTATAAAAGCATTTGTAAAAGCTACTGACAACAGATCCAGATCGATACTCAAACTTTCAACATGTACAAATACGTGAGTATTCAGCATTTATAAAAATATTGATTTTTTTGCAAAGCTCATATACGTGATCTTCAATTATTACTAGTTACTAGTCATAAAATATAAATTTTCAGAAAGTCTTTTCACATATAACCAACGATAAACGGTTTCACACTTTGATTGCGAACAATAAAATCATTCCAACATTTTTAGCAGTTTAAGTACCTGCTCCTAATGAAAAATTTTAGCCATGAATGGAAACAGTGCGTTGCCAAATATAATCGAAAGAAAAATGGTTCTTTTCTTCATTTAGGTATCCTTTGCCATAATCCATGTTTCACAAAGTCATTTCAAACCCACCCAAAAAGTATTGGTTGATATAAAGAAAATTTCATAATTTTTTCGTATCAAAGTGGAAAATCAGTTGTATGACTAAGTTATGAAAAGTTGTATGTTATAGCACAGACACCTTGTGTAATCGAATATATTACAGGTTTGCCTCTTCGCTCTCTTGGCTATTGCCTTCGCTGAGCCTGCTGCCAAGCCAGGTTTCGTTGCTACTGCTCCAGCTGTTGCTGCAGTTGTACCACACACAGCATCTTATGTTGCTCCATACGCCACTGCCTACTCTGGACTATACCCTACCTCATACGCTGGACCATACGCTTCTACCTACTCTGGATCATACGCTTCTACCTACTCTGGACCATACGCTTCTACCTACTCTGGACCATACGCTTCTACCTACTCTGGACCATACAACTATGGATACAACTCAGTCTACAACCACCCCTACAATGCCGTACACAGCTATGCTCCATACGCTAACCACTACAACTCTATCTATAGATCCGCTTTCAACTACCCTCAGTACACTTCAACCTACGCTGCCCATCCCTATAACTACGTGTATTAAATTGTTGATTAATAAATAGTTTTATAATACAGCTGGACTCTTTTTATTCGTAATAACCAGATAAACATATTGAATTTGTAACAAAGGAGTAGATTATTTAGTTTTTCTGCACTCATTTATAGAGGGAAGAATATTTTTCCAAATCAGTTGGTGAATGTTTTGTTCATTCGCTTCTGATCTTCCATATCAGGAATGGGTATCTGAACGATATAATATTTCTCAAAAGGCCATAAAAACCTGTAAATTCAGGATCACAAAACCTTACAGTAATCATTAATTTATTGCATAAAACCGTATCAATTTAATTGTTTACATGATTTAATACTAATTAAATCCCGATGGATCACAGGAGATGGATATAATTATACTAAGTGGCACAGGAAATATAAAACTCAATATGAATGATTCTACTACAACATTTTTCTGTATACGAGGATATATTGAAAAATTCCTAGCTTATTATAGAACCAAACAAAATTTCAATGTCGAAATATTTTATTACTCAATATATTCTCCTCTTAATTGGATACATTTGTTATAGCGACCCTGCAACGTCTCTAGACCTTTAAAAAATAATGTTTCTTCTTGCTCTGCAAACCAGACCTCCACAGCTTTTATTACTTCCTCGTTGGAAGGAAATTTACGACTTTTTAAACTTTTTTTCAGTTAAGGAAAGAGATGATAGTCGGATGCAGACAAATCTGGTGAATATGGAGGGTGTTCTAGTAATTCAAACCCTAAATCACGAATTTTTTGCATGCCAAAATGATATTTGTTTGCAGGGACGTTGTCCCGAAAAAACAAAAGACCTTTGGATAGCTTTCTCTTTAATTTTTTCCCATAGAGTGGTTAGTAATGTCGAATAGTAATCTCCGGTTATTGTTCTACCCTTATCCAAAAAATCAATCATGATTACTCCATGGCAATCCCAAAAAACTGAAGCAAGAACTTTTCCAGCAGATTTTTGGACACGATACTTCTTAGGTCTTGGAGAACCAGAGTGTGGCCATTCCATCGATTGTTGCTTTGTTTCTGGATAGTAAAAATGTACCCATCCATAATAACAATTCGGTTTAAGAAGTCCACATCGCTTTCAAATCGAGCACAGATCGAATGCGATGCTTCTACCCTTGCACGCTTTTGGTCAACATTTTTTCTCATGTCAAAATTGACGTGAACTATATGATGAACGCCTTCTATGAAATATTCAGTGCTTCAGATATCCGTTTTAGCATAATTCGATGGTCTGATGAAATCATGTCATGAACTGCATCGATATTTTCGGGGACTGACACAGAAACTGGCCTTCCCGATCGGTCATCATCTTCTATGGAAAATTTACCTCTTTTGAAGCTTGCAGTCCAGTTTTTCACGGTCGCATACCGTGTTCATACAGGTACTTGATGATGGCTCGATACTCCAATTTTTCGATTTTCACAATTTCGGTGGACATCTTCTTTCTTTTAATTTATTGCGTAACTCTGGTTTAATTTTTTCACCTCAAACTCCACACTGACACTTCTTATGAGTTATTGTTCGTTGCTATGGTAACGCAATATTTTTTTTATGCATGGAACTGGTCTATGCTAACTAGATATCAATACATCCTCGTACATCTGTGGGTTATGTAAGTAATCGATCAAAATTGTTTCAACACTACTGTGCATCACCTTGACGTTCACTCTAAAGGACGAAACAGCTTTGCGTAAGTCCATTATTTGCCCTTTATTCAATTCGCTAAGCTGTTGAACATTTACTAGTTTTCCACCTCTAGGCATGATAAACAAATTAAAGAAAACAATACTATCGTATTGTGTAGCGTACTCTTTTTGTCAGAATATAACACAAAAACCACTAAAACCAGATATGTAGAAGATGGTAGAAAAGCCAATCGTTTCATATCGTGACTTGAACAAAGATGTTTTCCGTTTTCTAAGTCACTAACTATATTATTACATCATTTTTATTATATTATCCTGATTTTCCGTGGGACCTAAGTAGGTACCCCTCAGAAGCTCTGTGAGCTTGTACGAGTTCGGAAAACCAGTTGTGATCTGTGTAGGCTTTGTTACTATATCCTAACGCCACCTTAGGCACAGCACTCTCATTCTCACAATATTTCTGGAATTGAATTTTTCCTTATCTTTATGACGATTTCAATTTTAAGATCAATTAACATAAAATAGGTGAGTATTGGAATGAAAATGAAACTACTTTCCAGTCTCTACTCCTGACTTGACGGATTCGTTCAAATTTTCCCGAAATATTACAGGATGTGTCTTCGTTATGTGAGTACAGAAATTATTGAAATATAATTTTCAAGATTCTGAAAGGATATTTTGGCGATTTGTACAGTAAATTTCGAGAAATTACATTTCTGTTCAACTGAAAGGTTGAATTTTTTATAACTGATGAATTGGTACATCGGGAGTTTGCATAAGTTTTTTTTTCAGGTATATCTGTTGCTCTTCCTCAGCATCCTTTTGAATGAAGGATGGGCTGCCCCACAACATGTGAAACATTCAGTGTGCGCACTATTCGGATTGATTTGTGTAGAAAATCAAATTCCAATGCCGGTTGCAGGAGTAAATGATATCATTATAGATTACTAATAATGTAGCACTCACTTCCATTCTTGGCTTTGATATATATATTTAATAAATGTGTGTTACTTAGAATATTCCAGATTTACCAATTTCCTGCTAATGCAGCATCAACATATTTCTTCTTCATCTTAGCCCTTTTATCTCCAATGAAAAACAATATGTTGAACATTATGTAATATTATACATTATTGGGTGAAGTACAATGATATTTTTTTTACTATTCTGACATTTTTGACAGCTGTCCTAAGCAATTCCTCCCTGCAATCACATTAATTTTAGCAGTCGGTTGGCCATGAAATAATATTCTCAAGTTTTTGTAACTAGAACGGAGTAAGGTTGGCACTCATAAAATGTCGTTAATGTCATAACGCCATTGCCACAACTAATATCAATTTTTATTACGAAAATGCCGAAAGTGATTGAAAAAAGAGGCAGGGTTTCGGAAAGTGCTATTTAGAATGCAGGTCCGCTCATTCAAATAGTTATACCCTGATATTCTAAAATCCACAATACGTCAGACGGTAACGAACATATTCAATGTAAGAGAATTTATATAATGTTTCATCTGAATCTAAACGACTTATATTTCAGACATCTTAGCTACAACCAGTATCAATTTTTATTACGAAAATGCCAAAAGTGATTGAAAAAAAGAGAAGACGGGGTTTCAGGAAGTGCTATTTAGAATTCAGGTCCGATCATTCAAATAGTTATACCCTGATATTCTAAAATCCACAATACGTCAGACAGTAGGGTAGCGAACATATTCAACGTAAGAGAATTTATATAATGTTTCATCTGAATCTAAACGACTTATATTTCCACAATCAGAAAGATTGTGAATGAAGAGGATGACAAAGAATTTCCTTCTATTGGGAGACCCAAAAAAGTGGTGGCATTTTAGAATTTTATGTTTGAGTGAATCAATGCGAAAAGTTTACTACAGGATTTTCGATGAATGTCATCGAAGAATAAGTTGCCGAATTTGATTTTTCTATTTTTCATTTGACTTGTCCTATACATTGTAAATGTCTTAAGGTACCAATAAATACCTAATTATTATTATCATATCAATGCATTAAGATGAACAGCCACTAATACGTGCCAGTTGTCCTGCTAATTGTTTATTCATGTGAAATTTTTGTTCGAAGGTGAAGTTCATCTTGATTGAAACTTTTACTTATATTGATGCAAGATGATTTTTGTTGAAGAATTTAACATTTTTGTAATTATTTGTTAATTCCTTCGGGAGATACCCATTCCCAACCACTGCAACATATGCATTTCATCTTTGGGTTAATATTTTTGAAATCTACAACTGATGTAACGTATTCAAACTTTAGCCAAAGAAGATAACGAACATTAACTCTCCTCAAGCTAGTGCATATTGTGATATTATACTGATATCTTGTACTTTCCATGCAAATAACTGGATTTGGTATGCCAGTTTGTATAAACTTCAATTATGTTCTTCACATATTTTCCGAAGAGATTCGACATTGTGATAAAATAAGTAATAACAGAAACTTTTACGTAGAACGGGCAACATAGCGTTGATTTAAAACCCAAAAATGTTTTGACAAGCGGCATAACCCCAAATTTTTGTACTATACAGAGTGAAATGTGTCAAAGTTCCATGGCCAACCGACTGCTAAAATAAAAGTGAATGGAGTATACAGGTCTAATTTTTGGTATAGGTACTCTACAGAGTCCAAGTTGTCCTCCCTTATCAACTGAACAATTCAAATAAAAGACAGTTCTCGTTTATAATCAATTTAATTCGAAAAAGTGGAATTTTAACGAATGAGCCGAAAAAGAAAATTTTTATCTTTCTAACAGTCTCTCTCTCCTAAAAGTATAATCCATAGCCGAAGTTGTTGTATCCGTTGTAGAAGCTTGGAGCATAAGAGGGATAGCCGAAGGAACCATAAGAGTATCCAATATTGTTGTAGATTGGGCTTATTCCGCTTATAGCGCCGTACGTAGAGAATGCGGGTAGAACTGCGCTTGGTGATGGTTTTGGAGCTGCGAAAGCGCAAGCTAAGAGGGAAAACAAGGTAATCTGAAATGTAAAAACTGTAGGGTTAACAAGAAGGAAAAAATGTAAAGCTGGAATAAATAGAAATCAAAACACCCCTACATGGTGGGAATAGTTTAACAACTTTGATGAGCGTTGGGAAAATTCTTCATGTAGGTTATGGAATTTTGACGGTTGACGTTTTCTATGGAAATTCCATATAAATAACTTCAAATGTAAGTTTTTTCTTCTTGACGGTGAAATAAATGGAATATCTTATTCGTATGACAAGTATCTTACCAGCTTGAACATTTTATTCTTGGTTGGTCGGATGAAGTTGATCAATTACATTTACTCTGAATTTTGTGTAAGTTTATATATTCATGCGACGATAATATAAGGGGAGTGGCACACTAGTAGGATCACATTTTTGTTGATTTGATTAAAAATGGATTGAAAGTGCAATTATTATACCTACCAAACAAGGTTTAGTGATATACAACATTATAACTATTGGTGGATCGTTATGAGTCTACTCGACTGTATTGTCAATAAAGAATACAATACGCGAATTCAATGTAAGCTACTTTTTGAAGGGACCAAAAGACGACAATTTAGAAAATCAGCCCATAACTCATTTTCGATATGCTGCTTAGTTTCAATTTCTGAAATACTACTGTTATTTAGTTTAAGCGTAAATTTTGTGTAGTCAATGTATCATTTAAGTGTGATTGTTGTCAAATAGGAGAAAGAGGATAGGGTATATATTTTACGAAGTTACATAGTTTCGAAGGCGTAGAAATTCCAAATTTTTTTTTCAATCCTGACTATCATCTTGATCTTGAGATCTCTTGAAATTGGGTTATTGACTAACAAATATAAAATTTTTATTGATGATTCATTTTGTTTTAGTACCAACTCAATTCGGTTGAATATTTATTGATGAAATCCCAACTTAAAATTCAATTTCTCACCAAAATCGGTTCTAGCAAAAAATTATTTCCGAGCGATGTTTATTAGTGCAATTCCATAATTTCATGAGTAAATGTCAACTTTCTTCGGTTTTTTTGGAAAGAGTTTCTTACCCTGAATTCATTTCTCCCAGTAAGCCTGATAATGGCCAAAAATATTTCGACCTATTTTGTATACTACCTACTTCCATAATTTCCTGAAAAAAGTTTATATCTTCTTGGGGCTTTAGGGATATATTATTTTATCCTTCCTGGGTACCAGATAGTAGACGTAGGCAAAATGATCCAGAACAATGTAAATTCTTGTTGAAGGTTTCCACACAAAAAATATACCATCCTTATGTCCTTAAGATGAACCGTTTAAAAAAAATTCATTCAATTAATGTAGGTATTAGATACCGTAGATTCGGGTGACTTGGGACGATTGTTGAATTCAGCGTGTCATATTTTCAAAACGGTAACCTATTTATATCTGAAGAAGAGGTTCGAATATGCTTAATGACTCAAACTATTGATTAGGATATATATCATGCTTCAGAATTCGGATATAAATTTTGAAAAAAATAAAATATACTTGTCCCAAGCGACCCACCGATTTGGTAGGCTTGAGACACAATTTAATATATATTGATTTCTCAACTCTCAAATGAAATAGGTGTCTTTGTACGGTGTATAGTTTTGAAAAATTAGAATTTGTGATAATATAGTTGAAATTAGGTAAGGATAAACCCCCATTACAGCGAAAGTAAATATATTGAAACTCAAATGTAAAAAAACCTAAACAAAACAAGGGGACATTGATTTCTTTCATTCTTTGGTGATTTCTTTGTGGAAATAACGTAAATAATAATATCCTGCGAAAAATCGGCATATTTCCTGCTGCCAATGCGCCCCTTGTATATATTCGGCATTGTCCCAAGTCACCCTATAAAACAACAAAATAAATTAATGAGATCCGGGTTGCCGTTTGATTTGTAAACAACCTTGTTTCATGACATATCTAATATCGCAATATCCCACGTATCCAGAAAGAAAATTACACATGCACAAAGTGAAACACATATACAGGACACTAGAAAGTGTAAGAGGCATAAAAAAACGAGCTTTTACTCTCCTGAATTCGTTAATTTTTCCTGTCAATTCATACACTCTAGTCACGGCAAACTCAACAGGAATTAATTGTTAAACTAAAAAAGACGCTACACAATCTTATAAGTTTGTCCCTTCACTCATGAATGGTAAGAAACAAAGAAATCTGCAAGGGGGATATTTGTCCCAAGTTACAGGAATCTACTTCAATTTTTAAAGTAAAAGATTAACGTCCAGTTTCATAATCAAATTTAAGGTCAATTTAAGCTTAAAGCTTCCTTTAATGTCATTTTTAGTAGGGTTAAAGGAAGCTTTAAAATTGAAGCGACTTTAGGTTTGATTATGAAACCGGCAGTAAATCTATTTTTGACGATGAAACATGATGGAATAATTCGAACTTAAATTTAAGTCTTTCAAATCGAATCAACTTGAAAAAATGGAAATAAGTAATAAATAGAATGAAAAAATTACCAAATTCAGATGTGCATTTTGCATTGATAAAATAGATTCTTAGAATGGATTTTTCTCGAAAACAGTGTACAGATATACGGCTGTTATGCCTTTTTTGTGTAGAATTGTTCGTTCTGATTCTATATTCAAAACGCCGAAAAATATCTACTACTCGTCACTGACTTGACCAATGTCATTTATAGTATTTCATTTCATGGAGGCTGAAAAATCTCAGGACTGTACAAAATTTCCACCCACTTTCCGCTATTAGTTCCGACAAAAAAAAATAAAACCTATCTTTGGAGAATGCACTTCAACAGCCTTTATATCTAGAACGTAGACTTTATAGGTTCATATGAAGTTTTTGTAGAGGTTACTTTGCTTTACTTTTTCACCTAATTTCAGGACACCCCGTATACAATACGGATAATAATAATAATTTGGCCCTTTTGATTGAAACATTCGGATTCTATATGAAACCTCAAACATTCATACAGTTGCATACACCTGCATTGTTAGAGTTTAAAGTTCACGGACTCACAGGCTTATTCGCTCTGAACTTGCCATAGCAAATACAGACAGCAAACAAATTAATCCCTGTGGAGAGAATAAAAATCCATATAACTGCCATAGTAGGAGGGACGATGGACAGGGTACGCAAATAACAGTAGAATGAAAAACATTCTGCAGAATAGCCATATAGCCAAGGTAAATTGCACCAGCAATAGTTGAAACTCCAATACACACTGACCTAGAGAGGAAAATGCTGATGATGTTGACTAGAAATAATCTCTTTAGAGTTCATCGATTACTGACCCAGGACTGATATAAAAAAGTGTCTGCTTAATGTTTTCATTTCAATATCCTATCAAGAACAGAAACGAAGATAATGACCAAAGTTGAAATCGCCCAAATTTCAATTTTGGCCTATAACTTAAAATCTAAAGCAGATAGAAGAATGCAGTTGATGTCATTATTAGATTCTCGAAAAAAGACGATATGAATGGCACATTCATTTTCCTCTCTCTTTGGGTTAAAAAGTTGTAGTTCAGGTAATACCAATTTTACCCACCCTGTTTACTATAGGAAGTTTTTATGTATCAGAAGATACTTTTCTGGGTTGTATTCCTATTTGTATCCCGAACCTGAATCAATAAATAAATTAAATAGTTACAAGATCAATATCAGATATAATTCCATGAATGCAGTGCCTAGATCAATACCATTTGAACAACCTCTGTAGGTTGATTGAATCTTATATGGAACAACCTTGAAATTCAAATTAAAAGTTTTGAACTTGATCTTGACAACGAAACCAGTTCAGTCGGCTCCCTGAGATGATATTCCGCTTGAAAACTCTATTTGTTTACTGCAAATTAATAAGTCGTTCTTGATTATTTTTGCTCTGAAACAAAGTGAGTCAAAGGTGGAGCCAAAAATTCATATTTTCAGTATGTAGGGTTCTTTTCTACTATTCTGTAGAAAAATTCTCGAACTGGTCGATATTTTGTTCGAATTTAGCAAATTTTCATGAATAATATTCTCTATGAGGGTTAAGGATAGTTGAGTGTTTTTGAATGGCAACCCTAGCATTTTATGCCAGAAATACATAGAACTTTGGTTGCTGATGATAAGGATAATTTGGTCATTGATGCTCAACCTTTTTTATTATGGGGATGATATGGATAACCTCATTGCCCTTCTCATAAGGTATGAGAGAACGTATTATAACCATGTACATTGTACAGGGTGTCCGCCAGAAAAATACCGTATACCTTATATGCGAATCTATAGGAGCTACCGAAAAAATTTTGAAGTAAAATTTGTTCTGCAATGCAAAGTAACCTTTTTTGTGAATAGAACACCCTATGTTTCATTCGACATTTGAATAGAGCTTAAGAAGACGAAATGCAATATACATATATTATTTTTTGGGTCTCAGATTGCCTGTTTCGGATTTATTGATATTTTTCATAAAAAATGGTTCATTATTCAGAATACTGTAAATAAGTTATTATTCTAGACATCGATTTGTAGTTTTTGACTAAAATCAGGAAAATCTAACTTTGAACTCTTTTTATGAACAGATTATTTCTGAGAGTTCAAAAACAGTGTTGCCACATCTTCCATAATTTTCTCTTTTTTTTTCAAATATGGACACCCCATATAAAATTTGGTTAAAGAGTTCTTTATTGAAGACTGATTTATCCAGAACAAATTCCACTGGAAAATTTTTTCGGCAGCTTCTATAGCTTCGCTCCTTTTCTGGTGGACACCCTGTGTGTCAAACAACAACAAAAAATACAGTAGATAGCATTTTAAGTTTCTCGAAAAAAGACTCTATCTTGTTGGGTTAAAAAGTTGTAGTTCAGTTATCAGACATTTTGCCTACCCTGTACAGGGTGGGCAAAATTCGTTGACTACTGAGAGGATCTCGAGAACTATAGCACCTAGAAGAAAACGGATGACACATTTCCGTGCTCTTTTACGAAGAAACAAAGAATGGTGAGAACTGCAGCCTCATACGATACTTCGTATTTGAGTTTGACAATTTCGTAAAGTTCTCATAACTTTTTTGTCTTTGAAGTTACGAATCTGAAACTTGAACATTCAACAGGCACTTTTTTACGTAGAATCCACTGATGAGCTCAAAATATTTTTTCATTTCGAACCATCAAGTGAACTTTCATTTTTTTAAATGCAAACTTATATTGAATTTGTTATTTTTGAATTGAAAAAAAATCTTTTGTCAGTAGACTCTACGTATGAAGGTGCCTAAGAAGGTTCAAGTTTCAGATCTGTAACGTCAAAGACAAAAAGTTATGAGAACTTTTCGGAATCGTGAAAATCTCAATTTTTGTTTATAACTCGAAATCTGAAACTGATAGGCCGATTCTGTTATCAGATTTGGATTAATCATGAAAAAAGAGCTCGAGAATGTTTCATCTTCTAGCTGCTATAGTTCTGGAGATCTCTTCAGTAGATAACGAATTTTGCCACCCTGTACATGTCCATTGATTTTTGTAATTATGATTTTTGTGATTTTCAATATAGGTAAATCATCAACTACACTACAAGAACCATGAACACACGTATTCGTTCAAAATATCAATCACTCATAAACTCCATTACCTCAAAATACATAGTTACAAAAAGGAAAAACATAGATTATAAATGAAAAGTTGCATACTTTCGAGCATATTTTGTGTCAAAAGAGGAAATACCAAAGATTGGAATAAGTAATTCACATGCTTCAGGATCCTCAACTCAATCAAAAATACGCTTAACATTATTTTTGTTACTACTACGAACTACTAGATGATGTCTAATTTGCAAATGAAGAGGATTTGTTGTGTGAAATAGAATATCATTCCAGTAATAGATTTTATAATGAATGAAGATGAACCGTTCCATTGAATAATTGACATCTTTGTTACAAATCGGTCTTTTGTTTCAATCAATCGTGCTGAACTTCCTGTGAAAATAATTCATATACGGGATATGCAGAGCAGAATGAGAACCACAACATTAATTATCGCTAGAGTGTTGTCGAACAAAGGAGCCGAAACAGGTTGGCAGGAGACAAACGCCATTTTGCAAGATACAACCAGTACACATCACATCGTCTTCATTATTTCCATTACTTCTGGTCGATTTTTATTTCAAGTAATTGAAAATGCGTCAAGACCACGCCTTTTTAAGTGGAGATTTTAGGTATTTAAGATGAAACGCATTCTGGATATTCATTGTACGGTTACACCTTGCATCAACAACAAAATCAACATGTTCAAGCTGGTAAGATACTCTATTTGGCCCCTCATGAGAAATTTGCATTTAAGGATATTTTGGTCCAAGTATAATATCGGTCCAGTATAATAAGCATTTTCTTCATTTTCATTCAAGGAAAATTTATAATTTTTCAGTAGAAAAATATAATAATTTTTTTGACTTCAGAATGAAACAAGTCTGCAAGTTATTCAATTCCAATTCAGAACGTATTTCAAGATACTCGTAGATAATTCCATCGAAATTTTAAGAAAATGATTAAACCTTCTCTATAGGCAAGAGTAAATTCTTAAATTATTCGACACCAAAAAAATCATTACCTATACTCCATTCACTTTTATTTTAGCACTCGGTTGGCCATGGAAATTTGTCACATTTCACTCTGTATAGTACGAAAATGTGAAGTTATGAAGCTTGTCAAATCATTTTTGGGTTTTAGATCAACGCTATGTTGCCCGTTCTACGTGAAAGTTTCTGTTATTACGTATTTTATCACAATGCCCAATCTCTTCGAAAATATGTGACGAACATAATTAAAATTTATACAAATTGATTGAAGGCATATGAAATCCAGTTATTTGCATGGAAAATACAAGAGATCAGTATAATATCATAATATGCACTATAGCTTGAGGAGGGTTAATGTTCGTTATCTTCTTTGGCTAAAGTTTGAATACGTTACATCAGTTGTAGATTTCAAAAGTATTAACCCGAAGATGAAATGCATATTATGCAGTTGTTGGGAATGGATATCTCCCGAAGGAATTAACAGATAATTACAAGAATGTTAAATTCTTCAACAAAAATCATTGCATCAATATAAGTAAAAGGAATTAAAGGAAGTTTCAAGTCGAAATGAACTTCACTTTTGAACAAAAATTTCACATGAATAAACAATTAACAGGACAACTGGCGCGTATTTGTGGCTGTTCATCTTAATACATTGATATAATAATAATTAGGTATTTATTGGTACCTTAAGACATTTACAATGTATAGGACAAGTCAAATGAAAAATCAATTTTCGGGAACTTTTTCTACGATGATATTCATCGAAAATACTGTAGTAAATTTTTCGCATTAATTCACTCCAACATAAAATTCTCAAATGCCACCACTTTTTTGGGTCCCCCAATAGAAGGAAATTCATTGTCATCCTCTTCATTCACAATTTTTCTGATTGTGGAAATATTCAGCTGAAATATAAGTCGTTTAGATTCAGATGAAACATTATTTAAATTCACTTACATTGAATATGTTCGCTACCGTCTGACGTATTGTGGATTTTAGAATATCAGGGTATAACTATTTGAATGAGCAGACCTGAATTCTAAATAGCACTTCCTGAAACCTTTGAGTATTCAATAATTTAAATTAATACTCAAGGCTGAAATCATGTCTCTTTTTTTTTCAATCACTTTCGGCATTTTTATGAAGAAAATTGATATTAGTTGTGGCAACAGCGTCTCTTTTTTCAATCACTTTCGGCATTTTCGTAATAAAATTGATATTAGTTGTGGCAACGGCGTTATGACATTAACGACATTTCATGAGTGCCAACCTTACTCCCTTCTAGTTACAAAAACTTGAGAAAATTATTTCATGGCCAACCGACTGCTAAAATAAATATGAATGGAGTATACATCAAAATAAAGATGGAAGAATATTTCTAAACACTTGCATAGCTGTTTAAATTCTTTTTCAACTTGAAAAAACTTATGTTATGTTTCGAGTGTAACACACTGCATATTGTTGGTTTTCCTAATTCTAATAATTGACTTTTTTCAGATTGCCTTCTTCGCTCTCTTGGTTTGCGCTTTGGCCGCTCCCAAACCAAAACCACAGCTTCCAATAATTTCGGACTACATTCCTCTATCCTACAGTTCTATCAACCCAATCAACCCAATCTACAACAACCTTGGTTACAACAATCTGGGATATTCTTATGGCTACGCTCCCTATGCACCAAACTTCTACTACAACAACGGTTTCAACAACTTGGGCTATGGCTATGGATTGTACCTTTAAAGAGACAGAAGTTCCGATCTGGCAAATTCGTTTCAGAAACAAAATACTCAAATAAATCATAAAATCTCACAATGTTTTTTGATTCTAAGAAATTAGAGAATCTACTTCTAAGAGAAAATTGAAAGTGGTAGCTTTTATAACTAAAGTAGACGACCGCATTGCAATATTGCTAGTACAATATCCCTTCAAAATAGAGGTGCTGCTTTTATGTTTTATTCAATACAAATCAATGGTATTATGAAGAAGACATAGCAAATATGTAGTTGTATAGTATCTCTCAAATTATTCAGGTTAAGTCTTTGACGTGTACATATACACTGCGCAAAAAAATTAACGCACATTCTGAAAATCTCAATTTTAATGAAAGTTAACTCTACATTGACTTTATAACTTATTTTTTATGTTCTCTCGGGAAGGTTTTGAACGAAACAAGAAACATTGAATGGAAGAAAAATGCAGGATTTCACCGAATCTTATGTGAAAGAAGATAAATGAACAATTTTCAAAATACTGAAATGCTGATAAGTGATTTAATACTTGGTTTTTCCACCCCTTGCGTTAATTACAGCTCGGCAACGACGGTTCATATTCAAAATGAGTGATCTTAAGATGTTCTGATCTAATTCTTCCCAGATCTCCGAGTTGGATTCCTAAGTCATTAAGAGTGGCTGGATGATTTTCTGAACTTCTCAGCCTTCTATTGAGGTTGTCCCAAACCTGCTCAATCAGATTGAGATCTGGACTTCTTGCTGGCCATTCCAATCGAGATACTTCAACCTCTTCAAGGTACTCCTGAACGATGCGTGCCCGATGGGGTCTGGCATTATCGTCCATAAATATGAAATTTTCACCAATGTATGGGGCAAATGGCACTACATGCTCCTCAAGAATGTTCCTTATATACTTATCATCATTCATAGCTCCATTATCAACGACCACTAGGTCTGTGCGAGCAGTCAAAGATATTCCACCCCATACCATAATCGATCCTCCCCCGAAACCAGTAGTATTCAGGAAATTGCACTGAACATATCTTTCATGTGGACGTCTGTATACAAGGGAACGTCGATAACAATGGTAGAGGCAGAATCTAGACTCATCTGTGAAGAGAACTCTTTCCCAATCGGCATCTTCCCAATGGATATGCTCTCTCGCAAAATCCAAACGCGCCCTTCGATGGGCTGGGGAAAGAGCTGGGCCTCTTGCCGCGACACGAGGCTTTAAATCTTATTCTCTGAGGCGATTTCTTATTGTCTGAGTGCTAATTCGCACCTCATGAGTTTGCTCAAGCTGAATTTGAAGGAGGCGAGCGGTTGCAAACCGTTGTCTCAACGAAGAAACTCTCAAGTAACGTGCTTGAATGACAGTTGTTACCCGTGGTCTACCCTGTCCTGGTCTTCGGACATTCATACCTGTCTGCCTGAATCGCTGCAACATTCTGGACACACTTGTATGGGAAACTCCAAACCTTTCTGCAATTCTTGTGTATGTCCACCCTTCTTCTCGCAAAACTACCGCTTGGGCACATTCCTCTTGGGTCAAATTGCGTGTTTCGCGTTGCATAGCGATCGAGTGTAGAAAATCAAACGAAAGAAAAACTATTGATCACTAGAATTGATCGAGAACAACTGATTTTAGAATGGAGCCAATACATTCAAAATCTGATAATATCATCTTTTTTTATTCCTGCTGGGAAAAAACATATGTATTGAAGAAAACCGTTGAAAGTGGATAACATATATGCATGCATAATTCTGATAAAAATAATTATCATTGAGAACACCTTCAGCTGTAGAATAAATTTGAGATTTCCGTAATGTGCGTTAATTTTTTTGCGCAGTGTATTTTAACCGTAGATTATTGCGGTCAAAAGAAACACTTTTTTCCCTTAGCATTTTTTCCGATTCAGACTAGACAAAAAGTTGAAACCATTTTAAGTTTTCATAATGAGCTATGCCACCCATTGAACAATTAAATTCCCCCAATAATATGAATGTATTATACGACACTACACATCAATGGATATTGTAAACAAAGAGTCCCTTCCACCAGAGGCAAAAAGTTTGTCTCTGCTTCCACTAAACCAGTGAACATTCAAGGGCATTGAAACGCTATCGGCCAAAAGGATAATAGAGTGAATCCTATTGTTGATACTCTTTGTTTTAAACATGCAGAGTTGGACCTAATTTTTCGAGGGTCACACTATGTGAATTCCACACTATGTGTGATTATCAAATTACTCGAAAATGGCGCATTAGGTATAACTATTAATCGGATTTTGCCATTAAAAAGGTAACTCGCATTCAGACCCTTAATATAAACAGGAAACTGGTGGATATCCTGGAATGAATCAAATAAGTACTTATTTTTTCAACCTTTATATGAAAGCTGGAGTAATTTTACATAATTGTCAGTTTGAATTGGCAGGTATTTATACATAATTAGTTGAGCATCAAGTATTTACCGCATTAATCCAGGAAAAACTACATATGACTAATTATGAAAACATCATTCAGAGAATAATTTTTGAATGCAATTGTTCTTATATGTAAATCTATACGGGTGTTTTCTCTATATTTAAGGTCGAATATTCAAATTTCTTTGCTGTTGATGAGTAATGCTTTCAGACATATATAAACCGTTTCTCAGAAATTGATAAATTTTTTGCAAGAAGTAGGTAAAGGTGAAATGCCAGATTTGAATCCAACCAATTACCAAATTTGTATTTTAGAGCCTGGACAAATTTTCTGCTGTTACAATTTCATCTCCTCATGGTTATGGTTTTCTTGATACAATAATGCCAAAGTCCAAAGTTGTTACGAATGGTGCAAATAAAGTCTGTTATTTCATCACTTCTTCTCAGAAAATTTTATCAATTTCTGAAAGTATTAATCTGTAGACACGGCACTTAAAAATGCAAGGGAGTTAACGAATTTCCAGGAATTAAAAAAATGCCCATTTTGTCAAAAATGTGAGATTTCTAATGAATTGAAATTCTGATAAACGGAACATGAAATGTTCATTGTACAAGGTTCAAGGACACCCTGTATATTTAATAATACTAAAGGGTGTAAATTGTTACAGATTTTTCTCTACCCTTTTATTACAAGTACAAAAGGTGGGTAAAATTCGTTGTCTACTGAGGGTATCTCGAGAACTATAAGAGCTAGAAGAAAAGGGATGATACATAGCTCTTTTTTCCTGACTAATCCAAATCTGAAAACCGTTGCCTCCTAGGATTCTTCGTTTTTGAGTTATTAGCAAAAATAAGATTCAGACGATTTCGAATAGTTATAATACATTTTTCGTCTTTGAAAATACAGTTCTGAAACTTGAACCTTCTTAGGCATTTTTATACGTAGACACAATATATTTTTTTTTTCAATTAAAAAATAACAAATTCAAAAAAAGTTTGCCTTTAAAAAAACGGAAGATCGCCTAATGATTCGAAATGAAAAAAATATTTTGAGCTCATCAGAGGATTCTACGTAAAAAAGTGCCTGTAGAAGGTTCAAGTTTCAGATTTGTAACTTCAAAGACAAAAAAGTTATGAGAATTTTAAGAAATTGTCAAACTCAAAAACGACGTATCGTAGGAGGCTGCGGTTTTCACCATTCTTTGTCATCCGTTTTCTTCTAAATGCTACAGTTCTCGAGATCCTCTCAGTAGACAACGAATTTGCCCACCCTCTACAGGGTGGGCAAATTTCGATGTTTTAGCACTATAGTTTTTAAACCAGTGGAGATAGACAAAATCTGATACCCCATTCTAGTTCTCTTTTCCTGAGAAACTAACAAGAGTAGTAGTCATTTTTGGCCACCTTCTTTTGTTTTCGAGTTATGAGCGAAAATTGAAAAAATGGCGATTTCGAAATAAATTTATATCTCCGCTAATACTTATGATAGAGCTTCGAAATTGAAACATTATACAGGCAATTTTTTGAGTAGAATCCAGTGGCATGCTTGCCTTTTCAGCAGGATTTTTAATTACGAAGCTATGACCCAAAGTTATGTTTTTTTAAATGGGAACACTATATTTCTGTGCAATTTTTTGAAAGCTTAATTTTAACTGATTTCAAAAATATATAACATCATATGATTTGTATTAATATTAATAATAGAAAATGGTCAAAAAAAAAATTTCTCAATATTTCTTTTCAACTTTTGACGAGCACAGAAAAATAGAAGTTTCTATAACAAGAGCAGTCTTCTTCCGGCAATATCATTCTTTCTTTGCTTTTTACCAATTTTCACAAAATTTGAATCTTGGTGAAATTGAGTAAGAAGCATAGAAATGAAAGGACTAATAGAAGGAGACTGTGGTAATCATAAGATGCTACATTTTTCTATTCTCATCAAAAGTAGAAACCATAGAAATATTGAGAAAAAAGGTTTTTGACCATTTTCTATTATTTATATTGATACAAACCGTATGATGTTATATATTTTTGAAATCAGTAAAAATTGCGCTTTTAAAAAATTGCACAGAAATCTAGTGTTTCCATTTAAAAAAACATAACTTTGGGTCATAGCTTCGTAATTAAAAATCCTGCAACAAAGGCAAGCACGCCACTGGATTCTTCTTAAAACCTGCCTGTACAATGTTTTAATTTCAGAGCTCTATCATCAATATTAGCGGAGATATAAATTTATTTCGAAATAGACATTTTTCCAATTTTCGCTTATAACTCGAAAACAAAAGAAGGTGGCCAAAAATGACTACTACTCTTATTAGTTTCTCAGAAAAAGAGAACGAGAATGGGGTATCAGATTTTGTCTATCTCCACTGGTTTGAAATCTGTAGGGCTCAAACATCGAAATTTGTCCACCCTGTATATCTATGATTAAGTATATTTGTCTTTAGAAGGTGGTTGTGATTTTGGTTCAAATCTTGAAAATTATTCACATCATTGGGATCGAAAACTTTTTCCGATGAGACAATATTGAATGAGATCATCTATTAAACAATGAAAAGGAAAAAAACGAGTTTGTCGCTTTAGGAACCAGGAACTGAGCAACCCACATTGGTACAGGACAAGCGACCTTCTAAGGTATTAAAAAAAAACTGTTTGTGTTCAGCAAGATATACTGGACCAAAGATGGGCGTTGGCACTATTTTGAATCTACATAATATGGGTGATCGATTTGGGTTACGCCCAGGATCCACATCAGAATTGGTATATAAACTGCAGACGGACTGGAGTTGAGCATAGTTTGATTACAACTGATCAAATAGCACCAACAAAATGTTCGCTAAAGTAAGTAATCCACTCACTAGATTAAGTGCCTATTTAACCATAATCCGCATCTTCTACCAGAAGACTAATCATAGTTTTTTCAATTCTTCATTGTTCGCATTGAGCTTACGACATAATTCGTCATTTTTATTCAATTCAGGCATTTTTCGTAACTATACTCTATACTGTTCCAAAAAAAGTCTTTGAAACTAAGAACTAAGAAAGGATAATTTATCGTTCACGATTGGTTCATTTCTTAGATTTCAGTTCTTAGGACGGCTGAATAAACCCACCATTAAAAACTTGTACAATTCCTATTTGTAGTACGAGAATAGGTGCAATTTGTTGCTGATGGTTCTCATTGCTGAAAGGTTCAGGTTTCCTGGTTTCATCCTTCCTGAGAAAAAACGCTGTTATAATTGTTTATGTCAATTTTCTAATTGAAGTAATTTTTTTCTCTTCCAGATCATCCTCGTTGCCTTCGCTCTCTTCGCTGTAGCTTTCGCTGCACCAGAACCCAAACCTCAATTTGTGGTTCCAGCTGCTACTGCTTACAGCGCCTACTCTGCACCTTTGGCCTACAACACTTACTCTGCTCCTTTGACCTACTCCGCTTACTCTGCCTACTCTGGTGTTCCATACTCAGCCTACTCTGGAGTCTACCCAAGTGTTTATGGAGCTGTACACCACGGAGCTGTTGTTGTCTGATTATATGATGAAGGTGCTGATGTGAAAATTTAGATTTAAGTTTACACTATTTTGGCAGTATGCAATCGAAATTATCTGTTATATAAATAAATATATTCTAAAAAATAAACCTCGTTTCAAGCTTCCCAAAAATGCACCCAACATTATTGCCAATAGATGAATTCTAATGTATTCAAATGAGAGAACTTGTTTTTCTTTGGTAACTATCTTCCATCAGTTTTTTTCGATAATCGATAAATGAAACATTTTTTGACGTTTGACCGATCATGTTTTTAAATTGGGCAATAGAAAGAATATTACCATGTTGGAAAGAAAAATACGATTTCCAACTGCTATTAAACGTTCATTTTGGTATTCTGCGCCTTCAAATATACTACACCCTATATTTAAAGGGTCTATCTCCCTTTATAGTCAATATACAGAATGTTTGATTGATTTTTTCAATTTCCTCAATTTTGATGATATTTCGTGCGTTTATTCCATAGACATATTAAATGTATTTAATAGGTCTATTCTCCGAAACAACTAGTTCATACTGACAGAAATAATAACTGATTTTTTTCAGGTCAAGTCTAGAAAAAATTGATAAATAAGTTTCAACACAAAAAAACACCCTGTATATCGAAATTCCTTCAATTTGATATGATACTCGAAAAAAGCGAAAAAAACTAAAGAGAACAAAGTATTTCTGGTACTTCCACATGCGATTTTAATATTCAAAATCTAGTCAAATCTGAATATTCAGACTACACAGTAACCAAAATTCCAAAAAACTTAAATTGCATTCGGTATTTATTAATTAAACCAATTTGATTGGATTTTTTGTGTCACAAACGTTAAATACTACAGAAACAGAGGTCTGATATACAGAGTGAGTCTTTGACTTGTACAAATATTTTAACAGTAGATTATTGAGGTCAAAGTAATCACTTCTTTTTTTACTATTTTCTCCGATTCGGTTCTGATTAAAAGATATAACCAGTTTAAGTTTTCATGATGTGCTATACCACCCCTGGGAAAACAAAATTACCTCCAGAATAACTAACTAAATCTGTGACACTACACATCTGTGGATATTTTAAACAGCGTTGTATCCAGCCGAAGTACCCAATTTCTCAAATTTCACAGATACTTTTAAATTTTTGAACATCAAATTTTTCGAAAACGGCGCATTATTCGAGAAAATATGAAGAATACTTCTATTTTACAAAACGTTCAAATATTCATCAAATAGCGTCCAACTTAGTTTCAAGAGTTAGGTTCTTTGAATTTTTGGTATTTTTACGGTACCTAATGGTCATAATGAGAAAACTGGAAGACGTGGGTGATATACTGTGTTCGAGAAAGATTCATCAAATAAATGAAAAACTATATTCCGAAATTCATTTCATTGAATAAAACCGTTTATGAGATCTATACTGTTAAAATATTTGTACGAGTCAAAGACTCACCCTATATAATAAATAAATATGAGCGTTTTCACTAGTACAATTACTTTCACCACTTTATTACTACATTTTAATCCAAACACAAATGTGTTTGTTGTGTTTGTGTCCAAAAAATAAGGGCTTGATGAGAGGCTGAAGCCTGAATTGAATCAGGAAAATTACTAACTACCGAACAAAATTGTGCTTTATGAAATTTTGGTTACTGTGTTGACCGAACTTCCATATTTGACTAGATTTATTGGGTATTAAAATCGCATGCTGAAGGAAGTACCAGAAATACCTTGTTTCCATTAGGGTGTTCTCACTCACCTCAGTGTCCACAATGTACCTTGTATATCGTCATATACTTTCGATAAAGATGACAAAAATATTAAATGCCCCAGAATACTTCTTACCGAACAGATGCATCTGATGATTTGAAACATGATACAATACAAGAGTAGAATCATCTTTCAATTCTGCCATTGAGATGGAGATTTATTCGCATTATTATGCATTTTGTAGAGGTTTCGAATGTCTTGCTATACACTTGGATACGAGAAATCGTGACGTAGGTATGTAGGTGTTCATAATATCATTCGTTGATAACGAAGAGTCTGCTGGATAATAAGTTGTATAATAAAGTAGGTAGTAATTAACGGATTCATTCAATAATTTGCTAATTGTATATTCACCTCCATTCATAGTTGACTAAACGATGCGGTAAGATTATCATAACCTTTACCTTAGGGATAAGACGACCGACATGGATATTATGTATACTGAACTTGTGTTCACGTGCTAAACGTTTTATTGTTTGGAACAGCGTCGAGCTGTCGGGAAATTTATGTGTTACAATCAGGAGGACACTTTTTCAATAAGCGAAAACTAATCGAATTTGTTCTACTTTATATGGAGTTGGAGATGCTGTTCAAAACGATATTCTCCAAATTCATTAACTAGTTTTGCCACATCAGGTGTGGCTGGTTCAACAGAAAATTTCAATCTACCCAAATATTTCTGGAGAAGCAAGAAATAGAGCATGATTTTCATACCCAGGACCCATGCATCGGATTAAAAAACGAGTCCTATAAATCATACCTACTCGTACGACTATTGAAATTACTAAATTTTCATACCGAAGAAATTATTACCTATAGAGAGATTGAAAAGTAAAGCACAAAATTCAGATCCAAACAGGTCAATTTTTATTCTGAATTATGCAACTTTCAAGGTCTAATTGAGAAGCTATGCATCATCTACAAGAGTAGTGGGAATTTTTCAGAAGGCAACCCTAATTTTTTGTACCAGAAATGGATAAAATTTCCGTTGCTGAGGATAGGTTTTTCACAACTTTTTTAATATAGGTAGAGATGAAATGGTTTGACTAAATGGAAAAACTTTAATTTTTTATTTATTTTAAAGTCAATGACATACACTTTCGGAGTGACTGATGTTTTTGAAATGTTATCGAAAACACCATCTTCGTAGGGTAGTAATTGATGAAATATTGTATCAATTTAATATTCATTTATTTATCCCCTTACCAACTATAAACAATCCTGCAAAAAAAAGGTTTTCGATAACACTTGAAAAACATCAATAACTTCTTATGTGTACTTATATGCTTTACCTTCCTCAAAATACATAACAGAGAATTAAAAATTCTAATTCAATAAGTTTAGCAATTAAAATAAATATTGATCACTTCGAGTATTTTTATACAAAATAGTAAATATGTACATACATTGATGTCATTTCATAATCCCAGATTAGATAGACTCTATTCAAACTTATAAATAAATTTAAAATGAATAAAAAAATTATTGCTGCATCATCTACCAAAATAATTTTATTTTTGAGGTAAAATTAGTGGGGGACCCATCTATGTCAAAGAGGGGGAGGCTTTTCCTCAAGAGAAAAGGTAGAACTGCTCAAACTAAAATGTTTCACCAAAAATCACCAATAGAAAACTTTTAAATGATAAAGTTGAAAGAAGAATAGAAAATAATTACTATAATAGTTCCTATTACGACCTTGGATCATTTGTTATCCGAATTATCGTAAATCAATGAGAAAAAACTTATTTCGTGATGACTGACTCAACCATGGTTAGGATATTGACCTGTTCGATTTTTTTTTATATCAGAATGGAAACTTAGGATTGCCGAATTTTTCTCATTATTCAGTAACTCAAACGAATACATGAGATGGCTCATTTCTGAGACTGACAGTAACAAAATCGAATATTAGTTCAAAATTTCAGCAAAAAAATTTTTCACAAATTTTTTCACAATGGTCATCAAAATCATCTTCTTGTTCGAACCCTCCAACAATAGTCGTAAAAATGGAGTGCAATAGGCTAACAATAATAGCTCTTTGCTAATATAAGCACTTTCAATAAATTGTCTCAATTTTCTACACTGGTCCCACCCCAAATTCCACGATACAACAATTTTTTTAAGTGACCTGAATATAACTATCAGATACCAAGACTCGGATGTACTGAACTATTCATTGTCCAGACATATGTTTATGTTTTGCTTCGTTTTTACGATGCCGAAGTCACCTTCCACAGTCCTTTACTTGAAATCTAATGAAATTTCGTCGAAATTTTAGGGGTTATAGCTCAGCCATATTGACTATTTTATATAGACAATTATTAGAGAAATGACTCATTTTGACGACTCCTACTTTCTGTCAAAAAAATCATCACCTTTGAAAACACCCTGTACCATTGAATATTCCTGATAAAAATCCTTGAGCTCTTTTTATAATAGATATTCATTTGTATGGCCTAATGAAGCATGCAGGACCATTGTCCATATCCAGCAGAAAAAAAAATTTCAACAATTTTTTGAGTTTACCCTCCATGCATAATAATTTCTCGTACGTAATTGAAAAAACGAATTATAATTCCATAAAATCCATTAGCTACTTGCTACTTGTCGAAGTCAATCGTTACAGGAAATTCTCCTGAACTATTAATATCCCTATTACAAATAAGGCGTGAAGTGATCTCAACTAACCGGAATAAATATCAGATGATTGAAAAAAAACAATCTGAACCACGATCTCGTTTGGGCGTTGGTTCGGTTAAAAATTAACATATAATTACTCTGTATTTTTGAAAGACGATCTATCGGATTCGGTATATAAGTCTGCATCGGCAACACATTGAGTATCATTTGATTTCAGCAGATCAAATACTATACACACCAAAATGTTCGCCAAAGTATGTTGATAAAATAATAATGAATTATCCATCAACTTGTTCAATTATACAAATTGATTTTTGTTTTATTTATTGGTAGTGATGAGTTACAGTTTTTTTAGATTCTTGATTTTTAACTTTTTTTTCAGATCTTCGTAGTTGCTCTTGCTTTCTTCGCTGTGGCTTTCGCTGCACCTGAACCAAGACCTCAATTTGTGATTCCAGCTGCTTCTGCCTACAGCGCCTACTCTGCACCTTTGGCCTACAACACTTACTCTGCTCTTCCATACACAGCCTACTCTGGAGTCTACCCCAACGTTTACGGAGCCTACCAACCTGCTGTCGTTGTTTAAGTCTCTTAGTGTTGATTGATAATAGTAATAAGGAATTCAAATTTTCGGTTGAAACTATGCAAAATTTCCATGAATAAATTCAATATGAAATAAGTGAATTTTTAATTTCATACTTATCAACCTTGGTTATTTTGAGGGTATTACATAGAATGATGAGATGATGACTTCAAAGCGTAGGTACCCTTTGCACACTGCAATATCATTCATCAAACATTATAGTCTCTCATCAATGGTACAAATACGGATTCATCAGAAAATATAACTATACAGGAAGATAACATATTTCCTGAAATTTTCATTTCAGTCTTGTATCATTCACTTGCTTCTATGCAACGCTCATGATATAAATCATGAGTAGGTAGTTGGTAATTGAGGCAAATGATTACTTATTTAGAAGCAACCATATACTTACTTGTGTAGAAAAACCAAGTTCGTTATTTTGATAGCTCATCAATTTCAAATTTGACAGCTATTTTAGGAGTCAATCGTTCCTACTAGTTGGAGAGCCGATGATGCTAAATCGGGATTTACATGAGCGTCGTGGAGACCTGGTGGATTTTGAAGATTATATGGTAGAAAGAAAAAAAGGTTCTATGATGTATGCACTTCCAGCGGTGGGAAAAGCGTCTGCAGGTTTTCAAAGATGTGAAAAAAAAGTTGTCAGGTGTACAGGGTGGGCAAATTTCGATGTTTTAGCACTACAGCTTCCAAACCAGAGGAGATAGACAAAATCTGATATCCCATTCTCGTTCTTTTTTTCTGAGAAACTTACAATAGTAGTAGTGATTTTTGGCCACTTTCTTTTGTTTTCGAGTTATAAGCAAAAATTGGAAAAGTGGTGATATCGAAATAAATTTATATCTCCGCTAATACTGATGATAGAGCTCTGAAATTGAAACATTATATAGGCACTTTTTTACGTAGAATCCAGTGGCGTGCTCGCCTTTTTATCAGGATTTTTAATTACGAAGAAATGACCCAAAGTTATGTTTTTTTAAATGGGAACATTAGATTTCTGTGCAATTTTTTGAAAGCTTAATTTTTACTGATTTCAAAAATATATAACATCATATGGTTTGTATCAATATAAATAATAGAAAATGGTCAAAAACACTTTTTCCCAATATTTCTATGGTTTCAACTTTTGACGAGCACAAAAAAATAGAGTTTCCTATAACAAAAGCAGTCTCCTTCCGGCAATGTCATTCTTTCTATGCCTTTTACCAATATTCACAAGATTTGAATCAAGATATAATTCATAAATTTTCATAATAATGAAAGGACTTATAGAAGGAGACAGAGGTAATCATACGATGCTATATTTTTCTATGCTCATCAAAAGTTGAAACCATAGAAATATTGAGAAAAAAGGTTTTTGACCTGTTTCTATTAGTTATATTGATACAAACCATATGATGTTATATATTTTTGAAATCAGTAAAAATTAAGCTTTCAAAAAATTGCACAGAAAACTAGTGTTCCCATTTATAAAAACATAACTTTGGATCATAGCTTCGTAATTAAAAATCCTGCTAAAAAGGCGAGCACGCCACTGGATTTTACGTAAAAAAGTGCCTGTATAATGTTTTAATTTCAGAGCTCTTTCATCAGTATAAGCGGAGATATAAATTTATTTCGATATCGCCATTTTTCCAATTTTTACTTATAATTCGAAAACAAAAGAAAGTGGCCAAAAATGACTACTACTATTATTAGTTTCTCAGAAAAAGGGAACGAGAATAGGGTATCAGATTTTGTGTATCTCCTCTGGTTTAAAAACTGTAGTGCTAAAATATCGAAATTTGCCCACCCTGTACATACTCGAGCGTGTCAGATTGAGATACTGTATATGCCCTACGTGTCTCTGATAATGAATTCATGTTAATCTGACAGTTTGCGCGGTGGGACAGACCGTACGGAAGAGTTGAAAATGGTAAAAAAAAAATTTCCAGCGTGTCAGATTTTTGGAGGATATGTTAATTAGACCCAAAGGAAGCTACTTTTCAAGGGACTGACAATTTGGACGTGACACAAGGTCACAGCGGTCCTTTGAAAATGTAAAAAAAAATAGTTACTTGTACATACTCGAGCGTGTCAGATTTTCATACAGATGGTTAATCTTGGTGTTGAAGACGTGTTGACCCATTAATCTGACACTAATCAGGGGGGTTTTCTTAATCTGACACTTTGAAGATAATTAAAATTCTTTTTTTTTGAATATTTTCCTGCCTGTACCCCTAATCGTTTTTGTATTTATTATGAAAGTTGTAGAAAATAAAATTCTACACAACTTTTGTCTGAAGCAATTTTACATACTCTTAACCGTTCTCGAGTTAGAGGGCGATAAGTGCGAGAAGCTTAGCCACACATGCGAAAGGTCAAGGTCAATGTATAATCCCAGTCTAATCTACAATTGTCAAAATGACAAGGTATTTCTATGATGACAATTTCGAAATTAGTCACGAAAATTTTAGTATTGTCTGTGATTGAACCTTAGAATGTACTATTTTCCAACGAGTGAATTTTCGCTTCAGCATGTAGCGCTAAACACCTCGCATTAATCGCCATATATCTCAACAACGTTTGAACATAGAAAAAATTGCTCGGGACAAAATTTGTAGAAAATGTTATGCTCTACAACTTCCATAATGAATGCGAAAAAGATTTGAAGGCCAGGGAAGGAGATAATACAAAAAAACTGATTTTTGTGACTTTTATGGCCAATTTTTATTGTTTCGGCTTGCTGAAACTGTCAGATTATATTTTTTCCGTTATTCTTGAATCATTAGCTTCAAAATAAGAAAAAACGCCACCGCGCTCGAGAATGTACACGTGACGATTTTTTTTTGCATCTTTGGCGCCCTCCCACACATTTTCGACACGCTTAAATTGTCAGATTAAGAGAATATATACTTTTCAACATATAATCAATCACATATATCTTAATCTGACACGCTCGAGTATGTACAATGATCGCTTTTTTTACTATTCTGACAGGCTGTCCTAGACAATTCCCCCTATATACAGGTCTAATTTTTGGTAGAGGTACTCTACAGGGTCCAAGGTATGTCCCCTTATATTAATCTGACACTCTCGAGTAAATCGCGAATTTCCCTCTTCGGCTCCCCAACTATAATAAATTGAGACTTTTTCCCCGTGTTCAGTTAAAACTTCATACAAATTTTTTTCATTCCATTCATTTCCATTTTTGACGGAATTGAAGTTCGATGATAGGGAAAATAAGTATGAATTACATTTTCGTTGTTCTGAAGCAATTTTTCATAGTTGCAAGGGTTTTTTGCATACCTTTCACTTGAATTTCTGTAAAATTGGATTAAAACTCTAAAGTCAAACCCGCAATCTATTATCGTTGGATGAATCTTCCTAAATGATCTGTTGTTTCAAACTGAAGCAGTCTTACCAAACCGGTGTGAGATCCGGATGAAAAAATGGTCGTGAACTTGAGATTCAGTTGGGCGTTGGCTCAGATAAAAATTTACATGTAATTACTTCAAGCTACCTCATGAAAGCTTTTGTTTCGTTTGGTATATAAGCCTGGATCTCACCACTGTGGAGCATCATTTGATTCCAACAGATCAAATACAATCCTCATACAAAATGTTCGCCAAAGTGAGTACCTATTCATTCTTAGAATTATTCATTTCTACTTTTATTTGTTGTTTGGCATGTTTAAAATTTACAAAGCAAAGTATTTGAAAATCAGGAACATAATCTTTGGGAATCCATTCCTGACTTTATTGACAAATCATCATTGTCTATTAGAAGAAACATATACAAAAGTTCTCTTCAATATATTATATTGTTACTCAAACTTCTAACATTCACCACAAACAATGTTGTTTGTTGGTTAATCGGTCATATCTAATTTTACTTTTTTTTTTTACAGATCTTCCTCGTTGCCTTTGCTCTCTTCGCTGTAGCTTTCGCTGCACCTGAACCCAAACCCCAATTTGTGATTCCAGCTGCTTCTGCGTACAGCGCCTACTCTGCACCCTTGGCCTACAACACCTACTCAGCTCTTCCATACACAGCCTACTCTGGAGTCTACCCTAACATTTACGGAGCCTACCAACCTGCTGCTGTTGTTGTTTGATGGCTGACCGCGTTGCTGTTGATTAGATTTAGGTTGTTCGAAATTGCTGATTCCTTCCCATGTAAATTTCTTCCGCATATAATAAAATCATGATCAGAAAATTTGTTTTCAATTATGAATTATGCTCACCGTAGTAGCTTGTTTAAGAGCTGGAAGCTCATGCTTTTGAAGGGATAGACTGGCCAGCCAGCTCTCCAAACATGAATTGCATCGAGCATGTCTGGGCAGAGATGTCTAGACAAATATACTCCATAGAACAACCGATTAACAATCTGGCGCTGCTTTCTAACCATTTGCTGGACGTTTGTCCTAAAATTTCCTAAATTTATTTTTAATCGAAAGTATACCTCGAAGAGTAGAATGCTCAAGACGAGCTCATTTCAAACCAACCAAGTACTCGCAACCCGCAACATTTACCGTTATTTTAAATTATCTCAAACTAGAATTTCCCATATTTTCATTGAATTTTTTTTATCAAACTCTCCATTCTTTACTGTGAAAAAAAACTAGAATATCAACTGAGCATACCCTGGTATGTAATCAAAATAAACATCTGGAGTTTCAGAAAATATTCCCAAAATAAAAATAGTTCAGTCATCCCCATAAATTGTTGCGCAGTGTAGAGTCTGCCTTCAGTATCACCTTATCATTTCGAAGCAAATCTCCAAAATGTTATTCATTCTATTCCCCCTATTTATTCGATTCGAAATACACGAAACAGAATACCCTGAAGCCTAAATGTACAGGGGGCAAAATTCGTTGTCTACTGAGAGGATCTTATGAACTATAGCAGCTAGAAGAAAAAGAATGACACATTTCCGAACTCTTTTTCGGAGAAACAAAGAATGGTGAAAACCACAGCCTCCTACGATACTTCGTTTTTGAGTTTGACAATTTCGTAAAAGTTCTCATAACTTTTTTGTCTTTGAAGTTACAAACCTGAAACTTGAACCTTCTAAGGAAATTTTTTCAAATAGAATCCACTGCAACAAAAGAATATCTAATTTGATCTATAAAAACAAAACTATATCTCGAACTGCTGACATGGCCGAAGCACTAGCATTCAATTACCAACGACACTCTCAAAGTAGTAACTACCCAAAAGAATTTATAAATATCAAGAGAAAAGAAGAAAACAACCCAGTGGAATTTGATACCGACCAAGAATCTCCAATCAATGCCCAAATCACTATGCAAGAACTCAATGATTCTCTGAGCGGTACAAAAAATTCTTGTGCAGGACCAGATGACATACCTGTCTTATTCCTCAAAAACCTTCCAGAAAATGCCAAAGAAATGTTGGTCAGAATATACAACACCATCTGGACAACCAATGTCTTTCCCGAAGCCTGGCGGAAATGTGAAGTCATTCCAATACACAAAATCGGAAAATCAAAAATCCTTCCTGAATCTTACAGACCAATCTCTCTATCATGCACCATGAGCAAATTAATGGAGAAGATTATTAATAGAAGACTTATGTGGACGTTGGAACATAAAAACCTCATAATTCCCGAGCAAAGTGGGTTTCGTAAGAATCGATCAACACTGGATAATTTGATCGACCTCGAATCAGAAGTTCACGAGGCCTTCGCCAACAAACAACACTGTATAGCCATATTTTTTGATATAACTAGAGCCTATGACACCGTCTGGCGACATAAAATACTCAAGACATTGGAAAACTACAACATCAAAGGCAACATACTCAGATACATTGCAAACTTCCTTAAAGAACGAACATTTCATGTAAAATTAGATGGGTACCAATCGAGATCAAAAATCCAAGAAAACGGCATCCCACAAGGATCCCCTATAAGCGTTACCCTATTCCTACTCATAATTAATAGCATTCTACTAGATTGCAAACCACCTGTGAAGGCAAGACTATTCGCAGATGACTTGGTTATAATTTCCAGAGGAAAAAACCAACACACAACACGAAGATACCTACAAGATATCCTCAAAGGCTTGGAAAAATGGTCACTCGAATCAGGACTGCAATTTTCCTCTTCAAAAACCAAATGTGTGTTCTTCGCCCGGAAACCTCTAGATAATCCTCCCTCACTCACGTTACATGGAAATCCTATAGAATATGTCAAGAGCATTAAATTCCTCGGTATGATATTCGATGAAAAACTGAACTGGAAACTCCATGTTTCACACTTGAAAAAGTCCTGTCAAAACGGATTGAATCTTATGAAGTCCATAGCAGGTAAAGACTGGGGAGCAGACTTTACCATGCTTATAAGAATATACAAAGCACTCATAAGGTCAAAACTCGATTACGGTGCCATCGTTTACGACTCAGCGAAGAAGACTGTAACGAAAGATTTGGAAACAATACAAAACCATGCACTCAGAATCTCTTTGGGAGCATATCGTACTAGTCCAGTCAGCAGTATCCAATGTGAAGCTGGAGAACCATCCTTAGCATCACGCAGACAGTTCCTCACCATCAAATATGCTATGTCAGTTTCATCGAATCCATCAAATCCAGTTCTCCATAACGTAATAGCTAATCGTTTCAAAACTACATACCTTGGAAATCCCAGAACTGATCCACCATTTTATGAAAGACTGAACAAATACCTATCAAAATACAACACCTCCATCCCAACTATGATCAAGACATCGAATCCTCACGATGCACCACCCTGGATAGTCCCTCTCCCTGAATGTGACTGTAAGCTCACCTACATCAAAAAAACAGAAATTAACCATGATACTATTAGAAGAATTTTCAATGACCACTTGCAAACATACCAAGATTACAAACATATATATACAGATGCATCTAAGACAGAACAAGGAGTTGGAGCTGCATTCACCACAGACGACCACGAAAGCATTTTCAGATTACCCCAAACAGCAACAGTATTCACTGGTGAACTATACGCTATATGGAGAGCACTAAAATTCTGCAACGATGAAAACCTTCGACAATGCGTCATAATCACCGACTCCCTCAGCTCATTACAGGCCACGCAAGATCTCTACACTAACCATCCAATTTTGACAAGGATTAAAAAAGAACTAGAAAGGGCAAATACCAACGCAGCGAAAATCAAATTTTTGTGGACTCCATCACACACAGGAATCCGAGGTAATGAGCGAGCCGACTATCTAGCTAAAACTGCCACAACCAACGTAGACGCTACACTTGTTCCATATAACATACAAACAGATCTGACACCTCTTCTGAAAGAAACCCAGAAGAAACTGTGGCAAGCAGAATGGAACTCATCTACTACCAAGTTGGCAGAAGTAAAAAACTTCATTGAACCACATAAAAACATTCCGAAAATTAGGAGACACCAAGTGATACTAAGTAGACTTCGGATCGGTCATACCAGACTAACACACGAACACCTCATAACCCGGACCCAAGAAGCTTTCTGTGACACGTGTAACGTGAAACAAACTGTAAAACATATATTTTGTGAATGTCCAAGATACCACGAAGAAAGAACAAGAAATTTCATTGCAGGTTCTCTGAAAGACATTTTGGTGGAAAAGTGTGAAGTTAATAATATTATAAAATTTCTCAGAAGTGTACAAATTGACAACCTTATATAATTAATAATATTAATATGTACCACTCCATCGCTAATAACCCTTGTGGTTGAAGCGAAATTTCAAAAAAAAAAAAAAAAAAAAAAAAAAAAAGACAGAAAAGTTATGAGAACTTTTAGAAATCGTCAAAATCTCCGTTACCATCACATTCTAATTTTCAAAATACTAAGCTTCTATGATATTTACATTTCTAATTCATATTTCTACAAAAATCTCACACTCATTATTTAACAAACTAACTGAATTATACAGATAAAATTCAAACCATAGCAGTATCTACCTATACTCGTATGAAAACTTCCTAATCAAGGTTTTGCACAACTACAAAATTTGTGACTTGTGCTTGCGCCATTTTGTAAATGGAAGGGCATAAGCTTAAGTTTTACTTTTCGACATGTTGCTTCAAATCGTGTTTCTGTTATTTGTTTTTACAAATTCCTATAAATTTTCTGAAAAAATATTGAGTAGTGCGATTCAAAGGTTTGTGATCCTTCCAAAAACTCATAGATATTATAAATAGTTTGTGTGCCCTATTCAACACTCTTTGGATTATAGCAGGAGCATTCTAAAATATCGCCGATAGTTTTCAGATAATGTTCGATGAAAAAAATGTATTTCGTGAAACTTTTTAGGGTTTTCATTCCCAATCTCTGGAACAAAATCAACTAAAAAAATTCAACGATTTGCTCATGCGTAAATTCTTGCACAAATTTGTCAGGTGCAAATCAACTAAAAAAATTGTTGCCTAAAAAGTTTCAGGAAATGCAGAATCCTCCCAGAATGAATTAAAATCGATATCAGAACATGATGTACACCAAAATATAACGCGTTCTGCGTGCGTTGTTTGCTCATGAATAATAAATTGTGCTAATAATGTTGAATAATCAAAACGTGTTGTTCTATCGTATAATACTCCATGTTTATGCTCATATGTCACTTATCGTTCTGTCAATGCATAATCATTGGGTCATTAGCATATCCACAATAGCGCACATGCTACAGTTTTTATTGATACATCCAATATAGGATTGTATGCTGCTGACAATGAAGTGATTGAATTAATAGAGAACCATCGAATAGCAGTATTGATTGATTGAATGATAATTTGGGAGGTGTTTCAGATATTCGATCTGAAAAACAATGAATAATAATAAAACAATTTCTGTAAGAAATGCATCTCTGAGACAACATTGTTCCAAAAACAGCCTCAAACTAAATGTACCAAAACTAATTATGTACGCAGAAGCATCTCTGGCCAACTTCCTTTCATTATTATTCCTTATGTTTAAGATATTAGGAGATGAAACCCATAAAAAGTTTCAGGAAGAACAATATTGTATAAGTATATTTATGCATGGTGTCTACTAAAGATGAGATAAAAGGAAAGTAGTGATTTCTTGTCTAAAACATTAATATTACGTGATGAAACATGGAGTCAAAAATTGAATTGCCAAAAACGGGAACTTTAGTTTTTTTAAACGAAAAAAATATGGTTATCTGCTACTGTTTGTTTGAATGGTGTTTTTAAGGGTTCACACTACTTAAACTCTTTCTTAATAAAAAGTTTTCTGAAAACTTTGAGTGTACACTCATTAGAGTAATACTCTAAACCAAAACGTTCTCAAGAATAATGGAATGAACGATGAGCAAACTCTGACTTTTTAAAATGTTCGTGTATTATTTTGATATATGTATTGAGGAACATCAATTATAATTTCAATGGATCAGCAAATTATAATTGATGTTCCTGCAACTGAGTGTTCGTGTAAGGCTACAAAGAGTAGGCACATAACCTTGTTTTTTGTTAAGACTAATGGAGATTATCAGCATATCGCAATTTTGTAACATCTTAAGTAAACAGCCTGTATAATGCGATAAAAAGAGCTCTCCTATTGCCGTCATAAAAACCACATTCGTTCTTTAATTGGACAATTTTGAACTGAATATCAAGAAATAGACAGTTTCGTATCTACCGATAAGTAATTTTGCATAAAATGTTCTCGTTTATGGAATGTTAACACACTACCCCATATTTTGTAGCATATTCGAAATGTCGATAAGACACTAGTGTTTAGTTCTCCTCCATGTGAGGAAATTCGTTTTGAAATTGCTTCAATTCAAACCGAGGTTGTGGGTAGAAACGGACCATGAACCCATGAAGTTCAAGGGAATGAATTCAAATGAATTTTTTCTTATTTCCGATCCCAGAGGGGTTCATGCATCTGATTTGCGTCACTTTTTCTTCACACTCTGGATGTTCGAATGAGTTCAAACGTAGCTTATTGTCTGGCATCCCTCATCCCTCTTTGCAAAGGGTAAATACGTAGATACCTTCAGTCGCGATAGAATGTCGAAAAAACGAACTGACTTTCACATTTATATGTCTATTTGCAAATAAACAGGTGAGTGGATATCTTGAAGCAATTTCTCCTGTAGAAAAACTGATGAAGTTCATGAGGAAAATACATGTAACTTTTTCTGAACATTATCAAATCTGAAGTTGTATTGTTTTATTGGTAAAAATGTCTTCCATCCTGAAGTGTGGAAAATAAAATATATTACGCAGATTTTGGATGATGAACATGAAGGGAAAATAAACTGAAAATTTCGTATCTTGGTTACAATGCTTTTTCTTAAATATATTCATCCCATACTGGAGTTATTTCAGATGACTGTTTTTTTTTTGGAATCACTCCATGAATAAAAAAATTGTTATGGGGTCATCTGAGTTTTTTTACGAGTTCCGTTATGCTTGCAAAAAAGTAGCTCATTAATCGATTATTTCTTTATTTTGACAGCCTCAGTATGCGAGATTTCATTGTTATAAATTTGAATATTATATAATCGCCAGAATCTGATCTGCATAAAATAAACAAGAAACTAGTAGTGAGTCCTTGGCCTTTGAATCAAGTATGGGTGTATCCTATTGAGACTCTCTCATTAATTTAATTTGTCACCAACTAATATATTCCTACTGATGGTAAGAAATACAGAGTGAGTGAAAAAAAAAGCACAATATTCATATCTTGGGCATTTAATATTTTGTAGAAAAATGGTCAAACACAAATGTTGCCTCTAGTAGCTCTTCAGACACTGGAAGATAAAAATACTGCCCAGTTTCTTTTTCTAACCTTCACCTTCCAAAAGCTGTTATACTACTGCAAACGGATCAGCTGGTCCGATAATATCATGTCCTTATTTGCGAAACTGGTTCAACATCATGACAATAGAATAGGACGAGAATAACCAGAAATATTTTTATAGACTACCTATAGTGTAAACATAGGTAGCTTGGGAAGGCCATCTAGACAACTCCCAACTTATGATGGGTATGGACAGGTCATTTTTCCTTTGGCTTCATTGAGGAAACAAGGCTCCTATGCACGGTAAATATTCAATGCATGTATTTTATATTTAATCCACTGAATTACACTCTAGAGAAGAAGTTCAACGTTGAATGAAATGTTCTTGTGGACGTTTGTATCTTGATTCATGGATTCATTTCGTTCCGATGACCTACTTTAATGAAAATTGTGGGAAGAACTATTTTTATATTTCTTTTTGCTGATAACCTCGAAAACGATATTTTCAAATGCCTCTTCAGATGTCATTCAGTCGTGATTTAATTGTTTACTTATACCATTGAATACTCAAAGCTTATACAGGTTGTAAATGAATAGCTACGAAATAATTTAAGAGGTGGTTTCTTGTCAAAAAAAAGTGTGGGTCCTTCATGTATTTTTATTTTTTGATGTTGAATATTTCCCCTTTCGCTTCCAAAAAATCTATTGAATTTGCGGCCATCTATCAGAAATCTGGTTTGAGCAATACCTATCTGATTTTTGCATTCTAGAGAGTTGACTTCTGCAGCAAATTAGGAGTCAGCCTTGGGTCCCTCTTTGACTAGGATGGCTCTGAGAGAGGAAATTTTACCCCTGGATCACAAGGAAAATCAATCATTCCTTCAAGTTAACGGAATCTGCATTTTTTAGAACTAACTTCTCGAGGAAAAAGTATTTTTGAATTATTCATTCGAGTTTCTTTGATTTTCCGAAATAATGATAATTATGTTTAAGTCTGCATATTTTCTGAGAATTTTCTAGTTACTAGATCTTCTTTCAATGGATACAATGTAAATAGTGCATAAACATAATACCCAGCATGAATATTAAAAGACCTGGGACCGCAAAGCAATGGATTATTTTGAAATGGAATTTCATTTCGTTTCCTCATTCTTTTATCAGAGCTTTCTTGCATGCAACATTTTCACGTAGATGGGTAGGAAGACGGATACTTGAAACTTGATAACATTATTGTATGATATTCTTGAACAAACTAGAAGAGCCTTTTTATAATTATACTCCATTCACATTTATTTTAACAGTCGGTTGGCCATGAAATGATTTTCTCAAGTTTTTGTAACTAGAACGGAGTAAGGTTGGTACTCATGGAATGTCGTTAATGTCATAACACTGTTGCCACAACTTATATCAATTAATATTACGAAAATGCCGAAAGTGATTGAAAAAAGAGACAGGGTTTCAGGAAGTGCTAATTAGAATTCAGGTCCGCTCATTCAAATAGTTATACCCTGATATTCTAAAATCCACAATACGTCAGACGGTAGCGAACATATTCAATGTAAGAGAATTTATATAATGTTTCATCTGAATCTAAACGACTCATTTTTCAGCTGATTATTTCCACAATCAGAAAGATTATGAATGAAGAGGATGACAAAGAATTTCCTTCTCTTGGAAGACCCCAAAAAGTGGTGCCATTCGAGAATTTTATGTTTGGGTGAATTAATGCGAAAAGTTTACTACAGGATTTTCGATGAATGTCATCGTAGAATAAGTTCCCGAAAATTGATTTTTCTATTTTTCATTTGACTTGTCCTATACATTGTAAATGTCTTAAGGTACCAATAAATGCTCAATTATTATTATTATATCAATGTATTAAGAAGAACAGCCACAAATACGATCCAGTTTTCCTGTTAATTGTTTATTCATGTGAATTGTTCAAAGGTGAAGTTCATCTTGACTTGAAACTTCCTTCAATTCCTTTTACTTATATCGATGCAAGATGATTTTTGTTGAAGAATTTAACATTCTTGTAATTATCTGTTAATTCCTTCGGGAGATACCCATTCCCAACCACTGCATCATATGCATTTCATCTTCGGGTTAATGCTTTTGAAATCTACAACTGATGTAACGTATTCAAACTTCAGTCAAAGAAAATAACGAACATTAACTCTCCTCAAGCTAGTGCATATTATGATATGTATTATACGGATCTCTTGTATTTTTCATGCGAATACCTGAATTTGGTATGCCTTCAATCAGTTTGTATAAACTTCAATTATGTTCGTCACATATTTTCCGAAGTGATTCGACATTGTGATAAAATACGTAATAACAGAAACTTTCACGTAGAACGGGCAACATAGCGTTGATTTAAAACCAAAAAATGTTTTGACAAGCGTCATAACCCCACATTTTCGTACTATACAGAATGAAATGTGTCAAATTTCCATGGCCAATTGAGTGCTAAAATAAAAGTGAATGGAGTATATATCCAATGCCTCCGTAGGATTCAATGAATTCAAAAAAAATACAAACATTCCAACCGTGTTACTGGACTATGAAGGAATTTTTAGGCCCGTATTAATAGTCAGATCTCAAAATGCGTCTCAAGACCTATCTCAGTTGATACTTGCTCAAGATAGTGACAGCATCTCAAGATGACGGCTTATTAATAAACTCATATCAAGTCATTATCAGAGAGATACTATCTCAAGTAATGAGACTTGAATCTCAACTTATGAATGTCTTGAGTAATGATCTTGAGATATACTTGAGACTACAAAACGAAAAGAGAAATTAGCATTTTTATTTTTGCTTGATATTTTTTCAATACTGTGGCTCACAATAAAGTGTAACGAATAGAATAGAACGAATAGAAGCAGGTTTTTCGATCTCGAACGAACATATTTGATCAACCGCCGATGCATGTGGCCCAGATGTGATCCCGGGGTATAAATTCACTCGCGAAATTAGGTAAAAGGGATGTTGATGAAGAGATTGTTTTTCGACCAGACCGCGGAATAGCACAGATTACAGAAACAACTTTCTGTAATCTGGATTCCATATTGATTTCAATAATGCCGATATTCGAAAGCACAAAAGACAATTAAGTTACTTTCATTTCAAAAAGCAAACCAACCCAAATTTCATTTCGAGATCATCTTGAGTCAGGGTTCGACCATACTCAAAATTTGACGTTCCCAAAACCTATCTTAAGATCATCCGAGGACTTGAGTCACATTTATTAATAAGCTCCTACTCAAGTGAGATCGCCGACTGAGACGTCATCTTGACAGAGTCTCAAGTCAAATTTATTAATTAGACTGATGTCTCAAGACGCTACTCAACACATTCTCAATACTTGAGATCTGACTATTAATACGGGCCTTAGTGATCCCTTTTTCACAGATGATAACCAATTACCCTACAATGCGTTGAGTACTTAATCATTCTTCATTTCCACAAAAATATTTTGCGGTCGTTACCCCGAATTCCATCTCCGAGTGTCCTTAATGAACAAAATCTGATGACTGAATCCCCTATGACACTGATTCCTAACTCATCAAGTCACCATAATACCGATTCCCGCTTCCGATCAAAGAATATTAAACTTGGATGAATAATGAGTTTGGCGGAAATAATTCCGAAATTCCAAACGAAAAGGAAAGTGCTTTCCATTCCAATCTTGAACGCAGCCCCGTATCTGCGCCCCAACGCGAGGGGTCGACGAACTTTTTCACTTCGCTTATTTTCCGACCTCTCAAATCAAACCATTTATGTAGAATTTTGTGGATCTCCAGGGAAGCCATATGATGTACAATTCGAACGAAGCGGAAGTATCATCCGTTGAGTTGACTGACTTGACAAAAATGTGGCTGTTACGTTTATTTTTTGTTATTCGAATTCCGAATTTCTATCTGTTAGGGGAAAATGTGAGATTAGTATCCTAACGTCCGTTAGGAACTGAAGACCATTGAATTTCCTCAGGTTATCATTCGTATATACTCTAACTGACAAAGAAACTGCAACACCCAGAAGGAGCTGTTTAAATTTCAAATTTTTTTTTGGTAAAACATACACTGCGCAAAAAAATTAACGCACATTATGGAAATCTCAAATTTATTCTACAACTGAAGGTGTTCTCAATGATAATTATTTTTATCAGAATTATGCATGCAAATGTTATCCACTTTCAACGGTTTTCTTCAATACAGATAATTTTTCCCAGCTGGAATAAAAAAAGATGATATTATCAGATTTTGAATGTATTGGCTCCATTCTAAAATCAGTTGTTCTCGATCAATTCTAGTGATCAATAGTTTTCTTTCGTTTGATTTTCTACACTCGATCGCTATGCAAAGCGAAACACGCAATTTGACCCAAGAGGAATGTGCTCAAGCGGTAGTTTTGCGAGAAGAAGGGTGGACATACGAAAGAATTGCAGAAAGGTTTGGAGTTTCCCATACAAGTGTGTCCAGAATGTTGCAGCGATTCAGGGAGACAGGTATGAATGTCCGAAGACCAGGACTGGGTAGACCACGGGTAACAACTGCCATTCAAGAACGTTACTTGAGAGTTTCTTCGTTGAGACAACGATTTGCAACCGATCGCCTCCTTCAAATTCAGCTTGAGCAAACTCATGAGTTGCAAATTAGCACTCAGACAATAAGAAATCGCCTCACAGAATATGATTTAAGGCCTCGTGTCGCGGCAAGAGGCCCAGCTCTTACCCCAGCCCATCGAAGGGCGCGTTTGGATTTTGCGAGAGAGCATATCCATTGGGAAGAGGCCGATTGGGAAAGAGTTCTCTTCACAGATTAGTCTAGATTCTGCCTCTACCATTGTAATCGACGTTCCCTTGTATACAGACGTCCACTTGAAAGATATGCTCAGTGCAAATTCCTGAATACTACTGGTTTCGGGGGAGGATCGATTATGGTATGGGGTGGAATATCTTTGACTGCTCGCACAGACCTAGTGGTCGTTGATAATGGAACTATGAATGCTGATAAGTATATAAGGAACATTCTTGAAGAGCATGTAGTGTCATTTGCCCCATACATTGGTGAAAATTTCATTTTTATGGACGATAATGCCAGACCCCATCGTGCGCGCATCGTTCAGGAGTACCTTGAAGAGGTTGAAGTCTCTCGAATGGAATGGCCAGCAAGAAGTCCAGATCTCAATCCGATTGAGCAGGTTTGGGACAACCTCAATAGAAGGCTGAGAAGTTCAGAGTATCATCCAGCTACTCTTAATGACTTAGGAATCCAACTCGGAGAAATCTGGGAAGGATTAGATCAGAACATTTTAAGATCACTCATTTTGAGTATGAACCGTCGTTGCTGAGCTGTAATTAACGCAAGGGGTGGAAATACCAAGTATTAAATCACTTATCAGCATTTCAGTATTTTGAAAATTGTTCATTTCTCTTCTTTCACATAAGATTCGGTGAAATCCTGAATTTTTCTTCCATTTAATGTGTCTTGTTTCGTTCAAAACCTTCCCGAGAGAACATAAAAAATAAGTTATAAAGTCAATGTAATGTGTAACTTTCATTAAAATTGAGATTTTCAGAATGTGCGTTAATTTTTTTGCGCATTGTAGATAGTATAGCAAGGAGCAAAAGATAAAAATTTGGAGAAAAAGAAACGAAGGGTTCACAATTTTCCTATTAAATTTGTCAATAATGTGTTTGTCCAACGCGGTTATCTATACACCCCTCAACACGTCTTTTCAGAATGTGCGTTAATTTTTTTGCGCAGTGTAGATAGTATAGCAAGGAGCAAAAGATAAAAATTTGAAGAAAAAGACACGAAGGGTTCACAATTTTCCTATTAAATTTGTTAATAATGTGTTTGTCCAACGCGATTATCTATACACCCCTCAACACGTCTTGGCATTGATGCAAGAAGATGGTCTATTTCATCTTGAGGTATACTATCCCAAGCTACCTGTACTTCATGACTCAGAGCCGCCAAAGTCCTTGGGGGCTGGGGTAAATTTCCAAGCCTTCTACCCATGATGTCCCAAACATGTTCTATGGGCGAAAGATCGGGGGATCTGGGCGGCCATGACAAAAGATTCACATGGGTCGCTTCAAAAAAGTTTGAACTAACTCTGGCAACATGAGGTCGAGCATTATCTTGCTGAAATATCGGATTCTCGAGCCGGTTAAGGTAAGGGAGAACATATGGCTCCACTATTTCTTGAAGGTAACGCAGCGCTGTCATGTTACCTCGAATAAAGACTAAAGCTGAGCTACTTCCATGTGCAATAGCACCCCATACCTACCATAACGCCTACTGTCCGGTGTACATGACGCTCAACATCAAAATGAAGTTCACGTCTTTCTCCTCGACGTCATCTTACCCTTCTTCGGCCATCATGTGCACCCAAGGAGAATCGAGATGAGAGACATGATGCCATTCCATATTCCAATGTTGTTGTTCTCTGCACCACCGTAATCGTTGCCGTCGATGCTCAACCGTAAGAGGTAACACAAGATGGGGTCGATAAGGCTGCAGTCCAAAAGACCTTATACGGCGGTAAACCGTTCGTACAGTTACAGGATGGCCTTGTTCTCCTAACCACTCATCAGCCAAAGATCGAGTTGTCGCGAATCGGTCTCTAATGGCCATAAGTCTTAGACGCATTAATTATCCCAAATCTCTTATGCATATTGTTCGAGCAAATTTTTACTCCTTCATCCCAAGCTTTTTGTGGCTGAAACCATTCTGAAATTATTGTTTCACGTCACAGATGAAAAGTATTCGACAATAGTACCTGATCAATTCAAAAGTCAATCCATTGACAGTTCGAAATATTTGACGAATACCCTTTTAATATTTTGGGTGGACACTTATGGACCTATCTAAATTACCTGAGCCAGTGAAAGTGCACCCCCTAATCAAATTGATCAGATACACTCTACTTATAGCTGGTATTTTTTATGGAAGTGCAAGACAGAAATCGTTGGAGGTGAAAGAGAAAATCAGGAGAGAGAATGAGAGAAGAAGAAAGTGTCTTCTAAAAGAACAAACTAGGAAAAATTCGTTCACCATAGGAAACTCAAAATTATTCACATAAATGTCGACTGAGCTCCTTTTAACCTTATATGTCTAATTTTAGGAAATATCTAATGAAGAGGTTTATACTCAGAACAATGTATTTGTACATAATCATTTTCTTTTGTGGTTGGTCGAATATTGAATCAACATAAATGTGAATAAACGGATTAAGCAGAAAGCTGATCCTTCATGATATCCTTTATAAATAAACTACTTTACTGAGACTCGTTGGACCAGAATATGAATTGAAATTTGGGTATAGCCGGGTTTATATGGAAAATCTGCCCCCGCGGCTTTTTCGATTTAAACACAGGGGATCGATTTGACATTAAACAAAAATAATTCACCCCGATTTTCAGCTGTTTATCTCCAACGGTTTCAGAATTTTTCGAAATAAACTGTTTTTTCAATAAAAATTTTTTTTTCGACTAAAATTCAAAATTGGTTGGTGGTGATTTTTTTTATCGTTTTCAGTAGTAAGAGTGATAGGGAAGACATTTCATTATGACTCTCAGTTGAAAATCTTATTTTTGAGAGCAGATATAAAATAATAATATATATTTTTTTATGTTACTCAAAAGTGTCCACCACGAAACTTTGTCAGAAAATGTCTTTCGTAGTTATCTAACCTCAAGAAATTTTTCATTTTTTTTAAAGTGGTGGAACATAATAGAAAAAATAAAAATTATTTTTTTTTCAAAATACTATGTTTCATGCATAGAAACACTTATGATGCAAACAAAATATGTAGAAAACTATTCTTCAACTGAGAATACATAATTCATTCAATAATAAAAATTTAATATAATACCAAATTCATTTATTTTATTGATACAATAATCATGAATCCATCATAAACTAGATAATAAGTTGCTTCCTAAAGCACCTTTTTTTTCGAGTTTCTTGATTTTTACATAACGAATTTGGAGCAAGACTGGACTCTGATATTGATCTTTCTGAAAGAGTTTTGGCTGCAATGAAATCGAAAAAAGATTATGATAATACGTTGGCGTTGGAGGTAAAAATAAATCGTTGGGCGAGACAAAAAGTTCCGTTCAGTACGATCTCTTCAAATGATTTGAAAAATTTTCCTGAATTAACGGAACAAGAATTGAAGATTTTTTTCACGGGATCATATTAAATGTCTCAAGCTGTTTCTTACTTAGCTGAGTTAATAAATGAAGACGGAACAATAACACTGCAATACGTAAACACAACACCAAATATTATCAAACTACAAGTAAGGTCTCGGCATATTGAGTCAAAAACATACCATTGTTTTGTTGATAATGAGCCAGAAAAGAATGAGATTTCTGGAATAAGGCGATATTGTTGTGATTGTGCTAATGGTAGACGCACTGTAGGGTGCTGTTCTCATATTTCAGCTATAATATATTGTCTTCATTACGTTCTATATTTGGCAAAAAGAATATTGTTTCGTCTCTTTGTGAATGAAAAAGTTGATGCTCTTGTTAATGAAGACAGTGACGAAGACTAACCGATATCTATAGTAGTCTTCGATATTTCGAATGTGAACCTATATTTTTTGCATAGAAACATTTTTATCGCCAACTTTTCGAATGATGGATTCATGATTATTGTATCAATAAAATAAATGGATTTGGTATTATATTGAATTTTTATTATTAAATGAATTATGTATTCTCAGTTGAAGAATAGTTTTCTACATATTTTGTTCGCATCATGTGTTTCTATGCATGAAACATAGTATTCTGAAAAAAAAAATAGTTTTAATTTTTTTCTATTATGTTCCACCACTTCAAAAAAAATGAAAAATTTCTTGAGGTTAGATAACTATGAAAGACATTTTCTGACAAAGTTCCGTGGTGGACACTTTTAAGTAACATAAAAAAAAATATATTGTTATTTTATATCTCCTCTCAAAAATAGGATTTTCAACTGAGAGTCATAATGAAATGTCTTCCTTATCACTCTTACTACTGAAAATGATAAAAAAAATCACCATCAACCAATTTTGAATTTTAGTCGAAAAAAAAAATTTAATTGAAAAAACAGTTTTTTTCGAAAAATTTGGAAACCGTTGGAAATAAACAGCTGAAAATCGGGGTGAATTATTTTTGTTTAATGTCAAATCGATCCCCTGTGTTTAAATCGAAAAAGTCGCGGGGGCAGATTTCCATATAAACCCGGCTATACCCTTTGAAATCAGGAATAGTTCACATACATATCTTTCGCATTCCGAATGAGAGAACAAAATTCAGCTGGAATGAATTTACTGAACAAAAAAACACAACCTGCGTTACAGAATTGTTAGAGCGTCAACGTCAAAAGCATACCTACAAGTCCAGAATATTTACAAATTATTTCAGGAATTACTTTGTGTAGATGATTCCACAGGAATACCTTAGGGAAAAACCAATCAAGGGACAATATCCAACCAAACAATATAAAATTGGAGGACGAGAGAGAAACGGAGTTTGAATTACTAATTAATATTCATTCACTCCACTTTTTTATTTATACATATTCGAGAAATAACAACTAGCACAGGAGAAAATCAATGCAATATTGAAATTGGTAATTATTTCAGTTGATCAAATTGTCTATAGAGAGGTTACCTACTACTTTGGCTGAACAACACAATCAAGTCATCCTAAAAATTCCGATATAAACTTCATTACCTGATGTACGAGGATATATTGAAAAATTCTTAGCCTACTATAAAACCAAACAAAAGTTCAATGTCAAAATCGTAGATTAATATTTTATTACTCGACATATTCTCCTCTTAATTGGATACATTTATTACAGCGAACCTGCAACGTCTCAAGACCTTCTTCTTGCTCTGCAAACCAGATGTCCACAGCTTTTATTACCTCCTCGTTGGAAAAAAAAAATACGGCCTTTTAAACTTTTTTTCAGTTGAGGAAACAGATGATAGTCGGACGGAGTTAAATCTGGTGAATATAGGAGGTTTTCTAGTAATTCAAACCCTAAATCACGAATTTTTTGCATGGCAACTTGAGATTTGTGTGCAGGGACGTTGTCCAGCAAAATCAAAACACCTTTGAATAGCTTTCCGCGTCTTTTCTCTTTAATTCTTTTCCGTAGAGTGGTCAGTAATGTCGAATAGTAATCTCCGGGTATTGTTCTACCCTTATCCAAAATATCAATCATGATTACTCCATGGCAATCCCAAAAAACTGAAGCAAGAACTTTTTCAGCAGATTTTTGGACACGAAACTTCTTAGGTCTTGGAGAACCAGAGTGTCGCCATTCCATCGATTGTTGCTTTGTTTCTGGATCGTAGAAATGTACCCAAGTCTCATCCATAGTAACAATTCGGTTTAAGAAGTCTACATCGCTTTCAAATCGAGCACAGATAGAACGCGATGCTTCTACACTTGCAAGCTTTTAGCCAACATTCAAACATTTGGGGATCCATTTTGCAGCAATTTTTCTCATGTCCAAATTGACGTGAACTATATGATGAACGCGTTCGTATGAAATATTCAGTGCTTCAGATATCTGTTTTAGCCCAATTCGACGGTCTGATAATATCATGTCATGAACTGCATCGATATTTTCATGTACTGACACAGAAACTGGCCTTCCCGATCGGTCATCATCTTCAATGGAATATTTACCTTTTTGAAGCTTGCAGTACAATTTTTCACGGTCGCATACAAAGGACATCGATCATCAAGGGTATTTAGCATAACTTCGTGAATCTGCTTACCTCTTAACCCTTTTAAATACAGATACTTGATGATGGCTCGATATTAAAATTTTTCGAATTTCACAATTTCTGTGGACATCTATCTTTTAATTCATTGCATAACTGTAGTTTACTTTTTTGACTTCAAACTGACACTTCTAATGAATTATTGTTCGTTGCTATGGTAACGCATGGAACTGGTCTAGGCTAACTAGATATCAATACATACTGTAGGTCGAGAGTGTGGAATAAAAATTATATTTTCGTCGATTTTCATTCGGAATTTGCGATGTTATATAGCATTGCTTTTCAAAGGGTAAACCAAACTGTTTCCTCTGAGTAATACAACCAGGTAATGCATAAGGATATACAGGGTGTCCAACAAATGAAGAATTATTCAACGTTACCATTTCTTTATTTTACTAAATCTACATTCAAACCACAACATAAGGTGCAGAGTATGCAGCATAAGGTGAGTAGGCAGTATAGGCTGCAGCATAGGGCGAAACAACAGGAGCTCCAAATGCACTGTAAGCTAATGGAGTGCTGTATGCACTGTAAGCCAATGGGGCAGCATAGGCAGCGGTGTAAGCTAAAGCCGGGCCAGCAATCACGCCTGGTTTTGGTGCAGCCTTAGCTTCAGGAGCAGCTTTAGCCTCCGGCTCTGGGTTAGCCACGGCACATCCAATGATGACGAATAGAGCGATCTGAAGAAATTCAGCGAAATCAAAATTTTATCGATATAAATTGAACCCTTCAATCATGTAGAGATACCGAATATTCGGAAAAATAAGACGACAAACGATACTTACATATTTAAACATTGTTGTTATTTTTGTATCGTTGCTGACAAACTGATGTAGTTGAAATGAAAACTTTCGTTTATATACCTCGAAGAATCCTCGAAGAAGTGGCATTTCGGTTGAGAGCAACATAAAGCATTAGTATTCAGGAAGGATCTTCACGTTGCAACGCTCTGAATTAGAAAATGTGTTATTGACACAGCTCGTATTGGGTTTTGATTGATTTGCTGTACTTGATGTTATAGTTATGTAAGTAATTGAGGTTGCCGAAAATAAATACGAAATTGCTATTTCAGTATGATGTACTGGTTCTGAATATGGATAACCCTCACTGAAATACTTGGAAATGTTCGATGCAGATCTTTTATGAATTTTCATTCAATTCTATTTCGGTTTTCATAGGTTAGTTCTATTGAATCGGTGAAAATAAGATAACATAATTGTTGGAATATAGTACAAGGAGAAGAAATAAGAAAAGCTACTACCCCTACAGGTGCAGCTTAGATTAATAATGTCAGTTCGAAGGTTCTTCGGTATTTTTCAGCTAGTTGCTCAGTTTTAATTCAATTGGATCGGTGTTTCTCAATATCAGGGAAAAAATCAGCAAATTGAGCATTTTTTTCAAGAAACATATGTGGACCAGTGAAAAACCATTCAAAGTTTCAAAAATAAGCCTTCAAAAATGATTCAAAAACATCACATAAGCAAGAGCTTATTATATGTTATATGAGTATAACATGTCTTATACTCCTTATACGATTAATCACATTTCCTTCCATAATGCAAGTGAAAACACTCATAAAAATACGAGTCTTCTATAGTTTATATTGCGTTGTCCGATATTGTTGAAATTTGTGTGGACAGTATTTTATAACACAAGAAAGTAAACAACCAGATATCTTTCTACGATGAGGATGTATTGATATCTAATTAGCCTAGACCAGTTCCATACATAAAAAAAATATTGCGTTACCATAGCAACGAACAATAACTCATTAGAAGTCTCAGTGTGAAGTTTGAAGTCAAAAAAGTAAACCAGAATTACGCAATAAATTAAAAGACAGAAGATGTCCACCGAAATTGTGAAAATCGAAAAATTGGAGTATCGAGCCATCATCAAGTACCAGTATTTAAAAGGATTAAGAGTTGAGCAGATTTACGAAGATACCTATGCTATCTGCTCTTGGTGATCAATGTTCTTCGTATGCGACCGTGAAAAACTGGACTGCAAGCTTCAAAAGAGGTAAATTTTTTATTGAAGATGATGACCGATCGGGAAGGACACTTTCTGTGTCAGTCCCCGAAAATATCGATGCAATTCATGACATGATTTTATCAGACCGTCGAATTGGGCTAAAACGGATATCTGAAGCACTGAATATTTCATACGAACGCGTTCATCATATAATTCACGAGAAAAATTGCTGCAAAATGGATCCCCAAATGTTTAAATGTTGACAAAAGCGTGCAAGGGTAGAAGCATTGCGTTCGATCTGTGCTCGATTTGAAAACGATGTGGACTTCTTAAACAGAATTGTTATTATGGATGAGCCTTAGGTATATTTCTACGATCCAGAAACAAAGCAATAATCGATGGAATGGCGACACTCTGGTTCTCCAAGACCTAAGAAGTTTCGTGTCAAAAAATGTGCTGGAAAAGTTCTTGCTTCAGTTTTTTGGGATTGCCATGGAGTAATCATGGTTGATTTTTTTGGTAAGGGTAGAACAATAACCGGAGATTACTATTCGACCTTACTGACCACTCTACGGGAAAAAATTGAAGAGAAAAGACGCGGAAAGCTATCCAAAGGGGTTTTGTTTTTGCTGGACAACGCCCCTGCACACAAATCTCATGTTGACATGCAAAAAATTCAGGGTTTGAATTAGTAGAACGCCCCTCTTATTCACCAGATTTGACTCCATCCGACTATCATCTCTTTCCTCAACTGAAAAAAGTTTAAAAGGTCGTGAATTTTCTTCCAACGAGGAGTTAATAAAAGCTGCGAAGGTTTGGTTTGCAGAGCAAGAAGAAACATTTTTTTTTGAAAAGTCTAGAGACGTTGCAGGTTCGCTGTAATAAATGTATCCAATTAATAGGAGAATATGTTGAGTAATAAAATATTCCGAAATTGAAATTTTGTTTGGTTCTATAGTAGGCTAAGAATTTTTCAATATATCCTCGTACTTTTAAGTATTTTATAATATTTTGAATAGAATGCATATTCTTCTTTAAAAGACTGGACAAAGGAATAAATCACAATTTTCACCCAAAATAATAATGAATAAACACTCCATTCCTTCTGAGCTTAATGAACGGACGATTAGTATGACGTCAATGAAAATTGTGAAACTCTTCGTCGGAATATCAGAAGAATTCTCCACCCACCATTCGTTCATAATAAACCATATAAATGCAGTGATTACTTTGGATTGAGTATCAGTCACTCATCATCGTTAGTGAAAAAAAAACCATCAGAATGTTCAAATACGTAAGTAATTATGGTCCAATATTTTATCGTTGATCACTTTAATTTCGAGGGATATTGAACCTATCTTCAATAAGGTTGAATTCTACAATAATAAGAATTAATTCAGATGCATACCATCCGCTGATACGAATATCAACGAGTGCTATGATCCGAATTGAACTAGCCACTTTGCCATCGTCAGGGCCCTAAATGGAGTATGCTCCATCGAAGAAAAGCAGATGCTGACTATGAATTGATTCTTATTATTGCATTCATTGCCTCTGAATTAATTCTTATTTTTATATTCATTGCCTCACTGTTTAAGCGTAATCCTTTTCATGGTTGAATTCTACTGAAATTATTAATTTCGATTGCAGTTCTTACTCTTCTTCGTCATCGGTTGTGCCATGGCCCTTCCAGAACCTGAAGCGAAGCCAGTTCCAGAGGCGAAGGCTGATGCCAAACCTGGTATTCTGGCACCAGTAGTTGCTCCTGCTGTTGCTTATACTGCAGCATACACAGCCCCTCTTGCCTACAGCGCCTATTCTCCATATATTGCACCGTATGCAGCAGCTTATACCGCCTATTCCCCATACGCTGCCTATTCCGCACCTTTGGTATATGTTTAGCTTCTGTCAGCTTTTGTTGAATTTTGGAAAATAAAAATAAAAATTGTCACATAATTTACCGAATTTATTTATTGACCTTTCAAGGAAGTATCAGTTCTCATCTGCTTAAGGGGCTAGGCTAGGTTTCAAAACTTCCAGCTTATAAATTTCGTATATTGGATTAACGCATGTTTGAATTGACAAAGAAAGCTAACAGACTGGGGATCATTACACTTCCTCATCCTCTGATTGATAGATCTATCTATCCATCGGAAGATGGGTGAAAATGAACCTAGAAATAAAATATCAGAAATGTACCATAGCCATTCTGACAGACAGACTGCGATCAAAGCACTGAACTGACATTCACGTCATCGATTTTAAGTTGTGTGGGAGTGCCGAAGAAACTTCAACGAAATAGGCAAGGTCTATATTGATCACTTGGGAATCAATGGAAATGAAGAGACCATCACACTTGCATGAACTCCGTTCACTGGTTCGAAAAATTTCTGTACAGAAAGGTGGTAGATGGAATTGTAACTATGAATTTCTTTCTTCAAATAATAGTCACAAAGGATTTTGGCGATCAGAATGGAATTCGTGTTACCCCTTTATTAAACGTTCAATTATTTATTGATCCTTCATAAAGAGTCACTGGATTTGATCTTCCTAGAAAAATTTGGTGTACCTACGCTAATCGACTTAGTACTGGCCATGGTCGGTGTAATAGCATGCTCTTCATCAGATATGGAATGCTGTTGATACTCCGAGATGTGAGTGTGGCGCAGAAGAAGAACAAATAGCCCACCTGGTAAACAGTTTCACATAATATAAATTTTAGGGTGGTTTCGAGGGAATTCATTCGGTGACCGATTATTTCTTGATAAGGGTTGAAAATTTCAAAATTATTTAATAAGAAATATAAAATTCAATACATCTCTCGTTTTTTCCTTCTTTTTCGATTTCATATCATTCTCACTCCGTCAACCCTCATGGTAATCTCAATTGTTTTACAACTCGCGCGCTGCAAGACTTCTGCATTTGAAATTTTGTGAAACCATCTGATGTGCATTATTTGTCTCAGATGACGTTGTTGCGTTTGTTCAATCTTCTTAATATGTCTCCTGTTGGGTGTCCAGCTTCTGCTAACGTAAAGAAGCGTTGAGAGGACCACTGCTTTGTAAACAGCTGTCTTTGTCTTCAGATTGAGGTCGTGATTTTGAAACACTCTGACCTTTAGCTTCCAGAATGCCCGTGATGTCGAATTGATACGGTTGTGTATTTCCGTGTCCAGGTTAGCTCTCGTATTATACTATTGAGTGTTTGTCTTTCAGATCGGACATCATTGATATTATAGATATTTTCAATCATCGCCTACTAATCAAATCATACACCCAATGGAAAAAAATGTTCAATGACTTGAAAAACTCTGAATATGCCCTTATATCGTACAATGTTTGTGGCTTATTCAAATGGGTGACAATTTCTTGCACTAAAATAGGTTGAGAATTACATACTTATTTGGAGAAAAGTTCATCTGAGGTGATATTTCTATCAATCATTTTGAAGATTTAATTTTTAAATTTTTCTTGCGAAATATTCAAATACAGAGAAAGTGGTAGTTCATAAGTAGATATGTTTAGTTTTTTGTGATTAGTATTTTCAAACTGTATTTTTATCTTACTGAACGTCCTTGCTCTTTTTGATTTCTACACATTTTCCAACAAATGTGATTTGTTTATTCTCAAATCTTGATGTAGGTATTTTTTTTTATACCATTCCAACACTGTGATATTGATACTAGTTGCACTAGATTGAATTTCTCGTGTAATATGGATGATCAAAAATATTATGTACTTATTTTACCCATTTTTCATTTTTTACATTGTAAGGTCGAAATTCGAATCAATTCAGGAGTATAAGAAAATATTTGTTAGTTAGTGTGTTAGTTGACACTCACATCTTATAGAAAGAGATCTGTATATTTTTTGTCAGTTACCTAAGTCCACTGCTGTTTCTGAAGATATACTTACTGAAATGATAAAATAAAACCATTCTATTCTACCAAGAGTAGCTGAATTGTTTTGTTGAAACCCTTCAGAGCCATTTCGATGATTTTGAAACATTTCCTTAGGTGTCTATGTATTCGACAAGCTTTGGGTAGGATGAACTACATAATTCAATTTATTCGCTGATTCCCTCTCTGATTGATTCTAAAATCTATCACTAAAAATTGTTTTCATTTACCACATAATAGTTCGATGTAACGCTTGCACAAAGTGAATTGATTGACTACAAACAAATCAATTTACATCAGTGGATCGAGCCCTGATTGGGCAATTAATCTGTGTAACATACTTACACGTTATGCCAATATTTCGATCTAGGAATCTTTTGAGACGTAATTTATAGAAATTTTGCTCTATAGTATCGATAACTCAAGAGCTGGTACAAACACATCTTACGAACAAATATTTACTCAACGTATTGCAGCATAATTGACATCTGACTTTATCATGAACATTTTATGTTTGTCCAGCGCCATTTATGAATTAGTATTTTGTTTTTTTTTTATTTTAGCTTTCATCAATACGACATCATATAGGCCTTTCATTTTGAAAGAACGTTTGTCAACGCCAATTATGTGCCCTTTCTTCTGTTTTGTTCCCTTATTTTGAAATAAAAAACATTTTGGGGCAAAAACTTTAATTTTCATATTGGAAGAATCTAACAATCATTAAACAACTACTAACGGCGCAGAGTAAGCGGCATATGGAGAATAAGCTGTGTAGGCAGCAGCATATGGTGAAACGTATGGATAATAAGCGCTGTAAGCGATTGGTGCTGAGTATGCAGCAGTATAAGCAACAGCTGGTGCCACTACTGGAGCCAAAACTCCAGGCTTAGCTTCAGCTTTAGCCTCTGGAACTGGACTAGCTTCAGGTACTGCCAAGGCACAACCGATGACGAAGAAAAGTACGAACTGCAAAAAACATACATATTCAATAGAGGAATGAATCGAAAACTAATCATACTGAAAATTAAAATATTGGCACTCACATATTTGAACATCTTGATTTGTTTTCGAGTTGCGATGATGAGCAAATGACAATCTGATCTTTGTCGTCATTGTATTTATATATATTGCATTTGTTCACCAATAGAAGGTGGGTGGGTAGCTGTTTAATTATTCAATCAAGCGAATCGTTTCACAATTTTCATTGACAATGTAGTGAGAGATTACTTAGGTATATTCGATTCTTAAAACGTATCATGGTTAGAAAGAATGCACGAAATATTGGTTGGAATCAGGAACAGAACCTCCTATTTTTTCTGTTCTAATAGAAATATTCTAACAGAAATTTTCACTGTTGTTAACATATCGATATTTTCGTGGCTGAAGATATCATGAGCAGCTTGGAGCACTAACTAGATGACATAAAGCTGCGGGGAATTTATAGCCTTGGATTCTTGTGTCCTACACATTTCAAGCATAGCAACAAAAGCCCAAATAGCATTTTTTTCACATACAGACTATGAAGGGCCATCATTTTGGCATTGTATAAAGACTTGTCTTCATACAATAATTTTAGTGATAATACACTGCGCAAAAAAATTAACGCACATTCTGAAAATCTCAATTTTAATGAAAGTTAACTCTACATTGATTTTATAACTTATATTTTATGTTCTCTCGGGAAGGTTTTGAACGAAATAAGACATTAAATGGTAGAAAAATTCAGGATTTCACCGAATCTTAAGTGAAAGAATAGAAATGAACAATTTTCAAAATACTGAAATGCTGATAAGTGATTTAATACTTGGTATTTCCACCCCTTGCGTTAATTACAGCTCTGCAACGACGGTTCATACTCAAAATGAGTGATCTTAAAATGTTCTGATCTAATCCCTCCCAGATTTCTCCGAGTTGGATTCCTAAGTCATTAAGAGTAGCTGGATGATTTTCTGAACTTCTCAGCCTTCTATTGAGGTTGTTCCCAAACCTGCTCAATCGGATTGAAATCTGGACTTCTTGCTAGCCATTCCATTCGAGAGACTTCAATCTCTTCAAGGTACTCCTAAAAGATGCGCGCACGATGAGGTCTGGCATTATCGTCCATAAAAATGAAATTTTCCCCAATGTATCGGGCAAATGGCACTATATGCTCTTCAAGAATGTTCCTTATATACTTATCAGCATTCATAGCTCCATTATCAACGACCACTAGGTCTGTGCGAGCAGTCAAAGATATTCCACCCCATATCATAATCGATCCTCCCCCGAAACTAGTAGTATTCAGGAAATTGCACTGAGCATATCTTTCATGTGGACGTCTGTATACAAGGGAACGTCGATCACAATGGTAGAGGCAGAATCTAGGCTCATCTGTGAAAAGAACTCTTTTCCAATCGGCCTCTTCCCAATGGATATGCATGCTCTCTCGCAAAATCCAAACGCGCCCTTCGATGGGCTGGGGTAAGAGCTGGGCCTCTTGCCGCGACACGAGGCCTTAAATCATATTCTCTGAGGCTATTTCTTATTGCCTGAGTGCTAATTTGCACCTCATGAGTTTGCTCAAGCTGAATTTGAAGGAGGCGAGCTGTTGCAAACCGTTGTCTCAACGAAGAAACTCTCAAGTAACGTTCTTGAATGGCCTTTGTTACCCGTGGTCTACCCTGTCCTGGTCTTCCGACATTCATACCTGTCTCCCTGAATCGCTGCAACATTCTGGACACACTTGTATGGGAAATTCCAAACCTTTCTGCAATTCTTGTGTATGTCCACCCTTCTTCTCGCAAAACTACCGCGTAGGCACATTCCTCTTGGGTCAAATTAGGTCTATCAAGTTAGCCCGGAAGTTCTGGCATTTCGAAGAGAAAATTTTTTCAATGAAAATGCTAGCAAAGTGCTGGCGAATGCTGAAGAAAAAACTGAAAAATCTCATATAGATTTGGAAAAATTGGGAATTGAATTTTCCGGGCCAACTTATGTGCAGCCCGGAAAACCCAGCATTTTTCATCGATATTTCGAAAATAGTAAATGCTAGCGAAATGCTGGCGAATGCTGAAGAAAAAACTGAAAAATCTCATATAGATTTGGAAAAATTGAAGTTTGAATTTTCCGGGCCAACTTATGTGCAGCCCAGAAAACCCAGCATTTTTCATCGATATTTCGAAAATAGAAAATGCTAGCGAAATGCTGGCGAAAGCTGAAGAAAAAACTGAAAAATCTCATATAGATTTGGAGAAATTGAAGTTTAAATTTTCCGGGCAACTTATGCACAGCCTGGAAAACTCAGCATTTTTCATCGATATTTCGAAAATAGAAAATGCTAGCGAAATGCTGGCGAAAGCTGAAGAAAAAACTGAAAAATCTCATAAAGATTTGGAGAAATTGAAGTTTAAATTTTCCGGGCAACTTATGCACAGCCTGGAAAACTCAGCATTTTTCATCGATATTTCGAAAATAGTAAATGCTAGCAAAGTGCTGGCGAATGCTGAAGAAAAAACTGAAAAATCTCATATAGATTTGGAAAAATTGGAAATTGAATTTTCCGGTCCAACTTATGTGTAGCCCAGGAAAGCCAGCATTTTTCATCGATATTTTGAAAAAATGCAATGCTAGCGAAGTTCTGTCAAGTGCTGAAGAGAAAACTGAAAAATCTCATATAGGTTTGGAAAAATTGAAAATTGAATTTTCTTGGCCCCTAATGTCAAACATGTAAAAGTCAGCAATTTTCATTGATTTCTAGCTATGTGCGGGCGAATGACCAGTACCACTAGAAAAATGGGTGATTAAATTTGCCAGGGCACTTCGTTAAAAAAAAAACTATTTTGATGAACAGCTTTATTGTACCAACGCAGTAAGACAATCCGTCCTTTAGTTATTAGTTGGCCGTGACTAAACAAAATGATAAATTTTTCCGCTATTGATGTTGTTTCTGTTGACTCCAAAATAAGACATTTTAAGTCATCATGCATATGCATGAGTTCTAACAGAGGTTAGTGTAACGGGGTACCATAACATTGGGAGTATGATACAGGAGCTTAGGGAACAACCACCGTAAAAAATCCTGTCTGCATGAATAGTGTAGTGATGACAGATTTGTTCACAGAATAAGCTTTCAATACTGAAGGGATTCTTATCCATTGACATAATAATTTATTTTTTCTTCGACTGTCGCAAAATACCTTCATTGTATATTCAATGATGATTTCTAAATATAGTATACTCCATTCACATTTATTTTAGCACTTGGTTGGCCATGAAATAATTTTCTTAAGTTTTTGTAACTAGAACGGAGTAAGGTTGGTACTCATGAAATGTGGTTAATGTCATAACGCCGTTGCCACAACTAATATCAATTTTTATTACGAAAATGCCGAAAGTAATTAAAAAAAGAGAGAAGGCAGGGTTTCAGGAAGTGCTATATAGAATTCAGGTCCGCTCATTCAAATAGTTATCCCTGCGATATTCTAAAATCCACAATACGATAAGAATTTCCTTCTATTGGAAGAACATCTTTGTTGTACAAAGTAATGAGCCAAAAAAAAATTGATTTTTTGAACCCACGAAACCCATGTAACCCCTTAATTCACTCAAACATAAAATTATCAAATGCTCAATTGGGTCTCCCAATAGAAGGAAATTCTTTGTCATCCTCTTCATTCACAATCTTTCTGATTGAGGAAATATTCAGCTGAAATATAAGTCGTTTAGATTCAGATGAAACATCATATAAATTTTCTTACATTGAATATGTTCGCTACCGTCTGACGTATTGTGGATTTTAGAATATCGCAGGGATAACTATTTGAATGAGCGGACCTGAATTCTATATAGCACTTCCTGAAACCCTGTCTTCTCTCTTTTTTGAATCACTTTCGGCATTTTCGTAATAAAAATTGATATTAGTTGTGGCAACGGCGTTATGACATTAACCACATTTCATGAGTGCCAACCTTACTCCGTTCTAGTTACAAAAACTTGAGAAAATTATTTCATGGCCAACCAAGTGCTAAAATAAATGTGAATGGAGTATACTATATTTAGAAATCATCATTGAATATACAATGAAGGTATTTTGCGACAGTCGAAGAAAAAAGAAATTATTATGTCAATGGATAAGAAACCCTTCAGTATTGAATGCTTATTCTGTGAACAAATATGTCATCACTACACTATTCATGTGGACACAGGATTTTTTACGGTGGTTGTTCCCTAAGCTCCTGTATCATACGCCCAATGTTATGGTACCCCGTTACACTAACCTCTGTTAGAACTCATGCATATGCATGATGACTTAAAATGTCTTATTTTGGAGTCAACAGAAACAACATCAATAGCGGAAAAAATTTATCATTTTGTTTAGTCACGGCCAACTAACAACTAAAGGACGGATTGTCTTACTGCGTTGGAACAATAAAGCTGTTCATCAAAATGGTTTTTTTTTAACGAAGTGCCCTGGCAAATTTAATCACCTATTTTTCTAGTGGTACTGGTCATTCGCCCGCACATAGCTAGAAATCAATGAAAATTGCTGACTTTTACATGTTTGACATTAGGGGCCAAGAAAATTCAATTTTCAATTTTTCCAAACCTATATGAGATTTTTCAGTTTTCTCTTCAGCACTTGACAGAACTTCGCTAGCATTGCATTTTTTCAAAATATCGATGAAAAATGCTGGCTTTCCTGGGCTACACATAAGTTGGACCGGAAAATTCAATTTCCAATTTTTCCAAATCTATATGAGATTTTTCAGTTTTTTCTTCAGCATTCGCCAGCATTTCGCTAGCATTTACTATTTTCGAAATATCGATGAAGAATGCAGAGTTTTCCGGGCTGTACATAAGTTGCCCGGAAAATTTAAACTTCAATTTTTCCAAATCTATATAAGATTTTTCAGTTTTTTCTTCAGCATTCGCCAGCATTTCGCTAGCATTTACTATTTTCGAAATATCGATGAAAAATGCTGGGTTTTCCGGGCTGCACATAAGTTGGCCCGGAAAATTTAAACTTCAATTTTACCAAATCTATATGAGATTTTTCAGTTTTTTCTTCAGCATTCGCCAGCATTTCGCTAGCATTTACGATTTTCGAAATATCGATGAAAAATGCTGGGTTTTCCGGGCTGCACATAAGTTGGCCCGGAAAATTCAATTTCCAATTTTTCCAAATCTATATGAGATTTTTCAGTTTTTCCTTCAGCATTCGCCAGCACTTTGCTAGCATTTTCATTGAAAAAATTTTCTCTTCGAAATGCCAGAACTTCCGGGCTAACTTGATAGACCTGGTCAAATTGCGTGTTTCGCGTTGCATAGCGATCGAGTGTAGAAAATCAAACGAAGCTATTGATCACTAGAATTGATCGAGAACAACTGATTTTAGAATGGAGCCAATACATTCAAAATCTGATAATATCATCTTTTTTTATTCCTGCTGGGAAAAATCATCTGTATTGAAAAAAACCCTTGAAAGTAGATAACATATGCATGCATAATTCTGATAAAAATAATTATCATTGAGAACACCTTCAGTTGTAGAATAAATTTGAGATTTCCATAATGTGCGTTAATTTTTTTGCGCAGTATTTGTACGAGTCCAAGAAATTTCCAGTAGGTAGCAATGTTGATGAAAAAATTATATCAAACATATTATAAAATAATTCAATCTAACGTTTTGGATTCCTACTCTGGTTAGTGCTCTCATTTTGAAAATTATTCTGGTACCAATTGCAAATGATGAAGATTACTTCTCCTATTGAAAAATGATCAAAGCAAATATTGGAAAAGTTAGAATGAAACCTTAGGCGATGATTGTTTCATTCCCGATTACAAAGGCTTATTATTTGAAAACATAATTGAAAAAACTTTCACGATTTTTATAGACGTTTCATGCATCCTCTTCATTCAGGACCGTGCAACATTTCATATTGAGGTGTACCTGAGTTCCATTGAACTCTAATCCACATAGTAAGTCGTCAATGAAAATTGTGAAATTCTTCGCAGGTCTGAATAATAATTGGATAACTTCTCGCTCCTCATTCATTTGTTCATGAACACAATATATGTATAAATACAATGTTGGCCACAACTCAATTATCATTGACTCATTATAGCTACTCAAAAACGAATCAAAATGTTCAAATACGTAAGTTACAATATTCTGATCGTTTTCCATTAGTTTCCTCATGTAGGTATTTATTGACTGTGCTCATTTGAATTTCAGTTCGTACTTCTCTTCGTCATTGGTTGTGCCGTGGCTGTTCCAAAACCAGAAGCTAGTCCAGTTCCAGAGGCCAAAGCTGAAGCTAAGCCTGGAGTTTTGGCTCCAGTAGTGGCACCAGCTGTTGCTTATACTGCAGCATACACAGCTCCTCTGACTTACAGCGCTTATTATCCATACGTATCCCCATATGCTGCTGCCTACACAGCTTATTCTCCATATGCTGCTTACTCCGCACCATTGGTAGTAGTTTAAGGATTGTTAGATTTTTTCAATGTGATAAATAAAGCTTTTCATCTGATACTGATTTTCATTCAATAATATCAAGAACTGAAGAACCGTTAAGAAAGGAGTAATCAAAAATATACAGAGACGATGAAAATATAGAGAACTTCGCTCTTTGAATGGGCTCGCTTACAATTCATTAAAGAAAATACAGTGGTTCTTGGAGTCTTATGGTAGCACCATGCTTGAAAAAACAATGATATCTATCTTTATCCACACACTATCTATTTGAACTCAAAACTTGATAATGGATGGCTCGACGCACACTCTTCTTGTTCTTGTGAATATGTCTCTAGAGTTTGCTCATTTATTTTCACAGATAAAAGAGTATTCAGGGTGTGGTGTAATTGATGGATGATATGGAGCCTGCGGGTAGAGGACTCTATGGCGGTTCAGAAAAATATATTTAACGTTTAGTAAAAGTGCCTTGGTTTTCGAGATATTGGAGATTTTCGAAAATTCAAGAGAATTACACCCTTCGCCACTCGTTTTGCAGGAAAAACTCCAAATGAAGGAATTTTTTCAAACTGTTTTTTGAATAGTATTCCTGGATAGATGATTTATCGAATGTAAATCATTACTTTTGAGGCGCATGAATAGTTCTTCATAAAAAAATGATCTAACTCAACCGTTTTGCTTACTTTTTTTTTCACAAGTTCAACCTAGCGCGGTGTGAAAATAATATGGTACCTGAGAGCCAATGCAAGAAAAAACATGCCCGTTTCGTTGAGATTTCGAAATGGTATAACTCTCTGTATTTTCGGCATTTAAAACAAAATAAATTCCTATTGCAATCAGTTGAGGCCTAGTTTAATGTAAACACTGTTTCTAAAATTTTTAGCAGCTAAAATGAGAAATGCAAGCAGAATAAAGCAATCATCTATAAGAAGGTATAGAACATGTACTGGAGCTCATGGTGGCCTCTTAGAGCATCTTTTGTGAAATTTGATTCAATGAAACGATATTCATTTTATAATTGTTGTTATGCAATAAAGCTATGATTCATTAGAGAGTGTGGATTATAGAGCATGTATCAGAACTCATGGTGGCCAATTTAAACATCATTTGTGAAACTTTATTCAATGAAACGATATTTTAAAATTGTTATTTTTTCTCGTTTTCTTTTATTATTGAACCCCAACGTTGTGAAATCAATATTTTCAAGTTAATTCCAAGTTATGAATTGAATTTCAGCATTTTTGTAACAAACGTCTTGACTCAATGTGATAGGAATTAATTTTTAGCTTTTTTCTTAATTACGAAAGTGCTAAAATTCACTTGGTTACTTGAAAATCGCTTAAAAACTATTAATTTTATAACTATAGGGCTTAATAATGAAAGAACGAGAGAAAAAAACCAATTTTAAATATCGTTTAATTGAATCGAGTTTTACAAAAAGTGTTCAAAGTGGGCATCATGAGATCTACTAGATGCTTTACAACTTCTTAATAATTGCTTTATTCTGCTTGCAAGTCTCATTTCAGTTGCTAAAAATTAAAGAAAAAGACTTATATCAAACTCCGCATTGACTCATTGTAATAGTAATTTATTTTGTATTCAATACTGGAAATGAAGTGAGTTATACCATTTCAAAATCTCAGTGAAACAGGCATGTTTCCTCTTGCTTTGACACTCAGGTAACCATATTATTTTCTACACCACGCTAGGTTCAACTTAGGAAAAAAAAAATAAGCAAAACGGAAAATTTTAGTAAGATCTTTTTTTTATGAAAAACTCTTCATGCGCCCCAAAAATAATAATTTACATTCGATAGCGCATCTATCCAGGAATACTATCCAAAAAACGTTTTGAAAAAATTCCTTCATTTGAAGTTTTGCCTGCAGAACGAGTGGCGAAGGGTGTGATTTTCTTGAATTTTCGAAAATCTCCAATATTTCGAAAACCAAGGGACTTTTACCAAACATAAAATATATTTTTCTGAACCACCATAGAGTCCTCTACCCGTAGGCACCATATTATCCAATCATTACGCCACACCCTGTATATGTTTGTTTCAGATTCATAACTTCGCAAGTGAAAACTCTCAGCTTGACTTTCGATCAGTTATCCATCATGAAAAAGGATAAAATTTAAGGAGAAGCCTCGGGAGAAGCATATGATAATTGAGTATTAAGGAGGACTTGATCCTATACCCAGGGTTTGTTCACTCATCTATTGAATGAACTCTACTTCATTTCAAAAATTCATGAAATTGAAATTGTAAACCAAGAAAGGAAGGTGACACATTTCCCTTAATTTTCTGCTAAACTGAGCGCCTCTAGCAAGAATTTTTTTCAAGGCAAGTCGAAAGATCAGTTTCTCAATCAAATTTCCTCTCTCACGTGCTTGTGCTCGTGGGAAATTGTATGCTAGGTGAGCTCACGTCGGATTTCTTTCAATTCCGTGTGAGCAGTGCATCAAACCAATTTAAACACGAGACCCGGCTGTCAATCTGAATGGAAAAATAGGATATTTAAAGGCGAAATAGACGGAAAATTATAGTTTGGGGTCGGAGTCAAGACGCAGTTTGGAAACCTTTTACGTCTCGCCTGAACCACGTGACCGAATGGAAAACTCGTTGTCTCCGAAGGGTTTCCCACTTCGAATGACGCTTATGGGGTGGGCGATGGAACAGATTGCGGGATTAGGAAACAGTTAAAATTGGGAGGAAATGTGGATTAGTGAAGGATGTGGAACCGAAAATATTCTCAGGTACAACGTAGGCGTGATATAGACGCGTCGTTACAGAAGGAAGTTTGTTAGAACCTTGAGATTCACTTGTATAATACCACAACCAGCTTAAAAATAAGTTTACACTGGATATCTCTCTTCCTTTGACGCGTTTCAGTGTAGCCAAAGCAACTGTCAACTGAACACAACATGAACTAGTGAACGTCCCATAGATTCACCCTTAGTAGATAAGTCAAGAGTATCGAATATGCACCTTTGTAACATGCGTTCAAAAAAATTCGTCGTCAAGTAGGCTATGGAATTTTGAACGTCGATATTTGGTGTCTAATCGTAATTCTTAGCTTATGCTGTACTATTTTCCAGGAAAACTGTCAAGTAAGAATTTAGAATTTTAGATTGTTGTTGAATTAAAATTATCAGTATGAAGAAGGTTTTTATGGACGTGTAAAAAGCATTTATTATTGAATCCTACTTCAAAATTGGGAAGAAAATAGAAGGAGGGTTCAAATATTCTTTAATGTTCCAGCGACATTCCCAATGTATATCCCAATGTTGCTGAAAGAATCAATCTTTCGAAAGTACTGTTTTGCGATGCGTTGACGGAACAGGTATGTTCAAGCAAAAAAAGTAGTGGTCGAACTGAGAAGAAAACCTCAGAGTTATTCAGCAATAATGAAAATATTATGACAGAAGACAGTGGCTCCAGTGCATGGCTGGAGTATCTGTTGGCTCATTCTATGCCACACGATTTTGAATGAAAAACAGTTTATTTTCATAAATATTGACATGTTATCAGAAAATTGAAAAGATTGATAACCTATCCTTGTAGCATCCAAAAAAAAAATTGTTCGGTATGCATCACTCAATGGCAAAATGTGGGACCTATTTTCTTTTATGGAACTTTCACAGTAGTACGTTATGAATAAGGAGAAAGCATGATGCCTTTTTATAGCTAAATTAAATTTTGATAAATTGTCTAATATTTATTTTCATGTGTTCAGTAACGACCAAATCATTTCAATATTTATAGAGCATTAATAAACATATTGAGATTCTTACTGATGTGCTTTATTTATATTACTGAAATAGGTAGAATCTTTCTGATGAAAAAACAATATCAAGGTCCGTTCACGATTCATGTTTCTCACGTATGAAAATAGTGGACATCGGTAAATTTTTACCAAGAATTTTTTAAACCGCCACAGATTGTTTGAATTCTTGTGATTTGACTCAAAGGAAGGAATGCTTTTCGCACTTTGGGCGAAATTAATTTTTCCTTAAAAGTGTCCTTCCACTTTCCATACAAGATTTTACGATGTATAGGTTAATGTCATCATTGTTTACATTTTGGGAAAATGAAGTACTTAATTCAAGAAAAGACCTACGTTCAGACACCGAATATGAACCTTCAAAATTCCATAGCCTACTTGACGACAAATTTTTTTGAACGCACGTTATTATATAGGGTATATTGAATTGAAACTGTTGATAGACCAAGTCATAACTGTTGAGAAAATCAAAAAGGGCGATATTCCGATCTGAACGGTCACTCCTCACACCTGGTCTACAAGTTAGTGTCTACGGAGGGCCAAATGAATACAAAACCAATTAGGTTCAAAATTCGAATATTACAGATTTGGGAAAATGAACCTCTCGTTTCTAGAAGAGACCAAGCAAAATTTACTTGTTTTTGTTTTACTCTAAATTTTTCGTTTATTATAGAGTTAATTTTCCTTAGGACACTAGACACTATCTATGTGTGTTCTATTGGAAAAATTACTTTTACAGGGTGAGTTTTTGACTCGTACAAATATTAACAGTAGATTATTGAAATCAGAACAAACATTTTTTTCCAATGCCTATTTTTCCGATTGGCCCCTGATAAAAAGATATAGCCATTTTAAATTTTCATAATGAACTGTGCTACCCCTGGAAAAACAAAATAACATTCAGAATAACTAGTTAAATCTGTGACATTACACATCTGTAGATCTTTTGAACAGAGTTGTATTCAGTCAAAGTACCCAAAATTTTTGAAATTTCACAGATATTTTTTGATTTTTGAACATCAAAATTCTCGAAAACGAGAAATATGAAGAATACTTTTATTTTACACAACGTTCAAATATTCATCAGATAGCGTCCAACTTTGTTTCAAGAGTTGGGTTCTTTGAATTTTTGGTATTTCAATGGTACGTAATGGTCAGAATGAGAAAACTGGAAAACTTGGGTGATATCTTGTGTTAAGATATGATGAATAAGATTCGTCAAATAAATGAAAAACTTTATTCCGAAATTCATTTCAACCGTTTGTGATTGAACTAAAAATTACATTTGGTATGGTTTTTCAACAGCCTGTATCTTTTGAACCGAGCCGATTCGGAAAAAATGGTAAAGGGAAAAAGTGTTTCTTTTGACCTCAGGAATCTACTGTTAAAATATTTGTACGAGTCGAAGACTCACCCTGTAAATTATCTCGCGTCATTTTTTATTTTAAATGCACTCACTCCAATTGCTTTTGTCTGTGTGAATTGGAAAAATCTCCCCTGATATAAAAGTTTTGAATTCTGGTATATTTTCAGCATAATATTCTTTATCATTCCTCCATATTTTCTGTAAGGGTATCTGGAGTATATCCATCTGAAGAAACTTTTTTCTGTGCCATTTTCACGTGATTTAATAGTCCCCTTTTTCGGTTATCTACTGATATCCTCAACTCTTTTTATTAATGTGTTCGAGAACAACACATGTACGAGTGCGAAACACGTATGCCCTGTAATTCTCATACCTATAATCAAAGGGCTGTTTTCTGTTCCTCGTATGCGAAGTCCAGGAAGTGAGGCAAACGTGATCGAAGTTTGGTAACCATGGGGCCCATGGGCTATAAGTCTGATGGAACGCGTGTCGGATACTTGAAACAAGAAACCCTACGCCACTGTTTCGTAACTACTATTCATTTATCTGGGAAACTGCATCTTGTGAACTTACGAATCTGGAATTCTGTATTCGTTGAACCCAACGATGTTAGATGCCTAGGGTAGGCATCGAATAAAGAATTGTTTTCAATTTTAAAAGGTCTTGTTTGATGGAAATTTAAATCGATGAATGAAAGATGCGTTGAAAATTGCGCAAAAGAAAATGGGAATTGAAAAAGTTGATATATCAATAGGAATCGACTACTCACATCTCAAAAAGTTATTCAGATTATCACAGGTTTTATTGATCGAAATAGCTATTTATGTAACAAGTACATAAATTAGGTCTTTATGGACGAGTCCAAAAGTTTATGGCAGAGCGAGCAAAGCGAGCGAGGCCAATAACTTGGGCAAGTCCATAAAGACTAATTATGTACGAGTTGCATACAAAGCTTTATGTTGGACTGCAATGCAGAAATTTTATTTTCTGAAATGGCTCATTACTGAAAATCATTAAGTGTGCTTTTGATTTTCTTACCTTAGTAACCAACGACCTCAGCAACCTTAGTAAACACAGTTGTTTAATTCCCTAATTTTGTGACAAACGTCATAATAATCCAAAAAATAGATGGTACCTACTGGAGAAGAAAGCGTAGAAAATTCAGCCGTAAGCGCCAAAGAATCTAAAAGTGCTTATGAAAATATGTATGCGGCTTAAAACAAGTGGTGTAAAACAAAGAAAATTGTAAAATCAACAGAAAACAGTATTCTGGCTTACTTCAATAGAGAATTGAAAGCTCACAAAAGTTCTTCGCTATGGACTACATAGATGAATCGAAAAAGTACTAAAATAAGTGTTGCCATCAAGAGTATTGCAGATCGAAAACTGTGCTTCCACTTCGAGCTCGACTTCCTCAGGCATGCATTTTTATAATGACAAAGAATGTGTTTTTAATATTCACTACCACACTAATGTTTAGAATAGTAATTCATGATTTTGTTATTAGGTCGAAGTTCAATTCTTCTTCCTTAAATAAAGTGTTGTTTGCATCTAGTATATTTACTTGACAGAATGATAGTGACAGTTGAGTCCAATAAAGTGGTGTCCAATAAAGTAGTCAATTATGGACTCCAAACGAATTCATAAATAAAGTGTTTATGATACAGTCGAACATAAAAGGAGTTATGGTAGATTTCACATCCAAAAATTATGAGTAAATATTGACATCTTCACCTCTTAATAAAGACGAAATCGGAAAGGACAGGAAAAAAGAAAATCTAAAGAATTATGAACATTTCGCAACGGTTTTTATTCTCAGATACACAACAATTTCAGGATTTAAACTACTACCAATGGTGCCGAATAAGCAGCATATGGAGAATAAGCTGTGTAGGCAGCAGCATATGGTGAAACGTATGGATAATAAGCGCTGTAAGCAACTGGTGCTGAGTATGCGGCAGTATAAGCAACAGCAGGTGCTACTACTGGTGCTAAAACACCGGGTTTGGCATCAGCTTTAGCTTCAGGAACAGGCTTGGCTTCTGGTTTTGGGAGGGCCAGGGCACATCCAATGAAAAAGAACAAGGCAAACTGAAAAAAAATATTTTATCGATAATTATTTTGTTCAATGGACTTGAATTGACAGAATTGAATGATTCGATTAATACTCAGAGCCGGAGCGAGGGCGTGGCGAGAGAGGCGGTCGCCACGGGCGCTAGCGATCTGGGGGCGCAAAATAAAAATAATAAAAAAACAGTATTCTCTCCAATTGAATATTTTTCATTTAATATTTAACACAAAACATAATATTTTGAAAATATGCCAAACACATTATACATATGTGTGTGAATTAAATTAATGTGAACGTAAACGAACACTATACAGGTGGGATTGTAAACAACGTCCGTAGTCCACGGCATGGACTGGAGAATAATAATCAAATACTTAATAATAATAAATTATTAAGATATAGTCCACACCATCAGTCTGAAAACAGAATGCGTCGCCACAGCCTTTTAAAGAACATCTCTATTGACGGCTGTGGCGTCGCATAACAACCAACGCGATAACAAAGGCCATGTCGAGATCTACTTACAAAAAAACTATCGGAGACCGATTGGGGCGCAAAACCTTAGCCGATTGGGGGTATTTCCTTCAGAACATAGACAACAATAGCTCCTGAAGAACTGGAGAGCTGGTAAATTATCACAGATAGAGGTTACAGAAGAGGAAAATAGAAGAAAAATAAAATAGCCTGGAGGAGAAGCTGATGATGAAACATTTTAATTTTGACTAGAAGAAAAAGCTGAAAAAGGACCTCATTCAAGTATTAAACTATATTTCAGTGCAACTCGAAGAAAGATTTAGTGTTTTGCCAGAAGTTTCTGAAGACAGCTTTCTCGAAGGAATATGTTTGCAAGGCTTTCTACTTGGCGCATTAAACAAGAAAGCATTAAAGTATAGTCCCGATTCAGATCCATACAAATTTGTGTCCACTCAAAATATTCTTGACTTTATCAGTAACTACAGCTGCCACAGCTACATATTAACGTTCTTTCAACAAATTGAAATTAGTGAAAACCTATTTGGGGTCTTCAACTGGACAGGAAAAGCTGACTTATTTAGCATAGCAGTCCCATCAATAGAAAAGAAAAAGAATCACGACATCATTGATATTCTTGCAGAAACCAAAGCAAGAAAAGTCAAATTATAGTTCATTTTGAATGCATGTTATTGTTATTTCGTATCCCTTTTATTTTGATTTTATTTGTATAAATTTCTTTAAAATAGGAAAGATTTTTTCGAGCAAAAAAGCTGGGTATTCGATTATGAAAGATAAATACAAATCAACATAGGAAAGAGAATTTCTTAGGCGCGCATTATGAAAATTCGCCACAGGCGCCAGAATCCTAGTTCCGGCTCTGTTAATACTACAACATGTTTCGCTATCATTCTAGCACATTCATGTTGGGGAAATAAAGCACTATACAGGGTGTGCAAAATTCGTTGTCTACTGAAGGGATCTCGAGAACTATAGCCGCTAGAAGAAAACGGATGACACATTCTCGAGCTCTTTTTTCCTTACTATTTCTTACTAAAGACCTTTCAGTTACACTGTCTGCTATATGCTACATATCATAGTACAGGATGGGCAAAATTCGTTGTCTACTGAAGGGATCTCGAGAACTATAGCAGCTAGAAGAAAACGGACGGACATTCTCGAGCTCTTTTTTCTTGACTAATCCAAAACTGAAAACAGATCCAGCCTAACGGTCATTGATTTTGAGTTATGAACGAAAATTGAGAAATTGTTATTTTCAATGAAGCTGAATAACTCGCTTATCTGAACTCGTATTCGAAATCCGTTGTTACATTCTACAGGCACTTTTTTATGAGGAATTCGAATATGATATAAAAAAAAAAAATTCGATCCAGTCATCTTCGAGATACGAAAGAGATTTCTGATTTTTCAAATGTTAACTATAGTTGAAAGTTCTCTCATCTTGCTGCAATTTTTTTGCTGATTTCAAAAATGTATCATATGTCGCTATTAACATAAATGTTACACGAGAAAAAAAGTTCAATACTTTTTCCTGCTTTTCGATTCTCTGTTGAATTATAAGTAGGCTAGCTTACCATAGCAACCGTTGAATATGCATTATATTTTGTGAACCTGAGCCTCTATGATTGAAATCAGAGATTGCTGAATACATATTTGGATGATTAATTTGCCATCGTTTGTTCTCGCGATGTTTGGCATGCTTTTCTTACGATGGTTCACAATTCGAACACTACCGTTGACAGAAGTGCCTATTTTCCATCATCTTACTTTTGTAAAAATTATAATTATAGATGGCTATCGCATTTTATTTATATTACTGACTCTTTGAGTTTCTTTCATAAATAGAAAAACGATAATTGAATAAATTTTCTTCTAATAATCAGACGAAAGTCTTTTACTCCCTTTAAAAGGATATCGCTCTCGATATCGATATACATATAAAAAAAATAATTATTCGTCAGTCGGTGATTCCTATCGCAGAAGGGTTGAGTTCACATTGGATTATGTGGAGTTCACGAACAATAATGCATTTTCAACGGTCGCTATGGTAACGCCAGCCTACTGAAAATTCAGTGAATCGAAAAGCAGGAAAAAGTATTGAATTTTTTTCTTACGTTATATTCATGTGAATAGCGACATATGATACATTTTTGAAATCAACAAAAAAATTGCAGCAAGTTGAAAGTTCTTTCAACTATAGTTTACATTTGAAAAATCAGAAATCCCTGTCGTATCTCGAAAATGACTGGATCAAAAAATTTATTGATATCATATTCGAATTCCTCATAAAAAAGTGCCTGTAGAATGTAACAACAGATTTCGAGTACGAGTTCAAATAAGCGAGTTATTCAGCTTCATTAAAAATGACAATTTCTCAATTTTCGTTCATAACTCAAAATCTATGAACCTTAGGCTGGATCTGTTTTCAGTTTTGGATTAGTCAAGAAAAAAGAGCTCGAGAATGTGCCGTCCGTTTTCTTCTAGCTGCTATAGTTCTCGAGATCCCTTCAGTAGACAACGAATTTTGCCCATCCTGTACTATGATATGTAGCATATAGCAGATAGTGTAACTGAAAGGTCTTTAGTAAGAACATATTATTTCTAGTCAATTTTTTTCAAATATACTTCCCATCCAAACTTCTAGCTGATTTCTCTTCGACCAAATATCAAAGCTCAGTGCAATTTTTCTCAATCTTGAATTCCATTTGTGAAATCAGTTTTTGGAAAAGCCTACTATATGTGGGAATAAAAAACTGAAAATTTTTTTCTTAATTATGCCTTATCGCAGTAGATAGAATTAGTTCATCATACGCAATAATTATTGGAAATTGAATTTTCTTTACCCGCCATGAAATTAACACAGTTGAGGCTTATATAAGTTGATTTCTTGTGAACTAAGTACTCATATTTTATTTTTTATGGAAAACGAATGGAATCGAACAATCATTAACTCAATTTAACTCAATTTCTTGAAATTGATTGATAAATAAAAAGCAAAGCAATACTATGAATTTTAATGAAAATAATGCATTTATCCAATGTATAACATAGTCTTTATCGCACCTATCAATAAATAGGAGCTCTCTAACCCTTAAATTAATATGAATTTGAGGAAATTATTTTTGCCCTTTAAAACCGAAATACTCAGAACACTCTAAGTCTTTAGAATAGCTTATTGCTTCTCTTAAATCCTAAGCAGAAACCTGAAGAACAGGAGATCAACTATCAATTTTCCAAAGAAAATTAGAGGAATATCTACTTACGTATTTGAACATTTTGAATGATGCTTTGTTGATCTACAGTGAGAACTGATGAAGACAACTTTTTTTCCTTCCTTTTATACCTAAATGTTTGACAAATGAAATAGATGTAGTAATACATAGTAAATGGTACTATTACGTGAAATATATCTGGCTATATCAATGGGGGCATCTAATTTGTATTCACAATTCGGCTTCTTTATGACTTGGAAATGCATTCGTCCTCATGATTCTAACAAGGTGTTCAGTCATTTTTGGACCATCATAACGAAACTAGGTACTTTAGTCTCCTTGAATATTCCTATAAAAATGAAGGTAATTGTGTCCCAAGATGTGAATACGTATTCTCATGAACAGGGTGACCTTCGTTAAATTGTGACAACTTGACTTTAAACTTTATTCTCTTAAAATCATTCAATTTTGGCACCAGACAGTAAAATACTTCTCAAATATTGTTGGAGCTGGTTTCTTTGAAGCAATGGATTTCCTGAAGCTTGATTCGAATATCGTTTCTGTATCAAATTATGGACTATAGACATCCATTTATTATTATTATTTGATGATTCTCAACTGAAACTTTTTTAATATAATATATTCGAGAATAAAAACGTATCAGTGATTTAGTTCTGATCGAGTGACTCTAAACTGTTGATCGGGAAATCAAAGTTTTGTATAGCCTGCTGTTGTTCTTTCTGCTATTTTATATGTCTTATGCATTTATTCGCTTCCAGTTTTCCCATTATGACCATTACGTCGTAGTATAAAAATACGAAGAATTTAAAGAACCCAACTCTTGAAACTAAGTTGCACGCTAATGAATATTTGAACGTTTTGTAAAATAAAAGTTTCCTCATATTTTCACCTGTAATGCGCCGTTTTCGAGTAATTTTATTTTGAAAAATTAAAAAGTATCTGTGAAATTCGGAAAGTTGGGTACTCTGGCTGAATGCAACTCTGTTCAAAAGATTCACAGATGTGTAGTGTAACCATTGAACTCTAAAAGAACTCTTCTCTTCTTTTAGAGTTTAATGAGTGTAACATATAGTTATTCTGAAAGTAATTTTGTTTTTCCAGGCATGAACCAGCTCATTGTGAAAACTTAAAATGGCTATAACTTTTTATCAGGGTCGAATCGGTAAAATGGTATAGAAAAAAGTATTTCTCTTGAACTCAAGAATCTACTGTTAAAATATCTGTACGAGTCAAAGTCTCACCCTGAATATCATACCTATATTTCTTTCTTTTCTTTCTGGAGTACTGCAGAATCTTGAATACATGGTCACTAGAAAATAGTACTTGTATTCGCAACAATTTGAAAGTCTTGTAACAGAAAGATATTCTTTTTATGAAAATGTGCAAGTCCTGCCAAACAAGAAAATTTGTGACATGACGGAAAATACAACCTGTTACTTTACAATCAGTTGATATTACAATGCAATATGAATAATTAAAAGGAATCGGTTTTTTTAATTGCTTCGTTTTTTCAGGGTAGTATTTTGTCCAACTTGATGCTTTGACATCACTTATTTCATTTTATTAACTCTTAACCTTATAATGGAAAAATAATTTCCATTTTTGAATCATTCAGATTAACATAGGAGCTTTCAGAAAAGATCATGTTTTCTGTTCGGTTGTAGCCGATAATGAATGAAGAGATCTTTTCCTGTAAATTTCTATTGAAAATAATTTCATTCGAATTATGTTTCATTCTAGGATGCTTACCCAATAGTATGGAGGGTACCCACCATAGGCAATAGCAATGAAGGTGTAAATTGTTATTTGCAGGATGAACTGCAAATCTTCAACATTGGTATCGCCCTAAATTATATGATGGATAGTTCAAAATATGAATTTTTATGGAGTGATTACCATTATTAGTAGATATATTTTGGCTTGTGTTTATAAATATCAGGATTTTTAGGACAATTTTGTTTTTAGAAAATTTTGTGACTCATTAAGATGTGTCAAAATCAGAACATTGATTAAGAATCTGAATTCATAGTCCTAGATCAATAAATAGTTATTTTTGTATCTAGTGCGCGAAATGCTACTTTGGTGATCAAGAACTGATTTTTTTTAACGAGGCGCAGCCGAGTTAAAAAAAATAGTCGAGATCACCAAAGTATTTCGCGCATGAGATGTAAACAAAATTTTTTCTACAAACGTCAAAAATATTATTCTAAAATAAGAAACATGTTTAGCTTAATATGAAAAAGAGTATTGAAATTTCAGGATCAAGTGCTGTCACCTCTACGGCAGTTACTTGCAAATCAAAAATGGATAGTCTTATCCAACTCCCAAATCTACGATATCACGAGCTGAATCTGACTTATCTGGTTTAGGAATACCTTATTATTGGTTCGCACAGTGGCTGCACCATTAATGTTAACATTGTGAATCTAATATATAAAATTCTCGTGTCACAGTTTTCGTTGCCATACTCCTCCGAAACGCCTTGACCGATTTTGATGAAATTTTTTGTGCTTATCCGGTATCTATGAGAATCGGCCAACATCTATTTTTCATCCCCCTAAATGTTAGGGGTAGTCCACCCCTAAATTTTTATTTTATTGTTTAGACAAAATTTTTAATTTCTATTTTTTTACTAGAAATTACTAGGAAATTATTTATATGGCAAAACAACGTTTGCCGGGTCAGCTAGTAATAAATAAAATTAGGTAGTGTTAAATATTCTCACAATTTGAAAGCCTTAATTATTGTTATACCTTAATAAATGAATGATTTCTTGGATTTTTGCTTGATTGAGGAACATAAAGTTTATGATCTAAAAATCCCATATAGTTTACATGCAGTGTGCGAAGTAAGTATTTCGCACACTACTTCGCGCACGGTGTCATGGTAACGAAGGAAAATGAAAAAAAAGGTCACTTCGCATATTGTTGTCAATGCGCGAACCTTGTCATTTTTTGACGTTTGTAGAAAAAATAATGTTTTATCAATCTGAGGTGAGCACACTGTAGGAAACGATTTATAGGAAGCATTTGAACAAAGTTTTTATGAATTTGCTCAAACAGTGAAAATAATCATAAAAATCTAAACATTCATCTGAAAGGTTATTATTGATGGAAATTCAATCTGGCAGGATTCTGCATTTTCTGAAATTCTTTAATGTTTTTACTCCTAATCTCTGGAACAAAATCAATTAAAAAATTGAAAAAACCGATTTGCTCCTGACAAATTAGTGCAAGAATTTAAGCGGAAGCAGATCGGTTATTTCAATTTTTTAATTGATTTTGTTCCAGAGATTGGGAGTGAAAACCCTAACAATTCCAGAAAAAGGTTATAATTCCCAACAGGTGTCCACCTGATTTGAATCCAGACATATGAAACTTACCTAAAGTTGGTGTTCAAAAGTGAATTGTATTCGTATAGGTAATTCTTCGGGCAATTTTTCCAAATACTTTCACATTGTCATGTCCCATACAGTAGGTCCTTTCGTTTGCATAAAAAGTGTAGCACTTTTCTACACTCGATTTGATTTACACCAGTGTAGAGGAGGTGTAGTTTATCTACACCTAGTCAAAAGGAGATGTGGATAAAATACACCTCCTCTACACTGGTGTAAATTCAATTCGCAAACGAATACTAAAATCGAGTGTAGAAAAGTGCTGCTCTTTTTATGCAAACGAAAGGATCTAATAATTTGTCATATCCAATCAAGCAATAATAGTTATTTTCCTATCAAGTGCGGAAAGTGATACTTGCCCGCACGAAACTGCCGTTGCCCGAACGATGCGAAGCAGAGTTCGGGTAAGCAGTTGAGTGCGGGCAAGACACTTTCCGCAAGAGTTAGGAACAATATTTTTTCTACAAGCGCTCGAAATATATAAATATATTCATTTCACGAAAAATATCATATCTCATTCGATTAATTCCTATATAATGACAGACGTAATTCTGCATGTCGTTACCATGGGTTTCTCATCGTTGACGTTCTATGCATAGAAACATGATAGAATTTAATTTACTCTATAATATTTGCGTGCGGGAAAAACCCCTGCTAATCCATTGCCGCACGCAAATGCGTGCGGGAAAGAAATAGCAGGCGTTTTTCCCGCACCCTCTGGGAAAGTGACTCTTTGCAACTTGGAATGCGTGCGGGAAAAAGGTTGAACGCGCACGCTTGTAGAAAAATATTTTATCAATAATTAATCTCAATTTACCCATACCTTGAATTAAAAAAAATCAGTAGGGAAAAAAATTTATTTTTTAAATATTCATTCAAAATACAATAACTGGTTCAGAATGGTGATGATATTCGTAGACTACATGCGGATCCACGTAAGTTTCCAAATAAGGCGTGTAATGGTAGTCCACATGTGCATGGTCATCGAAATAGTCTACCGCTGGAAGAACTATCCTCTCAACTATATGAGGATTTGGATCAGGCTTAGGTTGTGCTTTTGGATTGGCTTCTGGGACAGGGCTTGCCAATGCACATCCTAGGATGACGAGAAGAACAGCCTGTAAATAAGGAAATTAATACAGATTAATACATATATGTCTACAGTAGAAGAAACAAGAATGAAAGAAATTTGTAATACTCGTTAATTATTTTCAGTGCCATATCTTCAAATTTTTTTTGTTTTTCAGTAATTCCAAATTAAAAGATTTATAACGACATTTAATGCTAACACGAAAAATTTCGGAAAAAAAAGTTTTGTTTATATTTTGTTGCTCGATTTTCAACCTTCAAAATAGTTGTCAAAAACTAAGAAGGCACTTTTCTATGGCATCAATTTCCTGCAAAGAATTCACACAATTTATTTTCAGCAGTTTCCACCAACAAAAATATCACTATTTACGTTGGTATTCATGGATTTTCCACCCATATTTCGTAATCTGAATTTTCGAAAATGATCTGTGGAAACTTCAAGGTACATCTTTAGATATACAGATAATTATGTATCTCAGTTTTATATTTGGTTACTCACGTATTTGAACATCTTGAATTGATTGAATATCTGACACAACTAATGACAATATTACGAAATTTTCCGAATATATAGGTACTTCTTGAGGAAGAGAAGAGGTAGGGGTCGAAAAATTGTTATCTTCAGATTTTGATTTTGATATTGACACGATCTAAAATTGTTCTTCACGTAACTATTTGACCTTACTGCAATTGTATTACCTACAAGTTACTCAATACACGAAAAGTGATTCAAATCCTTAATCGTCTACCTGTGCTGCATAATGATATTATAAACATTTCTATCCCTGTGCAGCTATTTGATTTGGTTTGTAATTCCCAATGATTAATGATAGCGTCGGACTCAAGCACTTCTAGGGGCGGTAAATCAATTAACGATACACATTTTTTAACACTGCAATTTTTCTTTGTCAAAATCTATAAAAGGTCCTCTTATTGAACTGGAATGGATAAGGCAGTTTTTTCATTCAAACCGAATAGACGGTCACCAATAGGTATGAAAATACAAACATATTATTACAAGGATATATTAAGAAATTCATAGCCTACTATAGAATCAAACAAAATTTCGATGCAAAATATTTTATTTTCCCCTTAATTGGATACATTCATTACAACGAACATGCAACGTCTCTAGACCTTTCAAAAAAAATGTTTCTTCTTGCTCTGCAAACTAGACCTCCACAGCTTTTATTACCTCCTCGTTGAAAAAAAATTTACGACCTTTTAAACTTTTTTTCAGTTGAGGAAAGTGATGATAGTCGGATGGAACCAAATCTGGTGAATAAGGGGGGTGTTCTAGTAATTCAAACCCTAAATCACGAACTTTTTGCATGACAACATGAGATTTGTGTGCTGGGGCGTTGTCCTGCAAAAACAAAACACCTTTGGATAGCTTACCACGTCTTTTCTCTTTAATTTTTCCCCGAAGAGTGATCAGTAATGTCCATGATTACTCCATGCCAATCCCAAAGAACTGAAGCATGAATTTTTCCAGCAGATGCTTCTACCCTTGCAAGCTTTTGGTCAACATTCAAACATCCATTTTGCAGCAATGTTTCTCATGTCCAAATTGACGTGAACTATAATGATGAACGCGTTCCTATGAAATATTCAGTGCTTCAGATATCCGTTTCAGCCCAATTCGACGGTCTGATAAAATCATGTTATGAACTGCATCGATATTTTCGGGGACTGACACAGAAACTGGCCTTCCCGATCGGTCATCATCTTCAATGGAAAATTCACCTCTTTTGAAACTTGCAGTCCAATTTTTTACAGTCGCATACGAAGGACATTGATCACCAAGGGTATTTAGCATATCTTCGTAAATCTGCTTACCCCTTAACCCTTTTAAATACAGGTACTTGATGATGGCTCGATACTCCAATTTTTCGATTTTCAAAATTTCGGTGGACATCTTCTTTCTTTTAATTTATTGCGTAACTCTGGTTTACTTTTTTGACCTCAAACTTCACACTGACACTTCTAATAAGTTATTGTTCGTTGCTATGGTAACGCAATATCTTTTTTATGCATGGAACTGGTCTAGGCTAACTAGATATCAATCATAGAACTAATAACTTCCAATGGAAGCGGTAAAGGAAAGAGAAACGTGTTGCCTAGAGAAAGATAGAGCTAGTAGTGGCAAAAAGCTCGCTAAAAGCGTTGTTTACAAGTGTTTATGTTTTTGTTGTTGTGATTTTTGTGCAATTTTCGGAGTATTTTCAAATAAAAGTGTTTAAATAGGACCAATACATAATGGTGAAATCTTGTGCAGCCATTAACTGTACTAAAAGATTCAAGAAGGGCGAGAATATTGAATTCCACAAGTAAGTTTCCCTATATATCTTTCTTATCTGAGTTTTTATTTATTTCAATTAACTTAAGTTTCTGGTCTAGAATCAGGAATTGGTAATTTCAAAGAACAACCATTTAATGCAAAACTAACATTTATTTTATAATTCATGAGTGCATAAGATTTAAATAAATATCATTTAAATAACTTTCTGACCAGGCCGGTTTGTCATTCTATTCTTTTCTATATGTACTAATAAATATGTTTTTTAATACTTGTTGAATCTAAGAAATTGTTTTCATTTTCAATTTTGATTGTGTAGTAAATATTATTTCAGGATGATAATTTTTAAATAGAAATAAAAGTATATCTTCATTTACTTGAAGATGCTGCTGTGTTGGTGAATGTCATGTAATTCAGTTTCTAATGCAAATATTATAAAAGTTATTTATATTCAAAATGTTGCATTTTCATTATTATACAATGCGTTTGAAAATTCAATTCCGGGGTTATATTTCCTGTACAAACTTTCTGTTTTTTGTCTTGATAATAGCAGCAGAAGTAAAGTGGAGGGTTCAAAAAGTTTGCAAATGAAACGGTGAATTCATTTTTAATTCGTAGTATATCATTAGCTAAAGTCAAAAAAACTGGAAAAGATAAATGGTGAACGACCTCTGAAAAAATATCACCCTGTAGATTTTCATTAATTTTTGACAAGTCCGATTATGTAAAACCTTCAGCTTGAGGCATATTCCAAATTTCAGCCAAGCATTTAAAAAATGGCAGGGATTATACAAAACAAACAGAAAAATAACTTTCAAAACCGAACAGCTCGCGTTTGAGGTCCTATGTGTATGACCATTTTTCCTAAAAATTCCCAAGAGAATAAACCCCTAAACTTATTGTATTAAATTTTGAAACACTCTGTATTCAGTCAAATTCATTAAATAAACCATTAGTGCGATCGCAATAGGATTTATATTTTTCTTCCTGCTAAGTTCCTTGAATTTTCATATGAAAAGTGCGCTTTCAATCATGAATTTTTACAGCTATAAAAACAAATAATCATTTAGGCAATGCATACGCTCAGAAATGTTCATGTTTGCTCTTAGAATTCTCATGAAAAACGCAGAAATAACAGATTTCCATACGAATTGAATGCATTTTGAATGGAATTTGCGTGCTTTTTGCCACTACTAGCTCTATCTCTCTCTTAGTTGCGCTGGCAACACATTCTTCCATAGCTCCAATATGGGAGGGCTCATCCATGTTAGGTTAGTATATCTATGATATCAATACATCCTCGTAAATGGTACCTTTAATTGAGTTGAAATGCGCCTCCCAATGAATTAGATTTTATGATGATTTATAATAGGGCACAATGCTCTAACTCATATACCTCCTATCAGAAGGATGCTGCGGTTATGTCACCAAAATAGTTGGACTGCTGACATTTCTTAGCAGATTCGATAAGACTTTCTCAAATTTTATGATAACATCTATCAGATAAATGTATCTACACTAACAGATATTGATGCCTAAACAAATTTTACCAAGAGGAGAAAGAAAACAAAAATAAAAATACAAAATACGGAATATTGTGCCAAAGGCCATTCTTTGTCGACAAACAATATTTCGTAGACGTTGTTATTCCAGAAAAAGAATTATTCATATTTTGAGAAGATATGTAAAAAATTTTAGTCTCGGAAAAATGCCTCGTATTTTGAGGCAATCCAAGTTGAGAGCCAATTCTCGATTTCTGCAAAAGAAATGAGGCACTTTTCAATGATTTCCATGAATTTCATTTGTATTGTAACTGGTTATTGAGTCAGGCCATATGACTATGCAAGGGCGCCTTGTGTTTGACTCAGATCTTCTTCCAGTAGAGCCTCCTTTGAGTTTTTTTGGCTATCCAGAGACAAGCTGAAATCACCATTCTTGAAATGTCGAAAGCATTCCTTATGAGTGGGAGTGTTGTCTCCTTAAACTTCCACTAGCATTCGATGGATTTCAGCTACACTTTTCTTCCAACTGAAGCAGACAACTAAAACCTCCTGCAAATGCTCTTTAGTTCACCCAAAATCAGACATATTCAACACAGTAAAAAACTGAGTTTTTGCATAACATTCAAAGTGATATGAATTTATTTAATATTATGGTCTGATTTCAAACCTCTCTGAAACCACCAAAATAGATAACGCAAAAAGACTAAAAGAAATTTCCATCGAACTCACATTAATAAATGAGAAGGTAAGGTGGAAAACACATAATAAAATATCTCGCTAAAAATTTTTTTTCATTCTGGTGAAGAAAATATAATAATACTTAAATAGAGCTAAATAACAAGTACAGGTTCAGAATAGGCCACATAAGGAGAATATGCAGTGTAGGCAGCAGCATAAGGAACGACATACTCATATGCCGTGCTGTAAGTCAAAGGCGTAGCATAAGCAGCGGTATAACCAACAGATGGAACAACCACAGGTACTGAAATGCTTGGTTTTGCTTCAGCTTCAGGTTTAGCATCTGGCTTAGGCTCCGGAATAGGAGTTGCTAGAGCACATCCAAGGATTGCAAGAAGAACAATCTGCAAAAAAATTATTCGAATAATGTTCATGTCAAGAAAGAATATTGTCTTCCAGTACTCACATATTTGAACATGATTAGTGGATGTGTGTTATCAGTCGAAGATAGGTACCAAATTTATGTTTAGAGACTATCAAATTATGTTTATATACCTACTGATATCAATAACACAGATCAGAAGAGAAATGGTAGGTACAGTATATCTAAGTTCAATTATTTTTTAATTTAGTTATTCAAAGCACAGAAAGGATGTTGGTGTACAAAAAGGGAATATGATACAATTGCATGACCTGTTTATTATGCATTATCCTTGGTATTCGTGTAATCATTCATGATGGTGATTGACCCTTGTTGCTGTCATTGAGCTCTCTTCATAATTATGAAACCAAATATTGAGGAGTCAAATTGTTTCCAAAATTCGATTCCACTTTTAGAATTTTATTGGAAATTCTGAAATTTCTATATTTTCAAATTGAAATAATAAACATAGAAACTACGACTTCCATTAAATTAATGAATTTTTTGGCTTATATGTTGGTTGTGGTTTCATAATTATAACAATTATCAACTAAAATAAGAGTTTGACAACATGTATCGCTGTATTTCAAGTACCTATCAACATTTTTATTAGGCTGGTACACCTAAATTTTCATATAATGTACCATATCTAGTTTATGGATTTTCCCTCCATTTTGAATCATCCTGTATACGATGTCTTAACTGAGACAGAGAATACAATTGAGTTTTCCGAAATATTTTGCACCCCTCTATATTGATATGGATATTAAAATAGTATGATGAGAATATCGCTATTTTGATAGCGAAACAGGTGTCGTTATATACAAATTAATTTTGTGAAAATTGTATAATTTGTTTTAAGTTTAATAATTATGAATTTTCATAAAATATCACACATTAATTCAATAGTTAGTATCAGACATGTGATCCAATAATTAAGCTAAGAACAAGCCTGCAAAAAGTGTACTGAAATATACCATTTTCTATATATTTTTTCTTACTCAGTTATTGTATGCGCTCTCCTTGAAATAATCCCTGCAAACACTTGATATTTGATGAACAAAAAATGTAATGTTCATATCAATAAATGCGTTGGCGTTATTTCAGAGTGTCTACCTACCTACCTTTGAGTGCTTTTCCTAGATAAAAACTGAAAGCCCTAAGTATGGAGTAGATATTTAATCGAATTTAATCGGAATCAATTTGCAATCAACTGGGTCCAGCTAATATACTTTTATGCAATTCGTCGTATTAGGGATTCTTGATATTGGATGAGCAAATGTAGTTTTCATATCTAGAACTGCGTTGGCGTTATGTTAATGTCTACCCACCTATACTGTATCTTTGAAAGCTTTTCCTGGTAGGTCAAAACTGAAAGCCCTAAGTATGGAGTAGATATTTAATCGAATTCAATCGAAATCAATTTGGAATCAACTGAGCCTAGCTAATATACTTCGTAAACTTCCTGTCTCGGAACTTGTTTAAACTTCCTCGCCTACCCACATAATACACAATGGTTTGTCTGGATTTTCTAGCAAGCAGAATGGAAATGATTTACCAAAAGAAACAACGACCTCATGAAATATTTTCTGGGGAAAAATTCGAAGTAGGTGATTATTGAAAACCGGTGTAAATGGATAGTTGCGAAAAAATTTTGAAATGGTTTTGGTCTATATAAAACTTTTCTTGAGCAGCCCCTGTTTATATAGATGCAGCCCCCCAAATATGTCACATTAGAAGCACTTTTACGTCCAGTTTCATAATCAAATTTCTCTTCTTCTTCTTCTTCCACATATCATAGGCCTTAGGCCTGTGTTTTCCAACTCTCAGTTCTCTTGAGACATTGATGACCACGAATCCATCCATCTCTTTGGGGGTCTTCCTAAGGGGCGTCGTGTCCGTGGTGTACCATCCCTAGCGATTTTTGCTAGTCTTCCCGTAGTCATCCTGTCCACGTGATCATTCCAAGCTCTTCTACGCTTACGTCCCCACCTGACAATGTCTTCTACTTGACATTCGTGTCTTATGTCAGTGTTTCTTTTCCTATCTCTTAGTGTGTAGCCTGAGATGTTTCTTAGTATTTTCATTTCAGTTGTTCGAATGATATTTTTAGTTTTTTTGTTGTCAGCTCTTGTTTCTATAGCGTATGTTAATACCGGTCTAACACAAGTTTTGTATATCCTTACTTTAGCCTTTTTATTCATAAACGTATTATTCCAGATGATGTCCCGTAGTGCACCTGATATTCGGCTGGCTTTAGTCGCTTGTCCATTCACTTCATTTGTTCTATTTTGGCTTGAAGTAATTTGTATGCCTAGGTAGTCGAATGACATAACTTGTTCAATGATTTTATTTTCCAGAGAAAGTTTGCATCTCACTGGTTCTTTGGAAACGACGAGGGTTTTGGTTTTTGTGATGGATATTTGCATGTTGAGATTTTTAGCTTTTACATAGAATGCGTTCAGGAGCCGTTGCAAATCGTCTTCGTTCTCTGCTATAATCAGGGCGTCATCGGCAAAACAGATAATCTTGATTATGCCCGTTGTAAGCGCATATCCTCCTTTTGTACTTTTAACTTGATTTATTATTTCGTCCATTATTTGATTAAAAAGCTGGGGGCTCAAAGAATCTCCTTGTCGAATTCCTGTTGGCGTTTTTATTTCCTTTGTTAGGTTTTGATTAACTAATATGTGGGTAGATGTATTGTGATTAAGTTGTCTTATGGTATCTATTATTGTTTTCGGTACCTGTTTCTTTCCAAGGATATCCACTACGTCACTTAATCTTACCCTATCGAACGCTTTGGTGAGATCTATAAAGCACATGTATGCGGGCTTTCCGTATTCTATAGCCTTTTCCACTACTTGCCTAACTATGAAAATAGCATCTATAGTCGACCGATTTTTCCTGAACCCTTGCTGTTCCTCTGATATGTTCACATGCTCGCTTATTATTGCTTCTATGATCTTTGTGAAAAGTTTCATTACTGAGCTTAGTAGGGTTATGCCTCTATAGTTTTCTGGTGATTTCTTGTCCCCTTTTTTGAATATAGGAATGGTTATGCTCTTTTTCCATTCTTTAGGGACTTTTTTGGATGTTAATATCTTGTTGAAGAGTTTTGTAAGTTCCACGATCAATTTTTGACCTCCGTATTTCAACAGCTCATTCGGTATATTATCTAGCCCTGGCGATTTTCTGTTCTTAATCTTTTTTGCCATTTCTGTAGTAATTTCTTCGGTTATTACGGGACATTCTTCGTTTTCTCCACTTCCTTCTTCACTGTGTTTCTTATCTTTCTCCTCGGGGTTATCTGTGTACAGTTGTTCAAAATAGGTTTTCCAGCGGGACTCATCAATTTGTTGTGTCTGTGCATATTCCACGATGTCCAGTTTCCTTCTCTTCAACATTCCCCACACCTTCCTTTGAGCTCCATACAAGTCATGCTCCATGTCGCAGGTAAATTTTTCCCAGTAGTTACGTTTTATGTTTCTGATTTCTGCGTTAACCCAGTTTCTTGTTTGAATGTATTGGTATTTTTCTTCTGGTATTTGGTTGTTTCTATATCTCAAGTATGCTTCGCGTTTTTCTCTAGCCAGAGCTTTTACTTCTGGTGTATACCATTGCTTGTTTTTATAATTTTTATTAGCTCCAACCTTTCTCACACCCAGAGCCTCAAAAGCTGCGTCGGTAATGTTTGTTTTTATCTTTTCCCAGCACCTCTCTGTGTCGTCCTGTTCCGTGATGGTGTTTGATTCTATTTTTTGAGATAGTCGGGCTTGGTATAGTGCCTTAGTTGTTGGGTCTCTGATGGACTCTATGTTTATTCTCTCCTTTTTTGTTGAATCTGGTACCTTCTTCTTCTGAATGGTAATCCTCAGCTTACAAATGACCAAAAAGTGGTCGGATCCTATATTAGCTGATGTCAGGCTTTTTGTGTCCAATATTTGGGTTGGATGTATGGCTCTGTTCGATATTATATAGTCTATGGTTGAGTTTTGGCCTCTGGTGTTCTGCCATGTAATTTTGTGTTGGGGCTTGTGTTTAAAAAAGGTGTTGTTAATTCTCATATTATAACGTGCACACAGATCTATTAACGCTTCCCCGTTCTCGTTGATGTAGTCCTCGTTAAATTTGTATTTTACTCCAGGTAGTACACTATTCCCGATTCTGGCATTTAGATCACCCATAATCAGTAGTTTTTCATTTGTTGGTATGTTTCTTAGCTCGGTTTCTAGATTTTCGTAAAATGTCTCTGTTTCTTCTTTGCTCTTACCAATGTCTGGGGCATACACACTGATAAGGTTGAGATTTTCTGTTCCTATCATCGGTGATACTCTAAGGATTCTTTCATTTACGTAGTGTATGTCTTGTATTAGGTGTTCGTATTTTTCGGCTATAAGTAGCCCCACTCCGCCTGTGGCTCTTTTGTGTTTATCGACACCGCTATATATCAACACGTAGTTTGGTGTTCTAATGGTTCCCTTACCTTTGCGCTTGGTTTCTGACAACGCACATATATCTATTTTGTGCTGTTCCATCTCTAAAAGTATTTCGCTCCCTTTGGTATTCCACGACATTATGTTCCAGCAAGCTGTTCGAATTATGTTTTTCCTCCATTTCTGCTTCTTGTTCAGTTTGTTTTCAGTTTTCGTATTCCAGTTTCTAGCAGGGTTCGTCATCGTTGCATCCGTCCTGTTCCGAGGCTCATTGTTGGATCTGTGAGCATGTATTAGTTTTTTACGTCCGGCAGGTTGCTAGCCTCACCTGACAACCCTCCTCCTTTATCCGGGCTTGGGACCGGCAACAGTATTTATAATCAAATTTAAAGTCACTTTAAGCTTAAAGCTTCCTTTACTGTCATTTTTAGTAGGGTTAAAGGAGGCTTTAAAATTAAAGAGACTTTAGGTTTGATTATGAAACCGTCCGTTAATTTTTTTTCTTAGTATAGCCAGAAAACTGACAGAAACGAAATCGAGAGGACATTCTATGCAAGCTTAAGCTTTCAAAAACTAACAATAGCTAATAGAAGCAGAGGTTTATTTACAGATTCGAACAATACATTCTAAACATAAACTAAAGGTGCAGAATAAGCACTGTAGGGTGAGTATGCGGTGGGGAAGCAGCGTATGGAGAATAGTATGAGCTGTAAATTGGTAGAGCAGTGTAGCCGGCAGTATAAAGCCACTGCAGGAGCTATATAACTGGAGCAAAGTAGTTATAGGCTAAGCAACAGCTTTAGCCTCTGGAACTGGCTTGACATCTGGTACTGTTGTGGCAAGACCACATCCCATTGATATTGAGAACTGCAGGGATAACGACCTAAAAAAAAATTAATATTGAAAAAGAATTACTTCAGTATTATCATTATCATTTGACTATTCGATAAAATTTGGTAATTTCATAATATTTTTTTCAATGTTTTGTTAATCGGTAACTAGTTAATAAATTTGGCGAAAATTTCCTCTGGGGAGGAAGGCTAAAGTTAGAATAAGATTCAATTTTACTAACATTGTTTATTAATTTTGACACAACAGACAAAATCATAAATTGATGATGATCATAGAATAATTACATCTAGAGATTTTTGCCATCTATCTAGGTAATGAACTAGACCAATACTGTTCATAATTTTAGTTGTTTCTAATTTGTAAACGTCAGTTTCCAAAAACACAATATTAATCAAGAAAGTTTATGTTATCAAGTCACTAACTTGTAAAACTGACAGTTAACTTGCAAAATTTCTACAAGTTATAGTAGTATTATTTACATTAGAAAATTTTGTTTTATCGTCATATATGTTGAAAATCATGGTACAATTGTCATTTCCAGTAACACAGATTTTTGATGATGAAAGAGTTGATACTGATGATGATGAACCATCTGTTGACTGAGAAACTGCTGAACTCGAGGACTGCAGAACATTTGTACTCTCCTTACTACCAAATAATTTGCTAGACATTTCGATTTTTTTGTTGACCGAATCATCGACATAACTCATCGCAATTTCGGTGCTCTTCCACCCTCCTGCACGCTTTAGTGCTAAAATATCTCCACCCGAATCCGCAACCATAGTGGCTCCAGTTCTGCGAAAAGAGTGGCCGGTGTATAACTCTGGGTCTTTTAAACCTAAATATTTCGCTATTTGCTTTGGGACACCACCAATAGTGTGCTGGCCAGCATTAAGGGAAATGCACTTTCCATGTCGGTATGTCAAAAAAATCTTAGGCTTTCTGTTCCAGGAGGCCGAAGATTTACATATTTTCTGTATAACATGCAGGACTTGAAGCTGCAGCCATCATCGGTTATGGTGAATCTTCTTGTTGTTGAATTTTTTGTTTGCCGCAATGTCACAATATCGTATTTTTCCATATCTTCTACATCATTCATGTTTAAGGAGAGAATTTCGTCACATCGACAACATCCAAAAATCCCAAATATTGTTACAATTTTCGCCAGCAACCACTGGTCATCAGGAGCATGTAAAAGAAATTGTTCAGCCTCTTCTTTACTTAATACCTTGGCCTTTTTTGGCGTATAACGCTCATTTTTTCGTTTCAGAAACGCTATTACCTTTTCAAATCTGCAAATGCCAACTAAACGTCATATTTTTCAATAAATTTTTTAAGGAAAACAAACCTGCGAACGGGGGCATTTTCTTTCATTTCCAAGTAGCTTTTCAGCATAGACCATTTTGCCCATAAAGTATTAGGGCTGAATCTAGCTGATAGTTGATTCAAGTAGACCAAGAAAACATCTTCAGTTACCCCAATCACACTATTTTTGTTTTGCCACTTTTTGAAGTCGTCGTATTCTCGCTCGTACCTTGAAGCTGATTTTGTAGGTAATAAACTTGAAGCTACACTACTGGCTGCCTCAATAATTTTTTTTTTGTACATTCATTTTCGCTTTCGAACGTTTCTGCGAAATATGTCGAAAAATTTCTCGAATGCAGATTTTGTTAACTTTGAGTATAATACTGCACACAAGAAATTTCGTACAAATCTTCTGAAAGTATCGAGCACGTCAACCTTAACCTACCCTAAAAATTACAAGTGCTAGCTTTTTCTTCGGATATTACAGTGTTCATAGGTGGCCAGACGAACACGAATTTTCCTGCAATAAGTCCAGCCCAATCATCTGAGGCCACTTTCGACCTACAATAAAATAAATTCAGACATGTGGCAGAAAAATATGCTCCCTTTGCTAAGACCAAGCACGCAAAAAGTATACTGTACGATTTCCTATATAATATTTCTTACTCGGTTATTGGATGCGCTCTCCTTGAAAGAATCCCTACAAACACTTGATATTGGATGAGCATTGAGCAAATGTAATTTTCATATCTAGAACTGCGTTGGCGTTATGTTAGTGTCTACCCACCTATACTGTATCTTTGAGAGCATTTCCTGGTAGGTCAAAACTGAAAGCCCTAAGTATGGAGTAGACATTTAATCGAATTCAATAGAAATCAATTTGGAATCAACTGAGCCCAGCTAATATACTTCGTAAACTTCGTGTCTTGGAACTTGTTGAAACTTCCTCTTCTACCCACATACCTAATACATAATGGTTTGTCTGGATTTTCTAGCAAACAGATTGAAAGGATTTGCCAGAAGAAACAACGTCCTCATAAAATGTTTTCTGGGGAAAAATTCGAAGTAGGTGATTATTGAAAATCGGTGTTACTGGATAGCGTAAAAATTTTGAAATAGTTTCGTTCTATATAAATCTTTTCTTTTCAGACCCTGTCTATATAGATACAGCCCCCTAAATATGGCACCTTAAAAGCACTTTTTATTTTTTTCTTAGAAGCCAGTACACTGAAACGAAATTAAGAGGACATTCTATGGAAATTTAAATTTTCAAAAACTAACAGCAGTTGATAGAAGCAGAGGTTTATTTACAGATCCGAAAAATACATTCTAAACATAAACTACAGGTGCAGAATAAGCACTATACGGTGAGTATGCGGTGTAGGAAGCAGCGTATGGAGAATAGTATGAGCTGTAAGTTAGTGGAGCTGTGTAGCCGGCAGTATAAGCCACTGCAGGAGCTACTGCTGGTGCTACAACTGGAGCAAAGTAGTTAGGCTTAGCAACAGCTTTAGCCTCTGGAACTGGCTTGGCTTCTGGTACTGGCGTGGCAAGACCACATCCCATGATAACTGCAAGGATCACAACCTATAAAAAAATCAATATTGAAAAAGAATTACTTCGATATTATTATCATTTGACTATTCGATCAAAATTGGTAATTTGATAATATTTTCTTCGATGTTTGGTGAACAGGTAACTAGTAAATAAATTTGGCGAAATATCGGATTGTGTCGGTAATTTCGAAGGTAATTCAATATAAAGAAGCTTTCAAAAAATATTTTTGCAAAGTGGAGATGAACAGATAATGTAATTTTGGCACATATGGATTAAAATGAAACATATACTACAGAATGATATGGGAGGGGATACGAAGCTATTGACATAAAGGGTGAAAATAAATAATTGCAAAAAAAAATATTTGGCAGCCCCCTAAAGATTGCACCTGAAAATAAAATGTGAAGTTTTATCTTGAAAACAAAATTAAATTGAAAAGACGTTCTATGAAAGCGAGAGGGCAATAAAAAAAATTGTGTTGTTCCCCTTTAATGTTAACATGATAACCGCCTACTAGGTAAATTCCAGTTCGAAGATTCTAGAGAGAAGGAGTCTACAAGAAAATCCTCAAAAGTTATAAAGTATCAGAATGCATTAAGGTTACGAATAAAATCTATAGGAGTTTCTCCTTATAAACATTGAAATTCTATACAGAATGTCTCTTTTATGAAATCTGCATTTTGACTGAGATTTTCTTATAACATGCGGTTAAAAAAAAATTTGGGAACTTTTCAATAGGTACATTTATAAGCAAATGAAACGTTCGCTAATCCTAAGGAATATATTGATGTAAATCAATATATTATACGAACAAAAATACCCAAAGTAACGTTTAATTTGATGGATATCAAGAAATGCTAGACTTACGTGTTTGAACATGGTGTAGATTTGTTTTGGTTGACGGGTAATGTCTATCTACATCCATCTGAAAAAATTCGGACTTATATAACTCCGAGCCGTCTGAATAAAATAATGGAGAGCCTAAAGTAAGGCCATCTCTATATTTTAGTATTCACAGGCTGTCTGAGTATGCAATGGCCCGAATTTTACGTGAAGATCGATGATGAAGATTGTACTTTGGTGATCATTTGCAATCAAGTCTGAATTGGGGAATATCGAATTGGTAGTTTTCCTAAGAGAACCTGATTGAAATATTCATCTGCGAATATCTGCTATTTGAATACCTGGACAAAGAGATAATTTGAGAATTGAGTCATCTGTTCAAAATTTACGAATGCCCTTACATCAGCAATGCTGATGAACTTCGGCATGAATACATGGAGGGAAAAATATTCGGTATTGGAAGATTCATGGTACAAAAATGTACGTATTTCCACTTGATTATCTTGAATCTTATAATAATAAATATTTATTAATAATTATATACAATACTTACTAATTTTTTTGATTCCAATAGATATAGCAAGGTTATAGGATAATGTGAAAAAAATCATATTTAAACCAGCAGATAAATTGAAAACAACAGTGAGATTATCTTCTAGATAGTCTCGAACAAAATAATATGGCTACTTTTGAAGAAAGGACTTAGTTCATGGTACATAGCAATGTGCTTATCTTGCTGTTCACTATCAACATTTAGATATTTTTACATAAATATTTGAAAATGTTTTTTATTAGACCTTGAATGGTAGTGACATCATTTTTTCCGAATTGGCTAGTTGAAAAACCATAAAAAAATGTCACACACTTTTTTTTCGAATCTCACAAACTGTCGAATAAAATGAATTTCGGAATATAGTTTTTTCTTTATTCGGTGAATCTTCGTCGAACACACGTTTTCTCATTATGACCATAAAAATGCCAAAAATTCAAAGAACCCAACTCTTGAAATTATCTAATAAATATTTGAACGTTTTGTAAAATAAAAGTATTCTTCATATTTTTTCATATCATGCGCCGTTTGTAATTTGTAATTCGATTTTCAGAAAATTTAAAAGTTTGATGTTCAAAAATAAAAAATATGTGTGAAATTTGAAAGATTGGGTACTTTGGCTGAATACAACTCTGTTTAAAGATCCACAGATGTGTAGTGTCACAGATTTATCTAGTTATTCTGAAGGGGTGGCACCATTGAACTCTAAAAGAACTGAAAGTTCTTTTAGAGTTGAACTTTAAAAGAACTAAAAATTTTTTTAGAGTTCAATGGGTGACACAGCTCATTATGAAAATTTAAAATAGCTACCTATATATTTTTATCAGGGCCGAATCGGAAAAAATGGTATAGGAAAAAAGTGTTTCTTTCGACCTCAAGAATCTACTATTAAAATATTAGTACGAGTCAAAGATTCATCCTATTCAACAAATATTAATTCATCCAAAAATGAATGTGTTGAACTAAATGGAATTCAGGCATTTTAAGAATGGAATTTCAACAGTTAGGTACCTATACATATATCATTGATCTCAAAAAGGAATCCATTGACATTTATATGTGTTTATAATTTTTGTCAAACAAAAAAGGTTAAATGAAAATGAATAGAGAGAGTAGTATCGTATCGAACAAAGATTATCGAGGATATTTATTATGTTTGTAAGAAACAACGTTTGTTGAAAATGGGACAAACTGAAATCCACGCAAAATGGAAATCAAAATGTTTATTATAGTTTATTTTATTATATAAAAATTTTAATATTTCTAAAAATTCCACAATATATTTAGAGAAGAAACCACTCCTTTAGATGTGCGAAATTGATAGATTACGTTATTCTGCAACAACCTCTCGTTATTATACAATTGTTAGTGATATGGTAATGAGAGGTAGATAAATGAAGGCAAAAAAATCACTATACGCGCTGCTATTAGATTATAGTACCTAATAACTGTCACATAAAATAAGATGGGAGATTTTCAAAAATTTGTTTTGGCACTCTGGATTAGCAATTTGTTTATGGAAAGTGACTCACGTTATGTCATATTTTTTATCGATAAAAATATGAGGCTGGTTTGAATTTATAAATTTCTGTATTGCAGGCGACATCTATGTATTAATATTCAAAATTCAAGCGAGGTAAAACAAAATGATATAGAGAACATTTGTTCAGTGTCATGTGAGATTGGACTATTACTATAGATGACTTTCTATTTCTATATATCGAATAAAAGAACCGCGTTTAAAACAAGAAAATATAGCTATATCATTTGAAGACTTTGTCTTTACACAATGTCTACATCTTCTTAGTTTAGAATATGGAGGTAAACCCCCACCAATATCACAAAAAATCAGTGGCAGCAATAATACCAGATACCATGGAACACCTTGAGGGAATTCCATTTGTTGGTAAACCCAGTATGTTTTGATTAAATAAGCCTCACGACATTCACCAGAATTTACAACACTAGAGAGAGGTCCTACTCCCAATCGACTTTGAGCATTGCCAAATTGAAAGCGTTACTTTTCTGCAAAAATCTTTTTTGAATTTCAACAACCAATGAGATGTTACATGTTTCATTTCTCATATAATTTTTATACTTCTTTGGTGATTTGAAAATTTCTGCAATACTTTAAGAATGAAGATAATATGAAGAATATACAGTCCCTGGCCAGTTTATTAGACGCACTGAGGATTTTTTTTATATTTACGGGTTTTGCCCGAGGAAAAAGCAGAATATTTGAATTTCATTTCCACAGAATGTCAGTTTTATCTACGACTCTCATTAAATTGTTCTATTTGGCATTTATTTTTGATGCTGTAGTGTTAGTACTTAAGTATGATTCAGTACTATGTCTTCCAGTGGACTTCTTGCATTCTGCAGGTTCGGACGTTATTTCGATAATCCACATATGAAATCATTATCTTCGAATGCAGCAAACCGAAAAATTCTGCATTGATAGTATGAAACTCTCATAGCTACACAGGGTGGCTCAGCAAAATATTAGAATTTCATGTTCAATCATCAATAAATCAATATTTTTTATTGAATATGATATATTATATGTGAAAACCATTTACAGATGAAGTATATGTAACATATACATTCAATTTAATAATTCAATATTGAAATTTTGCATCGAATCAATGCGTCTAATAATATGGCCAGGGACTGTATATAGGTAGGTATATCTTAATTGAAAGCACCGAGTACATATTAACAATTTATCGAAAGTCAATCCAAATACATCTGGTTAAATAATTCCTACACTAAAATTCAAAATCGAAAAATAAAATCTACAAGACATAAAATTATCAATTAATAAATATATCTCTCATCAATATGCTCGTGGATGTTGATCTTGTGGTGATCTTTTCCAAATGGAACCAGTGGTTTTGTAACTACCGCTAATGGTGCCACTGGTACATGGTGATTCACAGCAGGAACCGCTAGAGCCTTCAAAATTGGAGGAGGAATCAGCTTTGGCACTTCATGATGATGCTTGTGGATACCTTTAGCTGCTTGGATTACAGGAAGAAGAGGGGGTGGGAGAGGCTTATTTAAGGTGACATGATGAACAGGAGATGGGACAAGTGATACATGGTGTTTCACAGCAGGAACTGGTACCGGTAGAGCTTTAACAAACGGAGGTGGAAGCAAGTTGGGGATTTTATGATGATGCTTGTGGATGGTTTTGGCTTTGAGGGGAGGAATTACTGGAGGAAAAGGGAATGGGAGAGTCTTATCTAGAGTTACATGGGAATGATGAACTGGGGGTGGTATGATGGGCAGAATCGGTTTGGGCAGAGATATGACTTCTCTAACGTGTGTTTCATGGTGTGGTGCATAATGGTGTTCCTCCTTTATGGTCTTGTGATGATGGTGTGTAGAAGAAGCGTAGGATAACAACGCAAAAAACATCACCTGCGAAAACAAAGATTAAAATTCAAGATTATCGTAAAAAAATTCCATTTCTACTTCATGGTGTATTTTAATGCTTCATGTGTTCAGATTCCTAGGAGATGGTTGTCATGCATCTTCAGGACTATGTGGTCAACAGTCAAACTAGGTGTTCGACTATTTGTTTAGCGTGAATGAAATGAACAACAACTTGTAAGATAACTGTACTGAATAAAACTTCAAAACGTACTGGAATGGAAACATACACACAAAAATAGGGGAATTTTAATTATTTTAAAAATCTTTGGGGGTTGAAGTGCATTCTTCGACATAATCGAATTCTGATATTTGACTACTGAAGATTAGGTTAGGGAGCCTACTGAAGTTGTTGATTATGTCCAATTGAGTTGAAAATTCATCAACTGCATATTTGAAAAGGAAAATTGTTCACAAGAAATCTGTCTCGATATAGATTTGAAAAATTTGATGTTGTATTGGAAGACTCAACTGAATAACCCAATGAAAACAATGTTAACAAATATACTTACAAGGTGGGACTTCATTGTGGATTGCTGATATATATTAACTGTATGAAATACGATCAGGAACTATGTTTGAGAATTTCGACTAGTCATTTTTATATCAAGTTTCCATTCTCTCTTTGTTAGTGAAAAACCACTAGTCATCGATTATAAATTCCACCAGAGGTGTATAAATGTTCGTGAAAGGGTTTCAATTTTAAATTATCGACTTTTTAAACCACAAACTACAGGGAAAACCATACAGTAGCAACATATCTGAAAATACAATTTGGAATAAAAGGGAATTTTGGTGATTCCTCGAAATGTCTAATGATATTCTGAAGAATGAATATAGATCTTATTTTCTCACTAAAACTCTCATCTAATGAAGTGAAATGGTGAAATTCTAGTCTATATTTCCATCAAATGATTTTGAGATCCCCAATATCGAAACAATCCTTACCTTTGTTGTTTACACGTTCGAAATTCATTGATGATCAACATAACTATAAGTACCTACATGTATTCGATGTTTGATATGAATACATACAATATATCAATACACAATATGAAAGACATATGTGTCATCTGAAGAATAGTCAAACAAAGAACGGTTTCGTTTGGTTTCGAAAGAAAAAATTTTTGAATTGATTTTGATATACACAGTTACATGTCATAGTTGAATTCATTGAGATTTGGTTTCATGACCCCCACATACATGTTGTTTTCCACAAAAATCACCTATTTTGAATTATAACTCTCTTTAAATCCAAAGGCATTTCAATCGATCAAAAATCTACAGATCAATACAATTCTTCTCGTGAAAAATATAACAAATCCATCAATAATATAAAACTTTCCATTTTGTTCCGAGAGAATTGATGCAGAGCACCTTGAGTTTATGGCAGTAAAGGAAAACCCCATAGCAAAACGTAATATAATTTTGTTTTCACTAGTGATATTGATAATTAGAAACCTTTCATTATAATGTACCATAATTGAGTTTTTTTGATTTCGACGCATTGAATTCATGTTTATTTATACCATTTCTTCATTGCACTTGTTCACAACGAGATCAAAATGTTGATAAAGACAATGTGCCTCCTGGTGAGTATTTCATTTGAACAGTGGTTATAGGTCACTTCCCTCATTAGATTAGAAGCTTTGTTCTATTCAACAATAGTTGATTCCTTAAAGTGTCGTATACAATACCGACATAACCTTCATCTCACATTCACCCTGCCAAAATTTGAATAAAAAAGACAATTCAAAACTTGACGATGAGCCAAGTTCTTGGGAAATATTCAAAATAAATCCGGTGTTATCATAGCCGAATCATATGTTTTTACCAACATAAGTTCTCGTCCCTTCCTCCCATTTGAAATTTTTTGACTATAATAGGGACCACCAAAAACATTCACATGTAAAATTTTGACAATACGAGACAGGCTTGAAGGTACTCTAGAAAAGTTATCAGATATTATGTAGGGTCAAGCTTCTAGACGCCCTGATGCTTCACCTGAGACATGTTTTCCAAATAAATTACCTCGATATTTTCGAAATGTCTGAAAAAACTGGGATTTCAAATATTTCAGAGATGAGCTTGACAATTATTTCAACTAACGATGTGTTAATCATCAAACTAGCACACAGTCGGTGAAACGTCTGTTATTTAGTTTACTTGGATTTTCATCGGTCAAATTCCAAATTCCTTATTTCTTCCAGGCCACCATAGTCATCGCTATGGTAATTCTTCCGACGATTTCATCACCTCTTCCTTTCTACTTTGGACTTGATGGTGTTTACGGTCCAATTGTCAGAGTTGGTACTTATCCGTATCTGTATGAGACACCAGGTGTACATGTTCGTGTTCACTATCCTTATAGATATTATTATTGGTGAAATTAAGAGATTGAACCCTTCTGTACTTTAAGCCCTTGTTAACATTGTACCTGTATTCGTTTAATGCCTAGTTTAGAAAGTTTAAATTGTTAATTTCAGTTTCAGTGCATAACTATACTGTTGGCTTGAAAAGAAACAATCTGTTTTTTGTCTTGGAAATAAGAATAGACGAAATGACTTTATATGTGTAAAATTTTCATCTTTTCCACCTTTTATCTTCATATTTTGTTTGATTAAATCTATCAATAGTTCTCGAAGTCTAGTCTATACAAGTCACTGTAATAATCAATAACGAAGATACCTAACAAAAATAAAAAATCCAAAATCTATTTAGTAAGCACGTTAAATTGAGGCTTCCAATAGCTTCACAATTGAATAAAAGGAGATTTAGGAAAATACTTTTTCCAAGCAACTCTGATAATGAATTTTTCAGATACCATACATGACTGATAAATTTATTTTGAAAGAGAATGAAAATCTAAAAACGAAATAAGTACAAAATCAAGTACCTGTATTTAAAAGGGTTAAGAGAGGTAAGCATATTCACGAAAAATTGGACTGCAAGCTTCAAAAGAGGTAAATTTTCCATTGAAGATGATGACCGATCGGGAAGGCCAGTTTCTGTGTCAGTCCCCGAAAATATCGATGCAGTTCATGACATGATTTCATCAGACCGTCGAATTGGGCTGAAACGGATATCTGAAGCACTGAATATTTCATACGAACGCGTTCATCATATAGTTCACGTCAATTTGGACATGAGAAAAATTGCTGCAAAATGGATCCCCAAATGTTTGAATGTTGACCAAAAGCGTGCAAGGGTAGAAGCATCGCGTTCGATCTGTGCTCGATTTGAAAACGATGTAGGCTTCTTAAACCGAATTGTTAGTATGGATGAGACTTGGGTACATTTCTACGATCCAGAAACAAAGCAACAATCGAAGGAATGAAGACACTCTGGTTCTCCAAGACCTAAGAACTTTTGGTGTCCAAAAATCTGCAGGAAAAGTTCTTGCTTCAGTTTTCTGAGATTGCCATGGAGTAATCATGATTGGATCTTGGATAAGGGTAGAACAATAACTGCAGATTACTATTCTACATTACTGACCACTCTACGGAAAAAAATTAAAGAGAAAAGACGCGGAAAGCTATCAAAAGGTGTTTTGTTTTTGCAGGACAACGCCCCTGCACACAAATCTCATGTTGCCATGCAAAAAATTTGCGATTTAGGGTTTGAATTACTAGAACACCCCCCTTATTTTTTAATAATTTTTTTAAAGGTTCAGAGACGTTCCAGGTTCGCTGAGAAAAAGTATCCAATTAAGAGGGGAATATGTTGAGTAGTAAAATATTTTAATAATAATAATAATAATAACTTTATTGTTCGTATCACCCAAAATTTATACAATTATATCTGTAGCATAAAAAGCATATCCCATACAGAGTGTACAACAAAAGGCCCAATATCAGAATTCCATATAGGATTCTGTTCCGGCCTCAATTTCTTCTCTTTCTTCTTTATTATCATCACAATACAAAACTCCTGAATTGTACACAATATCATGATATATTTATGCTATATAAACTAAAAATCACATTTCGAATATAAGGCAAAACAAAATGAAACAAATGAGAGACAGAAGGCAGCGAAAATTGGACCACATACGCATACATACATACACACATACCCACACACATACATACACGCATACATTACATACATCCATACATACATTCCCCTTTTTGTCAACTAGACGTGTTGACACTGACTGAGATATATCATTGACCTTATTCTCGCTTTGAAAGAAGAAACGGACCAATCCAATTCCAGTCTATCCAGAGCATTGATGCACTCAACAATATTGTACGAAAATGATCTCTTGAATATTTCCTTGTTGTGTCTAGGAATAGTCAATCGGGTCCTTCTTCTTAAATTCAACGTGTGAACATCAGTCCGAAACCTGATCCTGTTGTACAAGTAGGGAGGTGTCTTAAACTTCAAGATTTTGAAATAAAAACAGTTGATATACAATTTTGCTCTATTCAGCATGCTAAGCCAGCCTGACCTATTTAAATAAGGGGATATATGATCTCTCCTCCTCACGCCATAAAGAAGTCGAAGGCAAGAATTCTGGACCTTTTGTATTCGGTGAAGACTGTTGAGATCCAAACAAGGTGCATACACTGAACAACAGAAATTGAAATGAGAGAGCACCAGGGCGTCAAGAAGAACTTTTTTAGTTTTTACAGGTAGATAATGCCTATGTGCATAAATACTCTTTAACCCACCATATGCCAATCTGATCTTTGATGTAACATGCTCTCTGAATCGCAATTTCGAATCCAATATGAGACCCAAACTTTTACCAGTGTCAGAAAATGAGAGTGAGACTCCACCTAGGCTTATTGATGCCGTATTCTTCACTTTATCTATTTGTGAATCATTTCCAAAAATCAAGACAGTTGACTTGTCCGGGTTCAACATAAGAGAATGATCACAAACCCACCTACAAAATGACTCCAACTCACGATTGAGAATCTCCATAGCAGACCCTATTTCGTTCTCAGGGAAAGAATAATAAATCTGCGTATCGTCAGCGTAGCAGTGGTACCGACATCGACTCAATGAATTAGGAGATCTCGATGTATATATCGTGTACAATATTGGCCCCAAAATACTCCCCTGAACAACCCCAGCATGCAAATCCAACCAATCAGATGTCTCTTCCCCATAAACCACTCGCTGAACACGATTACTCAAAAAAGACTTAATCATTGTACATGCCTCAGCACTGAATCCACTGTAATGCAAAACGGACAATAGAATTTGGTGGTTTATTAGGTCGAAGGCCTTACTGAAGTCAAGTAGCACTAATACTGAAATTTCATTACGATCCCGAGCAGCAAGAAGATCATCCACAACATTTGCTAAAGCAGTTTCACAACTATACCCCTTTCTAAAACCTGACTGGTTCTGCGGTAATATATTATTCGCCCTAAGATACTCTTTTATTTGTGTTGCCATTATTCGTTCCAAGATCTTTGAAAAAGTGGGAAGTATATTGATCGATCGCAGCTGGTTCATGTTCGTCAGATTGGAAACTTTAGGAAGAGGCGTAACGTGAGCCCTCTTCCAAAGATCCGGAAAGCAAGATGTGAGCAGGCATTCATTTATTATATGAGTAATGTGAGGAATAATCTGAGGGCAGCATAACTGAATCATGGTTGAATTGATCTGATCTACATGACATTGATGACATTGAAATTTTGTTTGGTCCTATAGTAGGCTAAGAATTTTTCAATAATCCTCGTATATGAATAATTCACTCGAGAATAAACACCGAAAAACTTTTTTCAGCTTTATTTAAGGAAATTTAAATATGTATATACAACATTCAAGATGAATTCGCACCAGCTAACTCATTCCATTGTATAAAACTCAATGGAGTCCAAGCCCATGACCACCGTAGCTGAGACCATGAGAAGCATAAAGAACTGGGGCAGCAGCAACTTTGGTGATCACTGGTGCAGCGTGAGATACGATGATTGGAGTTGGATGAAGGGAAATTTGGTTACTGTTTTGGTAGGACTCTGCAACGTGGACAGCTGGGGCAGCTGCTATGACAGCACCATGGCCGATTCCATAACCTCCGATGATGCCTGCGTTAACAGCGCAAATGGCGACGGCAATGAGTACGAACTGAAAAAAAAATAACCTCAATCATTTTGATTACCTATACTGGGTGAGTCTTTGACTCGTACAAATATTTCAACAGTAGTTTCTTGAGGTCGAAAGAAACACTTTCTTCCTATACCCTTTCTTCCGAGTCGGCTCGGTTTGAAAGATACAGGCTGTTGAAAAACCTTAAAAAAAATTATTTTCAGTTCTATCCCACAAACGGTTTTATCGAATGAAAGTTATTTCGAAATATATTATTCTGAGTCCAAGAATAGAGTAGTTAATATGTCAACTTATACAACCTTCATAAGCCATTTCTTCAGTGTCAACTGGACACTGCGTTCCGGTCATAGACATAGAGACATGTACTGAGCAATGTCAGCATGGAATTGGCTCTTTCATAGAAAGAGAGAAATGATCGTCGGGCATTTACCTGTCTCTTTTTTCTTCACATAGGGGTGAGTGTCGACCAATCAAAATTCTAGAAAAAGACAACTGCATGGCCGATGTTCAGTTTCTCTCTGTCACTATTTTTGACCGTATTTCATGCATAGATAGAAAAGGAAGGCACAGACCATGTCTATATATGTCTATGTTACCGGCAAAGGATTCAGAAGAATGTCGATCGGGATAAAGCATAGAATATATAAGGTGATGTAATCTCTGATCTTCGTTTCAATTAGACGATAGTGAAGATGCGCTTAAAAATGAGAGAGAATTGAAATTAAACCTGAAATCTAACAAGTGATAATAACGAAAATTGATAGGATATCGGCAAATTTAAGAAAGGAAGAACAAGAAATATCGAGAATGAAAAACTCTAAGCTACTGGAAATACAAATAAGTTCGGTCCGTTTTTTATAGTCAAAATGCGGTTATTTTAGGAACAAAATGAACGAACAGATGAGTCATACTACCTATTCTCCATTGATAGCTACTACTTTTTCCACCTCTCAGCTCATTTCCGAATTTTTCACTTAGATAAATTTATTTATTGTTTTCACATAGTTCGTTGTTTTCTCTTTATTCGGGCAAATAGTAGAAAGATAAAGTAAGAAAAAAAGAAGATAAAGAAAAAAGAAGAAATATAAGAAATGAACCGATATGTGAAATTTTCGATTTTCATTCTTCTCTCTGAATTATTCAACATAATCTGTTAAGTTCAAGCTGTCTAGAGTTAAGAATACATATAAAGAAATAAATGTCTCAAATAATTTCAAGATTTCTCAAGAGAGCGTGGATTATAACAAATATATTCGGATATAGTTATAGCCGTTTCTTCAAACATATTACTAACTCACAGTTTTTTGTTGGTTTGTTTGTTATCGGGTGATATGAGGACTTGTGAACGAATTTTGACGTTCGTAGAAGATTAACACTCTGGATTCAGTCAAAGTAGTTTTCTGTCCCGAAATTGGTTTGGGATTAAGTTCTACTCGAGCACATTCATGATTTTTTCCCAATCTTTGAATATTAACAATCTTCCAAACCATTTCCAGGACAAAGAGTTAAAAACTAAGCTCATGAAATTCTGAAAAAAGTGTGAGCGAAAAATTTATTTGAATAGTAATTTCATTGAATTATCCTTACTTCTAATGAGTTGGTCAATTGAAAATTGTCCAAAATTCACAACTTCAGTTTCAGCTAGAAATAAAGCCTTTAGGGAACGGTTTACATTCGAAAATTTCAATTTTTTTTTTTTCATTTAGTATTGTATTGACAAATCATGAATCACATAGAAATCACAAAATTTGGAAAAGAAGTTTCGGAAGAAAAGCTTCAAGAAAAATAAATCTAGATCTGGAATCATGTGTCATCTAGAATTTTACATTTTTCTGCGAACCAATGAGAATGCTTTGGGTATGACAAAACTCTTTAGTCTAAGCGTGGACCATGTTGAACTGATTCTAATTTTTTCTAACCGCTACTTCAAAGAAGACTAACGACTATATTTCGTTTAGCGATTTAGCTCTTGAATTTCAAAAATTAAAATCACTTTTTTTCATACGTCACTTACCAACTTGAGCATGTTGAAGAAGTGAAGTGATCGAACTATCGGACTGTATTCGATGATATGAAGAACAAATCACACTGCAGCCGTATATATACGAAACTGCATGTGGAGCAAGGGCTCCTTTCAAACGATCGTAGCCAATTGTTCGAAAAAAATCTAGATCCTATCAATAGTACCCCCATCACATCTGAATCTCGTTCATATTGTTCGCTCGCAATATTTTCGCTGTTTCTGCTCGAAGGAAATGTGCCATAAATTTAATTTATGCGTATTGATCATTACTCATTATGTATTGAGATTATATTAATGAACTTGACGAGATATGTCTTGAGAAGCTGGGGTTACTGGACCGAAATGGTTTTAGTTTATATTGAGCTATGTTGACGCACAGCTGATTATTTGATATCGCTCTAAAATTCCCATTAAATTCAAAATTTTTGAAATGTTCCTGAAAATATAGAATAATTCATACAGGAGCTACATGAAACATGGAAAATAATGATGAAATATCCATCCCTTGAAGATTCTATCGTGGACTCGTGGAGCCAATTAAGAATAGAAAGTTATAAATTTATCTTTGAACTTAGAAAAATTACCTCAAACGACTGAGAATTACATGGAATTTGAATGTTTGTATTCCACACAGTGACAGTTTCAAACAAATCACTGGATTTTGTGACTTAGGTTCTTCATTGAAGAAAGAAAACCATAAATATACATAATAGCATTTTTGATGGCCTATCCAAGTATGCTATCAAAAAACCTATAGAACCTAAGCATGAAAAACTATTCGACGGGTTTTCAAAATTAGATGAAATGAATATAATTTCTAATAATTGTTTTCGTTATTTCAACATAATTCGCATTCGCATAAATAAATTCAATATAAGGGTGGTTTTATATTATACGAAGCAATTTCATTTAAAATTACTCTAGGAAAAATTGAAATCGAAATTCAGAAAATTCATCTATTTTGTGTATGGCTCAATAAATATTTTATTATTTGAAATTTTAATGGTTTGTCCATGTTTGCGAAAATTCTGCCGTTTTTAGGATTACCGGAATGTTGAAATCAAAACATTCTCAGACATTTTCCCTATCTTACAAGAAACAGAATTACATATACTTAGATATATGATTTTCACTAACATGCGTTGTTAAACCATCACACTTGATGAAAGCTTTTTGACCACCTGGTATTTTATCACCTTCACCCACCTGAAGATGCTACTATGATAGCGAAAGAAGTGTCGTGGTTAAACACTCATCTTATGCAAATCCAATAATTTTTTTCTTGTTCTATTATGAATTTTTATCAAATATCGGTCCCATCGAATCAATTTTCTCTATACCTACCAATTGTTTTCGCAAATCCTTCGAATTTTTCCATTTCTTATTCGAAATGCCTATTTTTATAAAATACCCAACAATTCTTTTCGAAGTAAACCGATTTTATACTATTTTAGTTCAGGGTGGATGAAACTCAATGCTTATCAATGGTATTTTGAATATTCTGATGAAGATCTGTTGAATTATGAAAACATTCATTCAGATTTTAATTTCCAAAGAAAAATAACCGATAGATTCATAAATTCCTGGAATCCTGCTCATAAACTTCAGCCCTAATGAGTGTTGAGAAAATAATTCAAAACCTAATGTAGTCACGCTATGAAAATCCTTGATACCTACAGAAGATTCGATACCTTGTAGAAAAATAATTTTATAAAACATTCAACCTTACAAAATAACAAATTTTCGATCAAGGAAAAAGCTTGTTACGAATAAAATTATATCTCTCTAGTTATATACAGATAAGCATTCAATCAGATCTGATCGTTCTACTTGTTGAACTAGCGTAAAAAGTACTCTGGTTTGCAATTGGAGAATGGTACATGTGCACAGTGATGAAATCATCGCAAATTGCAACAACCATTGTTCAACGCATAAAATTATAACGCACCACGCACCAATATGATAGTGTCAAATTTTGAAAACATTTTCGTTCTCTGGAAATAAATTTCCTTCCATTTCCAAGACTAGTCAGGAACTGGGATTTTTTGAAATTTTTTAGGGTTTTCACTCCCAATCTGTGGAATAAAATCAATTAAAAAATTGAAGTAACCGATTTGCTCCTGCGTAAATTCTTGCACTAATTTGTCAGGAGCAAATCAACTAGAAAAAATTGTTGTTCATTGTAAAGCACCAATTTTTTCTACTTCATTTAATTCTGACAAATTACGCAGTAGCAAATCTGTTATTTCAATTGATTTTGTTATAGAGATTGGGAGTGAAAACCCTAAACAGTTTCAGAAAATGCAGAATCCTCCTAAATTGAATTTCAATCGATATCAGAAATTGGAATTGTTCATCCTTTGAGATGAGGCAGTTGTCATAAATCCCATAACATACCTAGTACCTAGTTAGATTTAATTCAGAAATTCACATGCACGGACGGATCTTAATGGCATTGTCATGAATATCGTGATAGGTGAAGTTTTTCAAACAATGCTTGAAACAGATCATACAAGATTGAAAATGTAAAACAAGATCAGCTCTGGATGAATGAAATCGCAGATTCACTAATCATAAGTCTTTATGAACTATAAAAATGAGTTGTGAGTTGATGAGTTGATTTTTAGTCTAAAATACACAGGGTGTTTCTGAGCTCTTGCCAAACATGTTTGATTTTCAACGAAAATTAAAGAAGGTTTCTTTTTCATTTTTGCCTTGGCCCCTTTTCTTCTGATCATTATAATGATCATCATGAAGTTGTTATGGTTAGACTTGGGCAAAATGATTGATGTTGCCAACTTGTGTGAATACTATACAGAGTGAGTCTTTGACTCGTACAAATATTTTAACAGTAGATTCTTGAGGTCAAAAGAAATACTCTTTCTCCTACCTTTTTTTTTCGAACCGAGTCGGTTAAAAAGGAACAGGCTGTTGAAAAACCATAAAAAATGTTATTTTTTTTAGTTCTATCTCAAAAACGGTTTTATCGAATTAAATGAATTTCGGAATAAAGTTTTCCATTTATCTATTTTATGAATTTTTTTTGAACACAAGATATTACTCACGCGTCTTCCAGTTTTCTCATTATAACCATTACGTACCATAAAAATACCAAAAATTCAAAGAACCTAACTCTTGAAACTAAGTTTCAAGAATCTTTCAAGTATCTAATGAATATTTGAACGTTTTGTAGAATAAAAGTATTCATCATATTTTTTCGTGTAATGCGTCGTTTTCGAGAAATTTGATGGTTAAAAATTAAAAAGTATCTGTGAAATTTGAAAAAGTGGGTACTTTGGCTGAATACAACTCTGTTTAAAAGATCCAGAGATGTGTAGTGTCACAGATTTAGTTACTTATTCTGAAGGTAATTTTGTTTTTCCAGGGGTGGCACAGCTCATTATGAAAACTTGAAATGGCTCTAAAATGTTAAAGAAAAAAAGTGGTTTTTTTTTGACCTCATGAATTTATTGTCTACTCTGTGTTATTGTCCAAGTGTTTCGTTTCTTCTGCACAACTATCACTTCGTTATTTTAAATGGAACACTCTACGAAAACGTAGATCCATTATGAAAACAGAAATTCATCAAAATCTTCATTTTTTTAAATGGCAACCCATATTTCTTTTCGGTTCATTATTTAAAACAACTAAAAGCGAACAAAAAAATGTTTTAATAATGAACAGAAAAAATATGGGTGTCCATTTAAAAAAATGAAGATTTTTATGAATTTCTGTTTTGATAATGGAAAATTTTCAGTGTATCATTTCTTAACTAGACACAGTCCAACTTTGAACCAATTACATAGAATAGGTACGGAGCTATAGTCCTTTGTCTAAGTACCTCGAAATGTCAAAATATTAATAAAAAGTCAAATTTCTCGAAAACCGTTGAGAAATCAGACATAGTTGTGTCATCAAACTTATATTCAAATTTATCAAGGAATTCAAAAATGTAAAAATATATAGGGTGTTCCATTCAAAATAACGAAGTTGATAGCTGTGCAGAAGAAACGAAACACGTTGTATAGTTCTATATAATTTTAGGAGACGCTCTAGTTAAAAAGAGGAAAGTTTTATTAGAAACTCTTCTCTGTAAAGTTAATAGAATTAGAGTAATCGACCGCTGCCCCGTGGCAGAAACAGTATAGGGTTGCTCTCATATGGAATGTTCATTTCCCACTCCTATGATATCAAACTCGCGGCAAATGAATATAATTTCCTTACTTCTTGGACGAAATATTTCCGTCAAAGAAAAAAACTTCCATGTAGAACCTTGAACTGCTTACTAATAAGCGACCGGACTTTCTTTGTGGAAATGACAAACAGGTAAATTTTCCTCGATCACGAAACGCCTGTATTACCACACACGAGACATCGTGAGTTCTCATGTTAACGTAATACTAATACGAACAAATGTTCCGCTAGAACACTTTTGAATATTCCAGTCTAGGCATTACACCGAGCACGGTCGGTAAAAATTCGGTATGAAAAAACGCACGCTTTCCAATGCGAATACGAAAACCTCGGAGTTTTGTCGGTAGCATTGGCGTTGACCGGAGTCTGATTGTCACGGTTCGCTCGTTCTGATCCGGGCATTTGCTAATCGAATTTGCAGTTGGGGAAATCGGTCGCGTGGGCATATATTCTAATAAATAATTACAATAGGGAATTATTATCCGTGGCGAAATATAGGTCGATAGCTTCCTTTTGGGATTATATAAATTATTTTTCCTCGGCCGTATGATTTTCATTGTTATTTCCAGCACAGCTACAAAAGGAAGGTATTACGAGGATATATTGAAAAATTCTTAGCCTACTATAGAACCGAACAAAATTTCAATGTCAAAATATTTTATTACTCAACATATTCTCCTCTTAATTGTTTACATTTATTACAGCGAACCTGCAACGTCTCTAGACCGTTCAAAAAAAATGTTTCTTCTTGCTCTGCAAACCAAACCTCCACAGCTTTTATCACTTCCTAGTTGGAAGAAAATTTACGACCTTTTAAACTTTTTTTCTGTTGAGGAAAGAGGTTATAGTCGGATGGAGCCAAATCTGGTGGATATGGGGGGTGTTTTAGTAATTCATACCCTAAGTCACGAATTTTTTACATGGCAACATGAGATTTGTGTGCAGAGGCGTTGTCCTGCAAAAACAAAACACTTTTGGGTAGCTTTCCGCTTCTTTTCTCTTCAATTTTTTTCCCGTAGAGTGGTCAGTAATGTCGAATAGTAATCTCCGGTTATTGTTCTACCTTTATTCAAAAAATCAATCATCATTACTCCATGGCAATCCCAAAAAACTGAAGCGAGAACTTTTCCAGCAGATTTTTGGACAAGAAACTTCTTAGGTCTTGAAGAACCAAAGTGTCGCCATTTCATCGATTGTTGCTTCGTTTCTGGGATCGTAGAAATGTACCCAAGTCTCATACATACACTGCGCAAAAAAATTAAAGCACATTCTGAAAATCTCAATTTTAATGAAAGTTAACTCTACATTGACTTTAAAACTTGATGAGTGATCTTGAAATGTTCTGATCTAATCCTTCCCAGATTTCTCCGAGTTGGATTCCTAAGTCATTAAGAGTAGCTGGATGATTTTCTGAACTTGCCAGCCTTCTATTGAGGTTGTCCCAAACCTGCTCAATCGGATTGAGATCTGGACTTCTTGCTGGCCATTCCATTCGAGAGACTTCAACTTCTTCAAGGTACTCCTGAACGATGCGCGCACGATGGGGTCTGGCATTATCGTCCATAAAAATGAAATTTTCACCAATGTATGGGGCAAATGGCACTACATGCTCTTCAAGAATGTTCCTTATATACTTATCAGCATTCATAGCTCCATTATCAACGACTACTAGGTCTGTGCGAGCAGTCAAAGATATTCCACCCCATACCATAATCGATCCTCCCCAGAAACCAGTAGTATTCAGGAAATTGCACTGAGCATATCTCTATGTGGACGTCTGTATACAAGGGAACGTCGATCACAATGGTAGAGGCAGAATCTAGACTCATCTGTGAAGAGAACTCTTTCCCAATCGGCCTCTTCCCAATGGATATGCTCTCTCGCAAAATCCAAACGCGCCCTTCGATGGGCTGGGGTAAGAGCTGGGCCTCTTGCTCAAACGAAAGAAAAACTATTGATCACTAGAATTGATCGAGAACAACTGATTTTAAAATGGAGCCAATACATTCAAAATCTGATAATATCATCTTTTTTTATTCCTGCTGAGAAAAAACAACTGTATTGAAAAACTACCGTTGAAAGTGGATAACATATGCATGCATAATTCTGATAACAATAATTATCATTGAGAACACCTTCAGTTGTAGAATAAATTTGAGATTTCCATTATGTGCGTTAATTTTTTTGGTCGTTGATAATGGAGCTATGAATGCTGATAAGTATATAAGGAACATTCTTGAAGAGCATGTAGTGCCATTTGCCCCATACATTGGTTCAGGAGTACCTTGAAGAGGTTGAAGTCTCTCGAATGGAATGGCCAGCAAGAAGTCCAGATCTCAATCCGATTGAGTAGGTTTGGGACAACCTCAATAGAAGGCTGAGAAGTTCAGAAAATCATCCAGCTACTCTTAATGACTTAGGAATCCAACTCTGAGAAATCTGGGAAGGATTAGATCAGAACATTTTGATCACTCATTTTGAGTATGAACCGTCGTTGCCGAGCTGTAATTAACGCAAGGGGTGGAAATACCAAGTATTAAATCACTTATCAGCATTTCAGTATTTTGAAAATTATTCATTTCTCTTCTTTCACATAAGATTCGGTGAAATCCTGAATTTTTCTTCCATTTGATGTGTCTTGTTTCGTTCAAAACCTTCCCGAGAGAACATAAAAAATAAGTTATATAGTCAATGTAGAGTTAACTTTCATTAAAATTGAGATTTTCAGAATGTGCGTTAATTTTTGTGCGCAGTGTATAAGCAGGGGCTGCCCAAAAAAAAAAATATGAAAGACTCATACTATTTTATAATATCGTTTATGAATTTCAATTCAGGAAAAAATCTAGCGATGCCCTTGAAAACAACAGGACTATTCTGACAAGAAACGTAGTTGAAATTCGAAAGAAATCCATCACTATAGGAAGTGTTCCTGACCTTTGCTCCGCTTTTTACGATCGTAACTTCGAGATACGATGCAATAATCAAACGGTAAAGGAAATATATTTCCCACTGCAACTCATCTTCAAGATGATTATTCCATCAATCAGGAAGTTAATTTTTCGCACCTGGTAGCGTTGTAATGCATCATTCCAATTAATATTCACTATAATTATTCAACGTTAAAATGGAAATTTCATCACCACTGCACTCGTTTTAATAGCAGTAATTGCTCTGAATAGGTGCATAGTGGAATTCCACCTCAGACATTAGGAACACTTACCCACTATATTATACGTTGTCTATATTGGTACTCGAATATTTCGATATGGCATTGCGTTGATTAATCAAGTGTATGAAATAAAGCTCAAGGATAAAAAAAAGCCATTTCGAATCACCTGACAGCGAAAAACATATTTTGAATGATTTATCGTTGGATTCGAAGTAATTCAGAGGGAAACTTTAACGCACGATCAAGCAAGTAACTAGTAGGTAGGTACCTGATATATTATTTAATCGGACAAACCTGAATAACAGCCCGTTTCATAATGACTCCTTAATTTTTAAGCCTTTTTCGAATTCTTTTTTTGGTAGGGTTAAAGGAAACTTCAAAATTAGAGGGATTTTGAAATTAATAATAAGATCTGAGATGGTTCACTCTCCAAACATATGATTTACCTACAAGAAATGAAAATAAAAAATTGTTTTTTGTTGAATTGCTTATGGTATTTAAACACTTTTGCTACCAGAAGAAATATTGCCTGACAGTAAATACACTGCGCAAAAAAATTAACGCACATTATGGAAATCTCAAATTTATTCTACAACTGAAGGTATTCTCAATGATAATTATTTTTATCAGAATTATGCATGCATATGTTATCCACTTTCAACGGTTTTCTTCAATACAGATGTTTTTTCCCAGCAGGAATAAAAAAAGATGATATTATCAGATTTTGAATGTATTGGCTCCATTCTAAAATCAGTTGTTCTCGATCAATTCTAGTGATCAATAGTTTTTCTTTCGTTTGATTTTCTACACTCGATCGCTATGCAACGCGAAACACGCAATTTGACCCAAGAGGAATGTGCCCAAGCGGTAGTTTTGCGAGAAGAAGGGTGGACATACACAAGAATTGCAGAAAGGTTTGGAGTTTCCCATACAAGTGTGTCCAGAATGTTGCAGCGATTCAGGGAGACAGGTATGAATGTCCGAAGACCAGGACAGGGTAGACCACGGGTAACAACTGCCATTCAAGAACGTTACTTGAGAGTTTCTTCGTTGAGACTTCAAAATCAGCTTGAGCAAACTCACGAGGTGCAAATTAGCACTCAGACAATAAGAAATCGCCTCAGAGAATATGATTTAAGGCGTCGTGTCGCGGCAAGAGGCCCAGCTCTTACCCCAGCTCATCGAAGGGCGCGTTTGGATTTTGCGAGAGAGCATATCCATTGGGAAGAGGCCGATTGGGAAAGAGTTCTCTTCATAGATGAGTCTAGATTCTGCCTCTACCATTGTGATCGGATATGCTCAGTGCAATTTCCTGAATACTACTGGTATCGGGGGAGGATCGATTATGGTATGGGGTGGAATATCTTTGACTGTTCGCACAGACCTAGTGGTCGTTGATAATGGAGCTATGAATGCTGATAAGTATATAAAGAACATTCTTGAAGAGCATGTAGTGCCATTTGCCCCATACATTGGTGAAAATTTCATTTTTATGGACGATAATGCCAGACCCCATCGTGCGCGCATCGTTCAGGAGTACCTTGAAGAGGTTGAAGTCTCTCGAATGGAATGGGCAGCAAGAAGTCCAGATCTCAATCCGATTGAGCAGGTTTGGGACAACCTCAATAGAAGGCTGAGAAGTTCAGAAAATCATCCAGCTACTCTTAATGACTTAGGAATCCAACTCGGAGAAATCTGGGAAGGATTAGATCAGAACATTTTAAGATCACTCATTTTGAGTATGAACCGTCGTTGCCGAGCTGTAATTAACGCAAGGGTGGAAATACCACGTATTAAATCACTTATCAGCATTTCAGTATTTTGAAAATTGTTCATTTCTCTTCTTTCACATAAGATTCGGTGAAATCTTGAATTTTACTTCCATTTAATGTGTCTTGTTTCGTTCATAACCTTCCCGAGAGAACATAAAAAATAAGTTATAAAGTGAATGTAGAGTTAACTTTCATTGAAATTGTAATATTTCAATGAATTAATTTATTTATCACAAAAATTTTTCGTATAGGCACTTACGAGTATACCTATATGGATTAGGTAAGTGAAATCGATCAGAGTTCGAGAAAAATCTAACAGTAGGAACAACTTATAAACGATGTCTTATATGCACTCAGAAAGACGTTAGGAGTGTCAGGACACACTCTTAATAAGATGGTCGTCTTCCTCTTGATATTTCTCATTCCAAGCAAATTTTAACTCATGTCGAAGAGCCACTTAGTGTCTGTGGAGTAGAAATTAGATACAGACGAAGTCAATATGTTTTCTATTAAATGAAGAAAATAGTTTGACTAACTGCTTAAAATCCGTTAATTTACCCAACTAACGTCTTTCTTTATCATTGTTTATAGTTAATTACTTTTAATGGCCTCCTTTCTTTATGCTCCTGGGAACCTCAATGTGTAGCAAATTTTATGAACTTCTGAATATTTATCATGAATTTGGTAATATAACCTTCTACTTATTCTAATTGGTAAACTCATCAAATCTTACGGCAATTCTGGATTCTTCGGTCAATTGTGAAACTGTAGATGAGTTAATAAATTCAATTTTTGGGCAATTTGAATACAATAAATTAAATACACCATGGAGCAGCGGTCGATTACTCTAATTCTATTAATTTTGCAAAAAAGAGTTTCAAATAAAACTTTCCTCTTTTTAAGTAGAGCGTCTCTTAAAATTATTTAGAACTATATACAATTGTTTCGTTTCTTCTGCACAGCTATCAACTTCGTTATTTTAAATGGAACACCCTATATATTTTTACATTTTTGAATTCCTTGTTAAATTTGAATATAAGATTGATGACACAACTATGTCTGAATTCTCAACAGTTTTCGAGAAATTTGACTTTTTATTAATATTTTGACAGTTTGGGGTACTTACATAAAGGACTATAGCTCCGTCCCTATTTTATGTAATTGATTCAAATTTGGACTGTGTCTAGTCAATAAATGATACAATCGAAATTTTCTTTGTAAATAACCATATTATATACAGTCCAAGAAAACGTAAATCAATAATCAAAACAGAAATTCATCAAAATCTTCATTTTTTCAAATGGCAACCCATATTTTTTTCCTGTTCACTGTTTCTTGTTCGCTTTCAGTTGTTTTAAATAATGAACAGAAAAAAAATATGGGTTGCCATTTGAAAAAATGAAGATTTTGATGACATTCTGTTTTGATAATGGATTTACGATTTCGTGGACCCTGTATATAATATGGTTATTTACAAAGAAAATTTTTAGTGTATCATTTATTGACTAGACACAGTCCAAATTTGAATCAATCACATAGAATAGGGACGGAGCTATGGTCCTTTATGTATACTTCATTCACATTTATTTTAGCAGTCGGTTGGCCATGAAATAATTTTCTCAAGTTTTTGTAACTAGAACGGAGTAAGGTTGGCACTCATGAAATGTCGTTAATAACATAACGCCGTTGCCACAACTAATATAAATTTTTATTGCGAAAATGCCGAAAGTGATTGAAAAAAAGAGACAGGGTTTCATGAAGTGCTATTTAGAATTCAAGTCCGCTCATTCAAATAGTTATATCCTGATATTCTAAAATCCACAATACGTCAGAAGATAGCGAACATATTCAATGTAAGAGTCTTTATATATATACCTAATGCTTCATCTGAATCTAAACTACTTATATTTCAGCTGAATATTTCCACGATCAGAAAGATTGTGAATGAAGGGGATGACAAAGAATTTCCTTCTATTGGGAGACCCGAAAAAGTGGTGACATTTGAGAATTTTATGTTTGAGTGAATTAATGCGAAAAGTTTACTACAGGATTTTCGATGAATGTCATCGTAGAATAAGTTCCCGAAAATTGATTTTTCTATTATTTATTTCACTTGTCCTATAAATTGTAAATGTCTTAAGGTACCAATAAATATCTAATTATTATTATTATATCAATGTATTAAGATGAATAGCCACAAATACGCGCCAGTTGTCCTGTTAATTGTTTATTCATGTGAAATTTTTGTTCAAAGGTGAAGTTCATCTTGACTTGAAACTTCCTTTTACTTATATCGATGCAAGATGATTTTTGTTGAAGAATTTTACATTCTTGTAATTATCTGTTTATTCCTTCGGGATATACCCATTCCCAACCACCGCATTATATGCATTTCATTTTCGGGTTAATATTTTTGAAATCTACAACTGGTGTAACGTATTCAAACTTTAGCCAAAGAAGATAACGAACAATAACTCTCCTCAATCTAGTGCATAATATGATATTAAACTGATCTCTTGTATTTTCCATGCAAATAACTGGAGTTGGTATGCCTTCAAACAGTTTGTATAAACTTCAATTATGTTCGTCACATATTTTCGAAGAGATTCGACATTGTGATAAAATACGTATTAACAGAAACTTTTACGTAGAACGGGCAACATAGCGTTGATTGAGAACCCAAAATGTTTTGACATTTTCGTACCATACAAAGTGAAATGTGTCAAATTTCCATGGCCAACCGAGAGCTAAAATAAAAGTGAATGGAGTATTAGTACATCAAACTTGCAAAATATTAATAAAAAAAAGTCAAATTTCTCGAAAACCGTTGAGAATTCGGACATAGCTGTATTATCAAACATATATTCAAATTTAACAAGGAATTCAAAAATATGAAAATATATAGGGTGTTACATTTAAAATAACGAAGTTGATAGCTGTGCAGAAAAAAGGAAACATTTTGTATAGTTCTAAATAATTTTCGGAGATGCTCTACTTAAAAAGAGGAAAGTTTTATTTCAAACTTTTTTTTGTAATGTTGATAGAATTAGAGTACCTAATCGACCGCTGCCTTATGATGCGGACAGCGTGTAATTAAACGTTCATAACGATAAGACTACCTACTCTGTATAAAACGAAGTAAATTGTCAACAAAACAGTAGGTTTGCTGGTCTGCATCTATTCGTTCCATCCTCAACGAAGAGATTAGAGAACGACCTTGTTCATAATTTTCGTCCCAAGATAGTGTGGAACTAGAACACTTGCAGAATAGGAAATTGCATCACTGGATGGATACAAACACAAGAAAAATGAAATGCTATCCATTCAAATAATTACTTATTATTATCACATAATTAAATCCATTGTTTTTCCAGTTAACATACTTGAAATTCGAGGGCCATAAGCGGCGCATAACATTCACTTCTTTTGCATTTACACAATTCCACCTTAATCCCGACATGCAACATAAAACCGTATATAAGCATATCTTCTTCAGTTCATCCATCAGTACACTGTAGTTCTTCGCTCAGTAAACAAATCGAGATGTTCAAGTTTGTGTTGATCTGTGTTTCCCTCGCTGTGGTGAATGCTGCACCTGGATTTTTACACGGACATGGACTTCCTGCTGCTACCAGCTACTCATCGAGGGTTGACATCCATTCACCCTCAGTGCCGGTGGTGACAAAAACCTACGTGAGCACCCCTGTGGAATATCACGCCCACGCCCCTGTGATCAGCAGCATTGACCACGGTTATGGATTGGAGTACGACGGTGTTCACGGTTTGGGATACAGCGGTTTGGGTTATGGTGGAATCAGCCATGGTTACACTTCTGGAATCTCTCATGGTCACTATTGAAATGGTGGAAACCGATTAAGTGATTTGAGCAAAAGTGAAAATCTTCTCTTTATTGACTGACTAGCCTTTACAAAATGCGAATGTAAATATAACTAGTTGATTCTGAATGTATATATGTCATATTGTGAAAAATCTTTTTTGTATTGTATGGATTCTTGATCACTTCAATATATTTATTGCTCGAACTGCACCCGTTTTCGAAGATCTTAATTCCTTCTAAACTTCATCCTAACAGTAAAATTAAAAGGAAATTGACTTTCAAGTCAAAAAAAAACATAATAATACATTTAAAACTACTTTTGATTTGATGATGGTCTATCAACCGAAAGGCAATTTTGAACAAGCAATGTTCGTACACATTATTAATACAAATGTATGGGATATACAGACTAAGGCAGTAAAACCAGAAAGAAAAAAGCTACACACCAAGGAATTGAAGGTTAATATTATTAATCATTTCACATATTATACCTAGTGAATCATAAATATATTAATTATGCTTTTTGATGAGTGTTTGAATATGTTTTTTTTTTCTTAGTCGTCTTATAAAAAATCATAAGATCATTGTTGACTTCAATCCGACAAATGGAAGAAAAATTACATTTTGAGAGAGTTAGGGAAAATATTATTGGTAAAATGAAGTCTCCCTATTAGTCCAAGGCTTGACTAGATGAATATGAACCATAATATGAATAATAACTGATGTAGATATCCTGAACTTATCGAAGGAATCAAAATCGTGAATTTTCTTGTAATGGTGATGAAATTTCATTAAAGGTCTCACGAAAACACAACCTTCCTCAGAATAACTCAAACCATTGAGTTAAATACGTACTCAAAGCAAATACTGAATGAAAATGCACAATAAATATCTACAAACGATACCTTGGTTTTCGAAAAGGTATATCGAAAAAAAGGATCTTGCATTATGAAAAAGTTATAAAATAGATTCTGTGTTTAGGATTTCGGACAAAAAAGGTGAAGAGGAAATCAGAATTAGACAAACTGTGAGCGAAGTTTTTCGAATATAAAACTCTTTCAATTTATCAAATAGGTGGAATTGTTGGAAGTACAGATTAGTTTGATCTTTTTAAAAATAATTGCTATGACTATTTTTGATGTCTCGTAGTGGTAGCTATACTTCATTCAAATTTATTTTAGCAGTCGGTTGGCCATGAAATAATTTTCTCAAGTTTTCGTAACTAGAACGAAGTTAGGTTGGCACTCATGAAATGTCGTTAATGTCATAACGCCGTTGCCACAACTTATATCAATTTTTATTACGAAAATGCCGAAAGTGATTGAAAAAAGAGATAAGACAGGGTTTCAGAAAGTGCTAATTAGAATTCAGGTCCGCTCATTCAAATAGTTATACCCTGATATTCTAAAATCCACAATACGTCAGACGGTAGCGAACATATTCAATGTAAGAATTTATATAATGTTTCATCTCAATCTAAACGACTTACATTTCAGCTGAATATTTCCACAATCATAAAGATTGTGAATGAAGAGGATGACAAAGAATTTCCTTCTATTGGGAGACCCAAAAAAGTGGTGGCATTTGAGAATTTTATGTTAAAGTGAATTTTCGTTTTCTACAGGATTTTCGATAAATGTCATCGTAGAATAAGTTCCCCAAAATGGATTTTTCATTTGACTTGTCCTATACAATGTAAAACAATGTAAATGTCTTGAGGTACCAATAAATACCTAATTATCATTATTACATCAACGTATTAAGATGAATAGCCAGGAATTTATTTATTTATTTATTCAAGAAAAGGTACAAACAGATAATGAATCCACAATAGCACCAACTGAATTGAAATTTAAAAAAAATATATTCATATATATATATATATATATATATATATATTTGAATTCATTTTTACCTAGTTATTTATATATCAACGTGTTTGACTTTATTTGTTGGGTGTCTAGGTTATAGTTGAAAAACGTGAAATAATTTATTCGTACAAACGTTTCGGCGCATCCGCCTTCTTCAGTGTAAAAAACATCATAATGGACTTAAAACATCTAAAAATTATGTATATTAATTAAATAAAATAAAGGTTTTATGCAAACATCTCACTTATTGTCATCTTGGTTGATTGGTGTTGTTGAGCCCGTATTGTCAATTTCATGTCACTGTGTGTTCTTTATGATTGTTATTATTCTTCTTTAATTTTGTGGTCGCTTCAGTAGGGGCATATAAATACGACTGAGATTTTTTGTGTCTAACTTGTCGTTTACTGTATTTTCGTTTCTCATTTGGATGTGTATCATCTCCAATATTTCTCTACTTTTCTGTTGATGTTCAACTGCTAAGATTTTTGTGTCCTCATAATTAAAGTCGTGTTTTTTCGTTTTCTTATGTTTGTTCAGTGCTGTGGTTGCATTTTTGGTGTATTTATGTGCATTTAATCGTTCTTGGAGTCTCTGTGAAGTCTGACCTATATATTCTTTGTCACAATCTTTGCATGGGACACTGTACACCACATGTGACTTTTTCATTTTTGGTGTTGGAGCCTTTATTTTGCTGAAAATTTTTCCTATCTGATTTTGAGGCTTGTGAACAACTTCTCGGTTGTATGGTTTTACTATATTATTAATTTTTTGTGACAGACCTTGAATGAAGGGTAGTGGTATACGTTTGCTGTTGTCCGTGTTTGCCTTCGTAACCCGTTGTGTGTTGTAAAGTCTGTGTGTCCTTTGTTTTATGAGTCGGTAAACCATGTTTTCAGGGTAATTATTACTGAACAAAAGCTCCTTCACATCTGTTAATATCTGCTCACGTAGTATCGGTGACGTTAGTTCTAATGCTCTGTCGATAAATCCGATGGCAGTGCTCTTCTTTTGGGACTGGTGGTGATTAGAGTGGAAGTCTAAAATGTGAATGGAATTTTGTTCTTTTCTGTACCACTGCGTTAATAGTTTTTCATTTTCTCTCACGAATGTCATATCTAGGAAGTTTAATCTGTTGTTAATTTCCTCTTCTAGTGTGAACTCTAATGAGTCATGGATGTTGTTAAAATGGTGGAGGATCTCATTCATTTCGGATGGTGTTGTTATTAAAAAGGAGTCATCTACATATCTTTTGTAGAATGATGTTTGATACTGTCTCATGATTTTTTCTTCGATGAATTCCATGACTAACTGGGCTATAGGGCTTGATAGTGGGTTACCCATGGCCACTCCTTTAGTCTGTTTATAGAAGTTGTTTTTATATTGGAAATAGCTGTTGTTCATGATGAATTGGATTGTTTCGATAAATTTCTCTTTGGGTATTTTTGTGTGTTGTGATATTATCTCCCACTTATTTTCAATTGCCTGTATTGCCAAGTCAATGGGGATGTTCGTGTAGAGTGACTTTACATCTAATGAGTACAAGCGCTGGTTATTTTGTATTTTGATATCTTTTAGTGATTTTTTTAAATGGAAGGAGTTTTTAATGTAATATTTGTTGGTGTTTGTTGCTTTTGAAAGGGTGTTAGCGATAAATTTCGATATTTTGTACAATGGTGACTGTATGAATGAAACTATCGGCCTCAGTGGTATATTTTTCTTGTGAACTTTTGGCAATCCATAAATTTTTGGAATTTTACTATTGTGGGTAATCATGGTTTTTCCCTCTTGTGCTGTGATAAAGTTCTCCTGTAGCCATTCTTTGATTATTCTGTTGTTTTCTTTTTCCATTGTAACTGTCATATCTTTTTTAGTATTTTTGTAAGTTGTTGTATCATCTAAAAGTTGCAGCATTTTTTCATCATACTCATGTTTGGATATAATCACTATTTTATTGCCCTTGTCTGCTTTGATGACTTGTAGATCATTGTTGTCTTTCAGGAATGTTTTTGTTTTTATAAAATTTGATTTAATGCAATTTGTTTTCTGTTTTCTACTTTTTAATTGTTTTTTGTGTGTATTGAGGGCATGTGTGATGTTTGTTCGGATATTGTCTTGATCTTCTTTTGGCAATTCTTCAATTGAACATTCTATTTGGGTGACTATATCGAACGTTGGAATTTCATGTTCTCTATCTATTTCCATGGCATATTTTGGGCCCAAGTTGAGTGTTTTTGTCACGAATTCAGGTAATGTGATCTGCGTTAAGTTAACTATTCTTGTTGAGTCTTTATTAACTTCCTTATTTTCTTTCTGAGATTTTGTTAGTTTCTCGATTTTTTTGTCATGAATGGATTTGTGATGGTTAGTTTTATACTTTATTGCTTGGTTCACATTGTGTTCTAGGGTCTCTCTTAGATTCCTTCCTTTGAGATTTTCGAATTCGTTGAGTATTTTCATGATTTCTTCTTCTAATCTGTTTATAGTTTTGGTTGTGTCAGTAATTAAAAGGTTTATTGTCCGGTAAATAAAATTGTTCTTCAGTCTCTCATACTTCTCAGTGAGATATCTGCAGCTGTAGTCAATGTGGTCTGTTTTTAGTTTCAAAAATGTTGGGCATAATTTATTATGTTTGCATTTAAGTAAGAATATTCGTCTGGCCTTTGCTTTGGCCATCTTGTCCATTAACTTTTGTGTGTTCCTGTCTTCTAGTTTCGTTGTGACGTAAAGATCTTGAAGAATATATATATATATATATATATATATATATATATATATATATATATGCGCTCAAGTTGCCCTGTTACTTGTTTATTCATGTCAAATTTTTGTTCAAAGGTGAAGTTCATCTTAACTTGAAACTTCCTTCAATTCCTTTTACTTATATTGATGCAAACAAGATGATTTTTGTTGAAGAATTTAACATTCTTGTAATTATCTGTTAATTCCTTCGAGAGATACCCATTCCCAACCACTGCATCATATGCATTTCATCTTCGGGTTAATATTTTTGAAATCTACAAATGATGTAAGCCAAAGTGCATAATATTATGATATTATACTGATCTCTTGTATTTTCCATGCAAATAACTGGATTTGGTATGCCTTCAATCAGTTTGTATAAACTTCAATTATGTTCGTCACATATTTTCCGAAGAGATTCGACATTGTCGATAAAATACGTAATAACAGAAACTTTTACGTAAAACAGGCAACATAGCGTTGATTTAAAACCCAAAAATGTTTTGACAAGCTTCATAACCCCACATTTTCGTACTATACAGAGTGAAATGTGTCAAATTTCCATGGCCAACCGACTGCTAAAATAAAAGTGAATGCAGTATATGTAAAATTACATTGTTCCTCAAAAAATCCAAAATTTTGAACGTCGGTATTTCGTGTCTAAACGTAATCAGCTTTTGCTGTACTATTTTCCAGGTAAACTGTCAAGTTAGAAGTTGGCATTTTGGATTGTTGTTGAATTAAAATTACCAGGAAATTATAAAGATGGTTACTGACGTTTAAAGAACATTTATTATTGAATCGGACTTCTAAATTGGGGAGAAAATAGAAGGAGAGGGGAAATATTCCTTAATTTTCCCAGTGACATTGCCAATGTATATCCCAATGTTGCTGAAAGAATCAATCTTTCGAAAGTACTCTTTTGGGATGTGTTGACGAAACAGGTATATTTAAGCAAAAAAAGTAGTGGTCGACCAAAGAAGAAAACCTCAGAGTTATTCAGCAATAATGAAACTATGATGACAGAAGACAGAAGCTCCACGAACCTCTGTTCGGGTTTTATCTCAAGTGGCTGGAGTATCTGTTAGCATATTTTATGCCACACGATTTTGAATGAAAGACATCAGTTTGTTTTCATAAAGATTGACATGTTATCAAAAAATTTAAAAGATTGATTACCTATCCTTGTAGCATACAAAAAAAATTTGAGTTCGGTATCCATCAGTCAATGGCAAAATGAGGAACCTATTTTCTTTTATGGAACTTTAACACGGTATGAGTTACGCAATGAATTAAAAGAAAGAAGATGTCCACCGAAATTGTGAATATCGAAAAATTGGAGTATCGAGCCATCATCAAGTACCTGTATTTAAAAGGGTTAAGAGGTAAGCAGATTTACGAAGATATGCTTAATACCCTTGGTGATCAATGTCCTTCGTATGCGACCGTGAAAATTGGACTGCAAGCTTCAAAGAGGTGATTTTTTCATTGAAGATGATGACCGATCAGGAAGGCCAATTTCTGTGTCAGTCCCCGAAAATATCGATGCATTTCATGATATGATTTTATCAGACCTTCGAATTGGGCTAAAACGGATATCTGAAGCACTGAATATTTCATACGAACGCGTTCATCATATATAGTTCACGCCAATTTGGACACGAGAAAAATTGCTGCAAAATGGATCCCCAAATGTTTTAATGTTAAACGAAAGCGTGCAAGGGTAGAAGTATCGCGTTCGATCTGTGCTCGATTTGAAAACGATGTAGACTTCTTAAAACGAATTGTTACTATGGATGAGACTTGGGTACATTTCTGCGATCCAGAAACAAAGCAACAATCTATTGAATAGCGACACTCTGGTTCTCCAAGACCTAAGAAGTTTCGTGTCCAAGAATCTGCTGGAAAAGTTCTTGCTTTTTTGGAATTGCCATGGATTAATCATGATGATTTTTTGGATAAGGGTAGAACAATAACCGGAGATAACTATTCAACATTACTGACCACTCTAAGGGAAAAAAATAAAGAGAAAAGACGCGGAAAACTATCCAAATGTGTTTTGCTTTTGCAGGACAAGGCCCCTGCACACGAATCTCATTGTGCCATGCAAAAAATTCGAGATTTAGGTTTAGAATTACTAGAACACCCTGCTTTTCCAGCAGATTAGGCTCCATCCGACTATCATCTCTTTTCTCAACTGAAAAAAGTTTAAAAAGTCGTAAATTTTCTTCCAACGAGAAGGTAATAAAAGCTGTGAAGGTCTGGTTTGCACAGCAAGAAAAAACATTTTTTTTTAAAGGTCTAGGGAGGTTGCAGGTTCGCTGTAATAAATGTTTTCAATTAAGAGGAGGATATGTTGAGTCATATTTTAACATTGAAATTTTGTTTGGTTCTATAGTGGGCTAAGAATTTTTCAATATATCCTCGTACAATTCAGAGAAATTCAAGAAATCAGTTTCATTTTGTAGTTCTTTAATTAAATCGGATTAAAAAAAACTTATAAATATATTTCAATTGAAGATAGGAATTTAGCGTTTCTTTGGTTGCATCTTGTAGACAATTGAGTGTTGGGTTTGGGTTCACTGATTCGAATTTGATACCCAATAGCATTCTACAATACAAAATGTCTTAATGATCCGTCAGGCAATAGAGAAAAAATTATATTTTCTCTAGAATTATCCTTCAGTTCCACACCCACAATGGTATATTGGTTCTACCAGACTGCCCATATCAGAGAAAACGAAAGCTGTCATACTGAAAAGGAGAACTCGCAAACAATATGCCGAAAGTTGTTTTTTTTTTCAACTTTGTTATGATTTTGACATAATATCAGGAAAAATTGGAATTCCTGGAATATTACTGTTCATATAAAACATTATTTCATTATGTATATCAGTTGGCTGAATGAACATAATGTTTACGAAATTTCACATTTTATGTTAATATTACAGGCGTATGGACCTCCACTGTTCTCAGTATGGAAATATTTCATGAAGAAACACTTTTACAACTATGAATTGAATCACACGAAATTTACCACGTATTGTACGCAATAATCAAGGAGCCTTAAAAAATTTGATGAATGTAACAAAAAATGTTACAGTTCCATTCCTCAAGATTATTCATAATTGAGTTGAATATTTCGACATAGGACTCAACCGAGGCCGCCATCCATGCGTAACAACCTTTGTTTTTCGTCAACTAATTTAAGTTCAAGTACATATTACGGGAGAATTGCTTTATTGTTCGATTCCTCAAAATGGGGTATAAATACTTTGACTGGATCCTTAAAAATCATAGTTCACTGCGACATCGCAAAACCAACAACAAATATCTCAAAATGTTCAAGTTTGTTCTACTTCTCGCCCTCGTAGCTTATGTGGCTGCAGCTCCAGGATATCTTGTTGGCGGCTACGGTATTCCCGCAGCTACGAGCTACAGCTCCAGGATCGATTATCCTTCACCTGTGATTGCAAAGACTGTGGTTGCAGCGCCTGTGGTTTCATCCTATGGCTTAGGATATGGAGGACATTATGGCAGTGTAGGCTACCCCTATGGAAGTGGGTTGTATTACAGTAACGACTTAGGATATGGACATGGCTTGGCTCATGGATATGGCTACGGTAGTCTATATTGATCTGGAAGCTACGACTCGAAGTCCAAGAATCCTTTTGTGAAAAATGTAAATAAGTTCAGCCAATTAAATATGTTTTAAATGAAAAATCCAATGTGTTCATGTATATCCATAAATAAATTATTCCGAACAATTTTTCTCGTTTTCTTCCCTATTGAATATCCTACGTATCTAATATTCATCATACAAATTGTAATGTCTCACAAATATGGCTCCAATAACTAACATCTGGCGTAAAATATAGACACATATAGTTTAGGCAAAATACGAGGATATATTGAAAAATTCTTAGCCCACTAAAAAACCAAACAAAATTTCAATGTCAAAATATTTTATTACTCAACATATTCTCCTCTTAATTAGATACATTTATTACAACGAACCTGTAACGTCTTTAGATCCTTGAAAAAAAATGTTCCTTCTTACTCTGCAAACAAGACCTCCAAAGCTTTTATTACCTCCTCGTTGGAAGAAAATTTACGACCTTTCAAACTTTAATTCAGTTGAGGAAAGAGATGATAGTCGGATGGAGCCAAATCTGGTGAATAAGGAGGGGGTTTTAGTAATTCAAACCCTAAATCACGAATTTTTTGCATGGCAACATGAGATTTGTGTGCAGGGGCGTTGTCCTGCAAAAACAAAACACCTTTGGATAGCTTTCCGTATCTTTTTTCTTGAATTTTTCCCGTAGAATGGTCAGTAATGTCGAATAGTAATCTAATAGGTATTTGGTCGAATAGTAATCTCCGGATATTGTTCTACCCTTATTCAAAAAATCAACCATGATTACTCCATGACAATCCCAAAAAACTGAAGCTAGAACTTTTTCAGAAAATTTTTGGACACGAAACTTTTTAGGTCTTGGAGAAGCAGAGTGCCGCCATTCCATCGATTGTTGCTTTGTTTCTGGATCGTAGAAATGTACCCAAGTCTCATCCATAGTAACAATTCGGTTTGAGAAGTCGACATCGTTTTCAAATCGAGCACAGATCGAAGGCGATGCTTCTACCCTTGCACGCCTTTGGTCAACATTCAAACATTTGGGGAACCATTTTGCATCAATTTTTCTCATGTCCAAATTGACGTGAACTTTCTGATGAACGCGTTCATATGAAATATTCAGTGCTTCAGATATCTCTTTTAGCCCAATTCGACAATCTGATAAAATCATGTCATGAACTGCATGAGTTTTTTCATCAACCCTAGTTGTCTCATTACCGCTTTATAAACTTCAGAATCCTTTGTTTATAAGTTTTAGGACGGCACTCAATTTTCGTACCATTCTTCCTCTATTTATCTCAAGTTGTTCTTCAAAAAAGTATAAATGGCTTATGAATCAATTAAAGTTTTTCAAAAATTCTTCCAGAAAATAATGTGTGTTTTAGATTTGCTCATTTTCTTATAGGGATAACAAAACAAAAAAGCCTAATTTGTAGGTTCAAATGGTGTAAAAGTGAGACAGTAAAAAAGGGGAGGAATAATAAGAAGCCATTGTCGTAGCCAGAATTTTTTTTGGGAGGAGCCTAGGAAGCTCAATGTAGTTTTATGCTTGGGCCCTATACATGTCTACGCCCATGTGAGAATCCCTCCAAATTGTTAGAAAATCTTGTGTATTTAAGTATATTCAATATACAAAAACTTTATTCAATATATTGAATAAAGTTCAATCAATTCCAAACGTTCTCCATCGGAGGAAAATGCTATGTTGCTCTGATGAGGTCAAATGAGACCGAAACCATGGTCAGCATCTGCATTTCTTCGATGGAGCGTACTCCATTTGGAGACTTGACGATGGCAAATTGGCTAGTTCAATTCAGATCGTAACACTTGTTGATATTCATATCGGCGGGTGGTATGCATCTGAATTTATCCTTCTTATTGTATTCATTGCCTCCTGTTTAGGCGTGATCATTCTATTATTATACAAAAAAATATTTATACATCCTGAGTGCTCAAATGAAAATGTACCATTATTCAAATATTTAATTATACATTTTACCGTGCGTAGAACATCAATAAATATTATTTTTGGAGATAACTTTTCAATGGTTGAATATGAGATTAGAGACACATATTTTTGAGTATACTTTTTGAAAATTTTCATTTAGTGTGATCCAATATTGGTCCTTTGTTCCGTACCGTACGTCCATTGTTTTATTCTTTATTGATGAAAAACCTCTTCAAAATAATTTTCAGCTCCCTCAAAAACAAAAGATTCTGTAAAATATTTGTGGAAATATTGAGAAATCTCGAAAAATACTTCGCCTCTTGAATTTTCATATTTCAATATTTACGATTCGAAAAAACGTTCAAAATAAGCCATATATCAGCACACACGTCGATGAAATTTTACACAAAAACCAAGAACCATCTGACAACTATCCTTAATACTCTTGATTTCAATCTACTTACGTTGAAGGTTGAAATGAAAAAAAAAACACTTCTCGAATCCCATGAACTGAATTCGCAATTATAATTTTATGAAATATTACTGTTCAATGCAAGAGATAATGCACTATTAGTTATCTTTGAGAACCAAACTTAATAAAATTTAAAAATCGAAAAGCAACTTGAAAATTTAATAATCAGAGATGTAATTCAAATTTCAAATCATTGTTTGTTGTTTCTATCAGGATTCAGTAGTGCAATTTGATAATGAATATTGTTCCTAACCCGCTTGTTTCATGAATTATTTTTTTCAAATTCAAATGGAATATGAGAGAAGTCAAAATATTTTGAAAATACTCAAAACAAAAAAGTTTTCGTATAAATTTTGCAGTGTTTTCTATTCTTCGACACCTTTTTTTTCGGATGAATCAACATAGGCAGAGTTTTCTGCTCATGAGGAAAGAAAATATTTTATTATCTGGAAAATTTTATTCTAACCGCTTCCTAAATGAATCGCAATCACTTGATATGAAAGAAATGTATCCACAATTGCTGCTCTCTGACTTTCATTCAAAAAACCCAATTTTATGAATCTGATCGAAAATCATCAATAGACACAAAAATTTTAAAGTCTTCAAGATTGAATAATAGCCTGTCATGAAATGAATAGTTTCAAATTGGCTATAACATTGGGAAACCCATTCCAGGGAATAAACAACGAATTCCATTGTTTCCTCATACAATCACACATATTTGACTGTTTATTGGAATAATATCAGTTTCCCGAAGAAGTAACACTGAAATTGTGACATTCCCTCATCCATTCAGAATTAGAATTATGCATCATTTGTGTGAATATTTCAACAAAAAATTTGGGGGGTCAATGCGTAACTACCTCTGTTTTTCATAAGTTTTAATTTAGGTTCAAGTTTGGATTACCAAACTACTTTTACATCGAAAGAAATCGAATATTTTCAGATAATAAGGATATATAAAGCATTATGTTATCTCAACTAATCAGTATCAATTCAGACGCAGAACAGTCACATTCAAAACTAATTCAGAATGTTCAAATTTTTGGTAATCCTTGCTATTGTGTCATATTCAGCTGCTGCTCCCAGCTACATTCTTGGAGGATATGGACATGGCGTTCCAGCAGCTACGAGCTATAGCTCAAGAGTCGATTACCATACTCCTGTGGTTGCATCCTACGGTCATGGTTTAGGATATGGGAGTGCCTATGGTGATCTAGGATACCTACATGGAAATGGATTGTACTATGGCAATGGTTTGAACTATGGTTATCCTCTCAGTCATGTGCATGGACATGGATACGGTTCTATATACTAAAAAAATTGATCTGATGAGCTGCCATAATTAAGATTTCAGATAAGAGTCCAATAGGTTGAAAAAATTTATTCCTACAACTTCAGAAGCGTCTGCAATTCTTCCAGATATTTCATGTTCCAAATGTTCGTTATTACCGATTGTTAATTATGCATGTCAATAAAAATTAGTCCAACTTACAAATATAGTATTTGGTTGAAACTTTTTATGGTAATATTTTACCATATCTGATAATCCAGTATCTGGTATCTAGCAATCTGGATCTATAATATTTTATAGAATCAGATTGTTCACAGTTTTGGATATTTTTTCCAATAATATTGCATTGGACCTCTCTGTAAAATGGTTGTTAAATTTCGTTTGTTGTATTTAAAGACTACCTGCGTGACTATTTTGGGTATATTCATAACCATTAATCGTTTTGCTAGTTACTGAAGAGATACTGAGAAGTTTGTGTTAGGATAGGCATGGTTCATTGGCCTATCGTTAAACTGCCCAATTGCCTTAACGATATGTGAATAAACCGGCCCTTTCACAGCAATCTAGGGACATGCTTATAGATATCCAAAAATCATAAAAAAATTCCTGTATCTGTCGTCCATACTCTTTTGGAAACGCCTGCAGATCGATTATCGCTAGAAAAATGAGGAAATCCTTGACGTATCTCAGGAGCTTTGTAAATTTGCTCAAACTTACATCCAGGGCGGTCACCAATCCATGTACTGAGCTCGCTCAACGCTGCGTGTCTCCCAGAAAAAAATATATGCCCAATATTTCTAAAACTGGTGATTATTGGATTTTTGAGATACAGGAATCACTCGACTGATTTTCATTGAATTGGGAAATAAGACATTAAACAATTAGCGAATACTGTTCCTACGTAATTGAAAAAAGTGCGGATCTCCACATAGATACGTAAAACTCTCAGTAATTTGAAACTCATCCGAAAAATATCTCTGTTAATCTGGAGTACAGTGAAATTAAGATAAAAATTAATAGTTTGAAAAAAAGACTTCACGAATAACAAAGAAAATTGCCAAATTTACGTGAAGAGCAGCTCATGATACAGTAAAAAAATATTTTTATATACCATTCATCCATTCAGAGATGAGGTTCCAAAAATATTCAGTAAGCTGCTCATTCTTTGCTTTCAATTCACAACCTCCTCCTACTAATTATATGGAATATGAAGAAGAGTAAAAAATAACACACAGAATGAATATCTTTGATATTCACTATTCTGTAAAAAAAATTAAAAAAAATCAATTTTTATTTAGAAAATAATCTACGCAACTTTCATACCATGATTGAGGAGTTTGTCATGGACCCCCAACGAGGAGTGTTGGATAGTTTGAATTTTTTTTTAAATTCTTTCTAATTTTCCTGTCAGAAATAGGTAGACCTATGTGTTTTTGGATGAACCTTTTCTAATAAGCGATGTAAATTACACATATTAAATTCGAATTTTTATTTCCATGTATTTTGAGCACAATGAGATGCATTTTAGCAATTGGTGATAGTTTAAAGAACGTATCAGTTATATGTTCATTAATTTTTGTAATTGTGATTTTCATCAATTATACATGAAAAATTGACCTGTTCCAGCATTTTTGAACAGAAAAATAAATATCGAACAAGTTTGTTCGTTACCTACTTTTTACCTATCTTCTGAAATTCTTTAGGGTTTTCACTCCCAGTCTCTGAAACAAAATCAATTAAAAAATTGAAATATTTGTAGTTTGTCAATTGACAAACTACATCTGATTTAAGTACTCCTGACAAATAAGTGCAAGAATCTACGCAGGAGCAAAACGATTATTTAAATTTTTTAATTGAATTTGTTTCAGAGACTGGGTGTGAAAACCCTAAAGAATTTCAGAAGAAGCAGAATCCCCCCAGATTGAATTTCAATTGATAACTTTTTACCCACTCTGTGTAGTACGAAACTTCTTCTGAAAATGACTTGAAAATGGGCGAAACTGCACAGAGTTCAAATCGAATGAGGATAAACATTATTTTTTCAAATAGAATCTGGTGAAGGAAGCAGCCCCATGTTAAAAGATATAGTAAACAAAAGGTCAGTATTTTCCGCTTCATAAAAGAGATATTCAAGTTCAGTAAATAGTAAACTAATCCACAAAATTCACGTTTCAAGTTCTGCAATCTCCAAATTAAATATGTCTTACGACCATACAACTTCCTCTGATGGCCACCATTCATGCTTGACAGTTTTTTCTCGAATTGTGAAATGGTTCTGTCAAGTCCAGGGTCACAATTAACTTTCCTAACAATACCTTCAATATATAAAGAATGAATTCAGAACATCTCTTCAGTAATTCATCGAAATTTGCCTAGATACAATCATAAAATGTTGAGATTCTTCGTAGTGCTCGCAATATTATCGTATGTAGCTGCTGCCCCTGGTTATCCTCTGGCAAGCTATGCCGTACCAGCAACAAGTTACACGTCTAGAGTAGATTATCCAACATCTGTTGTTTCAAAAGCTGTCATTGGGGCACCTGTTCTTTCAACATTTGGACATGGTTTAGGCTATGGTAATGGATTGTACTATGGACAAGGATTAGGCTATGGACATGGACTTAGTTATGCAAATGGACTTGGCTATGGGCATGGACTTGGCTATGGTCATGAACTTGGCTATGGGCATGGACTTGGCTATGGACATGGACTTGGCTATGGTCACGGACTTGGTTATGGTAGTGGTTATGGAGGATATGGACACTTGTATTAAACTATTTGACGATATGAATGCTGCCATAAACCATTGTGACATAATGAAAGATATTTGAATGGGTAAACTTTATAAAACTGTAACGGAAGATAGTATAGCTTTCAGTTCAAATCCTATTGATTCGAATAAAATACGAAGATAATCATTCTAAAATTTCATCATTGTTTTCTTCCAAAGCCTTCCTACATAATTGACAAAAAATGGGTTAAAAAACTGCTCCACAAGATTAAAGGATATCGTATTCAATCGTTTTTAAAAGTATGTAATCTTCGAGAAAATCGCTGTAAAATCATTTAAACTCAATAACAACTTGAATCGATCCAATAAAAATCAGTATGAGACATTTCGTCAATCTGGTCCCCTTTTTTCTGAAGTTTGGTTCTTTGCATATGCTTCATGAATGTTCTTATTTTGAAATAAAGTCAGTTTATCAACGGCTTCGATTTGAAACGAGTTTTCTGAAAATGCCAAGACGTAAATTAACAAACGCTGAGGCTAATAGGGCTATCGGAATGCGACAGGGTGGCCTAACTCAGGTTGTTGTAGCGGAAAGGCTCCAAGTCAGCCAAAGTGTGATATCTCGACTTTGGAATAGGTTCAGGGAGACAGGTTCCGTGTTGGAATGACCAAGGCTTAGTGGGCGACGAAAAACAACACCTGCTCAGGATCGTTTCATCACCGTTTCGGCGAGAAGAAACCCTACATCTACGTGTAGAATGCTACGGAATACTCTTCAAAATGCAGATGGGGTCCAAGTTTCCATCGAAACCTTCAAAAGACGTTTGAGAGGTTCTAGACGTCCATTAAGAGGAGTTCCATTAACACGTGGCCATAAGCGTCAAAGATTGGAATGGGCAAGGCAACATATCAATTGGAACGATCAATGGCGTAGAGTGTCCTTTTCACTGATGAATCCAGATATGGACGATTTTCAGATTCTCGAAGAATAAGGGTATGGACAATCCCACGCATACCCCGTAATCGTCGCTATGTCCAAGAAGTCCATCCATTCCGAGGAGGTAGTGTTATGGTATGGGCCGGAATATATTTCAACGGGCGCACAGATCTACACATTTGTCCTGGGAATATGATCGCCTTACACTATAGGGAGCATGTCATTGACAATGTTGTTCCAAATTTTCACGCTGCTATTGGTGAAACTTTTCAATTTCTGGACGATAACGCTAGACCGCACCATGCAGCCATAATTGAGAATGCGCGCGAGGAGCTTGGTATTCCACATTTACCAATACCTCCGCACTCACCAGATTTGATTTGCATAGAACATGCATGGGATATGCTCCAAAGAAGATTAGATAATCATCAACCTACCCCAGAATCCTTAAATGATCTGAGAGAGCTTCTGCCTCGTTTATGGAACCAAATTTCTCAAGAAATGTTCAACAACCTCGTGTGTAGTATGCAAAGAAGATGTTTTTGATGCCCGTGGAGGCCATACATTGTATTGATAGCCTTAAAATACTTGAATTCTCTGGGAATAAAATTTCGTTATTTTACTCGATTTTTCGCTACAGACCTACAGACTAAAATTAATTTGCAACTTGAAATCATATGAATATGAATTTTCATCACAAAAATCTTATTTTAACTATATTTTTTTGCAATTTAAGTCAATATCCCTAACTCATGTGGAGCAGTTTATTTAGTTTAGTAGTATTTCTTCTAGCCCAGTAAAAAATGTCTTAAGCAGTCCATCGTCAGAGAATAGGTCACACTATGAGATTTCGCATATCATAATACTTCTTTCCAAAACTTAGGGTACTGTAACTCCGAAAGAGTGGACCTGCTGGCAAAAATCAAAAATAGGGGTGTCCTAATTTTTGTCTTGAAAATCTCTGGCCGAATTTGTTCCACTTTAGAGACATCCTATAGGATGTGGATATGATATATATATCATGGAAATGCTCTAAGCTTAAAGATATCAAATCGATGCTCACTTCTCTGTGATTTTATTCGATACAAATCCATATAGTCTTTCAAATCAACATAACATCTGAGGCACAAGCAAAAGAATTGAATGGGACTATAATATTCATTCGACTTACATGCACGGTGATTGGAAAACGTATACGGCTCACGTACAAACATAAAATTTAATTCGTTCGAAACCACTCCACCCAACATATTCTATGACCTCGAAGTCTTAAAGCTTTTTTTCGCCAACCTTCCTTTCTTTTCGGTGTAATAATAATTCGGATGGAATGTTTTCAATCTGAAACGAGTGGCGAATAAAACATGAAAAAATGATGTAGTAGCGTATATCCCGAGAAAGGATTCCATTATTTCCACTATGTCCCAAATTTTGAAATATTATGAGCTTAATGAAATTAAAAATGGAAAAAAACTATTCACATATGAGCCTAGGATGCTAGCAAGTCAAAAGACAACTACGAAACTACTTGTATAATATACTAGGGGGTTTCAGAACAAAATATTTATCCTTGAGAGTGTGGCCCCACAGGAGATTCTAAGAAAAATTAAACCTCTTAACTTAACTCACTTGAAGCGTGAGTCTAAGGGACAATTTCACCAAACGGTGATAAATTCGCTTAACAGTTTTTTAATATATGTTAAACTTTGAAAGTTATAGGGTCATTTTGAAATTATTCCTTTTTCGGGGATACTATGGAAACTTTGATAGATATTTTTACGTAGAATTCATTGGCGTGCACAAAAAAAATTTCTAAGCTATCATTTTCGAGATATAACTCAAACTTATAATGTTTTTATGGACCTTCATTTTATTTCACCATTAAATAGCATTTTTTTTCTGATTGAAATATTATATATCACGTATCTGAAAATGATTTCTATAATAAAAATTTGAATTGCGGTGTTCGGAAGCTGTAATTATATTAAAATCAAGATTATCCAGAATCATGAAAAAAGGGACGAAATTCCTACCTTGATTCTTCGCCTCTGACGATCTACAATGGCGTTAACAGCTATTTTCTTATTTTTATCTAATAATAATTGAAATGTTTCACAAGTGAAAATACTTTTAAATATTCTGGAACAAAGGATATTACTGACTTCCGTCAATGTCAATGTCGTAATTTTAATAATTGTCGAAGCATCTTTGATTGATACCTAGATAAATCGACTGTAAAGTATAAAATTCAAATTTTAATCATCAAAACTATTTTAAGATACCGAGTGTTATATTTTATTTTAATCAGAAAAATATAAAATATAGGGTGTCCCATTAAGTTTGAGTTATAACTCGGAAACGATAGCCCAGAAATTTTTTCAGTGTATGGCAATGAATTCTACGTGAAAATATCTATCAAACACAGTTTTTACCTTGAAAATATCATAGGGGGTTTTCGAGATACACAATTTCCCTAAAAATGCAATAATTCAAGATGCCCAACTGTTACTTTCAAAGTTCAACATATATCAGAAAACTGAAAGAACCTTTGAACCTTAGGGGACAGCGAATTTGGGATGCACTGTACAGGGTGGGCAAATTTCGTGGTCCACTGAGAGGTTCTCGAAAATTATAAGAGCTAGAAGAAAACAGATGACATATTTCCATGGTCTTCTTCAGAGAAACAAAGATAGATGAAAACAGTAGCCTTCTACGATTCTTCGTTTTTGAGTTACAAGCAAAAATTGACGATTTCTAAAAGTTCTCATATCTTTTTTGTCTTTGAAGTTACAGATCTGAAACTTAAACCTTCCACAGGCTCTTTTTCACGTAGAATCTACTGATGAGCTCAAAATATTTTTTCATTTCGAATCATTTATAAGGCGAATTTTCCTTTTTTTAAATGCAAACTTTTATTGAATTTGTTATTTTTGAATTGGAAAAAATCTTTTGTCACTAGATTCCACGTACTTATAAAAGTACAGGGTGTCCGAGTTAAAGAGTCCCCATATCTTATTGTGGAAACTAAAGGAGCTAGAAGAAAAAGTTAAATACGCCCACCCTGTACAGGATGGGCAAATTTCGATGTTTTAGCACTACAGCTTTTAAACCAGTGGAGATAGACAAAATTTGATACCCCATTCTCGTTCCCTTTTTCTGAGAAACTAACAAGAGTTGTATTCATTTTTGGCCACCTTCTTTTGTTTTCCAGTTATAAGCGAAAATTGGAAAAATGGCGATTTCGAAATAAATTTATATCTCCGCTAATACTGATGATAGAGCTCTGAAATTAAAACATTATACAGGCACTTTTTTAAGTAGAATCCAGTGGCGTGCTTGCCTTTTTAGCAGGATTCTTAATTACGAAGCTATGACCCAAAGTTATGTTTTTATAAATGGGAACACTAGATTTCTGTACAATTTTTCGAAAGCTCAATTTTTACTGATTTCAAAATATATAACATCATATGGTTTGTATCAATATAAATAATAGAACATGGTTAAAAACCCTTTTTCCCAATATTTCGATGGTTTCAACTTTTGACGAGCACAGACAAATAGAACAAGAGCAGTCTCCTTCCGGCAATGTCATTCTTTCTATGCTTTTTACCAATTTTCGCAAAATTTGAATAGAAATTGAGTAAGAAGCATAGAAATGAAAGGACTAATAGAAGGAGACTGTGGTAATCATAAGATGCTACATTTTTCTATTCTCATCAAAAGTAGAAACCATGGAAATATTGAGAAAAAGGTTTTTGACCATTTTCTATTATTTATATTGATAAGAACCATATGATGTTTTATATTTTTGAAATCAGTAAAAATTGAGCATTCCAAAAATTGCACAGAAATCTAGTTTTCTCATTTAAAAAAAAAAACATAAGTTTAGGTCATAGCTTCGTAATTAAGAATGCTGCTTAAAAAGCAAGCACGCCACTTGATTCTACTTAAAAAAGTGCCTGTATAATGTTTTAATTTCAGAGCTCTATCATCAGTATTAGCGGGAGATATAAATTTATTTCGAAATCGCCATTTTTTCAATTTTCGCTTGTAACTCGAAAACAAAAGAAGGTGGTCAAAAATCACTACTACTATTGTAAGTTTCTCAGGAAAAGAGAACGAGAATGGGGTATCAGATTTTGTCTATCTCCTCTGGTTTAAAACCTGTAGTGCTAAAACATCGAAATTTGTCCACCCTGTACATGAAAATTTTCCCGATATAAACCGAATGCCAAATTTTGGCTAAACCTACGGATATTTTATTCCTGTGAAAAGGTGCTTATCCGAACAGAGAACCACATCGACGATACCTCTAACAAAAGAAATCGCCCAACAAGACGTTAAACCACAAAAAACGCAATCGTTTCTGAATTCCGTAAAACCGCGTACGAACTGGTTCACGCCTCATCGTCAAGAGACGAGTTCCCGCGCTTAACCGAAAAAATCTTAAGGACATCAGGAAACGATGGTCCATATATAAACCCACGGGCACAAACGATATCAATCAGTAACGATAACTACTTCGAGATGTTCAAACTGGTGGTATTTTGCGCCCTTGCCTCCCTCGCGGCCTCTAAACCGAGCACCCTGATCAGTTCGGGCAGTTCCTCGTCCATAACCACGGAGGAGAAGACGGAAATCCGCCATCATGTTCCTCTGACTCAGGTCCGTCTGGAATCGACCCCCATTTTGAAAACGGCCGAAATTCTGACTCCCACCGCTGAGATCGTTCGTCCTGCGGCCGTCAGCCACGAGTTCAGGAGCGAAATCCACAAACCCATCTTTAGAACGGCGGAATTCATCGGACCATCCGCAGAGTTCGTAAGGCCCTACGTGAACCTAGTCCCGGGGGCGGTAAGTCATCAGTTCAGGAGTGATGTCCACAGCGCTCCCCTTCTTAAAACCACGGAAATCCTGTCTCCGATCAAACACCAGGAGATCGTCGAGGCTAGACCGTTGTTGGAGCTCAAATCCGCCCCTTCCGTCTCCCATTCCACCAAGACTGAAATCATCGGCGAGCCTTTGATCAAGAGCATCGTAAGTCAGCCGGTGATACAAAAAACTGAGATTGTGGAACAGGCGCCGATTTTGAAGAAATCCGAAATTTCCCATTCCTACGTGGAATCTACCCAGAGGGACTACATTGGTGCTCCACACGCCGTTATTGGGTATTCCCCACTGTCCAATGTAGCGATCACCCCGTATGCTAGGGTGGGTGCCGAGCCTTTGGTGATTCCTTCGATTGGTGCCACGCAGTACTTGGTGCATCAGCCTTTGAGGTACTTGTGATTTGACTGATATAGAGGAATGGGTATTGTGAATACAATTTCCGAACTTTGAATTGCTTTTTAATTGAAATAATTTCCTTTCACCTCTGTTTTATCCCTACACATCTCTGAACCTTAGAACATAGATGCATGGAATGGATATTCAGTGCTACAAATAAATGTTTTGTAGTGCACACATTCGATGTTTCTCTGTCTAGCGCGACACTGAGGCAGTGGCGTTATATTGAAAAATTTATATACTTCTTACCTTTTCGTACTGAAAATTGATGTTACACTGATCTCCGAAACAAATGTTTCAATTGTGATTGGCGACAATAAGCAACTATCTCGTTCCAGTCTTTGGAAATATACAAATGATTGTAATCAAGAGTGTTGCATTCAGGGGGGTGCCTAGAGTGGTAATGTACCATGTACCCCCCGGAGCATGACCAATACCTCCACTGAGCGAAAGACTTTCTCCTGAATATGCAGGGTGTTCTACAAGCTCTATGACAAACTTTGACAGATGGTAGCTGTGCTTATTCTAAACATTTTTTTTCCTATGAACATATATATCCGATTCGTTTTTTTCAGAATATATACGTCCAGTTGCAGGAAAGTCCATTAAAATTTAATACTTCATTAAAATCTTAATCCTCCATTTTCCCCTTCAAAAATGACAGTTTTAAATTTTGATAGGTCATCAAATCTTAATGGACTTTCCTGCAACTGGTCCATAAGCATTTGAAAAATCATATTTTTAGGTTCAAATCATAATAATAAATTTAAATTTTGAGACTATAAAAATTGTTCAAATTGTCCACCTTTGGCTTGAATGCAAGCTTCACATCGACGAACTAAAGATGTCGTTACTCGGCGGATCAGATTTAGGTCGTTTCGTATTTGGTTTGCTGTTTCTTGAATTCTATCAAGTAATTGTTGATGATATTGGATTCCAACATGATGAACAAGCTGCTTCATAGGTCCCCATGAATAAAAATCTAAGGGATTTAGATCAGGCGAACGATATGACCATTGTATTGGTTCATGGTATTGTTCATTCAGCCAACTGACTACTTGTCTCCCTCTATGTGGAGGTGCACCATCGTGCTGATACCACATATTTCCAACAATGTTGAGCTCTGAGTCATCGGTGCAGTCAAAGAGGTTGTGTTTTCATAGAAATCTGCATTTAAACGATCATTTATAACATGTACTGGCATCAAATCATTGTTGAAAATCCCAACGCAAACGTTTACATTGAAACGGTGCTGACATTGTCTTTGTCTAATGGCATATGAATTCTACTGTGTCCATAAATGTTCATTATGGTTATTGTTGATATCATCCTCAGTGAAACAAGTGTCAAATGAATAATTAAAATAACGTCAGTTACCATATCAACCGATATTTTCTGTCGGCCTACTCAATCAAAACATGAAAAAAAAATTTCAAAAGCTTGTAACTCCTTAACGAAAACGGATCCGACCTATGTTCATGGGAAAAAAAATGTTCAAAAGAAGCACCAGCTACCTTCTGTCAAAGTTAGTCATAGTGAATGTAGAACACCATGTATGTAGATATGTACAGAGTAGGCAAAAATGGTGAAACCTGAACTACAACTGTTTCAACCCAACGAGATAGAGGAAAATGCATGGCACATTACGATCGTCATTTTTCGAGAAACTAATGCCATCAACTGCATTCCTCTATCTTCTTTCGTTTTGCCAAAATTAAAATTTCAACTTTGGTCATTATCTAGTTTTCTGTTTGTACTAGGATGTTGAAATAAAAACATTATGGAGACACTTTTTTTATTTTTACTATGATTTTTTCCAACAGGTTTATTTGCTGAGCTATAACATAAAGACGTGTTTTCTCTTATGAAAACAGTAGTTTAAAATAACTTAGAAACACCGAGGGCGTCCGAGGACGATGAATGATATATTTCTGAAATGGAAAAAAAAGGAAATTCTTTCTAAGTATTTTTATAAACTACTGTTTTCATACGAAAAAACACAACTTTATGTTATAGCTCAGCAAATAAACCTGTTGGAAAAAATCAATTTTGGCCTATAACCTATAACTCAAAAACAAAAGAAGATAGTAGAATGCAGTTCATGGCATTACTAGTTTCTCGAAAAAAAAAACGAACGTAATGTGCCATTCATTTTTCTCTATCTCGTTGGGTTGAAAAAGTTGTAGTTTAGGTATCACCAATTTTGCCCACCAACTTCTAAATTAAGCAGAGTTACGGGTTGTCTAGGGATGCTATGGGATGACTGCCAAATTTTCCAACTCGACGACCAACTCTTGGAGGACCCAAAAATTTGTCTGATTTTTTCGCTCATAACTTCTAAAATAAGCAGTTTCCCTACATCTAGTTTCCCTAAATCTAATATCCACCGAGATACAACCGAACCAAGTTAGAAGAATTTTCCCAAGAACTCATAACTCAAAAACGATGGGCTTTATAGCAAAACTTATTATAAACAAAACAATCTATTTTTTCATGAACTTTCTGAGTGAAAATTGAACCGAGTTAGGAAACATCAATGTTGTGTATGAATTCACCAAATACTGAAATGTATACGTTCAACATCAAAATTCAAGAAATCGAGGAAGAATTCGGAAAATTTTATTGGATCTTTTTTGGAGTAGGTACTGGAAAAGAGCTTCAAAATGAGCAGTGCTAAAAATATGTGGTGCAGAAATTGTAAGAGTAAGATATCAAAAACTTTATAATCGTTATTTCTCAGCACAAAAATTATCAACAAAAATACCCCTCTATTACCACCAAAATCAAAATTGGACGTAATCTTTCCACTTGAATACTATCAAAGTTATCCAGTATTTTGGATCGTCTTAGATTCCTGATGGTTTGGAAAAAAGTGAAATCTAACGAGGAGTGACTTATCTACAGATCTTCAAAAAAAAATTGATTATTTTTTGAATTATTTATACACAAAAACTATAGACATAAAGACTGAGTATTTCATTTCCATCTGTGCATGAAATACGGTCACAGGGAGAAACTGAACATCAGGACCAGGTCAGCTATTTATCTTTTTCCTGACAATCATTCCTCTCTTTCTATAAAATAGCCAATTTCATACTGGTATTTCTCAGTCCATTTCTCTATAATGTCTATTACAAAAACCAAAGCATATACCTACATGACATATGAGTTTTATCAAAAACTATGTCGAACCTGTATATGAGTGTAATGATATTTGTTTGTTCATATTCTTAAAAACCAACCTTTCTGTTGAATGAAAATTTTTTTTTTAATAGCGATGGTAAAAGTATCCTTATAAAAAAAGATGAGGTTAGTTAAATGTTTCTAAATTTTGTAACGCCTAATATATTTGTCGAAATGTTATTTCTTCAGTTCTGCATTCGTGCTTTTCTGTCGATAGTGGGGATGTAAAACTTGATTTTTCATTAGCAGTTCAGCAGCTGAATGGATATGTTTGGGCTCGATGTCAGTAATAAAAATTGTACTCGCTCAAATATTTCACATTTATTTTCAATAACTTTATAAAAAATATGCACAACGGCATTACTGTATATTCAGTTGTCAAATCAAAATCGATTTTGAAACTGATAATAAAAAGCATGAATAAATAGTTTAAATAAACCTACAAAAGCATAAATAATCAGCTATGAACAATTGTCTTCTTAAAACCTAACCACTCATTTATCACAAACTCAATAGATCTGAGTTACTTGTCGGATCCAGTCGAGATAATGGCTGACCCTGACATAAACGCCGGGTACTCCATACTGCCCACATCCGATACCCCAACTGACAACACCGACCAACTGCATGGTTCCGCCCCTCTCGCAAACCAATGGACCACCCCCGTCTCCCTTGCAGGCATCTTTACCCTCTTCACCACCGGCGCAGATGAAACCAGGGTGCAGTTTGAACTCGTATCCTAATCTAGTCTGTTGTAGCTGTCTGTGGCACTGGGCTTGACCAACTATTGGTACATCCACCTCTTTAAGAATGTTCTGGTACTTTCCGAAATCTCCGAAAGCGTCTTTACCCCAACCAGTGGTCCAACATCTGGTACCAGTGTAGTCGTCCCTGGGACTTGGAAGACAAGCCGGGCTGATGTGGGGATATTTATTGTAGTCCACAGGTTTGTCCATACGAAGTATGGCGACATCGTTGTAGAGTGTACCGGCGTAAAATTCTGGATGAACGGTGACAGCTGAAATGTCTCTCTCGATGTATGGATAGAATTCAACGTCGTGGTTCACATCCCATTCTCCTAGTCTGACCCTCAAATCATAATTTGTATAGCTGTAAAGGAAGAAAAACAAAATCAGATGGAGAGTAATCTTTGGATTAAGAAAAGAATTAAGAAGACTCTTCAACCAAGCAGAGGGGACCATCTGGTGAAGATACAAATAGATCCAAGAGAGTCAAATCAACCAGTAAACTAAGATTTTCACTCTGACAGCCTGGCAACTTTAAAAGCACTTGCTATACTTTAAAAATCATCTGGAGCTCAAGTTCTATGTAAAGGGAGAGCTGAAACTCTTGACAAACATCTATTCAAAACAAGACTCACGTTTTGACGCAATGAGCTGCTGTGATGATATGAAGTGCATCAATAAGAGTTCCACCGCAGACGTAAACACTCTCCTTGGGGTCTCTCTTCAAGATAGCAACCTGCCATGGATACTCTCCGAATTCACTATCGCCATCAACGTAAACAGGGGTCTTTATCCTTCCATTTATCCCTGTTGAATGCCTCACACCGCACTGCTTGGATCCGAAGCTGTTGATGTGATTTTGCTGGCGTGGTCTCCTGCAGCAAACGTGTCTTGGGCCGCAGATCTGTTGACCACCAAAGTAACCTTGACGCTGAAAATAATAAGAAGGTGCTAGGTTTTATCAGGTATTGCTTGCGAGATCTGATATCTGGATTTAAAATTCAGTTTTCAAAGAGCAGTCTGAAGCTGCATCACCATCCCATAAATGTGAAGATCAATAATCAATCAGAGACGGTATCAAGCTTTTTTGTATCAAAATAATTGACGTTTTTTTCCCAACGGACAACAAATCCATATTTTTTAGGTAGTTAGTGGTTTGGAAAGCTAGTTATCAGTGAAAAATAAACAATCGTTGATTCCGTTTAAGCCTACCTTTTGTATTTTCTGTTCTGTCTCAAAAGTTGCGTCTCGTCGTCTTCTGTTTGTCGGAAATGTAATTGTATTCGTGGAATGCAAAGATTTACCACGCCTCGAAGTATCCGATAATCTATCTGGACTGTTCTCAGTCTCATAGCCATTAGATAAATATTGGTGTTGTTCGTCATAAACCCCGTAATTTTTCTGTCCCCCATTATAGTTTTTGAAATATTGATCCTTGATTCCATTCCCATTCACTATATTCAAGTGATTATTTGAGTAATTCGTGGCAGTTCTGCCATAAAAGTTATCGTATCCAGAATATGCCCCTCCGTAATTGGATGGATCATCGTAATAAGACCCTGGATTATGACCTTCATATTCGACAGGACCAGGATACTCATCAGCAATAGGGGGACCCCCAAATCCAGGATGCTTATGTACTGGTCCAGCAAAATGTGGGCCCTCATATTCCGGTTCCACATCAAAATTTGGTGGATAAGGTCGGTATATCTCAGGGTGGGGTCTGACAGCAAAATTCGGGGGATATGGCCTGTATACCTCAGGATGAGGATGATAAGGGTACCCATGAGGGTTGTAGAGAGGCTTGTGTAAATGTATATGCTTGTGCTTGTTGTAAATATAACCTTTCTTGTAATGTATCAGATCCTCGAATTTATGGAGAAGGTAGTTATTAGGAGTGACGTGAAGGTTTATGAAAGGTTTGACTTCTTTCTGCCCATAGTCATCCTTTGTGACTTGTACTGATATCAAAGGGTTCACGGAGACCAAACCTAGATTGATACCACCGCCTCCAATAACCCCTCCATAGGGGTTCACTAATGGGTTAGGACCATAAGGACTTATGGGATACCCACCAACACCTTGATGTGGTAAACCAAAGGATACTCCGAATGTTGGCTTGATTTTGTTCATGAAATTGCTCATGACATTTTGACCATACTGTCGCTGAAATATTAACCATGGCAATTAAGTGGGCTCTCAAGTCCGCCACCGTTATAGTTACTCCTTAAAGCCACTCATACTGAGAGTATTTCTGGTTGAATATATCTCAGTACGTGCGTGAAATGAAGCATGTCTGTATTAAATAATTCTCGATTGATTACATGGATTTAGAGTCTGAATTAAGTCGCTAATTAGTCGATTTTCTTTAGTGCTTGATTGATAGTTAAAATGTTGAAGGGCATTAATATTCGGTTAATGTATACTTACTGCTTCTGCTTTGGCTGAGGTTTTGTTCGAATTGGTGTTGTAAACTGGAGCTTCCCTCTTACTTATCTTCTTGACTTCCTCGGTGTGGTTTTTATCAGATTTAAGCTCGGTAGCATTCAGGCTAGATCCAACTGGAACTGTTACCACCGTCATGGTACCATTGCCGTCGGTAATAACACGCTCTTCTTCAGCTTCGATATCGCTCTTAATATTCCTTGGATCAATAGCAAGGTACAAATCGTCTTTACGTCCAATTACGTCTTGGTTTTGACACTGATTTACCGGAACACAAACGCAATCGTCGGAATTTCCGAACTGATTGTTGTACTTATCGGAATACGCTCCTTGGAGGTAATTGGTAGTTAAGGTATTTCCGTTCAAGTTCAATTCTTTCTTGTAGAAATCGTTGGTGCTGTATTGTCCAAAGGAAGATCCGTAATTACTGGATCCATATTGGTTAGAACCAGAGCTTTGGCCTCCAAAGTTTTCTGTAACAGGCTTATAATTTCCACTACTTCCACCATAACTAGCCAGAGACTGACCTCCGTATGAGCCAGAGTTGAAACCTGAACCACCAATTGTTAATCCTCCTGAAGAATGACCACCATAGGAACCCGAATTCAGTCCAGATCCACCGATTGTAAGGCCTCCAGAAGATTGACTTCCATACAAGCTAGATCCTCCAGAGGATTGACTACCATACAGACCTGAATTCAAGCTAGATCCTCCGGAAGAGTGACTTCCATATAGACCAGAACCGCCAATCTGAACAGAGGGCTTGAACGCAAGATGAGTTCCAGAGTTTGAGCTGAAGCTTTCGTATGAGTTCGAGGAAGAGGAAACTGGCACAGGTACAGGTACGGGTTTCACAATGACCGTTTTGTCTCCAGTTTCGGAGTTGTGGTGGTAATGATGGTGGACGTGTTGGACTGGAGCTCCGAAAGAGTCGCTCTTGGATCCTGCCTTATCGCCAGGGAATATTTTGTCCTTATGGAAGGATGACTGGAAATGGGATTCAGAATGACTGGTTTGGGCGCCAATCTCGAAAGGATATGGAGTGTCGGGTTCTATCGGCTGAACGAACTCCTCGTCGGGCTTGTAAACTGGACCTGGGGGTTTGTTTCCATAGAAGGGTTTGCTTGGTGTACCGTAACCACGACGAGGTGGTTTGTTGGGGTTGGTATTTAGGTTAGGACCGAATCTGTTTGGTGGGGCGAAGTTTGGAGGGAATTTCCCACCATGGGGAGGTAGGTTGACGGGTCTTGGGGGTCCATAGGTGCCTCTTTTTGGTCCTCTGATGGGGATTGTGGGGATTGGTCTTCCTATAGGGTTGATTGCCACGGGTTGGGCGTATTGTAGGTCTTCTGGTGCTATGAAAGGGCGCTTGCCTTCGATGTCTTCCTCGCACTAGAAGTAAAAATAAAAAAATTAGTGTTTAACACAGACCTAGCAGCCAAAGTTTTGGGTGCAATTCAGAAGTGAAAGAGTATTTGAATAGTTAGTGGGGCAACATTAACGATAAGCAATGTTTAATTAAAACCCATATTACTGGCTGAATTGATGGTTGAAATAGTTACCTGCATTAGTCCAAGATAGCACAGCCTATCCTTGATAATATTTCTTGCTTCACCGTCATCCCCTTTCTGCAGAGCATCCTGTACATTCGGATCGGCGTACACCTCATCAAAACCATCTAAACTCCTTCCTTGCCGACCAGAATCGAGTATGTCGTCTATTATTTGACCAATCTGAGTGTCGTTCAAATTCACCACTTTTTCACTGGTTTCGCTCCCTGCCTTATCTTGATCGAATTGTTCGTTTATATTCATGGCTCCTTGATTCTTGTCGTCTGACCAAGACCAAGAAGCTTCTTCAGCTGTACTTCTGCATATCATGAACACCGCCCAGAGGGCTATGTTGAGAATGAAGCGCATTTCTGTAAAACGAAGGTATGTTCAGAATTTCATGTTCAAAAGAATAACACAAATGTATTTTTCTTGTCCTTTTCTTATGATTTATAGGATATAATTTGTCTTCAATAAAAATCATTATTTATATTGAAATTGAGAATGTATTGAAAAATACACTGCGCAAAAAAATTAACGCACATTATGGAAATCTCAAATTTATTCTACAATCGAAGGTGTTCTCAATGATAATTATTTTTATCAGAATTATGCATGCATAACATATGCCACTTTCAACGGTTTTCTTCAATACAGATGTTTTTTCCCAGCAGGAATAAAAAAAGATGATATTATCAGATTTTGAATGTATTGGCTCCATTCTAAAATCAGTTGTTCTCGATCATTTCTAGCGATCAATAGTTTTTCTTTCGTTTGATTTTCTACACTCGATCGCTATGCAACGCGAAACACGCAATTTGACCCAAGAGGAATGTGCCCAAGCGGTAGTTTTGCGAGAAGAAGGGTGGACATACACAAGAATTGCAGAAAGGTTTGGAGTTTCTCATACAAGTGTGTCCAGAATGTTGCAGCGATTCAGGGAGACAGGTATGAATGTCCGAAGACCAGGACAGGGTAGACCACGGGTAACAACTGCCATTCAAGAACGTGTTACTTGAGAGTTTTTTTCGTTGAGACAACGGTTTGCAACCGCTCGCCTCCTTCAAATTCAGCTTGAGCAAACTCATGAGGTGCAAATTAGCACTCAGACAATAAGAAATCGCCTCAGAGAATACGATTTAAGGTCTCGTGTCGCGGCAAGAGGCCCAGCTCTTACCCCAGCCCATCGAAGGGCGCGTTTGCATTTTGCGAGAGACCATATCCATTGGGAAGAGGCCGATTGTGAAAGAGTTCTCTTCACAGATGAGTCTAGATTCTGTCTCTACCATTGTGATCGACGTTCCCTTGTATACAGAAGTCCACATGAAAGATATGCTCAGTGCAATTTCCTGAATACTACTGGTTTCGGGGGAGGATCGATTATGGTATGGGGTGGAATATCTTTGACTGCTCGCACAGACCTAGAGGTCGTTGATAATGGAGCTATGAATGCTGATAAGTATATAAGGAACATTCTTGAAGAGCATGTAGTGCCATTTGCCCCATACATTGGTGAAAATTCCATTTTTATGGACGATAATGCCAGACCCCATCGTGCGCGCATCGTTCAGGAGTACCTTGAAGTCTCTCGAATGGAATGGCCAGCAAGAAGTCCAGATCTCAATCCGATTAGCAGGTTTGGGACAACCTCAATAGAAGGCTGAGAAGTTCAGAAAATCATCCAGCTACTCTTAATGACTTAGGAATCCAACTCGGAGAAATCTGGGAAGGATTGGATCAGAATTTTAAGATCACTCATTTTAAGTATGAACCGTCGTTGCCGAGCTGTAATTAACGCAAGGAGTGGAAATACCAGGTATTAAATCACTTATCAGCATTTCGGTATTTTGAAAATTGTTCATTTCTCTTCTTTCACATAAGATTCGGTGAAATCCGGAATTTTTCTTCCATTTAATGTGTCTTGTTTCGTTCAAAACCTTCCCGAGAGAACATAAAAATAAGTTATAAAGTCAATGTAGAGTTAACTTTCATTAAAATTGAGATTTTCAGAATGTGCGTTAATTTGTTTGCGCAGTGTATTAAGAGACAACCTAATAAAAAAGGCCTATTTGAAAGAAATTGTTAATCCACGTATAATTTAGCACTATTGAAGCTCATTTAAAGAAACGTCCAGGAATTATTTTGACACCTTATCTGACTACCTGATGTTTCGATGATTAATTACTTTCTTACAAAACGCCCAAGTACCGTTATTCGGTTTATTAAGTAACCGGTTCATATGACATCATCGAAGGTACTCCTAAGAAAGTTTCTGTTTACGTTATCAGTGTTGTAGAGGAGGAAGAAGAAAGTAAAAGCGGCTATAACCGCACATAATGTTAACGGCCCACTAGATGTCCTTTTATTTTCAATAACGGGCGTTGTTATGCGAATTTCACTTTCTTAGAATCAAAGGAAACAGTCACCTAAAGTGAATTCGCAGACTGTTGTTTCGAAACCATGTGAAAATTGTATGTGAATATTCATAATGGCGGATTTGCATATTTCATTTCTATCGAGGAGTGTTCGACTAAAAAATATTCGAATCAAATAGTGATTTGGAAATGCGTTTCAGTAGATTAGTTGTCTGTTTACGCAGACATAAAGATCAAACCCTTGAATTATCAATTGGTTGAATATCTACGGATAATATTCATGCAGTAACAATACTTTCCAAGAAGTATGTTCCTTTAGAACGTGAAAATGCTCGATCGCCATCTGATGACTGACATCAGATCAAATATCCTCAATGCAGCTAACTGGCGATACCAGGGACTCATACTCAAGGCAGAGATGTCTAGACTAGACAACTGCCCTCCAAGAAAAACCGATTAACAATCTGGAGCATCTTTCTGACGCTTTGATGGTTATTTGGACCAATTTGACCCAAAATTGTCCCATCATAAGTATGCCTCGAAAAGTAGAATGTTTGAAACGTGTTGGGGACTAACCAAGTAATAACTTCACCGAGACTTTAAATGTTCTCTTCATAATTTTTCTCTATTATTCAAATCTAGAATTTCTCACAGTTTCAATAAGAAAAAATATCTAGGAAATTTCATTCTTTCCTGGAAAAAAACAGGACTATCAACATACAGGCTGGGCAAAATTCGTTGTCTACTGAAGGGATCTCGAGAACTATAGCAGCTAGAAGAAAACTGATAGCACATTCCCGAGCTCTTTTTTCCTTACTATTCCAAACCTGAAAACAGATCCAGCCTAACAGTTATAGATTTTGAGTTATGAACGAAAATTTAGAAATTGTCATTTTCAATTAAGCTGAATAACTCGCTTATTTGGAATTGTATTACAAATCCGTTGTTACATTCTACAGGCACTTTTTATGAGGAATTCGAATATGATATTAATAAATTTTTTGATCCAGTCATTTTCGAGATACGATAAGAATTTCTGATTTTTCAAATGTAAACTATAGTTGAAAGTTCCTTCATCTTGCTGCAATTTTATTGCTGATTTCAAAAATGTATCATATGTCGCTATTCACATGAATATAACCTAAGAAAAAAAATTCAATAACTTTTTTCTGCTTTTCGATTAACTGTTGAATTTTCAGTAGGTTGGCGTAACCATAGCGACCGTTGAAAATGCATTATGGTTCGTGAACTCCATATAATCCTATGTGAACTCAACCTTCTGCTATAGGAATCAAGAACTGTCGAATAATTATTTCTTTTATACAGGGTGTGGCGTAATGAATGGATAATATGGAGCCTGCAGGTAGAGGACTCTATGGCGGTTCAGAAAAATATATTTTACGTTTAGTAAAAGTGCCTTGGTTTTCGAGATATTCGAGATTTTCGAAAATTCAAGAAAATCACACCCTTCGTCACTATTTTTGCAGGCAAGACTCCAAATGAAGGAATTTTTTCAAACTGTTTTTTGCATAGTATTCTTGGATAGATGCGCTATCGAATGTAAATTATTATTTTTGAGGCGCATGAATAGTTTTTCTTAAATAAAAGAATTAACTCAAATTTTCCGTTTTGCTTATTTTTTTTCCTTAGTTCAACCCAGCGTGGTGTGAAAAATAATATGGTTACCTGAGTGCCAAAGCAAGGGAAAACATGCCTGTTTCACTGAGATTCTGAAATGGTATAACTCACTCTATTTTCAGCATTAAATACAAAATAAATTTCTATTACAATGAGTCAAGGCAGAGTTTGACGTAAGCCTTTTTCTTTAATTTTTAGCAACTGAAATGAGACTTGCAAGCAGAATGAAGCAATTATTCATAAGAAGTTGTAGAGCATCTAGTGCAGCTCCTGATGCACTTTTTGAACATTTTTTGTAAAACTCGATTCAATTAAACAATATTTTAAAATTGGTTTTTTTCTCTCGTATTCTTTCATTATTAAGCCCTATAGTTATAAAGTTAATAGTTGTTAAGCGAATTTCAAGTAACGAAGTGAATTTTAGCACTTTTGTAATTAAGAAGAAAAAGCTGAAAATTTGGTAATTTTTATTATTATACATTGAGTCAAGACCCTTGTTACAAAAGGGCTGAAATTTAATGCATAACTTGAAATTAACTTGATAATATTGATTCCACAACGTTGGGGTTCAATAATAAAAGAAAACGAGACGAAATAACAATTGTAAAATATCGTTTCATTGAATAAAGTTTCACAAATCACAAATGATGCTTAAATTGGCCACCATGAGTTTTGATACATGCTCTATAGTCTACACTTTTTAATGAATCATAGCTTTATTGCATAGATATCAACAATTTTAAAATGAGTATCGTTTCATTGAATTAAATATCACAAAAGATTCTCTAAGAGGCCACCATGAGCTTCAATAAATGCTCAAATAAAAATTTTAGAAACACTGTTTACATTAAACTAGGCCTCAACTGATTGCAATAGGAATTTATTTTGTATTAAATGCTGAGAATACAGAGAGTTATACCATTTCGGAATCTCAATGAAACTGGCATGTTTTTTCTTGCATTGGCTCTCAGGTAACCAAATTATTTTTCATACCGCTCTAGGTTGAACTTATGGAAAAAAAATAAGCAAAACGGAAAAGTTGAGTTTGATCTTTTTTTTATGAAGAACTATTCATGCGCCTCAAAAATAATGAATTACATTCGATAGATCATCTATCCAGGAATACTATCCAAAAAACAATATGAAAAAATTCCTTCATTTGGAGTCTTGCCTGCAAAACGAGTGGCAAAGGGTGTAATTCTCTTGGATTTTCGAAAATCTCCAATATCTCGAAAACCAAGGCACTTTTACTAAACGTAAAATACATTTTTCTGAACCGCCATAGAGTCCTCTACCCCCAGGCTCAATATTATCCATTCATTACGCCACACCCTGTATATCGATATAAAGATCGATATCCTTCAAGAGAGATTAAAAGACTTTCGTCTGATTATTAAAGAAGAAAATTTATTCATTTATCGTTTTTCTATTCATGAAAGAAACTTAAAGAGTCAGTAATATAAATAAAATACGATAGCTACCTATAATTATAATTTTTACAAAAATATGATGATGAAAAATAGGTACTTCTGTCAGCGATAGTGTTCGAATTGTGAACCATCGTAAGAAAAGCATGCCAAACATCGCGAGAAGAAACGATGGCAAATTAATCATCGAAATATGTATTCAGCAATCCGTGATTCCAATCATAGAGGCTCAGGTTCACAAAATATAATGCATATTCAACGGTTGCTATGGTAAACCAGCCTACTTATAATTCAACAGAGAATCGAAAAGTAGGAAAAAGTATTGAATTTTTTCTCGAGTAACATTCATGTGAATAGCAACATATGATACATTTTGGAAATCAGCAAAATAATTGCAGCAAGATTAAAGAACTTCCAATTATAATTTACATTTGAAAAATCACAAATCCCTGTCGTATCTCGAAAATGACTGGATCAAAAAATTTATTCATATTATATTCGAAGTCCTCATAAAAAAATGCCTGGTGAATGTAACAACGGATTTCGAATACGAGTTCAAATAAGCAAGTTATTCAGCTTCATTGAAAATGACGATTTCTAAATTTTCGGTCATAACTCAAAATCTATGACTGTTACGCTGGATATGTTTTCAGATTTGGAAAAGTAAGGAAAAAAGAGCTCGAGAATGTGTCATCCGTTTTCTTCTAGCTGCTATAGTTCTCGAGATCCCTTCAGTAGACAACAAATTTTGCCTACCCTGTACTCTGGTATCTGATCAAAATAAACATGTTGAGCAGTGTACCTATATTACTGAAATTCGCTTATTTCTATAGTGAATCTCGTCAGATGTATGTGAGTGTAATTCTTACATTTCATGAATGGGAAACACGAAATTCCGAAAAGAAAAAACTTTGCCATGATAGTGTTATGTTTGGATGAAAAGTATAAAATAACGAGGAATTTTATTGTCCTATTGTTCGAAAGAAATTTCGCTCTTCTGAATAAATGATACCAGTTTCCTCCCAGTGAGAGTTTTCGAATGAATAAATACAATTGTGAGCTAATCCATTGGAAATCCTTTCTTTCCTTTAACGAGTGAAAGCAAAAGATAGATGTTACAATTTTTATGGATCTTCCACATAATGATCGGCACTTTTTAGAGCTTGAGTGAATAAACTTTCGCTGGGGTCACGGTCTTGGGCAACGTAAGAACAACCTCTGGAGGTTCTGTTGAAGGTACTAACAGTATTCAGATTATGGAAATTCTGAGACGCGTAATTGTTCAGAAACATACAGAGCTAGTTAGAATGAGGAAGATAAACTTCATATTCGGTGTCTGTTCTTCGTGTTGGGGGTGAAAAGTTCTGCACAAACTACAACAGATAATTTCTCTAGACAATGGGAAAAAAATAAAAATTAAATTTTGGAGGAGGTTGAAGAATATTTAGATTTATTGTGCAAATTATCGTAATGTGATTTTCTCAGAAATAGGATATCAAAATCCTGATCCCTATGACATGCTAAGAATCCTTTTAACTTTTAGTAGACTGCAATCTTCTAGTTTTTATCCTCAAAATCAACTGGATATTTATGTAAAATGTTGATGTATATTGATGGGAATTGAAAGAGCTATTATCGATCAGATCTTTCAAATGCTCATAGCTCTTGTTCAAGAGCTGATTTGAAATAATTCATTACTCTTTCAAAAAATATGTGAAAATAATTGTTGATTTCGAAAAAACTACAACCGAATAGGAAAAATTTGTATTAAAAAAGATTGTATTCAAAACGAACGAATGGTCAAAATATTTTCCAACTAATATAAGTAAAATTTTTGCTAATCCCTTGTTTCTAAATTGAATGAACAATGAATTCTCAAAATCATCCTGCATTTGGTCCTGACGATGACGGTCTCAATATAAATAACGTGCTTCATTGCAATTTCTTTAACGATTCAAAAAACTGACCTGTACGTCCGATGAAACTTGACCCAATAGATGAACTGCACTGTCGTACAAGAACTAAAACTTTATCTCTCTGGAGAGAGTTATATAAATGTCTTCGAGGAGTGGGTTGATACCTAATCACTTTCTACGCTTGCTGTTGCACACTCACTGACTGCAGAAGACCCATTTCTTCTGGTTTATATATTGAAGTAATGGTAAACTTGCTAGCAGGGATGAATGTCTTGGGTTTTTCAGGATTCGGAGGTTACAAAATGCGGATTTTCGAACGAATTATGCGGATCCAAGCCGTTGATCTTGTATAGAAACCATAACGTTTCATTATTAATAACAGAACAAAAGTAGATGGTACTTCTGATGACCTATTAGGCCATTTTTTTTAAATGAAACTCAATACAGTAAACACTTCTTCGAATTCATTTTCAGAAAATTACATCGAAAGTGTTGCTGCTATTAGAAATTGTGGAAATTAAATTAATTTTGTGCTTTTGTTCATTTCTATTGCACAGGGAGAATTAGTAAGACACTACTGAGTGCAGTGATCTGTTTCCCTGCAGGTTTTTTTTTCAAAGGTAGTATATCTAATTGATTTCACTGGATGTTATTCTTTTCCTGCATGGAAAATGTGTTGAAAGCTGATAAAGTGGGTATGTAAAGGCCTGAGTTAATTTGACAATTTCTTTCGGTTCATAAAATATACTTCTTCAATCAATAAAAATTTTTGAATCAGCATGAAAGTACACTAGAGATTATTTGAAAAAAGAAAGATCCATTTAAACCACATTACCTATGTATTTTTAGTCTGATATCTGCTATTCAGGTATTCAGGTCCATTCTTTCATATATAGCCTCTATAAAAGCCTTCTCAACGATATATTTCATCTAATATTGAATAAATGTGACCGACACTTGAGAAAATCCATATTCGAAACTAAATTTTCATTAGAATTAGTTCTCAGCACTGTACAACGGAAAACATGTTGTTTTTCTCCTTGGACTATACATGTTGTTACAGTTTTTATCGGGAACTGTTTTATTTCGATTATTTCATTGCTTATCCTCTTAACATCTAAAAGAATTATATTGCAAGGCATAATATTCAATTAGAACTTGATCCATTTTCGATCATCAGATTTTTTCTGAATTCTGAAACATTTTTCAATGGGGGCTAGAACTAAGTCATCCTTAAATTTGAAGCTAATCAAGAAACTCCAGCCGAATATATTTCGTATCTGATGTCTCCTTCAATATGTGGTAATACAGGGTACAAAATGGCGTATGCGCTGTAGTCTTAAATTTCCTAGCTAAAAAACCCCAGAAGGCAGTAGTGAACATTTTTGAAATACAAAACTATTCAAAGGTTTCTAGCACACGTTCCTAGTGCAATAAAATATTCAGAGTGCCTGTTTCTTGTCACCAGCAAGATGAACTAACACAAATTAATCCATTTCACATTTTTTTCAAAAGTCGACACTTTTTATCAAAAAAAATTATAATGTATAGATATAATGTAGAAATTAGGAGTAGAGAACATCTTATTGAAAGAATTTTCGAGGTTTGTAATATTTTGGAGCAAAATCCAAATCTCATCAGAAATTCTATGGGAAATTTCATAAAAAGAGCACAAACATGTATTCAAAAAAGAAGAAATCATTTCGGAAATTCAATGTGAATATTCTGTTAATCCTTAATTTCGCCTTGCATGCCTCGTATAGTTTCATTTATGTAGATTTTTATGGTTTATGTGCATATGAAGAGATATTCTCCATTGAATGATTTTATTTAGAATATGAGCAATTTAATATGGTTTTTTGAATTGTAATACTGTTTCAGAACTTAGGAACAGCTTTTCATCTTGCATCCATTGACGATAAAGCTAGTCCAGAATATTTCCACTGCATTTGAGCGAAATTTCGATATTATTCTTTTTCAAAAATCTTTTCTTGGAAAACCGAAAGTGTGCCAAAAATTGAAATCACCGAAATAATGACTCATCATGTCAGAATCTGAAACGCATAACGAAGTTTTGACCTCGCAATGTACAGGGTGTTTTTTCAACCTCTGCACACTAAAACTGAAATTATCACAATAACAACCGGGTATTTCGAAAAATGTAGTATTATTGATTTTACTCATTCACATTGCACTACACTGAAAATTTCATCAAAATTGAATGAACAATATACCAAAGTTATTGATAGAAGTAAAATTGGTCGAATAGGACAAGCTTTCATGACCTATCAGAAAATTTCTCTGTTCGGTATACCAAAATACATGAGTTACAAAAAAATTTGTTGCTACTCTACCAAATCGGTGTTGTACCCAAAACAAATTCAAACTGAATAAGTATTTTTCTAAAATGCAGGAATCTTAGTTCAAAGCTGAAGAATCTCTATTATTTCTTTTTTATTGTTATAGCGAAACCAGTGTAGTTTTATCTCCGTAAAAATGATGTATGTAATTCAGTTCCTTTAGTTCATTCATGGATTTTCATCAAGTGTCAGCCACCTCAGCTCAAAATCCTAATTTTTGCAGAGCCTTCAGGAAAAAAAAAATTGCGGATCAAAGTTTAGTGGTCTGGATCTGAATTATTGATGAATGCATCAATCAATCAAATTTTTCCTCTTCTCTCTGACTCTCTGGATTCCTATGGGTCTCATCAGTAACAAAATAGCGAAGAAATTATATCACTCAATACTCTCTTCGAGGAACTGAGATGTAGGTCAAAGACATACGACATTGAGTCATGCTTCAACACGGCGAATTAACAATAAGTAAGTGGATCTGGGCTTTTTCGATTATGCAATAATATAGTCAACAAACATGCATTATAATTATTATTGGATAGTCATAAGCGCGACAGATAGATAGATAGATAGATAATTTAATTAATTAGAAAAGCCTAATATAAACACGAAGATACATAATAAATAAAATTTTTAAAACTGCTAACACGCTACAACAATAAATAAATAGATTAAAAATACAAATACTCTGCTGAAAGCTTCATTTCTTAATCCTAGCATATTTCTTAATTTCACACTTAAAATCTCTCAAATTGGAACATTCCTTAATATTGGTTGGTAAAGCATTGTACTCCTGAAAACCCTTATATATTAAAGATCTCATGCTTCTACTATAATTCACTCTACTCAAATAAAAATTGCCAGCAGTCCTAGTCCGGTACCCGTGCATGCTTTCGGGAAAATCAACAAACGTCCAGAAATAATCAGGAGCAGAACCTATCAAAATTTTATGTATAAAAATCATTGTGAAATAATATAATCTCTGCCTCACTGAAAGCCACTGCAGAGCATCCAACATTGACAAAATGGGTGTACGTCTGTTTACTCCCAGAATGACACGCATTCCCCTATTCTGTAGTTTTTGTAGTTTCTCTAATTTGCCATCATTAAACAAAAACATAATGGTCGAACAATAATCAAAATGTGGCTGTATTATGGTATTGTATACCAATATTTCAGAAGTAGGGGTCAGATCAGCCGCCAATCTTGTAAAGAAACCAAGTTTCTTTGAAATCTTTCCGTGAACAAAATCGAAGTGCCTTTCAAAGGACAGGGTATTATCAAGATGGAAACCCAAATATTTCACATGCTCAACCACATCCAGTCTCTGCCCGTCTATTCCCAAATTCACACCATCAACATCAACAAGATTATACTTGGATCTACTAGTGAATATCATTACTTTAGTTTTACTGGTGTTCAGCCTGAGCCTGTTCAACATAAGATACCTTCCAATCTGTTCCAACGCAATATTCATCCTCCTAACTGCTTCATCCAAACTACAATCTGAACAAGCAATGACTTTATCATCCGCAAACAGGTTTATCAAATCACACTGCACAAACAGATCAACATCATTCACATACAACAAGAACAAAAGAGGTCCCAGCACACTCCCCTGTGGAACACCAGAGTCTACATCCAATTCTTCTGAAACCCCATCGTTGAACCTGACTTTTTGCTTTCGATTTCTTAAATAGCTATCAAACCAGTCATAAACCACACCACTAACTCCATATTGTCGTAATTTTCGCATTAATATTCGTCTATCAATTGTCTCGAAAGCCCGTTTTAAATCCAAAAATACACACACAACATATTTATCAGAATCCATTTCAACTTTAATTTTAGTGATCATAAATTGTAGAGCCGCTTCACAAGAATACCCTTTTCTGAAACCCGACTGATTACTCATCAATATCTCATTCGACTCAACATGTCTCAACAATTGTTCATATACTGTGCGTTCGAGGACTTTTTCAATAGTTGGCAATGTATTAACTGGCCTGAACTCACATGCGTTAAGCGTTCCAACAACTTTAGGAATAGGTATAACAGTACTAATCTTCAACAAGTCCGGTACTTGTCCCCTCTCCAATGAGGTGTTTACCAAAGCTAAAATAGCATCACCCACAACTTCAAACAATTCTTTTAACATTCTCCCATTCAGTGTTTCATGAATAGAAAATTTACCTTTTATAGTTCCCATGATCTTTTTTAATTGTTCAAAACCAATCATCTCAAAATTGCTAAAGGGTTTATATAAATTGTTGTCACTGTTATACCAAATAGTATGAGGATCAAAAGCATCAACAATGTCAGCAACACTCTGAACAAAGAACACATTGAAACGCTCAGCTATCATCTGTGGTTCTCTAAAAACAATATCATCGTTACCATCCTTGAACTTAGAATTTGCACTCCCGACTTCATTCACGCTTATTAGTTTTTTAAGGTTCTCCACATTTCTTTGGAATTGCCCCTACAATTATCAATTTTTCTAACAAAATAATCACGCTTTTTCCTCTTCAAAATATTCACCACATCATTTCTTTTTCTCTTGAATGCATTCCATGCATCATTCCTTTGCCCTCCTGTACAGTACTTGAAGGACCTATACAATTCATCTCTACACTTCATCTCTCTATCGATCTCCCTATCCATCCAAGGCACACGAGAATTATATTTACGTGACTTAATTGGTGCAATCTCATCCACCACACACTGACAGGTCTCATTCAATCTACTATAAATTTCATCCACCTCCACTGTCCCGAGACCCCAGTCTACACCCATCAGAACAGACTTGATCCTGGCGATATTGTCAACGCCAAGATCACGGAACAATCTCTTAACACCAGTACCAGACCAAGACGCACAATTCAAATTGACAGATATAACAGAGTGATCACTCAATTTGGGTTTATCGTGCACATGTGCAATAATATTATCTTCATTGCTTATTACAAAATCAACAAGTGTTTCACTGTCGCCTGTTATTCTAGTAGGTTCCTTGACAAATTGTGTAATACCATAATTTTCAAACAAAATCTTTATTTTCTTAGCATAATAACTGTCTATCAGAAGGTTCATATTAAAGTCACCTACCAGCACAAAACGACAGTTTTTAGAAGTTACATAGTCGCAAACATCTTCAAACTCATCCAAAAAAACCGCCTCAGAACCCGATGGTGAGCGATAGACACATCCTACAATCCATACAAATGGTTTAATATTTACTTTCAAGAGCATACACCAATAATTTCTATCAAGTACAAAAGTTTTAACACAAGAACACTCATAACAATCTTTGACATAAATTAAAACGCCGCCCGTTTGTCTACTTTTTGAATCGCACCTATATACTCTATAATTTTCTATTTTGATTTCAGATGTTTCAATATCTCTAGTAGTCCTAGTTTCGCTTAACAAAATTACTTTAGGATTGAAACTCGTTAGACTATGGTTAAGTTGATCAATTTTGTTCATAACACTTTGGGCATTCACATACAGTACATCCTCATTTAACAGTATATTAGGCTTCTTTATTAGTTTTTTTGAACATTCTTATTGATACCGGATACTATTGTAGGTTTATCATTGATATACTTGATGACTTTATCAACTTCCCCTCTAGCTTGCATCTCCTGCAATTGATTTTTTACACCTTTAAAATATAAACGCTGGCTTACTGTTTGGTCCCGAAATATTTTAACACTCGGTGTTGAAACAAGCTGTTTATTCTTCAGGACCAATTTTGCGATTTCTGGAGACGGCAACACAACCTTGATCGGCCTTACTTTTCCTGCAACGAATTTTCCGAGCCTTATGGGTATAAGTTTCTCTTTCTCAATATCGAAGTTTTCTAAAATTTTTTGCAATGTTCTTTTATCCTCATCTATTCTTTCTTTTTGAGTTTTCATGTTGGGTTCGTTGACATTCAGAATAATTATATTTGATGATCTGCTCTGTCTGTCTATTAATTCGCTTATAATTTCTTCCTTTTCATCTGCAGACGTTTGAATTTCACGCGAATTCCCAACCATAGAATCTCCGATCTTCTTGATTTCAATTTCCAGTTTATCAACTTTCTGCAGTAAACTTGGAAGCACTCTTAACCCATTTTGGCATTCTTCACAATAATATTTGAGCAATCTCCTTCCACGCAGATCCATCACCTTCAATTCAGTAGCACTGAGACCACTACACTCCCTATGGGTTGACCTTTGACAGCTGTCACACAATACTGTAGTTAGCCCATTGACTGTTTTACATACTATACACTCCATCATTCTACTCCCCAACTTCTCGAAGAAAATTACAATCGGGCAACACTGTAACTGCAATTAACATGCAATTAGTGTAAAATATGTTTATCTTATCGGTACCCGATAACGATCTTGCCAGAATCCGAAATTATCCACCGAACCAAATTAATTTTCAGTTTCTCTCATCTGCACCTGAAGATTTGTAATCTCAACTACACAAAACAACTGTCGAGTCTCTTATATGTGAATAGATCAATGATGCGAAGACTATTCTTTCAGTTGATGGCAGAACAAATCATGCAGCCAGCATCACAACCCTTGGTGATTATTATCTCATAATCTGCAGCCAAAGATTGATTGAGCGACAAAATCCATCATCAATTTCATCAAGATTACAATGAAAAACATAGGGTAGAAACGTATAAGGAAAAGAAAAAGGCTTCTGAAGGAAATAAAAAGAAAGCTGTCGACAGCGAGGAAGAGAATGACATTTTTTGTCTAGCCTGCTTGTCCCCATACTCTGCTAGCAAGTCTAGAGAAGTTTGGATCTAGTGCCAAGATTGTAAGTTATGAGCATGCACACCTGGGCTTCCAAGCTACATTTGCCATAATTGTGATTCAGACTGATGTACCTATATCTATTATAATTTCGTATCGAAAGGTTTAAGACTTATTAAGTAACTATAGCGTACAAATAAATTACATATATTATGATTATATTTTTGTTGCCAGAATTATCTGAGTTCGTTAAAAGTTATTTTTCGTTTGAAGCATATTTTTTCATTTCTATTATTTATAAGGTGACACTTTTGTTGTTCGTGCAGTACCAATAGAATAAAGAAACGTTATATGTTCAATAAAAATAATAATTTGATAAATAAGTGTTCCTTTTGATCTGCCACATTTGATTTAATATGTGACTATCTACCCCAGACACTGTGACAACCATCCCTGGGACGGGGTTGAAAGTCACATTTCTCTTATCTTATTCACAAAAACGATAAATATCTGTTCAGCAGATAATGTAAGGTAAACTTCTCTGTGTATTTTTCCAACAAGTTTAATTGAGCTATCCAATAGGTCCTTTCGTTCGCTCGCACAAAAAGTGTAGCACTTTTCTACACTCGATTTTAGTATTCGTTTGCTGATTGGATTTACACCAGTGTAGAGGATGTGTAGTTTATCTACACCTCCTTTTGACTAGGTGTAGATAAACTACACCAGTTTATCTACACCTCCTTTTGACTAGGTGTAGATAAACTGCACCAGTTTATCTACACCTCCTTTTGACTAGGTGTAGATAAACTACACCTCCTCTACACTGGTGTAAATCAAATCGAGTGTAGAAAAGTGCTACACTTTTTATGCAAACGAAAGGACCTATTGATATACAGGGTGTCTGTGAACAAATGCGAAGGGCTTAGGGAGATACTTTCTCGATGAAAATAAGCAGGGGTAGTTCCTATTCATTTTTTTCGGAATCGACCGCCCTTTCAAGGGAGGCGATGACGAGTTGACAGTTTTTAATTTTTTTACGGGTTCTAAAAAACACTGAGTCATAAAACTATACATAATATGAAGTATTAATAAGTAGATGTTACGTACAGAATTTTGTTAGATCTCATAACTTCATTATTAGGGGTTGAAAATAACAACCTCTAATGATTTTCCTCCAAAAATTATTTTCGTGGGATAGATTTTCGAAAAATAAAATTCTTTTATGGTTTTACATTCAATTCTGGAGAAAAAATTCTTTTGCAAAATTTCGATACAGTCGATACTTTTCTCGGAATAAATAAAAACTTATAAGCAGTTCTGATCACTGTTCATTCCGTTTCATCGTATAAGTGTTCTATAGAATGACTACCTCCCTCTAAAATACATGCATCAACTCTCTGCTTCGTATACTGCTTGTAAGTTTTTATTTATTCCGAAAAAAGTATCGACTGTATCGAAATTTTGCAAGAGACTTTTTTTCCAGAATTGAATGGGAAACCATAAAAGAATTTTATTTTTCGAAAATCTATCCCACGAAAACAATTTTTGAAGGAGTTTTTATTTTCAACCCCTAATAAGTAATAAAGTTATGAAATCTAAAAAAATTATGTCAGTAACATCTACTTAGTGCTTCATATAATGCATAGTTATATGACTCAATGTTTCCAAGAACCCGTAAAAAAAATTAAAAACTGTCAACTAGTCATCGCCTTCCAAAGGCTGTATCTTGGAAGGGAGGTCGATTTCGAAAAAAATTTATAAGAACTACCCTTGCTTATTTTCATCGCGAAATCATCTCCCTAAGTGCTTCGCATTTGTTCACAGACACCCTGTATAAATGTAATTTCTAGACAAACAACTTGGGCAGTAAAATGAAAAACATAATAACTGTGACTTTCAACCCCGGTCTCCCCTACAACATGGCATCAACAATAATTCCTGAAAATTTCATCCTAACGTTCATCCATACTAACGTTCAAGGACAAAAGTAGCTATGAGCACCTCAAATATCCTTGGAAAATAGTTGGGGAGCCGACGATGCTAAATCGGGATTTACTCGAGCGTCGTGGAGACCTAGTGGATTTTGAAGATTAGATGGTAGAAAGAAAAAAAGGTTCTATGATGTATGCACTTTCAGCGGTGGAGAAAGCGTCTGCAGGGTCTCAAAGATGTAAAAAAAAAATCGTCAGGTGTACATACTCGAGCGTGTCAGATTAAGATACTGTATATGCCCTACGTGTCTCTGATAATGAATTCATGCTTATCTGACGGTTTGCGCGGTGGGACTGACCGTACGGAAGAGTTGAAAATGGTGAAAAAAAAATTTTTTTTTCCAGCGTGTCAGATTTTTTGAGGATATATTAATTAGACCCAAAGGAAGCTACTTTTCAAGGGACTGACAATTTGGACGTGACGCAAAGTCACAGCGGTCCTTTGAAAATGTAAAAAAAAAATGTTACTTGTACATACTCGAGCGTTTCAGATTTTCATACAGATGGTTAATCTGGGTGTTGTAGACGTGTTGACCCATTAATCTGTCACTAATCAGGGGGGTTTTCTTAATCTGACACTTTATAGATGATAAAAATTCCTTTTTTTCGAATATTTCCCTCCTTTACCTCTAATCGTTTTTGTATTCATTATGAAAGTTGTAGATAATAAAATTCTACACAACTTTTGTCTGAAGCAATTTTACATACTCTTAATCGAGTTCTCGAGTTAGAGGGCGATAAGGGCGAGGAGCTTAGCCACACATGCGAAAGGGCAAGGTCAATGTAGAATCCCAGTCTAATCTACAATTGTCAAAATGACAAGTTATATCTATGATGACAATTTCGAAATTAGTCTGTGACTGAACCTTAGAATGTACTATTTTCTAACGAGTGAATTTTCGCTTCAGCATGTATCGCTAAACACCTCTCATTATTCGCCATACATCTCAAAAACGTTTGAACGTAGAAAAAATTGCTTGGGACAAAATTTGTAGAAAATGTTATGCTCTACAACCTTTATAATGAATGCGAAAAAAATTTGAAGCCCAGAGAAGGAGTTAATTCGAAAAAACTGATTTTTGTGACTTTTATGGCCAATTTTTATTGTTTCAGCTCGCTAAAACTGTCAGATTATATTTTTCCGTTATTCTTGAATCATTAGCTTCAAAATAAGAAAAAACGCCACCGCGCTCGAGAATGTACACGTGACGTTTTTTTTTTGCAACATTGGCGCCCTCCCACACATTTTCGACACTCTTAAATTGCCAGATTAAGAGAATATATACTTTTCAACATGTAATCAACCACATATATCTTAATCTGACAGGCTCGAGTATGTACAATGATCGGTTTTTTTTTCTACTATTCTGACAGGCTGTCCTAGACTATTCCCCCTATATACACAGGTCTAATTTTTGGTAGAGGTACTCTACAAGGTCCAAGGTATGTCCTCTTATATTAACCTGACACGCTCGAGTAAATCCTGAATTTCCCTCTTCGGCTCCCCAACTAAAACGTGACTAAGTAATATCACTAAGGTAATGATCGAAATTCCACGTGGAATCCAAAAATGTGATGATGCCATTCGAAAAATTCGAAATTGATTAATTGATAGGTACGTCAGGTATAATCGAAATGATGAAAATGAATTTTATGAAAATATCTTTTGTAGTTCTCCATATAATTTTGGGTGAGGTTCAGAAGCAATCACCCTGTATATTATAGATTTGGCTCTTCTCCGAATCAAAATTCTGCAACATTTCGCGCAGAAATATGTCCATTAGATATATTCGTAATAGTGAGATATGGCGTTATGAGTTCAAGGAACTAGCAAATGAAATCGAAACCATACCATGACCGCTTCAGAAATTGTTTTCGGGAATCCCTAGGAGTTGAGTGTTGCGTGATGCCAATACAAGACAAGGTTATTTAACATGCAGCCGCTGAAGGAACAAGTCATTGAGTGAAAACGAAAGTGGATGTCTTCGTTCCTTCGTTGTTGTGGCTAACGGTTCATTATTTCGATCCGCTGTTATCGTTTGATAATGACTAGAATAATGAATAGATCCCGTTTAAATCACTCAGTTGCACGTGAGAAGATCTAGTAGAATAATTTTTAAATTGAAAGATCACTTGACCCTCTACATGAATACTATAGTTTGCAAATTTTTATTGAGTCCTTGAAGTAGTTACAGGGCTGACAATTTGAAAACTTGCCAGGTCATCTCTCATCAAGGATGTTTTCAGAGAAAATGCCGGAACAGGTCAATTTTAATTCGGAGGGGGACATGTTTCTAGCAGAATTGTAAGCCAAAATCTCCTAAATCTTAGGTGTAGGGGTTGTCACCGCTAAATTCTTAATATTGAAAAAGGGTGAGCTATACCTCAATTGGAGGACAATAGTATTATAGAGGGACATATTGTCTTCCAATTGAGGTTTAGCTCACCCTCTATTCCCTATTAAGAATTTAGGGGTGATAGCCACTACACCTAGGCAGTAGCGAATGCAGGTGGGGGGCACAGGGGGGTACGCACCCCCAAGACCAAAAATTCTTTCCTCGCTTGCACTAAATTTTCATATGATTTTCAAACCTATTTGCGAAAATTTATCTCAGTGGATTCGAATAGTCCACCAAAACTCGAATCTGGTAGATCTGAACCCGTCTCTGAATGAGACTACATATTTCGTTTTATATTTTCGTGTTATGACTTCTCTTATGATTGACCGATAACCGTTTTTTTTTTCACTTTATCTTGAGAACAGAAGAAGCCTAAAGATTTTTGTGCATTACCATAAAAATCGAATCCTGGATCCGCTTCTACGCACTAGGTTTGAGGAGATTTCGGCTTACAATTTTGCTCAAAATATGTGTCCTCCTCCCTTTAAAAATTGACCTGTTCCGGCTTTTTCTTCGAAAACATACTTGTCGAGACATAATTGGCCTGGCAAGCTTTCAAATTGTCACCTCCTGTAAATACTTCAAGGAATCAATAAAAATTTGCAAACCATAGTATTCATCCAGAAGGACAAGTGATCTTTCAATTGAGGTAAATCTCACCCCCTATACCCTATTAAAAATTTAGGGTTGATAGCCCCTACACCTAGGGTTGAGGAGATTTCGGCTTACAATTCTGCTCAGAATATGCACCCTATTGATGGCGGTGGAAAAATCATTCGTCCATAACGGCCTCAAAGTGATCTTGAGGGTCTGGGCTGTTTGTGAGGCGCAATAATGTTGTAACTCAGAGTGCATCAGAGTTCAAGTCGAATCCGGATCCGGGAGAAAGTGAAGGAAATGGATCTCGAAAATAAGCAGATAGGTAATTCTTATTACTCCCATTCGGTGTAACCGACAGAGGTTACAACATAGGAGAATGACTAATCGTGGGTGCCTATATAACGGTACCTTTATTTTGGCCGAAGACAATAATTATGGATTTCTTCTAATTTAATTGAATCTAGATTATGTAGACGATTTGCGAGTTTCTCTCTTTGTTATCAGGAACAGATCATCTTGAATGTTTATAGACTCGAAAAATGGAAATAAACCATGACATTTTAACCTTTCCAAATCAAAATTGAAATAAAATTCTTCGTAACATTTCAACTTCACCATCTGAAATCAACATTAAAATAGAAAAATTTGATCTTATATAGCTCGCACAAGCATCGAATCTACAATAATTATAACGACACCGCCACAACGTATATGAACGAATGTTGTCCTTTGTCCTTATTCAAGGTAAAAGGTAAGTCTTTGACTACTTAGTACAAATATTTAACAGTAGATTCATGAGGTCAGAAGAAACACTTTTTTCCCTTACCATTTCTTCCGAATCGGCTCGGTTTAAAAGATACAGGCTGTTGAAAAACCATAAAAGAATTTCATTTTTAGCCCTATCTCACAAACGGTTTCATCGAATGAATTTCGTAATATAGTTGTTCATTCATTTGATTAAGAGATATCACCCACGTCTTAGATTTTCCTCATTATGACCGCCATTACGTACCATAAAAATACCAAAAATTCAAAGAACCCAACTATAGAAACTAAGTTGGACGCTATCTAATGAATATTTGAACGTTTTGTAAAATAAAAGTATTCCTCATATTTTCCCGTATAATGCTCCGTTTTCGAGTAATTTGGATGTTCAAAAATTAAAAATAAGTATCTGTGAAATTTGATAAATTGGCTATATTTATTAGCTCAATACAACTCTGTTTAAAAGATCCACAGATGGTATAGGAAAATAGTGTTTCTTTGGACCTCAAGTATCTACTCTTCGAATATCAGTATGTATGAGTAAAAACTCACCCTGTATATAAGTAGTCTCACGCTGAGTCCTAAGACCAGTGGAAAAAGTGATATATAATTCGAAATTTCATTCATTCACATTTGAAAATCAGTGGAGCAAGGTTTTATGCGTCAAAAAAAAGTTTTGGCCAAGGGAAACGCAAATTTAATCATAAATAAACAACGTTGAGAAATTACATTCATTAATAAACTCTATCACGTGTAATCCATCCAAACAGAGCTTGTAAGAAGCTGGGATCTTTTTTCATAACTAGCAAATAATGTTCACCCTCCACTGCATTCATATAAATTTGATTTTATTTCCAAAACCATGAGGTTTTCATATGGGAACATCAGATGCCTATTTCGATTTTCTCGGAAAATATCAGATGAAAAGTAGGATGTTTCATTTGAAAAACTCAACTTTTTGCTGTTTCTGTATTCAGTGAAAAAACGAAGAATTTTTGGAACACCCTTATATAACAAACCAAGTTTTATCGACACGAAAGTTAAAATATGTCTAAAATACATTTTTTAGACATCTTAACGAGAGTCATCCTCGCGATCTCAGTGACCTTTTTTGAGAATTTCAGCTTTTATGTTTCCCAAAATATGAAATGTCTTTTCTATGCCTATTTCATTGGATTCATTTTTTGCAGAAAACCGTTAATAATATATCCGAAAGTATCAGGAATAAAGATAGAAAAATACTAGACAAAAATACTCAGATGGGGATAGAGAAGCGAATATAAAGTTATAATAAATAGAGCGTCCCATTTGGAATAACAAAGTTTGTAGTAATCATTCGTATATGCGGCAACGTCGCAACATTGAAAATATTTTGGTCAGATAGATAAGAAGCGTAAACCCTAGTTCCCAAATTTTCAGAACAATCCTATGATCCGTTCTCCGTAAACGTCTTATAGGACCACCCTATATATAGCCTGTATACAGGTGATTCATAACTATTGGGACATAGGCTAAGGGCAGAATGTTTGGACCAACATATGGCGATAGGGATAGGACCAAATATACCTCAATAAAATCAGAAAAAAAATGTGGAAAAAGATAGAGGGCGTTAAAGTTGATTTTTTTATAAGGGGACAGAATAATATTTTCTTCGAAGTTCGAAAGTCCTTTATTAAAAGAATTACAAAAGGCATAGAAGTCGGAGGAGACCACGTAGAACATTTAATTTAAGTTTATTCTTTTTATGTTACATAGTTTTATATTATGCTTCATCGTCCAAATAAATCAATAAAATAAATAAATCGTTACTTCAAATCCCCTTCCGATGCTCTGAACTGTTCATTGTGTTTTTCTTTGAAACGGATGAAAAAATATACAGTGAAATTATTAGCAAAAAACGAAAAAAAAATTCAACTTTAACGCCCTCTATCTTTTTCCACAGCAATATTTTATTGAGGTATATTTGGTCCTATCGCCATATTTTGGTCCAAACAATCTGCCCTTAGCCTATGTCCCAATAGTTATGAATCACCCTGTATATTGATACTCTATGGCTTCGCAGATTTTTTAACAGCAGGGCGTTAGTGCCCTATTGATAAACTTCCTTTCGGCGCTCCATTGATCCACGGTACACCCAATATTAGGTCTTACCTGCGTGGATCGTGATGCATAAGTAAAAAAGAAAAAAATTACATATCACAGGGCGAGTTTCTGAAAAAAAAACAGATAACTTTGGGGAATGGATAAATTTTAATACTTATTAAATATACCTGTACAATATAAAATATATAAATTCATATATAACATTATTCATAAAGTTACAATTTTCGAATAAACTAAATATTCAACAAGGCAGGAGTGAGTTCCAAATGCATAATCTCTTCAGGAAGATGAGTCCTAAACGATTTAGCAGATGCTTCACTGAATTTCGAATAAGTTTGAAGGAAATTCATAGCACTGATAGCTTCCAGACATAAATCAGGATTTTTTGATCTGAAACAAATCGAAAAATATTACATGAATAAGTTATTAGTTGAGAGAGAACAAAAAAACTTCTAACACGCACCTTTTATGATGCGACAGCATATCCATGGTGTACTTGGATATTAATTTGATGAAATTATCATTCAAGGAATTGTGAGCCTGTTTCAAGACTGTGTGGATGCCGAGACAAAAACAATAACCATCCAACTGATCAGATGCTCTCTTACCAAGATTACCTGGAAGTGCATAAAAATAAATAATAACAAGAATTCAGTTGATCAATCTACCTACCTATCACACCAGGATGGAATAATTTCATATTATGCGCCATGAAGAACACAAATATTGTAATGGTATAATCCAGATGAGAAGAAGAAGTAACATATATTTTATTAAAGGGATTGTTGATTCCAGCGTAATCAAAATAATGAGATAAATTCTGAAGAAGTTTTTCATCTGGAGTCCAATCTTTACTATATTTGATGTCCCATAAAAGTGCTCTGAAATAAAAAAATACTCATCATCCAAAAACAATAGCAAAGGACATAACAAGATTGTTTTTTCAAGTACTAACTTGCTGAGAGATTGAAGTGCTGCTTCCAAATTCCTAGCATTGAATTTAGCTAAGAGATTGAGATGAAATGCTATCAGTTGCCTCAATAACTGCAACTGACCTATAATTAGGATGCAATCCAGAAATTCAGGCCACAGCCTTGCCGTTCGATTGACACAGTTTTGATAGAATTTTGGAGGATTCGAAACTTCCCCAGCAGATTTGATATCTTTTTGCACAGTAGAAATTATAGAGTACCAAGTAGGTTGCTTTTCGTGCTTGTTCTGCAAGTAGCCTGTAATAGAGATATCAAATGAACAAATAATTGTTCACCTATGATTGAACAAAATATATTTTCATTACCTATTGTCTTCTGTAGATTTGTAATAATCATAAAAGAAAAGAGTCTATCTAATCCTACCACTCCAGAGATCTCGATTGCTTTTGTGAGTAAACCAAAGATTTGTCTGTTCAATATTGGTTTATGGCTCTTCGTCTCATACCAAGCAGTAGATTGATCAAGATACACACTATTTCTGAAATAGGACAGAAATTACCATCGATAATATTAATTTTTTATATTCGTCATAATATATTAGTAATATCAGAGTAATGGTAATATGTATAAAATCAAGACTGCTCCTGTTTTAACCAGCTCAAGAAAGGCATCCATATGCAAAAACAATTCGCAGTGCAATACTTCAGCAACCTTACAGGAAGAATCTGTAGTTCTCTCGCCTCCAGGGAGACCTTGAAAGCTGCCTCAGAGACATATAAAGCGCCTTTAATGCTGCCCTGAGTCAATCTCTGGTGAGGGCCAGTCGAGTCTAGAGGCCCCTCATACCATAACGGACTGGATCATGAAATATTACAATAATGCTCTGCGGTGAGATATAGGATTCTCAACACCATAGATCCGCATAATCCTGTCGAAATTTAGCTTGATAGCATCTAAATTGCTTTGCTCCCCAAAGGAAAAATTGTTTTCTGAATACTTGCAAGCAATTGGATAGGAATTTTTGTGAACATTAAGAAACAGAAATTGAAGATACTCATAACTCCGAAACCTACCGGATTGTGCTCATTTTCGAACGTTATAGTTGGGGAGCCGACGATGCTATATCGGGATTTACTCGAGCGTCGTGGAGACCTAGTGGATTTTGAAGATTAGATGGTAGAAAGAAAAAAAGGTTCTATGATGTATGCACTTTTAGCGGTGGGGAAAGCGTCTGCAGGGTCTCAAAGATGTAAAAAAAAATCGTCAGGTGTACATACTCGAGCGTGTCAGATTAAGATACTGTATATGCCCTACGGTTCTCTGATAATGAATTCATGCCTATCTGACAGTTTGCGCGGTGGGACTGACCGTACGGAAGAGTTGAAAATGGTGAAAAAAATTTTTTTTTCCAGCGTGTCAGATTTTTTGAGGATATGTTAATTGGACCCAAAGGAAGCTACTTTTCAAGGACGTGACGCAAGGTCACAGCGGTCCTTTGAAAATGTAAAAAAAAATCGTTACTTGTACATTCTCGAGCGTGTCGGATTTTCATACAGATGGTTAATCTGGGTGTTGTGAACCTGTTGACCCATCAATCTGACACTAATCAGGGGGGTTTTCTTAATCTGACACTTTGAAGATGATAAAAATCCCTTTTTTTCGAATATTTCCCTCCCTGTACCTCTAATCGTTTTTGTATTCATTACGAAAGTTGTAGATAATAAAGTTCTACACAACTTTTGTCTGAAGCAATTTTACATACTCTTAACCGTTCTCGAGTTAGAGGGTGATAAGGGCGAGGAGCTTAGCCACACATGCGAAAGGGCAAGGTCAATGTAGAATCCCAGTCTAATCTACAATTGTCAAAATGACAAGGTATTTCTATGACGACAATTTCGAAATTAGTCACGAAAATTTTAGTGTTGTCTGTGACTGAACCTTAAAATGTACTATTTTCCAACGAGTGAATTTTCGCTTCAGCATGTATCGCTAAACACCTCGCATTAATCGCCATATATCTCAAAAACGTTTGAACGTAGAAAAAATTGCTTGGGACAAAATTTGTAGAAAATGTTATGCTCTACAACTTTTATAATAAATGCGAAAAAGATTTGAAGCCCAGGCAAGGAGATAATTCAAAAAAACTGATTTTTGTGATCTTTATGGCCAATTTTTATTGTTTCGGCTTGCTAAAACTGTCAGATTATATTTTTTCCGTTATTCTTGAATCATTAGCTTCAAAATAAGAAAAAACGCCACCGCGCTCGAGAATGTACACGTGAGGTTTTTTTTTTGCAACTTTGGCGGCCTCCCACACATTTTCGACACACTTAAATTGTCAGATTAAGAGAATATATACTTTTAACATGTAATTAACCACATATATCTTAATCTGACACGCTCGAGTATGTACAATGATCTTTTTTTTTTACTATTCTGACAGGCTGTCCTAGACAATTCCCCTTATCTACAGGTCTAATTTTAGGTAGAGGTACTCTACAGGGTCCAAGGTATGTCCCTTTATATTAATCTGACACGCTCGAGTAAATCCCGAATTTCCCTCTTCGGCTCCCCAACTATTACCGGCGAAACTGAGACAGAAGTCGAATTCAGTTTTGGCAGAAAAATCTAGTTTTGGTCAGACTCAACACAACACCACACAACCCCAACCAATGAAAGATTCTAATTGATACCTTGGGTCCGTTAGTCTAATCATTTCTCTCGCCAATCTCCCAATGAAATTCTCACTGATCGAATCAGTTTGAAGATAGAAGGGTATAGGAATTATTCTACTCTGATATTGGCTATCCCAAGCATGAACTTTCGATCGTAAAAATCTGTTACATTCTTGTTCCACATTATAATTTATGATTCTAGTTATTTCTTCCTGCCATATCTTCAAACCATTAATGTTTATATAGTCCTGAAAACACAAATATTAATCCTTGAATCATTTTTGTTTATCAATCTACCTGAATATACTCGAATGACTTTTTGTACCCTTCCATTATATTCCCTAAAGTGTTCAATTTTTGTTCTAATTCTGTTTTAGATTTTGAACTGAAAATCAACACTTCATGTAGTGCTTTGGAGATACGCTGAACTAATTCATTTCTTATGCCATCCTCTAATATTTTTTTCGGATCTAGGAAAACTACACCAACCAACGTTTTTTTCATCATTCTCATACCTACAAATTTTAAACAAGAAATTTTATTGTCAATACAATTACCCCATTAAGGATTTTCTTCTTTACTATCAGGTGACATAAGCATAAAGGATACTTGACGACGATTACCTACTATGTAAAATTGATTTTTCAAAAATTTTTTTATCATCTGAAAGATGATTTATGCCTTCAAAAAATCTTATAAATCAACAACTCAATGCATAAAATTACCTTGGCTAAATACTGAAATTGAATGTGTTAGCTCAGCATATTCAAATCTCTCATCCAATTGGGCATATTCCTTCAATTTATCTTTTTCTAATCTTGTGGGTAATTCCTTTAAAACTTTTGTCTGCATTTCAATTATCCTAGACATCTTCCCAAACATCATCATAGGAATTATTTGTAAGACTTTCCTCACATATATTTCAAGTTCTCCACTATAATATTCAGAAACAGAGATTAAGTCTTTGCTATGGGCCTGATTTATCCTCAATAATGGTATTTCCATAGCAGAAGCTAACTTTAAGAAAATCGCTCTCAATTTGTTAACCTGAATGAGAAAAAATAATTATACACGCAAAGTTTCCAAAGAACCAAATGAGATTTTTTTTTGAAAATTTTTGGATAATAATGAATTAACGGAATTCTATTCAACTAAAATATTCTCTTTGTACTTCTGGTTGTACCGTAAGTTGGGCATAACAATATTATCTTTAAAAAAATCGCTCTAAATTTGCTAACCTGAATGAGAAAAAATAATTATACTGAGTGTTACAGGCAAAGTACCTATCCAGAGAACCAAAAGAGATTTTTTTTTTGAAAATTTGTGGATCACAATGAATGGCTGTAATTCTATTCAACTAAAATATTCTATTGGTACTTCCTGTTGTACAGGAAGTTGGGATTTATCACATTTTTGGAGTCTTGAATTAAGTGTTACAACTTCCCGAAGTTCTCAGATTTAGGTATAGGGTGTGCAACATCGTTAGATAGAGAGTTTTGAGATCCATCTATCAAAGTACGGGGTGTTGTATTTGAAGAAATTAATATTTTCGATGTTAACTATTAGTCTTAAAGCTTTGAGAATTGAGTTGAATACTCAAAGGTTAGAGTCAATTTTGACCTTCTCAGAGAAACATTCTGATTAACTTGGACAACAAGTAGAATCTAGAATATATTCTCAATTTCAACTCTGTAATTTTTGTCAGGGGGACCTTTCGTTCAAGACTATCTGGAATTGACTTCAACTAAAAGTGATAGTTAAACACGAAAAACTTAATTTTTTCAAATACACTGCGCAAAAAAATTAACGCACATTATGGATGGGCTGGGGTACGAGCTGGGCCTCTTGCCGCGACACGAGGCCTTAAATCATATTCTCTGAGGCGATTTCTTATTGTCTGAGTGCTAATTTGCACCTCATGAGTTTGCTCAAACTGAATTTGAAGGAGGCGAGCGGTTGCAAACCGTTGTCTCAACGAAGAAACTATCAAGTAACGTTCTTGAATGGCAGTTGTTACCCGTAGTCTACCCTGTCCTGGTCTTCGGACATTCATACCTGTCTCCCTGAATCGCTGCAACATTCTGGACACACTTGTATGAGAAACTCCAAACCTTTCTGCAATTCTTGTGTATGTCCACCCTTCTTCTCGCAAAACTACCGCTTGGGCACATTCCTCTTGGTTCAAATTGCGTGTTTCGCGGTGCATAGCGATCGAGTGTAGAAAATCAAACGAAAGAAAAACTATTGATCACTAGAATTGATCGAGAACAACTGATTTTAGAATGGAGCCAATACATTCAAAATCTGATAATATCATCTTTTTTTATTCCTGCTGGGAAAAAACATCTGTATTGAAGAAAACCGTTGAAAGTGGATAACATATGCATGCATAATTCTGATAATAATAATTATCATTGAGAACACCTTCAGTTGTAGAATAAATTTGAGATTTCCATAATGTGCGTTAATTTTTTTGCGCAGTGAACTTCTAGTGGACACTTTGCATGAAACACCCTCTATTTCCTTTTTTTTTTTGATAATCATGTCCCCTTACCACTGTTGGTTCCTTTTTGATTCCAAGCTGCATTATAGGAGTGTAAGAATCAATTAATTCCCACGCGAAACTTATGTCTCCCAAAACTTGAATGGTTATCAGATTATCCTCTTTGATGCTCATTGTTTGGATCATTTGATTTAGGCTCAGCTTGATCTCGCCTAAAATTTGAATAACTTGCATGTTTGACTCCAGCTGGTGAAACGTTTGAACTTCTTCTAAGGCCTGAATCAACTGAACAATTTTTCTCGAAGAATTTGTATCGTCGAGTACCAGAGAATCGATCTGTTTGGAAATTTCCAAAAACCATTTTTCCAAATTTTTATTTTTGGTTATTCGACTCAAGGGTTTACTTCCACTGAAAGCTTCAGATAACTCTACAACATCTTTGAAACTGTCATTCTTCAATTTGTTCCACTGCTTTTCTTTCTCACTCAAGATATTCTTGAATAATTCTTTCACAGTTAATTCTAACTGAGCAGTATTCAACAACAATCTGAAGGTTTGAACCTGATCATACTTTGTTTCAGATGTGATCATCTCCCTAATTTGTTTAGAACGCTTATTTTTCTCAATTTTTCCAGGTTTAGTATAAGTATGTAGCATAAGCCATCTCAGTATTACATTGCATTCACGTAACAAAGTTATTATATGATTCATGTCTTTTAGAATAACCTCCTTTGTTATATTACCCTCTGTTAACATTTTCATGCATTTTCTTAAAACCACTGAAGTATTTGTGGCATAATCCTTACAGACATTCTTCACATTTACTGTTTCCAAGGTGTTGTTTAAGGCCATTTTAGCAGCTTTGAAAGCATCCCAAGATTCTATTAAATCAACAACATAGCCCATATAAATAGAAATATTCCAATTATCTGGAAAATATTTGTCGACTATTTCTCTCATAACTGCAGTATGAGAATGTAGAATATCGGGTGAAAAATATAAGCACACATAAAGCATAGCCGCTTGACTGCTCAAAGCAGTACTACGATGTTTAGGAAGCGGATATAATTGTAATTGTCCATAAACATCATCTGTCCTTAAATGGCCAAGAACCATATCTACATATGTTGAATTTATTTTGATTCTCCTGCAATTTGACAAAATATTTGTTTGGAATTCTAATTTAGTGACTCGGAAAAGAACAAGACAACAATATATCTCATTTTTATAAAGAATAAAAAATTTAATTTTCATGTACATGTACTGTAAGCATTTTTTTCAATGTGAAAATTTTTTTTTATGAAAGCCTACAAATCAAAATATTCAATACAAAATTTCATTTACCTGAAATAATCTTCTGGATAGTTAGTCACTTTTCTGGTATGGATACCTGTATCACGAAAAAGCTTACACACATCATCTATATTACTACGAGCATTGCTGCTCTGTGGCGTGTAGCGATAATATGATACTAACAATTTTTCCCTTACAATCCCTTTAATGTGTGTATCAACAAATAGTAACATCAACCCATATAAAAACAAAGATTCACACTGAAAAATAATGATCATTATCGTTATAAAAGTTTACTGTTAATTATTTCAGAGTGTCATTTCTAGTACTTACCAATAACTGTTTACCTTCGATATCAGCAAAAATTGTTTCTAAAGTTTGGTGAATATAAATACCTTCCTCCAAATCTTCCAGAAACTGATTCAAGTCATTAACAAAGGAATGAATGCTTTCAAAGAGCTCATAAAAACGGGTAATGATATCAATGTGATTATCCCTAAATTCTTCGTCCAAATCACGCAAGATCTAAAATATGGTATTCATAAAAATTCTTCAGCATCAAAATTGCACTGTACAACTGAATGAATATTTAGTGGCGTTTCAGTTTGTATTTATTGAAAGTGGGTATTTTTCTCGGAACCTACTCAAAATAATTTCCTAATAGCTGAGAGATTTTTTACCTCGTTGTTTCGTATTTTAGCTTCCTGTGCTTCAGTAACGTCAAAGTAAGAAAAATCTGAGATAATATCCTGATATTTTAGTATTTCTGCCTTGGATTCAGTTCTGCATAAAAGAAAAACCTTGGAAAATGATTATGTCCACACAAAAAAAGGGTAAACAAAGCGGCTGGATAATAAAAATTAATAAAGAATATTATTGGAAGGTTGAAATATTAATTTTAACTTACATGTAAAGTTTTGGGATAAAATCCTTGAGACGAAGTAGTTCTGCTATTATTGCATTTCCTCCGGAAACTAAATTAAGAATAGTTTGTCCGCAGAGATTATTCTCTGCTAAGAATTCTGGCATTGTGGGAAAATTGAATAATTTTCACAGTCCGAATACCTAGTACACTACAACTGCTACAAGAAAAACAAAAATTTTCAAAATTAATTTTAGGTTATGTTGATTGTTGTGACAGATGATTTTCAACTGAGCTGCCATCTAGTGAAAGGCATCAGTACCTGACGGCTTAAGATAGGTCAGGTGAAAAACCCTACCCTCCAGCCTCCATCCATACCAAAGATTATAGATTATAATCTTTGCTCCATACATTGAATTGAACTCAAAACTCAATAAAAAAAATTGATTGAGTTCATGAGTTCAATTCCTTAATATGAAGCAAGATAAGAGCTCATAAAAACAGGTTATGACCTATCTTATGATAGGGATTCTGAGTTATGATATCTATGTGATTATACAAATCACGCACCATTTAAAATATGAAATTCATAATGCTCTATATATGAGAGTATATTATCTTCTTGATATGAAAAACCCACTTTACACTAATCTGTGGAAGAACCCAGCATACTGTTTCTTAGGTACACCATGGGGAAACACTTTATATTCTACATGAAAACCTGAAAGCATAGTGGAAAAAACAGAGTCAAGATCTGCCTCTAGCGGAAATAAACCGATATAGCTGCATATTTGCACCGTATAGTCTTATATCCACTGTTATTCTTGAAAAGCACGATTTTCAATCTGAATGTATCTCTAACCGGAGATGACAATGCTATTACTTTGGGCAAAAAAGAGAAAACACTCATGCGTTATATTTTCTGTACTGTAAGATGAAAATTTTATGTTACGGTAGAACCAATGAAAGATATGAATAAAAATTAACAATTATCTTTATTCTTGTAGTCTTTTCAACAAATATAAAAAACACCCGATAAATAATATTAATCAGTTATCTCTGTTACAACAGGTTTGTCGATAGTTATATTCAATATACCTTTGATACCTTTATGGAGTATAAATGATTTATCTAAAATTGTTTTTTCGGAAAACACATACTCCATAGATGATTCTCCTTTTGCTAAGTCCACAGCTTTTTCAAATGTTAAATTATCTAATAGTGATCGTTTCAATTTGATCTCGCATTTATCATAACCATTCACCTGACAAAGTAATTCTAAGTTATAATCTGAATCGATTTCGGGCCAATCTTGTTCAAGAACCGATTTGTTCCAACGAATTTCACTTGAGTGATTCAATCGGTTTGGTGCTTGTAAAAATCCACTCCACAATTCAGATGCAAAGTGGGGTGCCATGGGAGAGAGCAAAATAATCTGCGCGGCTAAAGCGCGCTCAAATTGTAAACTTCTTGCGAAAACGTATGGGGGCATTTTTCTCAGACTATTTGTTAAACCTTGCTGTTTAGACACAGCAACACTGAGTTGCTGGGAAATATAATAATTGAAAGTAGTTCCCTTGATGTAGAAATTTCTAGAATCAAACATGTAATCTTCGCATTCCTTTTCTTTGTCCTTATTTATAACAGCTGGAAGACTTTTCCTATATTTGAGAAATTCTTTTACAGTTAACCACAATCTATTTTGCCAATTTATGATTCCAGGAAATGTGTTACTATTCCAATTTCTATGGGATGTCGGAGAAACATCTGCTAAAATAAGTAATCTTGTTGTATCTACTCCGTACACTTCAAACATATCTGAAGGTTCCACACCATTTAATTTTGATTTACTCATTTTTTCCCAAGCCATCACTACTGGTGCTCCAGTTTTCTTTTCTATTGCTTTATTTTTCTTGCTATCTATAATTTCTACTTCTTGAGGTGGTAAATACTTGCCACTACCTTTGAGTCTGAAACTTCTTCCCATAACCATTCCTTGCACTAAAAGTCTAGTAAATGGTTCTTTTTCTGGTATAAGTCCTATGTCATGTAGAAAATAACTCATAAACCTGGCATAATATAAATGTAAAACGCCATGCTCCTTGCCACCAATGTATAAATCCACAGGAGTAGTTTTCCTTGCTTTTTCTTTATTAAATATCTCTTTCCTATTATGGGGATCAATGTAACGTAGATAATACCATGAGCTATCAACAAAAGTATCCAATGTATCAGTTTCACGTTTAGCTTCCGCCTTACACCTGGGACATGGAGTATTGACCCAATCCTCACACTCTGCCAAATGTAGTCCACCTCTTTCAACTTTGGAGGATATCAAAGGCAACTTGACCGGTAATTCTTGCTCAGGAACTGGTTGTGCTCCACATTTATGGCAGTGTATTATTGGAATAGGGGTTCCCCAATACCTTTGACGTGAAACAAGCCAATCCTTCAACTTTGCGCTACTCCAGTACCCCCCAATATTTCTTGATTTAGCTTCATCACACACAGAATTTCTTTTCAAATCTATATCATTGGAATCTTGTAATATTTGAATTTCATCAAAATGTATATTATTTTTTTCTGCAAAAATTCTAGCTTTTTCACATGTAGCTGGAATACCAATGAAAGAATCAGTTCCCTGAGAATATTCTATTTCATCAGTAACAAATACTGGAATTTTTTCTTGTGTGAATGGATTAACCAATGTGATATCTAATTTGAATGTTCTATCATTACCATTAATTTTATTACCTAGATTTAAGATATAATGTTCATGAGAGACAGTGACAAACTTTACATGATGAATATATTCAGGATTTGAAGTCCACAAAGTAATGAAGTCATCACAATCTACAATGTTGAAATCAAAAACTACACCATTACATTCTCCTATCCAATGCTTCTGTAATTTGATAATGTCTCTCCAATCATACAGGGAAGAACTGTTGAGTCCTTCTAAAAGATCTTTCGCATACTTAGTAGTCCTAACAAACCATTGTTTGAAAATTTTTTTCTCCACTTTAGCACCAGACCTCCAAGAGCATCCATTCTCATCAACTTGTTCATCTGCTAACACTGTACAATCTATGGGGTCCCAATTGACTGAAGCTTTCTTCTGATAAACTAAACCTTCCTTAAATAGTTTCAAGAAGATTGTCTGGGTCCATTTGTAGTATTCAGGATCAGATGTATTTATTTCCCTATCCCAATCGAAACAACAACCTAGATTTTTAAGCTGTGATTTCATTTGTGATATATTGAATTTCGTCCAATCTTGTGGGCTAATTTTGTTATTTATAGCTGCATTCTCAGCAGGTAGACCAAATGCATCCCAACCCATGGGATGCAAAACATTTTTGTTGTTCATTCTCTGGAATTGGGCAACAGTATCACTTATTGTATAAACTCTTACATGACCCATATGTAAATTTCCAGAAGGATATGGAAACATAGATAACACATAAAACTTGTCTTTCGAACTAGACTCGTTGAAATTTCCTCGATGAAGCTTATGCTGCCAAAATTTCTCTATATTGTGTTTAATTTCATTAGTTAATTCGTGATTCCACATATTTATTCCAGAAGTATGACGAAGTAATATTTTGTAGGGCGTTTTGTGATGGAAACTCACCATCTTAGGCGATATTACCCTTATTAAATCCATTATAACTGCGTTTATAGGCACCCCAATAATTAAGTATAGTTTCAGACGAGATAAAAATCTATAAATCTTCACTACATTTTACGAAAAGAGAGGGCTTATTGTAAATTTTCCGTAGAGAAATTTAATTTTCAAATTTAGATTTTCCTAACCTCATTCATTCGGTAATCCAAAATAAACATACTACCACAGATCACAGAACAGACCCAGACTTACTTTATGCCACAGATTACGAGTAGTACGGATGGTTGTCTCTGGCGCCCCCTATATAATTCATTCAAATCGCGCATATCAGTTTTCAAATTGAGGTGAATTCTCAGATCAATAAAATAATGTTTTTTATTGATCTGAGGGTGAATTTTATTTTTCAGTTAGACAATTTCAGTAGAAGCTGAGATTTCAAAGGTCGATTCAACAAAGTATTTTTATATAAGATTAGTTTGTTCAGAATGTTAAACCAATTCGAATCAAATCCTCCGATTACGCAAAGTTTTCAAATTCAGATGCATATTATTGTGAATGTCATTTAAGATGTCTAAAATCAAGTGTTTAGACATCTAAAAACAAGTCATCCTTCTTTCATTGATTGACTAACTAACTGCAACTTTTATGTGCAAAACTGCAAAGTTGGCCTTCAAAAATCAGCCCTAGCCATTCATCTCAAAATTAGGCTGTATGGACTTGGTTCACTTCAGCTCTGAACACCTCATATTTTAATGGAATTTGGGACATATGTTTCAAGCAAAAAGGAGCACTTTTTGCATGAAATTTTTTTGTTTATTCTACCAGCGTCCGTACTGCATCGAGATTGAATATTTTTAGAAAAAAAACGATACGCTACTGGTTTTTCCAAAAATAAATATTACTCTTGAAATCCTCTCATTATTATTCAGTTTGAAGTGAATTCGGCCTCTTGACTTTTTTACGTATATACGTGGCACCCTTCCTAGTGAAAAAATAAAACACATTAGGTCCTTTATTCGTTTGCATAAAAAGTGTAGCACTTTTCTACACTCGATTTGATTTACACCAGTGTAGAGGAAGTGTAGCACAGAACACTAATATACAGTGTAGTTTATCTACAAAAAGGAGATGTAGATAAACTACACCTCCTCTACACTGGTGTAAATTCAATCAGCAAACGAATACTGAAATCGAGCAAACGAAAGGACCTATTATCATGCGATGCATGAAGAAATCGCTAAAATTTGATATAGCAAATTAGCACGGTTTTGTAGCAATTTTTTAAGTTTAGACAAATTCAACACACACACACAACTCCTATTTTTAAGGGTAAAATAATTTAACTGAAAGCTTAAATGACTCTTTTGGCACAGTCTCTGCTTTTGGTTTCCATGTTTCCAATTTCACTCTGTATCTAGGAAGAGGAAGCATTTCTTGACTTATGACAAACTGGGGCTCATTTTTGACGTAGAATACGTGGTTAAAATTCCTGGGTTAACATCTGGACCAACTGTATATAGCATTATCGGCAGAGACAAGTTTTCAACTTTCCCTTTCTCTAGAAAGATTATCGGTAACCGGTTAACGCTTAGATTAGGGAAGGTCTAAGGGTTAACATGACGTTAGACCTTGAGCATATAAGTAGCGGAGCGTGTAACCTCCACCTCTTGTCGTTGTCGCAGTTTTCCGAAGGAAAAAGAGAAAATTTCAAAGATAAGAGAGATCTTTGACGCAGTAAAAGGTATAAGTATGCATTAAAAGATAGAACGTAGTCAGTTTGAATGATTTAGAGCTACCCCAGGTGACCATATCTCATAACAGTTATGAAGCAGAAATGTATCCCACGCTCCTTGTTTTATAACAGATATATCACACAAAGAGTACAAATACAGAGCGCTTATGTAGCAGCTATGCTCCTATGTCCGCCTCAAACAAGGAACACATCTCCTTTCTGAAAGGAGCATAAATAGTTCAAACATGGATCATGCAAATATTTGTTTCATGGGAGATCTATATATATTACGTTCATGTGCTATGTTTATTATGTTTCATTTGTTATTGAAAATGCTTTAAAAAAAAGCATGAAAAATTATGGAAATTAATATAAACTATTGCAATATTGAACTCGTATTTTGATTCTCCAAATAGTGTGTATTTATTGATCATTTTTGAAAACAAAAATTGATTATTGTTCTCCAAGAAAAATTAGGGCATGTCTTTCTGGTCTTTACAATTTCCTGCATTCCATAAAAAAAATAATCAACAGTTGTTCATTAATGCAGGAAAGTGCAAAGACCAGAAAGACATGCCCTAATTTTTCTTGGAGAACAATAATCAATTTTATTTTCAAAAATGATCGATAAATACACACTATTTGAAAAATCAAAATACGAGTTCAATATTGCAATAGTTTATATTAATTTCCATAATTTTTCATGCTCGAAAAGAATACTATATGCATATTTCATATCTTTCTGAAGAAAATTTTCAATATAAGTATATGATTTATTCATTTATTTCTACATATGAGGTACATGCAACACGTGAGGAAATAACTTATATCGAAATTTACACCAAACAGGACATTATTTATTCAAATATAATTTTTATATGCTAAATATAATAAAAACATAGCCTATTATGTGTTATAAGACTGCTATGAAAATACGAGAAATGATTTATTGACCTACAGTTCGATATCCATAGCACTTTAATTCTTTTCAGTAATACACCATTTCACTGGAAAATCACTATGACACACAAATAACTTATCAAACGTTCAATATCTGCACTTATTAACTTTGAGTAATCCACTATTCAACTGACAAAACGTCTAAATGCTAATAAATACATATCGAAACGACAGCAGTATCAATAGCATTTCTCACAATCCTCCATATTTGTTTACGTTTTACAGCGCCCTCGACGGTAGTTAAAACGCTTATGGTGTCATGCTATGTTCATGATCTCAAAATGATACATGGCAAATAAAGAACAATGTTACAAATATGTTACATGGATATCAGGGAGCGGGAACATGAAATTCACAAAATGTGGATATAATTTCGATACAGCACAGGTACATCTCAAATATCGCATCAGACACGTAATGGTTACAGAAAAATAACACATAACAAAGTTCCCCATTCGATCTCCCAAGAAAACATAACAGATATGTTACTGGTCACTTGGGACACTACTTTAAATCGTGAATTTAGTCAAAAAACTAATAAGGCAACGTTTGAGTTAGCATAGCAAGTGTCGTGAACGTTTTGATTCAAGATTCAGGGGTAGATACACATACCTCCACCACATCATAGGGGATATAATAAATTACCAACACATAGGAACCTGCAGAGACTGCAATTCAAATTGAAGAACCTCCTGCATGCATGTACTAGTGAGACTATTATATAGAGTTATTGATATTCTTGAGTCAGAGACCCCGAAGTTACTAATTTACTGTAACTGTACTGTATGTCTTCTGCCATGGAGCAAAATAATTTAGCTTTAGTTAGAAGAGGAAAAAAATTTTCGACACCAGATCGTGCAGGTGCCACGTCAAAAATTTCCCGGAAGCGAATAAGCAGAATCGAAGACCTATTCGAAAGCCTCGAGCCGTGGAAAATTTTCACAGACGTTGGGAAACTGTCGCAAAATATTTCTATTCGGCGGGACGGAAAATTACGTTCGATACATTCCTTGAGCCCTGCCAAGAAATACTTAATAAAATTACAGATATTTCCAACCATGAGCTATCTAGCGAAGATGCGGGAGGATCCAAAAACCGCTTGGAAGACTGCAACAGTGTGGTCCCAATTCACAACCAGCGAGACCTCAGAATTGTTCCAAAAGACATTAGAGATTATGGACGCAGCAAAGGAAGATATAGAGTCACAATTGGAGGAGAACAATGAATTGGAGGAGAACAATGAATTGGAGGAGAACAATGAATTGGAGGACAACAATGAATTGGAAGAGAACGATGAATTGGAGGAGAACAATGAATTGGAGGAGAACAATGAATCGGAGGAGTAACTGGTACTATATTATAGATCATCTTCTTTCTAAATGTGAAATTTATCCCATTAATAAAATAGTGTTCACAAAAAAATATTTGAGCAATCCTTATTATCCAACGAGAGTGTTCAATCTATACAGACACATCCATCGTTATCGCAATCATAGGTATTCGAATATTGATAATACAACAGTAAACTATCAGTCATGTATCTCTCAGCTGGATGCCCATAGTGACCCCAACAAAATACCCGACCTACTAGACTTCTTCATTACAACTAACGAGATATCAATGATGTGGATTATCATCCACATATCCTCCGCCAAGACTACTAAATAAAAAACAAATTATGACGAGTACTGCAGATTGGTGGATGAACAAATAAAGCTATCAGCTATCATTAAGATAAACAGAACCAGATAAAGTAGACGAGGCACTGGAAGTTTTTAACAATATTTTGATATTGGCAGTCACACAAAGTATTCCACAGGTCAGCCTGAACAGAAGCGATATTTAAATATTTTTCTGAGCGAAACAGGGGACAGTAGGTTTCCAGAAAAAATATCACCCTATAGATTTTCTATCGAAATTGGCATGTAACATGGTGTGAACTATAAATTATAATATGTATGCCAAATATCAGTTGGGTATTTTGTGAAGTGTATATACAGGGTGGTCCAGATCGTATTACCAAGAAATTTTAACCACGTATTCTAGATCAAAAATAAGCCCTAGTTTGTCATATAAACGTATGTCGAGAAATGTTTCCTCTCCGAAATACGGGGTGTTAAATTTATAGAAAAAAAAAATGTTTTTTATTAATAACTTTCACACTGCTTGAAATATTTTCATGAAATTTGAAACATAGGTTTTGAGCGTCAAGGAGCACTTTTTGCATAACATCATTTCTTTTCTATTCTACCAGTGGCATCCGTACTGCAGCGAGACTGAATATTTTCAAATAAAAAAATGATACGCCACTGTTTTTTCCGACAATAAAAATTACTATTTAAATCCTTATTTAATTTGGAGCAAATTCGGTCTCTTGACTTTTTGCTGTACGAGGCACCGTTTCCGGTTAAAAAAATTAAACACATTCTTAAGCATGAAGAAATCGCCAAAATTTGCTGCAGTACGGACGCCACTGGTAGAAGACAAAACCTATGTCTCAAATTTCATAAAAATATTTTTTTTTTCTATAAATTCAACACCCCGTATCTCGGAGAAGAAATATTTCTCGAAATATGTTTATATGACAAACTAGGGCTTATTTTTGATGTAGAATACGGTTAAAATTTCTTGGTTACGTTCTGGACCACCCTGTAGATATATAAGAGAAAAACTTGAAAAAAATTCTAACTTCAACACACCCTGTATCTCGAAAACGAATCGTTTGCGTTTTGCGTTTATGAGGCTTTTTTTTTAATTACTCAAGGAATCTCATCCTCTTTTCGTTTGTACCTCCAATTTATGAACATATGTCCTGTATTGTTATCAAATTAGCTCATATAGAATATGATATTCTGATCGCTTATATATATATATTGAATTCAATAAAAAAAGTACTACTGTAGCTTTGGGAAGTGAAAGATGCTTCAGATACTAGGACAGCTATAATTACTTTTGTTAGGGAAAACAAGATTTCATTTTTTAGAGAAGATTTTTAATTAAAATTTGACTAGCTAGATCTATATTGAACTATTTGATTCTTATTATTATAATTATGAAGAATCACAAAATGTTATTTCTTTAGTATTAGACTATCAAATGTGAAATGGGTATCAATAAAAATTATTTTGTTCACATTTAATTTAAGTGCTAGAAAGTGATCTAACCTCCACTGATGTGAGAAAGTATGAGATCCTCATTTTTGAAAATTGGAAATGTAGAATGAACGAAGCAAAAAATAAACAGACATATACAGGGTGTCTTTGGCGAATATTTGAACAGTATACACTTGAGGTAGAAAGATACATATTTTTTCCGATTCGGCCCTGATAAAAAGATGTAGCCATCACAGTGGTAGTGAACTCTAAAAGCAAAGAGCGTTGGTTACTCTTTGCTAAAAGAAAAGAGAGAAAAGGTCTTTTAGAGTTCACGAATGCCACCAAGGAGAAAGAAAATTTTCTTCAGAATAACAAGCTAAACTCTACACATCTGTGGATCTTTTGAACTGAGTTGCATTCAGCCAAAGTACCCAATTTTCCAAATATCACAGATATTTTCTATTTTTGAACATCAAATCTCTCGAAAACAGCGCATTATACGAGAAAATATGAAGAATACTTTTATTTTACAAAACTTTCAAATATTCATTAAATAACGTCCAACTTAGTTTCAAAGGTTGGTTCTTTAAATTTTTCTTATTTTAATGGGACGTAATGGTCATAACGAGAAAACTGGAAGACGGTTGATATTTTGTGTTCGAAAAAGAATCATCAGATAAATGCCAAAATTCATTTTATTCGATAAAACCGTTTGTTTTTTTATGGTTTTTCAACAACCTGTATCTTGTTCGTAAAAATGGTATGAAAAAGTGTTTCTCTTGATCTCAAGAATCTAGTTACAATATTTGTACGAGTCAAAGACGCACCCTGTTTACCTTTTTCGTATATTTTAGTGTATAAATTTGGAAAATGGACAATAACTACCTTTTCCCTATTACTTCTAATGATAGGTGAATAAAAGAAAAATTTATCACAAAATGACAATTTTGTATTATTTCTAATCGATATCTTAACAAGTATATTAAATACATATATTCAATATTTACATTTCATAGCTTTCTACATTCTAATGATTTCATCAGAGATAAACAAGAAAATCTTGGAGGAACTGCAATATGCGTAGGAGTGTCCAAATATTCCTTTATATTTTTCTGTGATTTCTGCACAACTTGTAACACTGTACCATTTGACACATGTGAAGTCTTTTTGAATGGCATCATCTTGTTGAGTAGAGAAGCAATGTGTTCATCGGGTATATCATCAACATATTGGTCAACTGAATATTCTTCTGTTGATTCTGCTCCAATTGAAAACAACTCTTTATTGGAGTCTACAAAAAATAGTTCCACTCTTTTATACCAGTCAGTCTGTGTGTCCAAACATGATTCAGTAGGAATAAAAGCTGCAGCCATTATCTGTTTTGATGACAGTATTTCATTACTGATGTAAACTGGTTTTGAGCAATTCGGTGAAAAAATCGCAACTTCTTTGTTTCTTGTGATAACTCCCATATAAATAGATAACTTGTCTGCAAAAAGAAACTCCACATCCAGCGGCACAGTCCATATCATTCTTAATGTCAAAATATTCCAAACTGAGAGTCTGTCTTTAGTGGCTACAACAATTAAGTGACATAGATTATTGGTGCCAAACTGTACTTTCTCAATATCCGTCTTGTATTTTGGATAGACTAGGGAGCATTTTAGCTGACAAGAATCAGGTGACCAAGTTGTTAATGCTGGACCAAAACCTATAGCCATCAGTGAACCATCTACTGAAAATGATAAACCTTTACAGGGCATATCCAAGTAAGTACCGTTCCCCATTGCATTCCAAATTGTACGTTCAATGTTCACCTTAAGCATAATTATTTTATGCCAGATTTTAAACTTCTTATCTGCGCCAACTGTTACACACTTTAACTCTTGATCTCCATTGGTAGGTTGAAATGCAATTGATGTTATAGAATCTTCATGTGGTTTCTCAATCGATGTGTTTAACTCATAAGTTTGACGAGATGCATCAAATGCCCAAAATTTCAATCTCAATTCATGATAACCATATTCAGATTTTTCAAGCTCTTCAACAGTTGCTAACCACAAACTATTCTTACTGAAGGCAAACTTAGTAACTACAATGTTGGGTATTTCAATATTTCGTTCATTTGACCTTTTATTTTGACCCACAACGTCTATACTGTATAATAAACTGTCAGTTTTAGGATGATAAAACTGTAATTGTCCAATATTTCCATTCATAACCAGTGCTTTCGTTCTAGAATCTAAAACAATGCCAGACTCATAGTTATCTCCAACAACAAAGTGTTGAATAGAACTAATATTATTTAGATTGGAATCAACAATTTTCACTTCATTATTAGATGTGAAAATAGCTAAAAGCTGACTTCTTGAAGATACACCTATTTCCTTAATATATCCAGATAATCGGGGCAAAAATTTTTTATCTTGGCTATTTTCCCAGTCCCATCTAACCAGCACAGATTCATTTCCTCCGCTATAAAAATAACTGCCAGATGAAGAAAATGCTAAGCAATTGACAGGTAATGTGTGCCAATGATAAACTGATTTTGCTGGATTTGTGCTGAAGATATTTCGCCATAATATCACTTTTCCTTCAGAATCTCCTGTTAATACAATTTCTTCCTGCTTATGACACTCTAAGCATGTTATACACAAATCTTTAAATTGTTTCTCAGCTACAAAAACTTGTCTGGACTTTTCAGGATTATCGATCATAATGAACTGCACACTCTTCTTGTCAGCAACAGCAAAAAATCTTCTGTTACTTACACCAATAAATATATCATCTCCTCTCAAATTCACTTTGAAATTTTTGAATGATTCCTTTTGAATATTTACTAAAGCAACCATCGCTTTGCCTGAACTTGTGTAAGTAACAATACCTTCCAAACAATCCAAATTTTCATTTGGTACGAAATGGAATGAGTTAATTTTCTCATTGAATTGTACCTTTTTCGAGATAGTTTTGAATCTAGTTGCAGTCTTCCAAGCTCGAAACTCTCCATCTTCAGAAAATGCAATAAGGTTCTCACAGTCACTTAAATGAGTAATATCAATTCCTACGATAGACTTATCTAAGCCTTGATATTCGGTTATTAACTGTCCAGTTTTGGTACTATATTGGAGAACAGTCTGTTTCTTCACAATGAATATACACTCCTCAGTAGAAGAAAATTTAGGTTTTAAGTTGATATAACACCCTCCTCCACGCGCTTTAAGTTTTACTTTTTCTACATTCATATTCACATGAAATACTTATTCGCACTCACTTTGAAATTCACGTTTATCTCTAGTCTTCCGATTCAACGAAAAGTAAGGTTAACTTAACAGTTTGAGAGGTTATGACCACAGAACACAAATAATTTGACAAAGATCAACCTTCCTCTCTGGTTTTTGGTTATGAGTGGGACACTGATTGGGTGGGTTGTTAATCATATAAACTGGAAAAAATCAAATCTTGTTTTATTTTTTATTGAACTTTTATTGTTAGTTTTATCAGTATCAATGTATGTGGATGTGGACACTCCTCACCAAATGAAGGCGAAGTTACTGCTCCAGAACTATATTAAAAAAAATATTGGCATTGAATGAATATTTTCTTTTTCTTTATGTTTCAACCATAGATCCTCATTGGATTCGTCGTTTTTGAGGTTGGAATGATTTGTTTATTATAATTTTTAAAGAATATATTTTGTTAATTAGTAACAAAAATATTTATTTACTATCCTAAAACTTAATATGCTATATTGAAATGTCTCAAGAGGATGATAATATTCATGTCTTGGAAGGAAGCAGTAATCAGAAAGGTGGTCTCATCGTCAAAAAAAGCACTACGACCCCAACTTTCAAAGTTCCTCAACGATCGTTATTGGGCTTAGATAAACTTGCAGCAGCTAAAAGAAAAGAGAGAGAGGAAAATGCTGATAAAAAAATCTCACTGAACCCAGAAGACGGATCGAAGAAAGTTTCAGGAGATTCTCGAAATTTCAGAATACCACAATCAGAGACACCAACATACACAGGAGGTGTAACAGAAGAAGCTCGGAAAAGGTTGTTGGATAGGTTGGATACAACTAAATGGAAGGAAAGGGGAGTTTATGCATCTTCTAAGGAATCAAAGAGAAGGTCTAGCAATTATGATGAGAAGAGTGAAAGTCGTAATGAAAAGAGATATGAACATAGAGATAGCAGGAAACATAGGGATAGTGAGAGGAGAAATAATCATGATGATAGCGAACGGTCAGATCGTAGAAGCTCTAGAAGAGAATTTAGATTTAGAGATGAACCTGGTACTCCTGATCTGAGGTTAGAAAACTTTTCTGTAAATTTTTATCTATCAGTTGATTTTTGTCATTCTAGATTAGATAAAATTATAGTATTTGCAGTAAGATCTTAATTAAGTAGTATGTTTTTTATAATGAATTATTTTGAAAAATTTTGTTCATATCAAATAACTAACTCGGCATTTCCAAAGGGTCAAAAGTGATGTTTCAAAAACAGCATGGGAAGAAGAAGATACAGGATACCAACCAAGAAAATCATCCTGGGATTACCCCACTCCATCTCTTTACAAAAGACAGGAGGGTAGTTGGTCAGAAAGAAGTCATCAATCCAGAAGGCATGATTATTATAGCGAAAGAGATAACAGAAAGACTAAGAAATCAAAATATGACGATGATACACCAAAACCTACTCCAGCACATCGTTACAATTCATGGATGAATGATAGAAAAAGAACAGGAGCAACACCTGGCGTATCGCAAGAAGCTAAGGTGAAATGGGATGCTACTGTCGATAGAGAAGCTTGGGAAGAGGAACAAAGAAGAATAGATAGGGAATGGTACAACATAGATGAAGGTAGTTCATTTTGGGTTTATTACTTTAATCCTAGGGTCTGGGTCTCCCAGAACTTTAATATTCAGGAAATTAATTGAGTGAACTGAACTATATCTATGAATTTTTCCATGGGGTAAGCGTCTCGACCCCACCTGAAAATATTGGCTATATAAGCTACTGCTTTTATCTAAGAATAATATTAAAGCTGTGATTGTTAATTGTGAAAATTTATTCCTAATATTTCATAATGTTTCAGGGTATGATGATGAAAATAATCCATTTTCAAGTATCAGTGAAGAATATACAAAGAAAAAGGAAGAACAGTTGGAACAAAGAAGGAAAAAAAGGTTATCTGCACAACAGAGGCAAATAAATAAAGATAATGAATTATGGGAAAGAAATAGGATGCTTACTTCTGGTGTTGTACATTCTGTTGTGTTTAATGAAGATTATGACGAGGATACTCTAGATAGAGTCCATTTACTCGTACATAACATAGTACCACCTTTTCTTGATGGAAGGATTGTATTTACAAAGCAGCCAGAACCTGTTATTCCAGTCAGGTAAAAGAAGCAGTGAACATTCTATTAAATCAAAAAATTAGATGTTTTTTGCTCTGATCTAATTCTTTAATTTTAACACTCCATTATTTTATAGAGATCCAACTTCAGATATGGCTTTGTTGGCTAGAAAAGGAAGCCATTTGGTGAGAGTCTTCAGGGAACAAAAAGAAAAGAGAAAAGCTCAGAAGAAACATTGGGAGCTTGGTGGTACTAAAATAGGTAATGGAAAAAGAACCATATGGAAATGGAAGTATTAATTCATTTTATCATGTAGGTAACATAATGGGTATAAAGAAAAAAGAAGATGAGGAAGACAAAAGATACAACAAAGACGATGATACAGCAGATTATAAAACAGATCAAAAGTTTGCTGAACATATGAAAACCCAAGAGGGAACAAGTGATTTTTCTAGGAAAAAAACTATCACGGAACAGAGGAGATTCCTGCCGGTTTTTGCAGTTAGGCAGGAACTTCTCAACGTTATCAGGGAAAATTCTGTAGTGATTATTGTAGGTGAGTTGCGAATTTTCATTCGTTTCATTATAATGAATGTTATGTGCAATGGAAATTTGTTGAAAGTACCTAACCAAACTGTATCATATGCTTAATCGCTTTCTAATGTTTTCATTAATCTTGATTTAAATAAGGCCGAAGTAATAACCTAACCAGAATTTTGACCTTAAAATTGGAGGAAATTTGAGTTCTTAGTAACATTTCTCTACAGGTGAAACTGGTAGTGGTAAAACAACACAGTTAACACAATACCTGCACGAAGACGGTTACAGTAAGTTTGGAATGATCGGCTGTACGCAGCCAAGAAGAGTTGCCGCCATGTCTGTTGCAAAACGTGTGAGTGATGAAATGGGCACGCAATTGGGAGATGAAGTTGGTTATGCCATACGTTTCGAGGATTGCACTTCCGAAAATACTGTAATAAAGTACATGACCGATGGAATATTACTGAGGGAAAGTCTGAGAGAAGCTGAACTGGATCACTACAGTGTCATCATCATGGATGAAGCTCACGAGAGATCTCTAAGTACAGATGTACTGTTTGGACTCCTAAGAGAGGTAAGTTTGAAATTGAAAGGTTCCATTACTGCTGTCTAACAATTTATTTCCACATATGTTCAGTATTAAATAAGTATTACATAATATATAATCTTAAAAGTAATTTATAAATATTAAACTCTGGATATGTAACTTCCTACTTCTCAAGTGGAGCATAATTCAAGAGTTTTTCTATAAGATCGACGTGCCCCAACAACATTCTTCTACAGCAATATCTCTTCAATCCCAATGCATCCAAAGCATCACCTTCTGTATATTCAGCTTGAAGTAAACCTAGATATGTTTCCCATTTGTTTCCAATAACTTTTCCACAAGTGAAACACCTCACAGGAATAATCATTTTCTGTAATAAAAAACTACTTTAAGAAATAACATTCACGCAAAATAGTTATGTTATTAGCTTACCTTTTACTGTATTTGGGCCGGGTATAAATTCCTATTCGCAATAACTAGCAAAGCAACGAATTTGGAACTTGCAGCTTTCAGGGAATGAAAATTCTAGAATAACAACAAAAAGGTTATGTTAACATTGACATATAACTTCAACCATAGAATTCGAAGTCTTTTTCTTTTTTTTCTTCGACACGAATGTTTGAAATCGGTTCAATCGGCGCCGCCTGGTGGAGAAATTTACAAATGCGATAGGTAGGTTAGCTATGTTGCTATTTGCCAAAATTGAATGCTTGGAATTTTGTTCCTAGTTTGCAGTTACATATTTCAATTTTAAGATTGATGATAAATTACATCAAATATAGAAATCATTTTGTTGTGTTTATGGATGCAATAGTTGTGCCAACATCGTCTCATTTAATTTTTTTTCCTAAATACAGTAGCTACACAGTTTAAATGATCAACAGAAAGGATATTGTTGAAAAAGTGAAAGAAAAATAATATCATTTTTGTTGATTATTGATATTATTCAAATTCAAACGAAAAACACTACTTCTAAGCATTTTATTCTCACAAATAACTGTTAATGAAGTTAACGATTTCAAAGCAAAAAACCTCCAGTCCGCCACTTCAATGATATAATCGTAACTTATATTTTTTTGAACATAAGCCCCATGTTTTCACATATTCCAGTCCCATATTTTTTCTGGTTCAGAATATATAATATACGTCGGGTCTCGAATTGTTTCTCCAATAAAAAGACCAGTTTGGTCAAGTTTGCAGGTTATTTTCATTGATAATAGGATAATGCATATAGAGCTTTATGCTTCTGTCTCGGGTTATGAGAGACATTCGCCCATGTGCGGGAAAATCCGTTAAAATTTAATGCCCCATTAAAATTTTAATCCCCCATCAAAAATGGCAGTTTTAAATTGTAATGGGGCATTGAATCTTAATGGACGTTCCTGCAACTGGGTCTTTGAAGATCATTTTCATGCCTCGATGTTAGAATGAAAGTTTCGTTCCTATCAGCTCTTCACTGACAATTAAATGTGTAAAATTTGTTGAAATCATCTTTGTTTTATTATTTTGGATAATAAAGGAAATGAAAATAATGAACACATATGGAGGTCATTCTGAGTACAGAAATTTTCTTCAATAATTATAATATAATTATAACATATAATACAATTATTTCATAAGACATAACAAAGTATCGATTTTTAACGAAAGTAAAAAAGAATTTTTCGAAACATTCTCACAATATTTTAATTACATAATATACTGCTCACCATCTAGCAGAGAAGGCTCTGAACCTGGCTACGATATTGCTCAAACTCCAACTCGTATCGGAAGGCTGAAAAAATAATAATAATTACTGGTCATTGCTCTCTACGCAGAAGATTTTTAAGGAGCATAAAATGAAGTATGTTTCGGGGAACAATAGTTTTTAGTTGTACCTGGTATACCTAATTGTTTTATGTTATTCGCAATATCATAAATGCTCTTTGAATGAGGTTCGTGGAGAAACAAAATTTTCTAAAAATCTGTTTTGGACTTTGAAACATATTCGGTGCTCCAATTATAGAATGCTTCCAGAAAACCCTTTTTGAAAATTTCAATTTGGTTGAGGGATTTTCTGGGCTATTTCCATCATTCAATTACTAGAATTACCGATTTGAATTTATTATAATTTTTGAATTGATGTTACCGTTGCTAATAATCGATGAAAATCCTTAATAAAACTAGAAAATAAATGTTGTATATTATTCAGTTTTCAGTTACGATTAATTCGGTTGCTATAAACTTACCTTTCTAGGTTTTCCGTATCTACAAAAGCAAACAAACTGTTCATCGCTATTGAATTTCATTTTCTGAGCACGTTTCAGTTGCGATATGATTGCTTCTTCATCGTTATATGGATAAAATCTGTCGCCACTGTTTGATATTTTTATTTGGGTCCTCATTGTCCAAAATTCCAGTAATTTGAAAATATATACTCTATCATCGATAAGGCCGCAAATGTTCAAATGATTCGGATTCTTGCTTTTTTCTGAAATGGTGTACAAAAGGCATTTCGATAAATATTTTTCAGTTCAGTATAATTTTGAAACACTAACATGTATTGGAACATTGGATTATTTTGATTATTATGGCTGTCCTTCTATATCGAAATATTGTGTTCTCTATGTTTTTGAGAAATGTTTTTTGATATAAAGATGGTATCTAGGAAAAAATATTAAAATTTCCTTTCAGTTGCCATTTGAGGGGGTCGTACCTAAGTTCCTAAGTAGGGGCTGCTTATAAAGAATTATATGAAAGACCCACACTTCTTTTTGATAAGAAACGCCCCTTTAATGTTTCTACAAATATGCATTCACACCCTTAATATTATTTCCTACTCATTTCTTTTGGATATGAAATATAGTTATTTACCATATCCAAGGTCCCATAAGGCTATGCCGTAAGTGGTGTATGAATCATCTTGCATCTTATGCTTCTTCTCCACGATGAATCCAGTCTCGAGAACTGAACACACGATGGAAATCTCTTCATGATCGAACCACTTCGAAGTACGTAACTTGTATGAGTCGTGATCGCTGGTCATAACAGGATGACTCCTCAAAAGCTCGGCCAGAAACATCCTCCTGTTTTTCCTTTCTTTCTCCTCCTTATTCGCCCTTTGAGTGGCTTGGATTTGAACCAAAACATCAACCATCATCTTGGAACACGATTGAATTCCTGATTGAAATCGATCTGAGATGAAAACTCAGTTTTTTATACACTTACTTGGTTCTTTTTGAAAGAGTTATGTAAAATAAACCGTTATTTTCACTATATTTTATGTATTTTGGGACGCTAGTACCGAGTACTTTGGGTTTTTCCTCACATTAAAAAATTTAATTGCCACTTCAGACCAATTTGGTTCTTTCTAAATACCTACTTATCTTCGAATTAGTAATCAACGAACGGAAAATTTAAAAAACTTATCGATTTGGGAGATAATATACATTCATACATTGACTACTAACGCTTCACTTGAGAAATTTGATGTATAAGAATTCTAACAAGAAATCCAGATGGTTTGGTCAATATGTTTGTATTTTCATTATGCGATAAATATTTTCACTGTGGAGCGGCTATGAAGAAGAAAACATTAAACATCTTTTTGGGAGTTACCTATTTCAAGGTAACGCTCAAATCAACAAATTGTAACAAGAGTCTATGTATCATAAACTATGATGGGTGTATTTCCCAAGAAAACTGTATATTGGTACTTGATAGGATTGCGGTGTTAACTTATCTCCTATTATTCCAAATACTAGAGTCATTAAAAACGCATCTGATGATGTCTTTGTAATGGCATAATTAACAACTTAATAATTGAAGGTGAACATTTTTCACAGTGAGTTTTTTAAGGTATTTCAATCTTGTAGGTGCGGAGGTAATCCACCTCTTTGACTTAAAAAGTTTTCTCACAAGAGGATAGCGCCGTATCTGAGATATCGACACTTTTGTTATTTCTCATTATCAACCGTTGGAATTGAAGATGAAAAAGTAATCTTTTCGAAATATAAAGGGGGGAACAATTAAAAGTACTGAATTAATTTCCTCACCTTATTATTTTTTGAAACTGTTGTTTTTTATTTCTTCTATTCACTTCAGAGAACTAGTTTCAACTAGTTAGGTCTAGAAATAAACCATGGAGAAATTTCGGTTTTTAGACCAATGAGCTATTCTGCCCTTATAGGTCTTTCAATCTTTTCATTGTTACTTATTATCCGTCATTTGTTTTCATTATCGTTTTGTCATTACAACGTTATCTCTTATTCATGAACGGCGATGGTTTGGAAATTTTGGGTATCAGTGGATCCTAAAAAAATAGGTACTTTATTTGTTTTTAACTACCGCAAATATTAGAAGAATTTTTCATTTTTTGGAGAATATACCTATTGGTCAATGTTTTCAACACTGTATAGTATTCTTCTCTTTGTTCAATACTCTCTCCTATATTGCATACGGCGGTTGCATAAATTAAGATAAATTGATGTGGTTTCAGTAAGCTAAAATATTAAAATTAATCTTTTCCGAATTAACTTTGGAATGTTCTAAAAATGAACGAATTTGGTTTTCTATATACGATATTCTTTTGGGCGTTTGTACAATGTATGTAGGGTATAAGAATGCGTCATAATTTGATTAACTGATAAACTTTTTCCAAAGTCCCATTACAGTGATCAGCGATAATAAATAATCGAAAATTAAATATTCGGAAATCTGTGTATTGCTATTCCAAATTTATCCTTCACTTGAATATTTATTTTGATGTTGTGTGTCATATGACTGAAATAATAAATTCCAGAAAAAAAATGTACAAGGTCAATCGGTAATTTAGAGCAAAATTTCTAAGGATGATAGAACACCAGAAAATAAATGGTCTTCATTTTTGTTCGATGAAGTTCTTGGGTGATTTCTTTCTAAAAGTAACGGTTTCCGAGAAAAGAAATAATTCATCAACAGGTACGAGCGTGTTTACCTATGCGATATCGTGCCAACATTATAGGGGAACCCAAACAAAAAGATTTTTATTACTCACCCTCTCGCTCCAATAGAATGTCTGTTCAATATAATTTCTGTCAGTTTTCTGGTTTCTAAGAAGAAAATTAAAAATTGCTTGTCAGGTGCCATCCTTAAGGGACTGTATCTAAGCAGGGACTGCTACAAAAAAAATATATGAAGGACACACACTGTTTTTTGACAAGAAATCATTCCTTAAATTTTTTCGCAAATATTCATTTACACCCTGCTTGTATCTTCATAATGTGGTACCATAATGCTTTCAAATGATGTGTATTAATTCATTTACATAGATTAATTTACTGGGTTTTCTTATATTTTGTATTATTTTGGTTTTGGTAACGTGTCCTATACAAATGTATTTTGTTAGGATGAATAAAATTATTATTATTATTTGGGGATACCAAGAAACGTTATTTGTTCATACTTCTTTTGTTCTCCGGATTCATTGAGGGTGGGTGAACTGCCTTCCTTCCAAAAAGAAGGCCTGTGAAAAGTCAGCGAGTTTATACATATACATAAGTCTCATCATCATCACTTATCTTGATATCCTCAGATAAAACCAAACATTTGAATGCATTTTGTTACCCCATTCTGATGTTTTGTAGGAAAAACAATTATCGTTAGGTTTGTAACACCCTTAATAGGCGGTTTCGCTCATGAGTTCATTAGACATAAATACCAATCATTTTCTGGCAAATTGGTAATGGTAAAATACTGAGTTGTTGGGATCTCCAGGTATTCTGAATTGAATAAAGAAAGGTATTCCATCGTGTATGCAATTGACCCATACATAAATAACATCTATTTCTTTTTTTAACAGAATAACATATCTTTATTTTTTTTTCTAGATCGTTGCTAAGCGTCATGATCTCAAACTTATAGTCACATCAGCCACCATGGATTCCAGTAAATTTTCAACATTCTTCGGCAATGTTCCAACATTCACCATACCTGGACGAACATTTCCAGTTGAAACATTGTTCAGTAAAAATCCGGTTGAAGATTATGTAGATGCTGCAGTGAAACAAGCCCTGCAAATACATCTACAGCCCCCATCAGGCGACATTCTCATATTCATGCCAGGTCAAGAGGATATTGAAGTTACATGTGAGGTGAGATATTGAAAATAATTCCATTTGAGATATCGATCCAGAGATTATTGTGCCACCTTTCTTTTGTTGGAATTTTTAATTTTGAGGGCTCCAACCCAACGGGCTGTCGATTGAAGAGTCATGAGATATTGTCCCGGCTAAGGACTTACACTGTCTTGATCTCAAGTTAACTTACTAGTCTCTTTTAATCCGCAGGTTCTAGCTGAGAGGTTAGCAGAGATCGACAACGCACCTGAATTGTCTATATTACCAATATATTCGCAACTACCCTCAGATCTACAAGCGAAAATCTTCCAGAGATCCCCTGATGGTATCAGAAAATGTGTGGTGGCCACAAATATTGCTGAAACATCGCTGACCGTAGACGGTATTATATTCGTAATTGATTCAGGATATTGCAAATTGAAAGTGTATAATCCGAGGATTGGTATGGATGCCTTACAGGTTAGAACATATAGTTTATATATGTGCATGATAGTTGCAGAGGAAGAACTTTTCCATCTTGAAAAGTAGGGTTTTTCATAAGTGAGTCTTTTTTAAAAGAAAGTAAAAAATGGCCTATATACAATATTCAAGATGGCAGAGTTATCATCCCCTCAAGTCAAATACCATTTGAAAAACTTGGTGGAACGTGGAAGATGAAGGATTGAGACAGTGTTTGTGAAATTGTCCGTACTTTTACACCATTTTTACATAGGCAACTTTTAGGAATTTTGTGAATCATTTAAACCAATTTTATTGTAGAGTTCTTAAACTTCTTTCCATTTTTTTTTACACTGATGTCCTATGTTTTTTCATGATGGTGTATACAGTATCAAAATGAACTATTTCCTAACCCAAGTTACAAGGTAATGAATGATTACCTTGTGATTTTGTGGAAGGGTCTGATTTGAGCAGTTCTCCTGTTCCAAAAAAAATTCACCTTTGAAAACACCCTATATAGTTTCACTAGTACTGGATGAAACATTTTCGTCAATCTGAAATTAATTTTTGTTACTCATTACCAGTGGAAAATAAGTGGCCCATATTTGTTCAGAAAATCACAACTGAGATGTTAGTTTGACTACACAATACTCAAATAGATTAGAAAAAGCCTTTTTAAATGATTGTTACATTGCAGTTGACTTTGAATTATTCTTTATTGATCCTTACTAAAGAGTTTCGAACTAAACACTATAGAATTTCAAAATTCACGCCCACAACAATGTTACAATCATTTATAATCATCCTGTACTTCTTGTAATGCCGTTCATTCGTTATCGTTTTTTCCATCCATTACAATGTGATTACTTTTTACAGATATACCCTATAAGTCAGGCCAATGCTAACCAAAGGTCTGGTAGAGCAGGTCGTACAGGTCCAGGTCAGGCATTTCGTTTATACACTGAGAGACAATATAAGGAAGAACTTCTTATCACAACTGTTCCTGAGATTCAAAGAACCAATCTTGCCAACACGGTTCTATTGCTCAAGTCGTTGGGTGTGCAGGATTTGCTGCAGTTTCATTTCATGGACCCGCCCCCACAGGTAAGACCATTGCAAATGATTGTGATACCCGGGTTTAAGGTCGGGAAAAAGGTTATTTTATTAATTTCAATTAATGGGAAAGGGGAAGTTATACCTTTTGAATCTCCATTCAAAAAGTTTATTCACTACTTCATTATTTAATGTTGTGATTTTTCACCTAAAGATTTTTTTGATTAATGTTAAGGGAAGACTTGATGTCACTGCGTCTCGTTTTTTCCAATTCAGTTGTTTGTTTCCATTTAGGAGAATATATATTAAACTTTCGTTTATACATATAAAACTTGAAGATTTTCTATCATACACAGTGCAAAAAAATTAATGCACATTATGGAAATCTCAAATTTATTCTACAACTGAAGGTGTTTTCAATGATAATTATTTTTATCAGAATTATGCATGCATGTGTTATCCACTTTCAACGGTTTTCTTCAATATAGATGTTTTTCCCAGCAGGAATAAAAAAAGATGATATTATCAGATTTTGAATGTATTGGCTCCGTTCTAAAATCAGTTGTTCTCGATCAATTCTAGTGATCAATAGTTTTTCTTTCGTTTGATTTTCCACACTCGATCGCTATGCAACGCGAAACACGCAATTTGACCCAAGAGGAATGTGCCCAAGCGGTAGTTTTGCGAGAAGAAGGGTGGACATACACAAGAATTGCATAAAGGTTTGGAGTTTCCCATACAAGTGTGTCCAGAATGTTGCAGCGATTCAGGGAGACAGGTATGAATGTCCGAAGACCAAGAGGTAACAACTGCCATTCAAGAACGTTACTTGAGAGTTTCTTCGTTGAGACAACGGTTTGCAACCGCTCGCCTCCTTCAAATTCAGCTTGAGCAAACTCAACAATTAGCACTCAAACAATAAGAAATCGCCTCAGAGAACACGATTTAAGGCATCGTGTCGCGGCAAGAGGCCCAGCTCTAACCCCAGCCCATCGAAGGGCGCGTTTGGATTTTGCGAGAAAGCATATTCATTGGGCAGAGGCCGATTGGGAAAGAGTTCTCTTCACAGATGAGTCTAGATTCTGCCTCTACCATTGCGATCGACGTTCCCTTGTATACAAACGTCCACATGAAAGATATGCTCAGTGCAATTTCCTGAATACTACTGGTTTCAGGGGAGGATCGATTATGGTATGGGGTGGAATATCTTTGACTGCTCGCACAGACCTAGTGGTCGTTGATAATGGAGCTAGGAATGCTGATAAGTATATAAGGAACATTCTTGAAGAGCATGTAGTGCCATATTTGCCCCATACATTGGTGAAAATTTCATTTTTATGGACGATAATGCCAGACCCCATCGTGCGCGCATCGTTCAGGAGTACCTTGAAGAGGTTGAAGTCTCTCGAATGGAATGGCCAGCAAGAAGTCCAGATCTCAATCCGATTGAGCAGGTTTGGGACAACCTCAATAGAAGGCTGAGAAGTTCAGAAAATCATCCAGCTACTCTTAATGACTTAGGAATCCAACTCGAAGAAATCTGGGAAGGATTAGATCAGAACATTTTAAGATCACTCATTTTGAGTATGAACCGTCGTTGCCGAGCTGTAATTAACGCAAGGGGTGGAAATACCAAGTATTAAATCACTTATCAGCATTTCAGTATTTTGAAAATTGTTCATTTCTCTTCTTTTACATAAGATTCAGTGAAATCCTGAATTTTTCTTCCATTTAATGTGTCTTGTTTCGTTCAAAACCTTCCCGAGAGAACATAAAAATAAGTTATAAAGTCAATGTAGAGTTAACTTTCATTAAAATTGAGATTTTCAGAATGTGTGTTAATTTTTTTGCGCAGTGTATTTCGCTGAATTCTTGGCGCAGTGACTTCGGTAAGTGGTTTTTCTATATACTGCAGACATGATATGGACAAAAATAGTGATGAAAATCATTAACTACTTTTTAATTCCAGGATAACATCCTGAATTCTTTGTACCAACTCTGGATATTGCGAGCATTAGATCATACAGGAATGCTAACAAAATTAGGAAGGCAAATGGCCGAATTCCCTCTAGATCCGCCACAATGTCAAATGTTGATCGTTTCTAGTCAGATGGGATGCACAGCTGAAATTCTGATCATAGGTAAGTTAATTTGAAGAGTTATACAGGGTGTCCCAGAACTCAACGTCAAGCCTAAACGGGGTGACAGGATTGATTGTAACCATCATAAGAAAAATCAGAAAAAAAATCTATCCCATGCAGTTTGAAAATTATGGTCATTTAAAAAAAAACTAAAAATTTGGTCGAAGTGTAACCATTTTTCGGTTATTGTGGTTAATTTTTATTATTTTTGTTCATGTAAGCTTTATAACCGTAACCCTAAATAACATTTCTTGAATCACAGTCAAAAATAATGACACAATTGCCCCAAGTTTCTCAGAATTAATACTATATTTGTTAAACTATGAATTCAAAATTTTCAAAATTTGTCGACTTTGATAGGCCCTCCTTTAAAAAAAATGTACTAGAGTGCCTTGGCAAATGCCATTAAAAGTTGTCGCATTTAATCCATCTCTCTCATCATTTTGCCGTAAAATTAAGAACCTACCAAGAACTTGTGCGAATAAAAAACATTTTGACTGAGTAGAATGGGTTAGCAAAAATCGGGTTACTTGAGGTTTTTATTTTTTTCTTCTTTTTTTTAGTATGAAACTAACAAGTATTGTACCATTTTTCAATCCTAATTAAATGCGCCAACTTTTAATGGCATTTGCCAAGGCACTCTAGTACATTTTTTTTAAAGGAGGGCCTATCAAAATTGACAAATTTTGAAAATTTTAAATTCGTAGTTTAACAAATAGTATTAATTCTGAGAAACTTGAGGCAATTGTGTCATTATTTCTGACTGTGATTCTAGAAATGTTATTTAGGGTTACGGTTCCAAAGCTTAAATGAACAAAAATAATAAAAATTAACCACAATAACCGAAAAATGGTTACACTTCGACCAAATTTTTAGTTTTTTTTCAAATGCCCATAATTTTCAAACTGCATGGGATAGATTTTTTTTCTGATTTTTCTTATGATGGTTACAATCAATCCTGTCACCCCGTTTCGGCTTGACGTTGAGTTCTGGGACACCCTGTAGATGAGAGGAGGATCAAATGATTCTTCCTGAAACGTTGCTAATAATCTGAAATAAAATTATATTCAGTATCCATGTTGTCGGTACCTTCCATATTTTTCCGACCGAAGGGAAGAGAGGAAGAAGCAGACGGTGTTAGGGAGAAGTTTCAAGTGCCCGAAAGTGATCATTTGACCTTCTTGAATGTTTATAATCAATGGAAACAAAATGGGTAAGGTTTTAGATTTTTTTGTGTGTTAAATCAATCTGATATCATCATCCCTTTCAGCTACTCATCACATTGGTGTAATGAACATTTCATCCATATAAAAGCGATGAGGAAAGTGAGAGAGGTCAGGCAGCAACTTAAGGATATTCTGATCCAACAAAAATTGGACATACAGTCCTGTGGGACTGATTGGGATATTATAAGAAAGTGCATTTGTTCAGGTAAGGATTGAGTTTTTTTTAAACTTTTCATGGGTGGCATCCGTTATATAAATTATGTCAGTTTTTTCTGATAAGGTATGACTGCGCCACCAATAAAAATAATGCTGATGGTTGTGGATCTTCATTTTCTTGGGATTTCTTTGATAAATGGATACCTATAGGGTTTTTCAACAAGAACTTTGTTTTGTAAATCAAAATAAAACAATAAATTCAGATGACAATGATTCAAATTTTTATTTCATTCAGAAAAGGATGGTTTGGCAATTATGAATGGAAAATGATATCTTATAAATGTCCACCACGACCACGGTTACAGCGGTGTTAAATCGCATCATCTAGCTAGCCCTTTAACGGCTGAATTTCGTGAAATTTTGCGATCAGGAAATTTGGTTTGCAATAAATCCATTGTTTCGGTAGATGTGCTACTTGTGGCACCGTCTTGTTGAAACCACATATTTGTGATATCCATATCTTCAACAATAGGCCAAAATTTAGTTGTTAACATCTCTCGATTATGTTGACCGATCTACAGATCCACCATTTTCATAGTGAATTTTTATTATTGCGAAACGATTTTTGAGTGAAATGGAATTCATTGTAACAATAAATTTCATAACCGAGATACAGGGTGCTTAATGTATTCACCTAAAATTTGAATTTCTCATAGCTTTTGAACCAACCAGTATAGTTGGTTGATATTTGGAATATATGACTTACACAGGTCTTAGAACGATTTGTAACCAAAATAAGCAAAGAAAACATTTCTCAATTCGCTTTCCCTGGAGTTTCCTTTGAGCAAAATGACGTGCGGCACAATGAAATCTACTGAATCTCATCGAAAATTTTCTGCTCTTTTCAAATATCTCCATCAAATCCAAAAATTTTGATATACATTGAATCCCAGCTTGGAAGATGTCCCATATTTTTCAATTACGGCCTGGAATTTCTTGGGAATTTAAATGTGAATCTATCCACCTGTGCAAGTGAATCATATATTCCAAATATCCACCGACTATACTGGTTGGTTCAAAAGTTATGTGAAACTCAAATTTTGGGTGAATACATGAAGCACCGTGTATCTCGGTTATGGAATTGATTAGACCTATCATATATGGGTTTTTTGGACTCACCTAGGGTAGCTCTAGTTCAGGTTACTGTATGTTCATTTACCTATGAAACACCCTGTAGATATGTCAAAAACCAAATGTCAAAACTTTCATGTAGTTCCAGTGGGGCCATAGTGAAAAACAAAGTTCTTGTTGAAAAACCCTATATTTCTACGCACTGCTCAAAAATTGAAGTATACCGGGTGGCCCACCCCAGATGCGGCGCTGTAAATAAAGATATTTTGAAAATCTTTTCTTGTGGTGTGTGTAGCGTGTTCAAAAGCACAATTTAAAATTATTGTCATATACAGGACTATATACAGGTCTTCGAAAACAAAGATGTAGACCAAAGTTACACTTTTTTAAATGTAACACTCTGTAGTTGACCTCAAAAATGGAATGGCAAGCTCAAATTATGATGATTTTCTTCAGATCACTTTATACCTTAGAATGACCATTTACGAGATAATGGCCAAAATGGTTTACTAGTTTTGAATTAAAAATCGAAAATTGCTCAGAAACTATCAGGTTTAGATGTGGGAAAATTTTATGAAGATAGTTTCGAAAATGATTTTTACGTTCAACGAGATATAGAAATACCGGGTGTGCCATTTGAAATAAGAAAATTTTCGACGATCATTTGTAGTTGATGTTTGAGAATTAATTATGATCACTCTGTATATTCCACAGTTGAAATTTTCTTTTATATGTAGGAGTAGCCAACTTCTCTACTCGAAAAAATTCTGTCTGTATCGCTGGCGTAACTAGTTTCTTCATTAATTGCTATTTAAAAAACCTCCATATTTTCGATTTTTCGCCATTATCTCGTAAAGGGTGCTTCTGAGCTATAAGGTAATCTGAAGAAACTCATCATAACTTGAGCTTGCCATTCTATTTTTGAGGTCAAATATAGGGTGTTACATTCAAAAAAGTGTAACTTTGGTCTATATCTTTGTTTTCGAACACCCTGTATATACGACAATAATTTTAAATTGTGCTTTGGGACATCCTACACACACCACAAGAAAATATTTTCAAAATATCTTCATTTACTTCGTCAAAATGAGCGCCACGTCTGGGGTGGGCCACCCGGTATATTATTACATGTAAGTACGCAAATTATTAGCTTCAATTTTTGAGTAGTGCATAAAGATTATTGAGAATTCCTGAATGGGCAAAAAGCAGTTAGAGAGAGCACTTTGATAGTTATTAATTTTTTTTTTCAGCGTACTTCCACCAAGCAGCCCGTCTCAAAGGAATCGGAGAGTATGTGAACTGCAGAACAGGCATGCCCTGCCACTTGCATCCAACATCAGCTCTATTTGGCCTGGGTAACACTCCAGATTATGTCGTTTACCACGAATTGGTGATGACGGCGAAGGAGTACATGCAGTGCGTCACCTCTGTCGATGGCCACTGGCTCGCAGAATTGGGACCCATGTTTTTCTCGGTCAAAGAAAGCGGTAAATCGGGAAGGGCGAAGAAGAAACAAGCAGCCGAACATTTGCAAGAAATGGAGAATCAGATGCAGGTCGCGCAAGAAGAAATGAGAGCGAGGAAGGAGGCAGCAGATAAAAAGGAGGCTGCTATGAAGAAGGGGCAGGAAATCATCTCTGCTGGTACAACACCAAGGAGGACGCCATCTCGGCTAGGATTGTAATTTAGTGTGTAAAAGTTGATTTTTTTAATCAAAAATAAAAAGTTTTTTAAAGTTTTCATTTCACACATTTGTTGTAATTTCTGTACTTCTAACCCAGAAAGAAAAACCAAGTGCTCATGAAAGGTAAGGATATTGTTAGCTGAGAATGTTGGCAGGGCAAGGTCCTTTCGTCAATTTCCAATTAAACAAACCTTAAACAGATATAGGAACGTCTTCTAGTTCATCGTGAAGCGAGTTTTTATAAAGTTTAATTATTTTTTCTCGGTGTTTTTATCAGAAATTCGCATTTTTATGGTTTTCTCTTCGATCTTTATTCGGTTTTGAATATACATATATATATATATATATATATAAACTGCTCCACAAGAGTTAGGGATATCGTATTCAATCGTTTTTAAAAGTATGTAATCTTCGAGAAAATCGCTGTAAAATCATTTAAAACTCAATAAAAACTTGTATCGATCCAATAAAAATCAGTATGAGACATTTCGTCAATCTGGTCGCCTTTTTTCTGAAGTTTGGTTCTTTGCATACGCTTCATTAATGTTCTTATTTTGAAATGAAGTCAGTTTATCAACGGCTTCGATTTGGAACGAGTTTTCTGAAAATGCCAAGACGAAATTAACAAACGCTGAGGCTAATAGGGCTATCGGAATGCTACAGGGTGGCCTAACTCAGGTTGTTGTAGCGGAAAGGCTCCAAGTCAGCCAAAGTGTGAAATCTCGACTCTGGAATAGGTTCAGGGAGACAGGTTCCGTGTAGGAAAGACCAAGGCTTGGTGGGCGACGAAAAACACCTGCTCAGGATCGTTTCATCACCGTTTCGGCGACAAGAAACCCTACATCTACGTGTAGAATGCTACGGAATACTCTTCAAAATGCAGATGGGGTCCAAGTTTCCATCGAAATCATCACACGACGTTTGAGAGAGGTGAATCTAGGTTCTAGACGTCCATTAAGAGGAGTTCTATTAACACGTGACACGTGACCATAAACGTCAAAGACTGGAATGGGCAGGGCAACATATCAATTGGAACGATCAATGGCGTAGTGTCCTTTTCACTGATAAATCCAGATATGGACGATTTTCAGATTCTCGAAGAATAGGAGTATGGACAATCCCATGCATACCCCGTAATCGTCGGTATGTCCAAGAAGTCCAACCATTCCGAGGGGGTAGTTTTATGGTATGGGCCGGGATATGTTTCAACGGGCGCACAGATCTACACTTTTGTCCTGGGAATATGACCGCCTTACACTATAGGGAGCATGTCATTGACAATGTTGTGCCAAATTTTCACGCTGCTATTGGTGAAACTTTTCAATTTCTAGACGATAACGCTAGACCCAAAGATATTATTATTATTGTAATATCTTTGGTATTCCACATTTACCAATACCTCCGCACTCACCAGATTTGAATTGCATAGAACATGCATGGGATATTCTCCAAAGAAGATTAGATAATCATCAACCTACCCCAGAATCCTTAAATGATCTGAGAGAGCTTCTGCCCCGTTTATGGAACCAAATTCCTCAAGAAATGTTCAACAACCTCGTATGTAGTATGCAAAGATGTCAAGCTGTTATTGATGCCCGTGGAGGCCATACATTTTATTGATAGTCTTAAAATGCTTGAATTCTCTGGGAATAAAATTTCGTTTTTTACTCGATCTTACCATCCTGTATACGCTGCAGACCCACAGGCTAAAATTAATTTGCAACTTGCAATCATATTAATATGAATTTTCATCACAAAAATCTTATTTTAACTATATTTTTTTGCAATTTAAGTCAATATCCCTAACTCATGTGGAGCAGTTTATATTCTCTTGATACAGAGCATTACAATCTTTAACAGCAAACAATAATTATAGCATGTGTATGAGATAAAGTTTTAGCAGAGGTCAGCGTAAACGGGGTACCATACAATTTGGTGTATGATACAAGAGCTTAGGGGAAAACCTCAGTAAAAAAACCCTTTCTCCCGGTGAGTGTAGTAGATTGTGATTGTTCACGAAATAAGCTGAAATATTCCATATTGAAGGGCATCACGCACTGAAAAAATTTATTTTTTCTCCAACAAAAAGGAAAATCCAGAAAGTCTTCTCCAAGATACCAGAAACTTTTATCTGAAATAGAGAGAAAACAAAAGCAGAAAAAGGTAAAATAATAAAATTAGATTCAATATGTCAGATTGACCTAAAATTGACAACCCAATTCAAAAAAGATTCGGAAACTGCATGTATAGCTCTAAAACCATCCTGAAATTTATAAATCGGACAATGATTAACCAGATGATTTATGGTTTCTTCTGGTTTCCCGCATTCACAACTAGGGCTTTCAACTGAATTCCACCTGAAAAGCATAGAACTAAAGCAACGTCCGTGACCTGTTCTTATACGATTCAGAAAACACCATATTTTCCTGGGAAGATCAAAACCGGGAATTCTATTCGAGGGATCAGTAATTAATTCTTTGCTGAAAATAGTGCACCTATTCCATTCAGACTGCCAAAGCTCTTTGTTCCTTATATTCGAATTAAGAAAAGAGTTGGACCATAAAGGTTCTACGCAATTGAAAATCGACTATTTCATAACCCCAAGACAATTTTTATCCGATGATAACGCCATCAGAGGCCTTTGGGATGCTTCAGACTGGTGGAGCAAGTGCAAGTGGCCAGTACTTAAAATGTTACGTGAAGTGTGGTATCATGTTTATTCTCAGAGTACTTTGTCACTGGAAATTTTCCTCGAAGACCCAAAAGTGATAGACCAAGTGCTACAACATCAATAGAAGGCATGGATTGTCCTACGAGGGGGAGACAAGCCAGCATCTGATGAATTGTTTTTAACCATCAAAATTGTAGATGGCAATAACATTTTATCCATTTCAGGAATGGTGTAAATGATTAAAAAAAACTACTGAACAGTTCCTATTTGAAGCATTATACTGCTAATAAATTCTTTAATAAAAATACTAACATGTGTTACAAACAACAAAATTCATTTGATAGACAACACAACATAAAGTTATCAAAAAATAATTTCAGTGAAATATTAAATACAGAATAACGAATAAATATCATTAAAGTGTTCTGAGGAGCAGCAATAGATTCGAATGATTCACTCAAAAACCTGATGCAACACCCCAATTTTTTCCTGGTCAAGTTCTGAAACAACAGCATTGAAGTCTGTGGTGAATGTGCTTTGTATCGATCTGAGAAGTTTTATCAATATGATTTTAGTCTCTGGAAATCAAAATAACAATTAAATATTTCTTAAACAAAAATTAAAATTTTTTCTTACCATCATTGGGAGTTTCTTGTTGTATATAAATATGAATGAGGACACGAGATACTTTTGCTATATTTATTTTCAAGATATCTGAACCACTTTGGTAAAGCACAAAGAAGGATTTTATAACTGCCTCATTCTCTTCAAAGTCAGCTCTCAAAGGCAAGCGATCCAAGTAAACGGGAAACACCTATAGAAGTTTTTTAATAATATGCATCAAGTAGAAAATTAACTATACTCACTTGATCCAATGGGAGTCCGCTAGGATTGACCATAATCATTTTTGCTATGGCACCGCAAATATTATCCAAGGTTCCTTCATGAGGTTCTTTACTGACAAGTGAAGAAAGGGTTTGCAGAATATCTGGATAATAACTAAAAATAAAACGTGATTAAAAGTAAGTCTACCTTCAGAGTGGATCAGAAGATTCAATACAGTGGTTTCGACTCAGAGGATTTACAAACGTCAGAAGTACAGCGCTGCAAGAGTTCAAGAAAACTCTTGATAAAGCGCCAAAAATATTCTCCTTTTCTCCATGTAAACAAACAAGCAAGCAAAGATTATAGAGTAGAAAGATAGGAAACGAAGCGACTAAAGTGATGTAAGCGCCATCTGTGTTTCAAATGTGTTTTTAAGACTGGTTAAAATATTAATTTGAGGAACATATGAAATTTTGTGAGATGTAAGATGGCCATTTTGATCAGGGAGGTTTTGAATGTTTTCATTTTCGTATCGCCTTTTGTTTATCGAGCTCGTTCTAGTTGCGGATTATTGAAATTTTTGTCAAATTTCTTGGCGAAAACCTCAAGATATCGTTCGAAAATTATTGTATGGTGAAGAACTGTGGATCGAATAAAACGAATTTTATTAAGGTCATTCATTCATTTTAATTTTCAGTGCTACGAAGTGGATAAAATTTTCCAAGGCATAAAGGCCTGCAAACACTACTGACTACACCATGTGCAATGAACATTTTACTGCAAGTCGATTGAGAACTGTTCATCCACGTAAATTGTTGTATGCAGGAAGCATAACTTGCACAAAGGGCTAATTTAGGAGAAATTATGACTTTTATACGTCCATTCAGAGATTCTCAATTGCTACTCCTTCAATATATTCAGAAATGCAAAGGTTTTATTGATTTCGTTTTGGGTATCGAGTGACTGCCAAATTGTTGTTTGGAATGTCAAAGTTTTATGAAACCTGCTGCGAGTGTTTTCTTCATTCATTAATCGATTCGTATATTGTGTCATAAAGAGACCATATCATAAAAAAATTATAAAGAAACTCTACTGACGGGCTAATATACAGGTCTTGTATACCTCAGTGAAGTTTTTTTTAAGTTGGGGTTTTGAAAATTCTATAAATAATATGTAAGTAACTGAAATGTGTATGCTATGTTGGTATACTGAATATTTGTTTATATTAATTTCTGATATGAATTGTACAAATTCAACTAAGTTTATTAATTCAAAACAACGTATTGCACAGAAATAACACCTTTGACGTATAGCAGATCACCATATGCTTTTGTGTCCTAGTCAAAGCTCTATCCGTTGTCCATAATTTCAAATTTTTGTGAATTTTTTTTAAATTGCAAATAAAATATTGCATATCCGACAGCATGTTTCATTGATATCAATTGATTCCGAACAATGTTCAGATGAAAACTAACATTCTGATCACAAAACTTAACCATACTTTTGTTTTGTTGCTCAAGATGTTCGTTTTACAGTCTCAACAAAGTCGATATTAAAATTCAAAACAAGGAATGGAATTCGAGTTTCGCGCCCCAAAATTATAAAACAGAAAAATGTTGCTGAACATGTTTTCTGTATTGACAGTACGTTTTCAGCGCCATCTCATTGTCAAATGTGTTTGCACTGACCAAAATGTAGTCGGTTTTTAGTACTAGAGATATGAGGGCGTTTCCTATCTTTCTCTGCAGACATCTACTTAAGAAATGTAGAGTTTTTCTTCGACAATAAAATCCCTAAATCAACGTTTTTAAATAGGATATGCCCGCATCGCGCGTTGTCGAGGAAAGAAAATTTCCCCTTCCACAACCTGAAATGAAATTAGTTCGAAAAATCCCTATACCTGACGAGCAAAGAATTTCACATCGATAGATTCAAAATGGCGAACTGTGCGTGCCCGCATCCATTTTTTTTTCAGAAAATTTTTTACGACATGTTAAGGGGCGCACAACAACTGCCTATAAGCTGCGCAGTAGCTTCAAATTGAAATTTGATTTTTGTTTGGAAAAAGGCTGTGAAAAAATAGTTCTCCATTAATAAAACTTACTTGAATATCTTATCTTTTCCGTGCAATATCATCTCACCCAGCCCGAAAACAGCGTTATTCCTCACTTCGTCCGCACGATCTCTTATTCCAGCTTTCCAGAGCTGCAGCAATTGTGGCACAAATTTCTCGACATATATGCCCAAGCACGACATACACTCTGCCAAAGTACCAAATGCGAAGGACCTTTGCGCTATACTGTTTTGCTTCAACTGAAAAAGATTCAAAGTCACAATCAAGAGAAAAAGCAAGCAAGTCGCAAAATAATACTCACTGTTCTTATGGTGAGCAACTGGAGCATATTGGGAAAATATAGGGCAAAATCATCGGGATTTATAGCTTTTCCATATTTGGGGATAATATCACAAGCGGATTCCAACAATAATTCATCTTGCTCGGCATCTGTACTCTCTTCAATTCCCTCGAAACTGTTGATCACACTTAAATCATCGTCTTGACAAACTGTCTAAAAAAAGAAAAAATTGTTTTGCATTCGATATATCAAAACGAAAATCATAAAATTAATTGGTATTTTTAGCAATAGATATAAAAGTATAATAACTTTTATAAAAGCAGTGGGTTGGCCATGGAATAATTTTCTATGTTTATGTCAAAACATTTGTCATTGGACCTTTTGTCAACTTCTATTTATTCATGCTAAAATAAATATATTTGAACATTGATCTCTTCTCATTCAGATAAATTGGTAGAAATACATTACTAAGACGTTTATGCAGAACATACCACATAGCGCTAATTTAAATCCAAAAATGCTTTGACAAGCATCATAACCTCCACTTTTCATTCTATACAATGTGGATTGTGTCAAATTTCCAAGGCCAACCGACTGCTTTCATAAAATTGAATAGACTATAGTCTAAGACATACCTTATGTGTCAGAACGTCTATGATGCAATTCATTATGGCTTCACGATGTCCTTCACCGACAAATGCATCGCATTTAATCTCTTTCAGTAAAGCAGAGTAGGCATCGAGCCCAGCCATAACCACTCCTTTTTCCTCATCAGTTCTTATTATTTCCGCGCATTTGGGAATGAAATATTGCAATACTTTATACAATGCCTGTGTGGTTTCACTTATATCGATTTTGTACAGAGTAATACAAAATTGTAGTATTGTGTCTATTGCAGCTTTTCTAATGTGATCCCTGGGATAGTCTGTAAGTTTGAAGACCTCTTCGAAACATTTTTCTATATATGGCAAAAATGCTCTACTGCAAATAAATAAAAGATTAATTGTCAAAACCTGTTCAATAATGTGATTCATATTATACTTTCCAAAAATATAAATTGTATGTCAGAAGATGCAGATATTGAATTCATTTCCTTCAGAAATACACTGCGCAAAAAAATTAACGCACATTATGGAAATCTCAAATTTATTCTATAACTGAAGGTGTTCTCAATGACAATTATTTTTATCAGAATTATGCATGCATATGTTATCCACTTTCAACGGTTTTCTTCAATACAGATGTTTTTTTCCAGCAGGAATAAAAAAAGTTGATATTATCAGATTTTGAATGTATTGGCTCCATTCTAAAATCAGTTGTTCTCGATCAATTCTAGTGATCAATAGTTTTTCTTTCGTTTGATTTTCTACACTCGATCGCTATGCAACGCGAAACACGCAATTTGACCCAAGAGGAATGTGCCCAAGTGGTAGTTTTGCGAGAAGAAGGGTGGACATACACAAGAATTGCAGAAAGGTTTGGAGTTTCCCATACAAGTGTGTCCAGAATGTTGCAGCGATTCAGGGAGACAGCTATGAATGTCCGAAGACCAGGACAGGGTAGACCACGGGTAACAACTGCCATTCAAGAACGTTACTTGAGAGTTTCTTCGTTGAGACAACGGTTTGCAACCGCTCGCCTCCTTCAAATTCAGCTTGAACAAACTCATGAGGTGAAAATTAGCACTCAGACAATGAGAAATCGCCTCAGAGAATATGATTTAAGGCCTCGTGTCGCGGGAAGAGGCTCAGCTCTTACCCCAGCCCATCGAAGGGCGCGTTTGGATTTTGCAAGAGAGCATATCCATTGGGAAGAGGCCGATTGGGAAAGAGTTCTCTTCACAGATGAGTCTAGATTCTGCCTCTACCATTTTGATCGACGTTCCTTGTATACAGACGTCCACATGAAAGATATGCTCAGTGCAATTTCCTGAATACTACTGGTTTCGAGGGATGATCGATTATGGTATGGGGTGGAATATCTTTGACTGCTCGCACAGACCTAGTGGTCGTTGATAATGGAGCTATGAATGCTGATAAGTATATAAGGAACATTCTTGAAGAGCGTGTATGCCATTTGACCCATACATTGGTGAAAATTTCATTTTTATGGACGATAATGCCAGACCCCATCGTGCGCGCATCGTTCAGGAGTACCTTGAAGACGTTGAAGTCTCTCGAATGGAATGGCCAGCAAGTAGTCCAGATCTCAATCCGATTGAGCAGGTTTGGGACAACCTCAATAGAAGGCTGAGAAGTTCAGAAAATCATCCAGCTACTCTTAATGACTTAGGAATCCAACTCGGAGAAATCTGGGAACGATTAGATCAGAACATTTTAAGATCACTCATTTTGAGTATGAACCGTCGTTGCCGAGCTGTAATTAACGCAAGGGGTGGAAATACCAAGTATTAAATAATTTATCAGCATTTCAGTATTTTGAAAATTGTTCATTTCTCTTCTTTCACATAAGATTCGGTGAAATCCTGATTTTTTCTTCCATTTAATGTGTCTTGTTTCGTTGAAAACCTTCCCACAGACAGAACTTTTTTCACAAATTCTGAATTTATGTCCTCTGAAACTGATAATTTTTTTCATAATGTGTGCCTATAAGCTCCACACTTGTCAACGAACTACAGACAGAAAAGCAAATCATTAAAATGTGCATTTCTGACGTACAGGGTGGGCAAAATTGGTGATATCTGTATTCCAACTTTTTCAACCCAACGAGATAGAGGAAAATGCATGGCACGTTACGGTTGTCTTTTTTCCAGAAACTAATAATGCCATCAACTGCATTACTCTATCTTCTTTTGTTTTCGAGTTATAGGTCAAAATTCAAATTTCAACTTTGGTCATTATCTTCGTTTCTGTTGATAGGATGTTGAAATGAATACTTAATACAGACACTTTTTGGATAGTAATCCAGTGGCGTACTATGATTTTTTCCAACAGGTATATTTGCTGAGCTATAAGATGAAGATGTATTTTTTCTTTTGAATACAGTAGTTTAAAATAACTTGGAAAGACTGAGGGCGGGGTATGATATATTTTTAAAACGGTTAAAAAATGGCGATTCTTTCTTGGTCATTTTAAACTACTGTTTTAAAAGAAAAAACACAACTTTATGTTATAGCTAAGCAAATAAACCTGTTGGAAAAAATCATAGTACGCCACTGGATTGCTATCAAAAAAGTGTCTGTATAATGTCTTCATTTCAACATCCTAGCACAAACAGAAACGGAGATAATGACCAAAGTTGAAATCGCCCAAATTTAAATTTTGGCCTATAACTCAAAAACAAAAGAAGATAGAGGAATGCAGTTGATGGCATCATTAGTTTCCCGAAAAAAGAAGAAATAAATGGTACATTTATTTTTCTCTATCTGGTTGGGTTAAAAAGTTGTAATTCAGGTATCACCAATTTTGCTCACCCTGTACATAGAGAAAAAATTATAAAACTTGCTTCACTATTAACAAGAAGTTATCTTAAAAATCATTATAAGTTTATGTAATTGAAAGAATAATACGGAAGATTAACATTTTTGAAAAACATCAACACTTGGAAAATGTTATAATGAGCAATTCAACATTTATATCAACATTTATACAAAAATTGAATGAGAAATCATCATGAATTCCTTCCAGAACAAAAAAATGCGAAATTTGTTTCGAATGTATTATAAAACCATAATCAGTAAAGTAACAAAATCAATCAGCAAGGCTCATTTTTTTGACCAATGAGGTTTCCACTTACTTTGTTTGTTCACAGATTTCCTTCAACGTCAGACAAGCCTGTTCTTTTTCTTCAGTAAATGGATTTTCCACCGAGTAATGTCGTGGTCCCATTTCCTCGCTAGTATTAGAACTGATGTCCTCTTCATCGGAATTTTCCTCTGACTCACTGGTTTGTCCAAAAATATCACATTCGTATTTTTTCTCTTCATCATCATAATAGGTCTGAAAATATCGTTCATATCAGTTATTATATAAACGGAAAATGAAAATTTGAACTCACCACTATGCCATCGCTATTTTGCAAAGAAATAACCATTTCCTCGATAATTTTGGGCAATGCCCCGACAATCTCTTCTTTCATTATGCAAGACAAGGATCCGAAAAGAGCGAATACAGCTCTCCTCACATCTGGATCATGTGTGTCTATCAATTTCAATCCCATCTGAAGAGAGTCTTGGGCCAAAGGTCTGAAGTGCTCTTCTCCAACACCTTCGGCAACAACAGCCAGGCAATCTATAAAAAAATGTCAACCAACGTCACAACAAATTTGAAATGATACACAATGCTCAAACTTTGACTGCATCAGCAGTTAGATAAGGTTACAAGGGTATCATTATATTCTCAATATGCAGGGTGTCCCCTACCGGGACAAAATTCCAAACAGATTTAAAATGCAGAGGGACAACAGTGTTGGATTGGTCGACAACTCTTAGAAATTTTGGGCTAGAAGAATCGACTTTAATTAGAGCATTACCTAAAATTATTTTGACTGCATGAAGAGGTCCAAAAGTGATGAAACACGACTCCACCCTGCTTTTTAAAATGAGAATACCCAACTTTTATCTATGTGCCTTTTTGAAGTAGGCCACTTTTTCTGACACATTTCATGGTTATTCCATTGAATCGTAAATAATTTTAAGGCCCGGTTGTTCAGTTCAGGACTAAGCCAAGATTTAAGTTGATCTTATACTTATATTACTTATACTATATTTATTTTAGCAGTCGGTTGGCCATGAAATAATTTTCTCAAGTTTTTGTAACTAGAACGGAGTATGGTTGGCACTCCTGAAATGTCGTTAATGTCATAACACTGTAGCCACAACTTATATCAATTAATTTTACGAAAATGCCGAAAGTGATTGAAAAAAGAGACAGGGTTTCAGGAAGTGCTATTTAGAATTCAGGTCCGCTCATTCAAATAGTTATACCCTGATATTCTAAAATCCACAATACGTCAGACGGTAGCTAACATATTCAATGTAAGAGAATTTATATAATGTTTCATGTGAATCTAAACGACTTTTATTTCAGCTGAATATTTCCACAATCAGAAAGATTGTGAATGAAGAGGATGACAAAGAATTTCCTTCTATTGGGAGACCCAAAACAGTGGTGGCATTTGAGAATTTTATGTTTGAGTGAATTAATGAGAAAAGTTTACTTAAGATGTCTAAAACACTGGTGTGTGCACTTGTCACTTTTTGCAAGCATCAACATTTCAGAAAATCGGGGATATGGGATCAGTTTCGTGGCGGCGCCACCATGTCATTCGCTTCGTTTTATCCTTGTTCTGCCAAAGCTTGTCCAATGATACTCTCTCGTTTTATTTTGTTTTGCGTTGATATCGAACATAGATCAACGAATATAAAATATGAACTGGCCCGTTTTGTCAGCTGTTGCGAAAACAAATCTGTCAATATTTCAATACTATCGAATAAGGGTTCGAAGGAGTATTTATTATTCTTCTTCAAGATAATTTCCGTTTCACAAATTGAATTCATGAAGGGGGATTTCAATATGATTTTAATAAAACACAGTTGATTGGTCAAATATCCAATATATTCAGTTGACGGAAAGGGAATTTCCACTATATCTACTCATGAAGAATATTTGAAGAACAGACTAGAATAGATTTATGTATTTCTGTTTCTCAATACATGCCCCCAATTCACATTACGTATTTCCAATACAGTTTCTTTGAAATATTGCTGAAGTTGCCATAAAACTTAGCTATATCCGTCCCGTATGTTCTTTCATCTGATTTGGTTCTGCCTCAAATTCCATCAACACCGAATTCTTAGCTGTAGCTCTTGATTGTCATATTGAATAAATGAATGTTCTACACCCCTTTCTCGAAACTAATACATTTTCAGACACCAATAATCGCTTATAAATACAACATATTCGTAAGTCTTAGGAAAGTATTCAAATTATTTTCAAATATCAATTGACAATGCTCTGTCAAATTCTAAACAGCGCTACCTACAGTGGGAAAAACGAAACTGATCTCATATCCCCACGAAATTAAAAACAAAATCGAATCAGTGAATACACCAGAGTTTTAGACATCTTAAGTTTACTACAGGATTTTCGATGAATGTCATCATAGAATAAGTTCCCGAAAATTGATTTTTCTATTTTTCATTTGACTTGTCCTATACATTGTAAATGTCTTAAGGTACCAATAAATACCTAATTATTATTATTATATCAATGTATTAAGATGAACAGCCACAAATACGCGCCAGTTGTCCTGTTAATTGTTTATTCATGTGAAATTTTTGTTCAAAGGTGAAGTTCATCTTGACTTGAAACTTCCTTTAATTCCTTTTATTTATATTGATGCAAGATGATTTTTGTTGAAGAATTTAACATTCTTGTAATTATCTGTTTATTCCTTCGGGAGATACCCATTCCCAACCACAGCATCATATGCATTTCATGTTCGGGTTAATATTTTTGAAATCTACAACTGATGTAACGTATTCAAACTTTAGCCAAAGAAGATAACGAACATTAACTCTCTTCAAGCTAGTGCATATTATGATATTATACTGATCTCTTGTATTTTCAATGCAAATAACTGGATTTGGTATGCCTTCAATCAGTTTGTATAAACTTTAATTATGTTCGTCACATATTTCCCGAAGAGATTCGACATTGTGATAAAATACGTAATAACAGAAACTTTTATGTAGAACAGGCAACATAGCGTTGATTTAAAACCCAAAAATGTTTTGACAAGCGTCATAACCCCACATAACCCCCACAGAGTGAAATGTGTCAAATTTCCATGGCCAACCGAGTTCTAAAATGAAAGTGAATGGAGTATAGATTAACGTGACAGAACTGAACTGAAATGTCAAAATTAATCTAGGATTAACTTTAATCCTGAACTGAACAACCAGGCCTAAGAGTTTTGGACCAATTGAACACTTTCGTCTCACCTGTATATTTCTCTGTAAATTTCTAATGGATGGGTCACTTTCAATAGAATAAATATACTTTTCTGGGAATTTTCTCTTCTTATTATAAAAAAATTCAATAAATTCAAAACTCACCGAGAGCATAACTGCGAAGTTCGTAATTGTCTGTGTCTGGATGTGAATTAATGTAGAGGTTCAAAATTTCGATGATTTTAGGAAAATAAGGCAATATCCCAAGCTTCACAGCAGTAACTGCAGCTTCGAGTGAGTTAAAACATGATTTTTTAAGTTCCACAGACCATCCTTGAGGGTTCAATCCTTGTAGGAGTCTTTCCATCAAAATTGGAAGATATGGTAATAAACCTTCATGTAAATTCTCACAAAATGTTCCAATAGCATAGAACAGTCTATCCAAACAATTCGGTTCAGTCTTATCTTTTTCCATTTCATTATAAACATGGTTCAGAAAATCTAACAATAGAGGCATTAATTTTTCAGAATATTGACTCACTTCAGGCTGAAAAAAATATTTTCAATATAAGCTACAACTAAGATATTCATCATTTTTACGAACCTGCAAATGTTCAGAAAATTGACCCAAGGCAAAAAATGCGGCATTTTTCACCAGACTATTATTATCTTTTATTGCTTCGCAGACGCAATTAATGAAAGCTTCTAGATACTTCTTCCTGATGCACTCGGAACACCCTTCCGCCAAAACAGCCAAACACAAAAACGCAGCTTTTTTACGATTAGCGTCATTTCCTTGAATGTATGGTTCAATTTTCTCCAATATATAATAAACTACTTTATCTGCAGGTATATTGAGCGCTATCAGATCCAAGGTTTGTGTTGCTACCGTTACTGGTGTCAATTGATCAGAATCTCCTGCAAAATATTCCTCATCTTCTTCGGTCTCTGATAATTGAGACATTAATTCCATCAAAACATCAATAATGGGCGTTATCAATTGGTGTTTGACTAAAACCTATAATAGTTATTGCCACATAAATATGTATCTAATGATAATCAACAGGATAGTTTGTTTATAAACAAATGAGTCATTGTTCAATTTTCAATGAACATTCAGGGGGTACACATTAATAACGAAATTTTCTATATGAAAATCCTGCAGTAATGCTTGAATGAGTACATTATTATTACCTTTCCTTTAGATTTCACTAGCCATCCGACAATACTAATAGCCTTAACTTGAACACCATTAGGAAGTGAACTATCGCAAGCAATTCTAAGGCACATTTCCACAACATTTCTTATATGTGGCACAACTATTATAACAGCATAATCAATCAATTCCTCCAGTATCCCAAGTGCTTCAGTACCTTTGTGCTCATCAACATATGCAAGTGCTTTCATCACCTCTAACAAACGTGGAAGTAAATCATGGTAGACGTTGATCATCTGAAATAATACCAATTTTTGCATGAATAAATTTCTTTGAGGAACCTCCAAATGCTCAAGCATTTCCTTTTTTAGTTATTCAACGAAATCTTCAGATTTTAATTCTCACAAAATTTCAAATATTTGAAAATATTTCACATTTGTGTTCGTTAAAATAAGAGATTACAGACAAGAGATTTCTATCAGAAAATCTTTTAGTTAAGCTCTCATTGGAAGAAAATAATACAAATTAATTTTTTAAAGTTATTGTTGCCTTAATAATAAAAAAGGAACAACTAATTACTTACTTGTTGGTGAGCTCCCATTGTAGGTACAAGATGTTTCATCGTCCTTATGGTATTATAGGCTAGATTTGATGAAAAATCATCAAGTCCGTTCAATGTGTTTGCAAATAAGGATGCTAATGAATCGAAATGTGGTATATATGATCCATTAGACATTTCAGTTGTAATAGAAAGTGTGTACATTCCCAGCTGCAAACCCAAATAGTTGATTATTGTGCCATTCACACATTGTCACAAGTTAGAAGGAATGTCCATAGCCCGGAGGTAAAAACACCATATGATGTAAATACAAGGTATGATCAAATATGGTTCCACATAAACAAAGCAACATGGTAAATAATATATCTCAATTCAAAATGAGCCTTCACAATATTCTTAAAAATTCTACCTTTTATGAAGACTCACCTCCCTGTCTGTTATGTTATCACTGCTACACAAAGTGAAGATAAATTGTAGAAATTCGGGCCAAGTACCATCAGAGAGTTCATACTTTCCTAATTGTCCCAAAAGCTGCGCAATTCCAGTTTTCACAGATTTGTCAGCTTCATTTACTAAAGCTGATATCATGCCTTGTTTTATTCTAAAATTAAAAACGATGAAACAACAAGACCAACATAAATAATTTTGCCATACAATGTTCTCGTTTCAGGAGGCAACTTAGTCCACACTCGTCTTTTGGAGAATTTTCTTCTGAGTAACACCACTGTTATGTGACGAATATCGGCTCTTTGGCTAGTAACTAATAATTCGCATAATGCACTTATGCTTGAAGGGTCTAAGAAAGCCTTTTTTAACTCGATGGTACCCTATTTCAAAGATACATGAATTTAAGTATTAAATAATGAATCAATCATTTTAGATTACTCACTTCTTGGACACATTTGCTGTCAGATACTAAAAGCTTTTCCAATATGCTTTCCATTTCGTTGTTAGAAGGGTGAAACTAAAATATAATCCTAAAAACTAAAGAACACGCCACTAATCCTTAAAAAGGCAGAGAGGATCTTTGTTTAAGGTTAGGTGAGTGACACCGAAGAAGAGTTGTCAAAAAATTTAAGTCGTCTTAAGCAAAGATTAATCTTTGGTCTTAAGTCGAACTTGTTCTTCCTGATCTTTTCTCGTAGCCTAAGTAAACTCAAAGAGGAAGAGTTAATATTTGGTAAACTCGGAAACTAAATTTACAAACGCTACGCTAATCTACTCCGTAATTTTCTCTATTTAATTTGACATTACCCATTTCGAAATGCTTATATATTTGCTATACAGATTGAATTTGTAATTTTTATTGTAATAACAAATTATAATTGCGTAAATATGCATAAAACAAATGGCAAATTTAAACAGTCAACGTTAACTTATTCAAAAAACTTTTAATTAGTAGGCATAACAAGTGATATGATCAATGATATAAGATGGCCTTTTATATCTGCAACTAACAATAATTACACCTATTGGAATAAAATATGTACTGACAAAAGCTGAGGCACCATAGGCTTTTTCGCCGGCCATAATTCAACGCTTGAGTTTCGTGTAAATTATTCAAACAAGATAGAATCACAGATTTTTAATAAATAAATTTTGAGTGAATGGAATGATTTTTAATTAATCATCAATAAAATATAGGGTTCACATTTCAAACAATAAATTGCCAACGCCATATGTTATAAAGTTAATAAGACCAATTTAAAAATGCTTTTTAATTTCATCTTCCGCAAGCACCACCAGCACAACCACCAATAGTGGGAGGGTTGACATCTCTTAAAGTCATGAATTTTCTTGGACCACCTCCGCCACCACCAGGCCTGCAAAAATATTCATATTTGAATAATAATCACACCAACAATCTTAATTGTATGGCTTGTGATTAAATGGCTAATTCAACAATCTTAATTAAATTTATATACATACTACGAGTACCTATATAAACAAATTATACAAACCCAAATGGTCTTCCACCACCACCTCCTCCGCCTCCTCCTCCACCTCCACCACTTCTGAATGAACTGCCTCCCGATTTTACAGTAGATTTTGGAGAAGTATCAAGACCAACTAACGTTTGGAAACTGCAATAAAAACAATTCTGATTAGTGTCTGCAGTTCATGAATGTGATATTTGTAGAAAAAAACTATATCCCTTCACATTGGTAATATCAAACAGATATTACACCATATTTAGGTAATCTCATGTTCGATCATGAAATACTTCAATGAATTGAGATTTTTTTTAATGATATAATTTTCCTGAGAACTCACAAGAGCACAACGAAATTAACGAGTCCATAAAACATTTGGCCTATCCTGTTGAAACCCCATGGGGGGTTTTCGCAAACGGTCCCATCTGAAAAATTAGGTGTTCATTAAAATTGTACGGAAAAACGTTTAAGCATTGATACCTCTCGCAATATACACCATTTTTCACCAGTTAAACGAATCAGAGTTTTTTCCTATTATATTCTTCAACAATAGTATTTATGTTGAAATGTTGACGTTTATATTCTTGACAGTGAATTTTTCCAGAATTTGAAATTTGGAACTTTCCCGATGACGGATGTCATCATCAATGATAAACAAATATCGATAGCCATATAAATTTGGCCATCCCTAGAAATTGACGGATGAAAAAGCAAACCTAGTTTTCTGTAGATATAAAGAGGAATCTTTGGTAGATAATTTCAAGGTATTCCGTTAGATGTCCTGAAAAAAATTTCAAATTTGAGCGCTTATTCAAATATTCTTTCCGACTTGAATTTTTTTATTTTCAGTCCAAATTATCAAGCACTAACGATATCCTTTATGTATGTTGTAATCAAATAAACGATAAAATTTAATAATTTCTATAGGAGTTTACCTGCCCTTAATTCTCGATAATTATTGATTATTTATTAATATTATTATAATAATATTATCTTTACTGAAATGATTGTTTTACTAAGACCATTCGATCACAATTATTTTGGTAATTCAATTTCTCTCGATTTCTTTCAAATAATATAGCATTAAATATAACCGAAATATTTTTATATATTTCAAGGTTACACTGCAATTAAAAAGTGATCAGTACGTAACAGATTCGAACAAGAAGATAAAATTATCCGTTTCAGTCAAATGAATATTTCCGATTAACGTAAAATTCCTTATTATTTTTGCAATTGATAAAATAATGTTGTTTCTTTCATACAATATTGAATTTATTCAAATCAGAGATTATAACTCTATAATTTTTGGTTCAAATGTTATTCTAAATGGGATATTTCAAATATCCAAATTCAATTGAAGAAGAAAAAACACTTAAGTGATATTTGATTTTTTAGATGATAATAGGTACCAGGAGAAGTTTCTTAGAACCTCACATCAATTTTCTCCAGATTGCACGTAAATGTCAAATTGCTGTAAAATTATTGAATGGGATCGGAAACCAGAAAACAGAAATCATGCAGACATTCTCTATAGCAAAACGGGAATGAAAAATTTTTTTGGTGGATTTCTTCCACAATTGCAAGGGTTAAGAAAAGCAAGAAACTCTTTTCTTTATTCATATTATATACCATTGAAAAATAAGTTTTTGATATTTTGATGCAATTTGAATTTGAACAAATACAATCTCTTGTAATATCTCGCTAATATAGTAACGGTTTTTGCAAACAAAAACAGGTACGTAGCATGAGTCGAAACGGTTCTGGAACCATCTTCAAATAAGTTCAATTTACCTAGTAGATAGATACAGGGTGTCCGCGTCCTGGGGCAGCGGTCGATTACTCTAATTCTATTACCTTTACAAAAAAGAGTTTCGAATAAAACTTTGCTCTTTTTAAGTAGAGCGTCTCCTAAAATTATTTAGAACTATACAAAGTGTTTTGTTTCTTCTGCACAGCAACCAACTTCGTTATTTTGAATGGAATACCCTATATTGTTACATTTTTGAATTCCTTGTTGAATTTGAATATAAGTTCGATAATACAACTATGTCTGAATTCTCAACGGTTTTAGAGAAATTTGAATTTTTATTAATATTTTGACAGATTGAGGTACTTACATAGCTTCGTCCCTATTCTATATAATTGATTCAAATTTCGACTGTGTCTATAGTCAATAAATGAAACACTAAAAATTTTCTCTGTGAATAACCATATTATATACAGGGTCCACGAAAAAGTAGATCCATTATCAAAACAGAAATTCATCAAAAACTTCATTTTTTTAAATGGCAATCCATATTTTTTTCTGTTAATTATTTAAACATTTTTTGTTCGCCTTTAGTTGTTTCAAATAATGAACAGAAAAAAAATATGGGTTGCCATTTAAAAAAATGAAGTTTTTGATGAATTTCTGTTTTGGATCAATTTTAAATGATATATAGAATAGGGACGGAGCTATAGTCCTTTATGTAAGTACCTCGAACTGTCAAAATATTAATAAAAAGTCGAATTTCTCGAAAATCAGAATTCAGACATAGTTGTGCTATCAAACCCATATTCAAATTCAACAAGGAATTAAAAAATGTAAAAATATATAGGGTGTTCCATTTAAAATAACGCAGTTGATAGCTGTGCAGAACAACGAAACACTTTGTGTAGTTCTAAATAATTTTAGGAGATGCTCTACTTAAAAAGAGTAAAGTTTTATTTGAAACTCTTTTTTGTAAAGTTAATAGAATTAGAGAAATCGACCGCTGTCCATGGCGCGGACATCCTGTATAATGCTGACATTATAGAGGATCAATAAAAAAAATTTTTAGTGCCTTTTTGCTCCCATTTAATGATTGCTCAATTTCATTTTTGTTTGTTGTCCGATTTCGAGGCAATAATTAAAAATTGCTCTTCAGGTCCTACCATCTTTAGGGGGGCTTTATCTAAGCATTGGCTGCTCAAAAAAATTATACTTATGAAAGGGCCACACTCTTGTTTGGCGTAATCAACCTTCTTAATTTTTTAACTAAAGGTCAGCCTAGGCCTAATAATTCCGTACGTAGCTCCCAGAACGTCAAAAATCACTCAGGTTATAAGACTTTTATAAAATCTGGGGTGTAGTGCAATTTATAATTGTTTGAAGGAAAATCTTCGATAATACTAAATCAGAGTGCGTTATTGGTTGCGTTTTTTTCATTTTCCTAGATATACCTACTACAATGTTACGAAAAAAAATATTGAATGAATATTTCCGGGATAATTTTACTATGAGATAAAACGGGAAATAAGGGAAAATTTTCGATATCTAATCGAGAAGGAAATCCTTTCCTCGCGACTTTCTGGAATTATTAATTGATAGCTAGGTGTATATTTTTTCAATAATTATTTCTGATTAGCAGAAGTTTCATTTTATCACTTCCTTTTATCTGAAACGAATTTGTCAATAGGGGAAATGGAATTATTACTTCCCCGTTAGTTAGAATCGTCATATTCCTCATTACCTCATTAAAATTCAGTGAAATCTTGCAGTGCATTCGTAGTTCCCTTGGAAAATTTTGAGGTAAATTTCTCTGCGATTTTGGCAAACAGCGATCACTCTTTATTAGTTCGAAAAAAACAAAAATAATCTACAAATTATTTTCACCAGTATTCGAATAATTAAAGAGGTATTCATCAAAGCTTACCTCTATTAGACGGTGTAAATGTGCCGAAAAATATAATTTTTTTTTTACTGCTCTTGCTTAGATACAGAGATGGTACCTAAAAAGCAATTTTCAGGAAACCAGAAAACTGATCGGACATTCTATAGAAAAAGCGAGAAGACAATCAAACAAATTCAGGTGTTGTTCCCCAAAATTGCAACAGGTAGAAAAGCCACTTTTAAAATTTGTTTCGCAGGAAACTTTTTTACTTATTCATATTATACCACTGGAAAATTAATTTTTCATAGCTTGATTCATTTTAAACGAATATGGTCTCCTTAAATTTCTTATTAGAAGTAACATTTTTTGAATAAACAAAATTATGAACAGGTAGGTGCCTACGTATGATGAATCGTATAGGCTGGAATTATCTTTGAAATTATTATTATTATTATTATTTACCCAAGTAGGTAATCAATGATGTTGATTATCTTTGAACTTAAATTTACTTAGTTGCTGGATATCATGATGACCAAAATTGTTTTTTATTGCGCTTCCGCTAGGGTAGATTGTCTGGTCAACTTCATTTTTCTGTTTTCTGGTCTCTAAGAAAAAATTGCTGTTCAGGTGCCATCTTTGGGGGATGTATGTGAGCAGTGGCGGTTTCTCAAACAAAAATTTTATTTATTTTTCACTAGGAATCATCCCTTGAATTTTTTCGCAACTATTTATACCCTGTATACAGGATGAGTCTTTGACGCGTAACTTTTTCCTATACCAATTTTTCCGAATCGTTGAAAAACCATAAAAAATATTATTTTTAGTGCTATCTCAAAAACGGTTTTATCAAATGAAATGAATTTCGGAATAAAGTTTTTCTTTTATTTGATAAATCTTTTTCGAACACAAGATATCACCCACGTCTTCCAGTTTTCTCATTATGACCATTACGTAGCATGAAAATACCAGAAATTCAAAGAACCCAACTCTTGAAACTAAGCTCTAGCTTAGTTTCAAGAGTTGGATTCATGAATATTTGAACGTTTTGTAAAATGAAGTACATATTCCTCATAGTTTCTCTATAATACGCCGTTTTCGTCTAATTTGATGTTCAAAAATAAAAAATATCTGTGATATTCGGAAAATTGGGTAATTTGGCTGAATGCAATTCTGGATCGACAGAGATGTATAGTGCCATATAGATTCAGCAGTCTCTGGATTCAGCTTGTTATTGTGAAGGAAATTTTATTTCTCCAGGGGTGGCATAGCCCATTATGAAAACTTAAAATGGCTATATCTTTTCATCAGGGCCGAATAGGAAAAAATGGTATAGACCATTACTAGACTATACCAGTATAGTCTTAATCTCAAGACTATACCAGTTTGGTCTTAATCTCAAGACTATATTGGTAAAATATTTTTACGAGTCAAAGACTTATCCTGTATGAAAAACAATGATTTGTCGAAAAAAATTTTTCGTCTTGTGGCTTTTTCCAAAAATGTCGTAATGCCTATTAGTTATATAATCTTTGCATATATTCCTTGAGTTTTGCCAATAATTTAGACTCCTTCGAACCTTCGATGGTTCTGATTGAACTTCATGTATATCGTTACACTTTCCCACTAGACAAATTCTTGACGAAATAACATAATAATTCTTTCCCCGAGTTCAAGAATTCTGTGGAAATGAGCAAACCCGCAAACCGCCAACAGCAGTAATTTCCTAGAAATTTCTTGAATCGATGATCGAAAAACATACATTGATAATCTCAAAATTCTCAACTGGAAATTCCGTTGTTATTGTTGTGATTATTCTATAATACCTACATTTATGACAAAAAACCCTAGTTCTAGTTCAGTTCTTGTCTCAATAGAGGTAATATAAATATTTTGCTTTGAATTTGTATGTTTTATTCATTTTGACTACAAGTTTGAGCTTTGATAATAATAATTATAGACTTTAATCTGCTGTAGTTTCTGAGAAAATAAATTTAATTCACCTCAAGGATACAAGGAACTTTTGAAGGGCTGTAAGTTCTCACTATTCCGTTGTTCTTAGAGTACTGTGGTGTATAATTGAGCACTAATTCTGAGACACCCTGTGCCTGTATACCTAGTAGAAAAAAATTCTAGGTCGACCTTTTTATTCTTTTCTCTATTTTAGGTATACATGAATCTTTTCAATTTATGGTCCTGTTTTTATAATATGCTACTATAAACGATTGCCATATAAAAGTATAGTGTTCAAATGGCTGGTATGATTAACTTTATTCTCATGGGAAATGAGTAGGATAATACCAAAATGTAGTCATGGGATTGTTGATCATGACTTTTGAAAGTGATAAAAGTTACATGAAAATGTTGGAAAAAACTTTTCAAATCAAGCAATGAATAGGTATTACCTATCTTCTCATTTGTATTTTGTATAATTAAGGCTGAGTTCTTTCTAAACATTCTAATAATATATTCCAACTTTCGATTAACCAAATAAAATGGGTCCCAACATAACTTTTAAACGGGAACATTGCTCAATTATCAGTCGACTTCAATTGAAATTATCAGCGCTTCCTTTTTATCCAATTGCTCTAGAGCTTACTTTGCTCAAACACGACAGTGCCACGAGAACTGAGTACGGTTTCATTTCTGGTCAGATTAGAACTAGAACTTTTATCATTTCGGACCATAGTTCCTATCGATAGGAATGTGGGACCAACAGCCCCTTTTTCAGATCAGGGGGTTTTAATCCAAATCAGCAATTATTTCGCCGATAAGTATCAGTCTCTTTTATCGCTAGCTATGGTATTTTCTTTCTGTTCCGCTGTATTTTGGTGTTTCTTATAATCTTGATATGGACATGTAATTATGTCAATTTACTTTATCTTTCATCTTTGTGCTATGTCGTAATTTTCCCAATTATCAACAATGAATTGACAGGCAAAAAAACTCGGGTTTAATAAGTATAACTTTTCATCCCCATAATAAATAAGAGCAAATAAAAAACCCATCAATGACCAAGTCATACTCAGCAACACATTGTCCATCCATTTCTGGTACTAAAAGTTAGATTTTTCATTTAAAAAACGCAACTACATTACCTACTAGTGCATGACAAACTTCACAGTTATAGATGATAACGAAAACATGAATTTTGTACTTACTTTTAAGGTACTCTGATAGATAGGTATGTTATATTTTTCTTCATAAACTTTTTAGGGCTTTCACTCCCAATCTCTGAAACAAAATCAATTAAAAATGAAATCAACGATTTGCTCCTGCGTAAATTCTTGCACTAATTTGTCAGGAGCAAATTAACTAGAAAAAATTGTTGCCTGACAAATGAACTGAAAATAAATAACGTTGAAATTATAATTCTAAGTTGTAACGTTTCGGAGTCTATATCAGACTCCTTCATCAGACGAAAAATCTATTTTAGAAAATCTTCTGAATTGTGGCTTTTGTTTGACATTAATTGTCAATGTTATATTTTGTTGAAATATTACCTTATTATATCTGAGAAAATTTATTCTTTCTCTTACCAACGCATAACCGAACTTGTTTTTAATCTTTTCCGAACCGCATTACTCCGAGCCTAATTCTCAGGAATTTTGGAATCAATCTATTATCTCTGCAATTAATGTCAAACAAAAGCCACAATTCAGAAGATTTTCTAAAATAGATTTTTCGTCTGATGAAGGAGTCTGATATAGACTCCGAAACGTTACAACTTAGAATTATAATTTCAACGTTATTTATTTTGAGTTCATTGTCAGGCAACAATTTTTTCTAGTTAATTTGCTCCTGACAAATTAGTGCAAGAATTCACGCAGGAGCAAATCGTTGATTTCATTTTTAATTGATTTTGTTTCAGAGATTAGGAGTGAAAACCCTAAAAAGTTTATGAAGAAATGCAGAATCCTCCCAGAATAAATTTCAATCGATATGTTATATTTTTATTGATTAATATGGTTGGTGTTTTTTTATGGCATGTATCTATATGGAGTCAATTCTTGGGGTAATTTTGCTCAATTTTAATGTTAATTCACATGGGTATCGATAGAATGAATACTGGAAGGCCATTAAGATATTTTGTCTTTCACTTCAGCCTTTTTGCATAAATTTTTTGTCTGCAATACGTAGAAAGCTAATCGCTCTTGCGTGAATCAGGTAAGTCACCACCAATACTTGAATTTTGTCGCGTACCCCAACGGTCAACTGGCGTACCTCAAGGGGTCAGACTTATCTCTGCAAGGGGTACACTGAGCATCCAGAACCTATACATCTCTGCCGCCGGACACCTCTCTATGAATAAACTTCTCCTTTCTATTCTTTATTTTGATTTTTTCGAAGTACTTCAACCTGATTTCGAACAAATTTTTAGAAACAAAGTAACAGTTTTACCCTTGTAGACTACTTTGACGTCTATGAACTCAAGATATTTTGTTGCACCATTGAATATATTAAACCCCAATAGAACGTATTAGGGTCTAGGGGGTTTAATACACAATAGTTGCACTAAACATTGTAGAAGAAGGAGCAATAACTGAAAATATCTATAGTAGTGAGCTTTCAAAGAACCCAACTCTTGAAACTAAGTAGTCCGCCATTTAATGAATATTTGAACGTTTTGTAAAATAAATATTCTTCATTATTTCTGGTATAATGCGCCGTTTTTGAGTAATTTGATGTTCAAAAATTGAATAATATCTGTGAAATTCTAAAAATTGGGTACTTTGACCAAATGCAACTCTCTTTAAACGATCCACAGATGTGTAGTGTCATAGTATCAGCTAGTTATTCTGAAGGTAATTTTGTTTTTCCAGGGGTGGCACAGCTCGTTATGAAAACTTAAAATTAATTATCTTTTTATTGGGGCCGAATCGGAAAAAACGGCATAGGAAAAAAGTGTCTCTTTTGACCCCAAGAATCTGCTGTTAAAATATTTTTACGAGTCAAAGTATAATTTTGTTTCAACAAAAAATACTCGAAGCTAAAACTTTACATTTTCTGTTTTTAAAACTTCTATAACGTCACTGAGTATATGATTTCGTACGGTCTTTTATGTTAATGATTTCTAAGGCATTAGGAATGTTCGTAGTGTTTCACTGAAAATCGGAAATGTTAGTTTTCCAACTCCTTTCTTCATTTTTGATGGGTCTGTACCATCTCCTCGGTCTACTGGCGACTGTGTCAACAGGTATATAGGCGTCCAAAACATTAGTTATCTAGTGACCTCTAATGTTCCACGGAAGATGAGATTTAGATAGTCATACATATAGCATTCTTCGGTTTCGAAAACTGGTTAGGCCATTAGCCTCAATTCAATTCATGAACGCACAGTATACTGTGCGTTGTATACAACGCATTTTGAAACCTGGAGTGAATTGTTTATGCCCGTAGTATTGGTTTTAAAGTGGGGCTTAGCCGTCCGGCGTATTTTTGCGTGTGTTGGCCCACGTCCTCTAGAGAAGAGGATATATTAGTGTGATCATACGCGCACTATCGATAACTGACCCGCGAAAAAAGCGCGCAACTTGAAGCTCCCATCAGAGTTATTCTTTCGAAAGAAATTTCCTTCTTTGCCCACTTGGAAATTTTGGAAATCTCAGCGGGTAAGTTTTAATTGAACCACTTTCATTCGAAACTTCGTTTTAATTACTCTGCTGCATGGAATAATCAGTGTTTTTGGTAGATGGGGAGAAATGCTTTACGTCTTGATTATTTGAAGGATGTATGCGCCGAAACGTTGTAGTAGTGGTAATTAAGATAACACGAATGGAAATAATAGTGCTTATGAATGCTGCTTTATTTGCAGAGTGAGATCCAGGCAGTTTTGATTGGGTTTGTTCCGGTTATTGTAATTGGTTGATGTTAAAAAATTGGCCCTCCATGCTTGAATTTGAATTTAATCATAGAAATTTTACATAAAGGTTCTGGGAACACCCTAGCACGGGGGTAATCCATATCTAGGGACACTTTGCATAAATACTGTATGGCGAGGTCTAAATTCTCATTACTCAAAAATTAATTCAGCTATGGTCTAGTCGTGAAAATCTTTTATGCAGGGTGATCCAGATCGTAACCAAGAAATTTTAACCACGTATTGTACATCAAAAATAAGCCCTAGTTTGTCATATAAACATATGTCGAGAAATGTTTCCTCTACGAGATACGGGGTGTTAAATTTATAGAAAAAAAAATATTTTTTATTAATAACTTTAACACTGCTTGACATATTTTTATGAAATTTGTCACATAGGTTTTGAGCGTCAAGGAGCACTTTTTGCATAATATCATTTCTTTTCTATTCTACCAGTGGCGTCCGTACTGCAGCAAGACTGAATATTTTCAGATAAAAAATGACACGCCACTGGTTTTTCCGACAATAAAAATTACTATTTAAATCCTTATTTAATTTGGAGCAAATTCGATCTCTTGACTTTTCGCTGTACGAGGCACCGTTTCTGGTTAAAAAAATAAAACACATTCTCATGCATGAAGAAATGAAGAAATTTGATGTGGTAGGTACATAATAATAATAAGACTATTTTTGTGTGATATTTTTTCTGGAACACTGCCACCTGTTCTCACCAAAAAAAGTTCTGCAAAAGAACAGGTGGCAGTGTTCCAGAAAAAATATCACCCTGTAGATCTTCTATCGAAATTGCCATGTCACGTGGTGAGAACTCTAAAATGTAATATCTATGCCAAATTTCAGTTGAATAACTTGTGAAGTGTAGATAGTATGAGAAAAAAACTTGAAAAAAATTCAAACTTCAACACTCTGTATCTCGAAAACGAAACGTTTGCGACCCTATGTTTATGGGACTTTTTTTTCTTAAACTCACTTAAGGAATCTCCCCTTTTCGTTTGTACGTTCAATTTAGGAACACCCTGTATAAATACAGGGTGTCCGCGTCATGGGGCAGCGGTCGATTACTCTAATTCTATTAACTTTACAAAAAAGAGTTTCAAATAAAACTTTCCTCTTTTTAAGTAGAGCGTCTCCTAAAATTATTTAGAACTATACAAAGTGTTTCGTTTCATCTCCACAGCTATCAACTTCATTATTTTGAATGGAACACCCTATATATTTTTACATTTATGAATTCCTTGTTAAATTTGAATATATGTTTGATAATACAGCTATGTCTGAATTCTCAACGGTTTTCGAGAAATTTGACTTTTTATTAATATTTTGACAGTTTGAGGTACTTACATAAAGGACTATAGCCATGGGCGCCCGCAGAAATTTTTCTCAGGGGGGGCAAAATATCATCTACGATTAGTTTTACTGAAAGAAAAATTTCTCTAACGGTGTCTATCAGAATCTCAGGGGGGGCCGTGGCCCCCCCTGGTCCCCCCCTGCGGGCGCCCATGACTATAGCTCCGTCCCTATTCTATGTAATTGATTCAGATTTGGACTGCCTCTAGTCAATAAATGATACACTAAAAGTTTTCTTTGTAAATAACCATATTATATACAGGATCCACGAAAACGTAGATCCATGTATCAAAACGAAAATTCATCAAAATCTTCATTTTTTTAAATGGCAACCCAAATTTTTTTCCGGTTCCCCCTGTATATAACATTGTTACTTACAAAGAAAATTTTTGTGAATCATGTTCAGTGGTTTTCGAGGAGTGACCAAAATTTTGCATTTGTTTTTAAAATTCCTAAGTAAACTGTCTGAGGGTAATTTTCTCATGTTCGATATCAAATTCAAATTTTATTGAGAACAAATAAATGAAATTTCCATTTCTAGTGAGATGAACTGAAATTCGTCTTGGAATATTTCTCGGTTTATATCTTCCAAGGAAATCAATAATAATAACCTTGCATTCATAGCAAAGCACATAGTCTGCCCAAAAAAGAAAACATTCATTCAGAGTTGAAAAAGTAATTGAATTTATTCAATGGGAATAATGAATTTTGCCAACCTTAATCGTGTAGAATTTTTATCGGTAAGACAAGAAGGTCAAGGAGTAGGTTATTAAAATTTAGAAATTGTCAACATTATTTTGATATGGTCCATTATTTTGCCAGATTCCAAAAATATTCGATTTTTTTTCCTAAAGTGGTGAATTTTTCACCATGTGGGCAGGAATTTTCTGCCCTTTATTCCAAGTAATTTAATTTTTTTTTCTATTGGTCCCTTTCAATAACCATAGATAGCTGGTAGAAATTTTTCCGAAAAACTTATGGAAATATGTGTTTATTATGCGGAAAAATCAATAGACTTCACACTATATTCGAAAGTGAACTGCATTTAATTTTTTGGGGACTTTACTTTCTCGCATTCTCACATAATTTTTCTATACATTTATACCTAATATTGTCACCAAAGCTCATTCGAAAGATGAGGAATTTTAATGATTACATTCAAATTTAATTAGGATCGTCATTTGCTCCACGGAAGTCAGCATGTAGATAATTACGAATTTTGTCATTCGTTACTGTTTCTAACTGTTCGAATGATCTTGGGTAATTATTTTGTTTTGTGTCTGTCTATACGGTGATACCGAAGGTGATTCCATAATAACAACAAAAAAAAGAGAATCGTTTCTCATAAAATTTGTAAGTTCACTCGAGCCGTTACTAATGAATTAATTAAAATCATCTCTTTGACCCTAATTCCCATCAAAATTATAATTATATTTCCTTTCCACTGAACACCCTGTATAAGTCAGAGTCGTATGGCAAACCACGTCAAATATGATAAAAATATTTCAAATTGAACAGAAATGGTAGGTATGTCATTTTCGTGATTAAAAATAGTAGGTGGTTATACATAATTTTCGAGGCCGCTTTTGATAATTCTTGATAAGGAACCTAAGATAATTCAAAAAAATTATAAAGAAGAGTTCATATGAAAAATTCTATTATAGCACGCTAAAATTCTTGATGAAATAAAACTGGCATTTATGTAACCCTCATCACTCGGATAAATGTTGAATTGGTCAATGAGAAAACTAAAGAAATTCCATTTTTCAACCTATGCCTTATCATCAATGAATCGTTTTTCTACAGAGGACATTGTGGACAATATATAGTTAAAGGAAGAAATTATAGGTTTGTTTTGAATATTCCACTCGTAGCTACTATACTAATGACAAATGCGTCTTCCGTAATAGAGAACTTTGACTGTGACATTAATTCGAATCATCAATGTTGAATAAATTTAGAAGGTAGGAAGTCGAAATGGATGAAGGCGTGACCTTAAAACAATCTATTTGTGACAATAAGCCAAATCTGCTTTATATAATCGAGGCTCCAAAAGTTTTGGAAAAAAAGCCAAATAATATCAATTGGTTCACCACATTGAGAACCTCTCAGTATAATACATAATATAGACTTATACAGGGTGAGTCTTTGACTCTGACAAATAATTTAATAGTAGATTCTTGAGGTCGAAAGAAACACTTTTTTGCTGTACCATTTTTTCCGATTCGGCCCTAGAAAAACAAAATTACCTCCAGAATCCAGTGGCGGATTTACATATTTGCCGCCAGTATATAGGCTGTTTGAATTTTGCCGCCCTTACCATAATTATTTAGTTCAAAATATTAATGACAATTTTTGTGTCAGTAAAAATGTAACTTTGAGATTTGTACACTGTGGTCCTAATAACTATTCATAATTATTGTGGCCTAGCGAATCGATGTGTCAGTTCCCGAGTTCCCAGATCATTTTTACAACGCAACGATTAAGTTGAGATTTCACAAGAAATAGAACGTTTATTTCTGAATGAAATAAAATTTACTCAAAGACTTCTAATGAGGCGAAGTAATGGATATATTAATTGATATTCGTCACACAGTGATATACATTCAGTAAACGTAATTAATTCATTTTTGTTGGGCACACATTTTAAAATAGAATAGATATATTTTATATCAAACGGAAAGACTAAATTTATTATCATTAAGTATGGTACACCATATATACATGGTAACATGGTCCATAGGAATAGTTGCAAAAAATAAAGGGGGTGATTCTTCGTCAGAAAATAGGGTGGACCATTAATGTAAAATTTACTTTTCTGAGCCCCTCTAATAGTTACAGCCCGAAAAGCAGTTTTTAATTTTTTCCTTGAGAATCGAGAAACTGACAAAAATGAAATCAAAAGCAGATATTTTATGCGGGGTAGAAATTTTCGGTGCTGTTCCTCTATGATTGAAAGTGCCAGAAAAACCCCTAAACATTGTTCCGCAAGAAACTTTTTTCCATATCCAGATTTTACAATAGAAGATTGATTTTGGATATCTTGATCCATTCTTAACAAATAAGGTCTCTTGTAGTTTCTTGGGAAAATTCACGGTTTTTCAGGAAAAAAAGAGACAGTAAAACAAAGTGCATATCGAATATTTCTGCAATTGTGCACACAATCATCTTAATGAGTATATGTGATAAAAATCTCAAGATGATTTTTTGAGAATGGATTAAGTTATCCAAAATTAATTATTTATTATAAGATATGAATATCGAAAAAGTTTCTTGCTAAGCAAGGATCAGGGATGGATTTTTCTACCCCTTTCTATCATAGACGAACAGAACCAAAATTTTTTTAATGCCTTTCCGCCCGTATAAAATATCTGCTTGATTCAAAACAATAAAATAGGAACGTAAGTCATAAGAGTCTCGCCTCGGGTTTCATAAAGCTTGATCAGGGAATCAATGCTTGATCGACCAACAGACGTCAATTTGTTTTCAATCGTTAATTCAGTCATGATCATTCAGAATATCATTCTCGCATCAAATTATGATGTTTATACGTCCATTAAATTATTCTCAATTGCTATACTTCTTCAATATATTCAGCAATGAAAAGGTGTCAGTGAGTTCATTTTAGAAATCAAGTGACTGTCAAATCGTTGATCGCACAATCAAAGTTTTATGAAACCCGCTGTTAAAATATCTTTCTGCTATGTCGTAATACGAAATTTTTTTCATTAGTTCTGACTTTATACGAGTACACAAAAGAGCCACAGCGTTCAGCTTTTCTTGGCTTAAATGTGGTTCTTAGATACCTAACTTTTCAACCTTTTCTAGCAAAAAAAGCTTCTCTCTTCCGAATAATTTGTCGCTGGTTTATACAGGTTGGGCAAAATTCGTTGTCTACTGAGGAAACTCGAGAACTATGGCAGCTGGAAGAAATCGGATGACACATTCCCGAGCTCTCTTTCACAGAAAAAAAAATAGTAAAAACCGTTCTTGAGTTATTAGCAAAAAGTAAAATTTTGACGATTTCGAAAAGTTCTCATAACTTTTTTGTCTTTGAAGTTATGTGAAACTTGAACCTTCTACAGACCCTTTTTTACGTAAAATCTACTGACGAGCACCAAATAATTTTTCATTTCGAAACATTAGGCGAACTTTCGTTTTTTTAAATGCAAACTTTCATTGAATTTGTTATTTTTGAATTGAACAAAAAGATTCTGTGAGTAGAATCTACGTACAAAAATGACAAAGAAGGTTAAGTTTCAGATCTGTAACTTCAAACACAAAAAAGTTATGAGAACTTTCCGAAATCGTCAAAATCCCAATTTTTGTTTATAACTCAAAATCTAAAAATGATAGACCGGTTCTGTTTTCAGATTTGAAAATATATATCATCCGTTTTTTCCTAGCTGCTATAGTTCTCGAGATCCCCTCAGTAGACAACTAATTTTGCCCAGCCTGTACATAGAGCCTTAGATACGAACGTCTGGACAAACATTTCTTGAATTGTGTTTTCGTAGGAACTGAAGAAACACATCCCAACGATTCAGAATCTAGTTTCACCAAAATTTTTCACCCCCACGAAGTTTCAGTATAGAGTTCAATGCGGCCGAAATAAGAGGGGAAACAGGAAAATATAGTAATGATGCACTACTTGTTCAGTTTTTTTTATATTTGGGGAGAGTCAGATGTAGATAGATATTAAAATATCTAATTACAGAAACTGAAATGTTTCTATAATTAGTGTAAACAAAATTGTCCCCAAATTTGCCGCCCCCTGAAATCTGCCGCCCTAGGCTGCAGCCTACTCAGCCTCTATGGTAAATCCGCTACTGCCAGAATCTGTGACACTACACATCTGTGGATCTCTTAGAAAGAGTTGCATTCGGTGAAAGTAACCAATTTTTCGAATTTCACAGATATTTTTAATTTTTGAACATCAAATTACTCGAAAACAGCGCATTATATAATACTAGAAAATATGAAGAATACTTTTATTTTACAAAACGTTCAAATATTCATAAAATAGCGTCCAACTCAGTTTCAAGTTTCAAGAGTGGGGTTCTTTGAGTTTTTTGTATTTTTTTGGTACGTAATGGTCATAATGAGAAAACTGGAAACGAGGGTGATATCTTGTGTTCGAAAAAGATTAATCAAATAGATAAAAAACTATATTCCGCAATTCATTTCATTCGAGAGTTTGGGCGATTGAATTAAAAATATCATTTTTTATGGGTTTTCAACAGTGTCGATTAGGAAAAATGGTTTAGGAAAAAAGTGCTTCTTTTGACCTCAAGAATCTATTGTTCAAATATTTGTACGAGTCAAAGACTCACCCTGTATTTGTAGAATCGTAAGCATCAATACTTACTGTAGTAAAGGTGGAAATTAATCGATTATTATGTACCTATATACCAGAGTGAATAAAGATATTTTGAAAATCTTTCTTGTGGTGTGTGTAGGGTGTTCAAAAGCACAATTTAAAATTATTGTCATATACAGGACTATATACAGGGTCTTCGAAAACAAAGATATAGACCAAAGTTACACTTTTTTAAATGTAACACTCTGTATTTGAACTCAAAAATGGAATGGCAAGCTCAAATTATTATGATTTTCTTCAGATCACTTTATACCTTAGAAGGACCATTTACGAGATAATGGCGAAAATGGTTTATTAGCTTTGAATTAAAAATCGAAAATTGCTCAGAAACTATCAGGTTCAGATGTGGAAAAATTTTATGAAGATAGTTTCGAAATTAATTTTTACGTTCAACGAGATATAGAAATACCGAGTGTGCCATTTGAAATAAGAAAGTTTTCGACGATTATTTGTAGTTGATGTTTGAGAATTAATTATGATCACTCTATATTCCAGAGTTGAAATTTTCTTTTATATGTAGGAGTAGCCAACTTATCTACTCGAAAAAATACTGTCTGATCGCTGGCGTAACTAGTTTCTTCATTAATTGCTATTTAAAAAAACTCCATATTTTCGATTTTTCGCCATTATCTCGTAAAGGGTGCTTCTGAGCAATAAAGTAATCTGAAGAAACTCATCATAACTTGAGCTTGCCATTCCATGTTTGAGGTCAAATATAGGGTGTTACATTTAAAAAAGTGCAACTTTGGTCTATATCTTTGTTTTCGAATACTCTGTATATATGACAATAATTTTAAATTGTGCTTTCGGACATCCTACACACACCACAAGAAAAGATTTTCAAAATATCTTCATTTATGCCCTCAAAATGAGCGCAGCGTCTGGGGTGGGCCACCCGGTATGTATTTTCATATTCCGAGGGTCCTTCATCTCTAATTCGCTGAAATGGAACTCTCCATAGGTGAGATCTCCGAAAAAAAAAAACACAGAATTGTTTCTATGGATGTTCTCTGAAGAGAAGGGTGCCTTTTTTTACAAACATGCTAGGATATCAGAGAAGATTCTCAGCTGAGAATTCGAAGCCTGTGAGAAATCAGGGTAGTTTCAAGGAATGGTAAATCTTCAAAACATCTGTCAAACAAACAGACGAAGAATTTTAACGAAATATCTCCTGCCATTTCAATTATATCAATGAAAAAATGAGAAAAGTTCCCATTTTCGACATTGTAGATTCAAGGGGGGTTTCATTGCATTGCGACCTTAAGATCCATTGTACCCCCAATCAGAGCTTATTTCATATCTTATCAGGAAATAACAAAAATCTCCGAAAACTAAAGTTTTCTTCTGGATCTAGATTGGGGGTTGAATATTATGTGGAAAATAATCAATTTTTCCCTTTTTGGCTTAGCAGTTTTCTGAATGAAGAACTACTCATCTTTTTATCTTAAGTGCTCTTGGCTCTTGGAATGGTATTGGAATCTGAGTTGAACCTCCAAAAAATAAGTGACACCTCCTCGCAATCTTTTACTCCGGTCCAGCTCGTGGGAATGAATACATCAAATACAACGAAGTCATTCATCAGAGACAACAAGGTTGTCTCTGCCTCATAATAATAATCTTACCTCACTAATAAGTCGTCTTATACAGGGTGTCCCGGGAAGAATGCGACAAACAGATACCATGAATTAATGTGATCAGGGTGGACTAGTATCAAGAGGTTTCAATGACCTGAGTGCCCTTGTTTGGGATATACAGGGTGATGCTCATCTTATATGAGTGAAATTTGACAGTTCAATAACTCTTGAACAAATCGACCGAATGATTTCAAATTTTGAAGTTTTGTCACCTTTAATATCGCCTTTCTTCAATATTTCTGAAATCGAATAAATCAGATCCGTATTGGGAAAATTTCAGACTCTTCCTCTTTTCGTGAATGTTGGATCACCCCGAACGTGGACATTATGTTTTTTTTTTCGTTTTCGTACCAACAAAGAATTATTTCAGAATAAAAATTATTGATCTCCGCTAGGCACTGTCATACAGGGTGATCAATAAACGTTCCCTTATCAGTGAAACCTCATAGTTCAATAAATCTTGAACTTATTATTACTGATAAGTTCAAGATTTATTTTTTTTTTCGACTGCCTTCCTTGAAATTTTCTTCAAATTGAATGTAATTGTAATTTTCTCGTATGGGCTCAGAATAAGCCGAGATCAATAATTCAAAAAAAAGTTAGAAAGTTAGATTCTCGATAAATGTTTGGTACGGTATCTACAACAATTGTTCGATTGGCCCTCATAATTTTGAATATAGGTTGAAAGAAGAAATTTATAAGAATTTTTTGGAACATACTTTGTCTGGTTTGTTAGAAAACATTCCAATGGAAACATTGTGGTTGAAACATGATGGCGCTCCTGTGCTAATGCAACACTTTTTAAAACAGATGGATTGGTAGAGGTGGGCATGTGGCTTGGCCTCCCCGATCCCCTGATCTGACACCATTGGATTATTTTTTATGGGGAGCGCTTAAACAAGAGGTCTATGGAGTAAAGATAAACAGTTGGAATCAACTACATACAAATAATGATTAATGTTTGCGATATTATTGAATCACAACTGAATACGACAGCGAAAGCTGTGAAACAACACTATCAACGTGCTCAAAAATGTATTGAAATGGAGAAAACCTCTTCGAACAATTCCTGAACTGAAAATTTTTCTATTTAATTTGTTTTTGAGTTTGAATATCTTCAATTTCTTTTTGCTCTTTTTTATTCTATTCATTGATTGGAAGTTTTCTCAAATAGATTCGTTTCATTTGTGAATACGATTTGATATCTTAACCCGAACTCGCTACTTGAACACTAGTTCAGTCATAAAAATCATAGTGTTCACGCATAGGCTGATACGATATCACCGGAAATATAGGAAGTCTGAAATTTTGCTAGTCCGGCTCTGTTTTTCCAATTTGATGGAAATTTCAAGGAAGGCAGTCGATAAGGGTGACAAAACTGCAAAATTTGAAATAATTTTACCTATAAGTTCAAGAATTATTGAAGGGAATGTTTATTGATCACCATGAATATCGGCGCCAAGCAGAGATTAAGAATTTTCATTTTGAATTGATTCTTTGTAGTTACGAAAACGTAAAAAAATCATAATGTCCACGTATAGAGTGATCCAATATTCAGCAAAATAGGAAAAGTCTAAAATTTTCTCAGTGCGGACCTGATTTATTCGATTTCAGAAATATTGAAGATAGGTAATAGTAAAGGGTGACAAAACTTCAAAATTTGAAATCATTCGATCGATAAGTTCAAGAGTTATTGAACAGTGAAATTCCACTCATAAGATGAACATCACCCTGTATATCCCAAAGGCACTCAGGCGATGCTAGTCCAGCCATGAAATTAATTCAAGGTATCCGTTTTTCACATTCTTCCCGGGACACCCTGTATAAGTGCACCTACTATAAAAAAATGAATTATAATAAGTATTTCGTATGGGATTGGAATGCTCAAAAAAAACAATTAAAAAGTGTCTGGAAATAAGTTCAGCTCAATTCATCGAGAATTCGATTTCATTATTTTGTTTCTCCTGAAATAACAAAATACATCTGCATGAGTTATTTTATGGCTCCCATCCAAACAGAGTTCAGAATAATATGGGTATTTATCCAAAGAGTTCTAAATATAATATTTCATGCTCGAGTTAATGGGGAAAAAATGAAAATACTCTACTAAAGTTATTAGGTGTGTCTATTAAGTGTTGGCGTACGATTCTAAATTCGTGAAATTTGTAAGCCTTGTGGAACGAAAAAAAAACTCTGTTTCATTCATCAATTCGTATCATATTATATTGAAGATTAAAATTCTAATTTATAATTCTTTTTCTTGGATTCTCTCAAAATGGCCTCAGCCTCAAAAAAATTCAACGATGTCAACTCACTTAATTTGAGTGGCCAATCCACATCATGGTTTATCGCCATGCTGCTGACAAGAATACATACTTAAGATTTCATATGATTTTAGTGCTAAATTCTTTCGTGAAGTACCTACGTACAGAATTTTTTTTGCATTTTCCTGTTGAATAAAGAATAAAATTTTTCGTCTTACAAGCATTTTTCAATTATGTGTACCTGTAACGTTTTACTTGACTTGACCAAAAAACGTCAAAATATGTAATGATTAATTCGGAGTAATATATTTATTAGTTTCGAATTAATCTCATTATCTTATCGGCAGAAGTTTTCAAAGGAAACACCAAAAATAGAAATATTTTTCGCATATGTCTGTTTCTGCTTCATATTGAAATAAATGTCCATTCCTATGAAAAACCTATGAAAAATTTCTTCGTTAAAACTTATCCTGAGTCAATTTTCAGATTAGTGTTTTGCATTTGCTTAGGAAAAGGACAGTTCCTTTTTAACATCATAATGCCTTTTCAAAGTGTAGGTATATGGCTTCTATTCTAATCCATTATTGTCACATACTTCATGTCCTTGTCCTTGGATTCGCGTCGACTTTAAACAATGAATGATGAAAATTCGAAACAATAGATACATTTTGTAACTTCCAAACTTTCATAGTTCAAACTCAATTTCACTGTCAGGCATTGATGAATTATCAAATGGAATTCGTACCTACTAATGGAAATCATTCATGAATTTGTCTCTTGTGAGTTATAAATGAGGGGATGTCAATGGATACATTTATTATGTCTCACTAAAACATCCCCCAATAAAAAGACGGGTGATTATAGAATTTGCTCAGTTGATTTCCGTTGATCCTTCAATATCAAATTTCTTCTCAACCATCGTGGAGTAAGTAGTACCTTCATTTTTTGTACACACTGTATGTATCCCTTTTCTTCAACAATTTTCTTCGAGATTAGTTGCTCAATCCTAAATCAACTACTAACCCTGTTATCTTTTGGGAGATTTAATTAAAATCTAGCAGAAATTCGATTTAAATTACAGATCAAGTTCAAGAGCACTTGTGATATTTAATTTAAATAAGAGTTTTGTATTTTCCTCCACATTACCTACTCATTTTTTATCTTCTACAAGTTTCACTTTCATCAAATTTTTTCCCCTTTTTACTCAGTTCCAAAAGACCCTTCCACTGTTAGTCTAGCTCCAATTCACGAGCTATGTAATAAACAGATTCAAATTGTCCTTACCTCAAGATCAAATTTAACTGAGTTTTCAATGCAATAACAGATATTATGTAATCTGAAAACTTTAAGCATGTTGAATTTTCAACAGTGTCTTCAAAATAAATAACTAAAATGTTATTAATTTAACAAATTATAGCAGTGCAAAATTGTTGAGTTGCCAGGAAACTAATCTATATTCCTTTATTCGTAAACATGATATCACATTAATTAGTTTAATGGCACATCAAATTGTAGAGATGGAAATTATGTGTCACTATTAAATATTCAGTTCTTACCACTTAAATTAATTACCAATTTAAAGGCGAAGAAAGTAGATGATGACAATACAGTTTCACTCTGTATGAATACCTCTATATAGGCATTGTTTGTCTGATTTGTAAATTCTTGGGAGAACCTTCCTCATAACATTTAATGAAGTATGTACCTATGCTCCTCATTTAATACCAAAAAAGTTTAACCCTAGTGATTATTCGAAATTTATATTTGAAACGCCTCACATATTCTTCTTTTTGTTTCATTACCCATAATTCATATAACTCTGCTTCAATGTTGCATGTTATGTGTCTTATAATTCATCCTCGATATTTAGTGTTAACTACATAATCTCATACATCATTAACCTCTTCATGAAGGCAAGACTCAAACACGTTAAAAATATTTTTTTTCAGAATGTCAAGTCATTGGGGATATTGCCAAGAAAATGGTGAGTTTAATGCTTCAACGCGACAATTGATTATAGCACATAAACTGAAAACCGCATTCTTGAAAATTGATTTATGACTTATTTTTAAGAATCGGACCTGAAAATGAACACTTTGAACAGATAAATTCCTGGTACGTTTTATGGTTACTATTAATTGATTTGCAGATTTGGAAAATATTTATGTGAAATTTTTACTGTAAACTACAATAGAGGTTCATCGTTTCATGAGATAAAGACTTAAAGCTATATATAGATATAGCTGAAGGCCTGGTCCAGTAAAATAAGTAAAAATTTCGAACAAAACAAAAACAAAACTGAAGGACTTCGGTCGATGGCCATTAAAGAACAGTTATTATCAAAACTATCGGACCAAAATAGTTCCTTCTTTGTGTTGAAAAGGAATCAAAAAAGGGGCTAGATTCATATAATAAAAATATAGAAGGAAGCCACGAAATTTGCGTCGAATGGCACATCACTTCAAGGCTGATTTTACTAAAATTTTATCGATTTCCGTCATAAATCGAGTAAGGAAAAAATATATCACCCCTGATGTTTTCATGGTCCCTACATGAGACATGTATAGTTTCCAATAAAAAAATGAAAAAACTAAATCACAAAAACCATCTTAAAATTCCAACTCACACCATTGCAAATCCAAATTCAAATGAAAACATTTGAAATCGATTTGGGAGTTGTATTGCTTTGACGAGGTAAAATGAGACCGAAACCTGGACAATTTTAGTGAAGAGCAGAGTGGGAGATTCCATCAAGATTTACAGACAATGGAAGAGCGTTACAAAAGAGGTTGGGACACTATATGATGACAGACTTATACACTTCTTTCACAGTGTTGCATTCAAATTTCACCTGAAAATGTAGTAATTTTCCTGAATTCTATTAGAAACACTTCATATTTCAAAAGCAAAAGCTCTTAGCAATTATCTAGTATTTTGTATTTATCAAAGTCCCAAACCCAGACATTCTCAATAACAATATGAAAATGAGGAATAAAAACCTGGCTGACCAGTGTTATCAATAAAATGCTATGGTCATACCTAATCATAACAGAACCATGGATAGGAAATTAAGAAATAATCCGAGAAATAAATCAACATCAATCATGAATAATTTGATAAAATATGAACTTGTGATAACCAACGAGGTGTAACTACCCCAGTTTTTCATCATTTCAATTAAAATTCAAGATCATATTAGCAAAGAGTCATTTCGAGCAATATTGTCTGGTATAAATAACGAACACTTTTAAACCCACATCAGTGTACTATCCAACTCGAGTGAGTTTCAAGAGAATCAAAATGCTCAAGTTTATTCTTCTCTGCGCCATAATCTCATATGTGTGTGCTGCCCCTAGCTATCCGTTGGTAGGATATAGCTATGGTATTCCAGCTGCCACAAGTTATAGTTCAAGGGTGGACTACCAAACTCCTGTTGTGGCGAAGACCATCATTTCTACCCCCGTTATTCAGGCATACGGATACGGTAGTCACTATAGTGGTCTAGGACATCCGTATAGACTAGGGGGTGGATTGTACTATGGAAATGTTTTAGGATACGGATATGGTGGATATGGCTACGGACTTCATTACTAATCGGAGTACAACTGATATTTTTCAATCTAATTGGAGTATTTTTATGAAAACGTTATGTTAATTATTTTTCCAGAGGGACATACTATCACACAATATATGTACATAATAATGTACCTACACATCAAATCGAATTGTAGATATAAACAAGAAACATTAAAATAAGAGCACACTGTAATAGTTCTTTGATTTTCCATCTAGGTTTTTTAAAATAATTACCACACGAACAAAAATCGATAAATAAATATCAACAAATACGTTAAAACGATTATAGTCTATCTATTTAGAAATGGCTGTCAAAATTATTATATTTTTTCCTCTTCTGACATTATCATATAACATAATAAGAATCCCAATGAGGAAATTACTGTTTTATCATAATCACAGTCAGAAATGTCAAAATTACCTTAGATGCCGATAAAACAGCAATAACATCTTTGATATAGGAAGCTGATGGATTTTAAAATCCCTCAGATACCAATTTTATTTTTCATCTATTAGGTAGCTGATAAACAAAATGATATTATTTTTATTTTTTATATTATCAACGCATATTTCAGTCGATGTTGCCAACTTGTGCAATAGAAATGAAACGGTTTAAATTTTAAATACCCATTTTTATTTTTCATTTTTAAGTATTTCAAATAATTTTTTTGGGAAAATGGTTGAAATGGTTATTTCAAAATGTGACTTTCCAAAGATATTTCATAAAAAATACATCAATTTCGTCAGAAGGAGTGTTTCCTTATCATAATCACAGTCAGAAATGTCAAAATCACCTTAGATGCTGATAAAACAGCAATAACGTCTTTGATATAGGAAGCTGATGGATTTTAAAATCCTCAGATACCAATTTTATTTTTCATCTATTAGGTAGCTGATAAAGAAAATGATATTATTTTTATTACAGCTGAGAAAGTTCAATAGCAATTGAATTTGGGTTATTATTCTCCTCAATTTGGGTTATGACAGCATATGCAAGTTTAAACTGAATAATTATGAGTTTCATTCCTGAATTTTTCAAATGCACCGCGGAAACTATTCAAAATCATTCTTCAAATATGGGGTTTTAAAATTTAAATCGCTTGGTTCCGAGTTTACGATTTGGCAACAGCGCCTACCAGACAATGAAAAGAACAATGGCTTGTTTATAGAATAACAGCTGTTGATTTACAGGCGCCTACTTACAGGCGAGCTTCAACTGCAACCGGCCATAAAAATCCCATAAAATTTTACGACCTTCCTCGTTCGTCGCGGACTTCATAGACAGCCATCTTTGTCTATCTCATCAAGATAATGTATTTGTTGTCCTTTATTATCAAGGCATATTTCAGTCGATGTTGCCAACTTGTGCAATCGATATGAAACGCTTTAAATTTTAAATACCCATTTTTATTTTTCATTTTTAAGTACTTCAAATCATTTTTTTTTTTGGGAAACGGTTGAAATGGTTATTTCAAAATGTGACGTACCAAAGATATTTCATAAAAAATACATCAATTTCGTCAGAAAGAGTATTGCGGAGAATTAATGTTCAAAAGATTTTTTTCTGAATAAAATTGATATCTACCTATTAGGTAGATGGTCTTTTAAAATGATTATAACATCCCAGTGGGCTTCGAATTATTCTTTGCCACCCTCATTGAAGGGTCTCGAACAAATATTATATTTTCTCACAAAACGGCAAACTAATCATCGTTCGATACGATGCTGAACTCCCTACTTATTTTTATTAAACTTTTTAACGAGGAATAAAAATTTGATATACCTATAGTACGCATAAGTAAGTTCATATATCAACTTCCTACTTATTTTTATTAAACTTTTTTAACGAGGAATAAAAATTTGATATACCTATAGTACGCATAAGTAAGTTTATATATCAACTTCCTAGAAAATTAGGATTGTCATTTAAAAAATTATCGATAACGTCTTATCCCAAATTTGGGACACTGTGTATATTATTTTCATAGATCAAAAAGAACTCATTTTAAAATACCAATCCCTGTTCGAGCATATTTGAGACAAAAAAACTGTTTCTTGATGTAGGTACTGAATTTATTTCAAGTAAAATACTTGCACTGTACAGGGTGCGCAAAATTCGTTGTCCACTGAGGGGATCTCGAGAACTACATGAGCTAGAAGAAACATGAAACATTTCCGAGCTATTTTTCAGAGAAAATAGAAAGAATGGTGAAAACCGCAGCCTCCCACAATTCTTCACTTTTGAGTTATCAGCAAAAAATGAGATTTTGACGATTTCCAAAAGTTCTCATAACTATTTTGTCTTTGAAGTTACAGATCTGAAACTTAAACCTTCTACAGGCACTTTTTTACGTGGAATCCATTGACAACCTCAAAATATTTTTTCATTTCGAATCTTTAGGCGAACTTTCGTTATTTTAAATGCAAACTTTTATTGAATTTGCTATTTTTGAATTAGAGAAAAATCTTTTGTCAGTCGATTCTACGTAGAAATATGCCTGAGAAGATCAAGTTTCAGATCTGTTATCTGTAACTTCAAAGACAAAAAAGTTATGAGCACTTTTCGAAATTGTCAAAATCTCATTTTTTGCTGATAACTCAAAAACGAAGAATGGTAGGAGGCTACGGTTTTCACCATTCTTTGTTTCTCTGAAAAGGAGCTAGAAAATGTGCCATCCGTTTTCTTCTAGCTCTTATAGTTCTCAAGATCCCCCCAGTAGACAACGAAATTTTGCCCACACTGTATACCTATTTGTATATGAACAATCAATTCCAAAAAACTGGAACGACTGAAGTACAACAACCACTCAAAACTGACAAATATCTTTCAACAGAAGTTCCTCAACTTTTTACAATATTCTTTATACGAAGAAGAAAAAAACAGTATGGATGAATCTTTGAATTTTTGAAATCTTTGAAAAATAATTCAGGTAGAGCAGTAGAATAGTAGCAGATCATAATATGGTCATTGTATAAGGAAAACATTTTATATTTATAAGGACGAAGGACGATATTACCCTTATACAATTGTATGGTTCTTGCGTCTTACCAGAAACTTCCGTACAGTAATTTACGATAGGTTTATGCAGCTTTTCTAGGAACTTAATCCTAATATTGAACATTAACATTAAATTCACCTTCTATTTTTTTACAATAGGTCATAAAAATCGGGATAAGAAAAAAGCAACCAAACAACAAGGCACAAAAATCGATAGTTTAGCTTTTAAAAGATTACAACTTCAGAATGTAATATGCAGATGATACTGGTAATAAATAAAGATGGGATAATTTACAGTGAGTAATGAAAAAATCTTTGGAATATGTTGATCTGAAATTGAAAGTTTCGATATTCTTCCTATACTTATAAAGCGAAAAATTAACCATGCAATTACATTGAGAACATAATTAATAAAAGAATTGGGAAATTGTAGCACCGTGAACCAATCCCAGAAATAAATCAATATTCATGATAGAATTTACAAAAGTTTCGTTGAAACCAAGGAAGTGGAACATTGATACATTTTTTTCACTGCACATTTCAAGTTCATATTGTGAAATTAAGATTAAAGTTTTATATAAATAGGACGAATGATGCTTTCGTTGCACAGTGGTCTCCTAGATTGATTTTGTATAGCGAAGTTAAACCGGATATCTGAAAAATGTTGAAGTTTTCGTTTTTTTTGGCCCTAATTTCATGCGTTATCGCCGCTCCTGGTTATCTGGTAGGATATGGGGTGCCTTCAGCCACTAGTTACAGTTCAAGAGTGGATTATCATACTCCTGTAGTTGCAAAAAGTGTTGCGGTTGCTCCAGCTTATGGATATAATGGTCTATCTCTAGGATATCCCTACGGAAGCGGACTGTATTACGGACACGGTCTAGGATATCATGGAAACAGTTACAGTCACTGGTACTGAACTATTTTAACAGAATAAAACGCTTGTTTTAAAATGTGATAATGATTTGTGAAGAAAGACTTATTTTCCAATCAAGAAAGATATTAAACAGTAGTACCTATTTTATCTACAGCAACAATTTTATTGAAAACTTCTTTTTGTTGTAATCTTTTGTCAAATAATGAAATAGTGGGTTGACACTAACAATAACATTTTCTACGCAGAAGAGGAACATTCCTCAGACTTTCCCAAATTATACGAAAATGGTTAAGTAATACAGATAGAACATATAACGTAAGACCCATAGTCATTGGTTGTGCAAAAAACTTTGACCAAGAGAAAAAATTCTTTGAAAAGGGACCACCCCTGCGAAGGCTTCTTCTCGAAAACGATGCATGATTGATAATAATTTTAACAAGAGGGGGTGCATAAAAACAACGTAAAATGAGAATCGTCTGTAACCATTCCTCAAACAAACAAATTTATGCTAGCAGTAAGCAACATCCGCTACAAAAACAGCAATTCTTGCCACTTAAATAAGGTTCGGAACCTCAACCATTGAGTATTAACTTCCTCAATGCCTTAAAACCTATATACAGGGTGGTCCAGATCGTAACCAAGAAAATTTTAACCACGTATTCTACATAAAAAATAAGCCCTAGTTCGTCATATAAACATATGTCAAGAAATGATTCCTCTCCGAGATAGGGGGTGTTAAAATTATAGAAAAAAAAATGTTTTTTATTAATAACTTTCACACTGCTCGAAATATTTTCATAAAATTTGAGACATAGGTTTTGAGCGTCAAGGAACACTTTTTGTATAATATAATTTCTTTTCTATTCTACCAGTGGCGTCCGTACTGCAGCGAGACTGAATATTTTCGGATAAAAAAATGATACGCCACTGTTTTTTCAATAAAAATCACTATTCAAATCCTTATTTGATTTGGAGCAAATTCGGTCTCTTGACTTTTTGCTTTACGAGGCACCGTTTCCGGTTAAAAAAATAAAACACATTCTCATGCATGAAGAAATCGCCAAAATTTGATATAGCAATAAAAAACTTACTACGGTTTTGTAGCAATTTTCTAAGATTAGATAAAGTCAACACACACCCAACTCCATCTTCTTTAAGTTCGTTTTGAGCAAGGTTGTTAATGCTTATTTTTTTTTAGTTACACGTTTCGTTCACAAAAATAGTCTTATTTTTATTATGTACCTACCATATCAAATTTTGGCGATTTCTTCATGCATGAGAATGTGTTTTATTTTTTTAACCGGAAACGGTGCCTCGTACAGCAAAAAGTCAAGAGACCGAATTGGTTCCAAATTAAATAAGGATTTAAACAGTAATTTTTATTGTCGGAAAAACCAGTGGCGTATCATTTTTTTATCTGAAAATATTCAGTCTCGCTGCAGTACGGACGCCACTGGTGGAATAGAAAAGAAATGATATTATGCAAAAAGTGCTCCGTGACGCTCAAAACATATGTCTCAAATTTCATAAAAATATTTCGAGCAGTTTGAAAGTTATTAATAAAAAACATTTTTTTTTCTATAATTCTAACACCCCGTATCTCGGAGAGGAAACATTTCTCGACATATGTTCATATGACAAACTAGGGCTTATTTTTGATGTAGAATACGTGGTTAAAATTTCTTGGTTACGATCTGGACCACCCTGTAAAGATACCCAGAAAATTTCAAAGTTCTTAGCTTTTTTTTCGAAAGATAGTGTTCACAACGAATGCCTCAACAATCAGGGCCATTTTAGATTCAAACCTTGAAAATCTTATAAATTCAGGCAAAATAATAACGCGCAATTTTACTTGGGGAAAAAGCTTCCAAAAAAAGACAAATATTTGATTAACCTGATATAGTTAACAAAGTTCATAAGTTTCGATAGCCATTTGATTCTTTCTACCGCGGATAAACCAGAATAGGTCGAAGATCAAATGAATCAAGACGAAAACAAATCACCCGATGTAAATATAGACATCTGCACGGATTTAGATGCGAAAAACAACACCTATTTCCGAGATCCTTAATGGACTTCAGCAATTGAATGAAATTAAGGTCTGAGGCGAATTGAAACTAATAGCTGATAGAGGTAGATAGAAATTCATCTATAAAAGAATTCTTATTTCAAAAATATATCTGAATAGATCATCATTTTCTGACCATTTTAAAATTTTAATCTCGTCTAGGGAATCACAGAATATCGGTCGCCCAAAAAAACTGCAGAAAATGAAGTTGTATAGAAACAAAAAACACGTTCTATATTTTATAATCTAGGTGGCTACGTGCATAGTCACACAAAAAATTGATTAGTTGGTTGAAAAGCGAACTTAACTCCTGAAAAATATCTTTCTTTAGAATCGTCTAGAATAGCCGATGATTTGCATCCCAAATTGTAACCAGATTGCGGTATGAATATCACAATAATTGCAGGAGATACAAAGAAAATACTAAGGGACTCTTGAAATTTCAACACCCTATACAGCAGCAATGATTCGACGAAACGTTTACGGACCTCAGTTTTAAAAATTTCTAATTATGAAATGTGAACCCTGTTCAAGGGTTTTTTCTTTTTTTGCAGTAAAAACAATTGATACGTTTGTTTCAAATAAAATACATTCTGATAAGATAGGGTAGGTATATTTGTTTTATCTTCTATCCTTCATTTACGAGGAGGAATGTGTTGAACTAAGATCTAACTTGGAAAAGAGTATAACTTTGTTATGCTAACATATTCCAAACATGTCGACTCTTTTAAACATTCTCGTTATAATACTGATCGATCATACTAAAGAAACTTTTGACTTCGAATGGCAAGGAGTTTGAGCAGCGATTATCTAGAAACCTAAGAATTTATTTGTTCTCCTCTGTATAAATGAATTATACAGGGCGAGTCTTTGACTTGTGAAAATATTTGAACGGTAGGTTTTTTCAAAGGAAACAATTTTTTCTTATACTATTTTCTCCGATTCTCATAAAAAGATTTTTATGTTTAAGTTTTCATAATGAGCTGTGCCACCCCTGGAACAATAAAATTATCTTCAGAATAACTAGCTAAATCTGTGACACTGCACATCTGTGGATCCTTAGTAAACTCAACCAAGCTAGCTATGGTCTTAGAATCATTACTCGATACATGAACTTCAACTCTCTAAAGACTCTTCATTTGAGTCTATAATGCGATATGGAATAATTTTCTATGCAAATGGAAGATCGTCCAATTCAGTGTTTATAGCACAGAAAAGGGCATTGAGAATAATATTAAAACTAAATACGCGGGAGTCCTGTAGAGGCAAATTCAGGTCGAACAAAATTCTTACTTTCCCTGCAATCTTTAGTCAAGAATGTCTCTTGTATTTCTTCAAAAATAAACAACAGTTTGAACATCTAAAACCGCAATCAAACTATTCCACAAGAAATCTCTGCTATAACCATAGACTTATAATACGTATATATGTTATTTATAAGTCTATGGCTATAACTTTCCACACCATAGACTGTCATCCACAGAAAAGAGTGCCTATCACAACTGCATAAAATTCTTCAACAGATTACCACAACCTATCAAAATACTCAATTCTTTACATTCGTTTAAAAAACAAATAAATGATCTTTTCTTGAAAATCGAACCTTACTCATGTGATGAGTTCCTGGTGTAGGGTTCTTATGTTTCCTGTTTCTGTCTTGACTATTGTTTCAGTTAATGTCGCTCATATATGTATGTATTGTGTGATGTTCCTTGAAATAAAATTTTGTTTATTATTATTATTATTATTTTGAACAGAGTTTTATTCAGGCAAAAGTACCCAATTTTTCAGATTTCACAGATACTTTTCAATTTTTGAACATCAAAGTGCTCGAAAACTCTGCGTATTATACGAGAAAATATGAAGAATACTTTTATTTTACAAAACGTTCAAATGTTCATTAGATAGCGTTTAACTTAGCTTCAAGAGTTGGGTTCTTTCAATTTTGGTATTTTTATGATACGTAGAGTCATTCGGGGCAACTGTGCCATACCCTGTTACAAATGTTGAAGCTAGGAATATTAAAACGTATTCATAAGATAGAGAATTTTCTAATCTATAAAAAAACATCAAAAAGCAAACAAACAAAAACGTTTTTTTTCCGCAAAAAAAAATTTACTAGTCAAAGTCGGAGTGCGTTCACATGCCCCGTATTGCGGGTAAGTGTGCGCACCCTCACGGGGTAAGTGAACGCAGTGCTTAGTGAACCACACAATCAAAACAAATTACAAAATAATGTCATCAAAATGTTACAATATTAGAGAAATGCTGTTTATTGTCAATACAGAAGCGTCTTTTCACAAGCAGTGCATTATTGTTCGTGCCACCATTCTTGGTGAACACAACACTTGATACATTCTCCTGTTGGTGGCTCTTCCTATTTTTCTGAACAAATAGGACAATATTGATCGAGTCTTAACCAAGAAAATCATCAATATCATAATTTATTCCTCACTGAACTAATGCCCATATAATAAATCTATGCGCACACACACCCGCGAACACTTTCCCAAGTGAGCCAAAATTTGAATTGACGTTCTTATAGAGTTGAGCAGCTAAGAGAACCCAAATTTTTTTATTATATATGTAAATTAATATGCGCATGATCGAATAAAATATTTTTTAACACTGTCGGACTCGGAACCTGGCAGAATTTGCAGAGATGCTGAAAATTTAAAATGAAACTAGTAAATTTGATTGATTGCAAATAAAAAGTTAAAGAAACCTCGCCGGCGCACTCCTATGAAAAACTAATTTGGCGATTCTGCGCCCTTGCATCACCCAAATGAACCCCTCTTTCATACATTGCATAGTCGAGATATACGCACTGCGCACACTTACCCTCTACGCACAGTTACCCCGAATGACTCTAATGCTCATAATGAGAAAACTGGAAGACATAGTTGATATCTTGTGTTCGAAAAAGATTAATCAAATTAATGAAAAACTATATTACGAAATTCATTTCATTCGATAAAACCGTTTTTTCAACAGCCTGTATCTTTTAAACCGTGCCGATTCGAAAAAAATTGCAAAAGAAAGAAGTGTTTCTTTTGACCTCAACAATCTACCTTTAAAATATTTGTACAGGTCAAAGACTCACCCTGTTTATTTATCTCATTCATATCAAAGAAGTGTGAGAATTTCAAGCCGAAGAGATTTCGTTAAAATTGAATGATAAACTGTAATCTTTCAGCTACCTTTTTCAAGAACATCTGAAATTATTCGTTGGCGTTTGAAAAATTATAATTCCCAAACGAATTATTATTGTACAGAATGTGAATAAATATTTGAGAAAAATTTTTTTTGTGGTGATTCCTAGTACATACCACCAAAATTATTTTTATTTGCTCGCTCTCGTAGAATGTCTGCCAATTTCCTTTCTCTTCGTTTTCTGGTTTCTATACAGTTTATAAAAGTAGAGAATAGTAGAGATATAAAATTCTTAAAATCCAATAAAATACCTACCTTTAACACATTTATTATTCAAAAATAAAACCTGTGTTTCATTGTCATGATTCGCAACACCTTCTTTTTTCAATACATGCTTAAATTGAAATGCATGACCAGTAAATCAGCGGATGTGATATTGGTAGGTTCTTAAAAAAAAGCTCCTCAATTTCAGATTACCATTTCGTTTATATTCACTCCATAACTCATACTAGCGAACAAAAATAGATTTGGACCCCATTGTCTCCGTCTATATTCACTTGGGGTAACAAGAAATACATAATTCAATAAGCAAGGCTAGTCCTCTAAAGTAATGAAATGCGGTTTAACGAAAATGTATACATAAGTAAGTCAGGTTTATTGCCACTGAATAAGCAAATACTGCCTTAATTGATTGACTCATATGAAAATCGTTTCAATGGAGATATTTCAATAATAATTCAGTATAATCGTGATTGGTTGTTGATACATTTATTTATTGGAATACAATTGGAGCTCTCTTTAGTTGTCAATTGAGAAATTGCGAATTGAATAAATGTATTCTTGTGTTAACAAGTATACAGGGTGTAAACTGTAAATGAACAGTTGAGGAAAAAAATAAGGGATGAGTCCTTGTCACAAAATAGTACGGGCCTTTCATATAATTTTTTTTTTGGGCAGCCCCTGCACATGCATATCAAACCCTTTAGCTTTGAGTATTCAACGCCCAATAAATGCCTTTAGTCAGCATACGCCGATAAATCAATGAAAAATACCACTTTTGTCCGAATATGATTGATCACAATAAAATATATACAATAGTTCAATAGTTCCAGATAATACTTTTTATCAACTCACAAACTTCTTCTCTTTATAATATTAGTACGGATGGTTCACTAGTAGCTAAGAAATAGCATATATGGGATATCAACAAATTTCTTTTTGAACGCACAATACGAAGATTCAGATATGGTAAAAGGTTCTAACGACTCTTTCTAGTGCCGATAAAATGATTATATTGCACCTTCGTTATCAACAAAATTCCCTAAGTAGTTGTTTAAGAAATATTTAAAAACAGAATAAACCAGAAGGCTAAATTTTAAAATTATTACAGGACCACAAACTTGGCCAGAACATTATCCTGCAGCTAAGGGTGAACACCAGAGTCCTGTCGATATAAAACCTGTGGACCTGAAAACCTTGAACTGCAATAAAAATTTGGAATGGCGTTACACTCCTGAAAAAGTGAAGGATATCCGAAACACAGGCCACGCTTGGCAAGTGGACATGATACAAGGAGGATCGTGTAAGTTTCGAAATTTTTTCAGTTTTTTTTTTTGGTATTTGGATCTTCGAAGCATTATTGAATTGCACCTTATGTAGATGATTATACAAGCAAATTTGAGTTTTAATCAGAAAGAGGGATGAAAGCTGTAGGACTTTGCTTCAGGCTTTTGACGTATAGAAAGAATAACTTTGAATTTTACTTACGATTTACCGAAGGGAGAAAATTTTGGGACTACCTTTGTCCTTAGTTATCTTTTCAGGGTCATTCATGATACAAGTTGAGTTTTGGGATAAACGCGTTCAAAGTTTTTATTTAAAATAACATGCAAATAAAAATAATTTTTGAAATTTTCAAACCCGCCCTTAATCAAAAATGATGATACTTTTCGAATTCTTACAATTCACCTTCTCTGCGTAGAAAAATGTAAAATAAAAGGAAACAATTTTTGAAATAATTTATTAATAACCCCCCAAAACTAGCCTGTTTCATTTTTTTTGGGTTCTATCTCTCTAAATTTTCAATTTAGTGTACTTAAAGAAGTACCAATATTTTTGGACGTACTAACAGCTCTATAAATTAATGTATACAGAGTGTTCCCAAATAAGTGTATCAACGGTCAACTGTAGATTTCTCATGAAAAAATAAAAAAAAAATTATCTCTTCCATTCTTTCCTCCAGGTCTTAATAATGAAAAATAACTCTACAATTCGAACTTAACAACCTAGTTGTCAAATTTTGTTAAATTTTATAAACTTGTTAACTAACTACTGCTTTTTCCAATTACAAGATATTTACAATGCGTTAGCAAGCAGAAAACTGCTTGTTTTCTCGGAAATAGTTCACTTTAAAGCAACTAACCAAGAATATCTTTTTCATGTAAAACACATTGGCGCATCAGAATTTGCTGTTCAAATGCAAATTGGTCCAATGGTGTAAAAGTTGGGGGTTGAAACCTTTGTGCAAATTCAATATCTCCTCCACTGGCACGTCTAATAAATCCGAATAAAGTGCAAAAAAGTAGCTATTATTAGTGACAATGTGTGTACAAAAACTCAAATGTGTAATTCAAACGGTTCCTGAGATATAAGAAAAAAAAACTCAAAAAAAAAAATGTGTCACACTGTATCTTGGAAAAAATGGAAGAGAAAAAAAGTGTTATTTCTTCATGGGGGTCGATACACTTATTTAGGAACGCCCTTTATAATTCTGGACCACCTTTTGTATAGAATCAAGCAAATATTTTTTAACAGCACTCTCCGGAGGACCAATCGAAGGAACATACGAACTACTTCAAATACATTGTCACTGGGGTGAAAAAGACGATGAGGGATCGGAGCACACAATCGATGGAAAAAAATTCGCAGGAGAGGTAAGCTGGACCATTTGATGCAATTATAGATATTTGTAGTCTTTTATTCTTCTCGTAGTTGCACATGGTCCATTGGAACTCCTCGAAGTACCCATCATTGCAAGAAGCTGCAAAACATCCGGACGGATTTTGTGTTCTTGGGGTATTTTTGAAGGTGAGAATGAAATGCGCAATAATAATTTTTGTTCGAATTACCTAATTAGCCTAAAACCATACAAAAAATTTGAATATTTTAACCATTTAATTATGTCCGAAGCTCAGTGACTCAGAGCTGGGTTAGGAACGTTGAAATCCTGAGTTCGATTCCGGTGCTAGGGAAGAAATTTTCTAGTCCAAACCATTTATGATAATTTTAACGAAATATCTCCTGTAGATACATCCTTCAATATATTATCAACGTGGACTTGAGAGAAGTTCTCATTTTTCACCGAGCTTTTTTGACCTTGTCATCTGACAAATATTAGAGATTCTTAGATACAGATTTTTTTCAAAAACCGAATTTCACGATCTTCACTATAATGAGATAATAATATTCAACCACGACACGTGTTTCGCCATCAAAGTATCATTTTCAGTTGGGTCAAGGTAACATGTTAGTGAATGAAAATTAGGAATGTGTAATTTCAATTCAGTAGTAGTGTTTCAGTATTATAGTCCATATCAATTCAATATCCGAATTTCTTGAAATGTTCCCAATTTCTATTGATATACGGTCTGCATTTAATGATTTAATTTGGACAAGACTTTTTTCTTTTTTGAGAAGAAAAAATGATATATATCTGTCTGTAACTGCGAAACTATATGCGCTGAATTTTTTCCAGTAGAAAACTTAGCCGACACCATTATTGAATGATATAACCTTATATAATGCCGGCATCATTCGGATAAACCTACCTTGAAAATTTTAAATTCCTAGCTCTTTTCTTTGGGATTTTAGAATGCTTACAGAAACAGAATTGAATTGCACCTCGAATTCTTCATAATTAAGTTACACCTCATCCTTTTTAGGTTTAAGATTTCGAAAATCAGATAACACGCTGTCGCTGTCCTTTCTATTTCACAAGCAAAAAAAATTTTTGCAATCCTTTGGATAGGCTTTTTCTGGACAGAACATTTTTATTTCCAAGTACAGTTTCATCTGAACAACTGATGCTTAAAATTTCAGTGATACTGTTGAGTATTATAAACTCAATGGTATTATTTGAGTATTAAACAATATATCAATTAATACTCAATGGTGAAACACAATATTTGGGCCTTTTCAGCCAGGAGCCAAAAACGAGGAGATGGAAAAAGTTGTAGCTCAACTTCCCAAGATCCCATTCAAAGGTCAAAAGACCGAATGCCCACCCCTCAACCCTGTTAACATGCTACCTAAAGACATCAGCTGTGGTTACTACACATATTGTGGATCCTTAACAACACCACCCTGTTCGGAGTGTGTAATTTGGATCGTTTTCAAGGAACCAATCGAAGTCTCGCAAGAACAGGTACACATTTCAATATTTCATTCAAGAATTTCCCACAAATTCACTAAAAAAATGGTTTTGCAAAAGCATTACAAACGGCGCGGCATATCATATCAGCCTAGACCCAAAACCTCTCCCACATATGCAAACTAAAATATGACTCATCAGACAACCTCGAAAATGAAAAAAAAAATATTTTGTCCTAAAAGCATCTGAAATTTTGATCAAAAAAAATTGTGGGAATTTGGAGCTTGCTGTGGGAAGTTCAGCTCCTTGTCGTTTGTTTGTATCCTCTCCATCTGATTGAATCTTTGGTTTCAAAAAGATTTCTCCTCTCCTGTAATCTTCATTTTTATTGATATTGTATTCTTTTTCAGCTAAGAGCTTTCAGAAGTCTCAAATTTTACCCACAGGAGGAAAACTGCCCCTGTAAAGATTGTGATGGCTCTATTAAAACTAACTTCAGGCCAACCCTTCCTTTGGGTCCAAGAGAAGTTCTTGAGGGACGATGAAATTCACCGAAATGTACAAGAAAGCCACATGAAACAGCACACGGTGTTCAGCATAGTAGGGATTAAAATTGCACAGTTTTTACAGTTTTGTGATAAAGCAGCCATGACAATTCAGTGTACAAAATAGGAATTAGATGAAATAAAAACAAAGTCCCAAAAGAGTTAATATTGAATGTTAGAAATTGTTTTATTGAGTGTACTATTGCTTACAAATGACGTTGACGAGGTCTGAAGTATAACTTCCTTGCTATCCTTCGCCTCCCAAGATGTTGATAAGCTCCCTATATTCAATATATTATGATATTTTAAAAAATATCTCCAATCGACATGAATAACTCTAAATATAACTAGTATAGTTGTAAAGTCGTGGAATTTCGTGTGGATTGTATCACACATTTTTTTCAATTGGGTATTTTTTTCATACCATTCTGTTGAAATTAAATGTCTAAATACAAGGTGGCGTTGACCACAGCCTTCTGAAGACGGCTCTGCCTTGACCATCCACAAGAAGTTTTAGGAAAACTAGCGGCAAATAGAGATGAAAATTAGTATCGATCGAGGGGGTTTTTATATATCTATTTAACAGATTCAATTAAAATATTTCCATAGAAGAGAGACTTACGTTTGTGCCGGAAACAGAATACTACTTTCCTATTTATATGCATTATTTCAAATAGCACACCCAGTAATTTATGACACTATTATTCCAGAGCCCATTGAATGGCAATTTTAGCAATGTTCTCCACTTATTACGAAAAACGATAGCGTGGTGAATGTGACTCTCCTCTATTTGAATAACTGGCAAAAAAGTTAATTATCTAAAGAGTCGAAATGTTTATTTGTATCAGAGGTTCGTGCACATTTATATTATTTATTCTATTGACTTAACATTTAAATAGAAGTAGGTATTCCAAAGAACTTCGGAAATCACGAGGAATTAGGACAAACAGATGAAAACATGTATAATAATCTTAACCTTATAACTATGATTATATTTAGGAAAAAAGTTAAATGGCATGATGTCCTTTGGCACATATATTACATTATAGATTAATCTAATAATACATAAAAACTAAGCCCTTTCAATTTCGATATTTGAAGTAATTCAAATTAATCTTGAGTGTCCAATATATAAATGCAAACCAGAAATACAACTTTCTAGCATTCAGTTCTCACATTTATTTATTTATTTGTCGTATTTATCAGTTCTCGTAACTAACGAGCGAAATAAAATACAATAGATTGTCTATGATAAAATAAATGAAGAATCTGAAAGAGAAACAACCTGCCCAACGAGTTTGTAAATTACGCCACCAGGTGGCTTGGAGATAAACTGAACCGTTGGAGAATAAGAATCATTCGAAGAAGAAAACTAAAAAGTCTGTTTGTCTGTAGTTCGGTGTTCTGTGGTTTCGTAGAAATCGCTACTCTGTGTCGCTCGTCAAACGTCAAACATATGTTGGTGTTGGTAAATGTAAATAGCGAAAACGAAACAAGAATCTTTGAGTATTAGGATATTCCAAAATAATCAAATCTAGTAAAATGTCCAAAGAAAACCCCCATTTTGATAGAGACTTAGATTTATCCAATGCAAACAGAGGTGTTTGGCTTGTGAAACTTCCGAAATATGTTGCTAACAGGTGGCAGAAGGCAGCAAGTGATATAGAAGTTGGAAAACTGAAAATAACGAAGTGAGATTTAATTCTGCATGAATGTAATGATTTCAGTTAATCAAACAGTGCAGTTGATCAATAACTATATAACCAGCATTGAAAATATTCTTCCAATATTTAAGTTTGAATACATTTTCAGGGCACCAGGGGAAAAACCACAGGTATCTTTAACATTATCTTCTGCGACTTTGAATATACAAGAAGAGGGAGAAGAAGCTATTCCAAAAGACCATCGGTTGGATGTATCAACTGTAACTCAGCAAACTCTTGGAGTGTTTTCACATGTAATACGTAAGTAGGTATCATTAATTGAAATGATTATCCTCATTTATTATTTCATTCATTCATTCATTCATTGCTGTATCCCGTTACCGGGAATAAATCTACAAAAAGAAGAAGGAAAAAAAATTTAATAATGAACTAAATGAAGCTATTGGAAGCTTATTACCTACTTTTCTTTCAAAATGTAACCAAAAAATCAATTTACCTTTGTTTTATTTTTTTTATGTAGCTGGATCAACCGATTCTGTTGTCCCTGAATCTGAAAAACTATATATGGAAGGAAAAATTGTACAAAAATTAGAATGTCGACCTTATGCAGATAATTGCTATATGAAACTGAAGTTACAATCTATAAAAAAAGCAGCACAACCGACTCGGCAAGTCCAACAATTAGAGAAGATTGTGAATACTTATAAACCTGTTTCAGATCATAAGAACAATGTAAGTTTCTTTTCCTATAGTTTTAATACTTTTGTTTGAATTCGAAACCTTTTAAAATATTTCAATGAAGTTGTCACCATATTTTCGGTATAAATCATGAAACGCTACATATAATCAAGAGTTCATTCGTGATTTCATTTGAATATATTTGTTTTCAGATTGAGTATATGGAACGTAAAAAAGCTGAAGGTAAGAAAGCTCGTGATGATAGAGATGCTGTTATGGATATGTTATTCAATGCATTTGAAAAACATCAGTACTATAATATTAAGGATCTTGTAAAAATTACAAGACAACCTATAACATACTTGAAAGAAATACTCAAAGATGTGTGTAACTATAATCTGAAAAATCCGCACAAAAATATGTGGGAACTGAAACCTGAGTACAGGCATTACAAACAACCAGAGACGTCAAAAAAAGAGGAAGAGGATATGGAGGATTAGTATTATTCAGGTGACTCTTTCATCTTATGTTATTTTACAGTTGTTTTTTAAAATATTGTGGAGGTAAACATTAAAAGTTCTTGTGAATCATTTCTTTTAATGTTGGATAGTGATAGTTCATCATTGATCTAATTGTTTGTTTTCCCCTGTACATCATTTTTGAGTTTTTATGGAACACCTCATATATTATATCATCAAGCCTTCAGAATTCATGGTAGTAAAGAAGTCAAAAATATCGTCTATCAAAAATATATTGTCTTATCGGCATCTTCAACTACAGCTTCATCCCAAGGCCCATATATATTTTCCTTATATTTCTGATATTTAACAAACAGCAATGGACAGATAAAAATAATAAACAATAAACTTATCAAAAATATTACAGTGGCAAAAACACATATGAGATTTAAAAAATATAAATCGCACAAAGCTAAGGCTAATGTTATCAAGAGGGAAAACCCTGTATCAACTTGTAAATGTGGAAATAACACAAAACACTCTATAGCAATTGTTATAAGAATAAATGCATGGTGTGCTGATGATAATCTAGAGGCCAAACAGATTGAAGCAAAAATTGCTGCGCTTAATGATAGACTATTGGAAACAATGGTGGCATTAACACCATAATCAAAAAATATCATATGAATAAGGAGCATGAATGAGGTCATTGTATAAATTGTATCTGTGCTTATGGTATCAGTTAAAGTATATAAAACTGGTGAAAATAGGTGCCCAAACACAATATAAATAAGCAATGTTCTCAAGTCGTGACTTATCATGTCAAAAAAAGCACTATTTATATAACTGAATTTATGTAACAAAAATCCAATTAAAGTTAAACAATTGAAAGTATTGAATATTAAGTTTGGTGGTAGCCATTCGTTATAAAGATAGATATATACTAAGACAAAACCCATAACCATACATATTTCTTGAACAAGTAAGTTTGCGCCTATGAAGGCTTCAAAATAAGAAACTTCCTTATAATCTATATTTTTCTTTAAGTCGCGCAGAAAAGTACCGTCTGTATAATTGTCAGGATAATTTTGATGCTTATATAACACTTTTTCCCAAGGTACCATTATCAAGCTTGGTTCTAGCACAGCCTTAGTTGGATTTCACATCAAATTGAACACTGGAAACTTCTTCGCAAGCAATTATTTCTGACTTGTCGACTTCCAATTTTTTTTTGCGTATTGACCATGAAAACTCCGTTGTTATGTGTATGGAAAATGAACCTGATATTACATTATTATCAACCAAATATTGAATATAATCATCATCATAACCAAAGAAAAGGTCTCCTTTGATAGCAGGATCCAATATTTGTTTTCTTTTCAGTCCACGGTTCACCAAAATCGAACATTAACCTCTAAAAATATTTCATATCACAGTCTTCAACCAAAGACAGCGGAAGACAATTTTTCGAATAATTTTCAAGAAAAATCTATCACACGGATATATTTTAATCAAATCTTCGTGCACTTGCCTCCTGTTAAATTCATTTTATCATAAAGTTGTTTGTTGAGGTAATTCATTCGGGAGAAACCCAAAAGATGCGAAGAGTAACAACAGATTAACAGAAGGGATTCAATTCTATGAATTTCAAAAATTAGGTTAGGTTATGTCAAATGTGGCTCTATGACAAGAAGATATTCAAAATTTTCTAAATTAATCGTGAAAAGTTAAATAATTTTCTTAAAATTTTAGAAAGGAATTATTTGAGGAAGATGAACAGCATTAGCGAATCTTGCATCGATTTAAAGAGAGAATACGATGCCTGTTTTAATACATGGTTTTCAGAGCACTTTTTGAAAGGAAATTATGATGATTCAATGTGTTCAACACTCCTGAAAACATATCAACAATGTGTGAAGGTACATAGTTTGATTGTGTTTGTGTAGGTACCTGTTTCAATTAAATTACTACTTCTAGAAAGCAATGAAAGAGCAGAATATTGATGTAAGAGAAGTTCAACGTGATATTCTAGGCACCGAAAATGAACAGAAAACACCTGACAAGTGAAGTAAATATTGCTAAAGGGTTACTTGAATATATAATTTATTTACATACTGTGTTCAGTTAATGTAAGGAATGCTATTTTGTTTACCCATTATGAAAATCAAAAAGATGTCAAAATATTCATCTGGGTGAAACTAATTTTGCTGAGTATTTTGTACCTGAAATATATGTACTACAATTTACCTGCACTCAAATCCATTTTTGTTTGAGCCCTAATCTTAAGAAAATTCAGAAGTTAACCATCATCTCAAACCTACAAGGTAAAAATTTGTTTCCCTAAAAGATAACTTCCAGATCGAAAAACACATTGCCATAAATTTTTAAGTAGTAGCTGAACTCTAAAACAGAGGTGCAACAAATGTTTGCACTTTACCATCCCATTAATTAATTGAAGTTTATTAGTATATACTGAATTATTATATCTAGCTAATTTGGAGATAATTTTAGAAAAACCATTTGTAATAACTTATTTATTTATGATATAGAGAAAGTAACAATACAAGGGTTAGAACTAATAAACTATTTTCCTGAAACAAATTTGGACAAACTTTCCAATAATCCAATATATGCTGAATGTTCGAAGGCTGTGCTGTATCCAGAAAGTTTTTCAACAAATTCATTGGTGATTCCCTTGTCCTCCAAATAGTTCAGAATGAGGTCATATAAATACTAAAATTCAGAACAATAAGAAAAAATAAAAAACATGTTTTTTTCAAATTACCGAATCTACAACTTCTCCTGATACTGCATAAACATTTTCATTCCAGTCACCTTCATATATGCTGATCTCGTCTATTCCAAAAATGTCATCTAAAAAACAAATTAATCCAATTGCATAATTGAATACTACTAGATAGATTTCTATGTGATATATTTTTGTTTCAGTATTATTCGATTTTGTAAAAAACAGCATTTCCAAAAAAAAAATTGAGAAAGCACAAAGATAAAGTTATACCGAAATATAAAAACAGTGATATTTTGAGTAAAGAATATTATCTCATGCTGTATTTAAATTTAGCTTACTATATTCTCCACCATCATCTCCAGGGCTCAAGAAGGAACAGACAAGGTTAAGAGTTGTATTGCCTCTCAATATCTCTACTTTAAATGCAGGCTTAGACTTCAACTCTCCCAATTCTGGTTTATCCATATTAGGGTCAATATCTTCAATATCTTGGTCTACAGTATGATTGACATTGAAAGTAATTTTTATACTAAAAAGTAAGAGAAAAGTAGAAAAACTATGACTGATGACCAACAGTGATAATTTCTTAGAACAAATTTCACTGATCTATTCTTAATATGCTGGTATTGAAAATATAATGGCAGAATTTGGCCATCCAAAATATTGCACTTGATTTTTTGTTAATCTTTTTATTTTTCGATGATAAATTGCTAAGAACCACACTGAACAAGCTCCACAAATGATAAAATCAGTGAAAATTTGTTACACTGAAAATGAAGGTACCCTTACGTTTCATCATTGATTTCTTTAACTAATGTCACTTCAGCTCCATTGAGTTTTGCCTTAAAGCCGTCAAGCTCTGATGGAATTGTGGTTGTTTTTTGGGTTTTCCTTTCTGCCAATATTTCTTCAGTGAGGAATTCTACCAATTCTTTTTCAGCTGAAGGAGTAATTATTTTTTAAATATATTCAAGGAAGAATAGAGATACATAATAAGAAAGGATGAGGAATTTACTTCTTCTAATAATGCTGATGTAAATCATTAGATAACTAATGAAATGTTTTAAAACTGCAAATCTGATACTGAAGTATGCCGAATCAGACAGTAATTTCACTTTTAATTTTGATAGATTCGCTGAAATTACATTTAGGATTCATGAACTGATGAAAATATTAGAGCGAAAGGAAAAACTAACACTCTGAATAATTTATACAGGAATGTTGGTCTATATATATATATATATATATATTCTTTTGAATGTCAGCAATACATTTTTAGTTATCAAACAATATAGCATATGTATGAGTTTCAGCAAAGGTTAGTGTAACGGGGTACCATACAATTTGGAGTATGATACAAGAGCTTAGGGAAAAACCTCAGTAAAAAAACCCTGTCTCCCCGTGAGTAGTGTAGTGATGAGAAATTTGTTTACAGAATAAGCTTTTAATACTGAAGGGCTATTATACCAATTATTGGAAATTATCGATAGTGATGTAGATTTAAGAATCGACCCCATACCGTTCGCCACATGTTTTAAATAGACAAATAACCTGAAAATACCATTACCTTTGGAATGAGCATTGCTTTTTCCACATCCACAATTGCAATTCAGACTATGATTAAATAATGAATTTTTGTGTGCATGTGAATTTCCAGACAAACACCACATATTTCGGGTAATTTGAGGGTAGCGCATATTCACATTGGAATTGGCTGTGAGTTGCTTCGAGCTGTTCAGTAGCGTTCTCAAAATACTGCTGTTTCTATAAACTCTGAAAATGTGATTCACGTTCATTGTGGTAGAATATTTTATCAAAATATAACTGAAATTAAGAAGTTTTTATATTCGTTTCGTCGAATATCTAGCAGCCGGCCTAACGAAACATAAAGTAAGTCAAGATAGAGGGGAAACTCAGCTACAAAAACTGGACCCCTTATTTAGTTTGTTGAACCACCGCATGGGGTCGCTTCCATCGCTGATTTTACGTTTGTAAACATTTCCATAACCTCATTCTTTTCGTCTTTGTCTGCAGTGTGAAGTGCATCGTGATTCCTAAGTGTTTTTTCTGATAATTGAATAAGATGTCGGAAAATAGAAATATTAAAAGCAATAAATTTTGTGTGCCGAACTGTGGTGATAAGACTAGTAGACGTCATCGGTTTCCTGAAGCAGATAATAAACAACCGGAAATTATCAAACTTTGGATGGAAAAAGTTTGTAATCCCTTTTTGACTACTAAAAGTACTGAACAAATACGAAAATCCTATTTTGAGTGAAAGTGTGAATTTATTTTTTACATATATATGGGAATTATTGGTTACATGAATATTAGTGCTTTATGATGAAGGGTTCTCCCAAATTGAATTGAATTGAAAAAATCAGCAAAGTACTGATGAAACGTCGACTAAGTTAAAAAAAAAACAGTGTTTTCCTTCAGTCCTATAACGAATAATTCCCATAGGACATTATAATTATTTCTATTTTATATTTTACATATATATGCCCATTGCCCATACACTTTGATGTATATATCGACATTAGAATCATTTCTTTTTTATTTTTTTCCTATCAAGTCCATACACTTTGATGTATATATGGACATTAGAATTATTTCTATTTTATTTTGTACTCATAAACCCATACACTTTGATGTATATTATATGGACATTAGAATTATTTCTATTTTATTTTTTACTTATAAACCCATAAACTTTGATGTATATTATATGGACATTAGAATTATTTTTATTTTATTCTTTACATATAAGGCGATACACTGTGATGTATATATGATTTATTTATGAAGAAATATAGTTATATCATTGCCTACATATGTGTTTTTTTATTCAAGTCATCATGCTTCTGAGAACATTGGATTTGAAACAACTCGTACTGGAATGGTAATATAGCATCTTACATGCTATATTAACTCATTCCAGTACGTTGTTTCAATCCCGAACTTCAAAAATCAAATCAAATGATTTTAAATAGGAAGCATTTCAAATTTTCCCGCTCATTTGTTTCGAATTCCGGCCGCCAGAGGGCGCTTTTATTTCCTCGAACCACCGCATGGGGGCGCTGAAACTTGACCCCACTTCTTAGTAGGGGAGTTTCCCTTCTATATGGGTCTGTTCTGTGTAACGAAACGCGCGAACCAGAGACTCCTTTCCACAGAACACTAATATCACTCCTTTCTCTATGGTGTGAACATAGCACAGAAAACACCCTTTATTAACATAGAATATTCATAGAATCAGAAAGATTCTTTTTGATTTGTTCCACGAATCGGTTCGAAAAGTACGCACAAATTTTTTCAGCAGAGATATATCATGGGCTGTGGTCCGTATATACACTTTGGTTACTTCTGGTTAGTAAGTGGGTGGTCCGTATTGTAGTGGACTGCTCTTTTTTTTTCATCATTGTGATAACTACTGCCCTCTAGAGGACTCGCTTGAAGACCATCAGTAAGAAGGAATGTGAGAAAGAGTTTTCTGTACTAGCTGTTGAACTGAAAGGGGAGATGGCGCAAGCGTTAAGAACCCTCTGGAAGACGCTCTTTTTCAAGTGGGTACTTGAGAAAAAAAAGCCAAGAAATTCCTAATCCTAATGAAGAAGGGATTCATTAAGCGTCTTTTCTTGAAACGAGTTAAACCGGTTTTTCCTGTTAGTTAGTTTTTTTTTTCTGGAGTGAATTTTTGAGTAAGACAAAGCTTGTTTTTTTCTTTATTTTGTTCAGTGAATTCCAGACGTAAGTTCCCACACATTTCATTATTACCGTTTCTTATTTTATTAATTTGAAGGTTTTATTGCGAATATGCGGTTTTGGGTACTTGATGCATCATATTAGTTTCCATTGTTAAAGTATTTCGTTAATTACTCGAGGGCCAATTCCGTCCGTCTCTATTTTATGTGCTCCACACACAATATAACTCATTTTCTTTATTGTAGATAATAACGTACTTTCTGAGTTTTTCTTTCTTTGAACACGTCATAGGGACGCTAGACGCCATTTTGTACGCTACCCCTTTTTGCTTCCAATTCTATTCCATTTATGATTTGAGGGCTAGTTATTATAATAAACTTGTTTCATGGTGGATGCGCTTGTGTTATGTAATGTTCATAGTATTAATTTCTTAATTTCTACATATTTTTTTTGTACTTATCTTATGAATACGTGTAAATGTCACTGAAGCGTCCCCAAGCCAAGCCAATGATTCGATTACTTAGGTACGACCAACAGGGTAAATACTGTAATTGCATTAAGGACCCTTAATTATCATTTTTCCTTTTCTTTCATTATTATTATTTTTCTCTTCACTGGTGGAGTTGGTCAATACAGGACATATTTGAACGTGATAGCCAGGAGCGGAAATAATTCATATTTGTGTTACGGGACAAACATACAACTTTTGTGGATTTTGCCCTTCCTAGTATCCTGCAGGCCGGGTACCCTTGTACCTGCGTCGATTTCTGAGGCCGGATGCCCTTGCAGCTGCGTCTCTCTCCCCTGAGGCCGGGTACCGTTGTAACTGCGTCTCTAACCCTTTAGGCCGGGTACCCTTGTACCTGCGTCGATTTCTGAGGCCGGATGCCCTTGCAGCTGCGTCTCTCTCCCCTGAGGCCGGGTACCATTGTAACTGCGTCTCCAACCCTTTAGGCTGGATGCCCTTGCATCTGAGTCTAATCCTTCCAACAACCCCCTTTCCGAACCCTACCCAATTCAGAACTGTTGTATGCTGAACGTAACTCATCTCACTGAAGTATCGGTTAAGAGTCATCATTAAGGAGCTGATAGCTGTAGATGTAACTGATTCCACCAAGTGTGCATTTCACATGAGATTTTCTCTCGCCAGTTGAACCTGTTGCCGTAGCTACGTAAAATCATACCTGTATAGTAGATTATGTAGTTGTTGCTGTTCTAAGGGGAGGTTTTCTCGCAGCTCTTTTTCCTCCCCTCTGTTGCGCCCTAGAGCTATGACATTGGAAATCGTCTCCAATGAAACCCGAAATAAACGTTTCTTGTTTGGGTTTAAATGTGTTGTTTTCTTTCGAATCTCCCAACCTCCCGTCAATTTTTCTATTAGTAATCAGGGTAAGTACTTTGGGTTGCCTACGTAATGTGGAGTCCTACCACAACCAGACGATCACAGATTACAGAGTAGAATAGATCTGACACTCACGTTCTACCAAAGAGGAACGTTCTACGATGCAAAATACAGTTTATCCCGCCCTCAGCGCCCCCATGCGGCTGCCACCCAACTAACCGAGAGAAATGTCGGTATAACTGGAAACTGCAATCGCATGGCGCGAAATTTAAATTAGCCCATTCACTGGTATTTTAGACGTCGATAGTATAATATGGATTATTAGGGCGAATTTTAAGGAGAAATAAAACTTGTCATGAAAAATATACATATATTGATATACCCAGCACAGGAAAAAAAAATATGGAAATACATAAGCTATAATTATCGTATGTGATGCTTTAGCTGACTGGGTGGTTTCGATTTGTGCTCTGAAATTTTAGTTCTTATTGGTGGAAATTGAAACTACAAAATTCTAAATTTGAGGCTGTCCACATTGCATGGTGAAAGCTTACGAGTACCTTTCAGCCCGCAGTTTTTTCATGAATGGGTAAAGTACACTGATGTAGACACTGTTTATTTACAATCTCTCAGTTCATAATCTTCGTTATCTTATCTCTGGGTTCTGTGCGAGATAACGTTCATATTTCCATTCTAAGGCGTCCATACATCATAGGATTTGTGCAACTTATTTCCTTTTGCCAAGAATGCCGAATTGTTTGAGTTGTTCCAAATCGACGGCGAAATGTGGTGAAATTATTGCATGTTCTACATGCTATAGTCAATTTCATTTAGTATGTGCTAATTTAACATCCAATGATAAGAAGACTATTGAGGATCTCGGCACAAAATGGTCCTGTTCTTACTGCACCTCTTCCAGAAGAGCGAGAAAGGCTGAGAACTTATCCGTGGACATCGTTTCGACCCAACATTCGTCATCAGGGGATGACAGCGCCCCCATAACAATGCGTGAATTCAAGCTGATGATGAACAAACTTGATTCGCTTTCTGGGGCTATTTCTTTGGCGGTCACCGACATCGCAGCTATCGATGCAAAAGTAGATAAAATTTCTGCTGATATGCGAAGACATGAAGAAATCATCAATAAGCATGCTGAGGTACTGAGTAATCATAGGTCATCTTTAAATAAGTTATCGGAGGAAATTTCTGCTGTAAAGGAGGACATGTTCAGCCTTGGCTCTCGGGCTGATCGGCTTGAGATGGTTCCTTCTGCGCCATCTGGAGGCACCAGCGGGGTTTGCTCTGCTGAGGAATTTTATTCAGAGCTGGATGAACGTAGACTCCGAGCGAAAAACGTGATGTTTTACGGTGTCTCGATGACTGGACCGGTACGGGAGGATAATAAGATGGTGCAGGACATGGTGTCTAAAGTATTTCCGGAAGTTAAGATTGCCCGTACCACGCGTGTTGGCGGTAGCAAAGATGACGGCCTCTTGTCCATCAAGGTATCCTTTAAGGATTCCGAAGATGCTCTTAAGGTTCTGAAGAGCAAAAGTAAATTTGAGCCCGTCCGAGTGAGGGCTGATCTCACATTAAAGCAGAGGGAACATTTGTCAAGGTTACGACAGGAACTGGAGGAAAGGAAGTCCAGAGGGGAGAAGGACATAACGATTCGTTATGTTCGAGGAAATCCAAGGATCGTTCCCCTCTCAAAAAATCATCGCACTCTGCCTTACGGTATGCGCAGCCAGCCAAGTCCATAAGGTCTGATCATCTAACTGTCTACTATCAAAATGTGAGAGGTCTGCGTACCAAGTTCGCAGATTTCATGCAAAACATATACGTCTCATCATATGACATAATTTTAATCACGGAAACTTGGTTGAACGATTCTATTGGTGACCTGGAGCTGCAGTTGAGGAACTACAATATTTATAGAACTGATCGATCTACATCAACCAGTGAAAAAACTGAAGGTGGTGGCTGTTTAATAGCTATAAAGAAGATTTTCTCTGTTCAGTGCGTACCCCGTGTGCAGATGTCGGTCGAAGATGTTCTCGTTGTTGTGTCTATCGGGTGTAGGAAGTTTTTGTTCGTTTCAGCGTATATACCACCCAAGTCGCCAGTGTGTATCTACGACTATCACTGTGAAAACATTGAAGCTGCTGTTGATCGGTTTGGACCAGATGAAATATTTATTGTGGGTGACTTTAATCTTCCTAATACTACTTGGTCTAATGACCACATGTGCTTGTATATTGAATCGGGTTTTTGTCAGCGTTCTGAAGTTTTATTAGAGACTTTCAGCTTTCTCAATCTGTATCAGAACAATACTATTCTTAATATAAATTGCAGAATGCTAGATTTAGTTTTCTCGAGTTCCGAATTCCTGAGAGTCGATGCTGCTGATGATGTCCTGTCGAAGTTGGATGTTCATCATCCGGCACTTTCTTTCAAAATTCCTACAAATCAATTCTTCAGAAGAAACGATGATTTCATAACTTTCAATTTCAAATCCGCAAACTATGACAGACTCAATGAGTACATGTCCTCCATTGATTGGACTGCAATGCTTGGAGCAGTTGATGCGTGTGTCGACTCTCAGGTTGAAGCTTTTTACTCTCTTATATACGAGGCTATAGAGGAATTTGTTCCTAAAATCAAGATCAAATTGTCAAATTTTCCCAATTGGTTCTCATGTGAATTGAAAGATTTGATTTTTCGTAAGAAGATAGCTCATAAGAAATATAAGATTTCAAACACATGGGATGATTACTTGAAATTTTGTAGCCTCAGATCGCAATGTAAGAGTTTGACTAAAGAATGCTATGATAATTTTGTCAAGGAGAGCGAAGAATCTATTCGTACCAATCCTAAAAAATGTTGGAACTATGTGAATGCTAGGAAATCCGATACTAATTTACCAGGTGTTATGTGTTATGGGGATGATCATTTTCATACCGAAAAAGATATAGCCAATGCTTTCGGTAAATTCTTTCAGTCAGTCTATATTCCGAGCGATCTGAATATTTCCAGCGAATCCACTGACAACTCATATCACGATTCCGAAGACATGATTTCTGTCCCGGTGATTCATGTTGAACATGTGTTGAATAGCATTGAATCTCTCGATGTGAATAAAGGATCTGGACCCGACAATATTCCAGTGTTATTCTTGAAGAAATGTAAGCAAACCATTGCTCTTCCGCTTCAAATTTTATTCAACAAATCCTTGAATGATGGAATTTTCCCGACTTCTTGGAAGTCTGCGTTTGTCAAGCCTGTTCACAAATCGGGTTCTAAGGAGGATATTTCTAATTATAGACCAATAACCATACTGAGTGCCATCCCTAAGTTGTTTGAGTCTATTGTTCATGATCAAATAAAGTCTAGATGTTATGATAAAATTATTCCTGAGCAGCACGGATTTTTTCGGGGTAGAAGTGTTGAGACCAATCTACTTGTCTTCGTTCAGTTTGTTCTTGAGGCCTTGGGAAATCACGGGCAGGTCGAGGTTGTGTATACTGATTTCGCTAAGGCGTTCGACAGGGTGTCGCACCCGATTCTGGGGAGGAAGCTTGCGTCATTTGGTTTTCATGGAAGATTTTATTTCTGGTTGAGTTCTTATCTCTCGGGCAGATTCCAGTTCGTGAAGATAGGTAACACGCTTTCAGTTCCGGTTTCTGTCACGTCTGGCGTTCCCCAGGGAAGTCACCTGGGGCCTTTGTTGTTCTTGATTTTCATTAACGACATAGGACTCGTCATCCGTTTTGTCAAATTTTTATTATTTGCCGATGATCTGAAGCTTTTCACTTCGGTTAAATCGATGGCTGACGTTGAGGCTTTGGAGTCGGATCTGCGAGCTGTTGAGGAATGGTGTGCAGCCAATCGTCTAACAATTAACATCAATAAATGTAAGTTCATGACTGTTTCTCGTTTAGAATTCCCAATAACAGTACACTATTTCATTAGACGGCAACCCATCGAGAGAGCATTTGTTGTCAAAGACTTAGGTATTTCATATGACAGAGAGATGACTTTCAAGCCTCATATCCAAATGATTACTTCAACGTCCCTAAGAACTTTGGGATTTGTTCTCAGAAGTACTAGAGATTTCAGCAGCGAGACACTACAATACCTATATGTCACTCTTGTAAGACCAAATATGGAATTCGCATCCGTCGTGTGGTCCCCCTACACTGCCGTGGACAGCCTTCTTATCGAAAAAGTACAGAACAAATTCCTCAAATATTTAGCAATCAGAAGAGGCGAATATTCTTTTATATCTTTCTCTGCGAGTCGTTTGCGGGACCAGCTTGGACTATCATCCTTGAGAACAAGAAGATTCCATGCAGATGTCATTTTTGTCTGTAAACTGTTTCGAGGACTTTTGTATTCTCCTGAACTTCTATCCCAGTTCAATTTATATGTTCCCTCGAGATTGGTCAGGAGATTCGATCTGTTTAGACCTGCCTTATCGAGAACTGATTACTGCTTTCATTCTCCAGTTTCCAGAATGATGCGGAATACCAATGTCGTAGATTCCTTGGGTCTCGATATATTTCATCGGTCGGTCGCGGGATTGAGGTTAGATTTGAGGCATCTCATAACACTGTGATTTTTTTCTTCTATTATGTAATGTTTTTGAATAGTAGAAATAGTTGATGATTTTGTAATTTTCATTGTTTTTTTGTTTTTGTTGTTTTTTTTTGTTTTTTTGTAAAAGGTTTTATACCGTTCATTGAATAAATAAATAAATAAATAAATAAAATAATTATGGCAATGAATATATGAGCAGAGGTAAAATGTCAATAGGGTCACATATCTTCGTAAGACAATAATTATAATAAACAGTAATAATATTAATAAAGAATGATCACGCCTAAACAGGGAGGCAATGAATAAAATAATGAGGATAAATTCAGATGCATACCACCTGACGATATGAATATCGACAAGCTGGCTAGCTCAATCAGATCGTAACACTTGTCGATATTCATATCGTCGGGTGGTATGCATCTGAATTTATCCTCATCAGTAATAATATTGTTCATAGGAAATGAGGTTGAAATTATTATATGTTCAGAAATCTTCAACATTATCCAAAAAGGACACAATGTTTGTTGGGAGTCGGCAATAGAAATCAAAAACAGCATGCCAAAGCTTAGAATGCATGAATAATTCGGAAAAGAAAAAATTAGTTGCCCAAAGACCTATGTGGATTTTATATTTTCCTGCAGGAAAGATTTCAAAGTCTCTAAACAACGACTCCCTGTTTTATCTTCCTCACAGTTAGATCACCAGGAATGCACCGACATGAAATTATTAATAACTAAAGTTTTGAATGATGAAATAAAGTGTTCAACATTTGGGTTAGTATTCCTTACTCCATGTGCTCTAATGTGCCCAAAAAAGTTTACTAAACAATCTTGATTGAAAGCCCCAGTGAGAATATATTTAAAGTGATAATCATTGAACAGTTTTTGAGTAAGGTAAAGGAATGCGTTCAATGTTGTCACTATATTCTTCAAAGTGGGCACCACAATGGATCTTTTCTTTCGAGGGCAATAAAATGAAATACTGTTGAAAATTTGTATCGCCTGCTCCCAAACAACATTGTGTTCTGTTTGAATACTAACCGTCTTCTTTAAGAGTTTCGCAGTGGATGTCCAAGCTCTGGACACATTCAACGAATCAAATAACTCATCCAAGAATAGTTATAACGTCAGCAGTGTCGATAGCCTCTCTGTGAAGCTGAAGCGGATGCTTGATTTCTAAAAAGGAAAATAGTAAATTTTGGTATTATTATGTTTCAAAAAATACTTACCCCATTGAGAAATGAGCTTCATCATTGACCCCACGGAGTGGCTTAATAACTGACTACACAGTTTGACTTTCATTTCCATCAACACAATTTTTAAAGGGTTTGGTTGGATTGGTTTAAGTATAAACGATTAATGTTATAATTACGTGGTTCTTTGAATCAAATATTTCTTACAAGAAAATTGATTTCCTGATAAAACTGTCGAGTTCAATAAATGGGTATTTTTAATTTACTCTCGTATAAGATCTCGTTTGTAAACAAGAATTTGCATTAAAGCATATTGACATTGACACTGTTGGCGTTCACAAATCCAATATGTCAGAATACAGTAATCTGTGGAGAATATGATATATATTTTCGTATGCAGTGCCACATAGCGATTGATTGCAGAACTAAAAACCGTATTTGGGGTGGGGGTAAGGAAGTGTCAAGCCCCTGCAGACGATCACGATTTTTGGCCATAGAGTAGTAAGGTGTCTTTAAAGTGCTGTCATTCGTAAGTATTTTCGAAGTAAAAAGAATTCTACAAGCATCACTGACCAGCGCAAGGTAATTTAAGGCCAGGACAGTACAGTATATGTCGAATTCCTGACAATTTGGTTCAATATCAGTCACCAGAGTAACCGCTCTGGTAACTTTCGGTTACCAAATGTTGTGTATATACGGACCATACGCTTTGCTGACACCCAATGAAGAGTTCAATGTCTAACCAAAGATTAACTTTTTTTGGTCTGACACAGATAACAGAGACCAAAGAGGAATCTTTGAAGAGGCAGTGTTTTGTGATTCCAAGATCCTCTTTGTACAAACCATAGAGAAATAAGGCCAAAGAAAGATGTCAGACTTCACCATAGACAAACTTGGACTTCACTGACATGACAACCATAGAAAACCCGATAACTTTGCTGATAATCCTGATATCAGCTGATATCTTCAAAAAGGATTAATCTTTGATATCTTAAAGGAGTATCAGAGAACTGTTAAATGTTACTTTGATTATCCATAAATTCCTTGTTTAGTAAGTTTTTATGAATTAGAAATATTGAAGTTGATTATGGCAGGATCAGCGTTAAGGCGTCTTATGGCGGAGTATAAGCAATTAACTTTGAATCCTCCCGAAGGCATTATAGCTGGTCCAATAAATGAAGAGAATTTTTTTGAGTGGGAAGCTCTCATAACTGGTCCTGAAGGAACATGCTTCGAAGGTGGTGTTTTTCCTGCTAAATTGGTTTTTCCTCCAGATTATCCATTGAGCCCACCCAAAATGCAATTCACATGTGAAATGTTTCATCCCAACATATACTCCGATGGCAGAGTTTGTATTTCAATATTACACGCCCCAGGCGATGATCCCATGGGATATGAGTCAAGCGCTGAACGATGGTCACCAGTTCAAAGTGTAGAGAAAATTCTCCTATCAGTTGTCAGTATGCTAGCTGAACCCAATGATGAAAGTGGGGCCAATGTTGATGCTGCAAAAATGTGGAGGGAAAATAGGGAAGAATTCAACAGAATAGCAGAGAATCTTGTTAGAAGAACTTTGGGCATTTCAACGTAAATGAGAATCTCATTGGATGATAATGATTTTGTTATACTTGGAGGCACGATAAAGCATTTATATCTATCCTTCGAACAATTAAAATCTTGCTACAGTTAAGGATAAAAATGGTTAAAACAATAATAATTTGTCAAGTTGAGAGATTTATGATCCCTCAAAGGAGAAAACAATTTTTTATGGAAGGATTCTTCACTGACAATTTTTTATAAACAATTAACTTGTGGTTGCTATTATAAACTTTCTGTAGCAGTTTCTTATTTATTATCAAAGCTCGACTAATCCATATCAAATAGTTTTCAATTATAATAATTGAAAATCTAGAATAGTATCATTAAGCCATTTGCTAAACCTGATATGTGTATAAATTAAAAAAATCTACTTTTCTTCAGAACCCATGATGGAGTAACTAATCCTGTTTGAAGCTGATCCAAGAGATTCATGTGGTTAGCACTGAATCGTTTGTGGCCTTGGTTTCCAACTTATTGGCACCTCTCAGTGTCCGATAATTATGAATTGCAGGTAGGCTGTTCCACAACTAACAGATAGGGTTACATACTCAACCAACATCATTGTATTAGGACAACCTTGTTATCTTTATACCATATTAATTCCATGTACCCAAACGTCATAGAGTTAGTCAATGCCCTAAGTATAAAAGGGTTGGACTACATCCATCTATAGAGACTTACCTCGAAGGCTGTGGTTGGACTTGATCACATCATAGCCGTTAAGAGACAGCTGTGATCAAAGATTATAAGCATCATTTAAACTCAGCTTACTTCCACGGCAGCAAGCAGGGTTTTCTCAGGGTAATTGCTTCCACCCAAGAGCCCTCTGTCCAATGTACCAAGAACTAAAGCCCTCTTTTCTGTAGCTTCCTAGACTTGTCAACTAAGCTTTCTCCCAATAGAACCCCCATGGAATTTATTGGAAAAAAGTTAGTAATTAACACAATCGGTATTTTATCATAAATATCGACAGACAGACAAGACCTTATGAAATTAAAACAAAAATATCCTAAGTTGAATTTTTATTTTGTATCTTTATTTCATTTTTGTGGGTTTCTTTTTCATCATCTTCATTGTTACAAGTATTGAGAGCTGGTTCAGATTCTGCTCTTTTCAAACCATTTCCAACATCCTCTTCGAAATCTGCTGTAATATTAGGAAAACTCCTCGTAATAATTTCACCTTCATTTGCCTCTACTTCTATACCTTCAGAATCTGCTTTCAACACTTCTTCATTTAATTTTGCATTCCTTAAATCAACTGTGCTGTTTGCGAAAATCGCTGCAGAGCCTAAATCATTTGGCATGAGCTGTTCATCTATCAGATTTTCAGAACCAGTAATGTTCAATATGTTATCTTTCTGGAGTGAAACATGAAGTGGACTAGATGCAACTTCTTTGGCTGTGACTTTAACCAAGTCTTTGTTTGCTAATAATTTGATATTAATTGGAGACATCAGCAAAGCTTTGTCATGTTTATGCTGTGTTATCAGATCACAGGCTCTTCCCATCACCAAGATGCTAGCCAGTATTTTCCACTGAACAATTATGAAATAAATGAGAGAGCATACGAAAACATTGGACCAATTATCAATTGTCGTTGTTGCTATCAAAATTCTAATCAAAACAACGCCTAATGGCAAGGGTATGAATCCCATTCTTCTAGCCACTAAATCACAGCAATCTGTGAAAGCATGATTTTGCCTTGTTTGTGCTAAATCATATGCCAAGCTTGTTGTATAGTCTCTATAAATATCTAAGCTCAAGTCATTGAACTTTGTGATGAAAGCATGCTTTAACCAGTCAACAAAAAACTCTACTACTAATACTACCACACAATCTGGAAGCAATAGCCAAAAATGTTCCGTCTTCCAAGAATATTCTTTCATTGTTTGCATCACTACAATGAAAAGGAGGAAACACAAGTGAAACCTTTCTCTGACATCGCTGCAGGACAATTGGAATAGGTTATTCTTATCGAATTTTTTGAAAACACTACCTTTCAATTCAACGAAATTGTTGGACATCATAATTGTTAACAAAACTTTATTACTGGAATTAATAGCAACGTTTAGTGTTGTTGCTTGAAGCAGAACCAGAATACTATGTAAAATAACATAAACCATTGCAAAAAACAGATGAGCAATGATTCCTAAGTGTTCCCTCTTTCTTTGTTTGGGTTCTGTTGCTGTCCAGAATAAAGCATCTATTGCATCTTGACCTATTGATGAGAATAATCGATCTCCAACTTCCAACATATTATAAAAAAGATATAACTTGATTGTTGATTGACTTTTGATTAAATGATATAAAACATTGGGATCAATTAAGCAAATAACCATACTACAGAAAATCAAAATAATAGCTCTCAGTATATCACAGATTTCAGCAGGGGTTAGTTTTCCCCTACTTTTAAGACCAAAACATTTACGGAAAGGTTTTGTCATAAGTGTCCACATAGCTGCAGCTACTCGTATAGGAAGAAATGCACATATAAATAAAAATGAATCTATACATTGCATAAATCCATAAAGCATGAAACGTTCTATTTCCATTGGAATTTTCATGAAGGAATAAACTTTTTCTCTTTTAGCTGAATATCTTTCTTCATCATGTTCTAGTTGGTAGTCCATTGTCAATTCATATCTCAAAAAGGAGAATAAGGATTCTGTGACATCTGAAAAACATTGATGACTAAATACACACTTTGAATAGCATGTTCTGCTCAGTAAGATGAAATTTGAAGCAATTTCAAAAATTGATTAGAATACACTTGAGTACGGATGGACTAGTAATTCTAGAAACTTAATTTGAAAGTCTGATATATTATGGACGCACATAAATTAATTCATGATTTTAAAAGAGAAAATAACCTTCAATATTGACAAAAAGTTTTTTCACGACTTCCATAAAAAACTTTTCCATTTTCATTTATGAACGAAACCGACAAGACTGGTTGTGCAACACCAATCTAGTAAAGAGTAAATTTTACCAATAGAGAAAATTGAATTAAAATTGGATGATAAGAACTTCCAGGAAAACCAATTCCTGATAAAACCCCGGTAATTTTTCCCTACCTTTTTTGAAAAAATTTGGTGGACTTTCTTTGGGTGCATCTATATTGTCACATTTCATAAGGTTATTCATCATACTGCCTGTGCGAAATAATACTCGTCTGGAAGATTTAGAATTACTGAAATCATTATTTTCGTTATTAATTTTTTCACCACAAGTCATATCAAAATAAAGGTATAAATGTCAAGACAAGGAGGTTAATTGGCTAACAGCATCATAGACAAATTAAAGAGAAAGAGAGTCTCTATCATGTCTATGCCAAAGATTATAGAGTTAGGACTAACTCTATAATCTATGTAGAGTAGAGAGAAGGAGAACGATCGCTGCTTTGAGACCACAGATTTTTTGTCCCCTAAAATATGTACCAATATGGTAGTTCATGCTTTTGCTAACAGGCGCGCTGGCCATCACGAGAGTGCGAAATTTTGATTTACACGAATCAAATTGTAGTTGGCTCGTTGGCTGAGTGAACTGTTTCCCTGGTGACAGATGATAGGAATATTATTATTTTCGATTTTTGATAAGAGAACAACATATGACCATGGTGAAATGTTGAAGCGTGCGCTAGTATAAGAGTGTTTTGGCATCGGAAAGAAAAGGAGAAGAGATAAAATTTCCGAGAGCATTTTTGAGAGAAAATTGAAAAAAAACCTTATCTCAAGAATCGACTCCGAATCAATTTGTTTGTCAAGAGCACTTTTGCGATGAAGATATCAAAAAGATGATGGATTCATTATAAACGAAATCGAAATTGTCATCCCTCGTGAGAAGTTGACTCTTCTGAATAAGAATATCTAACCAATAAAACTACATGGTTCAGAAGAGAATATTCTTGAAGAATTTTGTTGGCATAACATAATATATGGTTTATATCGGTTCTCAGCTGAGTATTGGCAACAGAATCTACTCCAATACCTGAGTGATAAATCTGAGACTGTTACTTTTTGTTGTCTTGATGTGTACTACGCCTTACTTCGGATTTATATAATTTTGACGATTACGGTAAACCAACTAACATAGCTGCTTTCAATAAACAATGATAAACAAAAGTAGGTACAATTTTTTTGATCAGTGATTTCTTTTGAATTTCATTGATTTCGACTTGCATTTTATTGCATATAATTCAGAGAACTCATATTCAATATAGATTTGAAGAAAGGTATTTGAAAAATCATCAGAAAAACCACGATGACATATAACCTTAAATAAAATGAAGGCTGTTCATTTCAAATTGACGCTTGAATCCCCACTCCTTATCGATACCCGCTGTAATCGCAGCGACACCTATTTTCCCCGTTTTTGGAGACACATTTTTAGTACGGCGATCGTTCTCCTTCTCTCTACTCTCCATACTATAATCTTTGGTCTATGCTCTCTATGTCTATCATTGAACTTTCTTTAGTTCAATGATGTCTATGAACAGCATAGACCAGAGATATATACGTTTAACTCTTTGATTTCATGAAAAAGTGTGATTTTAGAGACCTTTACCTTCTCGCACGTAGTATAATAATAAAAATACTCGGTGTCGAGTATCTATACATTCGTAATCAAATTCGCGGGCCGAAGTGTAACAAACTCAAATCAAAGATTCAACCACATCTTTGACTCAAATGAGTTAGGCGTTGGCTCGAAATTTCTTGTCAAATATTTTTGAGGCTTCCAAAAAATTTTGCCCTAGACTTTGAAGTCATTACGAAATTACGAATGTTAACAGAGAGAATGCCATCTGCTTAACATTCGGCCCGCGAATGGATTACGAATGCAGATTTATACAAAAAGGATCTAAGTCTAAGTAAAAGCAGAGTATTGACACTCTTTGGTAAAAGTACGCACACTCATCAAAAAAATTCACATTGTATTATCAAAGTTATCCAGAGACAACTATTATTATCGTTTACCGCTCAACTTATCAAATGATAAAGTCGGTGAAATCCCGCTATAGAATAAACAACAACTTATTACACACTATAAGACCTGAATTTAAATTTTATAAGAAGTGCAACCCCTCAGATTGTTTCGCATCCGTAACTGGAAAATTCCAGGTGAACGATCATCGATGGCCACTAGGATTTCCAGAGAGAATTCTTAGAACCTGCCTCACGCTCAAGATGCGAAACTTCGACTCATCGTCGAGGATGCAACCACTCTCAATGTGAGTTGAGAATGTGTGAAGATATACTACAGAAATGATCCTGTGAAGTATGATCTTAATTGTAGCTAATTTAGCAACGTTCTTAAGGCATTCCGTCAAGATTAAATAAGTATCATTGTGCTTACGCTGCCATCTACCAATGAAGCAAGTTTCACCTTCTTTCTGAAGAATGCGCTTTTGTAGAATTCCTTTATGGTACAGCATTCTGAAATTTCAACACCGAAACTTTTTCTGACATGAAAAATCGTTTCAAATAAGTTTTGGAATTCTGAAGAACCTGCTTGAAGACGTTGAAGTATGAAAGAAATAATATATAGCACTTTTTTGTTTGAAAGTGTTTCTTCCTTACGTCATTTAGAGTTATTTATCACAGATGGAGCCACTTATATTGTAACCATATTTGGGGGTAGTTAGTTCCTCACCCTTGATTTTCTGTGAGTTATGAATCAGTTCATTTACGATTTCCCAAAGCCTCAGAGAAATGAGAAACTAATGCGAAAACATTCTTCAAAATCTTCAATGTTTTTCTTATAGGTGCTTTTAGCATCATAAACGACCTTAGTTTTTTCCTAGTGGTTTCATTTCTTGAGGAAATGTTAACCTATCGTATCAATCGATTTAAATATTTCTTGGAAATGAACCGCATAAGCCAAGTTTTTTTGAACATGAAAAATTAATATGCAAATTGGTTCTGCATGGGAAAATGAGATATTTATACATAAAGGAAATTATTTATTACATAGAGTTAAATCTGCCAACAAATTTCAAATTGATGATTTCAGTATTTACAGTCAATCAAGGGTTCCTGGTACAAAAAACATCCGAAGAAGCCTCTAAAGCTCCTTATTTCAATCATCTATATCAAGATCTTTCAACTCTTCATCTAAAGCATCTAGGTCTTCCTCAAGGAACAAATTTTCATTAATAGGTATAGCCCCTGCTTCTTTGGAACTTGAATTGTCTGATATTTCACTTGTACTGGGTTGTTTCAGTCGATCCTCAGCTGCAATTGTTCCACTACCATCAACCTGAAATATTGATAGAAACCATGAAATCTGAAAAATTTATTGGAAAATCTAAGAAATATAAATCTTACCTCTTGAGCCTCCTCATGTAACAAATTGAAATCAATTTCTTTATATTCTACTTCATCTTCTTCTTCTTCTCTAGTATAAGAATCAAATGCTTCATCCCCATCTTCCATATCATTCTCTTTAGCCATATCTGGGTTGAAACTAAACATTTCCCTTCCTGATAGACCAACCTGCCTACCAGCTTTATAATCATTTCTCTTCTTTTCTTGGTCTTTTTTGAGATTGTCTTTCTTTTCCTGCAAAACAATATCTATATCACTTGTATAGATCTTTTCAGCAAATGCAACTTGAGTCAAATTGGAAAAACACATGAATGCAGTATGTCCAAATAAAAAAAAAAACAAAATATGAAAACCCTTCAGAAAAATATGCCCACAGAACCATCTATGACCATCATGCAATCTTCATGTTTAGTTTCCCTGACAAAAATTCAATAAAAACAATTAGAATCCAAAAAAAAAACCTGAAAGAATCAAAAAACAGTACATCACTGGTTTTTTTCAATTGTAAATGCCCAGTGAAATGTTGTTTGACATGAAGTAAGCCAAACCCCGTAAATTCTATGCTTTCTTCTGAAAATTTCGAATGTTTTCCACTCAAATAATCTGTGATAATAGGGTACTCTAACGATTTGTCAAAATCAGCTGATTGTTCGTTACCGTGGGGCACACAAAGCTTTTTATTATCACTATAAAGATGTATTTCTGAGAAAGTTATAGTCTTATAACTCGAATCTAACGTCGGGAAGAACATGTTTTCCAAAAACATGCGCAAAACACAATACTCGACGAAAACAGCATGCGAATTAATGGAGGGAAAAGCTTGTGTGCCCCACGACAGCGAATGCTTAGTTGATTTTGACAAATCGTTAGAGTTCCCTATAAATTCTTTCCAATGGAATAACCAAAACATGTCAATCAAATTTTCAGAAAAAAAATTACATTCATTCCTCACCTGAATTTTCCTTTTTTTCCAAGCAAGAAATGATTCAAGGGTGACCTTAGTTTGGGCAGGACCAAGAGCTGCTCTTTCTCTCTCAATTAGTTCCTCGAGGGTTATCTCGTTCTTTTTTTCATCTTTCTTCTTATCCTTTTTCAAAGCAAAACCAGGAGGCAATGCATGTCGATAAATACAATTTTCACCAGAAGGGCAAGACCAAAACCACCCATATTTAGATTTCTCAACAGCGTCTATGAAATGTTTGCAAATCTGAAAATTTCAATGATCCTGAATCCAAACTTCAAAATAAAATATGATAGAAATAGGTAACAGATCCTATATTAATAGGCTTCCACACAACTTGGGTTCACTGGACCAAATCATGTTTTCAAGCCTGATTTCACCCTATACATAATATTAGAATCTATAAAACATTGTAAAAGTCAAACAAGTAAAAGTCAGTGTATTTCTGCATGTTTTTCTCTATATGAGCAGCTAGCTTATGCTCACAATATTTTGAGCTCTATTTCTAGGTTGGGTATACTTACAATATCAGTTGTTGGCATTTTGCCACTATTTTTACCATGTTTCTTCTCAATAACTTCCTTTAGTTTATCTACATCCCAGTTTTCCATGGTATCATCTTCATCATCATCTCTCATATCCACATAAAGGGATCGTTTCTCAGCTTTCCTTTCAATAGTCAAGTCATGAGAAAACTTACATTTATCACCTTTTCCACATTGTCCCTGCTTGAAGAATGCACATACCACAGACTTTGGATCCGCACCTAATACATAAGGATTAAGTAATATTCTTAGAGCAATCTAATTACAATAAATATTTTGGCGATCATACCCTTTTCAACCTTTTGTGTTTGTACCGGCTTGAAAAGCAAAGCTAATTCTTTTTGCTCCTTCAATTTCTTTTCTTTCTCCAATTTCTTTGGATCAAGTTCTTTGTTAGGATGTATACCTCCTGACTTAACCTGCTTTTCAACTTGCGCAATAAACTTTTGTTGTTTAGCACCTTTTTTGTTTTTCAAGCCAAACGTTTTATCCTAAAATTAATAATTTGTTTGAATATTTTAGATTTATCCTATTCCATATGATCATTTTAGTAAAGGTATGATTTTGGGAATAACATACTTCTATGACTTTCTCTTTCTTTTTTGTCTCAGTTTTCTTGCTGGGTGCTCCTGGTTTTGCTTTAGGTGGCATGTTGAAAAATTCAAAGTCTTGTTTGAATATAGTACCTTTCTCAGACCACACAAAAACTCAATTACCTTTTACCTTGAATTCAACATAACCTAAAACACCATTTTGATATTTTTTATCACAGAACATCAAATAAATGATCATAGATGAATTATTCATTTCCGCCACTTTGATATGTCATGCTCATTTCCGAAATTTTTTCAAAATAATAAAATTTGTCTCTACAACCACATTATTGTTCAATCAAGTATTTTGCTTATAATTTCATAAATTTGTCTCTGCTGATCGTAATAAGAAGTTACCACTCTTGTCTCTGGAAGATACAGCTACTTGGATGATAATCTTTACTGGATTATGCAGTTACTTCACTGTTAAAAATAATGAACTCCATGAATCTTGTTTACTTAATGATTGCATCGAATAAAATGGGGCGAGGCAACGGGACAAATGAATAAATAATAAAACAGTAAAAAATCATTGATAAATTGGTTATTATTCATATGATATTAATAGTCACTTAACTGTATGATTCTAACAGTTTATTTAATAAAAAAATTCAAATTCATTCCAAAGTAAATTGAATTCTTCAAGAAATCTTTTGATCATTTCATAGTTGTTGGTAAGGGTAACATGCTCATAATTGCGGACGAGTCCTTGTAATGTGAAATTCATAGAACCAAAAAACATTTTGGCCAAAACTTCATCATCTTCATCTACAATACAAAACTTATGGTGTAAACAGCTCTTTTCCACTTGAGTTTTTACAGGAATGCCTAAAAAAAAAGATCAGCAAAAGAGGAAACTGGAATTTATCTTCATAAATATTATTTCTTGAAAACTAATGTAGTACCCTTTTCTTTGAGTTTTTGTAGTCTTGGTGAATTTTCTGCAATCATTTCTTTATCTAAAATAATTCTCACGTTGACACCTCTTTCATGTGCTTTCAAAAGTTCTTGGAAAATATTTAGAAGCTGCAGAGTTAGTACACAGATACTAATGGATCGTCTTGCGGATCCAATGCAATCTACCAATATTTTTAGATTTCTTTGGGGGCAATTAATATCACAAGGATTAGATTTGATCACATGGTCTCTACATAATTTTCTGTTAAACATAAACAAATTCCTATAATAATATTTTTCTTCATTAATATTTTTCCTTTTATTTTCTTTTTTTTTACGCTTCAAGAAATATGTGAGAATGATAGGGGTCAATGTGAAACATATATAAATCAGCTTTAAAGATTTGTGCATTTTAATGAAAACACTTTTTTGCTGCGATTGTTGTAATCGTGGTACATTCTTTTAGAATTGTAACGAAAACCGGCAACTGTAAAAAAAATTCAAAATAATAATAACCTATGTCAGAGACAACCTGTGAAATAATTATGCAACCTAAAATATATTCAAAGTGATTGTACCTACTTTACAGTTGAACTACAGTTCATCTACCATGAATTTGTTTTTGTCACAGATTACTGTATAATTTTATATTTGATCTGAAAATTGAAATCCATTTTTTTTTTTGGTAAATATAATTGAATGAATTGTACTAATGAAAAAGGAATAATTCTTGAGCTCAGAAAAAAATAATCACCAAATCTGAACGTATCCATTGGTTGCGGTTATGCGCGCGATAGATCTTTCAAACGCTTGCCCAATATTCGTCCGCCATATTTCAATACTCGTGTGGTAAAAATTGTTCAAAGAATGTATTTTAGCAAGTCTTCATAAGAACTTTTTGTATTTATTGTATAAAACGCAAAATTTTTAGTTGAAACCATGGAAACAAATAATAGCAAGGATGATATAGTAAATGGCTCTACTAATTCTAAAGATTCCGAAGAGGATGAGGTAGGTTACATGAGTTTTTGTCAAATCTTCGCGCCTTCTAACTTGTTTTCTGCATATTTCGTTCGGCTGCGAATATATGTAGCTTTAATTATTGTAGCCTGGATTAAGAACAATTTTTCTCGTATTATTCAGGCATTGTTAATGTTCAATTTGTATGTCATTTAACAGGTTTTTTTCATTGCAGTCTTTCGTAACCAAAGTACGTTCTAGAGTGTCGGGCTTGTTGAGCTCGTCTTTTTCCAGACTTTTTAAAAACCAGGACAAAAGATCTGGGGTGGTAAGATCAAGAGAAGATGAAGAAACTAACGAGATCCAACCTCCTTGTAAGAAAGCTAAAGGAATGGAAAATGATACATTATCTACAACACGTTATAGAGAAAATACTATTAGTCATTCTGAATTCATGGCTAATTTGAATAACGATTCAAGTGTTGAAACAACCATGGAACCAATTCCCGGTCCTTCGTTTATTTCTCAGAGAAGTGTACAAAAAACTTTTAATAATTCTACAACTACTGGTGTATCAAATAGAGATAAATATGTGGAGAGTGAAAACACAAGTGGGTATTCATCAATGGCTAAATTGAGTGAGAAGCAGTTAGGAAAAAATAATGGAATCTCAGAAAGTATGATCAACCCTACAGAGAAAACGTTTAGTGAAAAGAAATCAATGTTTGATGTATCAAGTGAGTTTATTATTATCAAGTAATCAATATTTTGTAATATACTTTTTGGATTTAAGATGAAGAAAAAATAGTGTAATAAAATTGTAGCTCTGTGAATTTTAAACACTATTTGGAAAACTTAGACTGACCAATTAGATAAAAATAATAATCTATTGGCACAGTAGATTAGGTATTCAAATATCAAAGTAGTATAGTTATACTGGTAGTTGAGCCATACTTCATTATTATAAATGGGACATCCTATATTTTATAAAATTTTCAGTTTCTCTACAAAATTTCAACCACAGTTTATTCGAACTTCCCCATAGCCAAACCTTAAGGTTCTGGAGATTTCGATTTGTCAGAAGAGGGAAACATGCCATTAAAATTTTAATGAAATTTTTTTCCAGCTACATACCTATTGATATGTAACATTTAAGAATTGTAGTTCATTGGGCAAAGCCAATCGTATCACATTCAGAAAAAAAAAAAATTTATCTTTCACATTTCTCTCATAATCTTTACATTCTACAGTAACTATTCCAGTATAGTATAAACTGACTTATTTTTTGCTTCAGGCCAGATTTCAGTTGATGATTTTTCAGCATTTCTAGTTTCTATACTGAAAGGAGGTTAAAAACTCCTTGTTCAACCTAGCTCAAATCATTAAAACTTGTGAAATTCACTTTATTTCTCCATTTTTCTAGTACAACAATCTTTAGATATTTTACTCATTCTACTAGGTTGTTTCTCTGGCTCTGTTTATATATTGACAATGTTACCATTGAATTAATTGAAATATTTTTTTATTCACAATGTTTTTTCAGCTCCCATAACACCAAGCAGATCTCTATTTGCTGATCAGAGTTTCAGCCCACAAGATAAAAATACATCTCTGAGTTCAAGAAAGCCATCCTTCAATATGTCAAACTTTGGTTCTCCAAGTTTTGTTGATAGAACATTAACAACAAGTAAAATCATAAATTCCCCTTTCTATAATGGCTCAACAATTTATGGAGGAGCTTCAGCTTACGGAAGACAATTAGGAATGAACGAAACAAGAAAACAACAGTTGAAAAATTCTTTTATGGTGAAACCGGTAAACAAGTCTTCTGACTCAAAATCATTTACTTCCCTGAGTAAAACTGCCAGAAGAATTTTGGAAACTCTGGAGCAATGTAGCAACCCCATGTCTGACGTTAAAAAAGTTCCGTTGCCCACCAGAACAGATAAACAGGGATTGTTTTCAAAGTATGTAGCAGCAAATCCATATTCTAAGAATTCCAAAATGGGCTCGAGCAAAGAACTTCTGGTTCCATCGGTGTCCGAAAGGCTCAAAATGAAACAGATTCAACGTTTACAGGATAAAACGAATGAGATAAGACATATAGCGTCTTCCTCAAATTCCAATTTGAATAATGAAGAGTACAAAATTTCTACTGAAAATCAACAGAAACATACGAATAAGATGAAATCGAAAATAACTTCGGTTAGATCCAAAGCTCCAACTATTGAGGTTCTAGATGATTATATTTTGAATCCAGTTCCTTTAATGATACCTGAAAATAAGTATCCTACATTCGAAATGCCAGAATTTAATATAACTGCATCACAAGAGAACAAGGACAAAAATAAAATTTTAGAAAAAGAGAAGCAAGACGGTTTGAAGAATGATGTTGCCATTAAAAAAGATTTGAAAACTGATATGGTAAAACTGGTGGAAAATGGAAACCAGGCCGTGGGGATCAAAACTAGTGTGAATAAACTGAAACCTGCTCTTAGTGAACTTCAGAACAAGACGACAGACAGTGTTACGGAATATACGTTTTCTAAACCATTGGTAATAGCTGATAATTCAAAATCAATCATCGCAATCAATAACTTCAAATTCAGCGAGCCGTTGTCTAAGAAAATTAAATTAACTGAGAATGCCAGTGAAACAGATCAAAAAAAATCGCAATCTAAGGAAATTGAGACTAAGATGACTAATGGAAATTTATCTTGTGAAAGTGACAATGTGGACTTGAAAATATCTAGTGACCCCTTACTGGAAAAATTCAAACCTCCCGAGGGTACTTGGGAGTGTCAGACATGTTTGATCAGGAACAAATCCCAAGTTACAAAATGTGCAGCTTGTGAAACACCACGAGCGGAAAAGAGCCAGAACTCTAAGAAAGACTCTACTTTGAGTTTTGGCTTGCAGTTCGCTAAAAAATTGGATGAATGGGACTGTCCAACATGTTCAGTGAGAAATAAAGTTCAAAACAACATATGTGTGGCGTGCGCCACTCCCAAAGTTTCCAAACCAGAAACTAACGGTATTGGGAATAAATTTAAAGCTCCTTCTAATGGATGGGAGTGTGATACCTGTTGGGTAAGAAATAAAAACGAATCGCAGAAGTGTGTCGCCTGCGAGAGTACAAGGAAAGATTTGTCTTCGAAATCAAGTGATTCGATGAATCCTTGTTTGAAAGTAACCAAGTGCCAGATGTGTTTGAGCGAAATCAAAGGGGTGGAAGGAAAATGCACGCAATGTGAGAATAGTCGTACGAATCAGATAAAATTCGATTTTCCAAGCCATCTGAAACCTTCGAATGAAACTTGGGAATGTGGTACTTGTCTAATAAGAAATAAAAACGAGTTGAAGGCTTGTGCTGCGTGTGAAACTCCCAGAGAACAAACTATTAATGAGGTGAAAACAGATGCTCCAACAAAAAAATCTGAAAAATGGGAATGCCCTACGTGCATGGTGAGGAATAATTCAGAAGTTGAGAAGTGTCCATGTTGCGAAACCCCGAAACCTGGAGTGACCTTGGTTAATAAGAGCAATGTTAATATGTTCAACTTTGGGGTTAATAAAATGCAATTCAATTTTGGAATACCGAAAGATATGCAGGGGAGTAGTTCGTCAGCCATCAGTTCCACATCTTCGTTGTTTGGCAATACTAGTAATGAAACATCTTCGGCAACTCCAGTTTTTAAATTTGGAATTGCACAGGAAAATACAGAAAAGAATGATAGCAAAGTAGAGCAGAAAACGTTTTCATTATCCAATTCAACTGAATCTGAATCCAAAAATAAAGCAGATTCCAATTCAGTACAATCCCTACCGAATAATGAAAATAAAGAAAAATCTGATAGTTTTCTATTCAAAACCCCATCAGTTGCTTCGGACAAAAGTTCTCTTCCTGTGTTCAAATTTGGTGCACCAACGGCTGATTCGAAAGAACCTCCTAAAGATGCAGCAGCTCCAAATCTTCTTTTCAAATTCACCCCTCCCAAACCAGTAACCGTGGATAATAAATTCACCGGAACGTCATTAGAAGATCCGAAAAAAACAGACACTGCTAGTACGTCATTGGTGGCACCATCGGCACCTCAGAGCGATTCTACCAAGCCCTTATTCAGTTTTGGAAGTAAAGATAACGACTCGAAGGACAAAAATGCCAAACCAATGTTCAGCTTTGGTAGTTCATCATCATCTTCTGCCCAACCGGGTGGTTTTAACTTCAATCCTGTAAAAACTGACGTTACATTGCAGCCCACGAATTCCGTCAGTTTTGCCTCGAATTCCGTTCAACAAAGCACAAATTCTGAAGGTTCTACGATGAAAAACGGAGGTTTCAATTTTGGAAGTACTACCATGAACAGCAATCAAGCAGCGGTTTTCAGTTTCGGTGCCACCCAAAATCCAGCTGAGGCAACACCACTCGGCAAAGGCGGATTTGATTTCTCATCTGCGGTAAGTGGATCTTTCAGATAAATTTGTTAGCTTTCAATGAAAATACTTACTAATATCTTGTCATTTGATGAAACCTATGACATGTATACGGTGTCCCATAATGAATGTATAATTCTGAAACTTCTCATAAAGAGATGAAACATGCGAGAAAATATTCAAGTTCATCTTCAAGCCACCTGGTGGCGAAATTCACAAACGCTGCAAGCATGTTAGGTTGCTTTTTCTGGAAATCTTACAGTTATTAATAGTTTTTCGTAAAAATGCTTGGATTTTGTTTTTCTGGTTTGAATTGAACGTGTTTTATTGTTTTTATGGATGTAATTGTGGCAAATCGTGCTAGTTTTTTCCTGAATATATTACTTCCAGTGTTGAAATGATCACGAAAATAATTTTGTGTAAAAAATTTAGAATAATTCTCCGAAAATGGTCAATGGAAATGGGTATCCATGAACCTCTTACTTTGTAATACATTTGAAATATTCTGGGGAAAACACCATTTCCATACTTAACCATAATTTTTCTCTGAATTAAATATCAAAATTAAACAAATATTGTTTTATTAACACTGACGATATACCTATGAAATTTAAAGAGAGAATATTTTCGTTGACCAAACATTTAAGAAGTATTCTTTATTTTCCAAATCAGCAATTTAATTTTTATTGATCATTTCAACTCTGTAACTATTATACAGGGTGAGTCTTCGACTCGTACAAATATTTCAACAGTATAAATACTTTCGGTCAAAAGAAACACTTTTTTTCTATAGCATTTTTTCTGATTCGACCCTGATAAAAAGATTTAGCCATTTTAAGTTTTCATAATGAGCTGTGCCACCCGTGGAAAAACAAAATTACCTTCAGAATAACTAGCTAAATATGTGACACTACACATCTGTGGATCTTTTAAACAGAGTTGTATTCAGCCAAAGTATCGAATTTTTCAAATTTCGCAGATAATTTTTAATTTTTAAACATCAAATTTTACAAAACTTTAAGATATTCATTAGATAGCGAACAACTTATGGTCATAATGAGAAAACTGGAAAACGTGGATGATATTTTGTGTTCGAAGAAGATTCATCAAATAAATGAAAAACTATATTCCGAAATTCATTTCATTCAATAAAACGATATATGTGTATTGATTATTCATTTGAGAAAATTTTAATTTTCTCATTGCAAATATTATATTTATTCATTCGAATATAAATTAATTGACTTTCATGTAATATAAACTGTAACCTAACCTTACTTGTTCCTAACCTAACCTAACCTAACTTGTTCCTAACCTAACTTGTTCCTAACCTAACCTAACTTGTTCCTAACCTAACCTAACTTGTTCACTTTTTCAGTGCCTGATCTGAATGTGATTTTATGTGATTCATTCCAGGTAAAACCCGCAGGTGGTTTCAACTTTTCTGCGCCAGTTCCTTCATTTGATGCAGGAACTAAACCATCATTCAATTTCACAGGAGGCTCAGTACCTACATTTTCGTGAGTACTTTACGATTTTTGTAGTAAAAAAATCAATTCTCTTCCGCTAACAAATTGAAAATGATTAGTGGAAAAACTCGTGAAATTGATTTTTCAAAATTTGATTTGAATTTTCAGGGCAAACCCCACCGAAGGAGGGGGTGGACCTGTTCCTGTTCGTAAATTTAAAAGAGCAGTTAGAAGAACACAGCGATAGTTCTGGATTTTTTTGTAAATAGGAATGAATGCGATTGAGTGAATCAGTTTCAAGTATAATATTGAAGCATAGTGTGTTCAAGTTTGTTGTAAATAAATTCAGGATTTTCTATTGGCCGCAGGCCAATACAATGATTTTTTTCAGACCTATGAAGTGTTATCTTATATTGTGAAAAGGTGAACTAGCAATCTGTGAAAATTCAGAGTCCAACATGCCTTTTTGGAATTGTAATATAATGTTGATAATATTGTAGAATATATAATTGATGAACGAATATGGTTTGGTCTCTTACCAAACAGAGCAAATAAAACAGATTTATTCTTCAGTAGATTCTTGTTTTTGGAAATTCTGTAAAAAAATCTCTCGATTACATTAAGTTTCATGGTGAAATTGGATTTAGTTAGTTGTTATTTAATTCACAAAATTTCAAATTCCTTATATTTACCCTTCCAATTAGATGAAGTGGCTTTCTAGCAACTTGTTGGGTGGAATATTCTATTACTATTTTTTTAACATATGTTATATATTTTTTGAATAGTTCAATATATTTATTATTATACTCATTGTTATATTGTAAATATATATACATATATTATCTGAAGAATTAGTCTGTTCTCTTGATGACACTGTAGAGGAATTGACCTAACTGAAATTGTTGTACCAGATTAATATTCACAGATGTGCCAGTTTATAAGGAAAAAGCTAATAATATTAATCCTAAAGTATACCTTAGCATGAACACTTGAGAGGTCTGATCCATAGAATGTAGTTTTTTTACTTTAGAATTTTTCATAATCAATAAAATTGTGAAAAATTTTTTGAGAAATGTTGATGTTGTGAATTCAACATATTTATATGATTTCCCTGAAATTGTTGAGGACTGTGATATTCTGATGGGTCAGGCCCTGTACTATTTACATGAAACCGCATCATTTTTACATAGTGAATATCTTCTGTTTGAGACATTATCATCAGAGACAATAGGCTGAATTTATTATTATTTTAGGAGTTTAATTCCAGGGTTATGATCAATATGAAAATTCTTTTAATTCTGATAGAAAATTTTGAATTCCTTACTATCGTCTGTATTTAGATCACAGTATGCATATTAATAGAACTACCAAAGATTTTGAAAAGAATCTCTTAGGCTTTTTCTAAATTACGACTTTGGAATCATGTTATTATGCAATTTCTTCAGCCAGCAGTCTTGAACCTTATGTTTGGTTTCATAATTGATATTGAACTGAAATTTTAAATTTATTGTGTACCTGGTTTCTCATTTTTGAAATAAATTATTTTAGAAACATTTAAATTTTTACTTTCCTTACTTGAATCATCAGTTACTGAATTAAACTACTGAGTAAGCAATGTGGTGACTATTTTAAATTTCAATTTATCATCATTGAAATTTGGCAATGAAGAAAATGAATGGTGATTTCTGAAACATTTGTTATTTATTCATAAAGAAGGCATTGCGCTGGTAAATGAATGTCTGAAACATCCTGAAAAAAATTTCTTTCCGATTGTAGTAAGGAAAGGAAAAATAGCATCTCTTAAAGCTCCACGAATTAAATTTTTGAGAGTTCTTCATTTAATTTAGAACCCATCATATGTGATAATTGAAGAAAATCAGCAAATTTGAATTGTTACTAGAATTGTCAGCCAAATAACTATTATGCAAATCGTATTGGATTCTTTTGTGTCCGTTAGAAATTTTCAATTACAAACTGACAGTATTCCTTGTCTCAAGTAGGAGATTCACTCTGTACATATTTGAATATATAGAGATGTTTATGTATCCCTGTAAATTACTTCGATATTACACAGACAAAACCAATTTAACAATGCATTTATGTTCATGATAAATTAACACCTTTTAAACTAATTTGATATTTTGTATACATGTACATGTCATTTTGTTCCTGATAGCTTTTGAAAATGTATGACTATGTATCTGAAAATTGCAATTCTTTTTACACATTTTCCGATTTTCAAAGCTTTTTTTCCCCTTCGATATTTTTAGACGAGGAACATAATTTTACCCCTATTAAGATATCAATTTGTGAAATGTTTTTACTTAGTTGTGGAGAGTATTTCATGTTAATTTATTAGAATATATTTTTTTTAGATTTTAAGAACAAATTTCATTTACAATTTTTAATAACGTGAGGTTGGGTTTCGTAGGTTATGTCTGTGTTGAATCTTGAAGGTAGGCTCACTCCTTTATGCCTTATTCATAAGTATTCACTTTCATAACTTAGAATCCTTTTTTTATACCATTGAAGAATGATGAATATTCGCGAAGGAGTTAGGTTACTTCTTCAAGAATGATTTAAAGAAATTTTTCGTTACAGTATCTTTCTCATTCACTTATCAAATTTTGAGAATGAAATGTAGTTCTTCATCCTACTTCATCCGGAGATTTAGACTCCCCCTAAATCTCTGACTTCAGCAGCTCGGCCTATTTTATTTTTTCAATTATTCAATTTGAAAATAAACCCTGAAATGTTTTTGTTAAATTATTTTGGTTTTAATAAAAAAGAACTTGATACTGGTATATTTTGTTTTATTTAGTGATGGGAAGTTTTTGATGGCGAAATGATCATCCACCACAAAGTAAACATCGAGAATCGTAACGAAAATATATATGTTTATCCGGTCAAAAATATAGTGATTGTCAAAATCTGGCTGTTGCTGGAGTGTGGCAAGAGTTCTCAGAATTGTTGAAGCTTTTCCAGCTATAGTCTGTGGGCATCAAGAATTTTTTATAATTGTTTCCAAGAGTGCTCGATTGAATTTAGGTCAGGGCATATTGGAGACAATGCTAGATGTCGAATACGCAATCTGTTGATCTCGTATGCAACAAGAAAAATAAGATTAATAATAATGTAACCATCTCGAATTGACAGTTTCTTCTACCGCCAATGTGAAATATATAAACATATAATTATATTAAAAACCACTTTATTGAAAATCTCATATTATATACAATATACAGGCAGATTTATTTACAAATTATTTTTAAACCTCAATATTCAATCAAATCACACTAGAAAATAATTTTCAAAGTGGGCTAACACCAAAGACACATGAAGCAGAAATTTCAATCTTATTCTCAGTGTTAAACCCAAATTGAGAAATTACATATGAAATTAAGTCTTTCATTTCCCATTTATAATACATAATTTATTCTGCTCATGTGTAAGGCCTTCTGTTCATAGATATAATATCAGACGATACGATGATTTGAAAATGCTCCTGATTCATCAGTTGATTAAAATTTCAAAATAATCAACCATATTTGACCAGTAGGGGCATTTTTAGATCGTCATATCATCAGATATCGTATTTATGAATAGAAGGCCTTAATCCAAATGCAAACAGTGTTATGTTAATTGATGAAACATTTTCCTTTGATGCGAGACAGGCTTTAGATTTCAGAAACCATAAAAATTATTTAGCGATTCATGTATATACGTTTCAGAGTGGCCACGACTTACGAACAGATTTTTTCCTAGTGCTTCTTCTGATATTACCATTTTCTTGACTTTGTAAAACACTTTCTGCTTTCCTTGACAAACGTTCAGGTAACACTCTCAAAATTCTAGTAGGTTGCTTCTTCTTGATCGAATCAGAGGCAACTTTTTTGTTTACGTACTTTCTTTCACTTTGAGCTTTCTTTTTTTCTTCAACTTTTTTGGAGTTCGGTTTTTGTGGCTCATTTTTCTGACGAGATTTAATTTCACGTTTGATTATTTTTTTCTTCTTTTTTACCTTGCTTTTCTTATTTTTTGTTTTGATCACCACTGGCTTTCGATTCTCTATAATTTTATATTTTGATGAATTATTTGCTTTACTCTTTTTCACTGGATCTGATTTTAGACAATCATTCTTAGTAATTTTTGTTGAGTATTTTTTGTCACTTTTCTTCTTGTCCATTGATTCACATGCAGTGTTTTGTACTTGTTTACTTGATTTCACACTATTTTTAGAATTTTGTCCTAATTTCACAGTAGTTCTTTTGATTATCTTCCGCTTCCTCTCCTCAGGTTTATATATTTCTGATACCCAGGAATACTGTGCAAATTGGGTTTCAAAATCTCCTCCTTCACATACTGTCCAATAGGATAATCTACATTTTGACGTATTCTTTATTCTTATGAACTTTTTATTAACTGAGAGAGTATGCCTCACACAATTTTTCCAACCATCTTTTCCTTTTTGGTCAATGTCTTTGAAGAAAGGCACATGTTCCATAATGTATTGATAAATTTCTGTTAAAATCATACGTTTCTCAGGTGAAGAATTTATAGCATCAGTGATGAGATCACAGTAATTTGCCAGCTGCATAGGTTTTCTGGGACTTCTTGGTTTGCACACTTTTTTGAGTTTTGGAACAATCTCTGTAGGCTTCCAATTGACAAATTTGGAAGAACTGAAAATTACATAAGAATTATTAATAGAAAAAGTACATACATGTGAAAACTAAAGGCTAGTCATTCTTTAAGATTACTCACTCTTTCACTGAAAAACCATTGTCAGTATTAGTTATCTTGATTTTTACGATTGTTTCTTCATGATCTTCAATATTGAAGCTTATAGAATCAAGAATTGATTTGTTCTCATCTGGATTATGTCTAGCATCAATATCTTCTTTTACTATTTCTATAAATAATTGATCATCTGTATTCTCCAAAGGGCTATTTATGCTGAAATTAAATAAAATTGTTAAAAAAAAATTTGAATGTGGTCAGCTTAAATACACTAGATGGTAATGTGGTTATGTTGTTTTAACTTATAAATATTTATTTGTACCCAAAACTTCATTTATAAAAAGCACCTCAAATTCAAATGAAAAAGGCTATTTTCACCCATCACAACAAAACAATTTAATTCTTACCTAGTATCTGCAAATGTTTTATACAATTTGCAGTAGTTGTTGCATGAGGTAGTTAGTTGCTTTACTGTAGTCAGTTCTTCATATTCACCTAACGGTGGCAACAAATCATTCATTTCTTCATTAGAAATGAATCTCAGCTCACAATTGGACGTTTCTTCATAAATGTTGGTAAGATTTCTATCATCCATATATGTAGAATTCACAATTTGATTCTGACTGCTAGGTTCCTCAGAATGGGAGTGAAATTGACAAATATCCATTCTTCACAAAACTGGGAATATTCAATCCTATGCAGTATTATATCATTTCTCTTCTCATGTCTTACAGTTGTAGAAAAGAGATTATAGATGACTAATACCAATAATACGTTAAACTGGATATTCTATGTATTCACAATAATAAATTATATGCATCAACATATTAAAACACAAGATGCTATTCAATCTACTAGAAGAAGTACATTTCACTTTCACAACGCAATCTTTCTGTTTCGTCCTCAAACACTAGCTGAACTCACTACTCCAAAATGTCCTAGTTATTTCAATTAAAGCCATATTTTTCTATAAACAGCTAATCGTTTTTATCTGTATACTTGCCGTCACAATTATATTAATAATTATTTTTCACATAATTGAAATATAGAATATATTTAAGGAAAGAAAGAACTGAATTACAAAAATCAATAAACAATTTGTTGATGTAAGGTTAAGAAAAAATATTTTCACTTTCATTGAATGTCAAGAGAGGAGCCACAGAACTTAAATTTTTGCTTTTTCTTGGACAAGCTTGGGTTCCAAGGCGATCGATATATTGGGATTATGATGATTTTCATAAATTCCAATTATGTATATGTTTTACGTGGATGTGTCTTATTACAAATATCAATAAATTTACGAATTTTAAATAGAAGCAAAGAAGCATCGTGATTTTGCGCATACACCATTTTGCAAACGTGTTCTGTGTTTCATTTCTCGAGATCAGGGGAGTGTATACGAGGTGGCCCAAGGGGACCACCCCCATCGAAATGAAAATTCAGGAAATAAATATTAAAATGTGCATTGGGATCCTTGCTTGAGAAACAAGGAGATTAAGTGCAGAATTATTCTTGATATTCCGATTAATATAAGAAACAAATGGGATATTATTACAATTCACAAATTATATCTGACTTTATTTCTAAATAACTGTAATTCCAAAACCAGAAGTCTTATTTTGCCCATTAATGAACTCAATCGGAAAACCATGATTCCACATATTATATCTATAATCTTTGCTTGAATCTATCCTGACAATTTCAAGTAACAAGGTCTTTTCGTTGATTCATAACTTCAATCCACGCTCTTTCCTTTCGAAAGTTACAGTGTTTATGGTTGGCAGACGAACAGATAGAATTGAATTTTATCATAAAATCTTCCAATTATCCTAATAAACAAACTTTTAAGACAATTTTCGGTTAAATTCCAGACATTGGGGTAAAATTATCTATACATCTCCCGTTGCAGGAAAAAGCGTTCGAAAACCCTGCAAATTCTATAGAAAGGTTGATTTTTTCTCAAAAAAGCAGAAATATTTCATTAACTTAGTCAAGGTTTCCGAATTTTCATTTGGTAAATGCCATGCAGAGTATAGTATGTATTTTTTATGTGCATCATTAAGTCAATGATTATTTAGTCCAGCATCAAGTTTTTAAGAGTGCTTTTTAGATCAATCGATCGTAACTGGTCCTCTAGCTTCTTTAACTAGCCTATGAGGATTCGTTGTTCAGATCTTTAATATTCTTCAGATAACTTTCTACAGTTTTGAGCCGGTTTTTGGTTTAATATTTCTTTCTCGTTATTTCGTTTCAAATTAATTTTTTCTATGTAGGTATGTCAGTATCAAAGTAAAGTTCAACCTTTTTCAATAATGCCAATTATTGTTTTTTGATGTTTTCACTTTATCTCGCAATAATATAATAATACATTTCGTTGAAACAGAAAATTCGGATGATTAAATTTTTATGAGACTCCAAAGGTACAATCAAGCACTTAAACTTAGTTTTGTCAACCTCGATTTTAAATTTCAATCTGCGATTTCGACAATTTCACCTAAAATCTACAATACATTATCTTCCGATTTGTCATTTCTAGATCAGATTTCTGGGTTGGCTTACTTCTGCTGCTTTACTCAGTAAAAACAAAATTTGAGTTACAATACCATTTTAATCATCACATCAAGTGAATAAAATGTTCGAAATTATCAAGTTTTTTATTGGGATTCGTGCAACTTTGATTCGAATAATTCGACTAATGAGAGTAATGTCTAACGTCTTCAATTGCCATATTACACAACTAGTCTTTCTTACAAGCGTCAGCGATTGCCATAATAATGGCGACCTAGAAAATATGTTTTATATAGGTGAATAACTATCATAACCTAAATGTGCGTTCTTCAATTCAAATTCAAGAGAATACAGCCTACGACAATTTGTTTTTTTGAAAACTTGCTGCTATAACTTCATAAAACTAAGAGATTTTAAAAAAGAGAACATCTGATGAAAGATGGATTTTCAGTACCTTACCAATATACTTACACGAATATCCATACTGAAATTCGTGGAGTATAGGTAATTATTAAATTGAAAAAAATAAACTATACAAACTAGTCGATGGGATTCTGGATAACTTGTATATGTTTGTCAAACGCTTATGGTGAAATAAGACCCTGTATATACTGACCAATATTTTTGTAATTGCCAAATACCCGAATCACAGCCTCCTAAAGTATAGACAGTGACAATGTATGGTGACGTCTTAATTAATGCACCGAAAAGAAAGACGCATGATTAAGCGGCTACTAGCCTTTCACAATAATATACTCATAAACACACCTAGTATCAATTAATTTGTTACAACAATTTTTTATATACATGTATCTTAGGGTTAGATAAGTAATCGATTAAAGATTGAGAAAAATACAATATTAGGAAAAAAGGGAAACATTGAATATTGATGATATGTTGAACCTCTTGGATGTCTTATGCACTTTTAAACACATCGGGGCATATCTACTCCTGGTCGATTTCCTGAAATCCAAGATTTGCGCTACCCAGCCTGAGTCACTGAATGATTTGCGAACTCGGATCATTAATGAATGCCGTCAAATAACATCAGCAATCTTGACTAATGTACGTGAACATTTTCAGCAGAACTTGTACCTATCACTGCATGGAAGTGAATGGTGCATAGGTGCATTTCCAGCATTCAATAAACTAATCACAAAATTAAGTAGGTACTCTTCCACTATTTTAACTGTCATTTCGTTATCGATGGAAAATTCAGGAATCATATAGTACTGGATAAGGTCTTCAACATGAGGTATCGCAATAACACCCCTCATCTCGAATCAGAAGTGGTATCTAATAATTGAAACAGACGCTTAATAATATAAGGGGAAGTAATACCTCAAGAATCTCCATTCAAAAACGGCATTCACTAGTTCCTAATTTACGCTTTCAATTTCTTACGTGAAGCCTTGATTTTTTTTAATTGAAGTTAAAGGACGTCTTGATGTCACCCGTCTCTTTTTTTCCAATTTAGTTGTTTTTATATGAGAAAAAAAACTTGGACTTTAGTGTCAATAAAACTTGATTTCACAATCATTTTTCTACAGTTTTTCAATGAAAAGAGCGGCGAGGTGACATCGACGATTCAATTCTTTATAATATATATTACAAAGATTTTCATAGCGATATATGCCAAAATTACGCTGAAATTCAGGAATTATTCAATATTCCTACTTTTACCTCTCACGTGGTAATTTCTACTTTTCAGTAACTACTACTCAGTAAGAGTAATACAGGCTATTGCTCAAAGATTTTCGTATTTGGGGTAGCATCCGAAAAGCAACCAATGTCGATCGTCTTGATCTCGAATCCTATTTAGGTACCTATACCTACTACTTCCTCTTAATTACAAAGAGCCTTTATCTTATAGTTGAGGAGCCAAAGATGCTTAATTGGGATTTACTCGAGTGTCGAGGAGACCTAGTGGATTTTGAAGATTAGATGGTAGAAAGAAAAAAAGGTTCTATGATATATGCACTTTAAGCGGTGGGGAAAGCATGTGCAGTTTTTCGAAGATGTAAAAAAAATTGTCAGGTGTCAGAGCGTGTCAGATTAAGATACTGTATATGCTCTACGTGTTTCTGATAATAAATTCATGTTAATCTGAAAGTTTGTGTGTTAGGGCTGGTCGTAACGAAGTGTTGAAAATGGCAAAAAAAAATTTTTCGAGCGTGTCAGATTTTTAGAGGACATGTTAATTGGACCCAAATGAAGCTACTATTCAAGACAATACAAAAAGGTGATGCAAGGTCAGAGCGGTCCTTTGAAAATGCAAAAAAAAGTTACTTTGTACATACTTGAGCAAGCGTGTCAGATTTTCATACAGATGGTTAATTCGGAGTCGCAGAAGTGTTGACCTGTTATTCTGGCACTAATCAGGGGGGTTTTCTTAATCTGAAAGTTTGAATATGATAACAATGCATTTTATGTTAAATATCTCTCTTCCTGTGCCTCTTATCGTTTCTGTATTTATTATGAAAGTTGTAGATAATAAAATTTTATACAACTTATGTCTGAAGTAATTTTTCATACTCTTAAACGTTTTCGAGCTAGATGACGATAAGGATGAGGAGCTTAGCCACACATGCGAAAGGCCAAGGTCAATGTAGAAACCCACTCTAATGAACATTTATCGCTATATAGAGATATATGGCGTTTGGACGTAGAAAAATTTGCTTCCAACAAAATTTGTAGAAAATATTTCCTCTACAACTTTGATAATGAATGCAAAAACAATTTCGAGCCCAGGAGATGAGAAAATTCAAAAAAACTCATTTTTGTGACTTTTATGGCAAATTTTCGTTGTTTCGGCTGGCTGAAACTGCCAGATTATATTTTTTCCGTTATTCTTGAATCATTAGCTTCAAATTAAGAAAAAAAACGCCACACAAGAGAATGTACAGGGTGGGCAAATTTCGATGTTTTAGCACTACAGCTTTTAAACCAGATGAGATAGACAAAATCTGATACCCCATTCTCGTTCTCTTTTTCTGAGAAACTTACAATATAGTAGTAGTGATTTTTGGCCACTTTCTTTTGTTTTCGAGTTATAAGCAAAAATTGGAAAAATGGCGATATCGAAATAAATTTATATCTCCGCTAATACTGATGATAGAGCTCTGAAAGTGAAACATTATACGGGCACTTTTTTACGTAGAATCCAGTGGCGTGCTCGCCTTTTTAGCAGGATTTTTAATTACGAAGCTATTACCCAAAGTTATGTTTTTTTAAATAAGAACACTAATTTTCTGTGCAATTTTTTGAAAGCTTAATTTTTTCTGATTTCAAAAATATATAACATCATATGGATTGTATCGATATAAATGATAGAAAATGGTCAAAAACCTTTTTTCTCAATATTTCTATGGTTTCAACTTTTGACGAGCACAGAAAAATGGAGTTTCCTATAACAAAAGCAGTCTCCTTCCGGCAATGTCATTCTTTCTATGCTTTTTACCAATTTTCACAAAATTTGAATTAAGATATATTTAATAAATTTTCATAATAATGAAAAGACTTATAGAAGGAGACAGTGGTAATCATACGATGCTATATGTTTCTGTGCTCATCAAAAGTTGAAACCATAGAAATATTGAGAAAAATGGTTTTTGACCATTTTCTATCATTTATATTGCTACAAACCATATGATGTTACATATTTTTGGAATCAGAAAAAATTAAGCTTTCAAAAAATTGCACAGAAAACTAGTGTTCCCATTTAAAAAACATAACTTTGGGTAATAGCTTCGTAATTAAAAATCCTGCTAAAAAGGCGAGCACGCCACTGGTTTCTACGTAAAAAAGTGTCTCTATAATGTTTCAATTTCAGAGCTCTATCATCAGTATTAGCGGAGATATAAATTCATTTCAATATCGCCATTTTCCAATTTTTGCTTATAACTCGAAAACAAAAGAAGTGGCCAAGAATGACTACTACAATTGTTAGTTTCTCAGAAAGAGAGAACGAGAATGGGGTATCAGATTTTGTGTATCTCCTCTGGTTTAAAAACTGTAGTGCTAAAACATCGAAATTTGCCCACCCTGTACAGGTGACGTTTTTTTTCAATTTTGGCGCCCTCTCACATAGTTTTTCGTCACGCTTAAATTATCAGATTAAGGAAATACATATACAGGGTGTTTCCTAATAGAGTGTCAATATTAATGGGGGTCATTTTTGGGCCCATTTCAAGAAAAAAACTTTATATGTACATATGTCCTAAACGTCTTATTTTTTGAGATACAGGGTAGTAAAGTTTTCAAAAATAAATCATTTATTATCAATATCTACAATACCACTTTAAATATTTTAATGAAACTTGTCATACATGTATACTATGAATCAAGAGGAATTTTTTAATGTATCACTTTTTTCTTTATTTCCACCAGTGGCGTTCGTACGTGATTTGACCTACCTATTTTGGCAGACATTGATGGTACGCCCCAGATTTTTTCTGAAATAAAAATTATTTTTGAAATTCCCAATCATTTCTTACCAAAGTTGATCACCTGACTTTTTTCAATCCGATTCACGGTTTCTGCTTAAAAAAATAGAAACCGTTTCTCTGCATGATCATAACAATATCCTTAATACATACATATGACAATATCACCGTGCAGAGACATACGTAGATTTAATTTTTTTAGATGAAACCCGTGCGTCGGACTGAAGAAATTCAAGAGATCAAATTTGCTCATAGTTTAATACAGTCAGTGGCGTGCCACTGACTGTCTTAATGATACCACCTTGTATCTCAAAAGGTAAGACGTTTAGGACATATGTTCATATGAAGTTTTTTTCTTAAAATGGGCCCAAAAATCACAACCATATATTTATGGTTGTGATTTTTCATCTTAATTGAATGTCAATATTTTGGCATTCAATTAGGAAACACCCTGTATACTTTTCAACATGTAATTAACTACATACAGGCTGGGCCATCCATAACTCCACCCCGAATTTTGAGCTTTGGGATGGAATAACGAAAAAACGCTCAGACAGGTCAAATTTTGTTGAAAGGGGGACAAATAAGGGTGTTCAAATGAGTTTGATATCACTACCCCTCTAGCCGTAACCCCTAACAGCTCTCATTTTTGAATAAGAGAAAAGCGTCGAGCAGCACCCTGTTGGAATGAATTCGATATCACGAGGGGTAGTGATATCGAATTCATTTTTTGACCCGTCCGAGCGTTTTTTCCATCCCAAAGATCCAAATTCGGCGTGTGAAAGTTATTGATGGCATACTGAGTCACTCTGTATAATAATAAAGCGATGACAAAAAAAATACACTCATTCAGGAGTTTGAATAATTGCCTTTCCAACAAGGTGCTGCTCGGCACCTTTTCCCTAATAAAAAAGGAGAGCTGTTAGGGGTTGCGGCTAGAGGGGTAGTGATATCAAACTAATTTGAACACCCTTATTTGTCCCCCTTTCAACAAAATTTGACCTATCTGAGCGTTTTTTCGTTATTCCATCCTCAAAATTCGTGGTGGAAAGTTATGGATGGCCACCCTGTATATCTATCTGACGCGGTCGAGTTTGTACAATGATCGTTTTTATTTACTACTATAGCTGACCGGCAAACCTAGTTTTGCCATTTAAATTATTTCTAGGGTAGATAATAATAACTAACTCATCGTGATTGTGTGACAATGTGGCATATGAGTAAAGGAGACGTGCTGTGGATGATATTCCATAAACAAAAATGTGTCGAAAACCTATAAGTACTCTATGATTGCTCGATTGGTCGTAAGAAAAAGGAATGTCTTTTTTTCTGTTCTGTACAATTTTTTTTGGGAATATTTTGTTATATAAACCTTGCCCTAACAATAATAAACACAACAAAAAAAGAATTGTCCAATTTGGTGCGATAGTTTGAAGAATAAAGCATTTTGAAGTAAACCATAGATCCTCTTTTATTAATATAGATTCTGACAGGCAGTCCCAGACAATTTCCTCTATATACAGGTCTAATTTTTGGTAGAGGTACTCTACAGGGTGCAAGGTATCTCCCCTTATATCTGACACGCTCGAGTAAATCCCGAATTTCCCTCTTGGGCTCCCCAACTATTAATGTCGTTAAACGAATAGCATTGAGAGCAAGTAGGCCACTTTCGATCACCAAATTAACAAATCTTCCAAAAAACCACCTACACTCATCATCAGATGGCATATCCACCTACTTCCGCAACCTCCCTACCCTACCTCAATGTCGCCAAGGAAGAAGCTCCTCGAATTCGTGTCATTTCTCTTTGGCGGCAATCCTACCATCGCGATACCATCACCTTCGACCACGACAACGTTCTTCTGGTGAAGAGTTGGAGCGTCTGGCCTGGATTTCGAACGGCAGTCATCATTTCTTCGTTCAACAGTCGAAACCGTACACCGTGTGGTCCGACAGTTCCAGAGTAACAGCGGTGAAGTGTGAACATTGTGGCCACCTGCAGAACGCCGTTAACTGTTTTTCCCCGATAGAAAAGACTTTCCGCGATGCTCTTCCGTCGCAAGTGCCGCGTTTCGAGACTGACGGAATGGTGTTCGTATTTATTTTTTTACGCCGCTTTTGGACTACTATCCTCGGATTCGGGTAAGCGTTGATTCAGTTTTTCATTTTGGAGAAATTGGAAATTCCCCGAGAATCCCGTAACGGTACAGCGGATGAGGCTGTGTTCTGAAGTGTTTATTCTGTATCCACACACTAGAAACATTTTTGATTCATTCCGTTATTCAATTTGAGGTTGAATGTGAAGGCGCGACACGGAGGTTTTTAAATATTCATGATTCGAGAGGATCTTCATTTGTTTTGGTCAACCTTTTTTGCGTTCACGGAATAGGAATATCCTAAGGATGATGGAAACTCTGACAGAAGAATTGAATCGCTGTACAGGATGGGCAAAATTCGATGTCTACTGAGGGGATCTCGAGAACTATAGAAGCAAGAAGAAAACGGATGACACATTCTCGAGCTCTTTTTTTTTTGACTAATCCGAATCTGAAAACAGAACCGGCCTATCATTTCTAGATTTTGAGTTATAAACAAAAATTGGGATTTTGACGATTTCGAAAAGTTCCCTTACCTTTATTTGTTTGAAGTTACAGATTTAAAACTTGAACCTTCTTTGTCACTTTTATACGTAGATTCTACTGACAGAACCTTTTTTGTCGATTCAAAAATGAAAAATTCAATGAAAGTTTGCATTTGAAAAAACGAAAGTTCGCCCAATGTTTCGAAATGAAGAAATATTTGGTGCTCGTCAGTGGATTCTACGTGAAAAGGGCCCTGTAGAAGATTCAAGTTTCATATCTGTAACTTCAAAGACAAAAAAGTTATGAGAACATTTCGAAATCGTCAAAATTTCATTTTTTGCTAATAACTCAAAAAAAGGTTTCACCATTCTTTGTTTCTCTGAAAAAGAGCTCGAGAATGTGTCATTCGTTTTCTTCTCGCTGTCATAGTTCTTGAGATATCAGTAGACAACGAATTTTGCCCACCCTGTACTCTTTGCGATTCCAACAGGAATATATCACTTGATCGTGAATTTTGATCGAAAAATTTTGGTTCATCATAAAATAAACAAACACTAGAAACTCAATGACAAGATTTTCTCCTGGATAACTTATTTAACCAATACACATATAGCAAAGATGTTGTGATAACGAAAAACCTATTAAGTTCATTTGCCAGTTTAATTATCTATTTTCAGCAATTATCGTCCACATCGATTCAATATCATTTTCAGTAATAAAGCTTGGTTCTAATCGACTGAATTTAAGAGCTAGAAATTTACGGAACCATTTGTGCTGGTTTCATCAGATGTTCTTGAAAGAATATAAAGAATATGTTGTTGAGCGATCAAAATTTGAATTCTGGTTTTGCGAGCGTTTCCATTTCGCCGGTGTGTGTAATTTTCGAATTTTAAGACGAAAAAGGTCGCAAACGCTAGTGGATCGGACTCATCTCTGAGAAATTATTAGTTAAAATCAATCCTGTCTGTCCATTCGGGCGTAAACACTCTGACTACCGAAGGAAAAGAGCTAGATAGGGACTTTTAAATTTTCAGGGTAGGTTCAGTCTGATTTGATGCAATTGTTAAGTTCTTTTTTTGACAAAGTCCACTCGATGGTTTCGGAGTCATAGTCATTTGAGAATTGTTTCACGATATTCCACAATATTTGAGAAAATATAAAATTGCAGGTTTGAATCTGAGATGCTACTATAGTTATAGTTGTGAAGTTTCCATACCAATTTTGTAATTTGAAATTGGAATATCTATGTAGTATGGAATCGATCTAGAAAAAAAATGAACCTGCCTAACCATCGTTTTGAAATAAGCGTGCATTTTCCGGAAAATGGATAGAAAACGCTGCAAAGTTTACTGAAGCTTCATCATTTCAACTCTTTGAAATATTCCAACTTTCACTATTTCAAATGAAGATTGAGAAGTAATTTCAGACTAGGAGTGACTCTTGACCCTACCATTTATCTCCTCTGTAACCATAGTAATTACCTTCGAGCAGTTTTGAATTTAATTGAACTATGATATACCGCAACTAGAAATATCTAGGAAACCGAATGATTTTTTTTTTGAAAATTTATGGATCATAATGAATGGCCAGAATCTATCTAACCAAAATATTCTCCTCTGGGTGGTGTGAATTCACTTGACATATTTTGTAGAATTCTTTGAGCGTTATTCAGAACTCTCATCAGAACCAAAGATTATAGAGTTATAGAGCTAACTCTATAATATTTGATCAGAACTATTTTGCGATCAAATTTGGCCAACATAGAAAATATTGGTTTTCAAATTTCGGACCTTATTTTTGCTGATAAATTGAAAAGTTTTGTTTTTTCAATAAAAGTCACTCGATATATTTTGTAGAACTCTTCGAGCGCTATTCAGAACTCTGATCAGAACTCTTCTGCGATCAAGTTTGCCAACATAGGGAATATTGGTTTTCAAATTTCTGACCTTATTTTTGCTGATAAATTGAAAAGTTTTGTTTTTTCGATAAAAGTCACTCGATATTTTTTGTAGAACTCTTCGAGCGCTATTCAGAACTCTCATCAGAACTTTTCTGCGATCAAATTTTGCCAACATAGGAAATTGGTTTTCAAATTTCGGATCTTATTTTTGCTGATAAAATGAAAAGTTTCACAAAACTAGTGAATTAAACGTCACACCACCATGGAGTGGACCAAATTCTATCGCATAGCACCAACATTAGTTCGGCGAAAATGTACCGTTTCCAAAAAAAACCTAATCTAACAATGGCGATTTTTTATCATCGATAATATTACTCCTAGATTATTATTTATTCCGAGTAATAAAGTTTATGTAGAAAAAAAATTGTTTTAATTTACATTTACTGAGGTTTTCGATTAACTACTTAGAATAATTTTAATTAAGGGTGATAATACTATCCTTCCCCACAAACTGGCCCTGTGATTGAAAAATCGGCAATTTTAGGTATTTTCGATTCTAATTATTTTGGAAACGGTACATTTTCGTCATTCCCTAGCATTTGGTCTACTCATCGTGGTGTGACGTTTGATTCACTAGTTTTGGGACACCCTGTATACTTGAAACTTTGTATTTTGCGAAATTATGCAATTCTTCTAAGAGTACATATATCATCACGTAAGATTCGAGACAAATCAATTAATATATCATATATATCATTTTGGGAGAAATCTAAAAATGTGATAAAATATTGGGAGTACAATTTGAAATAACGAAGTTTGGCTCAATTTTCGGTATAACCGGAAGTACAGAGACCTGGTTGAAAAGATCCTGGTCATTCATAATGATCCACAAATAAAAAAAAATCTGCTGATTCTCTAGACTCTAGATACTTCAAGTGAAACACCTGGTCGAAAATTAAGTGTTTCATCAATATTGAAAATTGCATGTGTCCTAAAGTGAGACTTTTACGTAGAACGCTCATTTAAAACCCAAACATTTTTTGACATGCGTCATAATCCCACATTTTCATACCATGGAATGTGTCAAATTTCTATGGCCAACCGAGTGCTTTTATTAAAGTGAATTGGGAATATGTACTTAGGTACATACTTCATGAAAGCCTGGAGAAACATAATTTGGTTCACGAATTTTCGAATCCTTATTAAATTTTACTCGATTCGATAGCCAATCTTCTAATCAACTGGATTTCACCAGGACATAAATGGTCGTTCAATGAATTATTGGCGTCAAAATATGAATCATTTAAGACCACACATGACCCAGATTGGTTTATTTCGATTTCACCTCCGTGTGAGCACAAATTATTGACATTAAACATATACTTTCTGATTAATCACATTGACAGTAAATCTTTTAGTAACTGCAGGTTTCTCAATTTAATAGGAAGCGTTTTCGTAGATTACAGGTCGGGTTTTAGCAAGTTAATCTTATAATTGGAATAGATATTTCAGAATCAAGATGACGGTTTTATTTATGATTTTTGGTTCAGCGTAATCCATGAATATTTTCAGGTTTTAGCACTGAATTTACATCCCTTCCATTCGTTTCGATAAAAGTGAATTTCAAAATAACGCCTGAAATTTTATTATACCGAATTGTGAGAAATTTTAGTTGAAATACCTTAAATACTAACGCCAGTTTCATAATAAATTTTAAAATATCTTAATGCTAAAGGAATAAAAAAGCTCTAAAGTGACTTTTATTGATTATGGAACTGGCTTTCAACCCAGGGAGATGTGAAAGAAAATGTTGGCCATGCCTTTCTTGTTAGTTTTATTCAAAAAATTGAAATTCTTCTGTTTGATGTTGACATCCAATTTTTATCCCACATATTCGGCTTTTTCATGTTCAACCATATAAAGCTCGAATTGAAATCGCAAAAGTGAGATTGCGTGCCCAAGATTTCCGGATTAAATCGACCATTTCACTTAGTCACAAACATAAAACAATGACTAAGCACTGTTTCAAGAGATACTTATCTGTTTATACTTTACGGATGAATCTTCTTGATAGAGGTTCGTCGCCATATCTTGTTCATGTGCTAGTGACCTAAAATTCATCGTCTACACTTATGCATACGTAAACCCAACCGGTAGTAAGGACGTGATACACCTACCTTTGGATAACTCCGTTTATGTGCAGTCCTTCCGTCTTTCGACTTTGAGAACTTACCGAAACACCTAATTTACCTACAGGATGTAAACGATTAGTTGCGAAAAAGTTTAAAGGGGTAGTTCCTTGTCAAAAAATAGTTTGTGTCTCTCATGAAAAAAATTTTGATGGTATTTTTCAGTGGTATAATACATTTGTTATACTTATTAGAATTGAAATTGTATGATAATAAATAAATAAATATGATTAGGGAAGAAGGTTTATTGCGAAACAAATTTCAGGGGTGGATTTTTCTACCCCTTGCAATTACAGGGAAACACCATCCCATGGAATGTTTGCTCAATTTAATTTCTTTTTTTTTTTGTTTCTGAGGAAAAAATTGAATATTCTTTTTCAAGTGGAACCTAAGCTATCTAAGCAGTGGCTGACCAAAATTTATATGAAAGACCCATACTATTTTCTGACAAAGAATTGCGAAATTTTTTTGCAATTATTCATTTATACCCTGAATATGAATAATTCTTATTTTTAATTTCTCACAGGTCATTTCAGGGATTATCACAGTGTTATTACAAGTTTTTAATTTAACTACTACTGACAAACATAATGAGTATATTTCAATTTTATCATTGTATTTGATAGGGTAAGGAAATCAGAAATACAGAATATACCTACATACTTCATTTTAGAACAAAGGGTGATTTTTGTGAATTTCGAATTGAAAACACAAATTCTAAACACAAATATCTAAATTTTCTGAAACAATTTTCAAGAGGAATCCTTCAAACTAAAATTTATTATGTATCTGTTTCCGAAGAAATGAAATATAAATACTCGGGAAAGTAGGATGGATAAATTGAAAAATACTTGCACAATCACGTTCTCTCTGGTATTCGGTTCGATTATAATGGTTTGGTTGTGTAGTATCGTGGTATTACTACAATTCTTGGAATTTTTTTCGTAGATAATCATGAAATACCTTTCGATGATTAGGTTGTCAGTAGGTAGTGAGGATATAACTCAGATATAGCCTACATTGTAATGTAAATAATTGAATAGGAACACCTGTAACTTCACGAATTTATAATTACATAAAAATTCATTTGGTCATTTTTCACGCTTAGAATTTCGAAAATATCAGATCATGTGTGAATTTTCATGAAAAAGTTTTAAATTAGATACATAGTGTGCACAATGTTATTCTTGAAGTTTCGTTATGGATGCGAAATTCATTCCCCTTAACGAATTTGAAAAAAAAAAATTAAAAAAAAATTATTTGAGGAAAAGAATGTAGCGATAACGAACCTTTTTTCATTATAATCTGATAATCAGGGCCGGATTAGACGTTTTCCCTCCTAGTCCAGTGCTAATTTGCTGCCATTTTGAATTTATTATAAATATTTAAAAACGTCTATTTATTTAATGGGGTAATTTCCACAAAGGACATTCATTAAAAAGTACAATTAACTGTCACAGCAATACAAAAATTAAATTCTCTCACATTATCTCTTGAATTTTATTTATCAAAGTTATATTTTTTCGAACTCGAACAAGATATCCTGTAACCTATAATTTCAGAACACTAGTTCACTGATATTTTCCAACATTTTTTTATTCCTCTGATATACTCTGCCAAAAACTGAATATGGAACAAAAATATCATTTTTAATCTGGGGCGGATTCAGGATTCGAGTTTGGGGAGGGCACAACCCCCTCTCTCCCTATTCCCATCTCGCCCAACCTAAAATTCGTATCTGAAAGAAATACTTTTTTATGCTAATGCGCAGACATCTTTAAGCTTTTTCAATTCTCAAGATATATTGAGAAAAAAACGGTTATCGGTCAATAACACGGAAATGTAAGACAAAATATGTAGTCGTATTCAGAAACGGCTTCAGATCTCCCAGACTCAAGTTTTGGTGGACTATTCGAATCCACTGACGTAAATTTTCGGAAATAGGTTTGAAAATCATCTGTAAATTTAGTGCAAGCGAGGAAGGAATTTTGAGTCTTGGGGGGGGGCAGAGGGGGCACGTGCCCACCAGGAACCGCTACTGTTTTTAATGGTTGATAAAACTACAGATACTCATTTCAAGACTTTTTCCTTGTTCTACTGAGTTGGCAATTGAGACGCCAAAGTGAGTTTAGATTTTTGGATTCTACAATAAAAACCCATCGAGCCACTGTAGAAACAAAAATTTCTATGCGTCTTCTCTGGCCTTATACATAGTGTTTATTTTTCAACTACTAAAACAAAATAAAACTGCGTATAATTTTTTCGTTACACGCAATATACCTAATAGCGAAGGTAATCGTTTATAAAATGCATAACAATAGGAATAAAAAGAATAAAGTGTAGAAGCCAATTGCGTTATTGACAAAATTGCGTAATCAGATGAATAAATAGATCAAGAATATGAGATTATCAACATGATAACTCCACGAGTTGGCGGATGAGTTACTTCAATTATTACGGCATAGAATTCTTATGTTTGCATGATCTTTGATTGGAAGAGTTTTTATAGTCTATCACTTTCAATTTCAACCCATCATAAAATTTTCAGTTAAATTTTTGAGGCATTGTATAAAATTTTGTCTGTTAATTCTTGTGAACGTTTTAACTCTGGCAAGAATTTCACCCCACGAATAAATGATTTTGGTTTTTGAAAATCAGATAAAGTGGGATCCATATACAGGGTGTCCCAAATTCGATGTCCAGTGAGGAGATCTCGTGCAGAAAGCAGAAGAGCTAGCGCAAATAGATAGGACTTTTCCGAGCCGTTTTTCAAAGAAACAAGGGAGGATTGGAACTGTATAGCCTCCTACGATCCTTCGTTTCTGAATTATCAGCAAAAATTGAGATTTTGACGATTTTGAACTTGTTCGTCTTTGAAGTTATAGATCAAAAACCTGAGTAGGCACTCACACACACTCTACACGAAAAAACCACTCACAATATATGTCTACTGTTTTCTTAATACTGAACGTTGCTAAAAAAATTAATTATAATGTTAATTAATCAAATTAGCATTCTTTCAACTGAACAACTTTGATTTCATCGATAGCAATAAAGCAATATGATGCATAGTAGGTACCTACATAGAAAGTTGACTATAGAATCAATTAACTCAATAATTAACTTTTTTCAGCGACGTTCTGAAGAAAGGAGTAGACAATTCAGAGATTCTTGAATTGTCTTGAACAAAAGTTTACATTTAAAAGAACAAACTTTGCCTCATAAATCGACATTATAGAAGTGAAAAAATCCTTCAAGGCTTTCAGTGGACTCTACGTAAAAAAGTGCCTCTAGATCGAGTTCAAGTCTCAGATCTGTAACTTCAAAGAAACAAAAGTATGGTGATAACGAAGCATCCTAGGAGGCTACGGTTTCCACCATTCTTTTTTTCTCTGAAAATGTGCTTGGAAATGTGCCATCTGTTTTCCTCTAGCTCTGGTATACGAGATCCCCTCACTGGACATTGAATTTGGGACACCTTGTACATGGTGTAGTTGTAACAATTCATTAAACTATCTTTACCTCAAATTCGAGACAAATGAATTAATACCTCTAGAACCTTGAGATTTGGTATGAGGGAGTTGAAATAAACCATAGATAAAATTTTGTGAAGGATCCAAAAATGTTATGAAATATATCGGGTGTCTCATTTGAAGTAACAAAGTTTGGCTCAATTTTCAGTACCACCGAGTAGAGAATATTTTATTTGAATAGATACCTATGGGTTTTTCCTTATGATCTATTAGCTTTCAGAAAAAATCTCATTCAGTTCCGGTAGATTCGGGTGACTTGGGACAGTCCTGTAACTTGGGACAATTACCCCCCTTGCAGATTTCTTTCTTTACCATTTATGAGCGAAGGGACAAACTTATAAGATTGTGTAGCGTCTTTTCGGTTAGTTTAACAATTAATTCCTGTTGAGTTTGACAGGAAAAATTAACGAATTCAGGAGAGTAAAAGCGCGTTTTTTTATGGCCCTTATCTATACTTTCTAGTGTCCTGTACAAGTGTTTCACTTTGTGCATGTGTAATTTTTTTCTGGATACGTGGGATATTGGGATATTTGATAGGTCATGAAACAAGGTTGTTTACAAATCAAACGGCAACACGGATCTCATTCATTTATTTGTTTGTTTCATAGGGTGACTTGGGACAATGCCGAATAGATACAAGCGGCGCATTGACAGCAGGAAATATGCCGATTTTTCGCAGGATATTATTATTGACGTTATTTCCACAAAGGAATCACCAAAGAATGAAACAAATAAAAGCTGCCTTGTTTTGTTTAGTTTTTTTTTTACATTTGAGTTGCAATATATTTACTTTCGCTGTAATAGGGGTTTATCATTTAATTTCCCTACCGAATTTCAACTATATAATCACAAATTCAAATTTTTCAAGACGGTACACCATCCCAAGTCACCTATTTCATTTGAGAGTTGAGAAATCAATAGATTTTAACTTGTGCCTCAAGCCTCCCAAATCGGGAGACAGTATATCTTATTTTTTTCAAAATTTATATCCGAATTCTGAAGCATGGTATATATCCTAATCAATAGTCTGAGTCATTAAGCATATTTGAACCTCTTTTTCAGATAAAAATAGGTCACCGTTTTGAAAATATGACAAGATGAATTCAACAATCGTCCCAAGTCACCCCAATCTACGGTTCATTCATAGATAAATACTAGTGGACACTGCGTGAAACACCCTGTATTCCATATCATTAAATTCAGACAGAAAGTACAAAAAAGTTCATAAGATCTAAACACCGTGAAGAAACGGAAGTGGCCTAGTTTTGTGTATCCGTACGAAACGGATGAAATAACAAATTTACCAAAGGGAGCGTTATTACCTGTAGGGCTTGTCACGCTTTAGTGAATCCCCGTGTGCATAAACTTGCTGTAGTTTGAACGCGAAAAATAGAGAGAATTCCTTGTATATTTTATCGATTTCGATACAGGTGTGAGATCATCCATAATTCAATTGAAAGTCTTCGCTAGGACGTGCTAGCTCAGATACCACTGGTCGAACGTGGAGATATCGACGTTAGGTTAGGACAGAAACCTTGGTTGAGATCGTTTATGTACGAGGATATTGACTTAACTGAGTCGATATGAGCATTAGGTTGATTTTCACCCGTCCTGTATTATTCTGCCGCCAAAAATACTTCGTAATTTACCGAAATACACATAATGAAAGTTTAATAAAATATGCAGGGTGAGTGTTTGACTTGTACAGGGTGGGCAAAATTCGTTGTCCACTGAGGGGGTCTCGAGAACTATAAGAGCTAGTAGAATACGGGTAACACATTTTCGAGCTCTTTTTCAGAGAAACGGAGAATGGTGAAAACCGTATCCTCCTTCGATTCTTCGTTCTTGAGTTATCAGCAAAAAATGAGATTTTTATGATTTAGAAAAGTTCTCATAACTTATTTGTCTTTGAAGTTACAGATCTCAAACTTGAAGCTTCTTAGGCACTTTCATACGTAGAATCTACTGACAAAATATTTTTTTCTAATAAAAAAATAATAAATTCAATAAATTTTGCATTTGAAAAAACGAAAGTTCGTCTAATGATTCGAAATGAAAAAAAATTTTGAGATCGTCAGTGGGTTCAAGGTCCAAGTTTCAGATCTGTAACTTCAAAGACAAAAAATGTATGAGAACTCTTCGAAATCGTCAAAATCTCATTTTTTGCTAATAACTCAAAAACGAAGAATCGAAGGGGGCTACGGTTTTCACCATTCTTTGTTTCCCTGAAAAATAGCGAAATGTGTCATCCGTTTTCTTCTAGCTCCAATAGTTCATGAGATCCTCTCAGTAGACAACGTATTTTGCCCACCTGTACATATATTTCGAAGGATGATTCCTCAGGTCAAACAAAACCATCCCTGTTCTTTCCCAGATTTTTTTCATTTTCCTTCACATTTGATTGGGAGTGGCTATTGAATTTTTTATCGTAAAAGTGAAATTACAAGGTGTGACGTAGGTAATAACCACTAAAATGTAATCGAAAGCGACAAAAAGTGGGAAAGACACTTTCTCTATCAAATGGGACAAAAAAATTTCCGTAGTAAGATTTTTTCTTGAATCAGGAAGTAACAGGTAACGCAATTTCCATACTACACGTGTAAATTCTCTTGGATATTCAGTTATTTTCGTCCTTGACTTGATGACAGGACTGAAGTAGCTGAGAAAGAGGAAGATATCCATGCATTATCCATCAGAGCAACATGTCTAGAACTCTGCTTTACATAGAGAGAAATAGTTTTTCTCTGCTCTTGATGCAATTTCCTGGTGTGAGAGGACTTCAGAATTCATCAGAATTTGTGCATCTGTAAACAACAATTTTCTACTTGCATCAGAGGGAAAATTAGATTCGATCGTATAAAAGCTGAATAATTCATTAAAATGTGTACCTATAAAAAATTTCAGAACAACATTATTCTGATTCCAATTTACAATTTCATTAGTTTTGTATATGATCACTTATCAACATTATCCTACACAGTTGTCGAATTCTTATCGATTATTCTGAATTATTTTCTTCAAATCCAAAAGGCCCATTTCAGTAAATGCATAATTTGCCTTTTTATTCATTGATTTTTTTTTCATGAAGATCTTAGGATATTCATTCACTATCTTTTATATGTGGTGGGTGACTACGACTACAGTGACTATATATAGTCACTGTAACTAAGACCATCGACACAGCTCTAATTTCGTCTGCTGATTCCAAATGAATGCGTCTTGACGAGGTCAATAATCAACAGGTTTTATTTCACTCTTGAAAAATTTTCCACAAAAAACACGTGATCCAACATTCACCAACGTAGAAAACCCAAAATATCCAAACAATCCAACTCGACGAATGAGAACACGTTTAACTTCTATATGTACCTACTATTCTCCATAAGACCCTTTCAAACTCTTTTCAAACTTAAACGCAGTTTGAACTTGTACAGACAATTGGGCTTTTGAGGGAAAATTCAAACAGAAAAGTTCCACATTAAATCAGCTCTCTCATATCAATTTTTGAAAGATGTTGGAGTATCGAATTCTGAGCAAAATATTATAAAGGTTTATTTATATTTTCACGTCTTCATAATTAAACTCCGAAATTGGAAAAATTCAAAGTGAAAATTAATAAGAGCCAAATCAAATTCTTCTAAACTGTTCTATATAGAAGATATTCAATTCCAATATAAAAGGTTTGAAAAATAAAAATCACATGAGATACTTGTTATTGTTTGAATGTTAATGTATCACTTCCTGAAATCTTTCGCATCAATTAAGAAACACCTCATATATTCTGAACCTAACGGGACTGGTTTAGTGAAAAAAAAATTGTCCATCGTTGTTCACTGATGGTTCTCAACGAAAAATTTAACCCCAAGTTTCTTTAGATGATTTCATGGGTTGATGGGCATGTATTTGCCAAGTTTTCTAATAAAACTCCAAAATCGAATTTAAAATGAACTATTTATGGAAATCATTTCCTACTAGTTATGCAATACGTGAAAGATTCGTCTCAAAATTCAGTTAGAAAAAAATTAACCTTTGGAAATTTAGTAAACATCCGAATATGTAAAAGCTTGTGACATAGAATGCCTTTACTAGAGTCTAGAAATTTTTCTTAATACGAAAATAGTAGAACAGATCAAGAAGAATTATATATCCACAGATTACAGAAAATTGTTTCTGTAATCTTAAAACCGATGACATTTACTGTCATTGTTTGTTAATCTTGTCAAATATGATCAGAAAACTTTTATGGCCATTGCCATTAGTGACTCGATGGGCGTTGAAAATGATGTTGTTTTAAGCATAGAAATATGGTTTTAAGGGGAGCACTTCTGAAATCAGAATTTTCGTAAGTGAATACATAGCAAGTGCAATATAGGTCCTTTCGTTTGCATAAAAAGTGTAGCACTTTTCTACACTCGATTTGATTTACACCAGTGGAGAGGAAGTGTAGTTTATCTACACATAATCAAAAGGAGATGTAGATAAACTACACCTCCTCTACACTGGAGTAAATTCAATCAGCAAACGAATACTCAAATCGAGTGTAGAAAAGTGCTACACTTTTAATGCAAACGAAAGGACCTTATGTTAAAGTTAAAAAAATATTTTCCGATATATTTGAGTTATATCTATAAGGATTTTAATGACATATAGTAATTTCGGAAAATAGCCAACTGTGATTCTATAAAAGTTGTGGCTCAATAAAAATGGTTCTGATCAATATTTTTCTTTCGTTTCGGTACAGCTTATGAACTGGTTTCATTTAACCAATTGATGTTCCACAAACTGATTATTTGATTGATATTTATTCTCTTTCAGTTTTCGCGTCAGAATGTCGTTTTCCTGGCGCGCCGGCGCACTCATCCATCACATTCTCAGATGAAAATTTGGGTCCTGAGACAGTTGCTACGTATGCATGCGAAAGAGGATTCGAGCTGCTGGGTCCTTCCAGGCGTGTGTGTCAAAATGGCGAATGGTTACCGGAAGGAATTCCATTTTGTGGTGAGTTTAAACGATTAATGTCAATGATGGAATATACACCACAATGATGGAATATACCACCACAATAAAACATCTTTGTACTCATCCAGTATTTGGAGGAATTTATAAAAACTCATATATGTATATGAGAAAATGTTCTTTACTGATAGCAGTAATTTGGTTGGTTAAAAATATAATACCTACTATTAATTTTCCCGTCATAAAACCTACACGAATAGCATCGCAGTTTTTTTTCATTATTTGATTTTATAATTTTTGTTTTGCGAGGATTTTTTTTTGTATAATCGAACTGACAGGCCCGGATCTACGATTTTTTCTGACCGGGGCAAAAATTCATGATGGCGCCCCCCCCCCTCCTCTAAAGTTCATAGGAAACATATAATTGCATATTCGTCATCGCGATTTCAACCCGGGATATTTTTTTCACTAATTCGAGGTCGTTGATTACGAATATGCAATTAGATTTTTCCTAAAATGAGTACTTTAGGAAAAAAATATTTCTTATTTTTTCCTATTGTTCCATTAAAAGTTATTTTTTTCCCACAGTACTCATCTTAGGAAAAATCTAATTGCTTATTCGTAATCTTCGACCACGAATTAGTAGAAAAAATGACTCGGGTTGAAATCGTTCCAAAAATAAAAAAGTTTGTTTTTACAAGAATGTCGTTTGCAACCCTCGCTCACCTACCAGTGTGAATGCAGCCACGAGTTCCAGCCACGCGTTTGCCTCGTCGCCTCGGTGAAGCGGTCGGCCCGCTCGGGGTATATCTTGATTCGTAATGAAGGCTGGTACGGGATTGATATTGAAAAGTGGTAATGAAAATGAAATTTAACGATGTTCTCGAAAAGGAGTGAGGGTACTGAGTATCTACAACCATTTTGAACTATTACTAGGAATGAATAACGGGCTAGTGGGTCAATAAAATGGAAATTTTCTGGTTTCGAGTAAAATTGGGATATTTGAATTTTTTTTTCGGTGAATATATTCTATTTACAATGCTCTTCAAGACCTATATACCACAGGATTTTGTCGGGCACCAATTCACCCCCCACTACCCCCAACTTGTGTGTCTGAAAAATTATGCTAAGTCGGGGGTAGTGGGGGGGCGAATTTGTGCCCGACAAAATCAGTGGGTATATAGGTCTTAAAGAGCATTGTAAATAGAATAGATCCACCGAAAAAAAAATTCAAATATCCCAATTTTTCCCGACTTAGCATAATTTTTCGGAAACACACAAGTTGGGGGTAGTAGGGGGTGAATTCGTGCCCGACAAAATCAGTGGGTAAGTAGGTCTAGAAGAGCATTGTAAATAGAATATATTCACTGAAAAAAAATTCAAATATCTCAATTTTACCCGACTTAGCATAATTTTTCGGAAACACACAAGTTGGGGGTAGTGGGGGTGAATTCGTGCCCGACAAAATCAGTGGGTATGTAGGTCTTGAAGAGCATCGTAAATAGACTATATTCACTGAAAAAAAAATTCAAATATCTCAATTTTACCCGACTCAGCATAATTTTTCAAACACACAAGTTGGGGGTAGTGGGGGGTGAATTCGTGCCCGAAAAAATCAGTGGGTATATAGGTCTTAAAGAGCATTGTAAATAGAATATATTCACTGAAAAAAAAATTCGAAAATCTCAATTTTACCCGACTTAGCATAATTTTTCAGACACACAAGTTGGGGGTAGTGGGGGTGAATTCGTGCCCGACAAAATCAGTGGGTATATAGGTCTTAAAGAGCATTGTAGATAGAATATATTCACTGAAAAAAAAATTCAAATATCTCAATTCTTCCCGACTTAGCATAATTTTTCGGAAACACACAAGTTGGGGGTAGTGGGGGGTGAATTCGTGCCCGACAAAATCAGGTGGTATATAGGTCTTGAAGAGCATTGTAAATAGAATATATTCACCGAAAAAAAAATTCATATATCTCAATTTTACCCGACTTAGCATAATTTTTCAGACACACAAGTTGGGGGTAGTGGGGGGTGAATTGGTGCCCGACAAAATCAGGTGGTATATAGGTATTGAAGAGCATTGTAAATAGAATATATCCACCGAAAAAAAAATTCAAATATCTCAATTTTACCCGACTTAGCATAATTTTTCAGACACACAAGTTGGGGGTAGTGGGGGGTGAATTGGTGCCCGACAAAATCAGGTGGTATATAGGTATTGAAGAGCATTGTAAATAGAATATATTCACCGAAAAAAAAAATTCAAATAACTCAATTTTACTCGAAACTAGAAAATTTCCCTTTTATTGACCCACTAGCTCGTTATTCATTCCTAGTAATAGTTCAGAATGGTTGTAGATACTCAGTACCCTCACTCCTTTTCGAGAACATCGTTAAATTTCATTTTCATTACCACTTTTCAATATCAATCCCGTACCAGCCTTCATTACGAATCAAGATATACCCCGAGCGGGCCGACCGCTTCACCGAGGCGACGAGGCAAACGCGTGGCTGGAACTCGTGGCTGCATTCACACTGGTCGCTCACCTATCGTTTTTACCCGCGCTTTACGAACGAAATTATTCCGAACGAAAATTAATTTTTTCAGCGACATATATCGACCCGGGTCATTTTACTTATTAATTCGAGGTCGTAGATCACGAATATGCAATTTGATTTTTTGTAGGATCAGTATTTTGATATAAATCACTTTAAGTGCAAAATTTCGAAGAAATTGGTCAACTTTGAGGAGGTGTAGCAGCCAGAAAAAAGCACTAGTCATATGCTGATTTTTTTGTGATAGATTGGTTCCTTGCGAATAGAAAAAACCACATTTCATTTATCTACCGCTAACAGTTTAGATTTTATAATTTTTTCCGCGAAGGTCCAAAATTTCCGATTTTCCATCGACCATAACTTGAAAACTAAATTTTTAAAAAATATCTGTTTGCATATTCGTGTTCTACGCCCTCGTATTAGTGTACAGTACGAATTTGGTTTTGATCGGAGACCAAAAATATTTTTCAAAAAATCCATACAGTATGGAAAATTTGAAAAATTTCCGATCTCTACGATTTCCACCAATATTGTTGTATTTACTAAATCGAGGGCGTAGATTATGAATATGCGAACAGAATTTTGCTGAAAGGATTAGTTTTTAAGTTATGGTCCATAAAAAATCGGAAATGTTGGCCCTTAGTTCCAGATGAAATGGGGATGAGTCGGTAATTCCCCAGGCAAAGAAATTACTGGCTCTATACTTGCGACACATTGTAGACATATCCCATCTTTTAACCTATTTCACCCAAGTGTGGAGGTCATTCCTAGATGACTGAATAATACATATACAGTTAATTGATCCATCCCTCATTGATTTTGAAGATTTTTGGCATAGTGATGGTTTATCATGTTTCCATTCTACAGTTTCGATTTTAGCTCTAGGAAGTTAATTTTTTCCGAGAAACTAAAAAAAAAATTCAACCTCTGGTTGATTTTGGCGCCCCCTTAAGCTGACGCCCGGGGCAAGCGCCCCGCTTGCCCCCCCCTAGATCCGGGCCTGCGAACTGACAAAATTTTAGGAGGAAATATAAAGACACAGGTGTGTGGTGTGTATTAATTATGTCTCTCTAAATGAGTTTTCTGATTTGACAATTATTGAATCATCCAAAAGTTCAATATTGTAGAAGTTGGTTTTTCCACCCCATACTGTCAAAACACTAAATGTGATTCGTATCAACTATCTGCCAAACTCTTCTAAATTTCCTTCAACTTCGAAGGCAGTAACTTGAAGGAGCAGAGAATTACAATATAGAACTTTGTTTATTAAAGAACAATCTAAATTTTTGTTGAATTATCACCCTTCAAAATCTCCCTCATCAATTTAGAAACACCTCTTTTCTTCTTAGAAATTTTTGATTTTTTTCGCAATAGGTACATAACACAATTTGAAGAGAACTTCTAAATCTATATAGATTGATGGAAAAAAATTATTTGCATGAAATATTGGTTGCTTTGATGAGATGAGTCATTTGCCGCAGACTATACATACATATCGTCGTTAAAACCCGAAAAATGTGTAACTCCATTTTAGCTGATTTTACAGGAGAGGCAAAAAACTTTTTACTATTACCCGTACTCCCTTAATATTTACCTTTGTTTTCACAACAAAGCAGCACTATTTTTCTACTACTTCTTATGTTATCCACTGATGCGATGTGGATATATGCACTGACGCCGTGCTAGTGTAAGGAAGGTACACGTATTTCTTTTAAACAATTTCAAGCACGGAGATACACATTATTCTATTTTGCGCGGGAAAAATAATTAACTGTTCGATGGTACTACGCAAATTGCTGAGCATGTAGATGTTGAAAACCACTAAGGGGTGGCATCAAAATCTCTTTTTTTTGAATAAATTGGGAGTTACACATTTTTCGGGTTTTAACGACGATATATGGCTTTATCCTCAGATGGAAAAAAGTAGGATTGAAACTGAGAACTGACAATTATTCATTGTACACAACCTACTGGGTGTTTCTGAATTGATGCGAACGATTTCAAAGGGTGATTCTATAGCAAAATTTAAGGGGGGCTTTCATAAAACTTTTTGTTCGACACCCTTTTTCTCTTCAAGTTGTAGCTCTTTGAAATTAGGTAAAAAAATTGTTTTTATTCAATATATCAAATTCGAAAATTAGAGAAAATCAGGACAATAAAACTATTTTTTAATAAATGATAACCTCTCTGTAAATTGAAGAAAATTGAAAAAGAGTCTGAGCATTATTTTATTGTTTTGTTATTAATCTAACAACTGTATGATAAAAAATCAAGACATAAAAAAGTTGCAGAGCGAGTCTGTCTTTTTAAATCAATTTTTTGAATAGGAAAATATAGGCGCATTAAAAAGTCAAAATATTATAGGGGTTGTTTTTTTCAGCCCCTTGTGATTACATTTTAGGGTAACAAAAAGAGCCATTTTATTAGCATCAGTTGTCTGCTAAATTTCATTCTTCGAAATTTTTCGAGAATATTGAATAAAAACAATTTTTTACCTAATTTTAAAAGGCTGTAACTTGGAGGAAAAAGGGTGTTGAACAAGTTATATGAAAGGTCCCCCTTAATTTTTGCTAAAGAATCACCCATTGAAATCTTTCGCATCAATTCAGAAACACCCAGTAGGTTGTGTACAATGAATAATTGATTTTCCTCTTCAATAACCTCAATTTCAATTTTGACATGATCCAGAGTAGCCCATTTCTGAGCATTCATAACTGTTATTCCATGTGAAAATGAATACTGTTAAATCAGCAGCTTCAAATTGTACAATTTGAAAAAAATGAAAGGTGTGATTTCAATCAGATTCAGTTGCGTGCAGACGTCCTCGTCATAATATTATACAGTTCGTGTTCTGAAACGCCGCCTCGAATTTTTTCATGAATAATGGATGATCCGAGTTATTAAATAATATTTTTACAAATAATCTAGTTATTTACGAAGACCGAATTTCATTAATGGTTTGGTACTTCCACATGAAATCACTTTCGACCTAGTTATTATGGAATCCACGCTCGAAACAAGACTTCCTCCTCGGTGCGACGTATTCTTTTAATTATTATTATATACTATTCGTGACCTGTGCTCTTGACCCACTTTGGGCCTAGGTCGTTACACCTGAAACATTTCAATCATCGACGGACCATCTACGAAGTGAAATCGGACCTGCAGGAGCGCCATTTAATCATTTTTTTTTTCATTAGAGAAGAATAGTTTTTGTTACGTTATATCTTACAATGAACCTTTAGAATACAGGGTGAGTCTTTGACCCACATCTTTCAGTTTCTTCATGGTGACCATTATATACCATAAAAATACCAGGAATTCAAAGGACCTCTGAAAAATTGGGTCTTTGAGCTGAATGCAACTCTGTTTAACATTACAGTTTTGTAGTATTAAAGTGTCATAGATTTGGACTCTTATTCTGAAAAGAATTTTGTTGTCATTAGGGTGTTCTGTGTTTTTAAACTTGGAAATGTTTGAACAATTAGACATAATATCATTTGTTTATTTACTTATATCAAAATGAAAGGTTAAATGGCCTATGTTTGAATCTGGTAACTCTTTTACGAAATGGAATGAACAACGATAATAAATGATTACATATTGGAGATGAATATCAGAGCTAATATGGTTGGTTGCAAGATGAATACGTTATTATTATCTAAAATAAAATTCAAATCAAGAGAGGAATACTCACTATTTATCGCCAACGAAATAGCTATTACCTACTCATTTTTGATACCTATTATGAATTTATACTTAAAACTTCGTTCACCAGATGGAAGGTCTGTCTAATCATTGAAAAACTCCATTTTTCAAGTTCCTAGGATGGCATAGCTGATTGTGAAAACTTAAAATGACTATATATTTTCATCTGGGCCGAAGCGGTAAAAGTGGTAAAGAAAAAAATTGGATTTATTACCATTGATCCATCGGGCTGGGTGTAATAGAGGAGTACATGAAAAGTCAGAAATGGGCACTCAAACATTTCTGATGCCTATAGTTTCTCAGACACTGAGGATCTGGAAAGTTTTTCGATTTTTTTTCACTAAAAAACGAAATAATCCATATAATTGTCGTAATAATTAACTGATTTCAATGATATTCCACACTATGATTACGAATAAGGTGCCAATTAATACTATCAATGTAAAAGCCATTTTTTGAGCCTTGGTTTCCAATCATATTACAAAAACATCATATGCTGTATATGATTCAATGTATTCAATAAGCACTATGTATTTGTTTTAGTGATGAAGAAAACATTTCTGAAATTTCACCGTGTTAATAAATAAAATGAAAATTCTGATAAATCAGATGAATACTAATTTACTTATGAAATTTCATAGAATCTGCTTAGAATGACCTCCATCTACGGCTGAGAACTTGTACTTGTCGATATTTCTCAAATTGATTTTCGTAACATTCTAGGTTTTTTCCATATATCAGCACAAACTTCATCAGACTTGATGAAGTTAATTCTCTGAATTAATTGATTTCTGATATTGCTATTTCCTTGATGGAAATAGCAATCAATCAATTGATGGAAATATGAAAATAAGTATGAAATGACACCATAAAAATAGTTCTATTTATCTATCTGTATCCATCGATTTGGATTCTCTGAATCGAGATAATTTCTCACTTCCTCTGAAAATGTTGAAGTGCGACATCGTGCTGAAAAATTATGGATCTCTGGTGTACTCCTTCCAAAAGATAAGGGATGTTATCACTCAGAAATTCCATATAATAAGTGAAATGCTTTTCTACTTCTCCGAATTTGTTGATAAGAAAAAATGTGGATCATATAAAGAATGATGTTTTTGATATTATTTGATTGAAAACAAAGGCTCAGAAGTTATACTTTGCAGTATTTCTTAGCACCTTATTCATAATAAAAAGTTTGAAATATCATCGAAATTAGTCGATTATTTGGAGAATTTTAAGAATGATTTTTATAGAGGGATTTGGTTTTTCAGTAGTCCATAGCAAAACATTGTGTCATTTGAATTAGTTATAGATTTCCATGGTATTTTTTCATCTCTTCAAAAAATTGAGAATGAATTCACCTGGAACAGGGTGTACATCTTTGTATATTTCAATTCATCACAGATAAGTAGATTTTTAACAGCCGTATATAACTTTTATACAAGGCGAGTCTTTGACCGGAAAACGGCGTATTATACGAGAAAATATGAAGAATACTTTTATTTTGCGAAACGTTCAAATATTCATTAATACATACCGTCCAACTTGGTTTCAAGTGTTGGGTTTTTTGAATTTTTGGTATTTTTATGGTACTTAATGGTCATAATGAGATAACTGAAAGATGTGGGTGATATCTTGTGTTCGAAAAAGATTCATCAAATTAATGAAAATCAATATTCCGAAATTCATTTCATTCGATAAAACTGTTTGTGAGATAGAACTAAAAATATCATTTTTTTATGATTTTTCAACAGCCTGAATCTTTTAAACTGAGCCGATTGGAAAAAAACGGTAAAGGAAAAAAGTGTTTCTCTCGACCTCAAAAATCTACTATTGGAATATTCGTACGAGTCAGTGTATAAGATTTTTCAGAAAGTTCGTTTGAGTAATTTTTCCTAATCATGTATTTAAACTGGAGATAAATTTCCTTTATATGCAATAGACAGAGAAATCGAAAATGTTCTAATTTACAACGCCAATTTAGTTATATTTTGGATCAGAGCCGAATGAGGAAATGGGATCAAACCATTCATTTACGAAAGCAATAAACGGTAATAGTTGACAAACTTCCTGAAAATTGAAGCTGTTGAGTACCAGTACCTACTAATTATTCCTAATGAAAGATGATTGCAGCCGATGCTGAAAGTGTGCAAAAATAAGTGCGGATAATTTGGCACCTAATCTACCTTGCAATCATTAATTACGGACAAAATTGGTCTCAAACTTTCGGATAAACCACCACTTCCTAGGAACAAATTGCTAGACATTTATACTAGTCAACAATTATGTCACTTTCGTTTGATTGAATATGACATGTATTTTAACATAATGGTTTTGATCTCGATCGAGTAGAGACTAGAGTTAGATGCAATCGTTATAGACAAGAGTAATTGTGTTCCGAATAAGCTTGAAAAGTATCTTTTTATTTACCCTGTCAGCTCTGTATGCAATATTTTCAACAGTAAATATGTCATATCAATCATTTCAAATTAATCGAATTGCCATATCCTTTGTTCTTCCCGTTTCTACAGTGTTTGAATGAATAGTTAAATTAAGGGATAATTCCTTTACAAAAAATAGTGTGGGTCCTTTCCTTGAGATTTTTTTGAGCAGTCACTGCTTAGAGACAGCCTCCTAAGGATGGCACCTGAAAAGTAATTTTTAATTTTTTTCTCAGAAACCTGAAATACGACTTTTTTCGATTGACTTCTCGTTCCCATAGAATGTCTGCTCAATTGCAAATTAAAAAAAAATTGCTTTTCAGGTGCCATCTTTAGGGAGCTGTATATTAAAATTTATATGAAAGGGTTTATCTGCTCTGGGGCTGTTTGAAAAAAATTATATGACACAGATAAACCCACACTATTTTTGATAATAAACCTCCTAAATGTTTTAGAAACTATTCATTTACACCCTGTGAAGAAAAAAACGAAAAATTACCGTGACATTGTACAGGTTGAGCAAAATTAAACTGGTGATACCTGAACTACAACTTTCTCAACCCAACGAGATAGAGGAAAATGCATGGCACATTACGGTCGTCTTTTTTCGAGAAACTAATAAGCCATCAGCTGCATTCCTCTATCTTCTTTTGTTTTCGAGTTATTGGTCAAAATTAAAATTTCAACTTTGGTCATTATCTCTGTTTCTTTTTCAGCTAGGATGTTGAAATGAGGCACTTTTTTGATAGCAATCCAGTGGCGTACTATGATTTTTCTCCACATATATATTTGTTGAGCTATAACATAAAGATGTGTTTTTTTCTTATGAAAACAGTAGTTTAAAATAACTCGGAAAGACTGAAGGTGATGTATGATATTTCTGAAACGGTAAAAAATTGGCGTCATTTTAAACTACTGTTTTAATGAGAAAAAACATAACTTTATGGTATAGCACAGCAAATAAACCTGTAGGAAAAAATCACAGTACACCACTGAATTGCTATCAAAAAAAGTTTCCTTATAATGTTTTCATTTCAACATCCTAGAACAAACAGAAACGGAGATAATGATCAAAGTTGAAATCGCCCAAATTCAATTGGCCTATCACTGAAAAACAAAAGAAGATAGAGGGATGCAGTTGATGTCATTATTAGTTTCTCGAAAAAACACGACATGAATGGCACATTCATTTTCCTCAATCTCGTTGGGTTAGAAAGTTGTAGTTCAAGTATCACCAATCTTGCCCACCCTGTACAATAATTGATGCGGAATCGTATCCCCACAATAAATGGACGTTTTGTCAATTCTCGAAATTTTAAAAAATTGTGAGCCAAAAGTTGAATTTTTTATCTTTGACAACTTGTTTCTCGAAAACTATTATTAAAATTTTTTGTGCCATGGGCAATTTTGCTTGGGGGTCAAAATTTTCAACATAACGAAGATTAAAAGGAAATTGAGAGTATATAAAGCCATTTTTTATATAAATGGTATGGGTTCCTTTGCTAATGAAACAATTTTTTCCAATGGTTGATAATTGATTGAATAAGCTAGAAATCGAATTGTTTTGTCAATCATCATCATATCATCAGGTCTTGACGATATTTTTTTAAAGAAAATTCAGAAAATAATGAAAAAACTGCTTTATCATGACGGAAATGTTGGAATCTACGTCCTTTCAACTCCCCTGTTTAAATTTGATACAAAAATTTGATGAACTATCTTCCAGGCCGGTAATTTAATATAGTGTGGTAGGCACTTTGCCAACGCTCTGGCGAGTTCTGCAATTTAAATGCAAATAAACTCCATGATACCGTAATAATGAATCGAAATTTTTATTACTCAATGTTGACTACTCAAGCTGAACACGTGCAATGTTAAGCACTATGCCAAGTTTAATTGTACCAGAACATATTTCGACAGTCATGAGTCGACCTCAACAATTTCCGAAAAATGATTTTTTATGTCTTCATTTTCAGCCTTCAGAATGGGATCATTGAGACAGAAAAGATTGGACGATCGTCGTTGATTATCATTCGAGTTGTTGAAATTTTAGGGAGAGTTATAACTATACTATTCCAATCATTATGGAAAATGATAGATCAAAAAAGACAATCGGAAAATTCAAAAAATTTCAAAAATTATTTCGCAATTACATTAATATTTTCTAGTCTTTATTCATTGCATGGGAAGCAAATAAACGTAGGTACCCCACTAAGAATTTTCTTCTTCTCCTTTCAAGTTCTGCATCAACATTTTTGAACTGTATTGAGAAGTGTGTTTCTTTACCACAAATATTTCATTTATATGTCCACCATTCTGCTCATGGAAAAAGCAATAGAATTGCCTATTCATGCGAGAAAAATTCATACCACAAATTATTTTAATTGAGATAGATATGTATTGTGTTGTAGTTTGTATGATTTTTAGGTAATATTTATAAGAGAAAACGCGTAATGACATCATTAGACAGAGATAATCAGTAGGAAAGCTTGATATTTATTTCCAGTCAAATATTATATTATACCTAACACTAATGAGCACATACAAATAACAGTTGTTTAATCACCTATCGAATGATCAAATAATATGCAATTTATAGTGATGATTACTGGATTAATTTAGAAGAATTTGAGTAATTCAAGTACGTTAACTTTTAACATCTTGGTAATGAATTATTGGAATTTTTTTCAAATATCAACTGAAGTCGTGGCGTTTTAGATATAACAGCATACGATTTATAGGTATTTGATTATATGTGACATTTTCACTAACGGATCTTTTGAAGTAGATATATCACAATTGCCTCAATGAATAAATCTGTAAGAAAATTGTTGGAATATTTTACCTATCCATCACTGCCCTGAGTACTTCAAAATGATAAGTCTCAAAGACTTCTCAACAATATTTTGATTATTTCTGTGAGGAGTTGAAACATCTACTTCAATTCATTATCTAATGAAATACTCAATTCAAATACAGGTCAGTCACCGAAAATATGTAGTAGGTTCTTCCATAATGTTCACATTACATTCAACGAGCATTAATATCATCTTGATAACGAAAAATTATTTCAATTTGGATGCTACTATAAATTGACTCGAAATTTATTGAATCGGATTCCACCCATTGACCCATTGCAGTAGCTTGTAGTAGCAATTTCTTCTGAAATAGGAAGTGTAAAATATCTTTATCCAGTGATGAAATTTTGCAAAGTCGACTTTAATAAACACCGGACATGTTCATTTTTGGATTATGGAATATTTTAATTGTAGTAACTCATGGATTTAGTTTTCGGCAAAACCAAGGATATGTGAAATTACCGAAATTGCAGATTACCATTTAGATATGACATCTCGAAATAACTACCAGAATCGGATGTGAGAAATTTCAACATTTTATGTAGGTAATTCAGAAACTTCAGTGCTTCATGGAATAAAAGTTAACTAATAATTATTATAAACATTAAATATTTATTCAAATTTGTTCGAAATAGAATCATTCGAATTATTATCACATATAAATAAGCAAGTAATATTTGAAATTTTTATTTATTAATTCAACTACATACATATTGATAAATAGTTTTTAATTGAATTTTTTTATAATAAACGTAAACGTGCTCTAAATAGACATGAATCAATTCTTGAAAGAAAATCTCTTATGCAATTTTCCATGAATTGCGCATCAAATCAATGAATTTTTTGCCAAGGTAGGTATTATTACAATGAAGTTTCCGATTGAAATCGGTTCAGTTGATCCAGCTCAACCGGAAAAAACGAAATAAAGCACTATTCCGATAGGCCTTGATTGAATTGATGCATAAATGCATCAATTAATTGAAGCAATATCTTCCTATTGTTTTGAACTTGAACGACTTAAGAAATGTAGGAAAAAAGTGAAATGAAGTCATTATTTGAAGGTTAATATGGATATGTTGCGTGATTTCATATGTTGTACACCCGATGGTCTAATTTCACATCTTGGATATTTTTATTTTTGTAGTTTTAATCAAAGATCTTTGCTTGGAATTTGCAGAAGTCACTGTCGCAACTCTTTTATAAATATATCCTCGGTAGTATAGTGGTCAGTATCCCCGCCTGTCACGCGGGAGACCGGGGTTCGATTCCCCGCCGGGGAGGAAAACTTTTTTTCAAAATAATTTTATTTTCATTTACTTTTTTTTTTTTCGGCCTCGGATTGACACGAAACAAATTACATCAATGATGCAGGAAAAAAACGAGATTTCATTCGTGTTTTGTTGAACGGTAAGATTTTTTCTACTCTAGTTACGCAATTTTATCTATATTTTCAATCATTTTCATCATTTTTATCAATCAACTCCGCAAACTAGCGCAGAAAAAAATCCCGAGAGAAATATTTCCCGCGAAGATAATGAGTTAGTGTTCAAATCATAGATTATTTCTCTTCAATCTATGCATTACAATGTTCGGTCGCTTTCTACAATATGGTTTTTCTTATTTTTCATCAAAATGGATTCCTGTATACTCGCAATACTCATACGATCACAAATGGATGCTATTTGAACAACATGGTTTCGAACAAATTGGTACTCTTCAGTTGCTCATACATCCCCTATACTTTCGATCAGTTACTAAAGAGAAATTAGTTTATTACAGACTCTCAATCAAACGAAACTTTATTGAAACCTTTTCATCGGTCTATTTTTTCCGAATTTCAAACAATTATAAGGCAGAATTAAAATTCTTCGTTCAACTGCAAACTAAAACGAATTGATATACTAATGCGGTGACATTAAAACAGAACAATATATCCACGATTTAACCATCAGAAGAAGTACCTGTTTAAGAGTTTTTTTCTAGATAAGAAATGTGGTATTATTGAAAAGCACATGCCTGATTCATTGAATAAGTAGGTACCCATAATATACGAAGTTATTCCAAGGTTAGAAGTTAACTATTAATGGGAAATTTATTATAATTACAAATTATATTTCAACTTCATATTTTAGTGTCCATCTTATTCTGACTTGACATATTTGAGGTTTATATTCAATAAGTGCTTGGCTTTTCTTAGAAATTCTTAGTTAACCGCAAATAATCATAATAGCATGGTTAACACTTTTATATACTTTATAGTTATAACTCTGCTGTTTATTACTCATTGTTATGAATGTGAGAACGTCTTTCTGACATAGATCTGGTATTACAATTAATGGTATATATCCCAGAATGAATCTGTATTTTCAGGACAGTGAAACTGTCCATATAAAAATTAATGGTGAAAGCAGAAATGTCACACTCAAAAAAAAATCAAATACATGAAATCAATACATATTTAAAAATGGAGTATTCAGTTGTGAATCCCTTCAGATATATCTGTTGTTTCCTTTCTACATTCCGTTACTTAATGCTTTATCCTTGAAATCAATCGATCGAAATATCAAGGATGCACGCATTTTACGTGTTTTTATCGAATTACCTATTTGAACATAAAAAGTCCATATTATTTTCAAAGATATAAATATTTCGAAGAAAAAAATTAAAATGTTTATCTGGCTTTTGATACGACGTTTGACACTATTTCTCATCTGAATTAATGCTCTTATTTGTGTTTACAATTATTTGAATTGAGATTCTTTAATACATCGTGAAGCAATCAGCTTTTGGAACCATACATAGGTGTAGTATGTAACTCCTCTAGTTTTGTGAATCGTTAAGAAAAGTGTAGCTATCACTCTATATGGCTTTGCCAATTCTCGGTACAGGAATTCAGAACATTGACCTAATTTCAGCTCATGCCAAATTATGTATGTGTTACACAAACATGAATCCCAATTCCAAAATTCTTGTCTGATGATGAATTCCAATTGTTCAAGTACAATTGACAACGTCCAAAACAGTTGGCGAAGATTTCTCTACCTTGTATGTCATAAATTTTATGGAGGTAAAACCTAACAATGAAAATAATTTATTGTTGAACAATGAGGTGATCGACACTCTGGATTTCTCTGATTCGGTTATAAACTCATCCAGATTGAGTTTAATAGGTGTATTGATCGTTAAACTTTCTATCAATGATCCAATAAGAGAAATCCTTTCTTACATCTCTAGGACATGAATCAGTCCAAATTTAGGACAATAAAAGTGAATCTACTGGTGACCTTAATAGACTGATTTTAAAAATTGAGAATCAAGGAACGAAACAAAATTTTTTTCCGAAATATAGGACATTTATAGGTTTGAACACGTTGTCCAAATGATACTTAATTAACTTCTTTTTTATGGTTTTAAATCGATAAGTTCAAGATATTTTTTTTTCAATGTCACTTTCTGACAAAGTTTATTTGTACAGTATCTTCCAACTTTTTCTTTCACCTATCATTTATCTTTGGTGATAGACACAAAGATTCGCACACTGTTTAGAGATTTTCGTAATAAAATGAAGGATCTGTGGTCATGTAAAAACCTGATTCTCCGAAGAGTGGAATTCCTATTCCTATTTCATAAATCATTCCTATACAACCAATTTATTTCGCACTAACATTGTCGGATAACCAAGAAAGTAATCAGAAATCTGAATTTTATTGAAACGATATATGAATATTCAATGTTATTTTATGTCGCAAATGTGTTTTCAAGACCTTGAATAAGTAAGAAGTATACAAAGAATCAATGTGATCTTCTTCAGCTGAAACACCTTATATATTTCATCACCTTATAATTTTTGCCGATATTCAGTATATTGAGTGAATTCTTTGATAGGCAGTTTGATTAAAATTAAATTTATGAGGAAGCTTATATTTTTTCTATATCCACACAGAGTTATTAGAAGAAACACGCTGAATTTCTGATTCGAGCAATTTTGAAGACCTCGTAGAATTCTCATCAAAATTTGGATCGATAGGGCATGATAAGTTTTTCCAGGAGAACTCAGGTAGTCTAAGTCATATTATGACAAAAAATGTCCTATGAGGATTCAATTCGCAAAAAAAGTTTTTAAGGTTTAAATGGCTTCATTGTGACCCAATAAAAATATCCTTAAGTTGTCTTATACCTAGGGAATAGAGCTTAACTTATAGTGGACAAAAATTTGACGTCCAAAGGATCATAAGAAGTTGAGAAGTACCAAATTCTGAGTAGAATGAAGCCAAGCGCGTATTTTATGGAAAATTCCTTTTCCACAATTCGTGAGAACCCAAACTATAAATTTATAATACAGGGTGAGTCTTTGACTCTTACAAATATTTATTTGAACAGTAGATTCTTGAGGTAAAAAAAACACTTTTCTTCCTATGCCATTATTTACGATTCGGCCCTGATAAAAAGATATAGCCATTTTGAGTTTTCATAATGAGATGCGCTAAAATTTCCTTCAGTATAACTAGCTGAATCTGTGACACAACATATGTGTGAATCTTTTAAACAGAGTTGTAATGAGCCAAAGTACCCAATTTTTCAAATTTCACAGATACTTTTTAATTTTTGAACATGAAATTGCTCGAAAACGACGCATTCATTATACGAGAAAATATGAACAATACTTTTGTTTTACGGAACGTTCAAATATTCATTGGATAACGTCCAACTTAGTTTCAAGAGTTGGGTATTTTCATGACTCGTAATGAGAAAACTGGAAGACCCAAGACGTAGGTGATAACTTGTGTTCGAAAAAGATTAATCAAATAAATAAAAGACCATATTGTATTTTATTCGATAAAATTGTTCGTGAAATAGAACTAAAAATAACATTTTTTTATGGTTTTTCAACAACCTTTGTACCTGTTTGTATCCCCTTGTGAATAAATAAATAAATAAATAAAACCTGCATCTTTTAAACCGAGCTGATTCGAAAAAAATGGTGAAGGAAAAAAGTGTTTCTTTTGACCTCAAGAATTCACTGTTGAAATATTTTTACGAGTCAAAGACTCGCTCTGCATAATATGACAACTTTGCTTGTATACTTCATTCAATTTTATTTTAGCAGTCGGTTGGCCATGGAAATTTGACACATTTCACTCTGTATAGTACGAAAATGTGGGGTTATGAAGCTTGTCAAAAAATTTTTGGGTTTTAAATCAACGCTATGTTGCCCGTTCTACGTAAAAGTTTCTGTTATTACGTATTTTATCACAATGTCGAATCTCTTCGGAAAATATGTGACGAACATAATTGAAGTTTATACAAACTGATTGAAGGCATACCAAATCCAGTTATTTGCATGGAAAATACAAGAGATCAGTATAATATCATAATATGCACTAGCTTGAGGAGAGTTAATGTTCGTTATCTTCTTTGGCTTACATCATTTGTAGATTTCAAAAATATTAACCCGAAGATGAAATGCATATGATGCAGTGGTTGGAAATGGGTATCTCTCGAAGGAATTAACAGATAATTACAAGAATGTTAAATTCTTCAACAAAAATCATCTTGCATGAATATAAGTAAAAGGAATTGAAGGAAGTTTCAAGTTAAGATGCAACTTCACCGTTGAACAAAAATTTAACATGAATAAACAAGTAACAGGGCAACTTGCGCGTATTTGTGGCTATTCATCTTAATACATTGATGTAATAATAATAATAATTAGGTATTTATTGGTACCTTAAGGCATTTACAATGTATAGGACAAGTCAAATGAAAATAGAAAAATCAATTTCCGGGAACTTCTTCTACGATGACATTAATCGAAAATCCTGTAGTAAACTTCGCATTAATTCACTCAAATATAAAATTCTCAAATGCCACCACATTTTTGGGTCTGCCAATAGAAGGAAATTCTTTGTCATCCTCTTCATTCATAGTCTTTCTGATTGTGGAAATATCCAGCTGAAATATAAGTCGTTTAGATTCAGATGAAACATTATATAAATTCTCTTACATTGAATATGTTCGCTACCGTCTGACATATTCTGGATTTTAGAATATCAGGGTATAACTATTTGAATGAGCGGACCTGAATTCTAAATAGCACTTCCTGAAACCCTGTCTCTTTTTTCAATCACTTTCGGCATTTTCGAATTTTCGTAATAAAAATTGATATTAGTTGTGGCAACGGCGTTATGACATTAACGACATTTCATGAGTGCCAACCTAACTTCGTTTTAGTTACAAAAATTTGAGAAAATTATTTCATGGCCAACCGACTGCTAAAATAAATTTGAATAAAGTATACATACCAGAATCGAATAAAACAAAATGACCTATATTCATATGAAGCAACTCGCTCAGAATAATTCAAGGGATTTTTCCCTCAGTGTCCGCATCAAATTATGAAACAGCCTGTTTGTAGTATGTCTCAAAGGTCGCCATTACTAAACTCGCGCAAAAACTTGTGGTGCCATCTGAAGTACGGAAAAAACGGCTAGTTTGTAGAGGAAACTTATGGAATAATAAACCAATGGCCGCGATTTGTAGCGTTGCTTCAACCTCTGCAATATTGATGGATGCGAACTTTGCAATTAATCGCTTCATTTATCGGTCGGTACCGGAGGAATTCCCATAACTAACTGGAAAATTGCAGCGCGAATGACAACATATTCCAGAGCGCTCCAACAGCCTGATAGTTAACTCGTCGATCGAAAAGAGTTAATATAAATAAACGGTATACAAAGCGGTATATATCTTTGCACCTTATAAGAGCTTTGAGCTCCGCATTCCTCCAAATGGTCATCGACCTAATGGTGATTTCACTACACATTTCAAGGAATCAAATAATTGGCCTACCGACGAATCCATCAATTGCAGAATGTTTCGTCGAGAAAACGCACGATCTATTGGGAGGATCACTCTCGATTTATCCTGTTTGATTTGATTGTGGTACGCGATAATAATCTACCAGAATTAAATATGAAAAATTGTATGATCGAAGGGTATAATTCTGAACAGAAAGGATCCTTGATTGAGGAGTCACATCTTCTGTCGATTTTATTTTAGGACCAATAAGGCTTGTCAGAGTTTCGAAATCCTCTGGTGGATATTCTAAAAAAATGCCTAAAGCTTGAGCCAATCTCAGAACTTATAGTCCATTCACTTTTATGAAATGAAAGCAGTCGATTAGAATGATTCTCTTAAGTTTCTGTTACTTGGCACGCATAAAATGTTAATTTCAAAAAAACGTTGCCGCAAAAAGTAACCGTAGATGGAAATTTGATACATATTCTGAAAGAACAACTTTTCTAATAATACATCTGAGAATTTCATCCATCTAGGTGCAACCGTTGGGTCTTGACGAATTTTCAACTGAACTCAGCTTTTTCAGGATTTTTCGAAGGTCAGAATTCGAGTCGTTTATCGATCAATAAAAGTAACCGTAGATGGAAATGTGATATATATTCTGAAAGAGCAACTCTTGTAGTAATAAATCTGAGAATTTCATCCATCTAGGTGCAACCGTTCGGTCTTGACGAAATTTTAACTGAACACAGCTTTTTCAGGATTTTTCGAAGGTCGGCTTTCTAGCCGTTTATCTCTCGATAAAAGTAACCGTAGATAGAAATGTGATACATATTCGGAAAGAGCAACTCTCCTTGTAATAAATCTGAAAATTTCATCCATCTCGGCGCAACCGTTCGGTCTTGATGAATTTTTAACTGAACCCAGCTTTTTCAGAATTTTTTGAATGTCAGATTTCGTATTGTCTATCTCCCAATTAAAGTAACCGTAGATGAAAATGTGATACATATTCTGAAAGAGCAACTTTTCTAGTAATACATCTAAGAATTTCATCTATCTAGGTGCAACCGTTGGGTCTTGACGAAATTTTAACTGAACCCAGCTTTTTCAGGATTTTCGGTCTTGACGAATTTTTAACTGAACCCATCTTTTTCAGGATTTTTCGAAGGTCAGCTTTCGAGTCGTTTATCTCTAACAAAATGTAACCGTAGATGGAAATGTGATACATATTCCGAAAAAGCAACTCGTTTAGTAATAAATAAATTTTTAACTGAACCCATCTTTTTCAGGATTTTTCGAAGGTCAGCTTTCGAGTCCTTTATCTCTCGATAAAAGTTACCGTGTATGGAAATGTGATACTTATTCTGAATGAGCAACTCTTCTAGTAATAAATCTGAGAATTTCATCTATCTAGGTGCAACCGTTGGGTCTTGACGAAATTTTAACTGAACCCAGCTTTTTCAGGATTTTCGGTCTTGACGAATTTTTAACTGAACCCATCTTTTTCAGGATTTTTCGAAGGTCAGCTTTCGAGTCGTTTATCTCTAAAAAAATGTAACCGTAGATGGAAATGTGATACATATTCCGAAAAAGCAACTCGTTTAGTAATAAATAAATTTTTAACTGAACCCATCTTTTTCAGGATTTTTCGAAGGTCAGCTTTCGAGTCCTTTATCTCTCGATAAAAGTTACCGTGTATGGAAATGTGATACTTATTCTGAATGAGCAACTCTTGTAGTAATAAATCTGAGAATTTCTTCCATCTCGGCGCAACCGTTCGGTCTTGACGAATTTTTAACTGAACCCATCTTTTTCAGGATTTTTCGAAGGTCAGATTTCGAGTCGTTTATCTCCCAATAAAAGTAACCGTAGATGAAATAGCAACTCTTCTACTAATAAATCTGAGAATTTCAAGAAAGAAATTTTTCAGGAAATGTGGACTCCGTTAAAAATGCACAAAGATGTGAGGTATTTCTGAATCAGAATTTCAGAATATGATATAAATATTGGGTATTTTTCTTTGAAATGGCAGGGCGGTACCGTATTTCACCACTTTCTAACCATCCTATAGAGTCAAAAATAATTTTAGATCATGCCCTAAGTAGCGTCGATTTCGCCAAAATTTGAATAATTCTACTATCCCAAACTTTCTAGAATTCCCAATAATGATTGCACAGGTCGAGCACTGTTGACTCACCCTGTATAGCCACTTTTTACAAACATTTGATGAATTGAAAAATAAATTGTTGTTATCAGCCAAAGCACTAATTTCAGGTTCTATCGATAACGCAATTTTCCCTTCTGAACTAAAGCTGTGGGTGAAGTAATTCCTGTTAACTTCTGTCTGAAGAGTTGAGTTATTCAATCTTATAGAGAGATAATGTAGGTACCAATCTGTCTATTTTTTATGGGGGGTTTTATAATGCCCTTATCTTTGGTTCCTACACAGGTAATATGAGATTTCCAAGACACGAAAAATGTTCAGATCTATCTACGGTTGCTTGAAATGGTCGTTTCTAGATTATGCGTCTCAATTTAAAAGAGCGGCTTAATCCTTGTATTTCCCAATCCATTAAATATCTGATAGAACCCGTCCTAGGACGTGTAGATGATAAGGCAATAAAAATTCCTACATTTCGATTGTGAAGGTTTTAAATTTCATCGCTTCTCGATGTACAAGAATGTTCCGCAACTTCTTTTGGGAAGGAAATAAGAGATTTGAATATTCAGTATGGAAGATTGCTCGTATTTACATACGAGTTGTAATATTCAAATGTATTATTTCACAATGATGTTGGTAATGATATTGTGATGTATTAGTCTTACCGGAATTTTTGGGTTGGTTTTCGACCCACTGAAAATTGTGTCACTGTGAAGGACTGGTCATGCAAGGATGAGGCAGCCCGACTAGTAAAGAGATAGTTGAAGATGACGTACAATAAGCTTTTTCACTTTTTATCACTATCACAGCGAACCTGAGCGTCCGCATCAAATTCAATGCTAAACAATAATTTCACATTGTACATAATTAATATTTCGCGAAATGGGCATAATTTGAGACGATTTTCAAAATCCTAGCAGTGCCTTTGGTTTGTTAGAGCATTATTATATACAGGATGGGCTTTTGAGAACGAAACAGATGAGATTACAGTTGAAATCAATTCATTTCGAAAAAATGCTCGCATACGTCGATTTTTCATGAAAGAATCGAACAGTATTTTGATGTCTGACAATCAACGACTATCATCGAAACCACAGAAGAAATTTGTAGAAATAAGATTGATTTTACACAGCATCCTTGACGGAAAGACCTGTGTTCTTCTGAATTCAAATGAGGTATCGACTAACGCATTTCCCCTATTTAAAATAAAAAAAAATCATATTCAATCTTCGTACTACTTTTTAGAAAAAGGCTCGAATAGGTTAATTTTTTTTAATTATGCTCTCCATGTATAGGTACTTAAAGTTCCTTTAATTGAAAAGCTTCCTTCGACGGTCGATTTGATAATCAAACATAAAGTAAAGCTTTAACCCTACTAAAAATTGCAATAAAGGCATCTTTAAGCTTAAAAGGACTTTAATTAATGATTATTAAACTGGCTGTAAAAGTTACGTTACCTATGATTTTAACGGGAGTTACTCATAATTCCGGAGTTAACACTTTCTAAATTTTCTTCATTGGTTCACTGCTCAATGTTAATTATTATGGAAAATGAGGTGCTCTTATCAGAAAGCTTTTGTTCAAAATATGTACCACTATCTTTTTTTAATTATATGTAGTTTCCAAAAAATGTACCAGAAATTCACTATAACACCCCCACCCCCCAATCCCCGAACTTTTATACGAAATCAAGTGAAAAAGATTCTGTCTTCAATCAATCCATCTTGAGTTCGAAAATTTTTGTATTATTTCAGTTTTTGATCCTTGACCTTAATAATGAAACTCTGAATATGTACAATTGTGTATACATATTGCCACTATGTAATTCTCAAAAAAATACTTTTACTGCTACTTCGAATCTCTTATTACTTATTACCGTATTCATAGAGACTTGTTTATGAACAAACAAACGAGTTTATGAATTGGTTAAGTGGATAGAATTTGTTCAGGTTGTAAAATTTCGTATACAATATGGTATACATGTACCAACTGAAGAAGAGTTCTCGTCATGGAAATCAGAACTTAATGAACCATTGTCTCTAAAAAGAAGAGCGGTCTACTCTATCAACCACATAATTCCAACGAAATTTTTTCCTTTTCCACAATTCATCATGGTCTGGTTGACAGACGCGGTATCGTTATTCTGACAATTTTCCAACGCTCAGGAATGTTTTCCTTGAGAGTACATCGAATCGAATTTTCTCGTATTGATTTTATCCGTTTGATCCGTGTGAATTTTTATTGTTGGTTGACAGCAGATGGCACTCAGTTCTCATGCATAATTAGCTCTGATTCACACGAGCTTTCCAATGGATTTCTTTCTTTGTTTCTTCGAATCCTTCGAGAAAGGTCTTATCGATTCATCCGACTGATACAGTGTTGATCCGACGACGTAATCGCGAAACTAATAATAATAAGGATCCTGGGAGATTTGCATGCTTGTCGACCTCTATTCATCACCTCTTCTTTCTTCTTTTATGTTATGAATGTAGGCAGGGCTTGCGAGTCATCTCCGGAATTGATGTTCATACATTTCGCACGTTCTCGATCTCCATGTTACATGTTTTATGCCCTGAATAACTGGGGATATACAGGGTGTCCGGAAATAAAACCGACTAATCTTAAGTGGTTATTGGGACTGTCAATATGGTTGCAAAATGCAATATACCGAAAAATGCAACAAAATTTGATCATATATTCTCGAGACAAAATTGGGACACCACTATTATTGATTTTTGTCCCTTCTTTAGGAGTAACAGCTCCTAAAAATAGTCTTTTCTTTTTATCCTAGAATCCGATCATACGAAAATTCTCTGTGTACCAAATTCAATATTTGGTGCACAGGAGTTTAATGATATGCAAAATCTCGCAGTGGGCTACAATGTCTTTGTAACCACTTTACATTAATCGCGTATTTGAATTCCTCGAAAACTGTTAAACCGTTTGAAAGCCCATTGAATACAACATCTTTCTTGTCTCTTGCAAATTTTTCATGAAATGCAAGATTTTTGGGAAAAAATTAAAAACATGATTCGCAAGTATACACGGTGAGTCTTTGAATCGTACAAATATTTTAACAGTAGATTCTTGAGGTTAAAAGAAGCATTTTTTCCTATACCATTTTTTCCTATTCGGCTCTGATAAAAAGATATGGCCATTTTAAGTATTCATAGGGAGCTATGCCACCCCTGGAGAAACAAAATTCCCTTTAGAATAACAGGCTAAATCTATGACACTACACGTCTGTCGATCTTTTAAATAAAGTTGTATTCAATCCAATTTTCCGAATATCACTGATATAAATTTTTTTTTAAACGAAGAATACTTTTATTTTACAAAACGTTCAAATATTTAGTAGATAGCGTCCAACTTAGTTTAAAGAGTTGGTTTCTTTGAATTTTTGTTATTTCCATGGTACGTAGTGGTCCTAATAAAAAAACTGGAAAGAGAAGACGTGGGTGATATCTTGTGTTCGAAAAAGATTAATCAAATAAATGAAAAACTATATTCCGAAATTCATATTCTTCGATAAAACCGTTTGCGAGATAGAACTAAAAATAACATTTTTTTTATAGATTTTCAATAGCGTGTATCTTTTAAACCGAGCCGATAAAGAAAAAATGGTAAAGGAAAAAGGACCTACTGGCAACAGAATCTGGGTCCAAATAGTGTTGCATTAATTTCAGGACACCCGCTATATGGTGATCGACTTTGAAAAGAAGAAAAAATATGAAAATCAATGAATTTTCTCGAAGAGTTGTTTAAATTATTACTTGAAAAACATTGTTTAAATTGAATTTTCCCATTAGGAAGTGTGTGTAAAGTTTTCATTTTATCATTATTATTATTTTATTGTGATAGCGAAACACGTGTCATGGTTAAACATTGGATTCTGAGATAAAAAGGAAAGACTTTTTTAGGGTGAAATTCAAGGCTGCAGCTCTGAAAGAGGGGTCCCACTGGCAAGATAATCTGGGACCAAATATTGTTGCATTAATTGAGCCTCTATATGATGATCGGGTTTGAAAAGAAGAAAAAATTTGAAAATCATTGAATTTTCTAGAAGATTTGTTTGAATTATTTCTTGAAAAATATAGTTTAAATTGAATTTTCCTATTAGAAAGTGGGTAAACTTTTCATTTCATCATTATTATTATTTTATTGTGATAGTGAAACACGTGTCATGGTTAAACATTAGATTCTGAGACTTTTTTAGGGTGAAATTCAGGGGGCTATGACTTCACAAGAATGAGCCTCCTGGCAAAAATCAAGATAGGGGTCTCCTAATTTTATCTCGAGATTTCATGACCGAATTTTGTTGCATTAATTTCGGGATATATTTACTAACGAATATGTGTGCACAATAATAATAATGACACCTGTGTATAAGGCTATGGCACATTGTTCCTCGTTGAATCCTGAGGATGTAGCCAGACCATTATGGACGAAAACAATGGATACAAAAACTGCCAATCAATGACCTTCCAAATTAGAAAATTAACGGAGAATTTACAGTTGTTTTCTCATATTGAAACTGTAGGTTGACTATTATCTTGATCCAAATAAAAAACCGTTCTAGTTTTTATGATTTTTCCCCATACAGGGTGAGTTTTTGATTCGTACAAATATTATAACAGTAGATTCTTGAGGCCAAAAGAAACACTGTTTTCCTCTACCATTTTTCCCGAGTCGCCTTGGTTTAAAAGATACAGGCTGTTGAAAAACCATATAAAATGTTATTTTTAGTTCTACCTCACAAACAGTTTTATCGAATGAAATGAATTTCGGAGTTTAGTTTTTCATTTATTTCATGAATCTTTTTCGAACACAAGTCTTCCAGTTTTCTCATTATATGGGACCATTACTTACCATAAACTTATCAAAAATTCAAAGAACCCAACTTTTGAAACTAAGTTGGACGCTATCTTATGAATATTTGAACGTTTTGCAAAATAAAAATATTCTTCATATTTTCTCGTATGATGCGACGTTTTCGAGTAAATTTATGTTCAAAAATCAAAAAGTATCTGAAAATTTTGAAAATTGAGTACTTGGACCGAATGCAACTCTTTTTGAATATTCCGCAGATTTGTATTGTCACAGATTAAGCTAGTTTTTCTGAAGGTAATCTTGTTTTTCCAGGAGTGGCACAACTCATTATGAAAACTTAAAATGGCTATATCTTTTTATCAGGGCCGAATCGGACAAAATGGTATAGAAAAGTTTCTTTTGACCGCAAGAATCTACTGTTAAATAATTTGTACGAGGCTGACCCTGTACACTTAATGCTTATAGGTTGAACTATATAATTTTGTGGAATAAGTTTTTCATAAGTAGGGTTGAGTAAGATGGCTTGGATTTGAGATCGAAAAACTCTGATATGCTGTGAATGATTTTGTATTTCCAAACTACTATACTTGTTGTTTTGAAGACTTAAGAATATAATTACTGAATAGTGAAAATCGGGATCGGGACAGTACCCCTCAGAATCAAATCCTGATTACTAATCCTCCTCAATAATCACCAAGTTTAACATTAACCACTCGGCATTTACTCCAGTGAAAGTTTTTCATAATATAATATGCACTTCTCAGATATCTTCACTTACCGTAACATTCTCGTCAAAATTATATTTATTCATCGCGATTGTCGTACCTATTTGTTCGATACACAACAGCTGTTATGCATAGAATGATGAAAGTACGAACGAGCTCTTGGAAATGCCTCGTTTTCTATTACTGCTTCGTGTTCATTGTTGACGGAGGTTAACCATAAAAAAAATCCAGATTTTGTTTCTGGTGGCTCCTCTCGAAGTAGGTTAAGAGTAGGTGCGGATTCTCATAAATATCCGGATAGGATTGAAAGTTTCCTTTTTATTACTCACAACTGAGTCAGCTTTGCACACATTGAGACAGGATATGTTCGTTAATTTTTAATCACTTCTAGAAGTTCTATCGATCCATCGTTCAGTAGGTTTTGGAATGTTGAGAGATATGTTTTGGCATGTGCCTATACCGAACCATTTTCTTGTTATCTTTCAGATTCACCACAAACTGTCAAATTCTGTAAAATATTTGGTTTGAGTGTGAAAACCGACTGATGTTTTTTTAGAGGTTCGAAAGGGTTTTGTTATTAATTCTCACTTTTTCCACTTTCGTAGTCATACTACTTATTGGGTTAGCACGGTTTATATCTTCTTGTTAATAAGTCGTGAACACTCGCTTTATACCAAATTTCCAAACAAATACAGTTTACAGTGGGTTGGTAAATCTCTAAAAGGGATCTCTTTAAAACGCAAATCAAACAATGTATCGAAAAATAAACTGCTCCACAAGAGTTAGGGATATCGTATTCAATCGTTTTTAAAAGTATGTAATCTTCGAGAAAATCGCTGTAAAATCATTTAAAACTCAATCACAACTCGAATCGATCCAATAAAAATCAGCATGAGACATTATTTCGTCAATCTGATCGCCTTTTTTCTGAAGTTTGGTTCTTTGCATATGCTACATGAATGTTTTCAAATTTTCAAATGAAGTCGGTTTATCAACGGCTTCGATTTGAAACGAGTTTTCTGAAAATGCCAGGACGTAAATTAACAAACGCTGTGGCTAATAGGGCTATCGGAATGCTACAGGGTGGCCTAACTCAGGTTGTTGTAGCGGAAAGGCTCCAAGTCAGCCAAAGTGTGATATCTCGACTTTGGAATAGGTTCAGGGAGACAGGTTCCGTGTTGGAAAGACCAAGGCTTGGTGGGCGACGAAAAACAACACCTGCTCATCACCGTTTCGGCGAGAAGAAACCCTACATCTAGAATACTACGAAATACTCTTCAAAATGCATATGGGGTCCAAGTTTCCATCGAAACCATCAGATGACGTTTAAGAGAGGTGAATCTAGGTTCTGGACGTCCATTAAGAGGAGTTCCATTAACACGTGACCATAAGCGTCAAAGACTGGAATGGGCAAGGCAACATATCAATTGGAACGATCAATGGCGTAGTGTCCTTTTCACTGATGATTCCAGATATGGACGATTTTCAGATTCTCGAAGAATAAGGGTATGGACAATCCCACGCATACCTCGTAATCGTCGCCATGTCCAAGAAGTCCATCCAATCCGAGGGGGTAGTGTTATGGTATGGCCGGGATATGTTTCAACGGGCGCACAGATCTACACTTTTGTCCTGGGAATATGACCGCCTTACACTATAGGAAGCATGTCATTGACAATGTTGTGCCAAATTTTCACGCTGCTATTGGTGAAACTTTTCAATTTCTAGACGATAACGCTAGACCGCACCATGCAGCCATAGTTGAGAATGCGAGCTTGGTATTCCACATTTAGCAATACCACCGCCATCACCAGATTTGAATTGTATAGAACATGTTTGGGATAAGCTCCAAAGAAGATTAGATAATCATCAACCTACTCCAGAATCCTTAAAGGATCTGAGAGAGCTTCTGTCCCGTTTATGGAATTCTCTGGGAATAAAATTTCGTTATTTTACTCGATTTTTCTTAACCACCCTGTATACGCTGCAGACCTACAGGCTAAAATTAATTTGCAACAAAAATCTTATTTTAACTATATTTTTTTTGCATTTTAAATCAATATCCCTAACTCATGTGGAGCAGTTTATATGCATTTTCCACTAACGTCATTGATGGAAGATTAATGTCCGCTCAATAATGATAATCGATTTTTTTTTCAGTTTTGAACGTTGCGGCTGGAAAAGCCCCAATGCAGACAAGCACAGAAGGGGGAGGCATACCGCAGAAAGCCATCGATGGTAGCACAAGTGGTTTCTTCAATGCTGAAACGTGTACCTTGACGAAACCAGAAAAAACACCTTGGTGGTACGTCAATCTTTTGGAACCCTACATGGTGCAACTTGTTAGATTGGATTTCGGGAAAGAATGTTGTGGTGAGTGCGATTCACTTATAAGTCTTATAACTGATGTTTCAAGATCATTTCCAAAAAGTCCAATTATCTATTCAAACCATAAACTTAATAATATATGTATTATTAGATCTATGATTCAAACCAAGACTCAAACCAAAGAGTGTTACTCTTTGCTCAAACATCTCAGTTGATATGTCAATATGTAGTTGACACATTTCACACTTCTAGATTGCTGAATAATTTTAACAGTTTATTGTGTTCATTTCAGTACATATCCCCAAATTTATCAAAAAAACATCAAATTGTTAACAAACACACTTCGATAAAATTCCCGATCGATTTCATAAGAAATTTATGATCTGATGCTGATGGAAAGCTTATTTTATTTTTTACTATTATAGCCATATTCCGATTATTTCATATTTGTACAGTATTCACTATTTTGTAGAATAATGCTCGAATAGTCTTTTTAATTACCCAACTTTTTATACGGGGTGTCACTTTGAAAAACTTGCCAGGCAAATTATGTCAATTATTGATTCTGTTGTTCACGTACGTTCTCACGTATCAAAATACGAACAAGCTACCTAACCACATCGCGGAATTTGTAGTATTTTTGTCATTATTTCCAGTCTTCCAATTTATTTGATCAAAGTAGATATGGGTTTTCTTTGGTCGGAGGTGTTCAGATATAGGTATACCTACCTAATTACTTATATAGCGAATATTACGAAACATTTTTCATTATACCTGCAAGAAAGAAAAAAATTTGGACACTCATCTAAATATTATGTTGTCTTCATAACTTTGCTCCAATTGTCTACAGAGGTCTCGAATCTACTTTCTCGTCTCCGAAAAAAAAACTGGAACAGAGGATTTCTAGGGTAGTACTAATGATTCTCTTAATCTTCTACCGGTTAATGATCCACTAAAACACTCAAAGGTATATAATGCAGGTAATAAATTTACAGACCGTGGTATTATGAGCTATATAAGTGTTTACTACCATTCTGAATAGAATCGTAAAGTGATATTGTGAAGGATTATTTGGGATATTGATAACTAATGGATCTAAAGAGGGTCTGCAGGTTTTATAGAAACTTATTTCTTGTATGCCTCAACAGAATCAACTTTTAGAATTGTTATTTTACTTATTTGGGTAAAAACCGATGTAAGTTTGAAATTTTTTAGTCATTTTTGAACTGTTTTCTTCTGCTTCCAACTGAAAAAATCATAAGAAAAATTGAATTTTCTTTTTTTTTATCTGAACTGAGTTATGGTCGACATATGTTTGACCTTCGATCGGAAAAAGTTTCTTCTCTCAATTTCACTCACCTCAATGTCCCAATTGTTGTATGACGGATGAAAGTATTTTTTAATCGTTTTTGAGAATCTACAGGGTAAGTCTTTGACTTTTGCATAAATTTTTACGGTAGATTCTTGAGGTCAAAATATATAGTCATTTTAACTTCTGATAATGAACTTTGTCACCCTTGGAAAAATATAATTCGCTTTAGAATAATAAGCTAAATCTATAACATTACACATCTGTGGATCTTTTGAACAGTGTTGCAGTCATCCAAAATATCCAATTTTTCGAATTTCACATATAACTGAAAATTACATTTATTATGTATTTTCAACAGCCTGTATTTTTCCAACCAAGCCGAATTAGAAAAAATTGTAAAAGGAAAAAGTGTTTCTTTTGACCCCTGCAATCTTCTGTTAAAATATATACACAGGTCAAAACCTCACGCAGTATATAATGTTCATGATGAAAATTTTCAGTTGTAGGTGATTTTGTTTGCATAATTTATTTCAAAATGTCTTGATTAGAAATAATTGAACTGAACCTTTTTTCGAAAGACTGCAATTTCAAGAGAAACCTTGTGGAGATATTTATCTATTTTGAAATTGGACTTTTGTGCACATGTATTGATGGTTACGATTTTTTTTATGAATCAATAAAATTGCAGGACCATTTCCTGCAAGAAAAGGTGAGTTTGGTATATTCGCCAAATCGCCACTCTGGTTTATTTGGGCTGTTCATTTTACTGCCTCATTTTTTGTCATTCCCATCTCAATCGTACCTCTGGGTTTCATCGAAGATGCTGTAATTAATCCAGTGAGAAATTTCACACCTGATCATTGATTATAGAAAGTCAAAGCCGCGAATATTCGAATGGAAAGTAAAAAATACCTGCTCTTACTTAACTTAAGTCGATTAGCCATAAAATCACAATAAAACTATCATCGAATCAACAAAGCATATTAGAGTGATTACTGTTCCATGACCGTGTTGATGATTTCTCTCTTCGATATTTCTGCGTGCGTAAATGGTAAATAGTTTATAATGCCTTCGATTATACCCATGTCCATAGTTTATACCCTCTCAAGCTGCGAATGTCACTTCCTATATCCCCAAATCCATCACACAAACGATATAAATTCGTATTTCGTAGAGCACCATTGAAATATTAGGGGGTGTCAAATTTACATATTATACTCTATTCACTTTTATTTTAGCAGTCGGTTGGCCATGGAAATTTGACACATTTCACTTTGTATAGTACGAAAATGTGGGATTATGACGCTTGTCAAAACTTTTTTGGGTTTTAAATCAACGCTATGTTGCCCGTTCTACGTAAAAGTTTCTGATATTACGTATTTTATCATCATGTCGAATCTCTTCGGAAAAAATGTGACGAACATAATTGAAGTTTATACAAACTGATTGAAGGCAGTTATTTGCATGGAAAATACAAGAGATCAGTATAATATCATAATATGCACTAGCTTGAGGAGAGTTAATGTTCGTTATCTTCTTTGGCTAAAGTTTGAATAGGTTACATCAGTTGTAGATTTCAAAAATATTAACCCGAAGATGAAATGCATATGATGCAGTGGTTGGGAATGGGTATCTCCCGAAGTAATTAACAGATAATTACAAGAATGTTAAATTCTTCAACAAAAATCATCTTGCATCAATATGAGTAAAAGGAATTAAAGGAAGTTTCAAGTCAAGATGAACTTCACCTCTGAACAAAAATTTCACATGAATAAACAATTAACAGGAAAACTGGCGCGTATTTGTGGCTATAGGTTTTTATTGGTGCCTTAAGACATTTACAATGTATAGGACAAGTCAAATGAAAACTAGAATAATCAGTTTTCGGGAACTTATTCTACGATGACATTCATCGAAAATCCTGTAGTAAACTTTTCGCATTAATTCACTCAAACATTTTCTGATCTTTCTGATTGTGGAAATATTCAGCTGAAATATAAGTCGTTTAGATTCAGATGAAACATTATATAAATTATCTTACCTTGAATATGTTCGGTACCGTCTGACGTATTGTGGATTTTAGAAAATCAGGGTATAAATATTCGAATGAGCGGACCTGAATTCTAAATAGCACTTCCTGAAACTTTGTCTCTTTTTTCAATCCCTTTCGACATTTTCGTAATAAAAATTGATATTAGTTGTGGCAACGGCGTTATGACATTAGAGACATTTCATGAGTGCCAACCTTACTCCGTTCTAGTTACAAAAATCAACTAACTAAAAATTATTTCATGGCCAAACGACTGCTAAAATAAATCTGAATGGAGTATATGTTTCTTTTTTTACAGAAAGGAAATATTTTAGTGTTAAATATCTAATGACTGATGAAAAAGAGCCAAATGAATAAACGCATATAATTATAAATATGCAATACACTATTTATTATACTCAGTGCACTTCCACAATCGTCATCGCTAATATCAAACCTAATTTCTTCAGTAAATTATCTACTTTCACCCTGCAGAATTTTAGTGATCCATATAATTTGTGGCAAATTGGATTTGTATGAGAATTATTTGATACGGTTCCAATTATTGTCATTATAGGAAAATATTTATGTATTTTATATCCGGATTTCTCGATAATCTACAAGGAAAACCGAGCAATTTTAGTTATTGTGTTTAATACTTGCCTCTCGAAATTGCTGTATGAAATGGATATTTCACAATGAATCTTTCAAATGTTTGTGCGAAAATTTCCACTTAACGAATATTCATCTGACTGTTGAATTTTTGTTGTAATTTTTTTTGCTTTTTCCACTCCTCTTAGAATAATTATATCTGACCAGAACTTGGGATCATGGTTTAGGTATTGATTTTCTGAGAATAAGTAGGTTCTAATCAAAATTCAGTACCTACTCTTGGCTATTCAAGAACTCTTCAACGGTAACGTCCATCATAACCCACCTCCTTAATTATACACAGTTCCCTGTCAGTTCACCAAGATGAATAACAGGGAATCAATAGCAACAGTTATACACGTATTGATTCCATAGCATACTCGATACCGTGAAATAAAAACCCTAATCGTTCTACTTAGCTGATTATCCAATCAATTTGAAACTATTGTATTCGAGAAAATTACGAAAATTGAGGGACATATGTTGGATCTTCCGAACATGAGAAAAATCAGGATTAACGGATGCTTAGGAGCGTGCAGTGTGGAATACAATGGCTGTGTCTATTCGAGTGACATTGGTAATTAATCATGACAGTAATTGGCGTATTCAAGAATTGTGCATTAGGATTTCGTCGTTAGAATTAATTGTTATTAGCATAAGGCTCTTACGATGTGGACTATGCTTCAGCTTCAATTGTAGTTTTTTCAATGGTTAGGTTGGAAGAATTACTTGAAAAGTACATACATAGGTACTAGGTTCCTTAAATACATATTTCAAATGAGAAAACCTAATAAATTTTGGTATAAATGTTTCTCAGGCTTAGGTCAAAATCGAAGATTTACCTAAGAAAAATCAATAATGAATTGGAGATTCAAAGTCTAGACAACTGACAACTGAAGATAAAAGATAATTAGTATTTTTTACCGATGTTTATTTTCTTAATTTAATTGAACAAATTGGAAACATAATTACATATACCAAATTTGAATGCAGATAAATATGCTCTGAATTTGAATATTTCTTCTATTCAAATACTTTCTTAAGTTATATTTATATATTCCAGCTCTGTGATTTGAACAACAGAAAATATTGAATATCTTTTGTGACCAAATGTTGACCAAATGCTTCGTGTGGACTTTCGAGGCCTACTGGGATGTCAATCATTCTTGAATGAACTATGCCTAGATTATCTCATATTTACTATTAAATTTTTTTTCATAAAACTCTTCATTGTATTTAAAAAAGAACAAGTACAATCAACTAAACATACTCTGGTGGTCTGGTATCCGATGAAATAAACATTCTGAAGCGAATATTTCTGAAATAAATTGATGTAAAGTCAGTGATCCATATTAATTGTTGAGCAGTGTAATTGAAATTTGGAATATTCCAACTATTACTGATTGTACTGTACTAGTACATGAATTCCATGAAGAACTGGATACAAAAAGGAAAATCCCTATTTTTATTATTTTTGTTTTCATTTAATATGATACAGGGTGGACAAAATTGGTGATACCTGAACTACAACTTATTCAACCCAACGAGAAAGAGGAAAATGCATGGCAAATTACTGTCGTCATTCTTCGAGAAACTAATAATGCCATCAACTGCATTCTTCTATCTTCTTTTGTTTTCGAGTTATGGGCCAAAATTAAAATTTCAACTTTGGTCATTAGCTCCATTTCTGTTTGTACTAGGAAATAAAAACATTATGGAAACACTTCTTGATAGCAATCCAGTGGCATACTATGATTTTTTTCAAGAGGTTTATCCGCTGAGCTATTACATAACGTTGTGTTTTTTCGTATGAAAACAGAGTAGTTGAAAATGACTTAGAAAGAATCGCCATTTTTTTTCCGTTTCAGAAATATATCAAGCATCACTCTGAGTCTTTCTAAGTCATTTTAAACTACTGTTTTCATAAGAAAAAATGACGACCATAATGTGCCATGCATTTTCCTCTATCTCGTTGGGTTAAAAAGTTGTACTTCAGGTAACCCCAATTTTGCCCACCCTGTACAGTAACTACATATTTATGTAGTTTTATTAATATTAAGTGAAGTCGTTGACCTTTGAGACATGTCCCAAGAAAGTTATTTTCTTCTTCTTCTGTGCAGAATTTCTGTTTTCAAGCCAGTTCATGCTTCTCGCTGCATGCATTCTCAATCTCTAGATTTTAGATATTTACAGCGAATTTAAGCCATTTTACCCATACTATTCAAAATTGGTTTCTGTGATGAAAATGAATTGAAAGAATGGTTTGCTCCATTTCGAAAGATCATAATTCACTTTTTATAGGCAATTTTTCATTCTATTGCTTCCTGAGTGCAATGTGATGCAATTTGCAATAAAAATATTTGCATGTACGTATATGACTGTCACTGTTAGATATATCTCTCCCTCACACCTTCCTTCACATAAAATTCATAATTTTATATATTTCGATAATCACTCAACTTAACCTTAGATTAACAGATAGGCAGCAATTGTGCCATTGTTTTACATTTTGACGGATCTTTCCTCATTTGTTCGCAATTTCCTGTAATTCCATAATGTATAAAATTGGCATAATTAGAAAGTAATTCTTCATAACGCAATATATAACTTTGACTTCGACTGCTAACACATCTTTCTTTCCTCAGAAATTCTCAACTGTAAAATTCATAGGTGTTTCAAGGCTAGATTTTTAAAAGTTATACAGGGTGTCCCGGAAAGAATACGACAAACGGATACCATGAATTATGGTCATCAGGCTGGACTCGTATCAAGCGGTTTTAATCGCCAGCGAGCCTTCGTTTGGGATATACAGGGTGATGTTCATCTTATGAGTGAAATTTCACAGTTCAATAACTCTTGAACTAAGCGATCGAATGATTTCAAATTTTGAAGTTTTGTCACTCTTTACTATCGCCTTTCTTCAATATTTCTGAAATCGAATAAATCAGATCGGTACTGAGAAATTTTTTGAATTTTATTATTTTCGTGAATATTGGATCAGCCTGTACATGGACATTATGTTTTTTTTTCCATTTTAGTAACCACAAAGAATTAATTCAAAATAAAAATTCAAAATCTCTGCTTGGCACCGTCATACAGCGTGATCATTAAACATTGCCCTCCATGAATCTTGAAATTATAGGTAAAATTATTTCAAATTCTCCAGTTTTATCACCTTTTACGACTGCCTTCCTTGAAATATTTATCAAATTATAAAAACAGAAACGGACTAGTAAAAGTTCAGACTGAATGATGATTTTTATGACTGAAAATGAATACTAGTGTTTAAGAAGAGAGTTCAGATTAGGATATCAAATCATAAAAATGTTTTCATAAATGAAACTAATTTATTTGAGAAAACTTCCAATCAACATACTATACATGCTACATGTAATTAATTCGAATTTGGACTGCGTCTAATCAATAAATGATACACTTAAAATTTTCTTTGTAAATTTCCATATTATATCCACGAAAACGTAGATCCATTATCAAAACAGAAATTCATCAAAATCCTCATTTTTTTAAAAGGCAACTCATATTTTTTTTCTGTTCATTATTTAAAACAACTAAAAGCGAACAAAAAATGCTTAAATAATGAACAGAAAAAATATAGGATGCCATTTAAAGAAATTAAGATTTTCATGAATTTCTGTTTTGATATAATGAATGGATCTACGTTTTCGTGGACCCTGTATATAAAATGGTTATTTACAAAGAAAATTTTTAGTGTATCATTTATTGACTAGCCACAGTCCAAATTTGAATCAATTACATAGAACAGGGACGCAGCTATAGTCCCTGTCAAAATATTAATAAAAATTAAAATTTCTCGAAAACCGTTAAGAATTCAGACATAGTCTCATCAAACTTACATTAAAATTCAACAGGGAATTCAAAAATGTAAAAAATATAGGGTGTACCATTTAAAATAACGAAGTTGATAGCTGTGCGGAAGAAACGAAACACTTTGTATAGTTCAAAATAATTTTAAGAGATGCCCTACTTAAAAAGAGGAAAGTTTTATTTGAAACAATTTTTTGTCAAGTTAATAGAATTAGAGTAAACGACCGCTGACACCCTGAAGGTACCGAAGATATGAATTCTAGGACAAAAAAACATTTTTCTTATATAGTTGCGTAATGTCATACTCTGAATTATTAATATTCTCCCTTTGTTTTTCAGGAGGAAACAACCCCGCAACCATCGTGATTCGCGTTGGCAACAACCGTCCAGATCTAGGCACCAACCCCATATGCAACCGTTTCACGGGCTTCCTAGAAGTGGGACAACCCCTATTCCTGCCGTGCAACCCCCCCATGCCGGGCGCCTTCGTCAGCGTCCACCTGGAAACGCCGACCACCAGCCAACTATCAATTTGCGAGGCCTTCGTCTACACCGACCAAGCCCTCCCGATCGAAAGGTGCCCCCAGTTCAGGGACCAGCCTCCCGGTAGCACAGCCACCTACAACGGAAAATGTTACATCTTCTACAACCGGCAGCCACTGAAGTTCCGCGAGGCCCTGAATTTCTGCAAGTCCCGTGGGGGCACGTTGGTGGATGAGAGCAATCCTGCTTTGCAGGGCTTCATCAGCTGGGAGCTGTGGAGGAGGCACAGGAGTGACGCCAGCGGGCAGTACTGGATGGGGGCGGTGAGGAACAAGAAATTGGGTAGTTGGCAGTGGCTGAAAGGGGACGATGTCACTGTGTCGTTCTGGAATACGCCAATAGAGAATGGGGACTGCGCTCGGTATGACGGTACCAAGGGGTGGCTGTGGTCAGATACGGACTGTAACATGCATTTGAACTACATCTGCCAGCACCGTGAGTATAATCGTCATTTTTCAGATGTTTTTCGTCACCAAAAAAGGGGTTGCTCAAAAATCTCCATTTCTTTGTGTGAGATATAACATTCTCAGATTCAAGTGGTGATTACTGGTCAAAAAATAGTTCAAATACAGCTCAACAAGTTGGTACCTGAAAAGCAATTTTTAATTTTTCACTTTATGAACCAGAAAACAAATGAAATAGAATAGACCTGGGAACATAGATACAAGGAATGGAAAATAAACATTTGTTATTGTCTAAAGACTGTAGTGAGATAGTTGCTTAGTGTCGCCAATCATAATTGAGATAGTTGAATCTGACACCATTGTCACGTCAATTTTCCATACGAAAAGGTAGGAACTATACAAATTTATTTCACGCCAATGCCTTAGTGTCGCTCTAGACGGAGAAGCATCGAATGTTTGTACCACAACAAATACATTCATAGCACGTCAATGCCCATTCCATGTACATATTTATGTTCCAAGGAATAGACATGCAAGTGTAAGGGAAGAAAAAGTCACATCCAAAATTAGTTTCGCAAGCATATTTTCTCCTTATTCATTGAAAATAAATTTTTGATAGCTTGAGTTATTTCGATCAAATAAGGTCTCTTGAAATTTCTTGCTAGAAGTAACGGTTTCTGAGAGAAAAAGTTTTTGAACAGGAATGTAGCGTTATTACGCATACAGGGTGTCTGTAAACAAATGAGAAGGACTTAGGGAGATGATTCCTCGATGAAAATAAGGCGGGGTAGTTCCTATAATTTTTTTTTCGAAATCGACCTCCCTTTCAAGATACAGCCTTTGGAAGGCGATGGCAGATGAGTTGACAGTTTTTAATTTTTTTACGGGTTCTAAAAAACACTGAGTCATAAAGCTATACATAATAGAAGCAATAAGTAGATGTTACTCACACAATTTTTCAGATCTCATAACTTTATTATTAGGGGTTGAAAATAACAACGGAGGTCTATGAGGCAAATAATTGATGCATGTATTTTAGCGTTCCATTCCATGGAACACTTATACGATGAAACGGAAAGAACAGTGATCAGAACTGCTTTTTTCTCTAGAATTGAATGGGAAACCCTAAGAGAATTTTATTTTTCGAAAATCTATTCCATGAAAACAGTTCTTGAAAAAAAATCATAAGGGGTTGTTATTTTCAACCCCTAATAATAAAGTTATGAGATCTAAAAGAAATGTGTGAGTAACACCTACTTAGTGCTTCATATTATGTACAGGGAGGGCAAAATTCGTTATCTACTGAGAGGATCTCGAGAACTATACCAGCTAGAAGAAAACGGATGACACATTTCCTATTACATTTTCAGAGAAACAAAGAATGGTGAAAACCACAGCCTCCTACTTACAATACTTCTTTTTTGAGTTTGACAATTTCGTTAAGTTCTCATAATTTTTTTGTCTTTGAAGTTACAAATCTGAAACTTGAACCTTCTACAGGCACTTTTTTACGTAGAATCCACCGATGAGCCCAAAATATTTTTTCATTTCGAATCATTAGGTGAACTTTCATTTTTTTAAATGCAAACTTTTATTGAATTTGATATTTTTGAATTGGAAAGAAATCTTTTGTCAGTAGATTCTACGTATAAGACGCCTAAGAAGGTTCAAGTTTCAGAGCTGTAACGTCAAAGACAAAAAAGTTATGAGAACTTTTCGGAATCGTCAAAATCTCAATTTTTGATTATAACTCGAAATCTGAAAATGATAAACCGATTCTGTTTTCAGATTTGGAATAGTAAGGAAAAAAGAGCTAGAGAATGTGTCATCCGTTTTCTTCTAGCTGCTATAGTTCTCGAGATCCCCTCAGTAGATATTATGACAATTATGCCCAGCCTGTATAGTACCCGTAAAAAAAATTGAAAATTGTCAATTCGTCATCGCCCTCCAAAGGCTGTATCTTGGGAGGGAGGTCGATTTCGAAAACATTTATAGAAACTACCCCTGCTTATTTTCATCGAGGAATCATCTCCCTGAGTCCTTCGAATTTGTTTACAGACATCCTGTATATATAGTCGGATGTCATGCTTACATTAAAAGGGAACACCACTAATATTGCTTGTATCGCCTTCTTTCATAATATGTATGCTCACTATCATTTGTGTAAGAATTTTAGTATGAAAATTGCTTTTCTGGTGCCATTTTTAGGGGCTCTATCTAAACAGGGCCTACTCAAGAAAAAATTCATACAGTTTGTCAATTTGAAAATGTACGACCCTTATTATCTCGATCCCAAAACTAAATCAGAAAAAATGCCACAAGAGCTAAACTTTGGTTCGTAGGGAGAAATTTTATACGGTTAGTTCCAATCAATATTAATCAACCTGTGAGCATGATGACAGCAAACCCTAAAATCTTAAATGGGGCAAAAAAAAGAGTAGAATAGTTACTATAGTGAGAGTAGCAATTAAACATGAAAATAATGAACAACCTACCACTATAGAAAAAAAATGTTGTCCATTATTTATTTGTAGACGAAAATATAACCCATTTTCAAATTCGGTCCTTACGTTTTGGAAACTTCAACTTGAATTTCTAGGCATGATGTGTGTATTCCTACTATCAATACCTCTACATCTCGGGGCTGTGTTTTATACACAACCGAAGGGGAAAAATCTAAAGGTGTCAAGTCTGGAGAGTGTGGTGGCCTTTCAATTGGCCCTCATCTACCATTTCTCTTGGAAAGCATCAATGAGCCCTTGCCTCATTAGATGAAAGTCCCCATACTTATTGACACCTTTAAATTTGTTCCCAGAAATCTATAGGTTCTAGAATCTTTCCAGATTTTCATTTAAAATTGGTTTGTAAAATCCATATGAATGTCCTTTTATTTCGATCATTTCGTGGTTAACTTTTCAACATTTTTTGCAGAACCAAAAGCTTGTGGACGTCCAGAACAGCCACCAAACTCGACCATGCTAGCTGAGAATTTCGACGTTGGTACGACAATCGAATATGAATGTGACAAAGAGCACATTCTCGTTGGAAGGAAAACGAGGACGTGCCTCGATACTGGTTTCTACGACGCCTTTCCACCTACTTGTAGACGTAAGTCAAATTTTGAGTTTAGATGAGGCGCTAGAGGATATCACTTCACATATCATTTTTCACAGAAATTCAGTGTGGTTACCCAGCCAATATCGCGAACGGAGAGTATACTTTGGTCAACGATAGTGTGGGTTATCTAAGCAGAGTTGTGTATAAATGTGATGAGGGCTTTAGACTTGTGCATAGAGCTGAGCTTATCTGTGACGTAGATGCTCGATGGAATGGTCCACCACCAAGATGCGAGAGTAAGTACCTACCCCAGAAAATCATTAATCATATATTTTCCCTTGCATAATTGAACAATTGTTTCGATATCACAATAGCATCTTCATGTTAGAGTATACCTTCACCCACCTGGAGTATCTAGTTAATTAGTAGGTAATTATGGATGTCCATCAAATATCGGCCACATCATACCAATATTTGGAAAAAAATACATATAGAGGATGCCTGATGACATAAGGGACAATAGCTTACAGTTGGGGAGCCGAAGAGGGAAATTCGGGATTTACTCAAGCGTGTCAGATTAATATAAGGGGACATACCTTGGACCCTGTAGAGTACCTCTACCAAAAATTAGACCTGTATATAGGGGGAATTGTCTAGGACATCCCGTCAGAATATTAAAAAAAAGATCAATGTACATACTCGAGCGTGTCAGATTGAGATATATGTGGTTAATTACATGTTGAAAAGAATATATTTTCTCTTAATCTGACAATTTAAGCGCGTCGAAAATGTGCGAGAGGTCGCCAAACTTGCAGAAAAAAAGTTTCGTGTACGTTCTCGAGTGCGCCGGTGGTGTTTTTCTTATTTTGAAGCTAATGATTCAAGAATAATGGAAAAAATATAATCTGACAGTTTTAGCAATAATAATAATTGGCCATAAAGGTCACAAAAATCAGTTTTTTTTAATTATCTCCTCCCCTGGGCTTCAAATCTTATTCGCATTCATTATAAGAGTTGTAGATCATAATAGTTCATAAGAATTTTGTCCTAAGCAATTTTTTCTACGTTCAAACGTTTTTGAGATATATGACGACTAATGCGAGGTATTTAGCGATAACATGCTGAAGCGAAAATTCACTCATTGGAAAATAGTACATTCTAAGGTTCAGTCAGAAACTAATTTCGAAATTGTCATCATAGAAATACATTCATTTTGACTATTGGATGAATGTAGATTAGACTGGGATTCTACATTGACCTTGCCCTTTCGCATGTGTGGCTAAGCTCCTCGCCCTTATCGCCCTCTAACTCGAGAACGGTTAAGGGTATGTAAAATTGCTTCAGACAAAAGTTGTGTAGAATTTTATTATCTACAACTTTCATAATGGAAACAAAAACAATTAGAGGTACGGATTCGAAAAAAAAGCATTTTCATCATCTTCAAAGTGTTAGATTAAGGAAACCCCCCCTTGATTAGTGTCATATTAATGACATCTGTATGAAAATCTGACATGCTCGAGTACGTACAAGTAACGATTTTTTTTTCACATTTTCAAAGGACCGCTGTGACCTTGCGTCACGTCCAAATTGTCAGTCCCTTGAAAAGTAGCTTCCTTTGGGTCCAATTAACATATCCTCCAAAAATCTGACACGATGGAAATTTTTTTTTTTACCATTTTCAACACTTCCGTACGGCTAGTCCCACCGCGCAAACTGTCAGATTAGCATGAATTCATTATCAGAGACACGTAGGGCATATACACTATCTTAATCTGACACGCTTGAGTATGTACACCTGACGATTTTTTTTCACATCTTTGAGACCCTGAAGACGATTTCCCCACCGCTGCAAGTGCATACATCATAAAACCTTTTTTCTTTCTATCATCTAATCTTCAAAATCCACTAGGTTTCACGACGCTCGAGTAAATCCCGATTTAGCATCGTCGGCTCCCTAACTATTAGATATAGGTTGATTTATGAAAAATGCTGAAACTATGAACTCTTCGTGAATGAAGCTAACTTCGCTGATATTTCAAAAGATTGTTACTATCCACATTCTCCATCAGCTCACGCAAAATAAAAATTTTCAAATTTCAGGCCCGTATTGAAAAATTTCACTTGTCATGTAAGAAATATCACTAAGTATACAAGATATAAAAATCGAATAGAAATTTGAAAAGAGCAAAAAACACTGAGTGAAGATCAATTCTTTCAAAATTTGTTCTCTTTCAGAATAAGTATTTAGATCAACGATGATTTTTCTGGGAGAAAAATTTCGTATTTCCGATAGAAAATGAATTTGATGAGTGTAATTCTCCAAAAAAAAAAATTCAATGGGCTGCTTCGTTACAAATCCGTAATATTACAGAGATGATTAACTATCTGCATAAAACTGAAGTACTTAATGCATATTCATTTAAATCTTCCACAGTAATCGAATGCAACGGCTCCATAGAAATCGAAAATGGCTTCTACGAGCTCGTCAACAACAATGAAACAGTTTTTGGAACACAGGTCCGATACTCTTGTAAACCCGGCTACAAGCTCGTTGGACCAAGACAGATTACTTGCCTGGCTAATGAGCAATATGATGCGCTTCCACCTACTTGCCAAGGTACTGTTACTTTTATTCGTATTCTCTGACTTACTTTTCTTGCCTGAAAAAACACGTTCTTCTGCAACGAAAGTAAAGATGGCAACGAGACACTTTTACTCGAATTGCCTAATTTGTCTTTGCAACAAAATGCTTCCTACTGGGGAAACACAAAATTTTGTGATACATGAATAAAAAAATAACAATTCAGAACATCACTGAGGACAAATTTTGTATAAATTCAATATATGCTGAAAATTTACGTTCTTCAACCATTTATTGACAAAGTAGGTAATGAACATAATTAAGAATGGGAAAAAGGTCTCTTTGAAACATGCACACTCTATGCTCGGATATTCAAATATCCATCCGCTTCCTAGATGAAAGAACCTTGACTTTTGTTTTGCAGACTTTTCATCATCACGTTTTTGATCTTTGCATCTGATTACTGGGTTGTTGGGATTCGACATTATTCAGATACAATTGAATCTGATGAAAAGTCTGCAATTATTCTTCATGATTTCGATATTTCTTGAACTTTGAAAAAAACAATCAATACATTCTAATCGAATACGATAATCTGAGTCTTGCGTAATCATCAAATTATCCATATCCCAATTATCTATAAAAAAAATTGAAGAAAACGAGATGTAAGGGAAAAAAGGATTGGAAGGACAATATTAACGTAAATAACTGCGAAAAATTCTACAGATGAGATCTCTCAGTGTATGGCTTTTTATCCAGATGGAATTTCTGAGAATCATTACCTATAGTTTTAGATGATTTCAAGAGTTTGAATCTTGAACTTTGGTTTTTGCTACGAGTAACCCTTATAATATTATGGTTGGAATAATCAAAGTCAAAGTTTTTTTTATTTCTCTTCCCAATTTATGTTTTTTTTGGAATCGTCACATATTCCTTATGTTTTTTCAGGCAGAAATCGAAATAATCGGTCGCTTTTTAAATGAATACGTCTCCCAAATCGAACAAATTCGAATTTTGCTGTGAATATCAACTTTATCTTGTTACAGAAGATGGAACAACTCTATTACCTACAACACCCACACGGCCTGCCACGAAAACTACCAAACCATCGACTTCAAGAAGAAGAACACATCCACCACGTCCGACAACCATTCGCGCAGACATGGATATCTTGAAGATAAGCAGGACCACCAGAAGAACCACGCCTAGGACTACTTCAGCGCAATCAACAACGTCCACCACCACCCAATTTCCTCAATTAGTCGTGGCTGTGCATCCCCAAGACAACGAAATAGCAGGAAGCTCGAACATACAACGGGGGGAGGCTCCAAATGTTAATATTCCACTCTCCGTTGACGGAGAACGAAGAGAACCACTTGGAGCCAAGCTGAATCTTGGCGCTGTCATTGCGTTGGGCGCATTCGGGGCTTTCATATTTTTGGCAGCAATCATCACAACCATCATTATTCTGGTGAAAAGGTAAGGAATTATGGATATCTTGTTTTGTTGGCTTTTACATAAATCAGAACTGACGGGTATGGGAGCCTTTGGAAAAAGAAGTTTTGTGGTTAGTTGTGAAGATTGGGGTTTTTAGTTGGGCCCTCCTTTATTGTTGCATCTGCTTGGACGTTGCTTTACGGATTCACATCAATAAACACGCTTGTTTTGACACCGACTATCTGAACAGCGAATCCTATCGCAAAACGGAGTACGCAAACGCTCAAAGAGTACAAGTAGTTACACTTTGCCGATTTACAAGGGAAGATCTGACGCACGAAATTTCAACCTTGAAGTCAGGAGACACTACGCGCCACTCGCCAGCGATACTGCGGTCAGATTCACTACAGTAAAAGATTATTGAGTTAGTTGGCCTAATTTAACTTAACCTAACTCAATAATCTTCGACTATAGACTACAGTCAAAGGCGAATCTGGGCGACCAATTTTTTTGTATATCAAGGTCACGCGTTTTCCATATAATTGTACCATGACCATCAGCACTTACACCTACGTCTAAAAATGAGCAGATCATTGACCAAGAGCATTTGCAGGCTTGTTCAAATTCAGAACCAGTGTGGTTGGTTACACCTAACACCAAAGATATTACGCACTGTGTAATATCTTTGGGTAACACATCCAGGTACGGAATTTGTCCAACGCTGCTTGGCCGCACCGATATTTTCAAAAAGACAGATATGCAAACATCTTGAAGACTAGTACCTAGTACCAAAAAACTTTCTGAAGTATCGTGTAAAATTTGAGCTCAATTCGACATGTTATTATAGTTTTCCTCAGATTAAAATAGGCGAGTTTCATACCTAAGCTGAATGAAAACTTATAAAATCGAGAATCTTATGATCATTTATCTCATGCGAATAAAGAATACCATATGTCAAAAAAATCTACCCATGTTAATAAGCCATAAGAATTTTTCTCATGTTTTATACGATCCTACAAAATTTCGTATCAGTACTTCATAACTAGGTTTCAATTTTCAATTCGGTTGGATCGGTATTTCTTTTATTAATATCAACAACGTTCCCATTCAGGTAATGAATCCTATAGTTGGGGAGCCCAAGAGGGAAATTCGAGATATACTCGAGCGTGTCAGATTATCAGTTAAATGTAAGGGGAGATACCTTGGAACCTGTAGAGTACCACTACCAAAAATTAGACCTTTATATAGGTCTAGGACAGCCTGTCATCAGAATAGTAAAAACAGGGGATTATTGTACATATTACTTGAGCGTGTCAGATAAAGATATATCTGGTTAATTACATGTTGAAAAGTTGAAAAAATATAATCTGACAGTTTCAGCAAGCCGAAACAATAAAAATTGGCCATAAAGGCCACAAAAATCAGTTTTTTTGAATTATCTCCTCTACGCAGTCATTATAAAAGTTGTAGAGCATAACATTTTCTACAAATTTTGTCCGGAGCAATTTTTTCTACGTTTGAATATGGCGATGAATGTATATTAGACTGGGTTTCTACATTGACCTTGGCCTTTCGCATGTGTGACTAAACTCCACGCGCTAATCACCCTCTAGCTCGAAAATGGTTAAGGGAATGAAAAACTACTCCAGCCACAGTTATATAGAATTTTATTACCTACAACTTTTTTTTTGCTTTTTTTGCATTTTCAAAGGACCGCTGTGACCTTGCGTCACGCCCGAATTGTCAGTATCTTGAAAAAGTAGCTTCCTTTGGGTCCAATCAACATATCTTTTTTCAACCTTGAAGTATGCTCACAAAGGGTTGAAATAGTTATCTTCGGACGGGAGGAATTTCATACCAAATACCTACTTTAATTTCCTCAAAGAATCTACTAGGTTTTGTTATTAATTTTTCACTGAAATAATGCTATTCGGGATCCGCTCCTCTACAGAGGGCCTTTGTGCAGTGCTCTTCCACCACCAGGGTATACCAATAAAAGATACAACTCAGATCTGTTTATGACACGCACTGCTCGTTACAACGATTGTACAAGATTACTTATACCTCCTTCATCTTTGTTATCGTAAGACTAACTTTATTTAACATCTTTTCAACTTTCCCTCTCATCATTCATCTCACACCAATGTCAAATCGCAGTGCGGGCGGCTCAAACCGTTCCTCCCATCGACTGCCTGCAGCCAGTGCCATGCCCTCACGTTGGTACACCCTCCTAGCGCTTCCGTTTCCCGACCAGCAGATCGGTAGAAGGGAATTCACACGAAACTGTCGGACCCATAGGGCTGGTTACTTCTCCAACCCCATCTAAAGCCCGAAATTGTGCCACGATGAACACAGGTACGACCCGACCCGCACTGCACTGCATGTACCCTTCATCTCTCTCTTTCCTTGCACAGAAACCCTTCACCACACGCTGTTTATATGCTTAACCCATGTGTGCTCTTCCTTATAGTTGTGTTTGCTTGTTTCGATAGAGAATAGGTAATAAATTAATAAATAATGAAGCCAGGAACAAACTCACACACCGCACAGGTTTGTAGGTCTGGACAGCCTTCCCGCACTTACGAGGATATATTGATATCTAGTTAGCCTAGACCAGTTTCATGCATAAAAAAATATTGTTTTACCATAGCAACGAATAATAACTTATTAGAAGTGTCAGTGTGAAGTTTGAGGTCAAAAAAGAAAACCAGAGTTACGCAATGAATTAAAAGAAAGAAGATGTCCACCGAAATTGTGAAAATCGAAAAATTGGAGTATCGAGCCTTCATCAAGTACCTGTATTTGAGGGCTGAGAGGTAAGTGGATTTACGAAGATATGCTTAATACCCTTGGTGACCAATGTCCTTCGTATGCGACCGTGAAAAATTAGACTTCAAGCTTCAAAAGAGGTAAATTTTTCATTGAAGAGGATGACCGAACGGGAAGGCCAGTGTCAGTCCCCGAAAATATCGATGGAGTTCATGACATTATTTTATCAGACCGTCGAATTGGGCTAAAACGGATATCTGAAGCACTGAATATTTCACACGAACGCGTTCATCATATAGTTCACGTCAATTTGGACATGAGAAAAATGTCTGCAAAATGGATCTCCAGATGTTTGAATGTTGACCAAAAGAGTGCAAACGATGTAAACTTCTTAAACCGATTTGTTACTATGGATGAGAATTGGGTACATTTCTATACGATCCAGAAACAAAGCAACAATCGATGGAATGGCGACACTCTGGTTCTCCAAGACCTAAGAAGTCCACAAATCTGCTGGAAAAGTTCTTGCTTCAGTTTTTTGGGATAGCCATGGAATAATCATGATTGATTTTTTGGATAAGGGTAGAACAATAACCGGAGATTACTATTCGACATTACTGACCACTCTACGGAAAAAATTAAAGGGAGAAGACGCGGATAGCTATCCAAAGGTGTTTTGTTTTTGCAGGACAACGCCCCTGCACACAAATCTCATGTTGCCATGCAAGAAATTCGTGATTTAGGGTTTGAATTACTAGAGCACCTCCCTTATTCACCAGATTTGGCTCCATCCGACTATCATCTCTTTCCTCAACTGAAAAAAAGTTCAAAAGGTCGTAAATTTTCTTCCAACGAGGAGGTAATAAAAGCTGTGGAGGTCTGGTTTGCAGAGCAAGAAGAAACATTTTTTTGAAAGGTCTAGAGACGTTGCAGGTTCGCTGTAATGAATGCATCCAATTAAGAGGAGAATATGTTGAGTAATAACATATTTTGACGTTGAAATTTTGTTTGGTTCTATAGTAGTAGTCCGGGAGGCAGGGGCTTTTTTTTCAAGGAATTTCATCCAGGCTGAATTTAATACTGTAGGTTGTAGTCACATTGCAAGTGACGAAACCGACCGTCAGCTGCAATACCATCGGTGGGTGCGGGCGTGGGAGGCGGCGGAACTCGGGAAAAAATGCAAAATTTCAAGTGATTTCATCCCGGCTGAAATTTTTTATATGTAATATTGATGATAATTAGAAACAAAATAGTGAAGTCAGCCGATCCGCGGAGGGTGGAAAATACGTCAGTCGAGCGCGTGAAGTTGGGAAAAAAAGTTGAAAATCAAGTTATTTCATCCCGAAAGAAAACACCTGCATATGATTTCTTACATATATGGAAATATAAAAATGACCGTCAGCTGCGTGTCTAGCGGGGGAAAGACCGTCAGTCAGAGCAAAAATGTATGAGCGCGCTCATGCATTCATACGGCGTGCGAAATTTTCAGTGGTCTGACTGATTACTTTTTTCTCATTAGTTGATCAGTCTACGAATATTTTAACATTTATATTCATCAAAAATATGATATTTATTGATATCAGACGGGTTTGTTACGATTTACCTATGATATATGTAGGTAAAGCAGCAACATCATATGATATACTTAATTATATGCAATAGGTAATTCATATTTTTATTAATTCTACATGATCTATATGAATTTAGTTAGTCATTATTTCATGTTATGCCGAAGTATACGCACTGGGAACGTCGAACTCTTCAAACTCATATTACCTAATATTGCAAATGTCTTCTTCGCATTTAATCAGCCAAATTATGCACGTTACACCCTAATATACTATGACAAATTAATGAAAGTACATGAAACACATCCAGGATTATATTTGCGATTAAGTAGTGGATCAATGGGAATCAAACGCACTGACAAACCATTCTCTCGACAGCCCATAGACTTGACATTGGAACAAACCATAAATGCCGATGCTGCCAATAAATTGACAGGAATCAGTCACACTACCAATTCAATCAAGGCTCGCCAGCGATGGTGTAAAAGTCACAGCATACGTTCAAAAATTATTGCCCACGTTATGGAGGAAACCGACCTTCGGCCTGACCAAGACATAACAGCTGATCTTGAGAAGAGCAGAATAAAGAGACATTCCTTACAGTTGGAGAATTGTATAAATCATATAAAACAAAATATGAACCCTTTTTCGAAAGACGTAGACAAAAATTCATTATACAATATTTCAACAGGGCAAGCCACTACAAAGGACATCGAAAATTTTTTGCTGAATGTGGAGACACTTGGGAATGAACAACGGAAACAATTTATATTAGAATGTTCGGCAGATCAGGAAAGATTTGAGAAAGTCATCAAGAGAAATAAGATCCTGAATTTCTCAGCGGCTGCACCGAAGCAAAAAATGTTAGTTGCTGGAAGATCCCATTCCATTCAAATGCAACGTGATTTATTTGGACAACTATTTTCACTGTCCTTGAAACAAACTCTAAATATCGATACAGTTCTAGCATATCCCTTAACACCTGTCCCCCTAGCTTGTGTCACCTAGATGGGACGATTTGCAAAACCGATAAATCGGTATTGTTGAAAACTCTTCAGAAAGATCTCGACAGCATCCCACCAAATCAGTGCGACGTAATTATTTATGACGGTTTTTTCATAATGCATTCAATCAGAGATGTGCCATCATCATTTAGTAAGATATCACAAAAGCTGATGCAAGTATTTACATCAAATAGTGCCGATACAGTGATAATTGCTTTTGACCGATACGTATTTCCATCTATTAAGGACAACGAGCATGCATTAAGAAATAGGGTCAGAGGGCAGCGATTTCAAATAAATGGACCCGATCAAATACGTCCATCAAATTTCTCAGATGCATTGAAAAATATTTATTTCAAAGAAGCGCTCGTTAAATTTTTAATAGACGACTGGTAAAATGATCACACGGCATCGTGGATTGGTAATAAAACAGTTTTTGTGAACTATATAGAATGCCACAAATATGAAGTTGAAGAAGGTAAAGTTCAACGATAATCCGATCCATTGTTAACGTGTCCAGGTCACGAAGAAGCAGACACAAAGATGGTTTTCCATGTTTGTCGCTTAAAGTCTGATGTTCATGTAACAAAGCGATGTTCTGATACAGATATCTTGATCATCATGTTGGGAAATATGAATTTCATCGAGAAGAACGCACAAATCTCGATGCATGTTGGGACCGGCAATAATCAGACATTCATTGATGCCACCAAATTGTTTGTATCATTGGGTCCAAATTTGTGCTCTGCATTGCTAGGATTTCATGCCTTTACTGGATGCGATTTCAATTCAGCATTTTACCGTAAAGGAAAAAAAAACCGTTTGAAATTCTCCGGAAGTCTCCAACGTATATCCAGGCACTGAGTGGTATTTCACAAATCCCCAATTGTGACATCGATCAATTGTTCACATACTTGGAAAGCTATGTTTGCAGAATATATGGATTTGCAGGAGTTGACGATGTTAACACTGCTCGTGTGTTAACATTCAACAGAGCATACGGCAATAAAGATGACTGCAATCCAATAAATTTGGAAAAAAAAATTGACGGGTCGTTATTCCCGCCCTGTAAGGCTGAACTGAACCAGCATTTCATCCGGACGGCATACATCGCCCACCTTTGGAGCTCATCTCCCTGTCCTTACTGACTTATTACCATCCGACTATGGATGGGAGAAAATTGAAGACAAATATTTTTTTAAATGGTTTGTGGGAGACCAATTGCCACCATCTATTACAAGCATCAGTAATATAGACTTGAACATTGAAGGTATGAAAAAATTTTTTCGTTTATTTATATATGCCAAAAAAAGCATAAAACAACATGATTTTATTAATTGATTGATTTTTTTATTTCAGAAGAAAACGAAACAGAAACGGATGGATATTTGAATGTTGATAACTAATTAATAAAAATATGAATTACCTATTGCATATAATTAAGTATATTATATGATGTTGCTGCTTTACCTACATGTATCATGGGTAAATCGTAACAAACCCGTCTGATATTAATAAAAATCATATTTTTGATGAATATAAATGTTAAAATATTAGTAGACTGATCAACTTATAAGAAAAAAGTCATCAGTCAGACCACTGAAAATTCCGCGCGCCGTATAAATGCATGAGCGCGCTCATACATTTTTGCTCTGACTGACGGTCTTTCCCCCGCTAGACACGCAGCTGACGGTCATTTTTATATTTCCATATATGTAAGAAATCATATGCAGGTGTTTTCATTCGGGATGAAATAACTTGATTTTCAACTTTTTTTCCCAACTTCACGCGCTCGACTGACGTATTTTCCACCCTCCGCGGATCGGCTGACTTCACTATTTTGTTTTTAATTATCATCAATATTACATATAAAAAATTTCAGCCGGGATGAAATCACTTGAAATTTTGCATTTTTTCCCGAGTTCTGCCGCCTCCCACGCCCGCACCCACCGCTACTTGACCAGCTGACGGTCAGTTTCGTCATTTGCAATGTGACTACAACAGTATAGTATTAAATTCAGCCGGGATGAAATTCCTTGAAAAAAAAGCCCCTGCCTCCCGGACTATAGGCTAAGAATTTTTCAATATATCCTCGTATGTTCTCAAAGCGATGAAAACATTAGCAACCACCTTTTGGCATCGCCAGGAGGGATGGTGGGGTCGTGTGGCGCAGCTGTTCCCACTAAAGGCTGGACTCGTTCAAATTTAATAGAAAAACACGAAAATCAGAAGGTGGTATTTAGGGAGAGATCTTTCATTAATTAAATTTGGTGGACTTCTCCTGTGTCCTACTGTGAGCCTAGTTTCTCTATGAGTCTAGGCCCATAGGCATTTGACCTTCCCTCCTGTCGCCAGCCCTGTTCGAAACAAACAAAAACCCTTTTCATCTCCAACTACTGGAATTTAGAAACAAATATTGTCATAGACATAGCCGCTTTTTGGAACAGAAACTTTAAATTTCCGTTTTGTTTCCAGAAACCACAGTGCCAAACATTACAGACACCGTACCTCCCCTGACTGCAACACAGTAGCCTCTTTCGACTCCTCCAGTTCGGAATCTAGGAACGGTTTGAACAGGTACTACCGACAAGCGTGGGAGAACTTACACGAATCTGCCGGCAGTAAATCGGGGCTGAACGCGGGCAGCTCTTCAACCCACTCCCCCCAAAGAAGAAAGGAGAGTATGGACGATCAGTTCAGGAACTCCGAGAGACAGAAGGACGGCTCTGAATTGGCAGCGAACGAACTATTCAACGGCAGTAAGAGTTCGGAGAAGAAGAGGCATCATCATCATCATCACCATCACCAAAGCGGAAAGGACCCAAGGCCACCACCTAGCAGAGACCACAGGCGCTACTGACAACCCAGTATGGTGGTCACTGTTGAGTTCGTCCAATGAAACTATTTATTTATGCGAATGAACGTATTGGGGTTTATATGACGATTAATTTTCGACAAATATCCTGGAAGATTATTGATTCCAATAGGAGCTGTTCTTATTCAATCAATAACTTCAAAGACGAATTTTAAGGATTCTACGTACCGATAAGTCATTTACATAACCCCAGGATGTAGGAATCTGATCATTAAAAATATTTATTTCATAGCAAAAAATTCAAAGGACCTCCAGAACTGCAATCTAAGATCCTTCAAAATACGCATTGGAATTTCCACTCTTGAAAATTCACCACAAAAGTTACTTGAAGTATAACATATAAAAAGAATATTGTCAAGTTCTGTCTAATACAATTATTAGGCTTATATGTATATTCATTATTGCGAACTATGTAGTATATCTTTTTGAATGTTTTACTCTTATCACAAACTTTTTGACTGATATTGTGGTGATAGTGTTTTCGGTGAGCTTTTCCAATTCATCATCAATAAATACACCGTATTTCGGAGGATCAGAAGTTTGATCATATCATTTATTTATTAACATTGAAAAGATCATTTTTGGTTGTCACAGATATTTTCGCTAAACTGCTCATGTTATACGTACGATTTTTTAATAGCTTAAGGTGAAAACTTAGGGAAGGTAACCAGGTTATAGTGCCATGCAATTAGGCATCATGAACTGCTATTATTGGAGGCTAATTGTTCAGATGAAATTATGCAATTCAGTTGTTGATACGACCTGAATGAAAGAGATTCTGAAAAAATTACGGATATTCTTGTGACTCAGCAACTGAAGAAACTTGGTGGATATTCTAGAGTATGACTCAATCATTCAAGTTTCTCCTTATTCTATAATGATATTTATTCGGATTTCATCTGATCGATTGCTCTACATTATTCAAACTGAATAATATATAAACAGAATTGTATTATAGTATATATTATGAATTATTCTTTAGTTTGTATAATAAAAGAATTTGAGTATTTGGAAAGAAATGATAATTAGATATATGTAATTAAATGAAAATATATTTTTGTTGCCTAAAAATTCTTTTTTTCATACTGGTCTTTCCTTTGAAAACTGAACATTAAAAAAATATGGAATGATTTCCTGATGATAACAGAATAGGTAGTGAAGGTTTATGATGAAAAACGAAAATTCAACTTTATAACTTTTATTATATTTCGAATATCTTATAAAACTATTTTACCTGAATTTTTAAACCTTAACTAACAGATAGAAATGTCTGAAGTGGTTGACTTCATAGTCTGAGCCAACTATCTATATGATTTTCAATCTCCACTCTTGCTTGATTCAACTGAGGCGGATCAGAATCATCTCTAGGATACATATTGGCGCAATGTGCTGTTCCTGCAAACAATAAACCATCCAAATGTATATCACGAGGGGTGCGAAGAACCCGTACAATGATGAAATCCAAACAAAATGAAAGGAAATATTAAAAACAATTTGATGGTTCCTCTATGGAGTTTTTACCTTCAATATAAATAGCTGGGGCGCCTTGATCCTTGGTTTTGGTGATCCCGAGGGCATGCCAAGGGTCAACGGATCCATGAACGAAAACGACATTTGTCACGTCAATATCGAGTCCACCATATATCGTATTTGTTCTGTCTACTGCTCTGTCCAGAAATGAGGTGTTAAATCTGGATCCAAAGATGTCTTCGCACTGTTGTATGTAAAAATCTACCGGGAATTGATCGCCGAATACGTGTGGGGAATAGCTGGATGTTTGGTAGAACCCGAACTCAGTACAGGTTTGGTAGGTCCATTGTCGTGCTGCGCACAATGATTCAAAGGAAGTTGTCAAAAAATTTGTAGCGATTTTTTAATTATGTATCGCAAAAACTCACCTCCTTCTCCTTCCCAACTTGTGTTTCTCAGTTCGTTGATCATGTTGTCATAGTTATAATCCAAACAAGTTTGATTTGTGGCGTTGAGAAGTAGGGTATTGATGGCGGCCAAACGTTGAACAGGTATTCCTATTGTCTCATTGAGCATTATACCGCAGAGATCATCGATGGTTATATTCCCGGCCTTCGTCTTCCCGATACGATTGTCCTTATTGTATTGGACAACGCCAGCGAAATTGTTGGCCAGCGTATCCCAAAAATTGGACAGGTGCTTCTGCTCCTTGATCAAAGTCTGCAACGGATCGCACAGTTTGAAAGATTCATCCAGTTTCCTCATGCCGAGGGGATGTCTGGTGAGGAGGTTAACTTGTTCGTGGGCCGTTTTTACGTTAGCTAAACACTGTTCGCTATAAGATTCTAGAGCTTCATCAACTACTCTGAAGTAATCTGTGAAAATTAAACATGTTGCTTTACAACATATTGTCCAAAAAGTGAATAATTATCTATGAACCACAAATGAAGTAATCCTCACCAAAGAAATCAACTTCAGCTAGCAAAGGTCCACTAGAAGATACTGCACCATGGATCAAGTGAGGGTATTTCATTCTTAGCCAAGCGGCCAGAGAACCTGGGTATGAACCACCAAATGCTATCCATTTGCCTGTTAGTTTCAATTCGTCTGTCATTTTTGTGATGAAAGTAGCTAAATCGGCTAAAGCTTGTTCGCTGGAGAGGTACACTAAATTTTTCACACTAATATCTCTGAAAAAAGTATAATAATCAAATAATTGTACAAATTTTTCAAGAGAGCTTTGGTTTTTATATGTTTGATGTTTGCTACTAACTTAGTTATAGTCTTATAGTGTTCATTATCCACATTTGGAATATACACTCCTCAAAAGATGAAGTGAATGTTTTACACAAATTGAATAATTGTATGAAGGAAAATAAAAAACTATTTCGTATATTTAGGTGTCTACATATGGTTAACCTACCTGAAATGGCAACAGTATACTTACTGCTTTAGAGCGACAAAATAGTAGAGAAATTAACAAAATAAATTTTCAACCTGGTTGAGTCTGTAGGCTTTCTGACAAGAAACACCTTGAAATCAAGGTTTAATATCGCTTGGGGCCTCCTCTAGCTTTTCGTTGAGCTCTTTACTCTATTCGCCATTGTGCCAATGAGGTTATTAATGAAAGTTTGAGGAATGATTTGCCAAATGTTCGTTGTTGAGTCAAAGCATTGGCGAGTTGCAATGTCTGTGGTGGGTCAGGTAAGCTGTGACATATTGCAGACTAGCCATGTTAAATACAATTTTGGCCAATACATTCGGTTAACGTCATGCGCTTTTATGCGGTTTTTAGGGTCATGAGGACCTTACTATGTGTGTGTAATACGCAAACATACGTCTATCCAGATGTTATGTACAGCGATACTGAAAATTCTATTCAAGCGCATAAAGTAAGTTTTCTCTCGCATATCCACTTGAATTTTTAAACAGTGTATATTAAATCTTGTGTTTAGAATTAAAAAACATAAAAACTATTAGGTATTACTCACTCCGTAGGATGACTTTGTCCGTAAAACCTATGCTCAACTTGAAATAAAAGAGCTTTGAATTTCTTGGCGTAGTCAACCCACGCACCTTGGGTCATCCATTTATCGGAAGCCTCTGCTTCCCCTCCGATCATTAGAAATATTGGCCCTCCGTCTTGATAGTATTCGTTATTGATGAAATATCTCTAAAAATTTCGAATCATATAAAAGGAAAATTATAGAATAAAAATTACACACTTGTTGCCAAGTTTCCTCGTTCCTAGGATTGAAATGGTCCAGCCATTGTTTGAACCACAACGTCTTAACGAATGGAGAACGTGAAAGGGTGCCTCTAGAACCAGGCTCCCCTAAGTTTCCTCCGTGTAAGCGTCCTTTGTGACAAAATTTCCAAGCGTCGACATGTAAGCAAACCACCAAAAGCAAAAACAGTAGCGGAATCTTCATTTTTTTGTTCGATAGTTTTCAACAGGATGTTCTGGAAAATAATATATTTTTTAGTAGTAGATGAGAAGATATTGCTGATCTTCTTCCCCTAAATGCGATAGCAACCGAGGAAAAATATTGTTGGTGGCATAGCTCATTGTGAAAATTTAAAATGGCTATATTTTTTATCTAGGCCGAATCGGAAAAAATGGTATGGAAAGTTATTTTCGACCTCAAAAGAATCAACTATACAAGTCGAAGACTCACCCTGTAATATGTCTTTTTTATGTTGTATCTAAGTACGTAATTATATTTGAGTTAATAAGCTTTGTCTGAATTTTCTTTTTTTTTGTTAAATAAATTACTTTCTGCTAATAATCGGAGAGAAAATCACTTACTCGCACTTTCGAAATTGAAATTACCACAAGAACTAAAATTACCAGGAAGAAAAAATATATTTTTCAGGAAGGATACCTGTTTTGAGGAGAAAAACTATAATATTTTTAAATAGGAGAAAAACTTTTCGAGTCCGAGGAGAGAGTATACATGTTTCAAGCTCGAGGAAAAAATAATTTTTGCATTGGAGAAAAGTATATTTTCCTAGCGGAGGAAAAGTTCTTTTGAAACCCGTTTATTATTATTGGAAATAATGAACTAAAATAATCGTCTATCGGTGACAGAGCTTTGTGAATATTATTATGATAAATATGTTGAGAATCGTAACTACCATCAGTGAAAAAAGATAGATATGTTAATCGAATCCGTCAAATTAATCTTGCATGCAGCGCATATGCGAATGGATATGCACCTGCAATGTGTGAACGAAATTTTCTGCTGAACTTCGATTACGACAAAAAACTTGAAGTTTTTCAGTTATTTCCAAATTTTTAGTTTGTCGTGTATATTTTTTCCGGAAATATCTTTAATTTGATGTTCGATCGCTATAATAAATGGATGTTGTGTCTATTTACCAGCTAGAGAACCACGTTTGAAATTAATGATAGTTCCGCATTTTAAAAAAATATTAATTGCAAGTTACTGTTGAAAAAATTTGAGGAATTAATTTTAGGAATGTAGAAAACCTAACACATAAGGAGAATTTGGTTCATATAGATAGGTATATTACTGACAAAAAATTACTTTGTTGTCCATATTCTCTTAAAATAAGTCATGAAACATTGAACAGATTATTAAGGCACGTACTTACTCTACAATTTTTCTTGAAGCGCAATCGATTCGAATAAGGAAAAATGATAAAGGAAAGAAGAGTTCATTTAAAAATAAAGATTATATGCACAAATCGAAGACTCACCCTGTATGCTTCCCTACAGTTTGAACCACAGAACACCAATATAAGGTTTGAACGGTTATTTTCACATTGTACAAAAGAAAGATAAAAACTGGTTGTTGGCTTTAACAAAATATTATTACAAAAAGTTGGTTTGTTTCAGTCTTCACTAATCATCGAAATACATAGTAATTCAATATAGTAACCAGCATACGAGCATTTCACAGTGTAGATTTGTTTGGTGTTTATTGAACTAAATCATTGCAAAATCTAGAAAATGCTGCATCATGAATATTAATTAAACAAACATTCAGAATTTGTTGAACAGTGTCATTTCTTCTTCTCATTTCGGAGTAAATCAAGCTACCCTCTGATGAAATTTTAAATAAAACGAAAAAAATTTATAATTTTTCAAATATTCGTCATACTTCAAACAATAAAACCAAAGCATTCATGCCGAGAGGAAGGCACTTTACTATACAGGTTTAGACATTTGAAGCAAATAAACTGGGTTAATATCTATTCTCGTATCTATTATTACTCAATAATAATAGAAGTATATGAACATGAAGTATTGTATCAGTTAGTGTACTAATTGTACATATGAAGTTATAAGGAGTTTAATTAGTCCAGATTCAACAAAATTGTTTTATATTATGGTTAATTTCTCTATTTGCACCTTGCATCAAAACCTAGAGGGATCATTTTAGGGAGTACTAGCGCGATATATGCGCCATTTTATCTGGTTTTACCGAGTGGTTCTCAAGGAAAGCCTGGACAGCCCGACTGATATTTTTCTTTCATTTGCATTTCTCAATACCTCAACTGATGAAATTTTGGGTTTTCTTTCGTAGTCGATTCCAAAGGTTGATATTGATTCTTTGATTATAAAATATGAGCGTCTAAAATGTTCACTTTGGTATATAATTATTTCCAGTCTCAACTTTTGAGCGCAAAACTGAAAGAATTTCAGTTCTTCATGACCTTAAAGAGTACAAGGATGACATCCAATCATCCAAGTCAAAAAGATAGAGTGAGATAGATGCATCTCAAAATACAAAAAATAAACTCTGTAATACAAAATTCAAATATTCATCACTCAAACTAATTGAGCCTTTCATTTCAAGTGTGCACTCTTCATTTAGTACACGTCGTTATTTGAAAATCTAGAACTAGTCATCACTTACTTCGTGGTTGAATTTGTAGAATTGAAAAAAAGTATCTTTTTCCTTTAATGAAAAATTGGCTCAACTCTTGATGATGTATTTCAGATCGTCTGACCACTTGAATCAAGTCTTAATCTAGAGGTTGCAATCTTGAAATTCAAACAAAATGAATCACAGATATTTTATCCATTTCATTATATTAATCTATATGCACAATGAACCACCTACTTTGTAACTAGTCTCAAAAGGTGAGACTACAGGTGGAACGCTTGATAAGAAAGGAATGCATGCAAACGGACGAAAATGGCTAATATAGTAGTCATACTATATTAGCCATTATATGGTGAAAAATATATACAGTATGTCCCGCACTACGTGAGTTTTTCTCAGGAGTGAACAAAGTACATAAAGGCGAGTAGGCGAGTCAGGAATGCGAGAGTGGTAATCCCATATTTATTTATTTTTTATAAATTCCGAACGACTCAACCCATTCTGGTAATTTTTTGAATTCGAGTTAGGGTCCGCTCCGTCAATTGGTGACGTTTTTTATCGGGAAGGAAGGTATTTGTGTGGCTCTAATAAGACATAATAAGAAATAAGGCAGAAACCATATGGTCAGCATCTTTTTTTTTCTGCGAGATTATTTCCGTCGGCTCCGTGAATGCTGGCATGTGGGTAGTTCGGTTTAAATAATAGCGACTTTTATGTAGACGGATGTTATGCGTTTGTATCAATTCTGTAATATCCACTAAGAGGATATCTATACCCAGAGACAACCTTTGTCTCTGCCTAAAAGCAATGATAAAAATTTCAGGCAGTTCAATATTTTTTCTACGCATATCTTGGCAATAAAAGCCTCCACGCATTGTCCGCTTTCTATGAGATGTTTCACAATACATGCAAGCAATAATCTGATCCTGATGGGTCAATAAAATGAAGTAGGTAGCATCTCTTCAATATTTAGTTTTCATGCACTACGCGTTTTTTAAGTGTAGATTAAGAATCCGGTTGATATGAAGGACTGAAGGAGCAAGTATAGCAGCAAGAATTATAAGCAAATAACAGTCCAAGTAAACAAAAAATGAGATAAGACATTTTCAACAGTATCTTTCGATGTGAAGCATTAGCACTGGCATTTGAAATTAAACAAGTTCAGAAATTTTGAAATTAATGATAATAATAATAATAATACATCTTGTTACAAAGAAATTGGGTTTTTTAGACATGATTCAGATTCAAGTGAATCCGAACTTCCATTGTACATTTAGTTTCCCCAATTTTTCTAAGAATAGAAAAAGAATAGCAATAAAAAAAGGGCTACAAAATAAGACAGATAATTATATTCGTTGATGAAAATTATCATTACATACCCACTATCCATAAAATCCAATCTATAGATATTGTGAAGCTCGACTGCACTGATTCTGATTATTTATAATAAATATGTATTTACGCCTGGAAAATGGATGAATGAGATTTGATAAGATATTTACAAGATTATTAAAATAGAAAAAAATGATATGAACCTAAATATCTCAATCGCAAAAAGGTTGTTAAATCATTCTTGGTAAAATGAATTTGGGAAGTACACAATTCAGATAATATTTATTTGTCAATTTTTCTCAAGACCTATCCTCTTTTTACATATCTTTCCAACTACGGGATGTTTAAGAATATTGATAAGTAATCATCGTACCAAAAATTAAATTTATAAAAATGTTTTTGTTAAGATAACAGCCAAATAATTGAGGTTGAAGTCCGATTTCTAGGTTAATTTTATTAGATCTATGGGTTAGATCTACGATCCATCCACAGATATTAAAATCAAGAACAAAAATTTTGAAAAATTTTCAGTTTGTAGAATTCGCGAATGAAAAGGAGAATATAGTAATTATATAGTATGTATTGAAAACAATAACAACTAGATTACATTCTGGTGAAATTCTTTAATAAATGAAATACTTCGAAAGAACGGAGCCGGAACCGGTTTTTCTGATTTTCTTTGCCATTTGTGATTATTCTATGTTAATGTGCTGCTGCTTGCCTATGTTTATTTTCACTCGATGCATTAATTTTCCAGCATAGTCTCTGTTTTCCAGTGTAAAATGAAATGATTGCGTCAATTTAGTTTTATAGTTACGATCTGCGTTAAAATTAAGATGTTTTTAGACATCTTGGTTAAAATGAATATTTAAAAAATTGTATTAAAATTTGGTCGAAGTTTGGTTTGTTGGAAATGGATTTAGCGGAGACTATGAAGAACGTTCTTGCTAAAGGAATGCAACAAGCCTCGGTGAATGATATTGCAGCATCTCCAATGGGTTTCAGTGGAACTGGATATGTAACTGAAAAATTATACATGCTCTTGCAGTTATATTTGCAAAATAAGGGTTGGAATCCTTCAGTGGAGCTTCTTCAATGTTTCAGTGAACTTAAAGAAACATCAATGCTCCCAAGCGCCGCATATCTACAGTAAGTAATGAGTTTTTCATTACATAAAAAAGACCACCCTTCAACAAGTTTCTGAATATATTACAGGATGATGGCCTCTCGAGTGACACTTGATTCTCAAGGCCGGTTGATTTTAAGGGAAAATGGGAAAATCATCTTACCCTTTGAACACTTTGCTAATGCAGTTATGCTAAAACATATGAATGGTCCACATGGGCTACACCTTGGAATTGAAGCAACTGTTAGGGCAGTGAGTAGTTCATTATTTGATGTGCTGGATTTCAGTACAATCCATGTTATTTCTCCTGGTCTGGTAGTTTTGGTTATACTAAATACTTAATAAAAATTATAAAGGTTATGGAATCTTATACAATTGGAAGAGAAAACTTTGGAATGGAAAAGGAATTTATTATTGAAGTAGTACAAAATTGCCCCAATCCAGCTTGTAGATACTACAAGAGTCAAATGGAGTTGACTCAGAAAACATTACAGCATTTAGGAAATCCAAACTATCTGGCAGAGCAAGCTGCTAATAATCCCGATATTAGAAGCAGTAAGTTGCATAGAGTATGTAATAAGTCAGTATTACTGTTTGACACATTGCACAATATTATGCCTCAACTTAATAAATTAAAATTAAGTTAGCTTCATCATCCTTGATAAGATGATAAGCCATCAACCTACTTAATTTCATATATCAGCAGATTATCATCGAGATGAACCATTTGAGGAGTATTTCTTTTTCTTGAAATAAATCTTATTCTTGATTCTAGTGACCATTTCTTTTCTAGGAATGTCCAGCGTTGATATGGTCAATCAGAATGCTTTGGACTCTAAACAAAATCAACAACTGATGGATCGTCCCAAATCTGTGGCACCTCCAACACAGCAGCAGATAACTGCGGCTCTCATACAGCAGCAAAATCGTGTTTTGGCTCAACAGAATATCGATAAAATGAATGTGAATTTAGAGAAGCAGAGACATCAGATGCAACTTCAACATCAGATGGATCTTTCAAAGAGCCAACCCAAGCCCCCTCCACAATATGAGGTTCCTATCACAGATCACAAAGTTTCTGATTTTCTTAGGAATAATTTGGATAGTTTGGAAGGTGAGTTGTTGTTTTTCAGTTGCAAACTTTAACTTGGGATTTGAAAAATTAGCTTATGTGATCCAAAGATATGTTTACAATTTATAAGTATGGTGATAAAAAAAATTATATAAATCACATTATCAAAAAGGTTTTTCTTCTTTCTTTTCATCAAAAGAGTTCATTTCAAGATGCATTGTGCTGAACTTTTGAGGTTATCTATGAAGAAGAAGAGAAAAAGTATAATTCTATGACATAGTATCATGCTAGCAACCAGGAGATAGATCTCATTCTTTTTCCACAAGTTTATCATACAAAAGATATGCAAGAGAGTTACTTGTGATTCTAGAAGTGTTCATGGACTGAATATTTCAGTTAATATTTATTTATTTTTCTATTGAAGGCCTATCAGCAGCCAATAAAGATTTGTTAGCTCTACATAATGGAGCATGGACTTCAGCCAGTACATCTCAAGTGAAGGAAGATGTTCGGGGTGAAGGAGGTCAAGATAAAATTATAAGAGCATTTTCGGAGGTAATGAAAAATATGGCACGGATGAAAACTTATGTACGTCCAGCTATGTGTAAACCTTACGGCAAACAATCGGAGGCTCTTCAAAAAAGTGAGTAAAATTTCATAATAAGGTATAAGTTGGATAAATATGAGTAGCATGAATTATAATTTTGGTTAGGTAAGGAGAGTCATGAACATTAAATCTAAAGTCTAAAGCTCGACTCACAACATGAAAAAAGTAAAGTAGAAGTTTTTTATTTTGTTCAACTGTGAAGCATAGAATTATTTACTATGAAATGGATTGCATATTTCCATTGATAAACATGCTTGAAAAAAATAATTTCAGAACTGGATAACATACTCATCTTTATTCATCTTATTCATATATCATATGAGAAGAATTTAATCATGATGACACTCCGAGGTGAATTCTTGAGAGCGCCTCAGGGCTGGCTCTCGAATAATGATTTAAGAAGCTTTGATCTTATCTGAAACAAGTTGTCATTCATGTTTAGTTGCGTATTATTGGAGTTCCTTATTTTAAGTGTACATTTTTTTATTTCAGCTCTTATAGATACAATCCAACTCATACAATCATTGAGAAGTTTTCTGCCACCACCTCATATACAGGTAAGTTCTTGGAAGAATGAAGATAAACACCGTTATGAAGAAACCTGATCTTCTGTGAGTGAATAACATCGAACTGAGGTGTAAGTAATAGATTAAGGTAAGATATGGTTAAGGTTTTGAAAAACAGAACTCTTTTTCTGAGTATAATTATTTCGAAAATTTGAATCACAAATTCAGTTCAAAAAGTTTATATGACTAATATTTTTTCTTTCAAGGACTTCAGTGTTCATGTATATTTCTTATAGGAAGCATCAAAATGAAATGTGTTTCCCCATAATAATAATGACTTCAGTAAAATTCAGTTTACTTTGTTAATTTCTTTCCAAAATTATAAACCATGAATTATCTTATGCAACAACATGTTGCAAAATACATTTTCACTGAAACCTTAGAAAAAACTTTTTTGCATTTAATTATCATCTCACCATTGTTCAGTTTGTGGTATTAATAATTAGGTTTGTTCGTAAAATGGTTCCAAACAGTTGTGAATTGTTCAGATAGATTTTGCCTGCCCTAAAATGGAATTGTGCTTGCGATGTACAGTTCACAACTGTTGTGAACCACTCTTCCAACAAACCTATTATTGACAAATCAAGATAAAAAAAATGGACAAAAACTATCAAAAATAATAGATTGTTATTATGTGATCATTAGATTACTGGGTGATCACCAATTTTTACACAAACTGAGATAACTGATAATTTAGATTTTTGTTTGTCTTTTCTTTACATACAGGTCAAGAAGTTTTAATGATTTAAATTGAATAGTGAAGAAGAAAATTTACTTTTATTCAATCAGTAGAAGATAAAAATACTTTTTGATAATTATTTCTGGTTTTCAAATCCTTATGCATATATTACTGAATAATTGAGGAATACAGAATCTCATTCGGTACTTGATGCCGACGAATGTTTTTTGTTGTTCCTAACTATTGAAAAGTTGCTTCAATTCAATTAATTCTTGTGATGTTCTTCTGTACTTAATTGGTGTGGATTTATGTGGATTCTCGGTATTTATTCGCAATAATTGATAAATCAGCATTTATCTTTCTTTTAACATGATTTCACTTTATGAGTATATTCAGAAAATGTGTCGATATCATTTCAATTTATTTAGCCTCTATGCAATATTTTGAATTTAATTTCATGAATAATCATTTCATTTCAGCATAATCATTTAATTAATCAATACAGGAGTGATAATTTCAATTCATTTCAAATATTTAGTGACAATAAGTACGTTTGGTTGAAAGTAAATATGAAGAATTTTAAGCTTCTGCTCTCTAAGTCGAACTAGTCATTGTGGAAATTATTCAAAAAAGTGAATAAGCACATGCAATAGAGACATACATAACCTTGTTAGAATGATATGTGCAATAATATTCAGTTATGTATTTCATAGTCAAAGAGAGAAATTTCTCCATATGGTAGGTCTTTTCCTGGTTCAAAATACTCGTCAATTTTTCCGACTTCAAAATAATTTGCAATTTGATGCTGAAAGGTGTATTTATTGTCATTCAACTTAGAAATTTCATGTATTATTTGTCCATTCATAACATACTAATTCGAAATTTCAACTGTGATATTTTTTAATTGGTGATAGTATCTCATAAAATGAGATTTTAAAATGTTTTGCATATCAGTATTATCATTTTTATTTATATAAATTTTCAGATTGAATGAGACTGTTGTTTTTCACTATGTAAATTTATTTTTTTTACATCTACTAATTTCTGTATATGTTGTTCTTGCCGCGTATTTTAAGTGTTTCTATATGTAATCTCTTTGTTTAGATATAGTTATAGCTTGTGCAATTAATAAATATTGAAAAAAGTGTCTTGGCTTTGTATCTCTCTCCTGTCCTATCGGATGTGCACAATTAAATAATATGCTTTATTTGTTTTTGTAGTCATTTATATACTCAATACAGTGCCCACAAACTAGAAAAATCAGAATGTTTTCGGTATCTTCTCAAAATTGTAACTGCCAAATTTAATTCGGAAGCATATAATTTTCAAAAAATTAGTATTATGTGCTTGTAGGCGTTTTCAAAACGTTTACAGTAAAGCAAGTGTTCCTTACCCTCAGGAAATAATGAAATAATAAATTGCTGAACTATTTATATATTTTATAGTACACAACATTCATATACAATATACTGACAAAAATAAATTTCCATCGATTGATACTAACATCCAAAAATATTCATCACTTCTTATATCAATTGTTTCTTGTCACAAGCCTGGATAATATCTGAAAAAAAATTGTTATCATAACATAAGAAATGAATTATATAAGTTGGGTTCTTCATTTTTGGGACGAATATCATTCAAGATATACACTGCGCAAAAAAATTAACGCACATTATGGAAATCTCAAATTTATTCTACAACTGAAGGTGTTCTCAATGATAATTATTTTTATAAGAATTATGCATGCATATGTTATCCACTTTCAACGGTTTTCTTCAATACAGATGTTTTTTCCCAGCAGGAATAAAAAAAGATGATATTATCAGATTTTGAATTTATTGGCCCCATTCTAAAATCAGTTGTTCTCGATCAATTCTAGTGATCAATAGTTTTTCTTTCGTTTGATTTTCTACACTCGATCGCTATGCAACGCGAAACACGCAATTTGACCCAAGAGGAATGTGCCGAAGCGGTAGTTTGCGAGAAGAAGGGTGGACATACACAAGAATTGCAGAAAGGTTGGGAGTTTCCCATACAAGTGTGTCCAGAATGTTGCAGCGATTCAGGGAAACAGGTATGAATGTCCGAAGACCAGGACAGGGTAGACTACGGGTAACAACTGCCATTCAAGAACGTTACTTGAGAGTTTCTTCGTTGAGACAACGGTTTGCAACCGCTCGCCTCCTTCAAATTCAGCTTGAGCAAACTCATGAGGTGCAAATTAGCACTCAGACAATAAGAAATCTCCTCAGAGAATATGATTTAAGGCCTCGTGTCGCGGCAAGAGGCCCAGCTCTTACCCCAGCCCATCGAAAGGCGCGTTTGGATTTTGCGAAAGAGCATATCCATTGGGAAGAGGCCGATTGGGAAAGAGTTCTCTTCACAGATGAGTCTAGATTCTGCCTCTACCATTGTGATCGACGTTCCCTTGTATACAGACGTCCACATGAAAGATATGCTCAGTGCAATTTCCTGAATACTACTGGTTTCAGGGGAGGATCGATTATGGTATGGGGTGAAATATCTTTGACTGCTTGCACAGACCTAGTGGTCGTTGATAATGGAGCTATGAATGCTGATAAGTATATAAGGAACATTCTTGAAGAGCATGTAGTGCCATTTGCCCCATACATTGGTGAAAATTTCATTTTTATGGACCATAATGCCAGACCCCATCGTGCGCGCATCGTTCAGGAGCACCTTGAAGAGATTGAAGTCTCTCGAATGGAATGGCCAGCAAGAAGTCCAGATCTCAATCCGATTGAGCAGGTTTGGGACAACCTCAATAGAAGGCTGAGAAGTTCAGAAAATCATCCAGCTACTCTTAATGACTTAAGAATTCAACTCGGAGATCTCTGGGAAGGATTAGATCAGAACATTTTAAGATAACTCAGTTTGAGTATGAACCGTCGTTGTCGAGCTGTAATTAACGCAAGGGGTGGAAATACCAAGTATTAAATCACTTATCAGCATTTCAGTATTTTGAAAATTGTTCATTTCTCTTCTTTCACATAAGATTCGGTGAAATCCTGAATTTTTCTTCCATTTAATGTGTCTTGTTTCGTTCAAAACCTTTCCGTGAGAACATAAAAAATAAGTTATGAAGTCAATGTAGAGTTAACTTTCATTAAAATTGAGATTTTCAGAATGTGCGTTTATTTTTTTGCGCAGTGTACTTTCTACGAATCGTAAGTACTCACTGTCAACCACATTCATTAAGCTTTTTGTTGCAGCTGCATCTGGCAATTCACTCACAAAGTCTCTGCCCTCATCGCTACATCTTGCAATAACGGGATCTAGGGGTAAACTACCAAGAAATGGGACCTTCATTTCTGCACACATTTGCCTTGCACCCCCTGTTGTTGCAGGAAAAATTTCGGACATGGTCTGAAATAATTCATTGCACAAAGCCCAACTAAATATAATGTAGGACTAACCTGACAGCATGGGCATACAAACATTGACATATTTTCAACCACTCCTAAGATATTTATGTTAACTTTTCTGCAAAAATCTATTTCTTTTCTGACATCCAGCAAAGCCACCTCCTGTGGAGTGGTGACAATTACTGCCCCAGTAAGATTTGCTTCGGACAAATAAGTGGAAAGACTTAAGTGTTCATCAGAAGTTCCTTGAAGAAAATAATCACAACTTAATATTTCTCAATAAATATTTTCTGCTTTCATATCATTAAAACTTTATTATCAATCTTTATAGAAGGTTTAACAAAAAGATATATTTACCTGGGGGAGTATCAATCAATAGGTAATCCAATTTTCCCCAGTCAACTTCGCTCAAAAACTGCTTTATCATACCATTCTTTTTAGGTCCTCTCCAAATGATAGCATCATCAACCGAAGAAAGGAGGAACCCAATTGACATAACAGATAGGTTGTCATCTACATACTGTAAAAAGAAAATCAAGTTGAGTAAAAAATCTGCAAAAAGTTGAGAAATTTACAGGTAATCTATCCCTATCCTGCTGCAAGAATTAAGGGTCTATAAGCTCCCCAGGATCTGGCAAACCTAAATATATATGTACATAAAAAAAAATATATAAGCTGTTTCAAATAAATGTCGCAAAGGAGAACTGCATGAAAAAAAAAACATTTTTGACGTCTTCCAAGATATTGGCAATGGAAGAAGAAAAAAATTTCTCCTTTTTCAAAAGGAAACTACAGTTTTAGGTTAATACTTATTGAGGAACAGCCTGTATATTTATATGTACATATATAAGGTTCGCCGGTGGATCTTATAGGTGCTTGTTTATGCGCCCTCTTGCATTTCAAAAGAAATTTTCACCAAAAAAAGTCATCAGGAAAGGAAATCCATTAAAAAATTGAGTGTGTATGTGTGTGTGAACAAGTTACCAGTCGTAATTTTTAAACTATCAAGTATTTGCAGCCACATTCTATATAAAAGGGGGAAATTTGGCAGTTTCACCTAGATGAAAAACTTTTTCTTCAGTAGATTCAATTTCAATAAATGCTCAAAAAGGTAGATTATTTCATTTAGATTACTTCAGTTTTTGCAACTAGAGTTAGTACTTCATAGTTTGTTTAAATCAGGAAACAAAAAAAACACCAAAAGGTGTTTTAATAAGAGTTTTCATGAATGCATGAATTGACTCACTTCTGGTGCTAGTAAATCCTCTGGTTAATTAGATCCCACGATCTTCTGATTCACTTCAAAGGTGGATCCACATTTAATCTTGTTATATTAGCTAATACACCCTAATATAACCCAATTAAAAGTGATATAACTACTTACTACTGGAGACCATCCAGAACCGGATTGATGGACCTGTTCATCTTGCACTCCCATTACTCTTGGCTGAGAAGGACCGCATATGTCAACATCTAAAACTGCCACCTGATATGACAATCAAATTGGATTAAGAGAATTATAAAAAAAATATAAAATTTTGAAACATAAAATAATACTAGGTTTGTTTGTAGCATGGTTTACAAAGGTTGTGAATTATGCAGAGCAAGAGCAGATACATTTTCCTTACATCTTAAACTGAATTGCACTTGCTCTGTACAGTTCACAACCGCTCTAACAACAAAAGTCATGATTCTTTGATCTTGTCGAGTGTAATTTCCATCCCAATTTATTTTCTGATAGAGTTTTAATATCTTTAATGTACATTTGAGTGGAATGCAAGATCCTTATTCCAAATCTTACAGTTTCTAGCTTTTCAGGTTTCTATAATACATGAATCCTCATTATTGTAGAAAAAACTCAACATGATACTTAATTGTAGCAGAAAACAAAAATTATTATCAAATATGGAGCTTAGTTGAGTTTTTTTTGGAATATTGACTTGGAGAATATATTCCATGGAAAAAATTATCATGAGAAGAGGGTTATTCTTGGGGAATGGTCAATGGTAATATGATTTAAAAAATTTATCAGATGGCACAAAATCAAGCAAGGATATCAGGGAATGCATATTTGTCAAGAATTTTCAGAAAGGAATAATGATAGCTGACTGCATTATTCAATTTAACTCATGTTTTATCAGAAGCTATCCATGTAAGGGTCATTAAACCTTTTCTCCAGACAGAGATAAAATTATCTGAGCAATCAACACTTGCATGGATTCTTTGTTTAGTACAATGCCAATGAAGAGCATAGGTTATTGATTAATGATCTGGAATAATACAAGATAAGCCTTTCCACTCTGATAAAGATGGGGAGATAGGAAAATGGAATAATGTATTGTGAGACAAATCAACTTTCACCCTCAATTTCCCTCAATTCACATTTTCCCAATGAGAAAATCGGACAGAATGGTTAATATTTCCTTTTATTGATTATTAGTATACAAAATATGGGTCATTGTACCAGGATAAGGATGATACAAATATAACACTGTATCAGAGATTCTCCATGTTGGAGGCAGAACCATTTTTTTGATTTGTAAAGATATTTAATAAAACAATTATTTCAACATATACCCTCAGGTGCTCTGAAAAACCTTAGTTGATCTAAAACATATTATATTGAAATAACTTATTCAAATGATTTTTGGTGGGGAAGAACACAGAAGAAGTAGATATAATAGAGTAAGTGACTTTTGTAGAAAATCAATGATTAGATCTCATTTCATAACAAGAGTGATTGTATGCAACGAAATACTCACATTCATCTCAGAATTTCGTAATGCTAGAGTTCTGCTCAACAAAGCAGTAACAGTACTTTTTCCGACACCTCCTTTTCCAGATAGAATAAGAATTTTATTTCTTACATCTTGTAATCGTTTTTTAACAAGTTCAATTCCTGGATCAGGTCCTTTAGTTACACCCGAAGCACATATTTGTTTATTAGGGCAGCCCTCACAAGCAGATGCTTTTCCAGCACTTTCACTTTGTGTGCCAGGACAATCTGAATAACAATTCAGATTGTAACAACATAAATCATATTTTAAGAAATCAATCAACGTTAAGAGAGTATGATCAGAAAAGTCCAAGAATTATTGGTGTAAGATCTTGGAAATTATATTATTCACTCATTATCGATTAATTATTCAAATATAAAATCCTTACGTTCTGGGGGTTTGTTTAAAATTTCCTCAGTACTTGCCATAGTGATGATGAATTTATGAATTTGGAACCACTATTGATTTCTGAAAACCCTTCAATGATTCAGTGACAATGATAGTAACTGTTATGGTAATAGTTTTAATATGAGATTGAAGCGTATTCATATGAAATAAAAATCCTCTTATTTCTTATTTTTGAGTTGACTACAAAAAAGTGGGGTTAACATAAATGTCAAATTATTTCGAGCACAGAGCATCATAAGACTCAAGTTTCTTTCTTTAGTTCAATGGACTCAACATAGATGTTATTCATTTTCTTGACAGAAGTCTCACTAGAAAAATCTGACCGAAAATCAGACAAAAATGTCACCTTGACTTTTTCTTTAGAGAAAAGTTCTCACTCTGGAAATACCCTTTTTTTAAATAATTGTTTTTCGAGAAAAACTGGAAGATGAGTTCCAAGGTCGAAACAGTGTTGTACTCGGTATTTTTCAATACTATTCGATCCATTTTTTGAAGATCAATATATATTGATTTCAGCAACTGCAACCCTGGAGTACAGTGGGTGCCACCCCCTGTGTAGAGCAAGTGGCTGGAGCACCGATACCAACGAGAATTGGTGAATACTTCAAAACCCCCAGACCTCATCCATGGAGACCAACTCTCGGATACGAAAACATCGAACTGTCCCCACTGTAATGGTTACCCACCTCATTCAATCAAACTGTTTGATCTTAATTCAGTATTAGTTAAGGCACCCCTCTGTCCTTACTTGTTACTCTTAGTAAAGAGTTAACTTAAAAATCTTGAATATGATGACACATATTCAAGATTTCATAATTTTTCAGTCCGAAATACTTTATGTCTAGCACAAAACTGCACTCAAGCATAAAATTTTTCTTGATTTATTACCATTTCTGCATGGTTTTTCGGAATTTTTGTTCTTATGTATACTTTACTACTATTATAATATATTTCTTCTTATACAGGTGTCAAGAAATACAACTGACAAACTTGTACAGTATATTTTTCAAAGATAGCGGTTCAACGTTCAACAGCACTTTTTTCAAATGACCACAACAAAATGTTGTCCAATCAGTGCAGTGTTCAAACAAAGCTATTCTCGACCTCATATAAGGCGAATCCACCCGAAATATAAGTGGGAATATCATGCACAAGTTCCTTGGTCATATTTCGGGAATTCCTCTACATAAATCTGCTGTTAAATAGGATTAGAAACTTTCAGTGTTCCATTTCTGATGAAAAAGTCCTTTATGATTTTCCAGGCCAAGTCAACCTGTGACTAACACTATCGTAGATCCATGCTACACACCATATGGCATGGCCACAAGGCCCTTGAAATTCCCTAATCTGGTGACAGGATTCGACAGGAATCCAGCTCATGCTGCAAGGGCAGCTTTGTATACACGATATACTCCTTTCGAATGGACTCAGAACAATTTAAAGAACTTCAACGAATCGGACACCAACAGGAATTATTCGGAAAGATTAAGGGGGGAGTTCATCAGGGTGATGAGGTAATATTTTAGGTTCAATGGTTTTTTAAACTAGGAATAAAATCGAATAAGAAGGATTTCCGAAACTGCGATTTAGATGCGTCACAAAATTCTGTAATGAAGCTAGTGTTGTTTTATAAGCAAATAGCAAAACGCTTTTCAAATATTCAATAGAAAGATCGCCCACTTCACTTAAATCCTGTTGAATATTACTCTCGCTTCACATCTTGGTAATTCTGATTGATTCAGACATCCATATCGGCAGTTTTCTCAATAGTAATGTTCGGAATCCTAATAAATATCTTTTCTAAAGGGAAACTGATGAAAAAACCCTAGCAGGACAAAGGGAATCAGGACGAAGATTGGGGGAAAGAATAACGGACACCACCTTCTGGAGGAACGAGGTTAGAACAGAATTGGAGAAACTGCTGACAGAGTCAGCGTTGCTGCAGGATTCTAGGAGAAGCATTCAGAAAGCTATGAACGACATAGAAGGTCCCTTGCATATCGCGCAGGAATGTCTATATCAGAGAGAAAACAGATTAGGTAAACTTTGCTTCATTTATGAAATGAGTACCTACCGATATGAAATAGTTTTTTGTTCAATGATTCTTTATGTTAAAATGTTTCCTTGGTATCGTTATCGTTTATAACAAGGTACAATTCATAGTTTAAAAATGGAGTTACAGTTCGCTGCTACTTTCAGTTTAGGTCCATAGTGCCACAGCCGTCTTTAAGGCGACGCAGCTGTGATTTTGGCTTTGGCCCCCATCAGAGCTGTTCTCAAATCTGCGCCATCTACAGCTCGTCCTCGAGCTCCAGAGCTCCAATGAACTCCAGTATCTGGAAGGGCTTAAAGAAGTCCTCGTTCCTCCACAATCATGAGCATCCATAGACATAACCTCTTAGTGTTTAGTCTAAGTGAATATCCATCGCAGTATTTTAGCCCCAAGTTTTAGCGGACGAATTTCCGCATGCCATAAGAACTCTTATCGTTTTACTAGCAATAATATTGGCATGCTTAATCCATATTAGCTCACTGTCCAGGTTTATGCCCAGATATTTGACTCCAGACTTCCATTCTTTGATATCTCCATTTAGTGAAATGGATTGCATGGCTGGAAGCTTCCTTTGCTGAGTGAACGGATTTACTGTGGTCTTGGTTGGATTGATAGTGATCCCCACTGACAGCAGCGCACTGTTCGTTAGTTCTGCGAGGACTTTCTGTAATAAATTACAAAGGGTTCCCTCGAATTTACTTCTTACTATTAGGAGTTTGGCATCAACAAACCAACATAGCCTAGGCATTAGAAGTTAAGCGTTAGCCTCTATACATGGTCAGTATTTGACTCGTACAAATATTTTAACGGTAGATTCTTGAGGTCAAAAGAAACACATTTTTCCTTTACCATTTTTTCGATTCGACCCTGATAAAAAGATATCCATTTTGAATTTTCCTAATGAGCTGTGCCATCCCTGGAAAAACAGAATAACTAGCTAAATCTGTGACACTACTCATCTTCATTTTGTGTATCTTTTAAACAGAGTTGTTTTCAGCCAAAGTACCCAATTTTTAAAATTTCACGGATACGTGAGAACGAGAAAATATAAAAAATACTCTTATTTTATAAAACGTTCAAATATTCATTAGATAGCGTCCAACTTAGTTTCAAGAGTTGGGTTCAATTTTTGGTATTTTTATGTTACGTAATGGTCTTTGAGAAATCTGGAGACGTGGGTGATATCTTCGAAAAAGATTCATCAAATGAAAGAAGAACTATATATTCCGAAATTCATTTCATTCGATAAAACCGTTTGTGAGATAGAACTAAAAATGATTTTTTATGGTTTTTCAATAGCCTGTATCTTTAAAACCGAGCCGATTTGGAGAAAATTGTAAAGGAAACAGTTTTTTTTAGCCCAAGAATCTTCTGTTAAAATATTTGTACCAATCAAAGACTCACCTTGTATAGTAGTTCATCCACTACTGAGCTCCATAGGAGAGGGGTATATATTACTCTTCCTTGAGGTGTTCCGCGAGTAGCTTAGACAAATAAGGTGGTTTGATTGCATGCTACTGTCGCGGCTATTCTCGTCGTCAACTCTTCATAAATCCATTTTTTTAATTATAAATTTAAAAGTAGGTACCTACTTCTCTGATATACACGTGCGTTGTCTTCTCAAAGGCACCAGAAAAATATAACAAGGTAGAAAAGATGTTCTTTATTGCTATAAGGAAAAAAGGTTGACGGGTGGTAAATAGATCGAAAGCATTTGCCTCGCCTCGCCTCGCTCGCATCCGTGGTGATATGAAATTATCAGACGATTATAACGCTCTGACGGCTCTGAAATTTTTTTAGGGACTGATCTGGTGCACGACGATCCAGAACAATCTCTGCTGACCGAAATCGAATTATACCGAAATTCGCTGGAAAAGCTGAAGTGCCTGTTTAATAAGATGGAGGACCAAATGAGGAACAACAGAGCCGCACAACACGAGCTCGAATTGGACGTGGTCAGCAAGGAATCTGCCCTTGGAATCGATAATATGTGCCATCAACTCAACAATTTTTCGAAGGGAATCAGCTATTACGGAGGGATTGAAAAATTCGATCCAACGTGAGTTATGTCACAGTTCATGTATATACACCCTGTATGTATACAGGGCGTTCCTAGATAAGTGTTTTCTTACAGAAACCTAATGACTCCTTATAAAGAGAAACATTTTTTCGTTTTTAGATACAGGGTGTCAAAAAAACATTAAAATTTTAGTTTTTCGTCAATATACTAGGTCCTGCGAATGAGCTTTTTACTATTAATATGTAGTTATTTTTTGCACCCTATATTCGAATTCAGTGGCGGGGATTCTAAGGTATGGTGAGTGTTTTTCTCCATTTATTTTGACGCCAATGAAGAATCTTAATGTTATGCATTCTTGTAATGTATTTTACACAAAAAGAGTTCTCCTGCTCTTAGGTCAACTACTTCAGAGGATAATAGCTTTATACAGGGTGTTTCATGATGAGTCGTTGGCCATAGCTCAATGGTGAATGCAGGTCATCCAGGCCTTTCAAAAAACTTGCTCGTTTTGTATCCTAAGGCTATTAGTTTCGGAGGTACGGGGTGATTCATGAACATTGACCTAAATTTGCGATAGCCATAACTCTAGAATGCAAGGTCCAATTTCGATCAAACTTTATGGGTTTGTTTACTTCAGAAAGCTCTTCCAAACGGTTTATGGAATATTAATATTTTCAGGGCAGTACTCAGTATATCCTGATTTTTCATTCAAGCTCCAAAATCTATATTTTTCACATCCCTTACAGAAATTTAGTTATCACCATGAAAAACTACATAACCCATTCTAAGGAATTCAGTTTTCACTTTGCATGGCACACTTGTCACAAGTGAATAGGAACCGGACGAATTCATATTTTATATCATTTTTTCGAAATGCGGTCCTGTTTTTATTCCCTCGGTGATAATTTTTATTGTCCTTTGTCGAGATTCTGAATTATTTGAAATTCTGTTCAACTCTTTTTCATTTAAAACCCTCAGTTCCTACTGAGTGTGCGTGAAAAAGTGACAGACACTTCTAACTTCACGGGAGCATTTGCGGTAGGGGATAGAAGAAGCCTGTGCAGAAGTTAAACAAAATCCCGATATGATAAGAAGAGCAATAAATAATCTTATTTAAAAAGCTAGGAAATATTTCGAGATGGAAGTACTCCATTTTGAACACCTCTTATGATAGTACATTTTCATTGTTGAAGAATAAATTTTATGTGTTTTATGAAGCAAATATACTTACGGATTATATTTTCCAAGGTGGTTTACATCATTTGTATGTATATTCAATATGTAATTTCAAAAAAATTCACAGCTCGACCTTGCATACTTTTAAACACTTTTTTACGAACACTCACCCAGAGAACCCACTACACAACCCACCTAACGCCTTACTTTATGAAAAAATGAAGATCGAACCCATTCTCGACAGATTTCAGGCCTTAGGAACGAAATTTGTAAAAAATCCCAACAACCTTAGAATACTCCAGCCAGTTGTTCTACAGAGTCCCCAACAGGAACACAACAGAAAATATACAATCAAAACTCTAATAGAGACAATTAAAGATTTCAAATGACAGCCATCATCGGCTGTAGTTTGTGAATTTTTTTTTTTTACTAAACAGTGTATAATTGTATTAAGGTTCAGAATGAATTGTAATATACAATGAAATGTACCTAATACTGGCAGTAAGACGCAAGTCGTTAGCCATTTGCTATAGCAATAAATTTTCTCTCTCTCTCTCTCACTATGTGCTGGGGGTTTAAAATGAAGAAGAATTGAACAGAATTTAAAATAATCCAGAATCTGGGCAAAGGATAATAAAAATTATCACCGAAGGAGTAAAAATTGGACCGCATTTCGAAAAAATGATATAAAATATGAATTCGTCCGGTTCCTATTCCCTTGTGACAAGTGTGCCATGCATACTTATGAAAGTAAAAAAGTTTTTTCACAATAACATGTGGAGCAATAAATTTAAAAGTTCCGATATCCAGGGTGAGCACGCAACTGACGTGGGCGGAAAACAGCAACAGGATGGTGCAAAGATCGCAGGAGGAGAGGAGAAAGTCCTCGCAGATGAGATCGGACGTAGAAAATCTGATAAACGGTGTTGCTATCGAGATCTGGGATGCTTGGAGTAAAACGAACAATGCTTTGGCCAGAAGGGCTGCCGAGACGCTAGAGGCCAAGAGCAAGTTGCAAATGCACCTGCACAAGGTAATGTTGGGGGTTGTTTCAGTTTGCAGCGTCGGATTTTATAGTTCCTTGCGTATTTTTTTAAATTTTGACTTCAAGCTCAATTCAATTCAAGATAATTATAACTTCGCGTTACTATATCAAAAGCTCCTTGGCTTGAATCGATAGGAAAAGAAAAATAAAAACAAATTTCACGGCATCTTGAATGATTCCAGGATTAATTATTGCCTGTCGATTAGCCTTTCCGATCTAGCTCTCGGGTCTAGAGTATTTGCTGAGCACGCTCCGGATATTCGTCTTTCGTTTGGCATTTTTCGCTGACCTCATATGCAGCGGTTCGCTCAAAGATAGCGATTTACCAAACCTATAAATCAGCCGATTTTCCTCTTTTACTTGGCCCACTCGGTGCTATCGAAATTAGTATACCTATACCGAAAAGAACTTTTCTCAAGAATGGCTGAAGGACTTCGGTCGATGGCCAATTCCCAGAATAAATTACAGTGTTATTTATTATTTAAACATTCAAACATAACTCAGTTTCAGGTTTGTGATAGTAAGGCGACTCTAGTTCTTCAAATTTTTTGAATGGGAATCATTGCATGCGCAATAGAACTATTAACTTTTCCGAATAATGGACTGCGCATACATTTCCGATAATTCTCATTTCAGATCCAGCAAGAAATATTCTCTGTCGAAAAGAATATCGAGCTTCTGAAGAAAGCTATGAATGACAAATCTAATCCAATGAAAGTGGCCCATACGCGATTAGAAGCTAGGACGCACAGGAAGCAAATTGAACTCTGCAGGGATATCGCCCAGGACAGGTAATATAGGCATGATAACAAAAATACTAGGAAAAAAATATTTATTTCCAAAGAAAATTGGTATCCACGTTCAAAACTCAGGTCAAACTTTGAATTTTTGCTAACCATTTCTCTGGTGTGCGGAGTATCAATACATAATTCGTTTTTCCAGCTCACTGATCGTGTTCTTCATTTTGCACATTTCTTCCTCGAATTCATTCTTTATTTTATCTTACTCTGTCTCTATTCTTCCTTCTAAGAGATTCGCCACACCACAAAGTTCATTCAGAATTGTAGAATTTTCTTGAAACTTTTCTTCTAGGTTTTTACGAATTCCTACCAACTTTTAATTCAGAAGTCTTCGAGTTTTCTTCGACAATCTTCGAGTTCAAATACATAAACTACGAATGAAAAAGTTTCGGTCCGGGTCCTCACTCTCCTGTGTAGGTACTTTCCTGCAATATCTACTATCTTCTATATAAGGCGCTCTTTTCTTGTACACATTTCGTCTTCGAACGTTTTAAACGAAACTGTCCAAAATGCGAGCATTTTATTCATTTAAAAATCTCATTCCTGACACCATTGTGATGAAATTAGTCCGAAGTTCTTTTCAAATGATTCATTTACAATTTTACTTATTGATTATTATTATTATTTTTTATTATTTGATTTATTTCTACGGTTATTTATTTTCACTAATTTGTCGCTAATCACTATCTCAGTACTGTACTGACTACTGACTGACGACTGACTCTGTTTAATCGCGTCGCGAATTTATATCCAAGAAGACCCTTTTCTCGCGTTTCCAGAATGCGACCCGTTCGTCACAGTTTACTCGCGAACGCAGCGAGTGGCAGGTCCGGCTTAGGTTCGTTGCAATATGACAGACCCACACTAATCGCCACTTAAATAACTATACCTTATACAGGGTGAGTCTTCGACTCGTACAAATATTTTAACAGTACATTCTGAAGAAACACTTTCTTCCTATAAATTTTTTTCCGTTTCGGCTCTGATAAAAAGATATAGCCATTTTAAGTGTTCATAATGAGCGGTGCCACCCCTGTAAAAACAAAATTACCTTCAGAATAACTAGCTAAATCTGTGACACTACAAATCTGTGGATCTTTTTAACAGAGTTGTATTCAGCCAAAGTACCCAATTTTTCAAATTCCACTGAAACTTTTTAATTTTTGAACAACAAATTACTCGAAAACGGCGTATTATACGAGAAAATATGAAGAATACTTTTATTTTACAAAACGTTGAAATATTCATTAGTTAGCGTCCAACTTATTTTCAAGAGTTGGGATCTTTGAATTTTTAGTATTTTAAAGGTAATTATAGATAAGTATGAGTGATAGCTTGTGATCGAAAAAGATATAAATAAATGAAAAACTATATTCTGAAATTCATATAAATCGATAAAACCGTTTGTGAGATTTTTTATGGTTTTTCAACAGCCTATATGTTTTAAACCGAAAAGATTCGGAAAAGATGATAAAGGAAGAAAGTGTTTCTTTTTACCTCAAGAATCTACTGTTAAAATATTTGTACGAGTCAAAGAGTAAAGACTTACCCTGTATAGGTGTTTGAATGGCATCTTTCAGGTTTTCCAAGTTGGACGATGAATTAATCGATCGAAACCTCATATTTTGCTCTATTACTTCCAGATTAGTGTCAGAGGTTCACGACCTACAGAACAGCATCGAATATCTGAACATGAAACTCCAGGAAGCTGAGGCTCAACATCAACAGCTGCTGAAGACAAGGGCCAACCTCGAATCGGACTTACATAACAAAGTTAATACGCTGTTCATCGATAGGGAGAAATGCATGGGAATGAGGAGATCCTTCCCCATCACTGCGACAATCAAGTACTAACAATTCAAAAATCATATTTCATCACATCCTCGTCTTCCATTGCATGTTATGCACATGAGGCTTTTTTCGAATGCAATAAAAAAGATTCAAATTTATTTTTATTATACTCTGACTTTAGCCTTTCGGCTTTCACACTCCTATGAAGAGGTATAAAGGTATATATTTACTTATCGCAGATATCGAAAGGATTGAGCTCTGTTGGAGCTCCCACGGTTTCACGATTATAATTATACAAATATAGCATTAAAAACCGAATAGTCTCTTAAAATTTGATGTTCACATGAGATTGCATCGTGAAGGTAAACTTTTTACCTTCACTAACCTGATGATGCTACTGTGGTAGCGAAACGCACGGGTCGTGGTTTGAAAACTCATTTTTTTGAAAATCATTTTATTTGTTATTTTTAGTTAAATTATGGATTTTCATTAAGTATCGGCCAAATCAATTCAATATTATCCATAATCACTTGCATAAATTTCAGATCACCGCATTTTCTCATTAAAACTAACAGCACCCAAACTATAGAATTCATTCTTCCTTCATCATGATTATGCTTATTGCATTTTTACACTTGCAGTGGTTTAGTGACGCAGAGACTGTCTTTTAATTTGACGAATATGAAGTAATATACTGGTGAGCCAATTAAAAGTTCCACTTGAAACGCTTTCAAAACAATAAGAAGGAACTGATGGTGTCATTAAATTAATGCTCGTGCAAAAATGCTGTGCTGTTCTGAATTAAACTCAACAATTTATTCATTGTTTCATATTTTGAAGGTCGATATATTATCCCCAAGACTTTGGACCTCCGTTACCTCCATCAGCTAACAAAACCTATCACATAACTACCGAACCTTCATGTCTCATTTGAAATATGGATATTGAATGAATCTGTGGGCACAAGTGATTCTATATAAAATGTCAGATCACTAAGGTACTTAAGAGGGGCAGATATTAGTCAAAAAATTCTTATATTGCTTCAAATAAATTTTTTGGCCATTTACAACAAATTAGAATTATCGAAATTTCATACAAAACCCAACAGTCAACAGAGGCGCATTTATACATATGTGCCACCCCTGTAGGCTGAACCTGACATACTTCTCAACTTCCTATAAATTTTAAGTAACATTGCCTTTTCAAAAACTCTAGGTAATGATTTACGTTAGGATATACAGGGTGAGTCTTTGACTCGTACAAATATTTTAACAGTATATTCTTGAAGTCAAAAGAATAAACACTTTTTTCCCTTACCATTTCTTCCGAATCGGATCGGTTTAAAAGATACAGGCTATTGAACAACTATAAAAAAATGTTATTTTTAGTTCTATCTCACAAACGGTTTTATCGAATGAAATGAATTTCGGAATTTAGTTTTTCATTCATTTGATTAATCTTTTTCGAACACAAGATATCACCCACGTCTTCCAGTTTTCTCATTATGACCATTACGTACCATAAAAATACCAAAAATTCAAAAAACCCGACTAAAAGTTGACGCTATCTAATGAATATTTGAACGTTTTGTGAAATAAATTATTCTTCATAGTTTCACGTATAATGCGCCATTTCGAGCAATTCGATTTTCAAAAATCAAAAAGTATCTGTGAAATTTTTAAAATTAGGTACTTTCGCTGAATGCAACTCTGTTTAAAAGATCCACAGATGTGTAGTGTCACAGATTCAGTTAGTTATTCTGAAGGTTATTTTGTTTTTCCAGGAGTGGCACAGCTCATTATAAAAACTTAATATGGTTATATCTTTTATCACGGCCGAATCGAAAAAAAAAAAGGTTGAGGAAAAAAGTGTTTCTTTTAACCTCAAGAATCTACTCTTAAAACTATTTGTACGAGTCAAAGACTCACCCTGTATATGGTTAAGAGGATGAAGTTGGGGAAGCGAACTCTCCATCAACATAAGTCCGAAGTGTTTTGAAAAAACCTATTTTATGGCAATCGTACAGGGTGTCAAAAAAAAGGTGACCCCTTTGCTAGATCAGGTAGAACACGGAACACGGCAAAATAATAGTTGGGTTTGTTCAGTAAAAAAAAATCCGTAACGGATCCGTTTTCTAGTTACCTACATGGTATTGAAAAAATCATCTAAATTTTTCACTACTAGGTCGAAACTATACTGGCAATTAATAGTTGCGCGACAGATTCGAACATCACTTCAAATGACCTCATAGCTATGATACTCAAACGTTGAAAAGATTAATGTATTCATTGGAAAAAAGGATAGAATTCTGTAGGCATGGAAACAGAGTTGAAACACTAACTCATATTTGTTGATTATTTCATAAATATGTTTTCATCAAAATTATTTTTAATTTTCTTCTTGATATAATTGAACTTATGAGAATAATGTTCTATTTTTGGTGTTCAATAATAGTTAATAAGAGTGTCCTAAGTAATTTTTTCACGCTATAGTTGCAGATATATTGCTTCATCATTTTCAAATTGACATTCTTTGAAAACCAACATTTCATTACAATGTTGTCAGTAGAGTTTTTCTTAACATCCTGTATCTCAAAAAAAGATGCCGTTATGTAATATTTTTACTCAACAAACCTAACTTATTTTGCCGTAGACTGCGCGTCATCTTTTTTTGAAACACCCTGTAGATAGTGTGATTGATAATATTATATGGAATTCAGCAAGATCATTCAGTATAAATCATTTTGCCTTAATACTCAATAGAAAGACTTTTTCCCCACTTTCATCACAACCAAGAAATTTTATCTTCATTTAATTAATATTTTCTTACTTTATGTATTTATTTTTTCAAGCGGCACCTTCTATCCTCTCGACTATGGATTATAAAATAGTGAGAAATATTCTTTACGGAATTATGTTCAATAATAATTTTATACTGGATGATTTTTTCAAATGTTGGAGTTAACGACAATAATATTACTCACATTATAACTGAATAAGTAATGAAAAATAAAATATGCATAAATGAATGCAAAAATCATCCTGTATAGAATTGTTCCAAATTAAAGATTAATATAATGGTAGATCTCACACTCTTTGTAAAATGGTTTTGTAAAGTTCTGTGAAGATCGTTTAACCTTTCGACAGGATTGAAAAATAAAGGAAGAAGATTATAAATAGATATATGTGTATATAGATATACATATTTCATTCAAATCAATCCGCATCTTGAATTTTTCCAGAATACTAGAGAAAAATTTTCAAGAATGTAGATATTTATCGTAATATAACGATTGTTCAAAAAGTTCGTCGTTCGTTTGTTCACACCATTTTGTGAGGATATTTTAGATTCGATTAAAGCTTTCAATTCAAGTATGTGTCGAAAAGCTGATGAATTGAGCAATACGAGACACTTATCCGTCATCAGCGTACTTGAAGAAGAATTTTGTTGAACATTCGTTATCTTGAGCAATTTTATGGATGCATTCATATAAGCTGAGAAGTTTTTTTACTCCAACAATATAATAGTTGTTCCTTTTCAGTTTCACTGTAAAATTTTCAGTAGGTTTATCAGTTGAACACACTGTGCATTTTATTAAATTGTAATTTAATAATTGAGGATTTTCGTTGAATAAATTGAGATTCTGGTGTTTTCATTTGGAAGTTATGACGAAGATGCTCGAATAGCTTAGAGCATTATCAAGTTTTGATTCGGTTTTGGAGTTGCTACACAAATATATGAGTCAAAATTTTATTTAAGACAACTAAGATAAAGATACATTGAATAACCCGAAATTCTAATAGTTGCAGGTGAGTTTGTGTGAGTTAATGAAAGAAAAATGATAAAGAATACAAAATTGCAAAAAAAAAGTGCCAACCAAAAATCCTCAAAATCATACACATAAATCTTTCGATCGAGTGTATTAATAAAAATTTTTACTCCATTCAAACTGACGGGTGGAGTGTCACGTGTTCGTTAGGGATTGAGTTGGTGACCAAGATTAGATTTCCGAAAATACCTTTTTATGGGTCATTTCTATGGTTTTCTCTACTCGTGTATCGTGTTATCTGTCATCTGTGTTCTATGGTTATTTGTTACTGTTTTGTTTTTGCAATCTAACCTAATTGACCCAATGAATAAATGATATTTATATAATATAATCAATAAGAATATAGATGAACAATAAGAAATGTATCCTTTCAAGCAAGGATACGTAACTAGGATTTTAAAATTAATAGAGAATGAGTTCGGTAAATCACAAAGAAACATTAATGTCAGCTCAAAACTGTTCAAACAATTATCGCATGAGGAAGCAAGAAATAAAAGAATACGATCAACATTGTATTATGTTGCGGCTGCCGGGGTAGTGACTGCTGGTATGAGCTATGCAGCTGTTCCCTTATATAGAATGTTTTGTCAAGCATACAGTTATGGAGGCACTGTCTCTGTGGGACACGATGATAGTAAAGTTGAAACGATGACCCCAATCAGACAAAGACCCATTAGAATTAAATTCAATGCTGATATCTCTACTAGTATGAAATGGAATTTCAAACCACAACAAAAAGAAATGACAGTAATATAAAAAGTTAACTGACATATTTGTCCTATAGCATTCCCCTTTATAGGTTGTACCAGGAGAGACAGCCTTAGCATTTTATACAGCAAAAAATCCAAGTTCCAAACCGGTAATAGGTATAAGTACTTATAATGTTATTCCTTTTGAAGCTGGACAGTACTTCAATAAGATCCAATGTTTTTGTTTTGAAGAACAACAGCTAAATCCTAATGAACAAGTGGGTACATAATTCGAAGGATCTCAGATTTACATAAAAACTACAGTTTTGTTACCTATTAATACTCTACTTATTAATGTTTTCAGGTGGATATGCCGGTATTTTTCTATATTGATCCCGAGTTCATTGAAGATCCATATATGAAAAATGTTGATGAAATTATTTTGTCATATACATTTTTCGAAGCGAAACATGGAGTGAATTTGCCTGTTCCATCTTATGCTAAATAGACTATTTAATTAATTTCTGTAAATAAACGTATTAAGTATTTATTACAGGTGTATGTTATGAAAGTATTTAGGGGGAGTGAAAATTTTGCAGTTAGATTACATCCATTAATATTCCAACAATTTTGAAGTTTCCTTAATATCTTTGATCAAAGAAGAAATATTCGGAAATTAATCTTTGCGTTGATGTTGAATGATTTTTGAAATACAAAATTCTACAATTTAGGTTTGGTTTATGCTGGCTGGCAACTTATTATTACCTAATCCCTAAATCTAGAAATGAACTTCAAATATTCATGTTTTTGGTAGTAAAGCTACAATAATGAGCCCTCGTACAAAAGTTGGATGTTACGTGCTATCAAAACTAGCGTTCATTCAATTTGTATATTTTTCGAATGGCCGAAAACCGGGATTAGAGGCCAGTTGCATAAACCAATCCTTACTAAGACCATAAAATATTTGATCAGTGTTTGAAATTCTGTGATTACCCTTCTTAATAAGGTTATGTTGTTATCAGATTTATGAATATTTACATATATACAATAATTTTGAACTGTTTGTTTAAAAAATTAGTATGATTTGTTTAAACTTTTAAGAGAAGGTCGGCTGGACAAATATTATTCCCAGAAAGAGTTATCTTATTATATCAACTCAAAAATTTCCTTTGTTGGAATAGCAACGTATTGATAATGAAATTAATTTACATTTCTTAAGAATATCTATATGATATCTGATATTTAGTTGAATTTTTCGATAGAAATTGAATTTCTGCAATGACTAGGATCCACAATTTCTTTCTATTCCGCGCTAGGAAAAAACCTACCATTTGTAGAATAGATACAGTGTCATTTGATTCATTTCATAATGAACAATCTCCTGAAAAGAATAAAGTATCGAGAGAGTCGTCTATCTCTGAAAAGTTTTCCCCTCACACATTAAATAAGGTGAGCCTAATATAAGTTTGTAACTCCATAAGTCCAATTTTTACAAGAATGATTTACCGTGATTATCAAACCAATTTTCATTTCCCCTGGATTCTCTCCGAGGACCCGCTAAATATTTTTCTATTTTGAATTGGGGAGTAATGTAACCTATTTACTGTATTGCAGGTTGATCATTATGAAAAATTTTCTACGGAGGGGCCTAGGAGAAAATGGTCAATGCCAAATTTTTATACTATTGTGGCAATCCTTCTATTAATTCTATTTTTTATTATTCCGGTAATATATCTTTTATATTGTTTTGACCTTATTTATAAACATGCGGATTCTGAGGATTCTTTATACCAATCGAGTCAGGTAATTTTGAACTATATTTGAGGAGATACTTTACTATTGATAGTGTTTTGTAGCTCTTGGGGAAAAAAGTATTGAACGATTCAAAGGAAATTTACTCTTCTGATAAAAGTCAAATTGCTCTTCATAAAGACCTTCCTTTTCCTCCGAAGCCCAATTCTACCCAATGTCAGATATTCTCTGAAATTGACAGATTAGATTGTTTACCTCAAGGAAGTGCTACAAAAGAAACATGCGAACAAAGAGGATGCTGTTGGATTTCAAAACTTTCAACTCAATTAGGAATACCTTACTGTTTTTATCCCAAAGGATATGCCACATATAATTATTTGAATGTAACACAAACAGCATTTGGGCTGATGGCGTTTCTTAAAAGAGAATACAGAAGTGGATACCCTGATGATGTTGAAATCATAAAGCTAGTAGTCAAATATGAGACGGAATCGAGACTTCACATCAAGGTATGTGAAATAATTATAGGAAATTGATGAAACAGATAATGAAAACAAGAATATCATTGAACTAAGATATAAACAAAACTATTTTTATTCATATATTATTTTGAGGCAATTATTATTCCTCATTTTCAAAGTTTTTGGTTCAGGTCCATACATAAATGTATTTTCACAGGTGATTGATCCGTTGCGACATAGATTTGAACCGCCATATCCAGAAATTCCTATTGTGGACAGAGCAGCAACTAATTTATTGTACAAGTTTATTTACGATCCTGTGAAACCAGGATTTCAGATTCTTCGAAAGAACGATGGCACTGTCATGTAAATAATATAATAAATTATTGATATATGCAGTATTGAGATTGTTCATAATTCTAGTTTTGATGCACAAGAATTCAGGAATTTGATATTTTCGAATCAGTTTCTCCAAATAAGTGGTAAATTACCATCAAATCTCATCTATGGGATTGGTGAACACCAAGAACGCTTCATGGTACCAACCAATTGGACTAAGTATACACTTTTCAATCATGATGGCATACCTGACTTCAATGTAAGTATGATTATTCAAATTAATTAGTTTCTAGATCTGAAACTATAGGGAAAATGTAATTAAATCAAACTGTTAAAAATTTCACATTTTTCAGAAAAATCTCTACGGAAGCCACCCTTTCTACTTGTTGTTAGAAAAGCCAGGTGTTTCTCATGGAGTTTTTCTACTGAACAGCAATGCAATGGGTAAACAATAATTGAAACAAATAATTACATAAAATAATAACAATTATTCCAGATATATTATTGCAACCTACACCTGCAATTACCTTCAGAACTATTGGAGGTGTTTTGGACTTTTTTTTCTTCTTGGGACCTACTCCATCTGATGTTGTCAGGCAGTATACTGATTTGATAGGAAGACCTTTCATGCCTCCATATTGGAGTTTAGGATTTCATTTATGCCGTTTTGGTTATAAAACCTTGGAAGAAACCAAGAAAATTATGCAGAGGACCATTGATGCCGGAATTCCACTGGTAAAATTTCATTTAATTTAAAATCTTGAAGTATAAATCCCATTTACAGGATACTCAATGGAATGATTTGGATTATATGAACAACAGTAATGATTTCACTTATGACAAGAAAAACTTTAAAGATCTTCCCAGTTTTATTGAATCACTACATGAAAAAGGTATGCATTACATACCCTTGATTGATGCCGGAGTGAGTGCTAGCGAGCCTGATGGTACTTATCCACCTTATGACGAAGGAGTTAAGATGGATATTTTTGTGAAGAATAGTAGCAATCAAATTTTTATTGGAAAGGTAAGTTCCAGAAAGAGATTTTGCAAATAATTTGAATGTTATTAGATAGTTCATTGACACTGTAGGGCAGGCAAACTTTTACATACTCACAAATTATCAATTTAATTTGCAACATAGGATTTGTTCGAGACATCTCCTAAGTCTTTCAAATCATTCTATTACATATTATTTCAAACACTTGATAACATATGAAATAGTTCACTAGCCGAGTATCTACAGTTTCAATGTGATGCAGATTCCTCTGATCAGTTAATTCCAAAAACTTTCTTTCTTTAGAGACTGGTATTTCTAAATTATGTAAAATTTAATACTGTGTTTGCTTCACTCTATACCCTTTGGATCTAAACTGCTCCACATGAGTTAGGGATATTGACTTAAATTGCAAAAAAATATAGTTAAAATAAGATTTTTGTGATAAAAATTCATACTAATATGATTTCATGTTGCAAATTAATTTTAGCCTGTAGGTCTGCAGCGTATACAGGGTGGTTAAGAAAAATCGAGTAAAATAACTAAATTTTATTCCCAGAGAATTCAAGCATTTTAAGACTATCAATACAATGTATGGCCTCCACTGGCATCAATAACAACTTGACATCTTCTTTGCATACTACACACGAGATTGCTGAACATTTCTTGAGGAATTTGGTTCCATAAACGGGGCAGAAGCTCTCTCAGATCATTTAAGGATTCTGGGGTAGGTTGATGATTATCTAATCTTCTTTGGAGCATATCCCATGCATGTTCTATGCAATTCAAATCTGGTGAGTGCGGAGGTATTGGTAAATGTGGAATACCAAGCTCCTCGCGCGCATTCTTAACTATGGTTGCACGGTGCAGTCTAACGTTATCGTCTAGAAATTGAAAAGTTTCACCAATAGCAGCGTGAAAATTTGGCACAACATTGTCAATGACATGCTCCCTATAGTGTAAGGCGGTCATATTATTCCCGGGACAAATGTGTAGATCTGTGCGCCCGTTGAAACATATCCCGGCTCATACCATAACACTACCCCCTCGGAATGGATGGACTTCTTGGACATAGCGACGATTACGGGGTATGCGTGGGATTGTCCATATCCTTATTCTGCGAGAATCTGAAAATCGTCCATATCTGGATTCAACAGTGAAAAGGACACTACGCCATTGATCGTTCCAATTGATATGTTGCCTTGCCCATTCCAGTCTTACGCTTATGGTCACGTGTCAATGGAAGTCCTCTTAATCGAACCTAGATTCACCTCTCTCAAACGTCGTCTGATGGTTTCGATGCAAACTTGTACCCCATCTGCGTTTTGAAGAGTATTCCGTAGCATTCTACACGTAGATGTAGGGTTTCTTCTCGCCGAAACGGTGATGAAACGATTCTGAGCAGGTGTTGTTTTTCGTCGCCCACCAAGCCTTGGTCTTTCCAACACGGTCCTGTCTCCCTGAACCTATTCCAAAGTCGAGATATCACACTTTGGCTGACTTGGAGCCTTTTTGCTACAACAACCTGTGTTAGGCCACCCTGTAGTAGTCCGATAGCCTTATTAGCCTCAGCGTTTGTTAATTTACGTCTTGGCATTTTCAGAAAACTCGTTTCAAATCGAAGCCGTTGATGAACTGACTTCATTTCAAAATAAGAACATTCATGAAGCCTATGCAAAGAACCAAACTTCAGAAAAAAGGCGACCAGACAAAATGTCTTATACTGATTTTTATTGGATCGATTCAAGTTGTTATTGAGTTTTAAATGATTCTACAGCGATTTTCTCGAAGATTACATACTTTTAAAAACGATTGAATACGATATCCCTAACTCTTGTGGAGCAGTCTATATAACAAGCCATTCCCAGTATCCGTCAATTAATTCCAATTTAGGTTTGGAATAAAGGTACAACAGTGTGGCCGGACTTCACTCATCCAAATACGGTTGATTATTGGACTTCCATGCTGAAAGATCTTCACAGGCAGATAGCATTCGATGGAGCTTGGATCGACATGAACGAACCCTCAAACTTCTACTCAGGCTCCAGTACGGGATGTCCTCAGAACAACTTGGAGTATCCCCCTTATGTTCCATCAGTAGAGGGTGGATTATTGTATTACAAAACCATGTGCATGTCTTGTAAACAGTATGCGGGGCTACATTACGATGTACACAATTTGTTCGGATTCACAGAAGCGATTGTGACCAATTTGTAAGTCTTTTATTGTGAGAAAGTTTCAATTCTAAATTGATTTTTTAGTGCTTTGGCTGAGATACGTGGTAAAAGACCGATGGTTATCTCTAGATCCACTTTTCCCGGTATTGGTAATTATGGTGGACATTGGAGTGGTGATGTATGGTCCGCATGGTCGGATATGAAATACAGCATACCTCGTGAGTGAAACTATACATCATTTTCGGAGTTTGGAAAATATTCCATTAAACTAAAATTGCTTTCAGAACTTTTGAGCTTTAGTCTTTATGGTGTTCCACTTATGGGAGCAGATATTTGTGGGTTCAATGGAAATACAACAGCTAATTTGTGCAACCGTTGGATGCAGTTGGGGGCCTTTTATCCATTCTCAAGAAATCACAACACTGATGATGGAATTGTGAGTATGAAAGGTGGATTTTCAAAAAAATGCCATATTTCCCAAGGTATAAGAGGTACGAAAAGACATTTAAAAAATGTTTCGATAGTATTGAAATTAATGCAACAAAATTTAGCAACAGATTATCGAGTCAAAAATTAGGAAAATTATTGGAAACACTAAACCCATCATTTGAATTCCTCAAAAAATGTTCAACTGTTAGAAAGCTCATTCAATTCAAAAACCTTCTTGTCTCTCACAGGTTTTTCATGAAACGCAAGTTTTTTGAATTTTTTTTTATTTATTTAAATTTTTATTGTAATAAATGCAAATACTTCAATTTTTCTTAGCTTTCCCTAATATCATTGTAAAGCATTCTATACAAGCTTTTAAATTGTAAATCACAAATAGGGAGTTGTTTTGGAATTGCTAGAGCACAGGAGGTAAAAGTGCGATTATTGTTTCTATAAAAAAAATTTTAATGGGTTTCCATACTTCTTGTAACTTTGGAGGTATGCCAATGGCAAGTGTTGAAATCCTGTCCTGTATATTTTTGTTAAGGTGATATAACATTCCTTATTTATTACTTTCTTAGGATCAAGATCCAGTTGCTTTCGGAGATTTAGTCATAAAATCCTCCAAAAAGGCACTCCTGACTAGATATTCATTGCTGCCTTACCTCTATACATTATTCTGGAGGGCTCACGTAAATGGAGACACAGTTGCTCGACCATTGCTTTTTGAGTGAGTGATCATATTATGAGAAAAAACTTTCAGTGATTATCTAATTGATTAATATCCTTTTCCCATTTTACTAGATTTTGGAACGAACCTGACACTTTTGACATTGACACTCAGTTCCTGTGGGGACCAGCATTAATGATTATTCCGGTCCTGGAGGTAAAGCTTGATTAGGTACCCATTCTTTACGAAAAACATTACTATTGAATTTTCAGGATAATGTAGAAACCGTACGAGGTTATTTACCCAAAGCGATTTGGTATGATTTTTACAGCAAAGCTCCCACCTTGAGTAAAGGTGAATTTTTCAACATATCTGCACCTCTTGATACAATCCCTCTATTTGTCAGAGGGGGATATGTTATTCCGCAACAATCTGCAAAGCAGACAACAACTGAAAGTCGTAAAACACAAATACAACTGTTGGTTGCACTGGACGAACAAGGGAGAGCATCTGGTGAACTTTATTGGGATGATGGTGATTCATTAAGTGAGTATATCACCAATTATTTAATCAAATTGTCAATGTATTTCATAATAACAGGTTCATAGACAAATCCAACAAATCAAATTTCATAGCAAACACTTCAGCCAATCTTGAGTTATAAATGGTGTAACTAACAAAATAGATATTAAGATTAACATCGACTTTCTGAATTTCAGATAGTTATGAAGAGAAGCAATATTCTCTCACAACATTTTCTGCAGAAGATAACACTCTGAAAATCAAGAATGTTTATCGCCAAGAGCTTCCACCCAGTTTGGGTAATGTGACAATTTTAGGGGTTCAAAAGACAGTGTCTACAGTAACCCTCAATAGTGATTCAATTAAGAATTTCCATTACGATGCGGTGCAGAAGGTAAATATTTTTTTTTTCATGTGAATTGCAGTCTCAAATGAAAACAAATGTTTTCAGGTGTTATCCATCGATAAACTCAAGCTGGATTTTAAAAGTGACATTGTTTTCTCTTGGAAGTAAACGTTTATGTTTTCCGAGATATCATTTATGGCTGACTGATATTACTTTTGAGACTAAAACTTTTCTTATACATTCAGTTTTTATTGTATTTCTCAAGAAATTCAACTTCTTACTTCTATAATCATATATTGATATATGAGCATTATTATCGTAGAAATACGTTATTGAACTTTTGATTATATGTCATATCATATTCTAGGTAGGAATTTACTAAAAAGTTGAATGTTATACAAATTTTATTAGGAGTACACTCCATTGGTACATATTTTGAAATTTTATTGTAAGCTGGATGGAATCAGTTTGCGGAGAATGCAACCAAATCTTTCCATTTTTGCAAGCTTCAGTATTTAGAAATATCAAAAATCCTCCTTTATCGAGTCCATAACACCAATTGTAATCATTAGAAGTTTGATTTGATAAATTTTCTCTAGAGCTAAAATTCATATTCAGTACAGTTATTGTTTTTGAATTTGGAATTCTTATATCGTGATATTTCTTAACAAGCAAGTCCTTTCGATAAGTTCCTTGGAAAAAGTCTGAAATTTTGCTCATGATGATTGAAATTCATTAATTGGTATTATGAATAATGATAATTCTTTTTGTTCAACAAAACGGTTGCCAACTTCATTGTGATGTAATTGATAGAAATATGTACATGTATTTGTATCGAGTTTTGAATGTTGCTCATCTGAATTATTTTGATGTGATTTTTATATATAGAATAGATTTTTTGCACAAATTCATCATTGCTTTAACTGCTCCATGTTTTGATTATCAATGTCATTTGCCATAAAAATCGAGTATTCCATGTAGCAGGATTACTCCATTTATAACTAGTCACATTTGAATATTTTTTAGAATTAAGGTTTTTCCTGTGTTTTATATTTAGTGAAGGTATTTTTTATTCATTTTTAAAACTTTTTTCTAACTATTTTTTGGCTGATATTTCCCTATTGTACCTTATTTGAGTGTAATAAAAACTATTGATGAATTAATATATTGTCTATTCTCCCCTTACCCCCATGAATAATTATTATTGTTTATTTAATGCAGTACTTTATTTTTGCGTCTGATTATTAGATCAGGCGGTGTAGATACAGTGACTTTATAAAGAAAATCCAGTCTTTTGTTGTTTTTTTCAAGAAGGAAAGATAAATCGGGAAACAGGTAGCTTGAGAGAACGAAAGTAAGTAAATTGCAGTTGAAGTCAGTTTTAGGCGGAATTATTGAAATAGTATTCGAGGAGTGTTCGTTTATTTTTGATTTGCGGTACTAATCCATTCTAGGAATTTTGTTGTCGGAATAGCTAACGGCCTTGGGTAGGATAGGGTCGGAAGGAATGAGCTTTAATCGTTTGCGACGGAAAAGTGCGGGAAAATCGTTTGAGAAGTGTAAAGAATTCGCCGATTTTGTGCGTGGAAAGTCTGGTGCTCGAAAGAGTTCTCCATCCATCTTCCGGCAATTGCAGAAAGTTCCAATTTTTGTTTGGTTTTCTTTTCTCACATTTTGGGGTTCAGAGAAAAGAGTGAAGTCCAGAGTCCTAAAATCTCCTTGTAAATTCATTGATTATACAGGGTGTCTGTAAACAAATGCGAAGGACTTAGGGAGATTATTCCTCGATGAAAATAAGTAGGGGTAGTTCCTATAAATGTTTTTCGAAATCGACCTCCCTTCCAAGATACAGCCTTTGAAAGGCGATGACGAGTTGACAGTTTTTAATTTTTTTTACGGGTTATAAAGAACACTATGAGTCAAAAAACTATACATAATAAAAACCACGAAGTAGATGTTACTCACACAATTTTTTTAGATCTCATAACTGTATTATTAGGGGTTGAAAATGACAGCCTTCAAAAATTGTTTTCGTGGGATAGATTTTCGAAAAATAAAATTCTCTCAAGGTTTCCCATTCAATTCTGGAGAAAAAAGTCTCTTGCAAAATTTCGCTACAGTCGATACTTTTCTCGGAATAAATAAAAACTTACAAGCAGTTCTGATCACTGTTCATTCCATTTTATCATATGTTCCATAGAATGACTACCTCCCGCTAAAATACATGCATCAACTCTGCCTCACAGACCTTTGTGTACTGCTTGTAAGTTTTTATTTATTCTGAGAAAAGTATCGTCTGTATCGAAATTTTGCAAGAGACCTTTTTTCTCCAGACTTGAATGGGAAACCATAAGAGAATTTTATTTTTCGATAATCTATCCCACCAAAACAATTTTTGAAAAAAAATCATAAGGGGTTGTTATTTTCAACACCTATATAACAGGAGATATCGTAGATTGAAAATTGCAATTTTTGAAAAATGCCATTTCCAAGATTAACACGTTGACTGACCCCATTCTAATTTTTTTCTCACCCCCCACGTCCAACACATTAATTATTTCTCCATCCATTTGGAAGTGTTCAAAATTTTCAAGTCCAATAGAAGACTTGATGCTGACGTTTCTCGAATCACGTATGATTCTTTACGATTGAGGTTATCCATACATACTTCTTCAAGACGTTCAGCCCATTAAAACCGCAGACACTGAAGTGTTCATGAAAATTGAAAATATTTATTTTGAACGTTCAATGAATCACATACGACTCATGAACTCCTGGCGAAAATCTTTATGAATCATATGTGATGCATGGGACAGTCAACGAAGGGAGATAGGCTTTCGAAATTGCTCGCAATGGATTCAGCGTGAGAGAGCCACTCTTTTAGTTATAAATCTGAAAATTTTATGGAGCTCAATGCAGCCGTTCGGTCTTGACGATTATTTAAGTGATTCCATCTTTTTGAAAATTTTTCGATAGTCACAGTTCGAGAAGTTTTTCTCTCAATGGACGAAACCGTAAATGAAAATGTGATACATATTCTGAAAGAGCAACTCTTCTAGTTATAAATCTGATAATTTTTCAGAGCTCGATGCAGCCGTTCGGTCTTGACGATTATTTATGTGATTCTATCTTTTTGGAAATTTTTCGATAGTCACCGTTCGAGAAGTTTTTCTGTCAATAAACATAACCGTTGATGGAAATGTGATACATATTCTCAAAGAGCAGCTCTTCTAGTAATAAATCTGAGAAAATTCATCCATCTGGGGGCAAAAGTTCGGTCTTGAAGGATTCTTAAGTGAAATTTGCAATTTTTGAAAAATGCCATTTCCAAGATGAAAATAAGAAGGAAGGGAGACAGAATAGATTCAGCGTGTTCGAAAATCTATATTTTCATACCAAAATTTCAAATATCTGGACCTGTTCAGGAGAAAATAAAATCTTTTTTGTTTTTCCACTTTTCATTTTCGAGTTCACTTCGAAGAGCTCTCTGCGGAGTGCATTTCTCTATTGAAGCATCAACTTGTTTGGTTTTCTACAATCTTCGGAACAAATTCTATGCACTCCATATCCTAGGATAGTAATATAGAACATCCTGATTTTCAGACAGAGTAGCAAACAGGTCATTTCAGGGGGATGTAACCCCTTGCTCATTTTTGACCCAAAAAATCGAGATTTTCGAAATCGAGTTTTTGTGCTAGGGTGGAAAGGCTTGGCAATGCTGATTATATAGTTTCTCTATATATATGCTTATTATATAACCGGAAATCCCAATTGGAACAGAAGAATATAAGAGGAGATATCGCTGATTGAAAATTGGAATTTTTGAAAAATGCATTTCCAAATGAAAATCTTAACGAAGGGAGACAGGCTCTCGAAATTGCTCGAGATAGATTCAGCGTATTCGAAAACCTATATTTTCATACCAATATTTCAAATATCTGGCCTGTTAAGGAGAAAATAATTTTTTTTGTTTTTCCACCTTCCATTTTCGAGTTGACTTCGAAGAGCGCTCTGGAGTGCAATTCTATTATTCTATTATTAGCTAATAATAAAGTTATAAGATCTAAAAAAATTTTGTGAGGTACAGCTACTTAGTGCTTCATATTATGTATAGTTTTATGACTCAGTGTTTTTTAGAACCCGTGAAAAAATTTAAAACTGTCAACTCCAAAGGCTGCATCTTGTAAGGGAGGTCGATTTCGACAAAAAATTATAGGAACTACCCCTACTTATTTTCATCGAGGAATCATTTTCCTAAATCCTTCGCATTTGTTTACAGACACCCTGTATATTTGATTGTTGTTGTGCGCTAAGTTGGGAAGTTGACTTTCAACCCAAGATTTTGATGACGAAAAATATGGTTTATTGTTTTGCGCTCCTTGCATGTGTTCAAAAAAGTGAAGATTTTAGTTGGTCGTCCTCGACCAAGAACGTGTGTGTAAAGAAGGTTTTTTAATAGATTTATAGGAGAAAAGTGTTTCTTTTGGCCTCAAGAATCTACTGTTGAAACATCTGTCATAGATTTGGATCTGTATAGGGATTAAAGAATTGGAAGATCTGGTTTAGCGTACAGGAATTACATTTTAAAACTGTTCTTTTGAGTTTTTTTTTTGGGTGTGGAGAATCAGTGAAAAGGGCTGTTTTATTTATACCCATATTTTTTCGAGTTTATCATCGACTGAAGGGGTAAAAATGTCGAAAAATAAGATATGAACTCAGGTCATGCATGCTTCATTGATGAAAAGTATATTTATTCGAAAAATCGCGATCCAAAAACAAATATGAAAAATCAACGATGTTTTATTTTAGCAAAAATAATGTATGACAACTATAAAGTAAAACAATAAGTATAATCTTAATATATTTTTTAAAACCTTCGAATCGAACTGAAATCTACGTGTGCTTTCAGTTTTCATACTATCAATGTTCTTTGTAACAACGTCTTGAACTCGGCAAATTCAACTTTTCTATCTCCAGATACATCACCCTCTTCAAGCATTTCTATTAGTTCTTCATCCGTCACATCCTCTTCCAAAGTATCAGCAACTTTCTTGAGTTCTTTATAAGTTATCCTCCCGGACCGGTTCAGATCGAATATTTGAAACATCTTCATCACATCGCTTGGCTCATCCTCCGAAGTCATCTTGATCTGTAGCTGTTCGACGAACTCCTCGTAGGACAAATAAAGGGGTAGAGCGGAAAGGTTTCTTATATCTTTTCGGCTAGGTTCGATTCCTAACGCCCTGAAGGCGACTTTCAGGAAGTCCCTTTCCACCAGACCGCCACCTACCGAATCGAACAAATCGAACGCTTCCTTTATGTCGTCTTTCTGCTGTTTGGAAAGGAGAAATTTGGGTTCCAATTTTTTTTTGTCCCTATCTTTGGATATAGAAGTGTCCTCTTTCGAATCAGTGATGGTCTGGCTTTTTGTCTTCTCGAAAGAAACAACTATTTCACTCTGAAATTTGTGGGTATAAGAATGGATTAAATAATAAAATTATGGTCGCTTTGTAGAGTTAACATGGAGTTAACTGTGGGGATGGAAATGAATCAACCACATAACGTAAAAAAGTTCTGTTCATTTTGCCTACTTTTGCAGGTGCTACCTCATTCACTAATGGGACGACCTGTAGGTAATTGTTATTTGAAAGAAGAAAGATCTACTTTCTTCTACTTGCTGTATAGGTATCAGGTTATAATAGTTGGGGAGCCGAAGAGGGAAATTCGGGATTTACTCGAGCGTGTCAGATTAATATAAGGGGACATACCTTGGATCCTGTAGAGTACCTCTACCAAAAATTAGACCTCTATATAGGGGGAATTGTCTAGGACAGCCCATCAGAATAGTGAAAAAAAAAACGATCATTGTACATACTCGAGCGTGTCAGATTAAGATATATGTGGTTAATTACATGTTGAAAAGTATATATTCTCTTATTCTGACAATTTAAGCGTGTCGAAAATGTATGGGATGGCGCCAAAATTGCAAAAAAAACCTCACGTGTACATTCTCGAGCGCGGTGGCGTTTTTTCTTATTTTGAAGCTAATGATTCAAGAATAACGGAAAAAATATAATCTAACAATTTTAGCAAGCCGAAACAATAAAAATTGGCCATAAAGGTCACAAAAAACAGTTTTTTTGAATTATCCCCTTCCCTGGGCTTCAAATCTTTTTCGCATTCATTATGAAAGTTGTAAAGCATAACATTTTCTACAAATTTTGTCCCAAGCAATTTTTTCTACGTTCAAACGTTTTTGCGATATATGGCGATTAATGCGAGGTGTTTAGCGATACATGCTGAAGCGAAAATTCACTCGTTGGAAAATAGTTCATTCTAAGGTTCAGTCACAGACAACACTAAAATTTTCGTTACTAATTTCGAAATTGTCATCATAGAAATACCTTGTCAATTTGACAATTGGATGAATGTAGATTAGACTGGGATTCTACATTGACCTTGCCCTTTCGCATGTGTGGCTAAGCTTCTCGCCCTTATCGCCCTCTAACTCGAGAACGGTTAAGAGTATGTAAAATTGCTTCAGACAAAAGTTGTCTAGAATTTTATTATCTACAACTTTTATAATGAATACAAAAGCGATTAGAGGTACAGAGAGGAAAATATTCGAAAAAAAAGAATTTTTATCATCTTCAAAGTGTCAGATTGAAAAAACTCCCCCTGATTAGTGTCAGATTAATGGTTCAACACTTCTACAATACCGAGATTAACCTACAGTATGAAAATCTGACACGCTCGAGTATGTACAAAAGTAACGATTTTTTTTACAATTTCAAAGGACCGCTGTGACCTTGCGTCACGTCTAAATTGTCAGTCCCTTGAAAATTAGCTTCCTTTGGGTCTAATTAGCATATCCTCCAAAAATCTGACATGCCCGAAATTTTTTTGTTGTTGCCATTTTCAACTCTTCCGTACGGTCAGTCCCACCGCGCAAACTGTCAGATAAGCATGAATTTATTATCAGAGACACGTTAGGGCATATACAGTATCGGAATCTGACACGCTCGAGTATGTCCACCTGACGATATTTTTTTTCCATCTTTGAGACCCTGCAGACCCTTTCCCCACCTCTGAAAGTGCATACATCATAGAAACTTTTTTTCTTTCTACCATCTAATCTTCAAAATCCACAAGGTCTCCACGACGCTCGAGTAAATCCCGATTTAGCATCGTCGGCTCCCCAACTATAACAGGCTTTGACTTGTAGGGAAATGCGATTTAGGGGAACTTATGTATTCGTTCCAAAAAAAAGCTTTACGTACCAATATGGATGTTCTTCACCTGGGAAATCCTCTCAAAACCCCCCATTTTCATCAGCACAAAGTGAACACTCAATATTAAAATTTTTCAACACATCCTCACCAAACAAAAATCATAATTCCTATATACTTGGCCAAAAAAATCATTACTTTCGACAGGCAATACTAAATTCTTGAATGATTTTCTTTGTATTAATTTTTCTTTAGATTTCAGTTGATTTTTTTTTTGTGAAATGAAAAATTGTAACCTAAACTTAGTGGGATGATTTCATTTGAAATTTTTTCAGGTGGCCAATAATAGGTGAGTTTGGCTAAATGACATTTTTCTACAAGTTGGAGCCTAATTTGAATCTCAATAGGTAGAGGTATAGGTTGCACAACGAACTATTTAAATAAATAGTTTGCATCTTTTCTGTAATCAATACAGTGACTATCAAAAAATCCTTTTTACCAAAAACATTTTCTAAAAATACACGAGTTATATATTCTCATTATATTGGCCGCTCATATTCCAAGTAGGTAAATCGTATAAAATAAGCTACAGAGGAAATATTTCTCACCATTTTCGTTTTTTTTTCGAATTCAGCGTTGCAGAATAGTTTTCAATATTTGACATCTATACAATGTCAACTTTTACCATAGAAATACCAAACTTTTACTAAAGTAATGCATAAAGTTATGCATAGATGTGAAATGCCAATTTTTTATTCGGTCTTCGGTTGCGCAAAATTCTCGTTCATTGCTGGGAATTATACAGGGGTATTTGAAGATGAGGCAAGTTTTTTCAACAGAAGGTAGAACTGAAAAAAGAAAAAATTGAAATTGAAATTGATTACTGAAATAGATCCTTATACGACCCTAGACCGTTTGTTAGCTGAATTATCGCAAAGCAGTGGGAAAAAACTCATATCCTGATTCGACCATGTGGTTTCGTTTAGGATATTGGCTCGTTCGATATCCACGTGGGAATGAAAATGGAAACTTAGGATTGCCGAATTGTTCTCATTATTTTTTAGTAACTTTCACGAATTTATTAAATATGGATCATTTCGATACCAACTGACAGAAGAGACTTAGAACACAAGTGTAAAAAATAGAATAATACCAGTAAAATTCATCTAAATTATTCACGAATTTTTTCACAAAGAAGCATCACAATCTTCTTGTTAGAACATTCTAACAATCGTCGTAAAAATGGGATGAAATGGGGAACATCATAGCACTTTTTCAACATAACTAACATCAGCACTTTCAAGAAACTGCCCCGATTTTCTATATTTTTTTTTCACCCTAAATTGCACGATACAACAATTATGATTCTCGCAAAAGTGACCTGATGCATCTAATCCGATGAACTTAGTACTGAACCATTCATTGTCCAGCCATATGTTTATGTTTTGTTTTTTTTTCGTTTTTGCGATGCCGGAGTCACCTTCCACGTACAGTCCCGTACTTGAAATTCTATGAAATTTTGTCGAACTTCTAGGGGTTGTATCTCAGCCATTTTGAATATTTTATATGGTCGTTAAACGACTTATTTTGATGAGTTCAACCTTCTGTCTGGAAAAAAGCCTCACCTTTGAAAACACCCTCTATAAAAGTGAAAAATGAGTGAAAAAACAATCAAAATTTATATCTTCGGAAATTACCATTTTGTAGAAAAATGATAAAGCATTTCCATGCAAAATAGCAAATACTAACTGATTATATGAATTTTGTGCCTTACTATGCGCACTCACTCAGTATCTATATCGTATATTTTACGAATAAAAATGCCGCGGACTTCACACAGAGATTTATTATTTTTCAATTCCACTATTCCAACTTTCACTATATGAAAAATTTGTGGTACGAGTACGGTAACACAAAATTCGAAATGTCTTCACTTTAAAACTAGTTGAGCTAGTCTCGTGCGGACCAAGTTTTTATATAAATCATCATCATATTCTAATGCATATTTCGAATTTCAAGAGTTCGACATCAATAATTCCAGAAATATTATTTTTTCTTATGTTTCATTCTACTCATTTCCCTAAGTAATTTGCGAAAAGAGCCTGGAAACATATGGACGTTTTGACGTTTTTTTTTGCGATCCTTATGGGTCTATTGTTTTTGTATGATTTATTCAGAAATAATGGATAAAACATAGTCATCCTCCAATGATCTGGAAGATTGATGTGAGAACATAATCTCTAGAGAGTTCGACAATTGATTCATTTAATTTTCTAAACTAATATAGATTATTGATACACTATCAATAACGAACAGCAATACAATCCACGTGAAAAAACTGGGACAATCACGAAAGTAGCAGAAATCATGATCTGATTATTATTAGATAAAATTAATACTGAAATACAATAATACAAGGCCATATAGTTTTCTCATAACATTTATAGAACGTTCTAACTCAGATATTGACATTTCCTCTTTCATCATACGTTGAAACACACTTATTAGTAGTTTATTCTTCTTTAAAATGTGTAGAGCTACCTATTTAATTTCACAATTTTCACAAATTGACAAAAGGTGCTACAAGATCATTTATTTTTTTGGCACGAATTGTCGAATTATGTTCACCATTTTATTTTGCCAGTGACGAGCTCCTACAGAATTCCAATAAATGTATCTAAATGTTATTGCCGGTCAGTCAGACTAAAGTTCGATTCGATTCATTTCATTTTCGTCGGAGTTCGAGTTATGTTGATCTGACGAGCTCAAATGACACCGAAACCATGGTCAGCATCTACATCTACTATTTCTGTTGATACTTCAAGCGATGGTGGTTGGCTAGTTCGATTCAGATCGTAATACGTAACATATTGGTTGATTCTATATCAGCGGGTGTCATGTCTCTGAATTAATTTCGTTTATTATGTATTCACTTGCCAGAACGCGATATTATACATTCAAGAAGACAAAGAAGAATAAAGAATTTTTACAAGGGCCGATAAAAGTTTTATCGCGACTGAAGCTCATTAACATGAAGGATAAAATATATTGAAGCCTTAAACTTGAAAAGCCCCATATCAAAATAGATTACGTACGTACATTAAAGTCGAAATCCTAACTTCTTCAAAAATTTCGCCTTTCTCATTAATGACTAAGTCCTTTGAATTTTTGTACAAAATGTACAGGTGGTGTTTGGGTGTTTATTATATAGGGAAATATTTTTCTGATACATGAAGCGTTATAAAACAATATCACAAACAAATTTCTTCAGTCCCGCTAAAGAAGTTGGCAACGTTAGTAGTGGACATCGTATAAAAAAATTTCAATCTTTCGATGATTTGCAGATTCTGTCTCCATCTCGTGGAACAAATATTCATTTTCATTTCATCAATAAACACCTGAAAGATTAATGGGATAATAATTGATTATATCTCATAAGATATTAGATAATATTTGGTCCCAATTTTATTCCAACTGCAATAATATATAAAACGATAAAATCACAAGAATTCAAAATATTGTATTTATGTATTATCTCCTGGACAATGTAATATCAAATTGAAAATATCTATGAAACCTCTCGAAAAAAAATAATGAGATAATAATTGATGGTATCTCCTTCATGATTGGTTCAGATAAACGTGTTAAGGGGAGATATAATTATTGAATTCCATAGGAAAACTAGTGTAAAGAAACAGTGTAACAAGATGGATCTTCGTGTAGATCTAATATTTATTGTATGTTTGGCTACTGTTCTAGGAGCGCAGAATGAAGTAAGTTTTGATGAAAATTCTTGCCAAACTGTTCCTATTTGTGGTTTTCTTGAGCTCCTGTGAAATACTGATGTTTTCCCTTTGCTGCACGTTGGTACCTACAATTTTTGAGTGTTTTATGAAGGGATTTGATTTTTTTTTGATATCGACATATAGGCTTATCTAGGATTGGGTGGCCTTAAGGCTACCATTCATGGATTTTCTGATCCATCTCACATAATAATACATTTCGAATGTAGTACTGCTGATGCTTTGGCTACGATTACGAATAGGGAATAAAGTATACCATCGAAAAGTATGCTTATTATGACTTATCATACAAATAACAGTGGTCGTTTGTCAAATATGATAGTTGGGGAGCCGAAGAGGGAAATTCGGGATTTACTCGAGCGTGTCAGATTAATATAAGGGGACATACCTTGGACCCTGTAGAGTACCTCTAACAAAAATTAGACCTGCATGTATATAGGGGGAATTGTCTAGGACAGCCTGTCAGAATAGTAAAAAAAAACGATCATTGTACATACTCGAGCGTGTCAGATTAAGATATATTTCGTTAATTACATGTTGAAAAGTATATATTCTCTTAATCTGACAATTTGAGCGTGTCAAAAATGTATGGGCGCCAAAGTTGCAAAAAAAAAAAGTCACGTGTACATTCTCGAGTGCGTTGGCGTTTTTTCATTTTGAAGCTAATGACTCAAGAATAACGGAGAAAATATAATCTGACAGTTTAAGCGAGCCGAAACAATAAAAATTGGCCATAAAAGTCACAAAAATCAGTTTTTTTGAATTATCTCCTCCCCTGGGCTTCAAATCTTTTTCGCATTCATTACAAAAGTTGTAGAGCATAACATTTTCAACAAATTTTGTCGCAAGCAATTTTTTCTACGTTCAAACGTTTTTGAGATATATGGCGATTAATGCGAGGTGTTTAGCGATACATGCTGAAGCGAAAATTCACTCGTTGGAAAATAGTACATTATAAGGTTCAGTCACAGACAACACTAAAATTTTCGTGACTAATTTCGAAATTGTCATCATAGAAATACCTTGTCATTTTGACAATTGTAGATTAGACTGGGATTCTACATTGACCTTGACCTTTCGCATGTGTGGCTAAGCTTCTTGCTCTATTCTCTAACTCGACGGTTAGGAGTATGTAAAATTGCTTCAGAAAAAAGTTGTGTAGAATTTTATTATCTACAACGTTCATAATGAATACAAAAACGATTTGAGGTACAGGGAGGGAAATATTCGAAAAAACAGGGATTTTTATCATCTTACAAGTGTCAGATTAAGAGAACCCCCCCCTGATTAGTGTCAGATTAATGGGTCAACACGTCTACAACACCCTGATTGACCATCTGTATGAAAATCTGACACGCTCGAGTATGTACAAGTAACGTTTTTTTTTTTACATTTTCAAAGGACAGCTGTGACCTTGCGTCATGTCCAAATTGTCAGTCCCTTGAAAAGTAGCTTCCTTTGGATCCAATTAACATATCCTCCCAAAATCTGACACGCTGGAAATTGTTTTTTACCATTTTCAACTCGAGTATGTACACCTGACGATTTTTTTTTACATCTTTGAGACCCTGCAGACGCTTTCCCCACCGCTGAAAGTGAATACATCATAGAACTTTTTTTTTTATTTTTACCATCTAATCTTCAAAATCCACTAGGTCTCCACGTCCCTCTAGTAAATCCCGATATAGCATCGTCGGCTCCCCAACTATGAGGAAAGTCGTGTTTATGTCAAAGAGAAGTCATACAAATTTCCCTGTTTTGTTTTCTATTTTTGTTGATTTCAAGTTAATTTGTATTTTAAAAGTTTCAATACTGATGCTGAGTTTAAGACGATCACGTGATCGACATCTGCCAATTAGATTGATTCCTTCCTAAGGCCTTGATTCTTAGGAATATTTATAAACCCATAGGGAGTTCGACTCCCTATAGATCGTACTCAATTTTCTTGGATTTGATTGTTGATAAAACATACCAGAGTTCAATCCTCTGCCTTATGATATAAAAGTAAAGAATGCAAAGGGATTTAAATAAGTAGTATAATTCAGAAAAGCACTGATATATGACTGGACACTTTTTTTTATTTATCAATTGATAACTGATGGGGAATACATTCTGATTTCACCAACTTTTTTTTTCAGGTCTCTAGCTTCCAAAGCCTCCCAAATCCTCCGAAAGCAAATGTTTCACAGTGCAGCTTGGTGAAGGATAATGATCGATTGGATTGTATACCAAGAGGAAATGTTACACAGGATATCTGCGAATCTAGGGGATGTTGCTGGTCGGAATCCAGTTCTGGCATACCAGCCTGCTTCTATCAACCTAAATCGTTATCCTACAAATTTAAAAATATCACGGAAACGTCTGATGGACTTGTGGCTTATTTGGAACGTAGCTATAAGTCTCCTTATCCCAGAGACGTGGCTTTGATCAAATTGATTGCAACTTATCAGAGTGATGATATTTTGAGATTTAAGGTAATGAATTGTAGAGCTCATTGACTGTCCAGTAAGGAAAAAAATAATAATCCCCCCAAAAAAATTTCATGAACGTGTCTTAGAAGTTATAGGCGAAATATCGAAGTAAGAGTGCGTGTGCGTTTATCGGGAAAAACTTATAGACCAAAATCCTATTCCTATTAGGTATCTTGGAGTTGAATTTTAAATGAAAATCATCGAAATAATTCAGTTTTCATAACATTTATTCAAGTTATTCTCCTTTGCTCAAATAAAAGCATAAACTTTTTGGATTTTGGCCTATTACAACTTCCCAGTGAACTTTTGGAATAGACCACAACAAACAATAACGCTAGTGGAAATTTTCTTTTTTCCGTATTTTCCGAAAGGCCAATAATATAAGTAATCTTTTGAATTTTTTGATAAATATTTTATTTCAGCATCACCAATAATAATAACCATAATGGCGTCGACATAACTGCATACAAGTCTTTGTGTCTAAAAAAATGCAACATATAATTTATTGAAGAAAAGGGCAAATTTTTCCTTTAATTTCAAGGGAATGAACAGTTTTTATGTAGATATGGCTAAATAAATTGATCTAAAGAGTCATGCGAATTTATTGATATAAAATAATAAAATACTAATAATAATTTCGTCCGAAAATAAAAGATGTTTATAACTAAAATGCAGAGGGACACAATTATAAATATCCGGATTGAGGAGAGTTTTTAAATTATATGTCACTAGATTTCTGAGAGGATGAAGTAAAAGAAGTGGGATCCTCATAAAAACGCATTTGTGTGTTTTGAAAGAATTAATTGTGTTAATTAGTTAGAATAAATATTTTTTAGTTGGGAACCCCTTTACATACATATATGATTTCTATTTCCAGGTAATTGACCCCACAAAGAAAAGGTATGAAAGCATTTTCCCGGAGAAAAAGTTACCATCTCCAGCAACTAAGAATCCTTCGTACAAACTAATAATTGGGAAAGATCTGCAGGGTTTCAGGGTAGTCAGAAAATCAGATAATACGACCATGTGAGTGGTTTTCTGTCTTGTGAATTTATTTGTTCGATAAACCAGTTTTTTTGCAGTTTCGATGCTTCCGATCTGACCAATTTCATTTTTTCGGATCAGTTCATCCAGATAACTACGAAATTACCTTCGACATATTTGTATGGATTGGGGGAACACAAGGAAAGATTCAAGCTGCAGTCAAAATGGACTACCTACACATTATACAGTCGGGATACATCTCCTCTTTTCAATGTGAGACTCAATTTATAAGATTCGAGTTATTCTAATGATGGTCTAATCCATTTATGTAAAATCTACCTCTGATTCCTATTGTTAACTTTAAAATCTTAATACACATCATGCTTTTTGGCAGAAAGGCTCTCATGGTATATTCTTACATTTTTTCACAATAAATTGAGTTTTGAAAATACGATATTGGTTAAAGAACGTTTATATATTTTCCGAATTTGGTTAATAGAGTATTTTTATTCTCGCAGACGAATTTATATGGCTCCCATCCATTCTACTTATCCATGGAGAATTCTACTAAAGCTCATGGAATATTTTTGAAAAATAGTAACGCAATGGGTGAGTATTGAACCAAAATTTTACGAAAAATCAATACCTACTATATTGTTTCCGTAGATTTCAATTTACAGCTAATTTTTCGATAGAATGGAACATCTGAACATTTTTGAAACGATTTACTTTCTACATTAGAGTTCAACTTCCGACTCTCAATCTATTTTCTGGTCCTTTCACTTTTTCACCAAATTTTCTAATCATGGCTGATTGTTGAAGTTAATTTTCAGAAATGACACGGTAATTGTCAAGTTTGTTCTAAGAAATACATACGAGGATATATTGAAAAATTCTTAGCCTACTATAGAACCAAACAAAATTTCAATGTCAAAATATTTTATTACTCAACATATTCTCCTCTTAATTGGATACATTTTTTACAGCGAACCTGCAAGGTCTCTAGACTTAAAAAAATTTTTCTTCTTGCTCTGCAAACCAGACCTATACAGCTTTTATTACCTCCTCGTTGGAAGAAAATTTACGACCTTTCAAACTTTTTTTCAGTTGAGGAAAGAGAGATGATAGTCGGATGGAGCCAAGTCTGGTGAATAAGGGGGATGTTCTAGTAATTCAAACCCTAAATCACGAATTTTTTGCATGGCAACATGAGATATGTGTTCAGGGGCGTTCACCTGCAGAAACAAAACACCTTTGGATAGCTTTCCGCGTCCTTTCTCTTTAATTTTTTTACCCTAGAGTGGTCAGTGATGTCGAATAGTAATCTCCGGTTATTGTTCTACCCTTATCCAAAAAATCAATCATGATTACTCCATGGCAATCCCAAAAAACTGAAGCAAGAACTTTTCAGATTTTTGGACACGAAACTTCTTAGGTCTTGGAGAACCAGAGTGTCGGGATTCCATCGATTGTTGCTTTGTTTCTGGATCGTAGAAATGTATCCAAGTCTCATCAATTCGGTTTAAGAAGTCTATATCGTTTTCAAATCGAGCACAGATCGAACGCGATGCTTCTACCCACGCAGGCTTTTGATCAACATTCAAACATTTGGGGATCCATTTTGCAGCAGTTTTTCTCATGTCCAAATTGATGTGAACTATATGATGAACGCGTTCGTATGAAATATTCAGGGCTTCAGATATCTGTTTTAGTCCAATTCGACGGTCGGTTAAAATCATGTCATGAACTGTATCGATATTTCCGGGGACTGACACAGAAACTGGCCTTCCCGATCGGTCATCATCTTCAATGGAAAATTTACCTCTTTTGAAGCTTGCAGTCCAATTTTTCACGGTCGCATTATTATTATTAATTAAGCATATCGTAATCTGCTTACCTTCTAACCCTTAACAGGTACTTGATGATGGCTCGATAGTCCAATTTTTCGATTTTCACAATTTCTTCTTTTTTTTTTAATCAGATAGCTAGATATCAATACATCCTCGTAACATAATAATATTGTTAAAATGTTTTGCTTATTTCATAATTTTTTTCAAAAAAAAATAATTCCATATATCGATCCGAAATCGTTATGCAGATGAAAAACGACAATCATTAAATTTGGCATTTTATTTACCCACAGATATCATCATTCAACCAACCCCAGCATTAACCTTCAGAACTATTGGTGGAATACTTGATTTCTTCATTTTTCTGGGCCCTTCTCCTTCTGAAGTAATCAAACAATATCAGCAGGTGATTGGTAAACCCAAAATGCCACCACATTGGAGTTTAGGATTCCATCTGAGTAAATTTGGCCTCAAAGATCTCAATACCACAAAGAAATATATTGAGAGGAACTTGAATGCTGGTATCCCAGTGGTGAGTTTGAACTATTTCAGCGCTTAATTAATTAATCGATCAAAGGGAATACCCCTTCTGACGAAAATGATGTATTTTTTATGAAATTTTTTTGAAACGTCACATTTTGAAATAACCATTTCAACCGTTTCCCAAAAAAAATATTTTAAGGACTTGAAAATGAAGAATAAAAATGGGTTTATAAATTTTAAAGCGTTTCGTTTCTACTGCACAAGTTGGAAACATCGACAGAAATATGCGTTGATAATAAAGGACAACAAATACATTATTCTTGATGAGATAGACAAAGATGGCTGTCTATGAAGTCTGCGACGAACGAGGAAGGTCGTAAAATTTCATAGGATTTTTATGGCCGGTTGCTGTTGAGGCTCGCCAGTGAGTACGCGCCTTATGATGGCTGTAAATGAACATCTGTTATTTTATAAACAAGCCATTGTTCTTTTTATTTACCACTAGGCGCTGTTGCCAAATCGTAAACTAGAAACGAAGCGATTTAAATTTTAAAACCTCATATTTGAAGAACGATTTTGAATAGTTTCCGCGGTGCATTTGAAAAAATCAAGAATAAAACTCATAATTATTCAGTTCAAACTTGCATATGCTGTGACAACCCAAATTGAGTAGATTTCCTCAATTGAAGGCAAACAGAGGTTCATAAAGTTCCACTTTTATTTACATTTCGAATAAAATTGTTATTTCTACTATTTTTTTAAGACAAAAATGTGTTTGCCTTAGTAGGATCAATATGATATACATAATTCATTTTCATTCATTCATTCATTCATTTATTTATTTTAGAAAGGTAACATATAATATACAGAGTAATATATTTGTAAGAAAAGACTGTCAATTAAACCTAGGGTTTGTGCCTGACAGTCTGAGGAAATAGTAAAAAAAATCAATTCAAATAAATTAGACATGAGCTCCTAAATTTTTCGACAAGTATTAAGTTTATTCGTTTTCCCTTTATTTAATTTTTTTTTTTTTTCGACCATTTCTAACTAATTTCTAATTATTTTCCAACAGAGAGTGACCGAAAGAAGAGCCATCCTAAATTGAAAAAATAAAACTTCTTATACTTTTTATAAAGTATTTTAGGCTATTTGCTTGCCTCGAATCCTTCGATATTGTGTTGTACAAACGTATACCAATACAATGAGCATGCATCTGCGTGAAAGTTCTCCGTGATCTCGGGATCTGCAGCTGTCCCCTGATTTGACCTCTGGTGGAATGAGAATGTTCATATCCATCCAGTTGAGAAATATTTTTATAAGCCATTATCAAAGCACTCTTATAGAATAATTTCCTCAAAGTGAAAACCCGAGCCTCCGAGAAAAGCAATTCGGATGAAAATAAGCGATCCTTCTTCATTATAATCTTCAAAATGAACTTTTGTAGAATTTCCAAATTTACAAGATGAGACGTGTATGCTGCGCCCCATCCAACAATTCCGTACTCCAACACGGATTGTACAAGGGCGTAATAAACCGAGAACAAAGTCTTGCGTGGCAATATATTAACCAGTAATTTAAATTTGGGAATCGAGCATCTGATTACTTTCAACAAATATTTAATATGTTCTTTCCATCGAAGAAGTCGATCAATATGTATACCCAAATATTTTATGGAATCAGTCATTTGAACGACTCGCAGTCACAGCTATCAGTGGAATGGTCCTTATCATGAACAACTATAAATTTCTTTAAGTTCGAAGTGGCAGCCTCCGTCAACGCGAAAGTTATAAATTTTGTTTTTTGTGGATTAATTGTCAGTATCAATTTCCTCATTTCAGATACCACGAAATTCAAACCCTCCTCCGTCCGTCTGTACACAGTCTCCCACGTATCATCCATAAATAAAATGACCGTGTCATCAGCATAGGCAATGATTCTGAAATTTGAATTCTGTTGAACATTTAGCAGGTCATTTAGATAGATATTAAACAGTAACGGCCCCAAAACCGTACCCTGGGGAACGCCATAATCAATCAATTGCTCACTACTGCTCACTCCATTTATCACTACAAATTGAGTTCGATCCTCAAGATAAGATTCGAAAAGAGCAGCAACATTTCCCCTGACCCCATAGTTTTCTAGCTTCTCCAACAAAATTTTATGGGAAACTGTGTCGAATGCCTTCTTCAAGTCTAAGAACACACCAATCACTTTTTTGCCTTTATCAATAGCCTCATATATAGTTTTAGTTACCTCAAATATGGCATCACTAGTACTTCGTCCAGATCTGAAACCGTACTGGTTATCTGCTAGTATATTATATTTGTTCATGAATTCAGTAAGCCTAGTTTTGAGGCATTTCTCGAAAATTTTCGCTATATTGCTTATAATGGCTATAGGGCGGTAGTTTCCGATATCAGTCCTACAACCAGATTTATAAATTGGTGAGATCATACTCCTTTTGAATAATGTGGGAAATTTACCCCTTTGCATTGACAGATTGAAAACATATTCAAGCGGCCTCGAAATTTCTGAAGCGATTTGTTTTAGAGTATTTGCCCGCACTAAGTCCGGCCCTGGAGCTGTATTATTTTTTAGCATAACAATTTGATTGATTATCTCTTGTTCTGTTATTGGCGATAGAAACATTGAATCCTTTATCTTGGGCGTCCTGGTGTCTCGTGATAACTCGGGAGTTTGGGTCTTTATTTTTTCAGCCATTTCTTTACTTTTCTTTAATTAAAAAAATACGCAAAAGAGCTATAAAAAAATAATCAAAACTTTCATATTACTCAATCTTTTTCTGCATGATCACTTATTCGTCATTTCTTCTTTTATAATCTTTTGTTATCTATATTTTAATTTTTTTCTGGATTTTTCAGCAATCTATATGGAACGATTTGGACTACATGAACAATTCCAACGATTTTACATACGATAAGAAAAAATTCAATGGATTACCCCAATTTGTCGACAAATTACATAAAGAAGGAAGAAAATATGTTATTCTATTTGATCCAGGTGTCAGTTCAGGAGAACCGAACGGAACATATCCTCCCTATGACAAAGGAGTTGAGTTAGATATTTTCGTCAAGAATAGTACAGGACAAATCTTGGTGGCTCAGGTAATATTTATTTGGGGATCAGAGCCGACCTTAGCAATTGCGAGGCCTGGAGCAAAACATTTTCTTGGAGCCTTTTTTAACAATGATTGCCGGGGGGTATGAAATTTCCCCCTGTGGAAGGGGGAATTGAACTTTAAACTGGATTTGAGTTATTCAACCACTACACGTATTTCACTATAACTAAAGCGTCTTGAGTGAAAATATATCCATCAATGTAATTTGTCTGTATACTTTTTTGGAAATTTTCATCAATTGCTGCCTTGCGAGGTTTGGTCAAAAATTCGTAGCTCATCTTATTGCTGATTTTGACCCACGAGTCTTGCATCGGTAAGAATTCTAACTCTTTTATAGGTATGGAATCCGGTTTCCACCGCCTACCCAGACTTCACCAATCCAAAATCTCACGACTACTGGAAATTGATGATGAAGAGTTTCCACGATGTAGTTCCCTTTGATGGTGCTTGGTTAGATATGAACGAACCTTCTAATTTCTTAAAAGGCTCGATGTATGGTTGTCCTGAGAGCGAACTGGAGGACCCTCCTTACCTTCCTAGAGTCTTGGAAGGAAGTCTCAGTAAGAAGACCATATGTATGACAGCGAAACAATATGCTGGTTTACAATATAATCTACATAATCTGTACGGCATAAGTGAAACGAATGTAACCAGCAAGTGGGTATTATATTTTGTTTAATAATTCTTCCGATTTCACATCTAGTGCTATCTTCATTTTTTCGAGAAAAAAAAAGAGTTACATATTGTGAAATTCCTCATACGAAAGCTCTTCATCAAGTTCCCGTTATGATTAGGATTCTGGATACTGTATGAATGCATACGAGGATATTGTATTGGAAAAATTCTTAGCCTACTATAGAACCAAACAAAATTTCAACTTCTCTAGACCTACAAAAAAAAAAATTTCTTTTTGCAAACTAAACCTCCACAGTTTTTATTACCTCCTCGTTGGAAGAAAATTCACGACCTTTTAAATTTTCTTTCCGTTGTGGAAAAAGATGGTAGTCGGATGGAGCCAAATCTGGTGAATAAGGGGGTGTTCTAGTAATTCAAACCCTAAATCACGAATTTTTTGCATGGCAACATAAGATTTGTGTGCAGGGGCGTTGTCCTGCAAAAACAAAACACCTTTGGATAGCTTTCCGCGTTTTTTCTCTTTATTTTTTTCCCGTAGAGTGATCAGTAATGTCGAATAGTTATCTCCGGTTATTGTTCAATCCTTATCCAAAAAATCAATCATGATTAGGTACTTCATGGCAATTCCAAAAAACTGAAGCAAGAACTTTTCCAGCAGTTATTTGGACACGAAACTTCTTAGGTCTTGGAGAACCAGAGTGTCGCCATTCCATCGATTGTTGCTTTGTTTCTGGATCGTAGAAATGTACCCAAGTCTCATCCATAGTAACAATTCGGTTTAAGAGGTCTTCATCGTGTTCAAATCAAGCACAGATCGAACGCGATGCTTCTACCCTTGCACGCTTTTGGTCAACATTCAAACATTTGGGGATCCATTTTGCAGCAATTTTTCTCATGTCCAAACTGACGTGAACTATATGATGAACGCGTTCGTATGAAATATTCAGTGCTTCAGATATCCGTTTTAGCGCAATTCGACGGTCTGATAAAATCATGTCATGAACTGCATCGATATTTTCGGGGACTGACATAGAAACTGGTCTTCCCGATCGGTCATCATTTTCAATGGAAAATTTACCTCTTTTGAAGCTTGCAGTCCAATTTTTCACGGTCGCATAGGACATTGATCACCAAGGGTATTAAGCATATTTTCGTAAATCTGCTTACCTTTTAACCCTTTTAAATACAGGTACTTGATGATGGCTCGATACTCCAATTTTTCGATTTTCACAATTTCGGTGGACATCTTCTTTCTTTTAATTTATTGCGTAACTCTGGTTCACTTTTTTGACCTCAAACTTCACACTGGCACTTCTGATGAGTTCGTTGCTTTGGTAACGCAATATTTTTTTTCGCATGGAACTGGTCTAGGCTAACTAGATATCAATACATCCTCGTACATAGTGGCAAAAAAGCGTTTTGTTTCAGTGTTACCTCGCGTCCAGACCAAAACAAGAATCTTGAAGTTTCAGCTAAAAGGAGCTCTCTTTTTTCTCGGTGCTTTTTATGTGTTGTTTCTTAAAGATCGTATAATACATTATCAGCACAAAAAGTTCAATAATGATATGGAACGCTTTTCTGCATATTCGTATTATTATATTAATATATTAATTTTCTCTAAAAACATTGAATTTCCTTCGTTAGTACCTATCTAGTTATTGAAAAAAAAATGATTCTTCAAATTTTACAGTGTTGTCTCTGAAATTTTGGGGGAGAGATCTTTGGTGATAACAAGGTCAACGTTTCCTGGTAGTGGGCAATACGGTGGACATTGGAGTGGAGATATAGGTTCAAACTGGGAGGATTTAAGTTACAGTATTCCACGTGAGTTTATTCATAAATTCATATAATGTTGAGCAAGGCTTTCACGGCTGGATGACAGACGGTTGTGCATGTGAAATTTCCGGGCTTTTTTTATGCTCATCCAGATACTTCACCTTCGCTAGTTTCGCTAGCAACTGCGATGTGCATCATCTTCAGTGAAACTTCGATCTTATGGTGGTTTTTGAAAACCGTTATTAAGAAAGTAACCAAATTCTAATGGGCAATCCAGGGCGGTCCTAAACTGATTTCCTGGGAGGGGGGGTGTAATAATTGAAAGAACGATTGAAATTTCAAATTAAGACTTCAAATATCACCCTGCTGTAGGTACCTCTAGGTAGCATTTGCAGTCCCAAATTTCTTTCTTAAAATTGACAAGGAATATCTCCTTTACATTTCATTATAATATTGTTTTTTCTTAGTTTTCTCATATGAAAAGTTTGAAAAATCGGATTCGTTATGGGCTCTCCGGGGGGTAATTACCCCTTTTACCCCCTTTTAACAGTTGAACGTTTTGTAAAATACAATTGTTTTCATATTTTCTCGTGTAATGCGCCGTTTTCGAGTATTTTGATGTTTATTAAAAAGTATCTGTGAAATTTGAAAAATTGGCTACTTCGGCTGAATACAACTCTGTTTAAAAGATCCACAGATGTATAGTGTCACAGATTTATGGCCTTGTGCAAACGGTGCACCGTTTGATTAAACCTTAGAACATAGATACATGGAATGGTCATTCAGTGCTACAAATGAATGTTTTGTAGTACACACATTCGATGTTTCTCTGTCTAGCCTAGCGCGACACTAAGACAGTGGCGTTATATTGAAAAATTTATATACTTCTTATCTATTCGTAGTGAAAATTGATGTGACACTGATCTCCGAAACAAATGTCTCAATTGTGATTGGCGACACTAAGCAACCATCTCACTCCAGTCTTTGGAATGTTTATTTTCCATTCCATGTATCTATGTTCTAAGGATTAAACGAAGTTTAAGCTCTAAACATAGACATATAGACATGGACTGTGCCTTCCCTTTATATCTATTCATGAAATACGGTCAAAAAAAGTGACAGAGAGAAACGCACGTCGGGCATGCAGTTGTTTTTTTCTAGAATTTTGATTGGTCCACACTCACCTCTATGTGAACAAAAAAGAGGCAGGTAAATACCTGACGATAATTTCTCTCTTTCTATAAAAAAAGACATTGCTCAGTCCATGTCTCTATGTCTATGGCTCTAAACGACGTTTAGGCATAGAATCGTTATGGAAAAAATGATGTTTAAGGAATTAATCTCGTTTAATGAAACGGTGCTTATATATGGTCATTAGCTAGTTATTCTGAAGGTAATTTTGTTTTCTAGGGGTGGCACAGCTCATTATGAAAACTTAAAATGGCTATATTTTTGTATCAGGACCGATTCGGAAAAAATGCTATCGGGAAAAAGTGTTTCTTTTGACCTCAAGAATTTATTGTTAAAATATTTGTACGAGTCAAAGACTCGCCCTGTATATGGAGGATACCTTCCGGTTTATAACTTATAACTCATGCCAGTCCAGCACAACCGGTCTTAGTACCACTTAGTACTGCATATTTTTCGAAAAATCTGAATTTCTTTGTGTGATATTAGGAGCATCAAGAAATATAAATCAAACAGGGACATATTGTGAAAATTATAGCGGCTAAAATAAAGGCGGATCAATTCTCAAAAATATTTGTACGATTCAGCTTTCATAAACGGTTTCCCTACAAAGTTACAAAGTAAATAGATATTACTTCTTTTCCCACAAAAATCAATCAATTACAAAACATTCACTTTTCTATTTGTTATTGAATTACGCTTCAAATACAGTCATTATGTTGCTAATAAAATCGAGTTGCGAAATCATTCGTTCTGGATGTTATTCTTTCAATGTCACCTAGTATAATTTCCACCTTATTGACCCTTACTTCCTTTAGAATTGTTGGACTTCAGTTTGTTCGGAATACCATTGATGGGAGCTGATATATGTGGCTTCTTTGGATCTGCAACCGAACCTTTGTGTAACAGATGGATGCAATTAGGAGCATTTTACCCATTCTCAAGAAACCACAATTCAGTAGGGATGAAGGTAATCAGAAGCATGCTTATCAGCTAGATCATTCTGAAGAATTAGCATTCAGATAAATTGGTCCTATATTTTCACTGCTCAAAATAAAGCGTTTCTCGAAAAAACCTAGAGTCATTCGGGGTAACTGTGCGCACTTTTGCCTTTCAAGCCATATACCCTGTTTCAAATGTTGAAACTAGGAAAATTAAAACATATTCATAAGATAGAGAATTTTCCAATCTATAAAAAAACATCAAAAAGCAAACAAACATGAACGTTTTTTTCCCGCAATAAAAAATTTAATAGTGAAAGTCGAAGTGCGTTCACATGCCCCGTATTGCAGGTAAGTGTGCGCACCCTCACGGGGTAAGTGAACGCAGTGCTTAGTGGACCACACAATCAAAACAAATTACAAATTAATGTCATCAAAATGTAAAAATATTAGAGAAATGCTGTTTATTGTCAATACAGAAGCGCTTTTTTTCAAGTACTGCATTATTGTTTGTGCCACCATTCCTGGTGAACACAACACTTGATACATTCCCTGTGGGTGGCTCTTTATATTTTTCTGTACAAATAGGACAATATTGATCGAGTCTTTACCAAGAAAATCAACAATGTCATAATTTATTCCTCACTGAACTGATGCCCATATAATGAATATTTGCACACACTTACCCGCGCACACTTTCCCCAGTAAGCCAAAATTTGAATTGACGTTCTTATAGAGTTGAGCAGCTAAGAGAACCTAAAATTTTTTATTATATAATTAGATTAATATGCGCATGATCGAATAAAATGTTGTTTAACACTGTCGGACTCGGAACTTGGACCTGGCAGAATTTGCAGAGATGCTAAAAATTAACAAGAAAACTAGTGGATTTGATTGATTGCAAATAAAAAGTTAACGAAACGTCGCACGGCGCACTCCTATGAAAAACTAATTTGACGATTCTGCGCCCTTGCTTCACCCAAATGAACCCCTTTTTCATACATTGCAGAGTCGAGATACTCGAGATATACGCACTGCACACACTTACCCTCTGCGCTCAGTTACCCCGAATAACTCTATACCTACAATAAAACTTTCAAAATGTCCACGTTAAAAATTATATAAATCATCGATAAAAAGATCCTAATACGAGACCCGTGATGATTGCATATGGTTTCGTTTAGAATGTTGGTCTGTTGGGGATGAAAATGGAAATGTGAATTTACATTTTTGTGAGAACTTGACAAACTCACAACCAATGAAACTCGGCATAGGTGTCCGCAGTCTTACTCGACTTAAAAATATCAACGAACAATATCACAAATATCAATACAGTGTCTCATACGAAAATGATTTTGAGTCTATGTAGTTGTTGATACAAAGTGCTCTTTATGTTTGAAGGAACAAGATCCAGCGTCAATGGGTGACAGAGTCATCAGATCTTCAAGAAAAGCCCTGGAAATTCGATACACCCTTCTTCCCTACCTGTATACTTTGTTTTGGGAAGCTCACAAGAATGGCACCACAGTGGCTCGACCCCTTTTGGTTGAGTGAGTAAACTTAATCCAACCGATATAACCAGTTTGTCCAGATTGTTCATAGGATTATACTTATTGAATAAAATCATTACATTGATTGAAAAACAATTTTTTGCAGGTTCCCGGAAGACCGGAATACTTACGACATCGACACTGCATTCTTATGGGGATCTGGATTACTTATAGTACCCATTTTAGAAGTGAGTGAATTTTTTTGAAAAGAAGTATAAAACATATAAAAGTGCCTAAGAAGGTTCAAGGTTCAGATCTGTAACTTCATAGACCAAAAAGTTATGAGAACTTTTCGAAATCGTCAAAATCTCAATTTTTGATAATAACACAAAAACGAAGGATAGTAGAAGGCTACAGTTTTCACCATTCTTTTTTCTATGAAAAAGAGCTCGAAAACGTGTCATCTATAGATTAATTGAAGTTAATCTATGCGTATCATCGGTTTTGCGCTAGTTCTTCTAGTTTCCGAGATTCCCTCACTGGACATCGAATTTAGGACCCGGGGACACCCTGTACAATAGGAAGACAAGGGGTCCAGCGATACCACCCTGTGGTATACCAGTCCCCAATGTTTTCTCGAATATTTTGGACAATAGGGTCAGCAAGCTTATTGGACGATAGTTAACAAGATTGTCTATATTTCCCTTCTTGAATAAAGGAAAATTAAAGGTTCGCTTTGGAATAAAAAGTGTTCTAATTTTATTTCAGTGGGTCATTGGCCCGTATTATCAACTTATCGATAACCCCAGGCGTTTTGGTCAGTTTTTCGAAAACTTGAAATAACTAATACAGGTTTATCGTGTTCTTTCGAAATCATTCGAAAAACTGTTTATTTACAGAATTTTGAAATACTGCCTATAGAATATCTAGGTACTATAGCTTAGTGCACTATAGGCTGCTTTTACGATACCATTTTGGTGAAAACCTGTCCTGGGGCGAACATATTCTTCTTTATTCAAAAGGGAATTTATTCAGATTGATGTTCAGAGCAGTTCCGAGATCCTCTTGCACGGGGATATATTGAATAATTCTTAGCCTACTATAGAACCAAACAAAATTTCAATGTCAAAATATTTTATTACTGAAAATATTCTCCTCTTAATTGAATACATTTATTACAGCAAACCTGCAACGTCTCTAGACTGTTCAAAAAAAAAATGTTTCTTTTTGCTCTGCAAACCAGACTTGCACAGCTTTTATTACCTCGTCGTTGGAAGAAAATTCACGACCTTTTAAACTTTTTTTCAGTTGAGGAATGAGATGATAGTCGTATGAAGCCAAATCTGGTGAATAAGGGGGGTGTTCTAGTAATTCAAACCCTAAATCACGAATTTTTTGCATGACAACATGAGATTTGTGTGCAGGAGCGTTGTCCTGCAAAAACAAAACACCTTTGGATAGCTTTCCTCGTCTTTTCTCTTTAATTTTTTCCCGTAGAGTGGTCAGTAATATCGAATAGTAATCTCCGGTTATTGTCCTACCCTTATAAAAAATCAATCATGATTACTTCATGACAATCCCAAAAAACTGAAGCAAGAACATTTCCAGCAGATTTTTGGACACGAAACTTCTTAGCTCTCGGAGAATCAGAGTGTCGCCATTCCATCGGTTGCTGCATTGTTTCTGGATCGTAGAAATGTACCCAAGTCTTATCCATAGTAACAATTCGGTTTAAGATGTCTACATCGTTTTCAAATCGAGCACAGATCGAACGCGATGCTTCTACCCTTGCACGCTTTTGGTCAACATTCACACATTTGGGGATCCGTTTTGCAGCAATTTTTCTCATGTCCTTTACGTGAACTATATGATGAACGCCTTCGCCTGAAATATTCAGTGCTTCAGATATCCGTTCTAGCTCACTCCGACGGTCTGATGAAATCACGTCATGAACTGCATCGATATTTTCGGGGACTGTCACAGGAACTGGCCTTCCCGATCGATCATCATCTTCAATGGAAAATTTACCTCTTTTGAAGCTTGCAGTCCAATTTTTCACGGTCGCATACGAAGGTCATTGATCACCAAGGGTATTAAGCATATCTTTGTAAATCTGCTTACCTCTTAACCCTTTTAAATACAGGTACTTGATGATGGCTCGATACTCCAATTTTTCACAATTTCGGTGGACATCTTCTTTCTTTTAATTCATTGTGTAACACTGGTGTACTTTTTTTACCTCAAACTTCACACTGACACTTCTAATGAATTATTGTTCGTTGCTATGGTAACGCAATATATTTTTTATGCAAGGAACTGGTCCTTGCTAACTAGATATCAATACATCCTCGTAGACCTCTGTTAACAGGAATTTTCATAAGCAACAATACAATATTGTATTAAGTCGTAAGGGATAAATAGTGTTCTCATTTACTTATCCTTCTCACAATTTACAATGACGTTATTCTTATACATACTTCATCGGATTATGCTCTTCATGTTTCAGGAAAATGCGATTTCAGTAAATGCCTACCTGCCGAAAGGAATTTGGTACGATTATTATACAAGGCAACCATTGAACAGCAGTGGGGAATTCATGGATATCTATGCTGACAATGAAACGATACCACTTTTCATACGCGGCGGTCAAGTTTTACCCACTCAATTTTACCGAGCAACCACTGAAGAGGTCAGAAAAGCCGATTTGAAGATAGTGGCAGCCTTAGATCAAAACGGAAGAGCCGAGGGATTATTGTACTGGGATGATGGTATTTCTGTAGGTAAGGAAGTTAATGATTAACCATAATACAATTTAATTTTAATGCGTGTAAGTTGAAGATTCATTGTTGTATATTTCATAATTTTATTTCGGAAGACAAGGACTTTAGAGTTCGAAATTCGCTGGGAATGTAGGTAATTGTTCAGTTGAAGGATGTAGAGCTTATAAGAAACTAGACGTAAAAAAAAGTAGGCACTGTGTGTGTGATGCTGACCTGTTGAACCAATTTAATTCACATTAAACAACATCAATCATTCAAGAACTCCCATCAAGAGCTCTTATATCAATAGATAATTTAGTCGAAAGAAAAAATTTTTCACCCCTGAAAGTTCCTCCATGGAAATTGAAAAGACCAATAATAGACTTATCACTAACGACACACAGAGAATATAATTCAACAAAACAGGAAATGAAACAGAACAATGGAAAAAATTTCTAGTTATAGCTCTTTGGTCATATACACAGATGGATCAGACTGCCATCACAACGTTGGAAGCGCGGTGTATTCAGAAAATATGGAACTGAAATATAAACTACCATCAATATGCACAATAAACACTGCAGAATTATTCGCAGTCTGGAAAGCCTTGGAACAGTTAGAGACAACAAGCACAGACAATCGACGCATATTAATTTGTTCCGACTCCTTGGCAGCTCTCAAATCATTGAAGACATGCAACAGTAACTCTTCACTTGTGATCCAAATATTAAGCATAGTACATCGGTTACATGAGAAAAACGTTTCAGTGGCATTTTTGTGGATCCCATCTCATATAGGAGTGCCAGGAAACGAGAGAGCTGACATCTTAGCAAAAACGGCATCT